>NC_041808.1:8378996-9664621 GCF_900964775.1 Scleropages formosus | reverse complement strand
ACAGGGCGTTAGCTACTTTGCACTCCTAAATGTAGAAAAGGTTTTGGAAAGCAAATCCTTATCTGGTGCCTCATTTAAGGAATGAGCATGTTCAGAAATCAGAAAAACCACCCGTATAGAGACTAAATCCCTATCTCTTTTACTGTGTTAGTTTGTACATGGAGAATTGGAAGATCTGCTCATTCAAAGTTATAGTTCTGGCAGCTTTCCTGGCATGTTTATTTCAGTTTATAGGGTTGGTGGAAGGGTGGTGTTGGCTCTCTGATGTTTGTAGAAACATGAAATGCCAGAAGCCCTCTGTATTTGCTGGTTAGCAATTGCGATATTGTATGAAATCACATGTTTTCCTACATTTACATTTTCATTTATTAATTTAACAGACACTTTTCTCCAAAGCGACGTACATCTCAGCGAAAATACAATTTTCTTGTATGGAGGTTTCATACTGATGTCCTAGATTAAATCTATTCACGAGACCAAGGCCTAAATTCTTTCTTTTTGCGCTCAGTCCTTTCATTTTCGTATTCAGCTGGTGAATACTAACTGTTCTCATAAGAATTTGATCCATTTGCCCTCCACCCTTTTGTTTAAGGGGTCACAAAGTCATTTTCAATTATACCTCCATTGGACAAATTCGGTTTTCTGTTTTTGATTTATTTTGGAAAACCCACCTTTTCAGCACTATGTAATAAATTCTCTAAAAAAATGCTCTGCACTGCATGAAATTGGCCTGATTGACTGATTAATTGAAGTTGCGTTGCACTGTCTGACTGGAATGGTATCACCTAAGGCTGGATTAGCTTTCTGTAGTAATAATGGTATTTACAGAATATTTGTCTATTTCTTGAAAACACAGAAGATCAGAAGGCAATGAAACAGGACGTTAACCCCCGTGAAAAGCAATCTGTCATGTCATATTAATACAAAATAGAAGGCCACAGCAAGATCCGCCCCCCAAGCCACCATTTGTCAGTGAAATGAAGTTTCACTCAGTTAACCGTTGCTGCTTGTTGCACGATTTACATGCATGAAAATCCAAGCTCCTCAGATGAGCTTCTGTACAATTACCAAGCCGTAACACTTCTGTAAAACTGAACACGCCTTCCTCTCTGTACAGCGATTGTCTCACTGTTCCAGGTTTGCGGTTGTGTCTCAGCGTGCCAGCCTGTTGACGTTGAACGGTGCACATTTTGCATGCAAATTTACACTCTCTTTCTTCCAAACAAAATCAACAAAGCTCTGTTTGAGCATTAAACAGCCAAGACAGAATTGTCTTGGTTGTGGTGGGGGGGATAAGAAAATTAGAGTATCCATTGGTTACGCAACATGAAAACATTTCACTATTGTGTTTGCCTGAAGACAAGAAAAAAAAAAGCTATAGTAGATTAGAAGAGTGGAAAAACAACAGGGCTGTGCTTACCAAACACAATAAGGATGCAGCAAGAACATCCAATTCTGCAGACAAAAATGGATCACATAATGATCTCCTTAAACAGTCACCACACCTGAACCAAAGAATTAAAGGTAGAGTGTTGGGCTGTAATAGTTTACAATGTTGAAAGCACAGATACAGACCATTCAAGGACTATTTTTTTATGGTACCTTTACTATTTTTCTTCAAAAATTCATAACTCTAAGCTGGTGAAGAAGAAAAGTTTTCAGGAAAACTAAAAAGTTTCTGAAAATTAAAATCCCCACTTTTTAAATGGAAAATAGTTATATTTATTAATTTCTTTAACTCGGAAGAAAATGGGGGAACACGCACAAGCTTCCCAAAATCAGTTTCTAATTTTCACAACACTGACTCGTTTTTGGCTAAATGCCTTCATCAGCTTGTATTTCTGCTACTTAAACAGTGACATGTATTGACTTCAGAGATCATGTGACAGGTAATGACGTGATACTTCTTGGACCAAGAGCAAAAGTCAAATGTCTAATGGCAGCAATAACACGGGATAATGGAATTAACAGAAAGATGGTGTTTGCCATATGAAACATACGAGTGTACAAATAGCAAACAGAACCTACAATTAACAGAGTGAAAAACAGAATATCTATATTTGTTCATTTAGCAGATGCTTTTCTCCAAAGTTTTGTACAAATGACAGAAAACAATGCATTTCACCAACAGATGGAGTGACACATATGGAATATGTCTGTTTTGTCATCAAAATCCCCTTTTCTGCACTTGTACATCCACTACTCCAACCATCTATTTAGAGTTGTCCTTTCCTACTTTGCAAATCCAGCACAGTTTTGGAAAGTAAAAAAGTTATAGAGAGAAAATTTGTACATTGTACTCAGAGACATTAATATCCTCTTTAGATGCATATACACAAATGCAGGTATTCATGAAAACCCATATTTCTTCTCCTCTAATGAAGGTCCATGGCAGAGATGAGCTTGGGTACATGAAGGACCCTACAACAAGCTAGATCACCTCATCACTGATTAAACTAATGTTTACATCAAGGTCTTACTGGCCTCCTACTTCGTACATAGAGCAGTTAATCCAAAGTATCCAAAGAAAACAAGTTTTAATGCATTTTTTTCATACATTGCTCATCACATCTGCTTTATTGTGCATATTTTTGTATCGTCATTCATTAAAGACCTTCAAATATTTAGCAATTCTGACAACTTCCTACATGTTGTTATAGAAGACATTGTCATTTGACAGTGTTGGATGGATGTGTGGGTTAACACCAAGGTAAAGAATAATAATGGAGAAAAAGATTTTTTTTTTTTATGTGTTTCATGTTACCAGAAAAACTCCCACTTGCACTTTGGAGAACACACGACTAATCCTGGGAACCCCTTCCTACAGGCTGATCAGAGAAATAAAGCTTATGTTAAGACAGAGGGTTCAGACAACTAGCCAAGATTCACCACAAAAAAAAAAAAAAATGACGTGGCAACACTGCTGCAGCTGCAAAGGCTCATGTTCAAAGTGAAAGAAACGTTCCCTCACATGTAGAGCCGGTCCATCAGAGACTGAAGGCTTTGGTCATGCGCTAATAATAATAATAATAAATGTGGAGAGAATAGTGCTGTTCTCACAAAACTCCAAGAAACACAAGTCAGCCCAAGTGATAGATATCATTTTCCATCCACAAAAGATGAGTGTCGCTGGGTATAAGGGCAATTTTATTGACATTCCCAATAGCCCAAATATTTCTATGTCACAAGATTCAGTTTATTTAGTACTTTTGTTATATGTCATGTGCTGTAAAAGAGATGGAACTGAAGTTGTACCCAACAGACTATAGATTCAAGTCCCAGAAGATGTTCTATTGTGCAATGGACAATAATTCTTCATTTTGTTTATAAGAAGATTACTTTACATTTATTCATTTAAAAGGTGCTTTTTTTCTGACGTGTTGGCTAAGCAAAAATGATAAAATTGATGATTTAATGGGATTGTTCTACGTATTTTCGGAGTAGGCTATTGTAACATCAGGACGTGAAACAAACAGATGTTTCACTGTATTAAAGTACAATGATCTCAGCATAGTGTAAATACAAGTGCAGAGTGCTAACCATGAATTAAAGTGCATGGGTGATGCTATAGGCACAGAGCAAAAAGAGGCACACAGGGTGTTATACAATAAGTGAAACAGTGATGCGTGAACAGAGCTAATACAATGAGGCGTGGCGAATACAGGATGGTACGCAGGACCTGAACGGGATCACAAAGGACTGGCGAAGACAGGACAGGAGCTCGGGACTGGAACAGAAACAGACTAGAATAGTAATGTGAGAAGCAGGCCAGGGAACAAGAGTCACTAGTTAATTGCTGGGAAAGCACTATAGAGTTTGTCAAGAATCCACAAACCAGTGATGTGACTTCAACCTCTTTATAAGGCTGGGAACTGATCAGGTTCATTGAAAGCAGGTGTATTGGCTTAATTACATTGATCTCATGTGGCGGCTCTGGTGGACTTTGGGGCTTTTCACGTCCTGGGCTCGTGACAGCTATTGTATAAATATAAGGCTAGACGTTCATGTTGGGGGAATTTGAATGTTACACACACACACACACACACACTTTCAGAACCGCTTGTCCCATATGGGGTCGCGAGGAACCGGAGCCTACCCGGTAACACAGGGCGTAAGGCCGGAGGGGGACACACCCAGGACGGGACACCACCCCGAGTGGGACTCGAACCCCAGACCCACTGCGCCACCGCGCCACCGCGCCCCTGCTTTGAATGTTCCATCAATAACAAAATCATTCTTATACAAAATCCAGTCTCTATTTGGGTAAATTTTATATATGGAAGCTATGGATACTCAAGCTGGCACATGATCTAATGCACAGGATGCCAGCAACAGGATTTCCTTTTTGAAGAAAGTAAATACTGCCTTTATTAAATAGCTAGTGATGATGTGATATTTCATCATCTGAAAAATATTGAAAGTAGGACAATGTCAGGAAGTACTTTTCTTATATACCCACAGGTATGGATGCAGTGGAAGGAAAAGTTAGAATTTACATTTATTTATTTAGCAGATGCTTTCCTCCAGAACGACTTCCCATGAACTCTATGTAGTGTTACCAGCCCACACACCTTATTCACCAAGGTAACATACACTGCTAGATACACTACTTACACTGGGTCACTCATCCATACATCAGTGGAACACACACACTCTCTCTGTCACTCACACACTATGGGTGACCCTGCACAACATGTCCTTGGAGTGTGGGAGGAAACCAGAGCACCCAGAGGAAACCCACATAGACAGGGGGAGAACATGCAAACTCCACACAGACTGAGCGGGGATCAAACCCACGTCCTTTCACACCACTCAGGCACTGTGAGACAGCAGCGCTACTTGCTGTGCCACTGTGCCAAAAAGTTTTCTGATGTCACATTTTTTAAATAAACTGTTGAGCTTAGCCAAAACATCAAACCCATGGACTTTTGATTTTGGAAGTCTCATGCACGGAGGAGCGCAGTGGTCTTTCTGGGGTACAATAAGCGATAGGCACGATCGTGCAGATCCTTTGACGATCTTACAGGCTGTGTCAGAGTATTGAACTTGGTATGCGCAGCCACAGGAAACCAACGGAGAGAAATGAGGAACAGTGATATGTAAAATTGCCTGGGCAAGTCAATCTCAACTCATGCTGCAGCAGTCAGAGTCAGATGAAAAGGCTTGATGGTAGAGACCAGAAGACTAGACAGGATGGAGTTGCATTAGTCCAGGTGGAATATGAGAAGGGCCTACACCAGATGCTAAATGGAGTGTGTTGAGAGATATAAGAGAATCCTGTGGCTGTTATACCAGAGGTATCTGCATTTGTAAAAGGATAGGATGCAATTACTAATTTCATAGGCAATTTCTGCTGTGAAAGTTAGGACATTGGGAATCCAGTACTTCTTTGGTGGTAACAGAAGTAGTTTATCCTTTCCTATTTCACAACGAAAAACAGAAATATATAGAAAATGTTTTCTTTCCTTCTGTGCGGGCTTTTCTTCAATAGCATTTGCGTGGACTACGAAACTTCAAAAGTTGGTTTTGATTAACTTGACTCCCAAGAGTGCACACTTTGCACAGCAACGCAGCCCGGCCTCACGGATTTTTCTATTTTTTTTTGATAAGCTTACCTTAGTAACGATACACAAATTGGCTGTTAAACTGATTTCCCTGACGTGAGTCACGGAAATTTTGAAGATAACACAACCGTGTTGTTTCTGACATTCCGAAATACGTTGAAAGACGAAAAAAGAACGTCAGCAGAGCTCCGCGCTGATAAAGCCTGATCAAGGGTGAATAAAACATCAGAGCCCAACATACTTCCTGCGGAAGCGCCGAGAAAAAGAACACTGAAACCCGTCTGGTGCCGTAACTCAATGCTGCAGAAACCGCTGGGGTGCTCACGTGGAAAGGGTTAGGAACAGTAACAAGCAGCCAGGGTGGGATTGCCAAAAGTGGCCGGATGATGAAGCTGAGAATGGCTAAGATGTTAGCCCTCCCAGGGGGAGTAACAGAATATGAACAGTAAGCCAGCCTGTATCACGTAGGCGAGCTCTCGTGATGCGGTGCCTATGTTGGAGTAGGGCCTGTAGTGGAATCTCTGCAGGTAGTGAAGAAGATATCATTGTTCCCTATGGGGGTAGAAGATTCTGGACATGATGGACAAATTTCTTCGAGGAGCTCACTGTGAATTAATACCAGCTGGTGGCAGACAACATAAAGCAGCATGCACAATAAAAACAAGCCTTTTGAAAATGCCATGAATGCCATAAATGCAGGAAGACTAGAATCAGCTTCGTCAACCACACGTACAGTGCTGCTTGGAAGTATGTGAACCCTACAAGGATGGTCATTATCCTAGTATGAAATACCAAAATAAACTTATAATGTCCCGAGCGGGGGGGGGTGCGGTGGCGCAGTGGGTTGGACCGCAGTCCTGCTCTCCAGTGGGTCTGGGGTTCGAGTCCCGCTTGGGGTGCCTTGTGGCAGACTGGCGTCCCGTCCTGGGTGTGTCCCCTCCCCCTCCGGCCTTACGCCCTGTGTTACCGGGTTGGCTCCGGTTCCCCGCGACCCCGTAAGGGACAAGCGGTTCTGAAAATGTGTGTGTGTGTGTCCCGAGCGGGGTTGCGGCGAGCCGGAGCCTAACCCGGCAACACAGGGCACAAGGCCAGAGGGGGAGGGGACACAGCCAAGATGGGATGCCAGTCTGCCACAAGGCACCCAAAGCAGGACTCGAACCCCGGACCCGCCACATAGCGGCACCTGTTTAAAAAATACACACACACACACACACACACACACACACACATTTTCAGAACCGCTTGTCCCATACGGGGTCGCGGGGAACCGGAGCCTACCCGGCAACACAGGGCGTAAGGCCAGAGGGGGAGGGGGACACACCCAGGACGGGACGCCAGTCCGCCACAAGGCACCCCAAGCGGGACTCGAACCCCAGACCCACCGGAGAGCAGGACTGTGGTCCAACCCACTGCGCCACCGCGCCCCCTTGCTGTTTAAAAAATATTACAAGGGAAATCATATAATATACATATTGAAGGCTATATGGTCCATGTACAATGTCTTCATTAGTTTTTTGATTTAATATTGAAAGCAGAAAAATGAGAAACGGCTTTTATTGTTTCTGAGCACACACAAAAGAAAAGGACTTGTTTATTCGTTTCCTCTTTTCGTTTAATCACACAAAGTGTAGAAATCGAAATCTCACAATACCACATATGATGAATGCCCTAAACGGCGCAATATTTCCAATCTCACAAGTAGCCTAACTTAGAACTAGAACCTGGAACTTCACGGTGCTTTTAACACCTGCGCTTAATTAGTAATAAGATTCTTAAGAAGTAGCACCTGAAAAATCCTGCCGAATTTCTCGGTGGACATGACACCTCACCGTCACCCTTTTCTGAAAAGCACCTTGTGATCCATGTTAACTTCTGAATAACTCGGAGCGAAGGCAGCATGTTCGATGAAGCCGCTGATTGATGTTGTTCGGGAATACCACAAAATGAAATAACTCAAAATCAAAATATAAGACGGCAAGAAACTATAAATGAAGCATATTTAAAATATTTTACATTTCGAGCAAAAAATGGTTTTTAAACATCGTTAATTCATAATTTGTTTTTGATTTTTAAAACGAAAAACAAATGAAGGCATCGTAATTTGCACTTTGTTTTTCAATTTCGGATCAAAAAAAAAAAAACACATGAACGTACCCTATATCCAGACTATAATCCAAATGGGCACCGTGGCATTAACTGAGTATGTCTGGGAGGTCCATCATACTACAACACGAGAGACACATCATCTGAACTGCTTGTCCCATATGGGATCACAGGGAGCCAGAGCCTAAATGAGCAACACAGGGCATTAAGGCTTGAGGGGGAGGGGACACCCCCAGGATGGAATGCCAGTCCAACACAAGGCACCCCAAGTGGGACTTGAACCCCAGACCCACCGGAGAGCAGGATGAGATCCAACCCACTGCACCACCGCGCCCCCTAACATGAGAGACATCAATCTGCCATAGATGACGGCCTTAGTTGGCACTTCCACTGGGTCCCCAGCAGTTTGCTCATTCTAGATCTAGCACTAGCTTTTCCACCTCACCTGTAGCGTGTAAACAAATCGGCTTGGCAAAGGAGTGAGCTCTCACTAAAAATGAGCCATCCTGGTAGGTGTGCGAAGAAGAAGAGCAAAAGGAAACTTAAAATAGCCAGTGAAGAATTCAAACAAAGACACCTCACAAGGAATGGAATGCAACATATTTAATTATGTTAATATTCATGTCCTTCTGCTCCGTGGAACCTCTTAAGCCGATGCGATTAAACAGCTGCTCGCCCACGTTGCTGTTTGGTCATAAGGGAAGCAACTGTTGGGGAGCCCAGCAAGCTGCAGCTACAATTCCAGACCCCATGAATGGGTGGCTTAGCTTGGAAGGAGGTCAAGTGAAAAGCCGGAGACAGCTTGATCCCTGGCTTCCGGGCTGCTGTTAAAGGTCTGGGAGTCTGAATAGGGTTTGCAAAGAGCAAGTAATGGGTAGTCCCGACAGTTTGATCGGAGCCATGGCAACAGCACAAAGATTAACGAAGCAGTGGCAATCGTTGCCGATATACCGGGTTGAGTAACGCAAAGCTGACGCAAAGCACGTACCTGCGTTTGGGCGGTGCGGAAGCTATGAAAAATCTGAAACAATAACCGTGAGCCACTTGTAATGCTGAAACTCTGCCAGAGCCTAATAATCGCTCAACAGCTCCATATTGTTGTCCCTGCTAACGCAGATCTGCGTAATTATCGTTCACAAATGTTTGATAAAAAGGAAAGTGAGGCTTTAATTAGGAGATTTTCCTTAATGAGCGTTCCATCACACGATCCTAAACAGAAAATAGCCTCCTGATTCACAACTGGCATCATCACAATTATCACTTACATGCTCTCTCATTCCACTTTACATGCCTAACAATTTTTATCGAGTAAGTATACAAATTCAATTGTCTAAATTACCCAAATCAATAGGATGTTATGTTAAACACTACCTTTGGCATGTTCTACTTTGAGATGATGTTTTGTAGTGAAGGCGTGCTCAGAGTTCCACTGATCCTCAGCACTTTACACTTGGATTGACTAGTTACTGTGCATCTCTTACTTCACTTGTCCGACTGGGGCGACTTTACTTCTGCTTGGACCGGAGCTATTGCTCAGTGCGCAACGACTCCCTATATAATGGACAAATAGAGATCACTGATTATTGCTGATTACTGTAGCTTACACATGGATTGCCTTCAGTTTGCAGGAGGTTCTCATTTTCACCAAAAGCCAGCATCTCTGCTTCACACACATACATACATATAGAGAAAAAGACAGTTAGAAAGGAGTTTTTTGTGGATTCCAGCTGCAGAACTTGCAACGCTGGTCAAAGGTTTAAGCACATTTTTCGGAAACCATTTATTTCTTCCCCGGGGCATTCACAAGTTTGATAAGAATGTGGTCTTTCCAGCTCTTTAGCAGCAACTCCCAGAGATGGACACTTTCGGGCTGCTTGAGATTTCACCGTCCTGTCCGTTTTGTCCCATACAAGGCTGCCCATTTGTCCTCACACCTTGGCCTGCTACTGCAAGCATAGAAGCCCTCTGAAAGAATCCAGCGATCTGTTCCAATAACAGGTCATGGAAGCTGAAATTCACAGGGGTGAAATGGTAACCCTCTGGGTGGAGCCTCCCTGGCTTAATGACAATTACATGTAGGAATATCTTCTCCGTGGGGTATTAAGGGGTCCCAGCACACTTGACGGATGGCCACTGGGGTCAAGGGCAGGCCAATTTACATGCAGCCCTCATTGCTTCAAAGCGAGACATTTCATTATCACCACAATGTATTATTACTCTGGTGCCTGTTAGTTTTCTGCAAGGGCAAACTCATTTTAAGTCTGGACGGTCTTGCAGATGAAAGATAAAGAGAAGCAGATTTCAGCCGTTGATTGAAACACTTCAGCGACGATGGTTCTCTCATTTCTGTTATCGGGGGAAAATTTTATGAATGCAGACAGAAGGAATGGAAATAATTATTGAACGCAGCACTGACAGGCACAGACAAAGAGAAAAGCAGACACCCCACATTACTATATTAGTGAACACATTTAGTATTTGTTAAAACCGACTACATTATGTAAAGTTGCTCATTTCAGAGATACTGGCGTAACCGATTTGCTTTACGTGGAGTTTATGTGGAGGTTATAAATGCCATAATGAAGCTGCAGATTCTAACAATTTATTTACCATATTGGTCTGACATGGACACCACCTTGAATGTATATCATAGCGAAGGCAAGCGGCAAAAATAAGTTCATGATGCAGGTCAGGGAAAACCTTTAAAAAAAATGTTATATATTCCATCAATCCATTTTCTTAACCGCTGAGTGCTTCTACGGTTGCGGTGGCAATAGGGAGAGCGGGGAGGCCCAGACACCCCTGTCCCCTCAACTTCCTCCAGCTCAACCCGGGGGATCCCCAGGAGATATAATCTCTCCAGCAGGTTCTAGGCTGACCTCAGGGCCTCGTCCCAGCTGGCCGTGCCTGGTATACCTCCAAAGGGAGGCACCCGGGGGACATCCTTACCAGATGCCCGAACCACCTCAACTGGCTCCTCTCAGTGCGGAGGAGTAGGAGCTCTACTCTGAGTTTCTCCCAGATGGCCGAACGCCTCAGCCTGTCACGGGGAGTGAGTCCCACCACCCTGCGGAGAGAACTCGTTTTAGCCGCTCGTAGCCGCGATCTTATTCCTTCGGTCATTACCCAGAGTTCATGACCATAGGTGAAGGTAGGGATGTAGACCGACCGGTAAATAGAGAGCTTTGCCTTATGGCTCAGCTCCCCCTTCACCGCTACAGTACAGTACAGTGACTTGGAATGTTACATATTCCAGCGACGTGGAATGTTATGTATTGCATTAACTTTACAGACTCCAACAGATGGAAGATCTCTCACAATATTCTCTCATGGTACTCAATTAGTCTGGGATGCCAGTGTTTAAGTGTTTTTCAGTAATTCATATTAATTCCAACAATATGATAAAATACACAATGAAATAAGAACGAATTATAACATACAAGGAAATAGAAGCATATTTCTAAGAAACTGCGTGTTTTCAACCCATTTTTCATTAGCCAAGACTAATACCAAGAAATAAACCCTCTTTATCCCTATGTCTGTTAAGTACTTCCTCTTTACCATGCTCTATGGTGAATATTAAAACGCATTACCGAATATTTTTGCAAATTGCAGCTGATGACGAAAACTAATTTTCCTTCTCTAAATAACAACTGTTTTTCATGTGTAAAGGACAAATCCTAGTAACGAATTAGTCACTACCTCTGAACGTACCCTGTGAATCATTCCCAAAATGACAAAAGGAAGTGATCAACAGTCCCTGCTGCAGCAGTTACTACCACATCAGAATTTAAAAGCTAGTAGACTGGCAGTCAGTAAACCTGGCACCACTTGCAGTTGCTGCCCCTTGGCAGGCAGAGTTGTCAACCCAGCGGCGAAACTTTGACGGGATCTCGCAGGAAGTTCCTGCGGCTCACCCTGGCTCGGCATCCTTGAATGGCTGGAACGCCGAGGTGAGCTTTGCAACTTTGCAGAGACCTGGAGCCGAATCACAAGTTTTGACAGCTGCGTTGACCGATCGCTCAGCTGCACTTCAGAACATTTAATCTCCACGGATGGGATAGGCAAGTCCATCTGGAAGACAAGGGACCTTTGACCCGCCGTCGCTCAGAGCCCAGAAAAACGCTTTTTCAAGCCAAAAAAAAACTTTTATAATAGGTCCCTGTCTTGTATTCCACTTCATTCTGAATAGTGTTTCGCCCCTCCCTTGTGACAACGCAGGCAATACCAATGATAAGGTGGATTTTTTTGGCACTGCGTGGTGCTGTGCCAGTTTTTACCTCCCCTTGTGCTACGGGACTGAGAAACACACACACACACACACATTTTCAGAACCGCTTGTCCCATAGGGGGTCACGGGGAACCGGAGCCTACCCGGCAACACAGGGCGTAAGGCTGGAGAGAGGGAGGGGAAACACCCAGGACGGGACGCCAGTCCATCGCAAGGCACCCCAAGCGGGACTTGAACCCCAGACCCACCGGAGAGCAGGACTGCGGTCCAACCCACTGCGCCACCGCACCCCCCGGACTGAGAAACTATTTGTTTAAATTAGAGATGTTGCGTATTACATTGTGTAACAAAACCTGCAATACATAATTGGACGCTGGACTTATATACAATGTTCTTGCAACAGATGGAGCCTAACAGTACTAACCTGTACAGGTGGGAAAATCGCTGCATCCTATCAGAAAAGAGTCAGAGGTAAGCGGGATACGGTAATTAAGAAGGGATTTCGGAAGAGTGGAGTTCTTCCAGAGGCTATTGACGAAAGGCGCCTAGGTTTTATTAGAGCTCCGAGCAAAGCCAGCCACATAATTTCCATTTATGTACACGCTATAAAATGCATTCCCACAAGCATAGTTTTCATATGATTTCGATTTTAACATAACCCCATACCATAAAGCGATAGGAAGTAGAGGATGATTATGTCTTTTAATAGTTTCTAATGGGAATAAGTGTTTTCTAGCCTTTGTCAGACTTGTGCCACGTTCAGTAAAATGGCATCTGGGTCACTTTGCCTGTTTCGTGACAGTCTTCAACATAACATGTGCACAAGACTGTATATGTTTAAAGTGACAAATCATAAACACAGTGAGAGAGGCTCTTTTTACAGCCTGTCTACTAAATTTTATGACTGAGCTTGTAGTCTTGTAGGTTTTTACTCTCATCCCCAGAAATCAGATGTTCGGAGGCGAGCTGGGGGTGCGTCGTTGGGGTAGAAGGGCAGAGGGGGTATTTCATTGTACGACGGCGCCAACTCTAAACATTTTCCCAGGATTACGGGGCTGCAGACTCAGCTGTTTCAGGCCTATTGCACTTGGCCCTCAATCCTTTTTACGTTTCGCGTTTTCAATGGTCGTGGTAGTCGGGATTCTCCACGGTCCGAGCATAGCTCCCTAATTCTTAGCTGGGTTGGAGAGCGGGGGGAGAGGCGGTGTTCCGCTTGGAGATCGCTTACACAGCAGCCACAAAGGAGAGGGTGCTAAATCAATCTTGCCTTAATCCTTGTAATCCCCCACCCCACGGAACCTAGGAGTGCTGTTAAAAAATGTGGCCTGTTATGTGGTGACATCTTTTTGGTCGACAGTGACCACAGACATTGCCGCCCTCCATCCCGTGACCCGGCACGTCCACAAATACTTTAGCCTGCCATTGAACATGGATCAGCGCAGTTAGACTTTGCCCCTTCCATATTAAGACAGATGAGCCTCTTCGGTATGGCACGTAATATAGTTAGATTTTGTGGATAATTTGTCCAGAACGGAGCGGTCCGTGGTTCCGATTAAGCGTGGAGGGGAAATCAATGGGGTTACGCTGCTGATTGAACATTGTTTTGCCTTTCAGGAGCCTCCATGAGATGTTATAATTACTTTCCCCCAAATTAAGGGGTTTTACATTGATTTTTTTCGTGGGATTACCCCTGGGTAAAAAGGCACGGTCTGAGCACACAAGTCCAAGAAGCACCGAGGGGTACTGAAAACTTTTCACCACGTATTGCAATTATTCTGCGAAAAAAAGTCATTTTGTAAATCAGTGATATACAAAAAAAACTACATCTGAACAGGGTATTTTTAAAACGGTGATCCTAGACCTCAGCTGTCCATGCATTATAAAACCATAAGTTATAATTCTCATTTTTACGGCACGGTGGCACAGTGAGTGGCGCTGCTGTGTCACAGCACCTGGGTGGTGCGAGAAGACATAGGTTCGATTCCTGCCAAGTCTGTGTGGAGTTTCCATGTTCCCCCCCGTGTCTGCGTGGCTTTCCTCTGGGTGCTCTGGTTTCCTCCCACAATTAAAAAGGCATGCTGTTCAGGTTTCCCCCATAGCGTGTGAGTGACAGAGAGTGTGTCTTCCACTAATGTATGGATGAGTGACCCAGTGTATCTAGCAGTGTAAGTCACCCTGGTGAACAAGGTGTGTGGGCTGATAACACTACATGGAAGTCACTCTGGAGAAAAGCACAATAAATAAATGTAAATATACATAATAGCCAATAATCTACTTTATTGGGCTCTATGGTGTGTAACTATAATAACAAAATGAATTCTCTGAAGATCAGTACTGTAGACAGAGATGGGAAAAGAACACAAACGTATCACATCTTACTGAGAATGAAAAGTCTTTTGTAGGTTATTTTTTAAAAAAAAGAAACATGGCAGAAGGGGCACCTTTATTCTGAAAACGCTCTTCCTTGGTTTTACGCTGTCTGTGCACAACTGCACTGCTGGCTAAGGAGAGCTTGATTCTTTTTCCTTTTTATTGCCTTTTCGCTCCCTTCCAGTTGTCTTGTCACATTCCGAGCAGCTCTCGCTCATGCTCCACAGCAGCGGTCCGAATCTTCGGAGGCGTGAGCGTGATAAATGGATGATTCCTCAGCTAGCTATGCTTCTCAGGCTGCGCCTGCCAACGGGCAGGCATCCAGTGCCTGCTAATATGCAAACATCTGTCTTTCTTTCCAAAAAATGTTCAAAATAAATAATTAAATGTTTTTACAAGCATGTGATGCCACAGAACTTTTGGTTGTGTGTTGCTGATTTTTAACAGCAGGTGACCTGCAGGCTGCGGGGCCAGGAGATGCTAAATGTTCACAAATCACTGCTACATGCCAGTGTTAGCTCCTCTTTTCCTCTCCCTCTCCCTGTTCAAGGTGTATCCATTTCAAAGAACTTTTCATACCTTAACTCTTTCAACCCCCACAACTTTCTATGGACTAGGATGGTGCTGCATGGGATGGGCATCAGAGGTTAATCCAAGTGGACAACAGCTTAACATGTTTCAACGTCCTTTTTGGCTGCTTCGGAATACAGCGCCTGAGGACGGGAGGTGACCAGGTCCACTGGCATTGACCGCTCCAAGCTTCGGGGTTGCCTCCATCGATCATTAAGCGCTGGAAGTGTCCATTTTTACAGATTACGTTCATAAGCTTCAAAGTGACACAACGGTGAGCGTTTACACTAACGTGTCCTCTCACCTGTCTGTAGCCAAACAGTGATGTGCACAGAAATAAAAAATCCATTTGGCTGCAAGGGAAGATCGATGCTTGTTCCCCTCCCGTGCCTGTCTCAGGCCGCAGGCTGAAGTGGCCACTTCAGCACACGTGCACAAAGCAAGCGCCCGAGACCCACAGTGTGGGTAACTCTGGAACCAATAGAAGCAGGAAGAAGACAACGGGGGCCATGCGCACAGGATTGCGCAACACAAATCGTCAGTATCTAATAATCAACACATTAGCAGTGAAATTATTAATAGATGCCTCCTCCAGCTGTGAATAATACCATACCTGTAATGCAAATATTCCAGTTTTATTCCTTGCAATAATCAAATGAATAAGAACATTCAGACTCCATATGGAAAAACATTTTTTCGCCATTATTTCAGAGATGCTCCATATTCTTTTGCATTTATATTGCAAAAATATCTGAAAATGACATTCTTTACATTCAGTTTCTGTATCTTTGATTCCTGGAGGGAGAAAAGCAGAACTTTTACGGCTGCACACTGATCAAGCTTCCTTGTAAGTGTGAGCAAGCACGGATCGCGTAATCGTACTTTTCGTTAGCCACGAAGCAACACAAAGTCAGTGATTTACCAGCGCTCGTGTTCCTGCGCAAACCGTCCCCGGTGGGTGTCGCGGTGTGCATTTCTTAAAGGCACTTGAAAAGCATTACATTTTCAACAGACACTGCGACAATCTCCCTTTACATGGAATCTGAGGAAAAATCAATACGCCCAGCCTGCTTTTTTGCCCCTCCATCCGCTGCTCAGCCCGGAGATTGCAGTGTGGGCTGAATGATACCCAGGTCTGGTACCTCTGCTCAGCAAATACACCCAGCATACATAGTGTAGCAAAAGTAATATAATTCCTATAAGGGGGAGATGGTGGAATAGGCTGGTCCAGATGCAAAATCATCCCAGGATACTACCGGCTTCTGGGTAAAACCTGTGAGAGCAATAGCAGTGAATACTGTAAATCAAACAAGGCAAGAAAACTACACTGGTGCCTTGGTAATTAGGGCAGTTTATAGTTATATATTATATTAGATATTGAGAATATTTGCTCATTGTCCTTAATAATTTAAAACCTTTTCTTGGCTTCATTGTGAATAGCTGCATTTTTTTCTTGGTATTCGTAAATTGTCTGCATCCTGACAAATATGTCAAGTGGGAGCGGATGGTAAATTTTTCGTAATCTTATTTTATCAAGGTCTGTTCACGAAATAACAATGATTTTAACAAGTCTTTCAGTCTTTTTTTTTTCATAAATCCCACATTCATCCCCCCTAAAAATATTCAGAAGAAATCTGAAAGTGCTTCTATTTTTCCATAATAAATGGCAGATGGTAGTGAGTGCATTGTTTGTCATACCATAAAAAACCTTCAGTTAAATATTGAAATTAGGCAAAATGGGTAGCCTCAAGTGCCTCAATAAAAATACATTTTTATCAAGCTAGGATCTCTCATGACAATTAACTTCGTTCCCAGGTATAAAGACAAGAATTCCAATTCAGATCTCAACAGTTAGACTCTGACAAAGGGTCCAGGGTGTAAAGGGGCATCTTGTGAGCACATTTAAAATAAAGTCAGATTTTGAACACCAAGGCAGGAGTATTCAGCTTTGGTCCTAGACTGCAAAGTGCAATTGGTTTTCCAGCTATCCTTAGACCTCAGAGAGATTATAAAGGTAGTTAAATTGATTCAGTCGACACTATAACTTGAATCAGGTGGTTCACTGCCAGAGCGGAAAAAAAAACCTCCTGGACTTGCCCCTTGAGGGCCACCGCTGAATAGCCCTGCACTAAGCCATCAGAAAGGCACACGCGTTTGACTAATTCCCTCCATTAAAAAATGTAACTAAAGGCTACACTTTGAATGCCCATACATATAGGAGATGTGGCTGTCCTTGAACCTTGAGGTGTCCTGAGTTTTATTGGGAGCTATGTGAACGATTTGGGATAAAGAAAAGGTTTTCATACATTTCATGTGTCTAAAGTGAATAGGAGGTTATCATTCAGGATGACTGAGTGATTCTTGTCTGGGATCCCACACTCCACCACAATGGAGAAGAATCGCCAAGCATCCTAATAAAGCTTAAGGGTCATTAGACATCCCCATCCTTCTAGTCAGAGCTTTGACTGAAATTGTAATACAGAGGATATAAGACATGGCTGGGTGCATGTTAGTGAGTGTGCTCACTAGGGAAAAGAAAGAGGACAGAGAGAGCAGGAAGAGTCAAGGAAGTGACAGAAGACCCAAGCGATACACCTTGTATATCCAGGTCACACGCGATTACGCTTTTATTGAATGTCCTCCCTCTCTATGTCAAGCGAGGTAGATTATTCAACGTCATTAAATTGATTTTGTCAAGTTGCACGCTGCTCTCCCACCAACAGAGCACTCAGGCACAGAGAGTGCTGGAGACACTTTGCATTTAAGATTAACATTGTGAGGACATTACAGATTGTCACTTAAAGGTGAGACTGACAGAAGAAATACGTTTTGTGTCTGAGCATTCATCGACTCACATCAAGCTCCTTGACATACATGAAGACATGGAATTAACCAGCTGCAATCTCACTGTAAAATTAAAATGTACATCCTGACCAATGGACGCATTAGAAAATTAAGATGGGTGAACAAATTTAGGGATCGATTCACTACAGACCCTACAAACCCTACAAACCCCTGTGCCACTCACAGAAGCTATGGGACAATCCACTAGGATTCTTGTCTGTAATTAAAACAAGAGTGCTTGTTTCTCTTGGAGGATCTGAAAAGGCTTTTGAAGATCCTTCTTGGGCAAAGGGAGTTCCTCAGTTCCCATTCCTGTTAAAACCACTTCTGAGCCCAACTAACTTCACTGGAGCATGGGATCTTGAGTCTTTTGACGTTTCCAAAAACCTCACTGATCCTGGAAGGCCTGATATGTAGCTTTTGGCCCACTGTGCTCTCAGAAATGGTTTTCGCTGAGCTGCTGTAGACTGATGGACTATACCGCAAGAATCGTTCTGTTGTTCATGCTGCCCTTATGCCACTGGTCTCTTTCCCGTAAGTCAAACCATTTGCAGTGGTCACCCTTAGTTGCCTGTGAGACTGAATGCCAAAAAAAAGGTATTAAGGCTACATATCTGAACAGAGAACTTTTCTATTTGTTTCTTGAGGTCTCTTATGCATTGGATAGGTGAAGAAAGTTATTTTTTGTGTAGTGTTGGTGAACTGAAAAAATCTCTATGGTGGTAATTTCTGTGTTTTATTGTTTGTATCAGTATTTTTTAACTAACCAGAAGAGGTGTGGCATACATCAGAAACTACTTCATCTAAACAGGAATGAGAGATTCAATGGCTAACTTTAGCGAAATGAATCAAACTGGAAAGGAAATTGAACTCGTGTGTATAATTTAGTC
Organism: Scleropages formosus; assembly: GCF_900964775.1. Lineage (NCBI taxonomy): Eukaryota > Metazoa > Chordata > Actinopteri > Osteoglossiformes > Osteoglossidae > Scleropages > Scleropages formosus. Next base: position 9,646,049 of record NC_041808.1, on the reverse strand, counting down.
ACTCTGGTGTACTCAAATTTGTTTGAAACCTAGCAAAACGAAATATTTCCAGCCCAAAACCCCCCTTCACTTCACCAGCTGTTTCTACCTTGCTAATAAATTAACCGAAGGGGAAAAAACATTAAATTGCTAATGTCTGCAGCCCTAGCCAGCTCTTACTTCACTCACAGATTAAATTTTTAATCAAAATTAGCTCACTACATATTTGAGAAATGTGCTCAAAATGAGTCGGATAAGTTGGCGAAATCATATAGCGTCAAATCTCAGGTAAAAAGCCAAGTTAGTTTCATATCTGTGTTTGTGATCACAATTAACATGATTTGGAGAATCTGACAAATTAGGTTTTTTGTCTTTCATTTTCTCAAAGGGAATAGATATCTGAAGTCTTCAAAAATGCAACGAGGGGCCTTTAGCATACACAACTCCTTTGCTGATGAAATAGTAAATAAAAAATGGGAAACTCCAGTTTGCTGGTCCTGACCCTCAAGGCAGACATTCCTGTGTCCCATTATACATCTTTGGCCATCACAGCATTGCCAGTCACAATTTATCATTTATTAATGCAGAAACACTTTACATTTGCATTATGTCTGCAAAGTCTTCAAGGGTTTGAATACATTTCAGTAGTTCTGCATGCACTGTCTGAGACAGTAATAAAATTAAAGTCTGCCCAGCAGCAGAGGCACAATCAAATGCTGATAACCTGGCCTGATTTTTACTAGAGCCCTACTATGGTACTCACTTCTTATTAGTTATTTCCTGAAGAAACAAGGACAGTTTTTACAAGATCTTCAGATAAGACATTTAATTGGTTTGGCTTGGATTGTTATACAAAGGCAGGATTGAGTATAATTAACTTTATAGCTTTTCAAAACACTAAAAGTAGATTGTTGTGTTCAGCTACACAGTGTTCAGAATCACAACTGGATCAGAATACAGAACTTAACTATACAGTGCTGCCTGAAAGTACGTGAACCCCTTTACCAGAACATTTGCTATTCAGTCAGAACCAGTCTTCTCACTGAACATAATAGGTACCAATTTCTCTGTCGGTTTAGAGGAAATCATGCATGTAGTAGTAAAACAGGAGTAGTGAAGGTGTAAAAACAAGTTAACCTAAACTGCAATGAGGTATGTAGAATGTCCTCATGAATGTAGGATGTAGAATTAGGTCTGTAAATCATAGTAATTTATTAACTTTATTTCATAAATACCAAACTTTATTTAAGTTTATTTTTACATTTTATAAAAAAATTGAAGACCATTCAGTGGATCACTTCAAGTTTTGCACAGTAAAAATTCAAATTACTTTTAAATAGCGTAGTATTTTATTCTATTTCTAATGAGTAACATCTCATTTAAAATTTTTGTTTTAGTCTATGCAAATCAATATTAGAGATCCGGGGGTGCTGTGGCGCAGTGGGTTGGACCACAGTGCTGCTCTCCGGTGGGTCTGGGGTTTGAGTCCTGCTTGGAGTGCCTTGCGATGGACTGGTGTCCTGTCCTGGGTGTGTCCCCTCCCCCTCCGGCCTTACGCCCTGTGTTACTGGGTAGGCTCTGGTTCCCTGTGACCCTGTATGGGACAAGCAGTTCTGAAAGTGTGTGTGATAAAATATACATTTCCATTGAGAGTAGGGTTTACAGGAGGAATTTCTGGAGGCAGGTGGTTTACAAATCTATCTATGAAGGGATGGCTGGTAGTGTAGTAGTTAGTGTTACTACCTTTAGATCCAAAAGTCCCAGGTTTAATCCCCACATCTGGCTCTAGTACCCTTTAGCAAGGTGCTCACCCTAAAAAATTGCTCTGGTAAAATTAACCCAGCTGTATAAATGGATAAATAACTGCACATGGCTTTGGAGAAAAGCATCAGATAAATACAGTATAATGAAAACATTTTTTTCGCAACACAAATTATACTAGAATGCACACTTAAACTTGGGCCATAACAACTTATCACATTTCTGGGAGACACCAAAAATTACTACTACCCATTTTGTTAACCTTGACCCTAAAAGCAGCTGTTCCTGGATGTTCGTACATAATTATTCAGGGATTGACAAATTAGGCTTGCTAAAATGTTTGGATTTTCACTCTTGGTGCTGTATAGATTTTCTCAACATGATGGTAGTAAAGAAATCAAAACACAACTGATGAAGGGGCTTGTTACAATGTCATTGTTCTCTGTGTAGTAGGAGTGAAGAAAGCAGCCAGTTCACGTGAAAGCCAGTACCTCCACACAGTCCACACTGATTGGTTCCGTCCATGTAATGAGGATAGCCATGAATGCAAATTACTGAGCCCCCCAGATGAAGGGAGAGAGTATCTCATCACCTAGGACTCATATCTCAGTTAATAGGCTAGATAACATTGATTCGGGCAGGACACTTTAACCCCGTCCTATGCAGGTCTGTAGAGCAAACACATTTTTGATAGGACAAAAAAATACCTGCAAACTGAAATAATTCCACAGTGGAGGTGCTAAGGCATTGTCACTGGAGATAAATGGGAATATCTGGATGGGTCTCTCACTTGTGTTTGATGGGCAAAGAACAGGTCCCCTTTGCCTAATGTACCAGAAACATGCCTTTTGTGAAGCCTTCCACGCATTGTGGTAGACCAGCCGCACTTGAAAGGTGGCAATCATGGAACATGCCGTTCTGAATCACTGGCTAAGAAAGGATAGAAAAGGTCAGGGCGCAGACCTCATTGGGGGAAATGCCTGTCTATTTATAAAGGTAAACGGCTGGGCTCATGGGGAATGGACCTAATTATCTAAGTCTCGTGGAAGAGCTCCAAATGCACTTTGCAGCATCAAAAATGTATGGACTTACATCTATGGGCAGAAAATGCAGAGCAACAGAAGGATTTTCTGAAAGAAAATGTCTTGCTTTTATTCCCACTGCAAACGGACAACTTCCCTTATTCTGCAGCTACAGAGAAAAGTCATTCCTGTGTTTCTGTATCAAGAATGCCAAGTTACACATCCCGCTAGTATGTTTTTCATTGGTACAATGAAATTTCATTAAGAAGAAATCTCAAGACAAATTACAATAAAATGCCTGGTAATTGGGTTATAGCAAAATAGCAACATTCATTACCATATGTAGTATATTTATATCCAAATGGAAAAAGCAGTAATATATTGCAAATTATAAGGAAGTAACACATCCATATAATTTGTAGTCTATTGTCAACCCGCCATAAATATGGAGAATAATGACTGCAACAAAGGCCTAAGCATAATACTCTCCCTGGAGCAAATTTAACACTGATGAGTTCCCTAAATCTCTGTCTCTACCTGGTGGATTAGTCTTACCTAGTTACTGAAGCCTTAACCTCTCAAGCTTCAGGTAACAAAGACCAGAAATGATTACTGAAGCAGCTGTGTATGAGCTGCTGGCTGCCGCAGCATGAGCAAACAAAGGCATCATTCATTCCTTTGCACACTTAGTCATAATTAAACGATTTTGTATTTGAGACTGCAAAATGGGTTGTAATGTAGGGGAAAAAAAGTCGTGTTACAAATGCAGAGGCAGATGAACAAGGCAGCAGTGCTTTCAGCGAGTGAAACCTTTTTGTTCCCCCACCAGAACATCCGGCGGGAGACAAGAGCGGCGTCCTTCACGCATTAATGAAACAAATAAATCACCCCAGCCTGCGGTTTGCAGGGCTCATCGGAGAGGCCCGCTTCCATTGCTTGCTAATTACCCCGTCGGGTCCCGGTGGACAGAACCTTCCTGAAGGCGTGAGCGCCGCCTGTCCCGCTCCCGCATCGGCTTCCTATCTCCTCCACACCCCTGCTGAGACGTAAAATCTCCGTTTGGACCACGGGCCTATTCATGACGGGGATTGAAGAAGAGGGATGACTCAGGGCGGGAGATCTTCCAGCACCCCCGCCCCTTGAACCACCCTGCTGCCCCGCCTCTGCCCTGCCTCTGCCCTCACCCCTACGCCATTTCTGTCCCCGGCTGTGAGTCAGCAACCAGCGCTGCTTCCTACCAAGGAGATCAGAGGACAGAGAGAAGGAGGGGGGACGAGGGGGCGCGCATCTGCGCAAAGCTGACAATAACCAACACCGCAGCAGAGTCTCGAGGGAAAGGTTGCAGGGTGTATCCGAAAGAACGGGTCATACTCCCATGACTACACTGCATATTTACAAGATCCAGTTAGGTGGCTCTCGCAGGGCACAGGCGGTCAACCCTCCACCTAGACTGTAGTTCATGCCGCCATCCAAAGTGACCTGATCGTTGTCATCGCTGATAAATGGGCCCACATTTGCACAGGCAGCATTTTCATAAACGGAACATCAGCGAACTGTCCCTAAACAGCGGCGCTGCTAAACATAGCTGGTTGTTTTTTTTTTTTTGTTTTTTTTTTTTTTTTTACACCAGCAAAACATCAGTAATGAGCCAGCAAAGTTTCTTTTGGTTCATCTGGTTTATTTTTACGCTCGCTTTGACATCTCGATTTTACGGAAGTCCATCCTGATGCGGTGAGAAAGTTTCCACCGATGCCACGTATCAGTCCGTTAAACGTTGCCTAAAGGATTAGCAGCGCCATTCGAAACCTGTCTTATCTCCACAGGTCCCTCTACTGGCCAGTCTCCCCTCCCAAGCGACACAAATATTGCTGTAGGAGTGTTTAGTTCAGATATAGAGCAGTTCAAACGTTTCCTCATTCCACTTGAGCCCCGGAACTGGGCATCATCCTTCCCTGACTAAGCACATGCAAATGTATGCACAGCTCAATCAATTAAAATAAAAAGGCTCCAACTAGAACACTGTGAAGAAGCTCATATTCACTGTGCTGTTTTCCTGGGTGGGGGATGCGGTGGCGCAGCAGGTTTGGGCGGGACCTGCTCTGTGGTGGGTCTGGGGTTCGAGTCCTGCTTGGGGTGCCTTGCGGTGGACTGGCGTCCTGTCCTGGGTGTGTCTCCTCCCCCCGTGCTGCGGGGTTAGGTTCCGGCTCACTGCAACCCCCACTTGGTACAAGTGGTTAGAGACATTGCGTGTGTTTTCCTCAGCTCCATCAAACTCATAAAAAATAATAACTGCTATACTTGGAATATACATTCATAGTGCGATACCCCATGTAATCCATTGGATTACTGTAATCTGGAATTCACTATAGGTGTCCTCACATGAAGGCCTAATACATATATTCACTTTCTTAAACTAGCTTTTTATGGCCACACACAATCCAGATGCCTTGCATGTGACTACTCTTTCTAAAGTGAAAAAAAAAAATAATAACTGTTATGCTGTACTGTGCTATCTACAGTATTTTTCCAACCATGACAAAATATATCTACTGACTATGGATAAAATGCTTGGCAGTCAGACAAACACTGATAATTACCTTTTTTACTGGGCCACTGATTTATAACAGCTATTTGCATGTAATCCTGAAAGGGTTATACAGTGCTGTGGTTACAGTTCTGCTAACGGTGATTTATAACTATCTCCCTGCGCAGGTCAGCCTTGGAAATGTCATTGGTTGATATGGCGTATGGATATACGAGGACACTCATTTGGTCTTCCTGGTCTGGTCCTGAATTTTCCTCCTTATTGGAAATATTTAGCTATTTTAAGAATGCTTCACTGATCACCACGCAACATGCTGTTATGAACATGGCATATTCTGTATTCTGGTCTTTGGATTTCTGGATGATTTCTAAAATATATGTTATAGAGCTGATGTGAGATGATGTATTTATGCTACCTTCAACATTTTTACATTGATCAACACTATCAATTCCACATTAAAATTAACTCGTTCCCCTTAGCCTTTATTTTTCATAAGTTAGTGACAGCTCTTAAACAAAGCACATGTTATTGTTTGTATAGCACTGTATAAAGGTCCATAAAGGATCTCCGGGGGCATTGCGAATCTCACTGTATTTCACAAACACGGTGCTACTGTAAGACCTAACTTACGTTCAAGGTCCTTTGGTTACAAACAGGTCGAGGCCCTTACTTATACATACATACATACAGTGTGTAAGTCATTACTTTGTCCTATAAAAATTTTCATATGTTAAAGTTTGGAACAGTGAAAAGTGAGATGAGTTTCCAGAACTTGTCAGCAACAGCCTTCCAAAGAATGACTTTCAGAATTGCAAAGCAGAAAAAGGGAAATATTCATAGAGCACATATATTACAGAGTATATCAACTCTGTTTTTTCTGATGTGCATTGCTATTACAAATTCTATTCGTACATGTTGGATTCGTGGACGAGGATGGCTTCATGTCCTTGGTTCTTTCATCCAGTTTTTCAGAGTATCTAGAAATCAATAGAGTAAAGATGCAATTTGTGCACATAAAATAATTCTGCTCAGGACAGATGTAAATGAAGAGGCAGGCACCGCAGCATCAGGGACCCAATCCTTATTCATATTTATTGACACTTCTCTCCAAGGATACTTACAGCATTAAGATACCTACAAACATTTTCCCTTTCATACAGCTGGGTAACTTCAGCGGAACAATTTGTCCAAGGTAAGGAGCTTTCTCAAGGGTGGAAGAGCTGGGATTTCAGCCTGTAACCTTTAGACCCAAAGGCAGCAGCTGCTGTTTGAAAAACACTTTGCAGATTCACCCTGAAACAAACTGCTGTCTACACCATCACACTCAAACCTGTGCTTTTTTTTGCCAAAATCTTGTATGGCTCATTTATTTTGGCCTACATATAACCACACTGGAAGCCAGCTTCCCTTAACTAACTATAATATGATGACAAATGAAATGAAAAATAATTATGACTTGTCGTGAGGGAACAAGTTAAAAGGCAAACAGAGCTTTGCAGCTGCAAAATTTTTTATAGAAAGTCCGTGATCGGAAATATAACAGGAATTAATGCGGATGAAAAAAAGACATCAAAAGATCTGTTCTGTCCCAAAGAAAGAATGATACTTCATTTTTCTGAGAAGAAATCCTCTATGGTCTTGTACTTGCAGAAGAGCAACTGTAAAATGTTCACCTCTGAATAAAATTGTACAGTGCGTGCATGAAACCACATAACACTGTGGAGGTTATATTTGCGTGGTGGAAAATAAGTCTAGACAGCTCACCGTGCTTATAAGGGGGACATCACCATCCTGTAGATGAGATCTTGGTACCCTCACTAACCAGCCAACCAATTTTAATAACCTTTTGTCCCGAGCGGGGTCGCGGCGAGCTGGAGCCTATCCCGGAGACATTGGGCGCAGGGCTGAAGGGGTGGGGGGGCACACCCTGGACGGGACGCCAGTCCATCGCAGGGCCACAACTAGGTTCCCAGGCACACAGTCGGGTGAAGGTACTGGAGCAATTGCAGGGCAAGCACCTTGCTCAAGGGCATTACGGCCGGAGGCGGTACCTTCACCTTAGACCGTTAACTGGCGTTACCTCTACTTTAAGACTTTGCAGATGTTTTTCAATACAGATTTTAGGCATCTGTTTTGCCGGTTAATGAAACTCAAATATGATAAAATGACAACAATGAAATATGCCCGCATTTGCTCAGTGTTTGTCCCTGGTGAACATGTGAACTGTGAATAAATGACTAACCGTGTTTGAGCCTCGTCTTGTCAGCTTCCATCGAGTCACCTCTTGTTTAACCGACCAGATGCTACGCAAACCTGACCAACTGGAACAGGAGCTGAGGGAAAGAAAAGCCAACGTGTGAAAGTGACCTAAAGACAAGCTCGAGTTGCTCGTGTCGAACAACCCGCGGCTTGATGTTACATCGCTGTCACTGTTACGGCAGAAGCCGCTTACATTGCATGCTGGGAGCCCGTGACTTCAGCTGTACTAAAAGACCGTTGTGTGGCATTTTTATTCAACGTGAAGATTGAAGATTCAAATGTTTTATTCACAATGATACACAGCTGCCTTATTTCAAAAGTTTCAGTGCTTCTTAAAAGATGCTGAGTTTCAAGGGTAGATGTGCACATCTCTGCACGGAAGCAATCGGTAATGGCAAGTTTCAAGAACAATAAAACAACATTAAAGCATTGCCTCTAGTCACTTCCTGTCTCTCCTAGTCTGCAATGATTTAATAATTTGACAATTCTAGATATTGCTGCAGGACTGATTCCAGCTTGAAAACCGAAGGCAATGAAGGCAAAAAAAAAAAAAAATCTCCATATTCCAACTGAGATTCATTTAAAAAATTACATGCAACACAGAAAATGGAACCTCTATATATACCAGTTTCAGCATCATGCTGATCTAATAGCAAAGCCATAGAACATAGTGTTATTTTATTATTTCTTCGTATTCTCTTCCTTCTTTTAACATTCAGAATCGTGACTTCCTCAGCTTTTACATTTTTACATTACAATCATTTTTAGATGATTGTTTTGAGTACACGTGGGTTTGGGAGGGTAAGGGGCGAGGTGGGTGGGAAAGGAAGGTGATGGATGAGGATGGGGGAGCAGTAGGGTAGGAGTATTTGGAGCAGATGGAAAAAACAAGAAAAAGCAGTATTAGCAACAAATAATAACTAAAATATACAGTAGGTTCTCCACAGAGTGTGGACGGTGGAGGGTAACAAAGATAATGCGGGAAAGTTTTATTGCACATTTGAAATGGAATTAGGTTATTAATCTAAAACATACAGTATGTACATAGTTTACATCTGATCCATTGTATGAAGTCACTGTAAACAATATATTTTGAAATGATCAGTCTAGATCTTATCTTTAATGGTTATATCTTATTTTACCATATCCATCTTGCTAAAATCGTTGAATTATTATTATTTTAGCATTAGATTTTGTATATTCAGAGCAACAACAAAAGCCAAGGCTCATGTGTTATAGAAGGCATTACTGAAATGTTCCTACTGTGCTGTAATTAAAGAATAAAATTATAAAATTAACCATTTCCCTGTGATCAGCTCAGGCAATAAATCTCAATACTCTTTTGGTGGTGAAAGCAGAGGTTAGCTTAATGGGACAGGCAAGGCAGGCGGCAGATTAATGAGAGCGCCTTGCGCGGGGTAGCTGTGCGCCAGGAAGGCGTATGCAAATTGGGGCAGTCGACGATAACCTCAAATTGGGCCGTCCCTGCCCACACAGCCGTATGAATTCCAATGTAAATTCATCAACATGAAGCAGATGTAAAATTCTACTTGGCCGTGCTCAGTTCACCCTTGATGAAAGAAGTTAGCCGTTGACTGGTGGGGGGCAGCAAGGGGAACGAGGTGGGTGGGTAGAGGTTTGATAGCACCTAAAATAGCTGGTAGTGTAATGGCTAGAGATGCTGCCTTTAGACCCAGAAGTTTCAGGTTGGAGCCTCACCTACACTCCACCGGTGGAACCTTTGTGCAAGGTACTTACCCAAAAATTGCTCTACTAAAAGTTACCCAGCTGTACAAATAGGTAAACAGTTGCAAGCTGCTTTGGAGAAAGCAGTGGTTTCCACTTCCTATTCCTGTTCTTGAAAGTGCTCCAGAACGGTCCTTCGTATGAGGGTTTGTGGGTGTTGAGGAGGCTGAGCATGCGTGTGTTTTCCAACCCTACATCTACATGATTATGTCGCTCATTTTAACAGCGATAAGTTTGTCTTCGAAATGCACAAGGACAAATACGTGCAAACATACACACGCACACACACACACACGGAGATCTACACTAGGTTCTTTAGAGTTGACTGGCCTTTAATGCTACCTGTATAGACTCCCAATTTGCTATAAAGGTCCCTGTCATAGGCATGTCCAATTGAGCGGCTTCTGGGATGAAAATTTATTGATCTGTGTCTGGATAACTGTACCTGGCAAGTGTGAGAAGCCCTGAAAACTGCTCTCAGTGTGATAGCTGCAGTGTGCGGCCATCCCTCTGCAACACCACGGTGGTCTCATCAGTGGCCCCCAAGAGACAGCTGGGCAGCTGGCCACTCACTGGGCAGCTGCCAGCACTTGAGGAGCAAAAGGCCAGTCATATCCTATCAGGCAATAATTTGATGTACAAAGGCAAGAGAGGCACGGCATGAAATTAAAAGTACAAAAAATAAAACAAAAAACAAGCCTGAATTCTTACAATTTCCTTGGAAGCAAGCCAATTTAATAGGAGGGATGATGTCCCTGGGACACTGCGGGCAATTTTAAAGCTCTCCCAGACTGACAATGAAGACTGCAGGTGAGAGACAACTAAAATACTAGTGAAATTAGATTCAGAATTACATTCCCGGCAATGCATCTCGGGGATGCATTAGTAAACGGGAGCGATTAATAAACGCAATGAATGCATAGGTGCGTTTATGAATAATTATTTATAATCCATTTAAGTAACATCCCTTTAATCAGCTGCTGCGTGTTCTAACCATGTCTTAGAAGACTTTTTTTATTACTTTTATTGCATCCACTACTTGAAATTAGCCAGGTTAATCAAGTAATTGTATGACTGCAAGAAAAAAGCCAGTGAAACTGCACCATGCAGCTCTGATCCTTGATCTTACATTTCCTAGGAAAGATGTCTTGATAAAAGTAATCCCAAACCGACGCAGATGTTTGTGTCATTGCAATATTTCCACACTGAGACCATCCCTCTGCTAGAAAAATATCATAACAGATCCTAAGATAGCTTATAAGATGAGTGTGGCCCAACATATTTCTAATACTTATGTAAGCGTTACACCCTAAAAAGTAAATTGTAATATTAATCCAGACTCAGCGATAAATCCACAAGACAAAGCATGTCTGAGAATACATTTCCTGTAAGCTTATTGGCCATTTGATGACATAGCTGCTCTTCGTCATTGCCCTTGGCTTGGGGGAACAAAAATATTTACTTTACACCACTGAGCTCATTTTCTGTGAAACTGACCATAGTAAACTGGCTGAAAGCAGAAACAACAGAACCATAGGTGTACCATTTAACCTAAAAATAAAATATATTTATTAGTATCCAACAATTTCCCAAGTAAAACGTAACAAGTTGGAACATCCTGTCTTACTTATGGTACGAAATTGAAATTGTTGAAAAAAAAATGTAAAAAGTGAGAAAGAGGAGATTGTATTGGACCCAGGCATGGTCATGTAGTAAACAACGGGTCTATTAAGCCAATATGGATATTTCTTTGTTGAGAGATAAGATAAAACAATTTTCCTTCAAAAAGCGCTGCACCGTACCTTAATTCACAGGTGTCAGACTCATTCCACAGATTGCTGTGTGTACATTGGTTCTCATCCCAGGTTATTCCTCAGTCTTAATGGACCAATGAGTAGTGAATCATGTGTACATAACGTACTACTTACATAAAATCAGGCGGGTGTGGTGGCACAGCGGGTTTGGCTGGGTCCTGCTTTCTGATGGGTCTGGGGTTCGAGTCCTGCTTGGGGTACCTTGCAATGGACGGGTGTCCCATCCTGGCTGTGTCCCCTCCCCCTCCAGCCTTGCGCCCTGTGTTGCCGGGTTAGGCTCCGGCTTGCTGTGACCCTGCTCTGGACAAGTGGCTTCAGCCAGTGTGTGTACATAAAATCACTGATGAGAGCACATGGCCCTTCAGTACTCAAATGTACTTTGTTATTAAAATAATAGAAATATTACATTCATTCACTGACTGATTAAGAGGGGCGTTTGGAGCAGTAAAATGCTTGTCCATGGAGTTGGGAAACATTGGTCTGAGACCACAATTATAATCTGGATTACAGCAAAATAGGTGAAGGTGAATGATACTTTCAGTATCTATCACAATCGCTGAATATTCTTAACAACCACTTGTCCTGAGCAGGGTTGTGGCAAACCAGAGCCTATTCCAGAAACATGGGGAACAAGGCTGAAGGGGGAGGTGAAACACCTTGGATGAGACATCAATCCATCACAAAGCACAGCAAGCAGGACTTGAACCCCAGACCAGCCCCACAGTGGGCACCAGCCAAACCTGCTGCACCACCACATCCCCTTACTCCTAACAAGTCTGAGAAAATTAGCCATATTTATTCAATTTAAATATTAAATATACCATTTTGTGAGTGGCTTTTCTTCACATTTATTTCCCTTTGATATCCTTTTTAGATACCACATTTAAAAAAATCTAGAGGTTATTCCAGTGGAAGCTGTGATTGCTGCCTTTGTTCAAGCGCTGGAAATGTTGGCAAGATCAGGGCTATTACACAGGGTTTAAAATACAGAAGCAATGACATAGATTAGTGGCTATTAAATAAACCACAGAGGAAGTGATTAGACCTGAATAACTATATCACGAAATGGATCAATGGAAGCTCAGAGGACACATTCACATACACTGTAACTGAAGTACGTCAGGAGCATACCATACAACATGTCCACATGATGTGCGGAAATTGTGCAACACGGAAGATTCTGCATGTGTGCATGTTTGTTACGCTACAGTGGATTTGTTCCATGCAATAAGAACAACAGCAATAACAAACATCAAAAAAAAAAAAAAAAAAAAACTGTGATGCATGATGCAGACCTTGTAGAAAGGCAAGAGTGTCAAGAACGATTACTGGACACACGTTAACTGGGACTGGTGAGAAGAAGGCAGAGGCCGTGACGTACTGATTAAAAGTAATAGGTTTTGGAAGTTCTGATCCTGCTGCTGCCTCTTCCACAGACACGGAACAAGGACTCGGGTGGTGGGCATGTAAAAGGGGGGCTTACTGACTTTGCTGCCACATCTTAGCAAACCAATGGAACTATGGTGTCCAATAGACATCACAGCACTAGATACAGCACTGGAGACCTTACTTCTTCCTCACCTATTTTTTATTTTGCATTTATGAGCTTCAATTTAATGTTGTTGTGGAGGGTTGTGGCGGTACCATATATTCCCGCTTACTTCCAGGGTTGATATCAAAAGGAAATTAATATTTATTGTGTTATGTGTGTCACAGTCCAGAAGCCCTGTTTTTGAGAAAAAGTATTTACCCTGTATTTACTCATTCCCTGTGTGCTATTGATGCTGCTGCCATGCAAGCTGCCTTCGTTGGGATGCAGGCTGCAAAGGAAATGCTTCCGCAATCAGATCGCCTCCCTTAATGACTAATTCCTTCCCTGCACCTCCATAAAAGGGCTGAGAAAGATAACATGAATGAATAACTAAACCAATGAAACATCACACACTTCTAAGTCATTAGGATGAACCAAAAAACACACCGTATTTACAAAGCCTCAGCTAAACTAAATTCTAAGACAGTGAATCATTTACATTCATTCATTTAGCAGAGGCTTTTCTCAGAAGGAATTTACAATGATGAGATACCTACAGTGTTTTCCCTATTTAAGCAAGTGCTAACGTAGGGTAAATACCTTTTTGAAGGGAACTAAACAAGAGGTGGAATTCAAACCCATGACCTCTGAGCCCAAAGACAGTGGCTGTAACCAAGACACTACCCAATGCCCAATTTACTGCTAGACCAATGCATTTCAGTATATAGCACTGTGACCCGCTTGGCCAAGTAATGAGGTGAACGTGAGGTTGGTAGGAATCCGCACAGTTTTATTTTCTTCAACGGATATCCCAGTGCTACATCTACAGGTACAGATAGAAGAATAACTATATACAAATTTCAGACTTCTGTTAGTGAATAATAGCAGTTGCAACAGCAGTGCTCCTCCTTTCCTTTTTCTTTTCTGTCTCTGAACTGAAGCAACAATATTAAATAGGCTCTTCCTTCAGCCATTCCATTGACCATTTGGTACCGTAAACATTAAAAATATCCATCTCACACTTAAAGTACAACAAATAACAGCACTTGAGTGGTGTGAGAGAATGTGGGTTCAATCCCTGGTCAATACGTGTGGACTTTGCATGTTCTCGTTGTGTCTGCATGGATTTCCTCTGGGTGCTCTGATTTCCTCCCACAGTCCAATGACATGCAGTTGAGGTGGATTGATGATGCTAAATTGCCCACAGTATTCGCATGTGTGGCTACCCTGCAATGGATTGGCATCCTGTCCAAGGTGTAACCCCTCCCTTTCCTTGCATGAAATTCTTCCAGAATAGGCTCTGGTTCACTGCGATCCTGCTCAGGACAAGCGGTTATTAAAACTGAATGCACAGATTGTATTTCATACATGTGAAACTCTAGTTCAAGTAAAGTAAACAGTGTACCTGTTTCGTCCACCTGTTTTCAAATGGACTCTGTCTGATAGTATTTAAAGAACTTCAACTCCCATAATCCTCCCTTTGCCATCTTGGTCATAGGCTCCATTTTACCCAAGGTAAGCATTTGTTTGTTTCACACTTCAAAAACACATTTATAACTATTTTCATAGTTACAGTGTTGCATATTGTGTAGCATAATAGCACTACATATCTTCCATACCATTCTCTTCACTTTTATTTGTTCTTAGAAACAGCATAATCTTTTAAAGTCTACGTGTGGAGTAACACAAGTACAAATACTTTTGCACGGTAACTCACTTTTTCCCCAATCAAGTATGAAAAAAATAGTTGCAAATAAGGACATTTCATTATTTTATGGAAAAGGTTTTATTGTGCTATTAATTAAATTCTACTTTGCATGGATACCTTGTTATCATACTTGATTTGCATACTCGATGTCCTTAGGCGAATGTGCCATCCATATAGCTGACGCATTCAGTAACACATTGGGTCAAAAATTTGGTTTCTGAAAAGGTGATGTTCTTGCTCATCACTTCCATGGTGCTTCTGGCAAACATGTGGCGCGACCTTGCACGTCGCATTTTACAAGGTGAGAAGCCCTTTCGCGACTTATCCAGCGCTTAATACGGCCGAAATGGGTGTTTCATGCCAGTCGCGTGCCATTGATTGGTGGGGAAAAAACAGATCGCAAAACCCTTTGTTGGAAGTCCTCTCTTTCTATAATCACATGATCACTTATACCCTCACTCTAAGACATCTAAGACAATTATCAGATTAAAGTTGGCGAATAAGCTCTCTGCTCTGTTCCAGTGGATTCGTGAAATTATTCTTTTGAATCTTAACTGTTCTTCTACTTTAGAGGAAGAAAAGACTCTAAATGCTGCACTGACCATTGAAGTTATAACTGATTAAAAAAATCCACTGACAGCTGCTGCAAAAGTTAACTAACAACTTCGGAGAAGTCGTGGGCGAAAATTATTATTTTCACCACATCTTTCGTATGTGATGCTCAGTCAAACTGCTAATGCGTCCTGAAAAAGGCACCGCTTAAAACGGCCACTGGCTTGCACTGCTCACCTCCGGCTGTCAGCTGTCACTCTTCAACTCTCCTCCCAGGAGCTAAAGAACACTTTTGCGTAACGACAATTTCGGCGAAAAGCTGAATTGGGGAAACGGAACGTGTAGCTCAATCCTGACGTATTGTGAAGCCTAGGAGGAAAGACGGGTCCCAACTGACCGCTCCTCTTGAAATTTGCCTTAATGCAGGCGGTTTAGCTTCTTTGGGCTAGAGCACAGTGCGCAGAGGCAGCTGGACTCAGCTGGCTAAGATTTGCGCTGACACGGGTTAGGCGGTCGCTTCGGATCAGAGATGGGAGCGGGAGCTCGCTTTGCTCGCCTTGCTGCCGGGGCCTCTCCGCAGCTCATACGGCCTTATCAACGGCCAGCACATGTTTGCTGGCTAATATCCGGCCTGCCGGCATCAGGCAGCGAAGCCAAGGGGGTCCACAGCGGGTGTGTAGAGCCGCGAACGTGGTGAACCGGCCTCCGCACCGCCGCTCACTCGGTGACATTCACAAACATTTGTTCCCATCGGGCTGCTCCGTCCCATTCAGATTTCTGCAATTAATTCTCAGTCAAATAAAAGTGTATCCCCTCTGTTCTGAGATGGGCAGATTGATTTATCCTGTACTGTGTTGATCTACCATAAATGTAATTAACCCACCCCAAGGCACCATTCACTTCATAGGCATGTTGTAGCTGGATTCCGTCCCCCGTCCCCCCCACACATCAATTTGCCCTGTTTGTCGCCTCGCCAGCTCGTGAAATGTGTCTGTCAGATGCAAGCGGAGTATTATGGAGGAAAATCAAGCAGAGATCAATGAGCGCTTTGACTGATGGATCTTCAATTGAAACGAACGACACCCTGGAGAACAATCTCGCTCTACCTTCAGGTAGACCAAAGACTCAAAAGCAGGAGCAGTGAAGGTCACGGTTCAGCGAAAAGCTAAGACCGGTGAGCACAAAGCTGCTCAAAAAACAACAGATCATATTTCCAGTTTTGTTTGTTTTGTTCAGGTGTGCAAGTTTAACTTTACGTTAATGCATTCAGCAGATGCTTTTCTTGAAAGTTACATAAAACTCAGAAAAAAACCATAATGTGTTTGACCAGCAGAGAGAAAGATATAGATGTCGATGCGGTTCTTGAAGGGCAGTCAATTAGTAATACATAACAGACAATGTATTCCAAGGTCATGGAGCAGATGATCGGGAAAGAAGTAGATCTCAAATAAATGAGTTTTGAGACATTTAAATGTTGAGAAGGATTCGGCAGTTCTGAGTGATTGAAATAGATTATTCTACCACACTGGAGCCAAAATCAGGATTGTTTGGTTTTTATGATTCTGGAGCTCCATCCATCAATCCATTGTCAACCACCGCTTGTCCCAAGGCAAGTTGAGGCCTAACCCAAGGTACAAGGCTGAAGGGGGAGGGGACACAGCCAGGACAAAACACCAGTCCATCCCAAGGCACTCCAAGCAGGGTTCAAACCCCAGACCTGCCACACCACAGGCACCAGCTGAACCCACCATGCCACCACATAACATCTTCTTTGTGGGATCACCAAACAGCCAGAGGTTGAAGTTTAAATGTACAAATATGTTTTTGGGAAACAAATTTGTCAGAATACATAAAACAGACTTGTTAAAAATGTAAAATAACTTGCATAGAAATTGATACATTTTGTTATGGATTATAACAAAACCGAAGGGGGTGCGGTGGCGCAGTGGGTTGGACCACAGTCCTGCTCTCCAGTGGGTCTGGGGTTCGAGTCCCGCTTGGGGTGCCTTGCGACGGACTGGCGTCCCGTCCTGGGTGTGTCCCCTCCCCCTCCGGCCTTACGCCCTGTGTTACCGGGTTGGCTCCGTTTCCCCGTGACCCCGTATGGGACAAGCGGTTCTGAAGGTGTGTGTGTGTGTGTGTGTGTGTGTGTGTGTGTGTGTGTGTGTGTGTATAACAAAACCACCAGTAACAAAATTATTAAAACAGATAATTAATTACCATCACTTAGCCAATTATATGTAAGGTGCCTACTTCAAAAATATTACTTTTTTGGCTGATCCCAGAAACATAAGTTTGGGCTGATCCTTTTTTTTCTGCAATTGGTATATGTCATTTTGCTACAAAAATGTAGAATATGCTGCAAGGCATCATTCTAATTTGGATGCATAACATCACAAAGGCACATATTGAAATATTCATAAAGTCCATATCAAGCCTTTTGCAAACAGCAGAACTGACACAAAACACCAAAGGGATGCAAGCATTTGCTGCAGATTGCCTGCATGCGGATTTTGTAACTCTCACAGGTGCATGTAAGAAAATTCACATCTCTTCTCTCTCCACGCAGACAGTCCTAATCTCTCATATTTGGAATATTTTACATATAAACTCCAGCTCCTCATAGTCACTCTAAGTCATGCAAAGTCCCCACTCCAGCAGCTCAAAGTGGCTAAGATTTGTATCCATGACCAGAGCAGAACCAGGTTTGCTTGAGAAGTCTAAAGGAATGTATAATTAACCATGTATTTTCTATTTTAGTAGCTGTACCCCTGCATGTGCTCACACTGTGACACCAGGGCTGCTCAGATGTTCGCGGAATCAAGGATGCTCTCTCTCCTAAAGCCCCGCAGATGGATGTGAGTAGAAACCTGTGAAAGAAAGTGCACCGAGTGAGCAGATTGGTGTGAAAATCAGCTTTCTCGCCGTGATTAAACAAGATAATTCAGAACGAAACATTATATTTTAAGAAATCAATAAATAATTCCCTGATGAACAGGGAATTACACACACAGTTGTGGCCGAGGCCGTGCTTGCTGACTTGGAACCTAAATAAATGAGTTCCGACCCAGACAACGTGCCATATGTCTTCGGAAGCATTAGTTAAGTCTGCGTCTGCTATTGTGTTCAAACAATGACAAAAACGCATTGACCTGCTTTACCTCCAAGTTATTTTTTTGTCCTCAGCTGCAAAGTGATGAGAAGCACAGTAGGCACAAGGAATTCAGATTGCTGGATATGCAATGTAATATTCTTTAAGAAAAACAGAAATGTTTTAAAGGTATACACGGGAGACTGTGGTCTTTTAAATCTCCCTGCCAGGTCTGATTTGCTGGCAAATGTGCAGCGGTATCTTGCCTGTGACAGCTGTTATTCGACAGCCACTGTTCCTATTAACGCCACGTATGTGACACTGCAGCATTTGAACCCTGTAAAGATAACCTGTCTGATCAAAGTGTAATGCGATTTCTCTCCACAAAAACACAAGTTGCCGTGACGTAACACATATCCATTTATCCTCATTTATTTTGCATTCATGCACATGAATGGTTTAATTCATGATATGTTAATTTCAGCATCGCAATCTATATGACAGGAAGCGTTTCAGCCATTAACGACCTTGTAACCTGAATATGCTGGTCCTGCAAAGAAGGCTCTTGTATCATGTGTACTGTCCTATGGAAATAGTTATTTATACAAATAAATATAAGCAAGCTGCCAAATCATATGGTATATTGACAAAAAATGTTAAATACATGTAAAAAAGGTTTAAAAAAAATTTTCAACAGAAAATTTGTATACAAAAGTTTATATTCTGAAATGTATGAATTCTTACATTTCTACATACATAAACGGAAACTACATTTATCTCCGAACGTTGAAAAACTCGCATACAGGCTAAAATGTGACCTGCAATGTATGTAGTTCAACTCAGTACTCAAGCAACAATCCCCCCCTCCCCATACAAAATAAATGAAATGTTCCAGAAGTGAAGAAACATGAAGAGCCAGATGTGTTCCCACTTTGGCAAGAGTAAATACAATTATCTCATAACTGGTCCCATGGTGATAAAGGCAGTCTTCTATCAAGCTGTTCAAAGTGCCATAGTGTTGGATGGGCAGGAACTCCAGGTTAAGAGCTTCTTTTATTGACGGTCCTTTTTATATGCAAATGAGGCTACCTGCCCATCTATTTACTGTTGCGCTGTATTCAGATGAGAGCTGCAGCGTGCAAACTTTCCCACCCTTGTATGCGAGCAAAGGCAAACAACCATTTGAGAGCAGCACAGGGCAACAAGTGTAGAGTTGAACACAGACATTATGACACATGTACACTAGGTGAATTTCAGCACCCAACTTCTCTGGGATTTGTTGGTTTAATTTTTTATCTAGGGAGAAATCTAATTTTAACATCTAAATATAGTTTGGGCATAGATAAGCAGGAGAGGGACATCTCAGCTTCTGGAAGATAACTTTGGTTGAAATTTTCTCACTGGTGGGTTTCCTATGCTCCTGGTATCCGCTCCAGACTCTCACAGTCCTGACTTGGACGAGAGGTTAAGGAAAGTCAGTGAGTGAAAAGATACTTTTTATCAAGTACATTACAAAAAGCATCCTGTATAAGAGTAATCATTTTTGACCAAGACATGGGATGAACTGGGAGTTTTTCATAATGTCCACCTGCAGTTAACCACACCTGCAATTATGACCCATATCCAGCGTTCATATCACCTCCTGACGGGTGGTACAGGCAACGTCCAAGTCACTGGCCTCGACTCCGTCATCCGATATCTGTATTGCTTGCTCCCTTGTATCAGATCCACTTATCCAGATGTCTTGCTTCATGTGGCTCTCCTGTTTGCCATAGATTATTACCCAGGGACCCGGAGAGGCTCCTACTTCCTCTTGCTCACAGTAATTGCACCCGTCTTTCCACTCTGTGCGTACAATGTCGGAGCGGAACACTTGATGGAGTGTTGGCTTTATAAAGTTTCCCATTCTTGTAACATGGACAGTACTAGGTATCTGTTGCTTGGGAAAATAAAGGCAGCACACAAATTGACCTCTGAACAAAGTTACTAGAGGTAAACCAATCCAACAACAATACTGTGATCTAAAGGGATTTTACCCCGTTTCCTTGGGTAGCAGACACACCTATCTACAAAAGAACAGTGATGGTCATTTCTACTGGGCGTTGGTAGTGATAAAGACAGTAGGAATCAGCAGTAATATTACTTTTCACTATTAATTTTCAAAGTTTATCTAAGAAAGATCAATGAACAGGATTGCGAAGAAAGAATTACAAATTCAGATAAAGAAAACATTCTCCTGCAAGCTGAAATGTTTGCATGCTTTTTATTGTGTTGAATCTGCTGATTTCCAATAATTTTCACATTAATGTTTGTGACTTATGGGCTTGTTGTTATTCTATTTATATTATTACTGTAATTTACTGGTGTCCAAAGTGACAAGGCAGCTCAATAATGGAAAAAAATGTGCAGTTTTCTTCAGAGAATACTCTAAACAAATTACGCATTGGAAAAAACACATTAAGAGGGTCCACTCTCTTGGTGTGAACATATGATTAGCCCACAGCAAACGCAATCATCGGTTTTTACCTGTCCACATTTTTCATGTTTCAACATGTGCTTAGCTTGCAATACAAACTTATTGCAGTTGAAAGCAAAAAATAAAGTTATAATATAATTATAACTGCCATATAATATTATACTGTACAATGCTAATATAGAAATCATACTGATAAGCACATTTTTTACAGTCCTTAAAACGAAAGTGGAATCATTGTGGGGAGTTGAATCAGCAAAGTCCGAATCCAAAGCAAGGGCACTTGAAAAAATTCTGGCGTCCTCTGCGAGCCTTCTGCAGAGCGCTGAACTTCTTTTAGAGGAAATGAAGGAATACGGTCTGCCTTAGCAGATAACGATTGTCTTGGGTTGCCGTCCGCGTGCGGAAGATTAACTATTGTGCCCAGATTGGCGGTAACAATAGGGAATCAGACGGCCAGGACAGGATCATTTCTGTCACTCTTGCGCCAGGCCGAACCCGGCAGCCGCTGCAATTGTTGGTCCTCGTGTGCTTCCGTTGGCACCCGTCGGCAATTCAATGCTACCCATGCCCCTTGCGCATGTCCAGCGAGGAAGAGGATGGAACACAATGGAAGGCAAGCATAATCAACAAAACATGAATAATTTTAACTCCTGTGCAAGGATTTGCGTCCAGGGAAATAGGAATGGAAGTGTGCCAGACTGGCAGTTGCTGGAGATTAGAGAGAGCTCGGCAGCTCAGCTAATTAAAGTAGAAAGCAGCTCCCCCTGCACCATTAGGCTGCTGGTTTCACTCCATCCTCAGTCATTCTCACCAGCAAGATGGTCCCCTTGACCTTCGCTGAGCATTGGTGGTCTTCACTCCTTCATTGCTTTCAGGTACTTGATTCCATGCAGGTCCCAGCACCCCCAGAACACCTGTCCCCAAAAAAGATTCCCAGCCCTAATTGACAAGCCTGAGCCCAGCCTTCCGGAGAGGATGGGGATTTGTCTGGATTACAGACTCAGAAGAAGGCTAATTCCGTGTACCCCAATTGGATTAAACAAGTTGATGCAAAATGGGGGTACCTTGCCAAGTCAGTGCTCTAGATGCTTCGAACAGGGAAAGCACAATCAAAACCTTTTTTCTGTGCTCGCTTTAGAAAGACAAGGGAGGAGACCGTAACTCCAAAAAAAAAAAAAGAAAAAAAAAGAAAAAATTGCAAACATCACGTTTCCATCTTAAAATTGATGAGGTCTGTTTTGTAGTAATTAGTTTTGGTAGATGAGTGACCACTAAGTAGTCTATGAATAAACAAGAACCTTCTGATTCTCAGTTTGGTATTGGTGAATGATGACTGTCCATTACATTATTAGATATCTATAATATAATGTGACCTTACAACAAAGCTTCAGAATGCAACTGATAAGTTATTGAAGCCATCTGAATCACTCTTGTTCTAGATATAAGGATCACTATTATGTGTCAACATCAGTAACACACTTACAACTTCTTGACACCGAAAAGCAGAAATTTCAGACTTTAAAAACTGCAAGCGGCAGCCCCAGAAAGCAGGAGTCATTTTCACTCAGCAATTTTTGGGGTAACTTGGCAATTAATGTATGCCTAATAACACAGCAAATGTCTATTGACTTTATCCTAGTATAACCTTCAAGTAAACAATTAAAGCGGAGTTAAGATGGAAAACCAGTGGACCTTGTCACCCTTTGAGGAGAAGGGGTGTCGGCTTTTCACTTGCATCTTCTAGCCTCCAGCCTTGCCGTTTTAAAGCATAATAAAAAATCCATATTGAGTGTCTGACATGAAAGACGTTGGTGATGCACAATGGGTTTTGATCAAAACATGCAGGGCTCCCCAACACAGTTAAATTGCCAGTTTTAAATCAACTCTGGGGAAATTTAAATAAATTCTGAGGAGAAAGAAATCAACAGCGAGGTGGGTTAAATCAACTCTGAGAAAGCAGGCAGGGGTGATGTAGACGCTATTATTATTTTAGTAGGTGAAATTTGAATTGTGCGACTTGCAGGAACTGGAAGCACTGAAAGCGTCAACGCAAAAAAAAAAAAGAAAAAGAAAGAGCAAGCATACAAACATGAGTTTGATAACTGAGTAGCCGATGTTAACGTAAATTAAGTGAAGCAAGCATGCGCTTAAACATAATCCTGGAACCCAAACAGGAAAGAGATTGGTTACAAGTCAGTAAATCACTAATAAAATACGTTTGGGTTTATAAAAATAACTGAAGTGTACAAATATAATAAAAATGTATTTTTTAGGGTAATTTGATCTTGTTGAAGAGTTTAATATAACAAGCACAGCAGTGCCATTATTTAAATAGCAGCGTCAGCCTTACAAATATTAAGTATGTTCATGAATTAAATTTCATACTTTAGAAACCGTGAAACAGCATAAATACAAAAAGATAGAAGTAAATTATAGAATTTTTTTTTTTTTTTTTACATTCCTTCTAATCAAATTAGTATAGATATTCATTTTTCGGGAATACTCTAAGTCACATTCAATAAGTATGTGTCCATTTTCAAAGTCTGGGAGGCAATGAATTTCAGAGATCTTTAAATGAATCAATTTTTTCCCTCTATAGGTCTGAGCTTCCTGAGACACTTTATGTTTCCAAACGATAATACTGAACGATTCCCCGGAGAGGCATAAGACAACCTTTTAACTGCAGCCTGTGGATACACGGCAGTAATTATGCCATTTCGAATCAACGTGATGCGAGTTTTTGAGCTTTTGATGCCAGGTAGCTGTGTGTGGTGGGGGGGGCGGGTTGGAGGACAGGTTGCAGGTACGTGTCAAGAGAGGTGTGTCCCCGCTGGTGTCAGCTGTCACATGAGACACCGAGAGGCGACGTGCAGGGGTCGACAGCACAGAGGATGAGACACTGATGGGGACACTGCAGAGGAGACTGGGAGGAAAAAAAAAAATCACACTTCATGTAATCAGACAGCGACAAAACACACACGCCCGCAATCACAGCGACAGACACGCAAATCCATCAGAGATAAACCCTGCCGTCGGCCTGCTCTTTGAAAGACGCTCGGCTGCCCTGCAGAAAAAACAATAATTAAAAGCTTAATTGATAACAAGGAATGCTATGAAGGCAAAGACCTTTGTGAGTTTCGGCAATGGCGCTGAAGCGGAATACTAAGATGAAAAATAAGTAGATCGGGCAAAATTTTTTTAAGAGCTTCATTATTTCATTCATTATTGAAAACACTGAGGTGTCTCAAAGTTTCCGAGCGCGTTGTTATATTGTATGCTCTGGCTCCCATAATGCTTTGCTGCAAAGAGCATAGAAGCTGCTGGCTGAGCTTTTGGGAACGAGGAGAAGTGAAAGGTTCTTGTTTGCGGGGGAGAATTTATCACTGCGTTACCCTTGTCCGTGCCCATGTCACCTTCCGTGTACATATGTAACCTGTGGTCTCGGTGTGCATCCGCATTCCCTCGACCCCTTGACCTTTTCGGCGTCCGGTGTTCAGGTGACAGATGCTTGTTCATTTTAAGGAGAGCGTTTGCTTTGTGCGTCGGCCTCAGTATTCGTCAGGAAAATAGCTTTTGTCGAAACAAGCATTTTCCTGTTATGAACCCTCCGCCTTAATGCAGTGCTGCAATATTATTTTTTCGGGTTATTTTAAACTGCGTACAACTTGCGCAGAAGGAACATATTTCAGCTACTGCCATTTAAATCTGCACAGCTCAGGCAGTTATTATGCTAAGAAATCACCGGATAAGTGAAGACTGATAGTTCCTGGTCTAAGCACTCAATTTATGGCGAGGCGTTAATTTTAGAATCTTTTTCGCCTGCCCAGAATTTGAAAAATATAGTCATCAAAAGCTGAAGGGAGGAACACATCAACGCAAACAAAAACAACTCACGTTAGTGTCTGAAATATTCGAAATACTTCAGCATATTGTGATATGGAGCAGAAATAGATTGGTTCTGATTTCAGGTATTATCCCGCGTTACTCGGCGCACATAACTCAAGGTGCGGGCAGACAGAAACAGTGTGGGGTCATCTGTGGGCTAAGTGTAAAAAGGTGGCAGTGAAATGATTCACTTTCCCTCTGCTGTAGTCCCCATCAAAATCTAAGTACACATGCTCTATTTTCCCCTGCAGAGGTATTACTGAGATATTAGGCAGACACATTTCAAGCATAGTTCTGCCATACTATATTGCTGTAGTTGTGATCCTATGCCACACTGCTTTATGCTTGTGCACATAATAAAAATTGAATTAAAAAAAGATGAAATGATTAAAAGTGGCCATTAAGTATACGTAATCGCTTACAAAAAAACTCATAGAACACACACACGTTCTGACCCGCTTGTCCCATACAGGGTCGCGGGGAACCGGAGCCTAACCCAGCAACACAAGACGTAAGGCTGCAGGGGGAGGGGACACACCCAGGACAGGACACTAGTCCATCGCAAGGCACCCCAAGCGGGACTCGAACCCCAGACCCACCAGAGAGTAGGACCCGGTCCAACCCGGTCCAACCCACTGCACCACCACACCCTCGCTCATAGAGCACCCAAAGTTAAATCAAAAGTGGAAAATCTATCAAAACATTAATGAATGAATAAAAACTGTATTAATCCCAGAGGGAGGGAAAAAAGCTGCACTTGTTTGCAGCAGCATGTGACATATACATACGTATCTACTGCAAATAAACGACAAAGCACATGAAAATAACGAAAATGCTTAACGTAATGAAAGAATATGCAGTTGGAGGGGATTTAAAATGAACATTTGGAACTTGGAGTTTCAGGTTTTGGATCACGTTTTCCCCATATTGCAGTTGCAAGTTTGCCAGCCATAAATTGTGTTACTCTCTTAATTCATTGAGTTATTTTCAAATTACATAATTAAAAGTAGCATTACAGCAGAACTGAGTGTCAGACCACGCATTGACCTGTGGGGTGGCATAACAACTACTGCAACTGCTTGGCCTAAACAGTGCCTCTGAGTTCTTTCTTCAACTCCTTAAAGATGTTGCTGTCAGGATTACAAAAAATAAACACTCATAGTTACTTTTTTTTTCATTTTTTTAAGGCGAACTTTCATTGAAAACCACATCCCAAAAGGTGCTCAGCTCTTAGACCCTTAACCGGAATACTTAACACCTGAGACGCCCCAATAAAACTTCCAGATGAATAAATGGGTGCAGAGAAAATGTGTGAACTTCGTAAGCAGTTATGGATAAAAGTGTTAAATAATAATCCAGAAATCATCAGAAGTCATATGTGCCCTTTCATTTTACCAGCACTGTTCTTGGGTGCACTGATCTCTAATGCAGCTATAATTTAGGCTTCGTCTCTCCCTGTAATACTTAAACTTGCTTATTTGGATTAGCTGTAAGCCTAAAAGTGAATGTAGAGTGTATGCTGGCCTTAAATTCAGGGCTGATTGTCATGTCAGTGGATTTGACACTGACCGCCTACACATCGTGCGGAGTGATGTAAACCTCTGTCATCTTAATTTTTAAAGGTGATCCCAGAGTCTTCCCCTGTTGTTCGTCTGAGTGCATTTATAGCATTTCCAGAATTTCATCCTTTTGCTGTAATGGGTGCGTCTAATGGCATCTCGGTGTTCAGCTCAGAACTGCCAGCGGGAGAAGACATTACGGTGCTACACAGATTAAAACAACACATACAAAACACCAAAGCGTGTTCAGTGGTGCCATGGCCTGGGATGGCTGCTGGGGTCAGCAGGGCAGAAGCAGTGGGGAGCGGTTTGTTTAGGCTTGCTGCTTTGTCTAGTACCCGAGCAGCCCCAAGCTAGGAGCAGATGATCTCGAAGTTCCTCCTCTTAACGCAGACTCACATCCTTGGGCCACAGATCTCCTGTTGTGTCTCATTTCTTCAGCAAGAACATGCATGTTATGAAGCTTGGCTTCGGACCACAAGGTTGCGGTTTCAAAGGCTGATGTGAAACACTGTGTGCCAGAAAAGGATGAGCTCTAAACCATATATTACTAAGTCATCTGCTAAACATACTAGTTAGGAAATGGATAGTTTAAGGAACGTCTTACTCATAGGAGAACCTTGTTGATATTAACAGCCAAGGACAGTAAGGAGGTCGCTGTTTTAAACTTTGACCATGTCGTATGTTATACACAACACTGATGCGTACAGCCAAGAACAAGAAGCATCCATGATGATGATGATAGATAGATAGATAGATAGATAGATAGATAGATAGATAGATAGATAGATAGATATTGATTTCTTGAAGGAAATCACTCAAGGTTACATAAGCAGACACACAACAATGACTTGTGTATGACAATTATGATCACTCCCAAATTGACACTGTGGGTGTAGTTTTGGCAAAGATGTCTTTAAAGAGACCTTTTTTACTTGCTTTGTTTCTTGCACCATCAACACAGCAGGCCTAAACATCCGCAGGCCTCAAAAAGCTGATGCAGGAGAAAGCTGGGAGGATTCGGGACTCCCGCTTAAACAAAATGTCTTTCTGCATTAGGTCTGGAAGAAATCAGGAGGAAAAGGGAAGAAGTCCCATATTGCGAGAAGGTGGTGGTGCTAACAGGGTCCTGGATTGTGCAGCACATGATGAGTTCTCAGTTGTTACTCCAAGCTGTTGGGGTTAAATGCAAAAGACAATAAAACTCTACCGAGCTGAAGTTAAGGCACATTTTGCTTCTGAGCCAGTGGAATGCAAACTGCACCTACGCTCTGTTATTATTTCTAAAGCTATTTATCAAGCTGTGTACTAATACACAGAAAATAATGTCCACATTTATCATACTGTAAGTCACGTATAATAAAAGGTGTTTAAGTTCAAAGGCATTATCTATGGTAGCTTTTGGCCCATTGTCTATCCCAGTGCAGGAGCAAGAGACACCTCTTCAAGACATGACTGCGTTAAAAAAAGTGTGATCCTTAAGAGCAGGACTTCTCACAAACCACAGACATGTTAATCACAATCCCTGTCAATGTTCTTCTGTAGGTAAATTTGTGGTGATAAAGTGTATATTCAATGTTATCACAGAAAAACTTGAATGTTCTGCACACACACACACTGACTGAAACTGCTTGTCCCAAGCGGGGTCGCGGTGAACCCGAGCTTAACCCGACAACACAGGGCCCAAGGTTGGAGAGGGAGGGGACACACCCGGGACAGGATGCCAGTCCATTGCAAGGTACCCCAAGCAGGACTCGAACCCCGGACCCACCGAAGAGCAGGCCCTGGCCAACCCACTGCGCCCCTGTCGAATGTTCTGCACTTAAAGCCAATTAGTCACACAATATATTAGACCCATGTCTAGGTTGGTTGAACTTCCACCACAGCAGTGACAGTGACCAGCATCACCACCTGGGTGCTTGTAAATGGGTGAATAGCAAGGGGTCTACTCTCAAATCCAGGATCAACTAATAAGAGGCTAGGTCTCCACTGAAATCCTCATGCAGATCCTCCACAGCTTGGCCCACCTGCACTGTATTTATCACTTGAAAGGACCGCGATGAGCTGCAGAATCGCGGGCTGGGGCTGTAGCCCAGAGACACGTCTGGCCTGCGAGGTGGAGACATCAAAGGTTTCCTTTATGTAGTAAACAATGCTGCCGGTCAAGTTGATATTAGCCGTGGCACGGAAAGGAGGAGGAGAAAATCGACTCGGCTTGTCTTTGAACACCAAAGGTTTCACCCCCAATGAAAATTCATGAACACCTCATTTGAATACATTTCTTGTAGCGTGTGCCTCTTTGAGCCCCAATTACAATTACAAATGCCAATTTCCGGCAGAGCAGCAGCTGACCGCTCAGTCTAAGGCGATGTACAATATGAGCGATGCTGGCAGCACCAGACTCGACATCTTTTCATGCTATGAATGCAGTCCCATTTGGGGAAAGGAGGGTAGGGGAGGGTAAGGTGAGAGGTGCGGGGGTGGGTTGGTGGAATTCAGGGCGGTGGTTTTAAATGTACCCCTCATGGCAATGACTTTACCCTCATCACCAAGGCATTCAAAGTTATGATTACCTTCTTGATGGGCTGTGGGAAATCCAGCACTATATCCAAGCTCGTCTTTTGTGCCACTCGAATCCCTGCAGATTTCTTAAATGCCATCCTCGATGTATTACACGGATGGCGGAAAATCCAGCACTTCAAAGGGCTCCATTATACCCATCACATGCATAATGCATTTCAATAATCTTAATAGAATGTAATCTAAATAGGATGGATAATTTGTTTATTGGAAATAGTTTCTATTTGCTTGTCTATCTCCCATTATATACTATTTTGATTTTTTTTTTTAGCTCAAACTGTTGTTCCTTATTTTACTCTGAGAAAAAAGTTTGACGGGTTTGAATAGGATGCAGCTGTTATAATATCAAACTTCTCAGTTCAGCATCTCATATATAAAGATTGGTTTTGTGACTCTCGCTAAACTGATTTATTTTGTTCAGTTATCATGGGCTTTCAATAAATATGAGTTATTAGTCATTATTTTGCTGCTTAGCAAATGCCTTCAACCAAAGCACCATCAATTTTATCCAGATGCACATTTTACCAGACCAGTAATGATGCCCTTGGTTGTTTTTAACACATTTTGCACAAATTCACACCTAAAGTTGTACCTCATCCAATCTGGGTGTAAATGCTATTAAAATGTCTGGTGGAATGAGCCTCTAAAGATCTACTGGATGGGGCTGCAGCCAAAAACAGCAAACTGCAATTGAGAGGTATTGCTTTTCTTCTGCCAGCGATGGGGAATCCAGCTGCTAGAGGTTTGCTGCTGAAGGTATTTCTGGTAACTGTGTCAACACTCCAATCAAGAGCAATGAGAGCCCTCGCTGCCTTACTTCTGGGTCTCATTTAAGACACTTGCAAATGCATAGAAATGACACTCGGGTTAAACAGTTGCATCAGCCAGCCATTTAGGCAAGAACGGTCATGGATAATGTTAACTCGTCGCTCATTTAGTTCCTAATACGCAAGCCTCAAGTGCAGACCTACCATTTCCTACTCATGCCTCAACACAGAAGTCCGACCGCATGCGTGGGAAACGTCCTCGCCGGCCGAAAGCCGGAAATCCTGCCCCAGAGACAGCGTTTCTTGTTTTGTTTTTGAAGTATTCCATTTTTTTTTGCATTTGAAAGCATGCATTATTCAGGATTTAAGCCTCTGATTTATTGTTTGATGTTCAAAATGATCCTGCGATCGACTGGTGTCCCGTCCAGATTGTACCTCCCCAGCCTTGCATCCTGTGCTTCCGGGATAGGCTCCGGTTCACTGTGACCGTGCTCGGGACAAGTGGCTATTGAAGTTGGATGGATGAACGAAATGGAAAGAATAAAGCAAAATGAAGATTTGCTGAGGTTAAGCTGTAGTGTGATTATATTTGACAGTCTGTTGGCTGTTGGAACGTGCGGTACTATCTGAGCGCTGCCTGACTGAACGTTTTGTAGCATATCTGAATAAAAATTTCATTCAGTGTCTCCTTTGCTGTTTCTTTCTTCTCTGTCCATCTCTGTCTCACTTGGGATCCTGCATAAATACCATGGTATTGTGTGGACAGGTGTGCGGCTGTTTGTCACATTGTAATTACAGGGCCGGTCTTTCTTAACAGCAGAGGCACATGGATAGGGACGTGGCACGGTGGCACAGCGAGTAGCGCTGCTGTCTTATAGCGTCGGGGTGGTGCGAGAGGAGGTGGGGTCGATCCCTGCTCAGTCTGTGTGGAGTTTGCATGTTCTCCCCGTGTCTGTGTGGGTTTCCTCTGGGTGCTCTGGTTTCCTCCCACAGTCCAAAAACATGCTGTTCAGGTTCACCCATTGTGTGTGACAGAGAGAGTGTGTTTGTTCCACTGATGTATGGATGAGTGACCCATTGTAAGTAGTGTATCTAGCAGTGTAAATCACCTTGGTCAATAAGGTGTGTGGGCTGATAACACTACATAGAGTTCAGTGGAAGTCACTTTGGAGGAAAGCGTCTGCTAAATAAATATATGTAAGTGTAGACAGACTCGGAGAATGGGGAGGGCGCCATGCTTGCCGAGCCGTGAGCAAGAAGACGGTCGACAGGAAAGACTTATTTTGTCCTCTGTGGAAAATGACAGCATGGGCAAAAGACAAGAGAAGGAGACAGAGGGAGGATGTGATGCAGTGCGATGCGAAGGAGAGAGAACAGGCAGACCCTCAGGATGCAAAGCGTTAGGTATTCGTGGCACCGAACATTCGGATGTCAAGTCTGATGGGACCTTGTAGTCTGGGCTCCTTGGAGCAGGTAGGCCGCTGATTTGATTTCGCTGCCATGGGAAGGCCACAGAATGCCGCACGCTATGCCGCAAACAAGATTAAGCAGCAAAGGATTAGAGAGACTGGTTCCGGCCAAGGCTCGAAACCGATTACCGAGCTGCGTCAGGCCAGAACGCGCCCACTGTTCTCTGCTCCGAAGGGCTGCCGCTAATGTACGACCGGTTCTTGCACTCAAAGGCCTGACCGTCACTGATGCCCGAATGCTGTAATGATGCGATCGCGGAGCTACAAGTATAGTCGCTGTGCTTTATGTTCACCAATTAGTCGCAAATCATTTAAAACAAGCATTGTAGTGGAATTTTCTCATTAAGATAAAGCGGGCAAAAGAAAGGATGTCCTTGAAAAAGCTTGATAACTTCATACTGTCTTATTTTTTTCTAGTAAACTGAATTTCAACATCAATGAATTCTTGACAGTCATCTTGAGATTCAATTTTCATTCCATTACTTTTAAATGGAAGACAGACAATAAACTTGGATATTCACAGGATTTAATTAGTCTTTTTTTTTTCTTTTTTTTTTTTTTTTTTTAAATAAACCGTGAATATTCAAAGTAAAATGGATTTTCTGTAAGTTACTTATTTTTTGAGGTTTTAAGTTTCCCAGGCAGCAACTTGTAAGGAGCTGGTTATTTTATGTGTTAAGGGATGTAAAATATACAAAAGACACAGGATTTAGTAAACACCAGAGGGGTATAAGGGCACATATAGAGGAAGTGCTGCTAGAAAACAGTACCTGATAAACAAAAAACTGAAATATAAATTATTAAAATTGCTATTCAGTAGGTGGAAGTATCAGACTGTGGCACTAGCTGTAGGGGAACACTTTGTGTACTTTGGTTTTGGCTTGAATCCTGCTGCAGGGCTCACACCTGCCGTTGGGCGAGGTTCTCGAACCCCCCGCTGGGACATCTTTGACCAATGAAAGGAGGCAATGTGGTGGTGGTGGGATGCTCTGTGCAGCATACACAAGACCGTGGTGGTTTGTTTGTGTTTTAATGCTTTATTTTCAATGGGTAGTTTGCCAATGCAGGTAGCTGCTGAAGGCTGGAGACAATCTTATTCATCTAGGGTGAACTTCCAATTAAAACTCCTATTACAGTGAAAAAAAAAATTAAATAGAAGACAGGTGTAATCAAAGAGTAAAATGTGAACAACTCTGCGATTTAATACCTTCAAAGTATTTCATTAACGCGATGACAAATTGAACCTACACACTAGGAGGTAACAAGGTCTTATCTGTAAGGACAAAACTGTTATAAACAATTTATAAAGGTGTCAATGTGGCACCATAGGTGAAACATACTGGAAACTTTCTAGACAAAAATGACACATGGTTGGTTGATGCTACAATATTATGCACAGTTTAGACCTGTTTTATCATTTGCAACCCGACTCAAACCACGGTCATTCAACCACTTTAGCAAATTATCTGGATTGTAAGGCAGGAATGACACAGTGCATTCGGGCAGGAAAAAGATGCATTCTGAGTACGAGAGTGTTGATTCATAGTTTTATTACCTTTATGGGATGGAGGCTTAGTGATGACGCGCTCGCAGGAGACCTGCAGGTAAAATGCACACGAATAGGCATCAGTCACACAGGTGTGCCCACAGAAAAATGTCATCATGGAGAAAAATAAGCAAAAACTCTGGATTTTGGCATTTCTCTGCTTATGGTACGTCTGAGAGTGCAAGCAATTAGAGGGGGAGGCGAAGGCCTATGGATCTCAAACCAAATCCAGCAGCTAAAGAAAACATCGAAAAGGAGGAGAAGATCCGATGAAATAAGTTCATATACTAGATCACTTTTAATTTACTTTAATTCCACATTAATGTAATTCTACATTAAAGGCAGACGGAATCCCCATCACTTGCCTAAAAAGACTTGCTTTTTATTTTTAATTTTTAACTTTTAATTTTTTTTTTTTTTAATGTAACTGAAGTGGCTTATCTGAAAGCCTGAAATGAGAACTTTGAAGAAAAAAGTCTGCTGAAGACAGTATGCTGCCTTTTTCATCCTGTGAAACATTGCCATAATGGATTGCTTTAGATATTAAAATACAAGGGTACTTGCGGCACGGAGCTTTATGATATTTCACTCTTCTGAATATATATGGCACATAACTCATTGCCACACATGCATGGCATGAAGAACAATGCTCAACGTGCCTGGAACGGGCTGAGTGGTAAATGCATTTAAAGGGCTTTGCGGAGAGGTTATTAGTTTCCCACGGACTGCTGTTTAAAGCCAGCACATGAAAGGGCCTTTCCCAGTCGCAAAACAGCAGGGGCGCAGTACTAAAGGGAAGTTCTGCTACTGACAGGATTCATTTTATGTCCCGTTCCTTCCTTTCCTTATTTATTTGGCGAAACACGCGGAAAGGAAGAACTTTGTTGCAGTTTGCGTGAGGATGTGTGGTGGACCGCCAAGGATGCCCTTCTCACACGTTTCGGAAAGTCGGCCGTGATTTATCACAGAAATGCAGCATGCACCCGCACCCCCCCCGCTGAAGCCATAAATAGTCTTGTCCCAAGTCTCGTGGATGGCAGGATTCACTTCTACATAATATAGATTCCACAAACTTTCCAAAAAAAAATTACCAATCTTCTCAGAGTCCACTAATAACAAGGCCACACCCAGCTCTCCTAAAAAAAATTAATCGGTCCAAAGGAAAAAAATTATCTATTCATTGTAGACTATAGGGGGTGGTTGGTGGTGTTGTGGTTGGAGTAGTTGCCTTTCGCTCCAAAGGTTGCTGGTTTGATCCCCGCCTCCCGCTGCAATGCCCTTGAGCAAGGTACTTGCCTTACAATTGCTCCAGTACCTTTACCTGGGTATCTAGTTGTTTCCCTGCAATGGGCTGGCGTCCCTATGCCCCATGTCCCTGGGATAGGCTTGTGCTCGCCGCGACCCCCCTTGGGACCAGCAGTTCTTCAAATTGGTTGGTTGTAGACTATAGCACTCTACTTTTGAATGTACTTGTCGTGTTGCTATGGCCGTAAAATAATATTTATCTGTGTACAGGACCCTGCTCTACTCACAAAGGTGGATAATTCATTCATTCATTCATTCACTCATTCCTGTAATGATATGTAACAAATGCATATACAGTTTTCAAATGAAACATGTAAATATATGTGGTTGAATGTGTTGCGTGTACAGAGGGAGACATTGCATAGATATGCACCCCAAGTCACTGATAATAAATATAACAATTCCCATCCAGATAGTATTTTTGTACCATCTTTTATATTTATTCCAGAACAATAATCATAATACACATGCCCTTGTGGTTTTTTCAGACTTCAGCCTGAGTGGTAAAGAATTGCTCGGATTCTGAGCTGCGACCTTTACTGATCGCAATGCGGAGCTCCACAGCAGAACGACGCAACTGGCATTTTTCCGACGCGGGGGGTTCTGGTAATGCTGATAGGCCGGGGCTTTCCCTTCTAGAAGTGCCTCCCGCGGAGCTGTCGGTTGCCTGCTGGGTGCGGGTTGTCAGCGGTGAGAGACGCGCCGCTCTCCTCCGACAGGCGCATGGTCTCCCGCACGGCGCCGTGTGACCCGCGGCGCGAAAGGGGAGCAGCTTTGGCAGAAAGTGTATTGAGGAGGGCGCACCTTGTTTCTTACGCACGCTGGAGGGAACGGAGGGCGTCGAGGACAGCCGGGAGGGACTCAGAGCTGGAAATGACAAAAGTGGTACGAACGCTGGCCGAAAAAGTTCTTACTTTCAATAAACAACTATTTTTTTTTTATTCGTATAGTAATAGAACTGATCGATGGAGATTCATTATGAAATCATTAGGAGAGTCTGAGCGTTATTCTAAGATGAGGTCAGTTTGGATGTCTTGTAATACTTAGTTCTGAGCAATGGGTCCTAGAGTCCAGGGCCTCTAAGATATATAAATAGCAGACCTCTTTCAGCAGAGCACAGGGATACTCTACAAGGGACCTTCCACCACTTCCCCTGGTCTCAGACCAGCTGTCACTGCGGTCACTCACCACACACATCAACCAGTTCCTGCACCCCCCGGGATAGCTGGCCCCTTCTGCACACCACTTACATGCCCTCTGTAATTATGACAGTCACTCTGAGTTAACGTGAGATATTTTTTGTCTGATTTTTTTTTTTTTCACTGCAAATTCCTGTAATGCGGAAGGAACACCGAACGAGTCCTTGTGGTCACCGCGCTATACAGTGTTAATGTCGTCCAGACTCTACGTTCATGTGTCTTCTGTGTCCTCCTCATTGCCATGACCCCGGACAAGGCTGCATGAAGTGTTGTCCTGATTTTTGTTGGAGCTTTCTGCTTCCTTGTCCACATGGCACAAGAGCTGCTCTCTGCAGTGCAGTGAATCCTCATCTCTCACAGCTGGGTATCATTAACAGTTCTGCACCTTCAGCACCTCTCGTTGAGTAGACAAAAACATGAGAATACTATGGGCTTTGCGTTTTCATTTTCATGTTTAAAAAGCGCAAACAACAAAAACAAAAAAAAAATATTGAAAATAATAGTTAGGGGTTCAAGGGGGTACGTGGATGGGCTTCAGGGGTCAGTGAAGCACAGGTTTGCTTTCAAAGTAACACTTTCCCACTTAATAAATACTAATAATAAAAAACTAATATGCGGTTAGTATCCATGACATAATTCAGTGTTTGAAGGTCAAGTTTCATTGCAATAAATTGAGTGCAATATTTTATCCAAATTTATATATCTGTGTTTTTCTGTGAGGGACCTAAGCTGTCTTCAGAGTTTTTAATGGGTCCGTAGCCAAGAAAAGGTTAAGAACCTCCGTTTTAAACCCATGCTTTTTTTTCTCATTGAACTTATTTGCAACAGTGGCTGTAGACATACTCTGGTAGGCAGCTTGTTAGCGTTCCTGCCTCTGTCCTTGAAGGACACAGGTTTAAATCCCGCCTCCTGCTGTAGTGCACTTGAGCAAGGTACTTACCTTAAAATGATACAGTAAAAATGACTCCATATAAATAAGAAAATCATTGTGAATAGCTTCACTTTGTAAGCTGATCTGGAGGAAAGCATCATGTGAATATAGAACCAAGGAATTTTTATCTCTACAACAGTAGGGCACCTACTGATATCCATAATCAGTGTGTTGCCTTCACTCTTTCAGGATATTCATTTTGGAATCACTGTTACTTCACTGTGGGATGGGTCATCTGAACATTTATTGCTTTTGTGTGTTGGATGTGTGGCCTGGCTACTTTCTTTGCCTCATAGTCTCAGAGTGTACCTGCCAGTGAGATGTTGTCACCTGTGCTCCTCCGCATCAATTTTTAATGATCTCGTCAGCCTGATGTATAGTGGTGCCACCGGGGCCGTGCAGATCTGCTCGACTGTTTGGGGAGGATGCATTGCTCTGGACGGCGGCTTTGTTTTGTTAAAGAATGGAGGTTAATTCAGCCTTCCCGGGTTATGCAATGTTCCACTTTTACACGGAAATGTGTATTTGACCTTTTGAAGGAAGCATAACCGAAGCCATCAACCAAGAAGACAGTTACCTGGGAGAATTGTCCTTACACTGGGCCCTCTGAATCTGCACTGAGATCATTTCTGGCCCCACCATCAATTCAAAACACTCCTAAGACAAGCATAACATTAGAAGAGCACTCTTAAACTGAAATGAAAAACCGTTCTCTTCTCTCATAGGCATGTAAAGAGCGCTGAAAGACTATAATCAGGTTACATAAAATGCAACATAATGGAGAATATCCAAATTGTGTTTTTCACAGCTTTCAAAAAGAGAAATAACAAACAAACATAATTATTGTTTGTTTACTTGTTTCAAGTGCAGCTATTCAATTCAGTTCGTCATTTACATAGCATAAGAATGTCATTGAAAAACGTCAAATCTGGCTTCAGACGCGAGATAAAATGTAAAGTGAGAAAACAGGCACACGCATGGCAGCTCCCAGTCATGAGAAATAAAACAACGGTATACAGCATTGTCACCATTGGCACCACTGGTTGGGCCACTGTTGTCTAGGAGGTGAGGCAGGGATCATGTAGGAAACAAAGCTGTCAAATGTCAAGAGGAACCAGTTTTGACTTTAAGTTTATATCTTAAACAAGTCGAGAAAACTATGAAAAAATATATAACTGCATTTAAATGGAAGCAACTTGAAGACTTAAGCAAACAAAGAGGTGCCTTGTGCTAGACAAACCCACTGAAGGTCTTCATCCTCAGATGCAGAAATGGCACTGCAAGTTTCTGAAGTCTGTAATATTGCTATTGGTATTCTTCTGCGATTTGTTTCTTGCTATTTAGATTCCCTTAGGTAGCCATGTCAACCGTTTTGACAGATGGCCATGTATGTATGTAGTTGCTCTTTCAAAATGCATAAGGGACGTTATATATTGCAATAGATGCCAGTTCATTGAAGATATATAGCTCTCTTAGCTTTTCCACAGTAACCCGTCTTTTAAATCACTACATATTTGCAGGAGGTTTCTTGGGTGGAACATTATGTATTATAACCTCATCCTACATTGAAATGAACAGTTTTTTTGCTGCTAACATGTCAGTCTTCTTTAATTTGGGCATTTAAGCTGTTGTGCAAGGAAAGAAAAAGTTTGTTTGCTCCTAACCTTCAGTAAAAAGAAGAGTAGATACGTTTGACCTCATCTGTTTGCCAGCAGCACCGTTTAAGAACTTCCTATGTAAATAGAAATACAGAATTTTCTCCTGCAGATTTATGAGAGCTATAAATAGAAGCAGCTGGTTTGGCATGAGGAAATGAACTTGGGGGAACCAGTAATTCTCTTTTTCGCAAAATATTCCGTTTCACATTCAGCCCTAATTAATGCTAAATGCTTCCGTCGTATCAAAATATCTTCTGAATATTAATTTTATTAGAATAAATGTGAGAACCTTTAATTAAGCTCCTGTCTGTGCAGGCCTCTTTTAACATGCAGAGTGTTGATAAATTGCATTCTGGCCTGTAACTGTTGCCATATCAGATATCACAATAAAATGTTTTGTAAACAATTACTGTTCACGGGTATGTGGGATAATCAGCATTGATCGACTGCGAGCAGCGACCTTGGTTTTCGAGAGCAGACGGGACTGTGTGCTCTTCAATGAAAACCCCCTCCAAGGAATTCCCTGATGCACAACTGCAATGTTCATCTCCGCTGGCAGCCACCTGCCCACATCGCTGGGGGTCCTGAGTAATTTTTTTTCCCTTTTGCCTTACCTATATTTACAGCTCATGGTAATTTCCCGGCAGCTCATTCTCAATGCCGAGCAAAGAAATCCCTGGCAACTGGCTCGTACTGTACAGAAGCGTGCGCAAAATCTATTTATTAGGCAATGCTTGAGTGAAGGGGGTTGACATTTGTAATGTAATAAAAGAAGTCTGTGCTGACAGCAAATTGGTATTTACTATCCACTTAACACCTAGATTAGGACATATTGAGCTCTGCAGCGAGAATGACGTTTACGGACTGAGAGGGAAAATAAAAGCCAGTTTTCCTCTACTTGGGGAAAATACCTTTCTGCAGACCCGTTGCAGTCAAGTTAATTCTGCTATCAAAGGAAGGGCGTTTATGATTCAAGTGTCTCTTCTTATTGTTCAAAAGGTATTTCACAGGTTACAACATACAAGGCTTATGACCACCCAGACTTGAAACAGTCATCTCATTGACCTTATTATATTATTTTCGAGCCCTGATGTTTATTTTTAATGTCTAACAATAACCGCTCCATCTGTTGTACGACAACATTGACTGACCACGCCATGTTTATTACCGTTTGGGTGTTGGACAGTGTTTGGGTATGTGATAGCAACTGCATTTTGTTTGCAAAACCTTTTGTTTGTGATTCGCTTCAAGTTAATTTTAACTGAAAATGTTTAGCAAATGAAAAAGTGAGACAATAAATTCAGATGTGAAAGTGAAAATGTGTAGCATGAAAAATATCACTGTACTCTATTTATATTGTAATAATACATTACCCCTTGTAAACTCACATACATACGCATTGTCTGAAGCTGCTTATTCCAAGCGGGGTTGTGGCGAACCGGAGCCTAACCCAGCAACACAGGGTGCAAGGGGACACACCCAGGAGGGGACACCAGTCTGTCACAAGGCACCCCAAGCAGGACTCGAACCCCAGACCTACCAGAGAGCGGGCACAGACTAAACCCGCTGTGCCACCACACCCCCTTCGTTCAACACTGTTAAGCAAAAAAGAAAAGGGGGGTGGGGTTAAAAATAAAAAGATACAATACATTTATTCATGTAGCAGACGCTTTCTTCCAAAGCGATGTACATCTCAGAGAAAACTCAATTTATGAATTACATTACGAGAAAGAGAGATATAGTTGCAAGCATGTGATTCTTAAGTAAACTTAGTTTGTTTCTTTCCACTTTATGCATCGATGCTCATCGCTCGAGTAGGTGCACAAAAATCAGGATAGACGATTCCTGATCGCCTTCCTACAATTTTTTTTTTTTTAAATGTACCCAATCATTTACATACAATACAGGAGTAGCAGCTGTGTAAAGGCTTATCTGGGTGTGATCATAAAGTTATGGTGCATGAACATTTACACCATACACGAGCTTGAGATCATAGGCAAAATAAATCTGTAGAAGGTGAGTTTTCAGACCCTTCTTGAACACAGACAGAGTTTTCACAGTTCTGAGTGAGAGGGGGAAGTCATTCCACCATAACAGAGCTAGAACCGAAAACCTCCATGCACAGGACCACCAAGCAGGCAGAAGTAGATGAGCAAAGCAGTCTGGTTGGGCTGTAGCAGCTGATAAAGTCTTGGAAGTAGCTGGGAGCAGTTCTATTGATGCATTTATAGACAATAACCAGGGTTGATACATTTGCCTGATGCTTTTCTCCAAAGCAACTTATAACACTGAGGCATTTATAATTACTTACTCATTTATACAGCTGGGTCATTTTCAGGTAAGTACTTTGTTTAGTGCTATTACAGCAAGAGGTAAGGATTGAACCTGTAACCTTTGCATCCAAAGGCAGTCACTCTAACCACTGCTCTCTCCACCAGAATATAGGTTGATGATATGAGAACTATGACCCTTGAGTGCATCACGTGCGACCTGACTGGGCTTAATGATGATGACCATGATGCGCTGCCTTATGGAATGACATATGATGTCTGTGGCCCTTTGAGCTCTTTACTAGGGGTGGTGGATAAACCTCCCATAACATTGAGAATGCAGCAGGCAAGGTGTGTTATAAATACCTCTATCCACCTGGGAGGACAGTGACATATTGACCAATTCATTATCATCCGTGTCATCCATTATACACGTAGACATTGATAATGTGTTTCGATGGCAGCCTTTGCTGTGTTAGATAGCAGCTGAGAAAACAGACAACACACATGTTTTCTTTGGAAGTCACTTCTGTTATTGAGAATAAGGTCAACAGCTTAGTGAAGGTCGCCTGCATCCTCAAATGCCTCAGTGTTCTCGACAGTGCTGCTAGGTGCGTGTGTGCACATGGCTGATTTCTCTTCCTTTTGCACGCTTTTGATCTGCTAGGATTTATTGCTGGCTCCCCAAAGGGGCTCCGTCAACCCTGGGAATGGATAGAATACCGAGGGATAAGAATGCAGGAAAATAAATGGGATTCGTTCACGTTTAGGCAACCTTCAGAGGTGCGTAGCCGGCACAGGCTCCGACCTGTCAGACGAGAAAGAAGTGCACCCGATCAGGGAACGCATCGCGAGGCTGGTCCTCTCAGTTCTTTGCGTGCCTCCGTCGGCCTTCTCCTCTGTCGCCTTGTTTAGAGGTGCCCTCATTCAAGTCTCGCTGCCTTCCAGTCGCTCACCTCTTCTTACCTGCGCCATGTCTCGTCTGCACCTGAGCTCCCTCTTATTCCTGTTCGCTTTTACGGATAACTAGAAAAAACCCACGGAGTTTAATTTATTGGCAATGTGAAGATAAACAAATTGAGGAGTGCACAAATAAACACAAAAAGAATTTTATCCAGTCAATCTATTGTGAAAGGAAGAATTAATCAACAGGCTTTTGTAAATATGAGTATGATGTGAAGAGCAGTCATAACAAGGGCCTTATATCCAGCATTACCAATTTATGATTCAATTTCTGTCCAGCTCCTTTTACTAGGACAACTTTAAAGTTACTCTGTAGTCCAACTAAGCTCATTTTACAGTTAGCTCTTAAAATCTGTAATAGTTTTCAATAAGAATTTTTTTTATAATACAAAGTATAGAGGTAATAGTGCACATCAGCACATTGCATCTTCCACAAACCCGCGTGATGACATGTTTGAAATATGTACAGCTGACATAAAGCTGTAAAATACACTTCTGGCTTTAACAAGCTGGCGGCCTCAGAGGCCCAGAAAGACGCATTGGTAACTTTTCATTGCACAGTGCTGGCAGTGATTTGACATGAACAGATGTAAGTAATGTTGTTCTCTTATCAGATCTGAGGGCACATGCATATTAAACATTATCAAGCATCTCCAGCATACAAAGGACTTTAAAACTGTAGAAGTTAAAGGAAGAGATTTGCGCATCCACTTTGTACATCATGTGAGTGTGCTGCAAGCCATATTTAAAAAAAATACATTTATACAAGTTGTTTTTAATGCATTTATAAAGGTTTTTAAAGATAAGCCTCTTACTGGCTTTTCACAGAGTTGCAATAGTTGTATGGTTTGCAGTGAGATTATAGTGCCTGGTTGTGTAAGAAGATGCATCACTCGCTTTCGGGAGGGATTCACAGTTAACATTTACGTTCACATTTATTCATTTAGCATATGCTTTTCTCCAAAGTGACCTCCAATTAAATCTATGTTGTAGTATCAGCCCACACACCTTATTCACCCAAGTTGGAGTCGTTTATTTG
Organism: Scleropages formosus; assembly: GCF_900964775.1. Classification (NCBI taxonomy): domain Eukaryota; kingdom Metazoa; phylum Chordata; class Actinopteri; order Osteoglossiformes; family Osteoglossidae; genus Scleropages; species Scleropages formosus. Next base: position 9,604,394 of record NC_041808.1, on the reverse strand, counting down.
TCATTTGCACAGTTACACTGGGTACACTGGGCACTGAAATGCCAGTGACGAGGCTGAGATTTAGACGTTGACAGTACAAGCACATATTAGACCTGAACAAACATGAACAAACACATAAAGGTGGTCCCCGATTTGCGATGGGGTTATGTTCTGTGAAACCCATCATAAGTCAAAAATATCGTAGGGTGAAAATGCATTTAATACACACCTCTACGTGATACATTGGGAGATGCAGATCACTGTCGCTGTCCAGCATCACGAGAGAGTATTGCTCCCCATATCGTCTGCCCGGGAAAAAAACAGAATTCAAAATTCGAAGTAGTGTTTCTATTGAATGTCTATCTCCAGCTCACCATCGTAAAGCTGAAAAAATCATGTCGAACTATCGTAAATGGGTCCATCTGTATTTAGACAAGACGTACTCATAAGTAAGGCAGAAGATTTACATTTATATTTATTCATTTGGCAGATGCTTTTCTCCAAAGTGAAGTACATCTCATAGAAAATAGAATGTGTGTATTACATTAGGAGAAAGAGAGACATAGTTGCAGACATGTGATTCTTAAGTGAAGTTAGTTTATTTCCACTATATGTATCAGTGTTCATCACACAAGTAGCTGCACAAGCACATTTTCTGAACTGCTTGTCCCATACGGGGTCACGGAACCCACCCGGCAACACAGGGCGTAAGGCCGGAGGGGGAGGGGACACACCCAGGACAGGACGCCAGTCTGTCGTAAGGCACCCTGAGCAGGGCTCAAACCCCAGACCCCCGGAGAGCAAGACCTGGACCAACCCACTGCGCCACCCTACGAGTACCTGCATCACACTCAAAATATCAACGATTCCTGCTCACCTTCCTACTAGTTTTTTTTTTTTTGGAAATGCACAAACATTACGTGCATTACAGAAGTAGCTGCATAAAGGCTTAACCGGGCATTATCTTAAAGTTATGGTGCATGAACATTTACACCTTACATGAACTTGAGAGATCATGGGCAAAGTGAGTGTGGTAGAGGTGAGTTTTCAGACCCTTTTTTAAATGTGGACAGAGTTTCAGGGGTTCTAAGTGAGAGGGGGAGGTTGTTGCACCACAATGGAGCCAGAGTCGAGAACTTTCGTGCTTTACCTTTCGTGCGTGGGACCACCAAGCAGGCAGATGTGGGTCTTAAATTTGATCTGGGCAGCCATAAGAAGCCAGTGCAGAGAAACGAGTAGAGGAGATACATGCGAATGCTTCGACAAGTCAAACATAACTTGGCCAGCAGTGTTGACTATCAGCTGTAGAGGTTTGATGGCAGTAGCAGGAAGGCCAGAGTTGCATTAGTCCAGACGGGTTATCACCATGGCCTGGACAAGTAATTGCGCACAATTTGTTGTGAGCTAAGGATGGATCCTGTGGATGTTATGCAGGATGTATCTGCAGGTCCGGGCTGTAGCTTCGATGTGTTGAGGGAAAGACAGACTTGAGTCAATCATCTCTCCTAGACTCTTAGCCGAGGAGGTAGGCAAAATGAGTGAGTTGTCCAGTTTGATCGAGAGACCATGACAGGAGGAAAGGTCAGCTGGGAGGTGTAGAATCTCTGTTTTGGAGAGGTTGAGTTGAAGGTGGTGATCAGACATCCATGCAGAGATGTCCGACAGGCAGGTAGCGATGCACGCAGAAATGTCTGAGAAGGTGGAGAACAATAAATACAAGTACAATAAGTAGTAAACAGTAAATTAATAGCAAATAGTAAAACCAAATAGTAAATAGTGAATACTGCACAGTAAATATCTAAGTGTCCGGAAGTGGCAGTAATAAAGTGACAGTGATAAAGTGTTGCAGTGCTAGATGAAAGACTACTGGCTGTTAAGTAGTCTGATTGCTTGAAGGTAATAGCTGTTTTTCAGTCTGGTTATTCGTGATTAGATGCACTGGAAGGGTTTGCCAGACGGAAGTGTTGCTAACAGGTGGTGAGCAGGGTGACTGCAGTCCTTAATGATATTCCGGGCCTTTCTCAAACAGCGTGTTTGGTAACAGAGTGTTTCCAGTCTTCCAAGATGACTTACAATGCTAGATACACTACTTACAATGAGTCATTCATTCATACACCAGTGTAACCGTTCACCAGGCATTCAGATTACCTATATTGCATACAGCGCAATACAACCACTCGTGTGGCTTATGAATCCATGGACTTCTGTGGTTGTGTGTCTTGGCCATCTCTGCTGGTTGCAGCATCACAAATTTAAATGATCAGGACCTCATTGGATGTGCCCTAACCTGTAAAAGAGTGGTCTGTGTTTTATGAAGGAAATCATGTCATTCCCTCAGGAGACTACCTAAGAAGTTTATTTTCTGTCTCTCCAAACCTAATTAGTTGGGTCATTTAGTCTACATCAGTTCTAAACATTTTCTAAGCCATGGACTCCTTAAAGAATGTGCAGAAAGGTAAAGACCCCTCCTAAGAAACTGCCCATGAATAAATTCTAAAGAAATGTTACCTTCTAGTTCAAGGTCAAGTTTTATATGTCACATACACAATCATTGTCATGTCATTACCTTCACATAGAATTATTTCATAAACACTAATTTAGTTAGTGTCATTTTCAAGGCAAACATGTGTGTCATGGACCCGCTGAAGCCAGTCCAAGGACTCCAACTGGTCCTTAGACACCAGGTTAAGAACCTGCTGTTCAAATGTAAATAAAATTTCATGGGATCTGCTAATTGTAAGCCTTCCTCGGATAAATTTTTAAAGAACTCCAGAAGAAGACAACAATTCTGTGGAATATCTACATCTTCTGACAAAGTCCTGCTGAGGTTGATGACCTCCAGCACCTGGTCCCTGATACTGAATCTTTTACAAGCTGGACAACCGCCAAGCAGTAACTCCTTGAGCCCCAGTGCAGGACACTGCTTTTGTGTTTCACATACAAAGGCACAACTTTTTTAAAGGACTTTAGCATGGCTTTGCCAAAGAAACTATTTTTTTTTCTCACAGGCCTCCTTAGAGAATTCACAAGTGATGCTACACCAATATTGCATGAAGCAATAATACAGTTGGGCTTGTCAGTTATAGCTGTGGAGGATCAAACCATATGGTCTTTAGTCCAGCTAGACAGCCTGGATTTATCTGAACCTCTGCATCAAAATTATTTTGTAGACTGAACCCTTTCAACCCCTGTATTATTATTATTATTATTATTATTATTATTATTATTATTATTATTGTTGTTGTTGTTGTTGTTGTTGTTGATTTATAATAACAACTCTAACTAATTAATCAATGAATTATTCATGCAGATGTTACACCTTTCTTCAAAGTGACTTAAATGTTAAAGAGTTAACTTTACAATGATTTACCTGTTTTTATACAGCAGATTATTTTAGTATTTCAGCCCAGGGTAAATACTTTGATCAAGGGTGCAACAATATGGGTGTAATATTAGTGGTGTAAGGTGATTTGTAAGTAGGGTGATAAAAGCCTCTTGTGTCTGTCTTCCAGATCTGAAGAGCCCTGCACTAAATTATGGCCAATATACAGTATAATACATTACTTGCAGAACATGACACAAAATGGAACATTTCTGTTGGACAAAAAAAAAAACCAAATTCATAAATGTCAAAAAAAAAAGTTTTTAATATATATGCGTCTTGGACACTACACAACAGACACTAATCCCAGTTTAATTCCGTATACAGGAAGACCTAACGAGGTGGATAATAATATTTGGTAGACTTACAAACATCAATACAATCCGCTGTCAGGCAAAACCAGAGCGCTGATGAAGTAATCACAAAGTCAGATGGGACGGTCGTTACATTTTTTGTCCCGGTTCTTACGAGCGTACATGTAACCAGTCTTCCACACGCAAGCCACTTGTCTGCCATTAAGAATAATTAGTTACAAGTGCCACTCAGCTGGCAGAAAGAGGGAAACTCAGATTTAAATTATTTCCTCTATTGAACCAGGTACAGAATCTATTACATGTTCACACATGGGGAACGGTATCTTCATCAGCCTGTGAGTTTCAGAAGAAGTTAATACTCGAAAGTAGAATAACTTATTATACAAATTCTGTCTACGCCAGGCACTTGGCTTAAAGAAACGACCTTTAAAATCATGCAGATCTATGTTTCGCTGTTGAAAAAGGCCTGCTGAAAGAGCTCATAGACAGAAACCAAAAGTTATGAAATCACACAAACTGGTTGGGTCTATATTGCAGGCACCTGTTTTCTTGCATACATGAGCCAGTGTGACAAATGGACTCATCCGAAATGCTGCTGCATCACACCACTGTGATGTTTTGACAATGCACGTATCATGCTGTTCCAGAGGGGTTGAGGGGCCTAGAGTGTATGGGGTGGGCTCAGCACCATGCTCTGTATACTTATGTTGAGTCATATCCCATTACATCAAATATTACAGCGTATTGTTATAGATGCAAACACACATGGAGTCAGTGTCAATCTCACCAGTTTTGCACATTAATATTACGCAACGTAGATTACATAGATCTGATGACAAGCCCCGTTCCTACTCAGTGTAGCATTTGACTAACAGATTTTTTGCATAATGATGCAACTCTTCATCCCAATTAAGTTCAAGTAAGTAAGGGACCAACTGTGTATTATACTGTAAATGGTGAAGACAGTGACCTTGGTACACCTGTGATGCTGTATCAACACAGGTAATGAAAATTTGCCTGATCTTTCTGTTTTTGCATTGTGAACAGCATCGCGGCTGTAGAAAGATGGCCAACTCTTGTGTTCCAAAGGCTTTTGAGAATAGAGGGCGCTATTGATTTCCTGCTCCAACCCCCAATGTGGAAAAACACAAGCGTTTATTGTGACTTTTCATTTAGGATGGCTGGAAACCACCATAACCTTTCCCATTAAAGGAGAGGCATTGTTTCCAGCCGCCTAGCTACGGCGTTGATTTTTCACACAGCTGGCTCATAGTAAATTGTGGCTCTTTTGTCATTCATAGCGAAATAATTGTTTCTCCTTGTTTGTGGAAAGGTAATTTGTTTTAGCCCTGCAGTCCACTGCTATGACCAATAAATCCCTGCTCGGCTCATCCCTGCTCCACCATAAAGAGAGGAACTTGTTTAATTTTACCGATGCAACAATTCAATTCCTCCGCAGCTCAAAGAATGTAAAAAAAAGCAATAGCTGATAAAAGACAGGGGGATCTTTAATGAAACAGACACCACCTTGTCTCAAAGTCATTATGAAGTGATGTTATAACAGTGGGAAAAGAAGGCCCCATTTAATTTTAAGAAATAGAAAAAAAATACATTGTTGAATTTACAATCATTGGGATGAACCAATAATCTTCTGCCCTCCATATTCCTTATCTGTAATTGAAAGTTTGAGCAATACACACTGGAGATGCCTTGAATATAACATATTGTTGTGTGGGGGAAGACGCTTGCAGTATGACAGCACCTTGGAGGCTCTGTCATATACAAACAACAGGAAGAACCTCCATGAATACGGTGAGCAGGCAAACAAGCAACCAGAAGTTTGTGTGTAACCATAACGAGGATGAAAAATAACTGTAAATCATAAAGCTGATGTACCACTTGTGGCAAAGTTAAGCAGCTGCAATGAGGCCAGGTTGAAGACGGACAGAGCATTAACAATGACAGAATCTGCATGGTGATTCCGAGATACAGAGAGTTTCTGTGCAAAATCTCCACTCTTTTTCAACACATGCTATAATGACAGTGACATGTGCATTGAAGGTGGATCCAGATGTGGCGTTCATTTACAAAAACTAAATTAAAATCCTTGCAGCGAGGTGAATCTGCAAACAAATACATGGCGATGAACATATAGGTCAGGTAGGAGAGGCAAGGAAAGTCTGGGACACTCACAATAGGAGCAGATCTTGGGATCTTGCTGGCACAGGCAAACGGACAAATCTCTACAAAGCGCTTAATCTGCTGTCTTCTTTTTTCAAGAAAACCTTGACTACATGATGGTGACCAGGTGTTCCTCCTGTTGATGTAATTCACTCATCCTATTCTTCTCTGAGATGAGCGTTGCTTTGGGGAAAAGTGTCTGCTAAATGAATAAATGTAATGTAGATGTTCAGGGATGCTAAGCAGACATAAATTTCAGGTGGTATCTTTAGGTAAAAGACATTGCAGTCTGTGATGCATATAAACCTGGTCTTTTCCTTTTTTTCAACGTATTTATGCCAAAATTTTATAAGTATCAGCAGAGCAAATAGACTTGAAAGAGTTAAGACACATTAGCTATACATTCGACTCAGCCTGGATCCTTCTACCCTCCTTAGTGTCTCCTAGCAAACCCTGCAAGTCATTCCTCCACCCACAATTATACATATTTCAAGTGAACCAGCGTGTGAAGACATATTTTTTGACACTTGCCTTCAGCGAGCGGTGAAATAGAAAGTAAATCACGTGGAATTCACGGCAGCCTTGTACTTCCAAGAAATGCTGCGCATAATAGCTATAATGAGGACCAATTTGTACATCCAAACAGCTTATTCATCATCCATTTCGAAGGCGCCACAATGAAGAATTATCTCTGAACTTTCAGAGGTACATAGTTTCGGGACCATGATTATGCCAGAGGAGCAGAGGAACCTCAGCGGTTGCATTGTCAAGGAAAGGATGAATAATGGTGCCATGACTGAAGTCAACAATGCATTGCAAAGAATTTAAAAGCAAGGTGATATGCTCTTGGTATTATGAAATACACATAACTGAAGCAAAATCAGGGGTCTTTTTTAAGCTGTGATAATGTGGATGAAAGGGTAGTGTTTTTTTCCCACTACAATACCTTTAGGGCATGTGTTCAAAATGATCTGAAAGACCTGTGGTGATAGTGACAGACTTGTGGTTTTGGTAAACTTCTGCTTAGGTCATATCGCAGAACTTCGTATTTCATTAGTAGTCCGATACATGAAAAGACTGGTTGTTCATTTTTGTGAATGTATTCGCTGGTATTGAACTCTATAAAAATGGCAGTGTTGTTGGTGGGTGGAAATAAAACCCCAAAGAAAAGGAAGAGTAAAGAAACAAGCAACATATCTAGGACTTGACTGGCCAAGGACTGGGCATATACAACCAAATCAACCTTAGCTACAATATTCTTGGGGGCTTCATAACAGCAGACCCTGACCTATGAATTTCTTGGCTCTAGGTTCTAAATTTACAAACAGCAGAAGCAAGGAATATAATATTCATAAATATTAGCATTAATCAGTCTGTGACTGTGGCTCCCATCCTGTCACACCTTACGAACGAGGTGCGAAGGCTTGTTTTTGGCAGTCGGTGCTGATATTCATGTGTCCTGTCACTTTTGTTTCAGTTTTTTTTTAGACTGGCACCTTGTACTCTGAATATGTAAAATATGAGAGTCGGAGGTTTTTATGCCTTTGTGCACCTGTCCACCCTCGCTGTTTCCTGACAGGAGCCGTGATTGGGCCTAAGATCTGCCGTGTCAAAATTCCTCCGGTGCTTCGCTTCCTTGGAGGAGCCTCTCTCCCCGCTCCGCGAGTGACGGGCAACGCGACTGATTCACGGGGAGAAGTGCGGGGAAAGGATCGTTTTTAATACCTGTCAGACATTTGTTATTTATAATAAGCTCATTCATGATGCATGAGGTTATATAAAAAAATCCTGAAATGTCAAAAAATTTAACCATAGGCCCTCGGGGGAAACAGCTCCAGCCAGAAGACACAAGGATATTTCATTGTGCGCCATACCCCTCCTTCCTCACCAATGCTGTTAACCTCAGGGCTGGGGTCACGCAAAGGTTGGTCTCTCCAACTCTGCCACACCACAAACCTGCCGCTGCCTCTCCACTTTCAAAGGATGAAGCACTAATCATTTCTTATATCACTAACCCGTAGTCTGCAGCGTAACTCAATACCATTATCAGGTCTCTGCCAGACCGCTGCCTGGCAAGCAAGCCTGCCTGCTTTGGGCTGTTCTTCTCGGTGTCAGGGCCTGGAAAGTTAAGAATGCCACATTTGTGTGTTTTTTTTTCATCCAAGGGGTTTGCAGTTACTTGCTGGAGGATCAATGGTGTTTTCAAAGAGAGTAGACTTATTCCCATTATGCAAGGCTTACCAATAATCTTTTGAAGGGACTTTATTATTTTCATTGCTTCTTTGTTGTTATTTTGGAAGGCATTTAATTTTTTTGGAGTAGATATCCTGGCACATTACTATACAGCTCACAAAACTCAATGCAGACTGACAGATCAGCTTTAAAAGATCATGGAAGAATGAGGATTTAATAGAAAATGTAAATTGGCCCATATCATAATACCATTATTATTAAGGGGAGATATTCCCAGCAAAAGGTCACCTCTAATAGAAATCTCTGCATGCAGGAGTACAATCCTGGCAATCCAAGGTCTTCAAGTTGTACTTTTAATGATTTTTTTGTTGATATGTGTTCTTTCTTCGCTATCAATGAGGGTCAACATCTCAGTGAAATTATCGGGGTAAAAACGCCAGTATCCCTCCTAGGAAGAGTAGGTCAGGGGTTCTAATTCCAGAAGGTTGCCTTCTTTTGAATTTTAAGGAACAACACTTAAACTGCATTGTTTTCAAGAAACATTCACAGGCTTAAAAAGTCAAAAGTGTAATAATGCAGATGAATATAAAGACAGATTAAAATCTGCATAAGCTGGTAAAGTTATTGCACTTTTTCACAAAATTTTAACTTGTTTACCCAGTTTTTACAGCAACATGGCATTCCTTGACGCATCCATAGATTTCATCCAGCACCTTCTACAGCTCTGTCTAAAGATGGCCACAGTGATTGTAAACATGAATGAACAACCAATTTAAATCCAAGTGAAGTCATGTATAAAATGTATTTGAAAAATTCAAGCAAAACACTGAAAAGCTTCAGCTGTGAAGAGGCAGGAGAGTAAACATGTAATCCTCAAAGGAAGAAGAAATTTGCAATGATTGAAACAAAAACATTTACCATTAACCTTTCAGCAGGGGGTGGAGATGATCAAAAACCAAATCCAGCAGCGTGGACCATGTGACTGGTTTCATTACGTCTCTTCGCTCACCTGGCTGCCCACCCCTGACGCACCTTGGCTAGGTTGCATAGGCCTCGTGAGGGCTGGAGCTGGGAAATTCTGCCATGCTATGTTTAGGCAAATGCGTGGGCACGGGTGATTCAGCCTGCACGGACCACTTGGGAACAAAACACCTGCAGCCGCTTGGAAAAAAAAAAAAAAAAAACTAAAATATATATATAAATAAATAAACCAACATCAACAAACCCATTTCCCTGGGCACTGGGGTTAGTACATTAAGTCATCCATATCAGCATACACATGTAATTGTGCATTGGATGTTTATTTCATTATGCACAGTATTAAAAAGCACTCTGTTTCGCGTGGTCGCCTCTGGGGCTCCTCTGCCCAGGTTCGAGAGATGGGTTTATTAAAAGGTAAAGTCAATAATCATGGTGCTCTAACTATCTCTGCAAGGGGTTGGCAGGAGTGCTGAGATGCACAGGAAGGTTGCTACTTGAGCAAAGGTACATAATCAGATTTGCTTCAGTGAATGCCCAGTTCAGTGTACATGAGAGCCTACAAGTGTAAAATATAAAGCTCTTTAAGTCTTCTTTTATGTTAAAAGGAGTAAAACAATTTGTCCTATAGCAGGACATATAATATTAGCCACATCACTCTTGCTTATCTACTTAGATATAATCTGATCATCAGTACAGTTTTACTTTTCTGCATGTTTCCTGGTTTTTGAACCTACCTCTTTATGAGAGCAAAACCATCTCCTTAACCACCTGTCAACCTGCAGTATTATCATGCATGAAGGTAACCAGAAATGGCTGTGGACCTTCAGTTAGGGCCATATTTGAACCTGTGGTCAAAGTCAGACAGCCCACATGCTTGATGCTAGAAGGTAAGATGCTAAAATAAACCTGACAGCTGAATCAGCAATGAAATACTCTTTAGGCTAACCCTAGAAAGTTTATTTAAAGAAGAAAAAAACATTTGCCCGAAATTAATTAATAACCACCCCGATGGATCTGAATGAGGAGCGACACGTTCTATTATCACGTATCTGACCTCTAGACAACACGTGCAATAGTTCACACCCAACAAGCATTGCAGTTCAATATTCATCCATATTCAATGGAAGCTATTAAACCAGAAGTTCGGCATGGCGATGTGACCCAAATATCAAAGTCGGCTTTGCAGGACTGTAACAACAGTCTTACAACAACAGGCGCCGTCTGCAGGAGGCAGAAAGTCATTAACGGTTTGTTGCCAACCTATTCTAACCCCACTCAGGAGCGCAGGCAGTGGAACTTATGAAAGCTGCTTTTCCCATCATATCGTACGTGACTCAAGAATGGCGGGATTTACAGTTTAATTGAGAACAATGGTGTGGCATATGTTGCATGCTTGAAGAACACTTACGTGCATGAGCCCCTGTGACGTGTTCAGTTATCACATGTGCAATAACTGAATCGGTGCTGCTGCCACCGCTCCGAAGATTTCGGAGAAACTCGAGAGGGAAGATTTGACGCTACCGAGAATAATTTGATTCTTGGATCCAAATGAATGGTTTCAGGCAGTGGTGCTGATGCGTGTAATACTTATCGCTCCGTAAAAGGGGGAAATGTTGTAAAAAGTGTCTCACCGCACCTGAACTGAATAGCTATCAGAACCTTACAAGCAATTTGAAAGTTTCCATCCCAAATGCAACAGTACAGGGTATCAGAAAAAAAAAGAAGCCTTAAGAAAAACTTTTAAAGGTTGTTGGTTCTAATGCCAGGAACACAGTACTGTGTGCGGATACAGGAGGAAGGTGCCAAACCCCCACTGCTGCAGGAAAAATACAACTGTGTTGGATAGAAATCCATACTCTATGCGTGTTTTTATTTGGATGACATTGGTAGTACATTTTATTCAGTGATAATTTTTGTCCAAGGTCACTTACAATGTTAAATGTATACATCAAGCAACTTACAATGACATTTATATGTTAGTGTACCCATTTTTTCTTCTGCTTTATTATTTACTAGTCATCATTACATTTTTTATTATATTTCCTGTATTTTGCCCTTTTCTTATGACTGTGCCCTGCATGCCGCAGAGTTGTATAATACAAAGCATCTCCATAATTTGGTAATTTTTCGACAGAATCAGGGGTAGCATACTAAAAGACCTTGACTGCCTTTTCTGAATAAATGTTACGGCATAAGGTTCATAAATAGGATGGAACAGAGATGTGCCGACATACAAGCACACAGCATACACACAAGGCCACATGTCTTTTGCAAGTGTTTCTGTACATCCCTTGAGAAGAGCTGCACACATCTGTGGTGGAAAACACCTTGAAAATTTCTGCAGAACAGTAATTAAATATTTTTAAGTTTTTTCTGTGCCTTGTCATTGACATCCCAAAGTTGAACCACAAATTGCCTGACAAAAGATCAGTTCCAAGAATACAATAGCGTGCTGCTATTGTATCAATACACATGCAACGGTAGAACAGTATGAGATGGGGTTCAAACCAAAATCTTTCAGATTGCAATGTCACAGCCATAACAGCTATGCTACCCACTGCCCAGCATGTGCTCTTATATTAAGGCAAACTACTAAAACTCAATTTCACTTTACATGCTCTTGCTAAATCCTCTTTTTTGCACTTAGAAAGGATCACCACCATTACTGCTCGAGCATCTTGGGTCAGCGAGAAAAGCTATGTTGGATTGAAACCACCTACTGTGCAAGGTCATATGTCAACTGCCATCACTTGTGACATCTTGGATTTGCCATCTGCTTGGGTAGCATGGAACCTAAGAATGTTTCACCAACAAAGAGAAGCCACGCTGCACACACAACTTTTTTCCTTAAACACCCACAGGTTCTTTTCATCAAAGACAGGAACCAAAAGGAATTGTTGGGCAGAAAACCTTTTTTATTGCTAACAATATTTCAAAAGATTTTTTCAAACCATATAAGACAGGAGACATATTTGGATGATCCAAACATAGTACTGTGCGCAACTAGGTCACCAAAGACATGTGCCAAACACATATTGAAAACATCTAAAATCAATAGAGATGCATAGACCTTGCACAGGAGAGGAACCCATGTTTCCAAACACTTAACTCTCTTTCATACTTCCAATAGCAACTGCTGTAAAGTCTTTTAAATACAATACTTACAAAATCCAATATGGGATTTTTTAAGTATTGTATGTAAAAGACTGATTTATAGTTATTTACAAAAAAAGGTAAATCATTCAGAAAAAGCAGATAATAAAGGGAACATATATATGCATATGTATACATACACCTTACATACACTTTATACTGTATATACCTTTATATATAATATAGGTGCAGATATAAGATATGTGCAGATAGAAGTTTATAGACAGGAAACATTTTTGCGATGTTAGCTGAGCTTGAAAAATTCAGATCAAAGTCGTAAAACGAGAAGGTGAATTTGAAGATGTTATTTCACTGCATAAAATACTGCATTTCAATGTTATATCAGGTGGCATAAACAGTGAAGATAATTTTGTAGTAACTGGACCGAGGAATGGGTTCAAAACAGAATTGAGTCGGAAACTTTAAAGCCTGCAGTTGCGTTTAAAATTCAAATGCTTAAAAGAATCAACTTTTCTACTATGTTCTGAAAACTAAATCGGTATTTGAAGTAAACCACTGATTTGCATATCCGTTTTATTACGGCATTTGGTGCAACAACAAAACATGACAGTTAGTCCTATCACAGAGATCCAGCAAACAATCAAAAAAGGTTTTGGTGCAAGATATTACAATATTAAAGCTTTCAATTAGTTCAACCACAATTAAAATCACAATGGAATGCTTAAAGTGCTCTGAGATTGGCTTTTTTAGTGTAATTAAAGCAGCCAATCAGGGTATCAGTGATTCTCTCTGAAATTAATTTCAGTGTTTCCAGATGAAATTATCGCAAACCACTCTCAATGAAACCTCGGAGAGTTATCCTTATCAAGGACTGATGCACATGTATCATGTTAAAATTGAGCAACTGTGAAACCAAATACATTTTCCGAGATTTCTAATCACAACTATTTATAATGATTTATTGTTTTTTTTTCAGAATTGTAAGAAAGGAGAGGGCTTGGATTTTGTGAAATGGCGACTGGGATTTCATTTACAAAACACACCGATAACAAAGAACAGCAGAATGCAGAAGACAATGCAGACAGCATATATTCATACTAGGGTTTGTACTTCCCATATTGTGCGGAGAAAATGCTTACCAGTGGTTTTCATAGAGTAACTGAAGTTTTCTTGAGTTATGATTATTTATATGTTGACGGAACTAATTGTGGATACACTGTGAATTTCTTATTTTAAAAGAATTCACTGTACTGTAAATATACAGTGTTGGGCAGTGGATTTTATTTTATTGCTACCACCCTAAGATGTAAAGGGGCCAATCTGTTTGAAATAAAATTGTGGGATGAAGACTGATGAGACTTTCGGTAAGTGCAACAGGTGTTGATTTATTTATACAGTGCTGGGCAGTCAGGTGAAGGGGTTGGTAATGAGGAGTGAATTCTTGTGCTCCAGGCTGCGGTTGGCTGTTGGTGGGAAGGCGCCTTCATGTGTCTATCTCTCTTTCTGTGTCTCAGCACTGTCGCTTTCACATTGTCCATTCCTCTTGGTCCCTCTGTCAAGGAGACAGGTAGGTAACTCCTTCTCACCCACCTTCCCTCCCACAGACTGGGCATGCCCCAAATATATACCCAGAAAGGACTAGATATTACCTTTTTGATTCTTCATGTTTTTTAGGCCAAACTATTTAATATTGCGGTGGGCAGCACCAGGGGTTTGGAGGGGGCAAAGAAGAATGCACGGACCGCGCTCATCTCGGAACGTTTATTTGAACACCAGCACCAGGGAAATAATGCTCTCAGGCTAAGGACCCAGTTTCCTCCAGGACTTATACTCCTACACTTTGATCTTAGCCAAAAGGCAGGACCTGCACTTTTTTTTTTTTTTTCCCCCTCCTTTCCTTTCCTTTCCTTTCCTTTCCTTTCCTTTCCTTTCCTTTCCTTTCCTTTCCTTTCCAGCCAGCCTTCCCAGCCAGCCTAGTATCCCCAGACTCTCTCTCAACACACTCACAAACACGGTCACCCCATCATTTCCCCCAGAAATGCCTCCAGTGGTTGCTCACTTATATTTCACATTTTTCCCATAATGCAACTATTTACAATAAACAAATCTTCCAACACAGCAATGCTTCTGTGATTAGATGAAGGTGTAGATCTTTCCCAGAACTGTCACACACCACATCATTGCACCAATGGAGTCATTAGATGAGTTGCTCATTATTAACAGCTTAGTGTACAAACTTTTTAAGATGTAATTCAGTAATAATAACTGAAACACATTGATATCAGTCTCTGCCCAATGCCCTTAAACGTCTTCACACAGATCAGCCTGCCGATGAGCCAACGTGTGCTTTGTAGCTGTGAACACACACATAGTGATAGTAACCACTGGGAATGGGTTGACAGAGAGGTAAATAACTTCAAGTAAACTGCTTATATCATTCGTTCCCAAACGGTGGCCTGCGCTGCTAGCGCCGCTTGCCCTGCTTTTAAGCTCTGCTTTGCGCTCCTCTGTAAATTTTTAAAATTCAGATCGTACAGTTGTATTTTAGTCCATGAAAACAGAGCATGCTTGCTGAACCAAACAAATCAAAGGGCTGCCAAATATAAACTAGTCTCTGTAATGCTTTTTTGTGATTCTTTCTGTCAGAAGACCTTCGGAACAACCTTCAAAATGCAACTATTATTTATCTTGATGAGGCTGCTCTCAAAAAAACTGCTTTGAAAACTCTGCTGACACAATTTAAGAGCTTCTGTCTTATACCACTGGGGCTGACAAAAAAACTTTTTGTACTTACCCTGGGCTGCTCTCTGATACTGAATCCATATTCCATATGTGTTCATAGAAGATCCGCAACTATTAGGTTTTCTTTTCGCATTTTCATGCTAAAAACAAAGGTATTTTGTTTTTGAGCAGATAATGCTTTGAACAAAGTATGATTTATTCTGATTTAATCCTTATCCATACTGCCCAAGTAGTAGTTTTTTTCTATTATTAACCTATTTTATTCATTTATTATTTATATAAACATTAATGCAGTCATACAGATATAATTTTGGATTTCCAGTGTTTAACCTGTCTAACAGGCACTTTATTACTGTGACTAACAGGACTTTTTCTCAGAACTTCACATGGAGCTTCTCATTAGAAGCAGTAATACATGGTAAAGCTTAATACCAGGAGACATCTTAATCCTGAAGTGCAGTTAATCCCAGTAGCAAACTTTCCCCTGTGAATCAAAGCAAGAAAAGTATCACGCACCACGCCTGAGTGTTCAGAAGAAAATGGGACACAAGACGTGGGCTGGTGGTTGCCGAGGCCCACCGGAAAAACAGAAGTTTATTGAGGTCGGAGCTGAGAGCAGCCACCATTTGAAGGAACAAACAAAAATCTTGATCGGTTTCCCCCTCACAGACTTCTCGAAAAGAAAACAATAAGCCCAAAACAATAACTGGAAAATAAAGAATTCAGCACAAGTAGCTGAAGTTAAATCACCTCTTTGGATGCTGCTTTTTGGGTTCAAACTGACTCAGGAAACCTCGCTCCAGAAGTTCAGCCCCTGCTGAGAGAAATGACAGGTCTTTTCACAGGGGCACAGTTGGGCACGTTTTTATTTCATTTCATTTCATTTTCCCAAAAATTCGGCCATCCCACTCCCTGGGTGGAGGAACCTGCCTCACCAGGAGCCCTTGGTGGCATCTTGCCTTAAGATTACAGACGACTCAACCCCAACAGTTATTTTTGCTTATGTTACGAATTTGTTTGTGAAGGTACGCTCTCAGACAATCTCCTCTACCATGGCTGACAATACAGTTGGCCCGTCTTATCCGTGGATATATGGTTCCAGGACCTCCGCGGATGTGCAAAAACTGCTGATGCTCAGGACACTTATGTAACATGACGTCATTTTACCCAATACGTGCTCATAGCTTGGAACGGCACCTATATGTACTAAGAACTCTTAAACCCACGTAAATCATACTGACTGCAATATTCTAGCATAGTGTATGACACCACAAGAATACAATTTACTGTACAGTAATACAGTACACCAACATACATAAATGTACAGTATATTAATAACATACAACAGAACATCTGAAGAAGAAAAAGATCAGTAGCACACAAAATTGAAATGCGTAAATTCTCTCTCTTTCTCGCACATTGTTAACACTCACCTAATGTTCTTTTCGAAAGTATTCTGGATTTTTTTCTATATTTTCGAACCGCGGATGCCAAACCCGCGGATAAGGCGGGGCCGACTGTATACAGTCAGTACCATTGTGGTATACAAAGCAAGGGTGAGTAGGTTAAGCTATTCCATTTTAGGCCTTTAAGCCTCCATGGCAACAGCACCTGAAAAAAAAAAATAAAAACAATGTGTTGGTAAATTGAGCCCATCAATATATTATCCCTGCAGAATTCGTCATGCCCCTGAGGCTAGAAAACGCTATTAAAAAATCTTATAAAACACAACAGCTACAAGGAAACACAGCCGCCAAACAGAAATGTTTCAATTATTTAAAAAAGAACAGGCTTCAAATAAATTCTTCTGTCAAGCTAATAATATTTTGCTATAGAGTAGCTTAGGCAAATATCAGTATGATTTTGTGTGGAATGGAAAGAAAAACAATGTGCATTGTAAAGGTTCTCTGTCTTCGCTGTTTCCCACCACCGCTACCAAACGATCAAGTTTTCCTGAAGACGCGCTCTTGACATGTTTGGCATGAGTTTAGAGATTGCCTACAGGTGTGCGCATTTGTCGAATTCCATGTGTCTGTGCCTAGGTTCCTGTCATTATTTCAGGCAGAATTACGTCTATTTTAAGTTTATATTTTAATCAGAAGAGCTCATTGGCACAGAAGGACCTTCACGGAGAGCCACCAGGCCTAGCAGAAATGATAACATTAAGGACTATATCTCCGTGAACAGACATTAAATATGATATATTGCACACCCTGTTTACGCCAGACTGGGGGACATCTGCTTTCTGCTG
The DNA here is from genome assembly GCF_900964775.1 of Scleropages formosus. Classification (NCBI taxonomy): domain Eukaryota; kingdom Metazoa; phylum Chordata; class Actinopteri; order Osteoglossiformes; family Osteoglossidae; genus Scleropages; species Scleropages formosus. Next base: position 9,587,257 of record NC_041808.1, on the reverse strand, counting down.
GAGAAATAAAAAATAAAATAAAAGAGTTTCAGAAGCCGCTGCCTTCGAGTTTACACTGGCTGCACACCAGAAATTGAGTTTAGAGTGTGTTTGTATGATGGATGGTGAGTAATCACTGCATTGTACCCAACGGTGACACTGCGGGGGGCGGGAGGCAGGGCGACAGGGAACAGGGACGGTGGCTTTACTCGGGGGAGGATGGGATCAAAGAGGTTTCACTGAGGAAGTGAAGGGTCCCTCTCTCCAGAGGAATGCGGTTAATGTGTATATCTGAAAAATGGGACCCTCCACACACATAGGCATGCACACTGTCTATACCTACTTTCAGGGGTTATTTTAACATCGGTGTGGACCACAACCCAACGGTTTCTGTGCTGGTTGAGAAGGTATTCTACCCATGTATTTCTGCATATATCGGATGAGGGCTGTTTTCACACAGAGCTGTCTACTGTTATTTTACCTCCTGCTCCTGTGTTGGTTTTAATGAGGACCCCATGCAAAACGTACTGAATTCGTCAAGGGGGTATCAGTGTTTCAGCTCATAAGAGTTGGTTTTGACAAACTGCGACACTGGGATTGTAAGAGACACTAAATATGGCTACGCTCAAGTGTTGCTTGAACTGTTCCAGTTAGATAAAATATCACGACCCTCAAAAATCACTTAGAATTTTACAGTGTATCCTCTTCAACGGAAAAGAAATACAATTAAATTAAAGCTTGAAATAAAATAGGCCGTCACACTAATATTATTTTACCATTGCCTGGCTTAAGCACGTATCAATTTCGTTAGAGTGAAACGGAAAAAGGTACGTGTTTTACGAAAGTATGTCCAGTATTTTCTACCACCACTATGAGCTTGGTCATTTTTTCCCCAAAAAGATGCATTCTAACAGGCTCTTAATGTTTTAATTCATTTACCAGATCTGGGGAAAACTTCACTAATTCATATTGAGTGCACAGTTGAAATGCAAATGAGCTGTGCATTAATTAATTAGCACATTGGTCAATTCCAGCTGTAAAAGACTGTTTGGAGCTTCAGAAAGGATGAACACATCTACATGGTAATTGCTTTCCATGTTTTTAAATGCCCATTTAGCTCATCATAACACACTCGGAAATGAGCTACGTATTGTAATTCGGGAAATGCTATGCAGATGTCAGCTGCTTCTATCTGCGCTGGCATTGCCATTTCTCAGTCCTCTCTTCCGCCGGTCAACCTCCTTTTCATTTTTATCGAGAAAATCCAAAGCCATATTGATCCTGTAATCCGCCTCCGCATGACAGTCATTAATCCCGCTAACGCATAGGTAGCTACAATGACTTTCTGCTGTTTGCCCGCCTCCCCCCCAGTTTTTGTTCGTGGAGGTGCAGCAGTTAAGTGAAGCATGTGAACTGAAGTTGCCTTGCAAAGCCTCTTTTTTAGTCTTCTTATGTTCTGACTGCTGGATTATAGATGAGAACCTCTTGGGTCTTGGCATCTCCTGGCACTGGAAATTGCACAGGACAAAACTGTTAGGGTGCATAATTAAAAATGGTTTGAATCCCATTAACTTCCGTCCACGGTGCCTGATGTATATGAAGTTCTGGCCTCTTACCCAGGTCCACTGCACACTTGTCTGGAGGACTGAAGCTGATTAATGTTTGTACTTGAACGCCAGCTTTCCTTCCTCTCCTCTATCTTAGTTCTTTTCTTCCCCCTCTTCTGTCTTACATTGATAAGAATTAAGACTATAAAGTGAATGAAGAAACAGGGCTTTGCTTTCTGCACTAAACATGTTTGTTTCTCTAACTCATCTACAGTTGAGTTGAAATCTTTTCGTTTATTTATTTAACTGTTATTTTCCACACTTACTTTTAAAAAAAAAAAAAAAAAAAGCGTATAGGGCCGAGGCGGAATTTGGATAAGGTTCAATATATCCCGTAGCCAAATGTGAAAACATCAAAAACACGCTCCAAACTAATCTGGGCCGGTCTAACCGTGGCCATGTTGGAATTTCAGAGGCAATCTCGGACCTAATCAATCTATTTCCCACTCTGTCAGCTTCCCTTAGTCAGGGCCTTCTGACTGTGAAGCAAAGTTATCATTCCATTTATCGGGCTCTGTACGGCAGCCTCGGCACTGCACTCACTATCTCATCAGATAAACTTATTGTACCCGTGGCCCACCATGGACATTCGGGACAAACAGAGCATCCAACAAATGGGGGAACCGAGCGGATGGGCTCCAGCAGAGGGCATGGATGGAGTGACAGGTGACACGTGACAGGTTCTCTTTTCATTGTGGAGTAAATGAATAAATGCATCAATAAGTCCATCCATCAGTTTTGAGTTACTGCTTGCAGGGTGCAAGGTCCAGAGCCTATTCCAGAAGCTGGATGGGAGGCCAGTCCATCACTGAGGAATTAGACCCACCCACATGTGCAAACACACCGAGAGCTATTTAGAGTCAACAACCCACCTCAAAAGCATGCCTTTTGACTGTAAGGAGGAAACAGGAGCGCCCAGAGGAAATCCACATGAATATGGGGAAAAAAACACATGCTCTGCAAAAACCGAGCCAGATTTGACTCTCACATCTCAGCCCACAGCCTGGGAGTTGTGAGACACCAACACATCCTGCTGCACCACCATGCAGCCTTTGATCGATAAACAAGTAAATACAACCGGCTGTCCTTAGGAACAGTGAAGTAAGAGACCATATGGGGGTGTCCCAGCTGGCTAGGAGCAAGGACTCAGATAAGGCCCAGGTATGATTTGCGGAGCTTAATTTAAATATGCAGTCCAACCTCTTAGCCGCCTTCCATGTTTCCATTTCGGTCCCGTGTGGGACAACCGTCCGGCCTTTTTGATTCACCCCCCCCAATGCGACTGCTCTCCATTCGACATGCTACAAGCCCTCCTACTCCCAAACGATAGCTCGCCTTGCTGCAGTATTGTTTCCATAGTGACTGGACATCTCTGCACATGGGTATTACTGAAGATGTGAGGATCGGGCTGCACTGCACCCAAACAGGGACGCCGGCTCTCCAAGCCTGTGGTTAAGGCAATTAAAACGAGAGAAACACACAGCGGATTTCACCTCCCATCCCAATTACACTTTGTAGTGGAGAGGGAAGGAAGGCAAGTAAATTGCCTTATTACAAACTGTATTAATGAAACGTTCACAAACGGAAGGCGCTCACATTGAGATCTGCATTTTGCTGTGCTTCTTCCTTATTATTTGCGTTAAGAAAAAGAAAATTCGGGCGGGGGGGTGATGGAATTTATTTTCTTTCCTCAGATTTAGTGACACAAATAAAGACGGTGACTCATGTAAACAACGTTGTGGTGCTGACACCACAAGCCTTAAACTGCTGAGATTTGATGAATAACATCTTTTGAGACTGCCTCTTTGTATAGTATGTAATTTTTGGTATGTCAGCCTTTATTTATCTGTCAAGGAGCGGATGATTACAGGCCAGCACTGCACCTATTAAAGTATTAGCATTGTCATTGTTTCGTGAAATTATATTATTTTGTTTGTTACTAATAAAGCGGACGGCGGAAGTCCCCAACTGATGACCAGGTGCTCTGCATGAAAGGGGACGCAGCTGATCCATGTTTCACAAGCACAACACAAACTGTGTTGATGGTGACAGGGTAAAAATGGGATGTTAATCGGGTCTGCTGAAGGACGTGACTCACTGTAGGTGGGGTTTTGATGGCAAATGAAAAGAAACGAGAGAGCCAGACTCCCTCCGCTTATCCAGCAAGGCAGAGAAAAGGGATTCTTACATGTGAATCAGCCACGGTTTCGATGACTTTTTTCCATCAGAGTGCGAATCTAGATCCCTCCATTCCCCCCACCACAGAGTACCCCTGTAGCTCCATCAGGCGGTGTTGCCGGGGGCTCATCTCCACGTGAGGACAAAGGAAAAGTGACATGAAGATAAGGATGTGGTGTCCTCCTGAGGGGATACAGTTGGGCCTGTGTCGGTCTTCCGTCAGGAGACCACTACACTTCAGTCATCAGCAAAATTTATATGGGCTGAACACACCTAAAGCAAAATTACCTTTTTCCCTTTCAATAATTTGTCGGCGATGCAAATAGATATTTCTTGCAATTTTAAATCAACATTTGATTGACAGTTGGACTAATTAGCCTGTCTCCAGCCTGTTAAATACATGTAAACTGCAATCTGGATAAGACACTATTTCTGACATATAAAAAAACAGACGTGCACATTTCTATCTCGCAAAAGTTTCGATCGGAATTCTAATTAAAGCGGAAGAACTCGGGTTGAAAACGACTCCTGATTTATGCAATGCAAGCTATCCAGAGTTGTTTTGTTTACTCCGAGATCAGAAAGAATGAGGGCGCTACCAGTGCTGCCCAAACGTAAACTTCATCTGCCACATCTATCTTAGGAGAGTGGCAAAAATCAATGGCAGAGATAGTTATCGGGTGCTCGTTAATAATTCATCATGATGCCATGTCTGCGTTGGATTGATCAGAAGGTGATAACCTCCCATTATAAATATTTCAGGATGGAGAACAGAGAAGGAAGAACACTAGTATATCCTGCTTTGTCAAAGACCTGGTCGTGGTCCATTAAAGAGAGCTATTGCTAACTGCCTCGGTCTCCCTCCTCTGAAGTGGCCTGACGTAGCCCACAGGGTGCAGAGGCTGGTTTCAGATGGTAGTCGTGCAGTCTTCACACGTCAATGGGAGGGCAGACGTGTGCAATCAAGGAAGACGCGTGAGCGGAGTAGGATTCGGTTGTGTGACAACCGCGGGAGGGAAGGAAAACATCATGGCTCAATCAGAGGCGATCCGCTGATCACACTTCCCTCTCTTGTCCTTCTGAGTTGCTCGCTGTCACTTGGCGTCTCATAACAGAGACATACCCATCTGTTGCGCCCGTTTCTACAGCAGCATTGTGCGCTTTCTGGCAGGCTGATGAAAAAAGGAAATGGTTAACCACCCTTGACTGCAAATGCATAATCTGTCCAAATCGGAGAGAGGAAAAATGTTGAATTTTGGACAAAATGATAGGATGAAATGACAAGGTACCAGAAGAATGAAAGAATGATATTTTCCAATCCACTTTTCTTTTTTTGGAAGGGGCCAACAAGAAGAAACACATGTGAGTAATGCAGATGTCATCCACATGGCCCAGCTGCCTGGAAAAATTACTCCTTATGGTTGTAATCAGGTATGATTGGTACATCTTGGAAAAAGCACACTCACTGGTTGTTCACGCCAGGCTCTAGCAACTGCTGGTGGCAGAGTATGTAGAGCCATCATCTTGTACTTGAAGAACATGAGTTCAAACCCCTGCCCCTGCTGTAATACTCTTGGTCAAGGTACTTACCTAGGGCTGGTGCAGTAAAAATTACCCATCTGTATAAATTGGTAAATCAGTATTTAGGGTAAGACACCTAATACTGTAACCTGACTTGGGAAGAGGCAAATAAATAATAGTTAATAAGCAATTTTTCAACAGGTATGAGGTGTCCTGCAATGAAGGATGGGACAACCCTGCCTGTGAATGAATTAACCATCAAAACCTAGGATCCACCAGGTACCTGGCGATGGAGAAATGTGCTGTGACTTACTTGTGCTGCTCTGCTTCTCCCCTGCCGCTGGCTCCACTGGAGCTCATATCCAGATTCCACACGATGCGTAAAAAAGCTTCTCCTGGGAGAGTAGCTGGAACGGGTCAGGAGTCAGATGACCTAAAGGTCAATAGAAATCTAGTCTTGAGGGCAGTTGCACCTGAGTCAAGTAGGTATAAATAAGATGTCCAAACAGATATAGCACAGGAAGGCAAAACTGACATTGCCCAGTTAAAACTAAAGGCACAAGCTTGTGTGGTTTTTGAAGATTATTATGCTTTAATGAAAAATAAGAGCTGTAAGGGCAAAAGTGTAATGTCAGAGGCTTCAAAGTTGTAATTCATAATAACAGCTTCGAAACTGTGTCTACAGGGTTCCAACCTTGAGGCAGATGGAGAGAAGAGTGTGCCGGGGGAGAGGGAAGGGGACACATTAAAGGTGTCCCAAGGCGTTTATTTCATGCCAAGGGTACTACAAAGGTGAAGATGGATGTGTATGACGCAGTGTTGGTATTCATTGAAGACCCTCTCATGCATGATGTGATGGAAAGGGGTGTGCCGCTGAGTTCCATGACTTCGGTTTGCATTTTAACAAGTGTCAGCTTTTCAAGCCAGGTGGAGGTGAATTACAGTGCCGTTACTTTAATGAAGTGAAGATGTATTCTTAGATGACACTGCCCGCGGTTGGCAGGACTGTCAAAACAATTTGAAGGTAATTAGCCAGAGAGTGGCTTTTGTAAACACACCTCTTTCCACTACCATGGCCTTGAGCAGCGCAGTGAAGCTGTGAAGCAGCTCAACAAGAAATCACTCGAGGGTTCGAGGTGGGCTTATTCTTCGACAGATGCTTCAGCAGCCGAAAAAAAAAAATAAATAAAAAATTGATAAAATAACACATCTTTATTTGGATAAGAGTCATGACCAGGGGCCACTGTAGACTCAACAGAAGTACTTCCTGGTACAACCTACACCAGGAGAGGATAACCAGTGGAGTGTTGACATAAATGTTGAATGAATTACCTTGTGCTTTACAAATTACCCTTTTGTAATACAATCATAAGTGTGAAAAAAGAAATGGAAAGTGTGAATGAACTCCTGGACATTCACTACTCACTGACCGCTGGTGAGTTTAAGGGCTTGTAAAGAAAATGAAGGACTACATCTATAATGTCATCATAAATCATTAACTACCCTCGTTGATAGTCAAATTCAACATCCAACAAAAGAAGGGGATGCAATAATGAGTGTAACATCACTGGCAAAAGCTGAAAAATAAAAATAAAACACAGGGAAACCCATAGGTATCAGCAGAAAATACATATAAGGTATACTTCCTGAAAAAAAAAAGGTTATTGCAAGACATTAAGCAATATTACATAATTAAATTATCTGCAAAAGTTAGATGTTTCTTCCAGGATATTCATATGTAGTAATCTATACAGACCTTGAATGCAATTTGTATAACTCAAGTGGCAGTGATTTTTCTCAAGAAAGCACATAAACTGTCAAAGCGAAAACAAAACAGATGTGCAATATGGAGAAAGGAAGGGCGACAGAAGATGTGTGAGATAACCTGTCTGCCAGGGACGACGCACCGGCATCTTAGATGCCCGCTCCATGTGGCGGAAAGCGTGGTGTGTGACTCACGCCTTGCTAGTGCCGAAACTCCTACCTACCGTATGTCATAATCAACCTGTTTGTCGTAAATAACATCCAAGATGGATGGATGCTTAAAAGCTCATTTGTTTCTATTAAGGTTTTCGGGATATAATAAAGTAGTAACTTGAATGCAGTTCCTCTGTAAATCTGAATGAGACCATCAGCTCAGTTTGAAATCCAAGGTAACATGCGGTTGAAGTGCTGTCCTTTAGCAGCAGTGAGAAGAGGACAGTGCATCCTTACACTCCTCCGCAGCCAGGTCATGCACAAGGGTCACGTTTCTCTATCCATCCTTATTTTAGCATTGCGGATAGTTTCAATACAGTATACATACCCATGTACACTTTGAGAGCATGTGGAGCACAGCTTGTGGAGGCTTATGTCTATCAAAACAGCATATACACAGTTTTTTCCAACGTAAAAGGGTGGCACAGTGAGTAGTACAGCCGTGTCACAACGTCTGGGTGGTGCGAGAGAACATGGGTTCCATCCCTGCTCAGTTTGTGTGGAGTTTGCATGCTCTCCCCGTGTCTGTGTGGGTGTCCTCTGGGTACTCTGGTTTCCTCCCACACTCCAAAGACATGCTGTTCAGGTTCTCCCATGCCATAGTGTGTGAGTGACAGAGAGAGTGTGTTCCACTGGTGTATGGATGAGCGACCCATTGTAAGTAGCACATCTAGCAGTGTAAGTCACCTTGGTGAATAAGGTGTGTGGGCTGATAACACTGCATAGAGTTCACTGGAAGTCGCTTTGGAGAAAAGCATCTGCTGAATAAATAAATCATCTTCACCACACATCATCTGAAACCACTTGTCCCATATAGAGTCACAGGGAGCTGGAGCCTAACCAGGCAACGCAGGGCATAAGGCTGGAGGGGATGCACCCAGGACAGGACACAAAGCCATTGCAAGGCACCCCAAGTGGGACTTGAACCCCAGACCCAGCAGGGAGTAGGATCCAGTCAAACCCATTGCGCCATTGCACCATCGCACCCCTCTGAATAAATAAATGTAAGTGTGAAAGCAGCAGGTTGTCTTGGGTGGCTTAGGAAGGTCTAGTAATTGGATGATCTCTGGTTCAAATACCATTCCTCTCATAGAGTGCTTGTACATATATAATTTGAAAAATAACGTATCGAGATATGTCATAAAAAAGGATGCAATACATTTATTAGAGAGTATGGTTGCTACCTGCTTCAGTTATTGACTTTGTTGATGAATGATACTCTCAGACACATTGTGGGTATGTGTTTATACACAGTTGTAGTACCCTTGAGCAAGGTACTTACCCTAAATTACTCCAGTAAAATTACCCAGCTGTATAAATGGGTAAATGATTGTAAGCATGTAATAATTGTGATCTTAGCATTGTAAGTCGCTTTGGAGAAAAGCGTCAGCTAAATGAATAAATGTAAATCTAAATTTTATATACTCAGTGTAAAACAAATAGAGCGTCGTAGTTCAGAAGTTTCTAAAGTTCGCTATTATATTCCACAACACAGTGCCCACACAATTAATAAGTTACCATATTAAAGAAGAAACTATTTGAATAAGCATGAAATCTTGTGTCCTTCTCATTTTCATTGTGTTTTTTCCTTCCTTGGATGGAATATTAATGCCAAATTAAATGGAATTTTTTACACTACTGCTTCTGTTATGCACAACCACGCCGGGCGGCGAGAGGTAGGACCCAAGTGCGGTATCTTTCTTTGTGGCGTGGAGGACAAGAGCAGGAACGTGGGTCAAACGAGCGATGCGCAGCCATCGTTCTCGGGACTGGTCCGATGTCGTCGTCTGTGATTCCAGCGGTGGTCAATTCCGGAGGAGTCGGGAGCAAGGACGAAGAGTCGGGTTACGAGTGGGGTGTGTCTCAACCGTCTTGGTGAGATTCTGCAACCCAGGAGGATTTTGGTGGCTTCTTTTCTTCTTGTTCTTGATTCCTGCGGTGTGGTCCGGGGCATGACGGCTCCTCAGCGTTCAGTGTTACTCCTGTTTTTCAGAGAACGGAAATTCAGAGGTTGTACTCTTACAAAACAGTGTCCTACACAACTATGCCACAGAGCCTCACACTGGAGGGTCACGACTCTCTTTACAGCTTATTTTCAGCATCGTACCATAACAGACATGTCCCAAACAGAGGCCTTCACATCTCGTTCAATTTTTTAAAAATTATTTTTCTAATTAATTAAGGGGGTGCGGTGGTGCAGTGGGTTGGACCACAGTCCTGCTCTCCGGTGGGTCTGGGGTTCGAGTCCCGCTTGGGGTGCCTTGCGACGGACTGGCGTCCCGTCCTGGGTGTGTCCCCTCCCCCCTCTGGCCTTACTCCCTGTGTTGCCGGGTTGGCTCCGGTTCCCCGTGACCCCGTATGGGACAAGCGGTTGTGAAATGTGTGTATTTTTCTAATTAAAAACTCCTTTTTTTTGTTGCTTTTATGAGCAGCACAGAGTCACACTGGGAAATTGCAAATTTGTCCACATACATAGAGCAAAGGCAGATCAAGGCCAATAGGTTGCAATATATCACAGGTACACCCACCTATCACTTTGTAATAACTTCCAGAAGGGTGTCATTCGAGACATTCCAGAATTCTGCAGAAATGTCATGCAAATCAAATATCGATTTTTCAAGTGGGGGAAAGAAAGACTTAAGTCATCCATGTATTTACAGAATTATAATGAAAGAGTTTAAGTGAGGAAAGCACTCGAAATTAAACTTTTGAACTTGATTCCAGAAGAACATGCCTAAGCTTTATTTCAGAATAAATGCTTTTCTGATGAAAAAGCGCTTTACTTGAAGTGGGACGCTTTCTGAAGCATAGTTTATGGAGATATCAAGCTCACTTAAGATGCCGTGCTGCTGCTGCGTCAGCAGAGCTGCACTTTCCAGCAGGTGCTGTGCATATGAAATATGAAATACGGACACGTGGCTCGAAGACGTCGTGACTGACTGTACTATACCATGGCGGTATTACCACGAATCACCAGCAAATTTAGAGATGCTTGGCGTCACACATTAAACGGCAACTTTACCGCACATTTACTCTGAGCGCGTCCCGATAACCGAATACATTCATCCGAAACTACTCATTAAATAGGAGCTTCAAAGAGGTTTATTTGAGTATTTATTTAAGCATTTCGTGGATATGTGTGCAATGGGCTTTTACAGCCGTCCATACTGGTTTTCTTTGCAACGTCGAAGGAAGGCAATGGAGACATCAAAAACGATGATGGGATGAAACACGACGGCAGCTGGCTGCGCAGTAACATATCTGAATAACAAGGTGGGCTGGTGCAGCTGACAGTAATACAGTACATAATAGATATGATTATAGAGGGACTGGCTGCCACAGCATTGACATTCTATACCCCCAGCTCCTCATGGGAAGAGGGTGCAGAGTGAGCACACCAGCTGCTGCTTCAAGGTACAAATTTCATGGCTTGTGGTTGATCACAGTGATGCTTATCCTGGCCCTGTGGGCGTGGGGTACAAGCGGTCCTTCGGAAGGTAGACAAACCATTTCCATATGAAACTTCCTGATTTAACGATCTTTTCTCCAAAGCAACTTAAAAATCTTAGTCTCCTTCGATTTATTCGTGTAGCCGATTCTTGACTTCAGAGTAAATTATAAATTGTCTACAGTACTTAATACGTGTCCAGCTGGATAATTCTTACTTCAGCCATTCAGGTTACATTAATTCGTTTAGTTGATGCTTTTCTCCAAAGCAACTTAGACTCTTAAGGTTACAACCTTACAGTTATTTACCCATTTACACAGCTAGGTAATTTTACTGGAACAATTCAGGATAAGTACCTTGCTCAAGGGTACTACAGATGGAGACAGAACCTGTAACCTTGAGAGCCAAAGGCAGCAGCTCTAACTACTATGCTACCACTTGTTAGTTACTTTGCTCTGGGGTACAAAAGTTGGACGTGAGATTCAAACCCAGGTCCTACCACTATTACATGGCTGCTCCCCCCACTACACCAGTTGCTATTCCAATGTTGACCTTTAAAAGGTGCAACTCAAAAAGCAGACCTATGCTACCCCCAGTTTGCCCACCCCATGCTGGATCGCGAACAATAGAAATTTTCCCATGAGGCTTCCAATTTTCAACCGTCCGCTGCTACGAAACTTCTTGGCTCTTGCGCAGGCTCCGGGTGACGTGGGCCCCCAGCGATGGCAGTAGCCCCCGGTCCGCGAATCAAATCCTGGTCGGCAACTTAAAAATCACACGGTGGAAGAGCTGAGGGTGGTTTTGAGGATGCCTTTGTATTAAAGTGCCACAATTTGGTTGTGGTTTCTCTTTTTATTCAGAGAGCGTTTTTACTGTCAAATCAAAAGCCCTCAGTCCAGACAAGCAAACAAGAAAAGTTTCCATGCTAAAGTAAGAAATTGATTATCCGGAATGTCTAAAACTTTGGGGCCGGGCTGTCAGCTTCAGAAGAACCCTTTGATTACCCATTCTTACATATATACAGTATGAATGCAACTCAGAGAAACAACCTGCTAGACCAATGATGGCAAAAAATTAGGTGCAGTTTATAGATGGTGTTCTCAAAAAAAAAAAAACGCAAAAAAACTTCAGGCCACTCTAATCACTGGTGAAGATGACAGCCACTCAAAACAATCCAAACTACCCTGTCTGACTCGTACATTCTTAAAGCGCTCAGGATGCAGCTGAATTAAACGGGGAGGCAGCGGCTAGCGCGACGCGCTTTGAATGACGGCACTCTGAGTGGAGCTTAAGCGTGCGGAAGGACAAATTTGAGTGAGTAAAAAGCCTCTACCGACATTGTTTTGATGTAACTACGATCACAGGCAGTTTCTATCAGCAAATACATGTGCATTTTACAGGCGGCGATGCCCCCACTGTGACAGTGATTACACTGCTGTTGCTTCTTCTCCTACTACCAGTGTGTATTATTCTGGAAAAGGGGGTTTTGCAGGCACACAGTAATTTAGCAATAAAAAAAGTGTACATTTATTCATCAGTTGCTTTTCTCCAAATGAACTCTATGTAGTGTTACCAGGTCACACACCTTATTCACCAAGGTAATTTACACTGCTAGATACATTACTTGCAATGGGTCACTCATCCATACATCAGTGGAACACACTTTCTCTGTCACTCACACACTATGGGTAGAGCTGAACAGCATGTCTTTGGACTGTGGGAGGAAACCAGAGCACCTGGAGGATACCCACACAGACACACACGGACTGAATGGGGATCAACCCACATCTTCTCATACCACCCAGGCGCTATGAGACAGACAGCAGCACTACTTGCTGTGCCACCGTGCCACACCAGTATAATAATGTAATAAAATATGCAAAAACAACAGCAACAATGATAATAATAGGGTTTCTCATGGTACCATCCTGAAATGCCAGCCTCCCACCCTGTCACTTTAGGTTCTAATGATAGCTTCTTCTTCTTCTGTTTATTTTGACTATTTTCATTTGTTTTATTGTCATTTTTTATAAACTGTTGCTGCTTTCTAACTTCAGGATTACTGAAGCTCATCTTTCCATGCAGACTAGAGCAGAAGACACTTTCACACCGGGTGTTTGTTGGCCTCTGATCTATTCAACCCGCTTGCTCCCCTTCACTCTAATTAAATGTCATAGACCCGGGTTGCCAATCAGCCAGACATTGATGGAAATAAGAAAGCTGGATGGATGGATGGATGGATGGTGTGGCCCTGTAATGGTGACCTGAACCCATTTACTGGACTGGCATGCAGGAGAAGTTACTTTGCATTGTGAAGTGTGCCTTCATAAGAGTCTGAGCCCAATCTGGGGTCTTAGTTCTTCAGCGGAATGGATGTGACGGCGCCGGAGGACAGGCCACACGGAGCCTAGACGTGCAGGGCAGCGGCCAGGTCACCGAACAGAGTCAGCTGGTGGAAACAGGAACCGGAGGCGGTGGAAGTGGGAGGCAACGGCAGGAATGCAGAGTGTCCCATCCTCAGGGATGGTCACTTTAGCATCTGGAAGGGAGCTCAGCGCACGGGAGGCTGGAGATAATGATCCCAACGGCACAGTGAACAAAGACAATGGAGAGAGAGATGGAGGCACAGAAAGGTGAAAGGAATGGACGCAACGATAAACAGCTAGTGATAGCAAGGCTCAAACCGCTGAGGACACTTTGCAGGGAAATATCTTTGTCCTTGGAACCTTGATATGGTCTTTGTCCCTGTAACACTATTGTTTCAGTTAGTATTGATATCGAAGCAAATGTCCTGGCAAAATAATAACCTCTCATATCCTTGAACTCTTAGGGTTATTGAGGGTATCATTACTGTTTTAATAATAATAATAATAATAATAATAATAATAATGTGAAAATTTGAAATCAAATTATCATTTTTAAGTCATTTTGGAGATAATCCGTAATATCTTGTTCCCAATGGCAAATTGCTTGTCTCCAATTTGCAGCCCTGTCTCATTTTAATATCCCGAGATTAGAAATACAAGATCTAAATGTTTAATGATCCCAGGAAAAACAAAGTCAATTTAGTTCAAACGGCTTCACTCAGTTGCGCTCATGACTGATGGCACGGAGACGGGAATTTCTCCTCTCCCGTCTGCCTGGGCGGCTTTACGGTGCGAAATGAAATCAGCAAAGACCCGTTTTTCAATTGCTTTCCCGGCCAATATTCCCTCTTCTCCCCATTTCGTCTCCGCGCACAGCTGACGTGCAGCCTTATTGGCCGCAGCTGAGCCGATAAAAAATATCCCGAATCCCCACCTACGTGCGGCGGCCCGGCTTCCGCCTGGCTGGGGCGGACAGCCGCCTTCCATGCTGTCAGGATCCCAGGTTCCCGGTAGACAGCTGACATACTATCTCACCGAGCGCTTTCTCGTGCGACTGTAGCCCTGCCCCCACCAGCCACCCCATCCCCACGCTCCGTTCCAGATCATATTTGTCTGGAGTAAATGAAATCACTCCATTTTCTAATGGCTTCTTCAGATCTCGTCTTAGGTGACACTTGATTGGATAAGTGGTGTAACACAGGCCAGATCAACAGTCTCCTTTTCGCCCGAAACGTCTTGTATTAAAAGGAAAATAGCTTTGTCCCCAGGTACTACAAAGCCGAGTTTGAAAAGCTTGTTCGTACAGTAATTAATCTTTCTAAGGGTTACAATTTCAGCAGTTCTGGGACTTGCAGGTCTTACACTGTCTGTTCCTTTTTTTCTAGCAGACCAAGCCATTGTCTAGTATGAAAAAACACATGGCATATTATAGGTGAAATTTTAAGTGGTACAAGAGGGTTATTTTTTCAGTTTTTCATGACCCGGGACAAACAAATGTTTGCACATTCCAAACGTTCAAGACCATTCGCAAGATCTGAAAATGTCCTTTTTGCGCAGTGCCATGCATGTTGTTATTAAATAAAATACATTAATTTAAAAACGTGTAGCAATATATACCGTGAATATATGTATTCCTATATTAATTAATAATTGAAAAGTAGTTTTAAAAAAATACCTGATCCTTCAAGCTGTGCTGTTTGTGCAGGGTTGACAAGCTCTGATATTTTGTATTTTGGAAGTTTTTCCTTCCAGTTTTGATACAGCGGGGATGTGTGTACGGTAAGTACTGCCCCCAGCATCCCCGGAGTTCACTTGGCAGTCCAAAAAAGTGTGCCTTCCCTACAGATTAGAAATGGAAAATTTTGTTTATCCAGCATCTAGGGGATTGCGCTGAGGTCCCATCACTCGCAGAGTACAGGGAAATGCAAACTAGCCTCTTAAAGCCTAGACGTGAACTGTATGTGACATCAGAGCCACTGTGACGAACGGCCCGGGAGCAAAGGAAAATGCATCTTGGGCAAGCGAGCGAGCGACGGGGAGAGAGAGGGGAAGGGGCTCTGGGGGGGTGTAGCTGTCTTGTGAGAATGCATTAGTTTGCGCTGTGACGAAGGAGTTTGGAGAAGAAAGTGAAGGTTTTGTCCCGAAAAAGCTGGAGGAAAGAAAATTCCAGAATACCGGAGTCAGAGGTCAAAGGGCACCCCTTCCACTCCATTCCAGAATTCAGCTACCGCACAAATGATTAAGGTCCTGCAGGGCACTGCTTTGAGCCACTGCACAAATATGTTTTTGGCAACTGAAATATGGGTAGTTGAGAATTAATGTATTTGTTCCTGTTTGAATTTTGGTGGCAGCAGACTGGAGCCTAACCTATTAACAGAAGGCGTAAGGCTGGAGGGGGAGGGGACACACCCAGGATGGGACGCCAGTCCATTGCAAGGCACCCCAAGCAGAACTTGAACCCCAGACCCATCAGAAAGCAGGACCCGGCCAAACCCGCTGCACCACTGCACCCCCTTAAGCAGCTAACTGTGTAAATCTAACATTGTATCTTTGCAGAAAGTGTCAGATAAATGAAATAACCATAATAGCTTGGACTGATTGTCTTGCAGGCCTCCAGCACAATAATACAGCACTGCTACTGTTCTTTTCTACTATGTTGTTTTTTTTGTGCTGCATCTGAATAGTTCCTTTCACTGCCCATATGTGTGGCACCGCTGGGCTGCGTAGATTCTAAGTCATAGATGACGTTGAACCTGCTTGGAAACGGCCTTTGCCGCTGCTGGAGCGCGTCTCCTGCCCTCGCCCACGTTCCATCTGGGGCTCCCCGGCTGCCGTACATATTGGATTATGCAGGAACAAATGTGATTGAGCCTCGAAGGGGGAGGCTGCCGGCCACCAGGCGCTGAAGTTTGCAGCAGATGTTCCGCAGCACCACCCCTCTTGCCTCCAGAACTTCAACGTCTTCGTTCCTCCGAGCCCCATCTCCGCTCCCAGCTTTCCGTCCCGTCGGACAAACCGCACCTTCCGC
The DNA here is from genome assembly GCF_900964775.1 of Scleropages formosus. NCBI lineage: Eukaryota > Metazoa > Chordata > Actinopteri > Osteoglossiformes > Osteoglossidae > Scleropages > Scleropages formosus. Next base: position 9,571,153 of record NC_041808.1, on the reverse strand, counting down.
TCGGGCTCCCCGAATCCTCCTTGCTACTTTTCGTACCCCCTCCGCCCACGATGCCACAGAGGTGGAGCATGTGAGCAAGAGGACGACTCCCCCCGACCTCGCGCTGGGACGTGTGACAAACCTCAGCCAAGGGATGGTGTCTTTGTTCACCGTGCAGCGCAGCTCCCAGGTAACTCCGCACGTGGAAGGAAGTTCCAAAGGCCCACGGATGTATGCGGATTGTCTGAAATACGATCAATTATTCAGGAGCCTTCAAACAAAGGGCCCTGATAAAAGGCTCCTGTCTAAATGGAGACACAGACTGAGAAAAAAATCTTCCTTTATCTCAGTAAACAATACTGCTACAATTGGATGTACTCATTGAAGGTTTGTTATGGGAATTGGCTTACAGTCCACTGCAGTAAATGTAGGACAATACCATACTCCAGGGACTCCGGGGAACATATATTTTCCTGTTATAATTAGACTGGTAATTCTGAGTAAAATTGTTATTCATACGCTTTAGCAGATGCCTTTTGTATGGGGGGGAATTACACCGATCACAGTTCGCGCACTAACTGTCATGGTAGCGCACCGTGCTCCGCCTGGATTTTACGGTCTCGTGGACGATCTCATACTCTACACTCTTTGTGTCTGCTTCACTGCTTTGCCGGAGGTTTCTCAAATTCAGATTTAAAATAAGATATACGTCATATATTTTCCATGGGTGCATTCTACTCCAGTGCAGTTTAGCTTTTCATACGTTATATTGCTCATGTTAAATGATGGTGTTCAATGTTGAATCAAAGCACACAGAAAGACTGCGATATGATAAATATGTTAAACGAGGATTTTTATTTCCTCTGCAAGAGCCTCCAGCGAAACGAGCCAACCTCGGCAAGGGTAACGAAGGAATTTATTTAAATGACGGGGCTTAGCCGGGTGCCCGCTTTTATCTCGCTTTCCCAATGTCTATTAACACGACCTTGAGACGTTGCCGTCTTTTGTGAGTGAGGATGGGGAAAACGCCCCGGGAAGTACGAGCGGAATAATCACGGGGATTACGCCAGGTTTGCGCCTCCTCTCACTGGTAGGCAGGGCTGGCCTCCTCCGACACGGAGGGAGAAATGTCACATCGTGACTCGGAGGATCCGGCAAATGTTAACATATGGCATTTTGTTTGTTTTGTTCGTACAACTCGTGGGAAATCAATCGCTTAGTTACTAATCAATGAGGATGAAAAGGTATCAAACATTGTAAGTAGGTGGGCAGCAGGTGGCATAGTGGTTAGAGCTGTTGGGTCATAAGAAGAAGAAGAAGAAGTAAGTAAGCAGGCAGCTGATAGCATCATAGTTGAAAGTGTTGCCTTTAGACCTAAAGGTTGCTGGTTCGAATCTCACTTGCTTGCAGAAAGTACTCAACCTGAATTGCTCTCATAAAATCATCCAGGTGTATGAAGGGGTACTAAGAGATATATCAGCTCAACAAATTAATGTAAAGATAGAATATGTGGGGAAATGAACACTCCTGCTGTAGCACCCTTGATCATGGGATTTGCCCAGAACTGATAGTAAGACTATGCCCGTGTTAAGAAGGGTAAATCACCGTAAAGCTGATTAATATATCAAGTTACCTTGGACAAAGGTGTTCTCTAAGCAAAGGTTAATAACAACGGATTATATCTGGCTTCTGTGCCCGGGGTGTTTTTTTTTGTATCATAGGGGGATTTTTTTTTTTTTTAAAGAACCGGCAGCAGATGGAGGGGTTCGAAGGCATGAGAAGGGGCATTTTTGGGCCCGCGCTTCTTGTGACGTAGCAGGGCAACGCTCCCTCTGCGGAGCGCGTGTAGCCGCGCTGTTATTGTTGTTTCATTACTTATTAATCTGCAGCGAGGCTTGCCCGTTCGTAACTGGCCACCATCCATAAAAAAGGAACACTTGAGTGAGTAATCAAGGAGAACGTTCCCAGAATAGCGGTCCTCTGGGTAGCGGCAGGACCGGCAGATTAAAACGGGACCCGTAAGCCGCTGCTTTGCTATGCATGAGAACAGCGAAGAATGTGGAAAAACTGTCACTGTGAATTTATGAAAATCGTCATTGCGTTTAATAATTTATCATCTCTTTGTGCTCATATACAAGGGCTATCGTTGCTGGATTTAAGCTTCGTGATTCAATAAAGAGTGAAAAACAAGTGCTCAATTTTTGTCGGCTGCCAACCGAAGATAATAACTGATATTCCTAGCGCTCGAGTGTTTCGCAGCATTGGGGAAATTTTTAAGTGTGATTTTAATGTTTATAATAGAACAATAAAAAACCTGAGGATTCTAGAGGACTGTTTAGAAGTGAAAACATAGAATTGTTCTTTCATCTCCCTTACACGCCCCTCCACACCTCCCCCCACGTTGTTTCTTTTGTACCTGCTTTACTTGCAGCTGTTTTTGCATGGTTATGAGTCTTGTAAAACACCCAAAAGAAGATAAGTACAGAAATTTCACCTGAAGCATTTATGAGGACCTGTTGAGCAGTCTTCTGCGCAGAGAGTGGGAAATTAAGGTAGAGTGAAGCGTTCTTCTTTTCAGAGTATCTCTGCTTCCTTCCGGCCATTCGATCCTTCAGGACCTGTTCTTGATACCCAATCCGTCTTCATCTCTCTTCTTCCAGATTTATTGCCAAGGCTGAGTCTTTGCTCTTTCTGTTGACATTCAGACGAAATTCCAGAAAGAACGCTGCTGACATTTACTGCCATTAACAATTGGTACATTGTGGGGGGAATTCATTTTGGATTTATTTTGGAAAGAAGGTCAGTGTGAAATGGTTTATATTAACTGAGGTGTGAAATAAAATAGTTTCTCATGCAAGTGGTGAGTGGCTGCTGGTAGTGTACTGTTTAGAGTTGTTGCCTTTCTACTCCATGGGTGTAGGTTTGAATCCCACCTCCAGCTCTAGTACCCTTGAACGAGACGTTCACCCTAAATTGGTCCTGTAAAACTGCCAAGCTGTATCACTGGATAAGCAATGGTAGGTCGCTCACAGTGTAAGTCACTTTGTGGAAAAGCATCAGCTAAATGAATTGATATAAATTATTAGAACTTTGGGGGGCGCGGTGGCACAGTGGGTTGGACCGGGTCCTGCTCTCTGGTGAGTCTGGGTTGGAGTCCCGCTTGGGGTGCCTTGCGACGGACTGGCGTCCCGTCCTGGGTGTGTCCCCTCCCCCTCCGGCCCTACGCCCTGTGTTGCCGGGTAGGCTCCGGTTCCCCGCGACCCCGTATGGGACAAGCGGTTCAGAAAGTGTGTGTGTGTGTGTGTGTGTGTGTGTGTGTGTGTGTGTCTATATTAGAACTTTTTCACATTATTGTCATTATTGCTGTCGACGTTGTCATAATAAGAAAGTAACCAATATTTTGCTTTTTCTTATTTAATAAATATAGATAGACTTTTGAGTGTGTAAAAAGTCAATCTTGTAAATTAATCACTCATTCATTGTCATTAATTATTTATTCAGTGCGGGGTCGTAGTGGTCCACAGCCTATCCCGGCAGCCCAGGGCATGAGGAGCGTTATACCCTGGACAGAACGGCAGTCTGTCACAGAGTAATAACACGGCCATTCACACCTCAAGGGCAATTCCAACTGAAAGACATGTCTTTGGACTGTGAGAGGAAACCAGGGGATCACTATTTCACCCTTGCAAATTGGTGCCAATTTAAAAAAAAAAAACAAATTATGTAGAGATGCAGCAAGCCAGGTCAACCAAAATTAAATCATTAATCAACTGGATGTAATGATCAGAAATTAAACTGAATACTTTGCATTTTTGGCTTGGTTGCTGATATGTGGAATACATTAAACATGAGGCTGAGCATGAAATTCTATGATTTTAACACGATCTGGAGAGCAGAGTATACCTGCAGTTCTCGAAGCCTTGCCTAAAATAGAGAAGTTGGCTGTTGGTTGGATATTGGGTCTTGTTTGTAGGTCAGTGAACATTAAAGAGGGGCAGTGTTTTGCTGATGGGTCCTTCTGGTGCTGACAGCATGTTGCTGTTTACTGTCCACTGCAGCTGAGGAAACCACTTCAGGGACCCAGCAAATGTGAATGTCTGCAAAGGTAACAAAATAAGACAGCATGTGCTTCAACCAGAAACCAGCGATCCCGATCCTAGTTTTAGCTTCTATCAGCTTGTCCTTTTTGGCTTCTGCATTTCCTGTTTTACCACCACGTTTTTACCTGGTACTCCTCTGTAACCACACATAATGCCGAAAATGTTCCATCTTGTACCTGGTAGGCGGCGTACATTTATTTTGATGCATATCATTTAAGGCCAGGATTGCAACATGGATGTACACAAGCTCTGGAGATATCAAAGGAAAGCGAAATCAGATACTGTCGAAAAATAAATGTGTTTACTACATTTTCAGACTTCAGAACACACCAAAAATGTCTGAAAAAAATCAGATGCAGCATGTCAGAATTTTTCATCAAAATCTTAGGTAACGGACCCCTGGGCGCACATAGCGGAATTACAAATAAGAGCATTTACAGCTCCGAGTACAAAATAGGTGTCGATAATTGGTACGCTAAAGACATAAAGCTTCCTTCCTGACTTCATCAAAACCCAATAAAGGCCTTGGCTGCCATGCAGAATTTGCTCTATGGATGAAAGGAAAAAAAAAAATAAATAAATCAAAGTGACTATTTTCCTTAGTGTGTTTCCAAAATCAGTGCTCTTTGTCTCCAGTTACAGACAACCGGAGCAAGATCAATTGACTGAAATCTAGATCTAATGCAAGGTAGGTCATCCATGGTCCACAGTTTATTTTGCATTTCCATCACCCTTAAACACTTCATTGAAGCTACTGTTTCCAGAGAAGCCAGATTCAAACCCGACTTCCAGGTGTAGTGCCCTTGATCAAGGTACTTACCCTGAACTGACGCAATAAAAATTACCCAGCTGTGCAAATGGCAGAATCAATTTAAGTAGCTTAATACTGTAAGCAGTAATGCTGAGCCGCTGGAGGAGCGGTGTGAGGTTCATTGGCCTGCTGTCCATTCAGTACCAGTGTCACCGTGGGGGACTTCAGCACCACGGACAGCTGCCGGACCTGGCATCAGCCTCGGCACCTGAGACCACTTAGGCAAATGTTCAACTACCCTTCGTCTGAACCGAAGCCCTAAGTAGAGGAGGAGCAGAGAGAGGGGTGGGCCTAAGGCGACCCCATCCTGCTATGCCTGTTTTTGAATGCTGCTTGGCCACAATGCCAGATTGGGCAAAGGCTTGGACCGGACTCTTCCTTCTACAACTCTGCATGAATGAAAGAACACAACGAAGGGTATAGAGCTGCAGCTCCCAAGGGCCGCAGCGTGCTGGCTTTCTCAACTTGTCGTTTTTAGCGCTGTGCTGAAGAGATCATTTAGACAACAAGATTTTCCACTTGATGGTATAGATGAAAAGTTAATTAAAATGTTTTCTAAAAACTGTAGGACTAGGGCATTCAGTAGCTAACTGCCTGACCTATAGTCAAGGTGAGTGGCTGAACAAATGAGGAACATGTGTACTTTCAAGGGGGTGCGGTGGCGCAATGGGTTGGACCGCAGTCCTGCTCTCTGGTGGGTCTGGGGTTCAAGTCCCGCTTGGGGTGCCTTGCGGCGGACTGGCGTCCCGTCCTGGGTGTGTCCCCTTCCCCCTCCGGCCTTACGCCCTGTGTTGCCGGGTAGGCTCCGGTTCCCCGTGACCCCGTAAGGGACAAGCGGTTCTGAAAATGTGTGTGTGTGTGTGTGTGTGTGTGTACTTTCAAATGTAAAGAGCATGTCTCTTATCTCTTGCTTTGATTTACTCGTATGCATTCGACAAAGCATAAATTACTGACTGTATTCCAAATTAAACTCCGAACCAAAGCATGCATGCTGACACGCTGACATTTTTCATGTTCAGGAGGAAGACACAGAATGTCGGATCAAATGTCTTGTTTCCTTGTCCAGTGTAGCCTTTATACAAAACACACTTAGAAAATATTAATTGAAAAAAAATCACATAAATGTAGTTCGGGACCTGAACAATATTCCTACTGTTACAGTACTTTACCTGAAAGCAGCCAAGGAACTGAACTTACAAGTGAAATATTTCCAGTCAAAATCCAGGAAGGGAAATCCTGCTGTACAATAAATACCTCGGAGTGTAAAAAGGCAAAGTGCAAAATATGTGACATCTAAATTATGCAAACTGTAAACCGAGCTCAGCAAATAAATTATTTGATGCTGGAGAAAAATAACTGTCTTTTTTGGCAGCAAACTTCGCTGCATTTTCTTTAGAGGGGTGCCTCGTATGGTAATCCCGCACAGTGCACTTTCTCACACATTAGAGTACCACTCCCAGTGGCGACACTTCCAAAGCACTCAGAGCTGTTGTTAAATGGCTCTTAACCACTGCTTGCTCCAGAATGGGATTTTGTATTCTGCATTATTCAAATTGCGTTGTATTTAAAGAGGTCATGAATAAGATATATAAGGGGTTACATAACTTTTTGGGACGATAAAATGCACATATAGCATGTAATTTTTGCTTGTGTTCAATATTAACTTTTATTTAGCTGACATCTTTCTCCGGGGCACCTTACAGTGTTGGATAACCAGTTTTACAGTGGTTTACCTATGTAAACGGCAGGATATTCTTATCGTGTCAGTTTGGGATAAAAACCTTGATCAAGGGTGTTACAACAGGAGTGAGGTTCAAGCCAGCGATCTTCAGACGTATCTGTGTTTATAACTATCAGCAAACCTTTATTTAGCTGTTTTGAATATGAGCCCACGACATGAGATGAAAATTCAGCTTTTTAAATGTTTAAATAGTCTGAAGTCTGTCAAGTCAGTCAGTATTATTTCATATTCTCCAATGTTTGGAGCATTAATTATTAACACTTGGATTTTGTGTAATTTGTAAGTCACTCTGGATAAGATTGCCTGCCAAATGCCTGACAAATAAATTAATTATAAGGATTACTTAAGCAGCCACAGTTTAGCTTTCTATTTACACACAATTTAAAACTCTTTTTTAATAGTATGGGTAAACATAGCAGCTACTGAGGGGGGGTCACACTGCAGGGCCAAGCAAGCAAAGTATGAATAAGGGCACAAATAACAGTGGGGAAAGCAATCAAAACAAAGGGAATTAGAAAACCACTTTAAATGTCCTTTCGGCAACAAAAAATGTAGTGTAATGTCAATATTAGAAATTTCAATGCGGAGGTTACGTTTCTAGGATGCGCGAAAAAAAATACCATCCGAAAATAAATTCAATGTTATAGAGTGCGTGTCTGCACAGAATGTGAGTATCCGTGCATTTCTGTAGACAATGAAGAACAGGATTTTTAAAAATGATCATGATTGAGTTTTTTGTTGTTTGAGATGCAATGACATCTGCCACAGCGTAATCAAACAAAATCACAGACCGCCTAGGCACTAGGGTTTGGGTCGGGGATTGTGCGCCGTTGTCCGCAGTTCTGGAAGGACTTGTTCAGATCAGAAGTTTGTGTCTTAGTATGGGATTTACACCTGAAACCACGGGAGAGGTGATTTACCATCCATGTAGTTCATAAGGCAACTCAGAGTTGAGGTTGAGTAAAGAGCAACACACCTTCAGATCCTTCCGAGCCCTGGCCTCACGGTCTTTCCCTGACACTAGAGTGGTAATAAAAAGCTGCACGAACTGCATGTCAACAGTACCCTCCGTATGCACCCATACAGCATGTGTTTTAAAAAGTTGCCTTCCACCCATAATTCTGAATTCTCTATATTTAAAGATCTTTTGAAAGGAATATTTGCAGCCTATATATGTACACATACATACGTGTATAAATATGTACATTTATATATTTGCTCTACATCTCACATATGCTCTCCTCCATGATCCAAACACCTCATACTTTTATGTACCATACTTTAATATACCTCATACTTTTACAAACATCATACTGCTCTTTGGTGTTTAAGGAAGCAGCCAACTGAGGACCTGTAAAGCATCTGTTTCTGAAATGACAGACTCTGATGTATTTATCCTCTTGTGCAGTTGTGCATCTGGGCCTTCTGCTTCTTCTTGTATCCTGGACAAAAATCCAGTTTGCGCTCTTCTCTCAAGTCGGTCCTAAACACCTTTGTATGAAATCTTCAGTTTCTTGGCGATGTGACGTGTGAAGCAGCAAGAGCCATTTGCAACATTAGTAATGATCTCTTGGCCATATTTCTAAATCACTTCAATGTTACCTTGATAAATAAGTGAGTTCTTTCATTTCTGGGTCATTCAGAACGTTGGAATGCTTGTCTCTGTGTGTGTGTGTGTGTGTGTGTGTGTGTGTGTGTGTGTGTGTGTGTGTGTGTGTAATTTTAAGCATGTTTGTGCTTCATTTTGCAGTATTTCTCCCTTCATATGGCTACATTTTAACTTCATAACACTAGATTTTCAGTTTTTTACCTTTAAATATGTTGGCGTTTCCTTTTTTTCCCTGCCAGATCTATTACATTTTCAGGTTAATGCACATCCTGCCTTTGAGTATTGCTGATTTATGTTCTCGAATATCAAATCTACGTTCAAAAACTGAGTAATGGCTCATGAAGCGATGACCTCCTCTTAGTTCCTTCCACGCTTATCTCCCATAGAATACGTGAGGAATCAAGCAATGTAACAGCCTGTAAAACATGAGAGGTTTGCATTTTCGTAATGTGGACCAGGCAAAAAAACTACTGTCGCTTTAATTTACATCTTCAATTTGGTTTCGGTTCATAATCTTTTATGCGTAATCTTAGAAACTCTGCCAAGCAAAACAACCTAAAATAATACCTTGCAAATCCTTCCTTTCACAAGCAACATCATGCATAACAATTAATTATTTGACAGCAGCATGCTGATAGAATAGCTTTATCTGGCCATGTTCAAATAAAGTAGGCTAAGACCACAGAGTGGAATATTATTATTAGCCCCTATTTATCTGAGTGCTTTGTCCAAAGCAATTTATTTATGGGTAATTCATTTATGTCGAACAATCAACTTTACAATGATTTGACCATTTACACCGCAATGTATTCTTACTGTTTCATTTTCAGGTAACTACCTCGATCAAGCGTACTACAGCAGGAGTGGGATTTGAACTAACAACCTTGAGATCGCAAAGCCCTGACTGCTACACGACTAGCCGCCCTATGAAACTTAACAGCAGCTGTAATGGTTTTAAGCTGTTCGCCCCTTCGATGAATTTTGTAAAGGATTTCCAAACATTGTGAGGTATGAGTGTAAAGTCACAGCGATTTGCACAGATCCACAGAACTGGCGGTTGCAGCTCGATCCGAGCTTAGGAACACGAGAAAAGGTCCTCGCGGATTTTCACGCCCGCTCCACATAATTTAAAGAGAGCTCTCGGATGGAGCCGCAGCGCTGTGTCACGACCACATTTGAGCGAGCTGTGTTGAAACAATGGCAGAGAGGCCACTTAATCTTTGAGTCTGCACTACTTCACGGACAACAGCCCCGTTCGCGGCTGATCAGAACGGCGCGCTCTGACCTCGCCGGCCCAGCCGGCGCTCATCTCCCATCCGTGTCGCTCATTAGTCGCTGACACCCGGGAACCTCACAAACGGCACGGATGCACAGCGGGTACCTCTGAGGCGCTCACGTGTTTAATAGCCCGACGCCGTCTCGGCGGCAGGCCCCTCTGCCGGCACTCCGCGGATCTGTGAGCCTAGATAAAGCCGAAATTAAACTAACGCTTCCTTGCACATAACCGCATAGCCGTATTCGTCGCGTTTGGAAAAAAAAAAGGAGTCCACTTGCTACACACTCTACTTGAAACAGGAAGAGCTTCATGATTCATAATGGGTTCATAACTCTTTCATAAACATTACATAAACGTACACGATGGCTCAGCAGACGATGAGTTACATGACAGCTCTCGCGCGTTGGCGCCTTCGTGTCATATAAGTGTAAAACACAGTCATATAAGTAACGACTAAATTAAACTTGGTATGCCAGATATTAATTTTTGAAGTTGGCACATTATGTTTACATTTACATTTAATCGTTTGGCAAACTGTTCTCTCCAAGCAGACTTACAATTCAGAGGAGACAATAAGTGTATTTAATGGTATTTAATAGAGACACCCAACAGATGGAAGTGCAGTCGGTTTGTCGTGTGCGTTATTCCACTGGTACCTATTACTAATGCAGCCGTAAATAAAGAGAATTAAGTAAGTACATCAGCAAGAGTGACTTCATTGCTCTAACAGGAGATATGGGATACAGTGAATTCGAAAGAGGCCTAATTTTATGCATCCCCTGCTAAGTGTATTTACATGCAATGAAATCAAACAAACAGTTCATCCACTCAGCCACACTTTGACAGCCCCTCTGTTGATCTGGAAATGTCATTAAACACTAATAATCAGGTTGGCAACTTTTCGGGTTATCGCTGACGAATACTGAGCCGACACCTTTGTTTGATCGTTCAGCTGATGCATTTACTCAAATCAGTGTGAGGCCATTAGACTGCAAGGCAACGGCTCTAACAACTACACCCCCTGCTGCTCAGTGTTTGTACAGCAACAGCCTACTTGCAGTTACATACCCATTTACACAATAGGGTTTTCCTAAATTAAACAGCTGAGGGTAAGTGCTTTGATCAAGAGTACTACAGTAGGGTTCAAACTGTGGACCTTTAGTTTACAAGGCAAAGGCCATAACCGCTAAGCTCTCTGGTACTGTCAACGGCGGGTGGTGCGGAATATTGGTATAGATGATAATCTTTTGTCTACAACCAGACCCCACATACAAAGCCTATTTGTCAATGTTAGCTAAAAGCATTCTTAAGGCAAGATGCTGCAACAAATAATCTCCCAGATGATTTGTAAATTTAACACGTTCATTGTGCGCCTGATGTAATCATTACGTTCCCACTTCATCAGTAGTCATTCTTATTTACACTACAAAACCTGGCAATACGATGTAGTAATTATTGTGAGATTTTTCAGTAACCCTGAAAATAATTTGCAACTTTTAAATAAGAAATGATGTACCTGAATAATTACCAGTAACCAAATTATTTACTAGATAATTAAAAGAACAGTTCCATTTCTACTAAATTATTCAATACTTTAAATCTAAATTAAAAATCTATTGTTATCTTAATTTTTGAATTCTCAACACTTGATGGGAAAAAAGTTTCTTTAATGTCAGGTTAACCTAAGATGCCTAAAATGAATTGATTTTAAATGACTCTAATATCATAAACGTAGTTCCTGAAACCCTGAAGAACCATCCAGACACTTTCTGAAGACCCAGGCTCTCTTGTACGGCCTTCGACATAGTAATAGGCCCTACTGCCAAATAGCCCGCTTCCGAACAAAAAAGGAACAAAAGGTGGGAAAGAAAGAGTACTTTCCAATGTTTAGACCAACAAAAACATATATTTCCGACTATGTTCGAAACCATGACATCTAAGGAGCTGAAAAGAAGCTGTTGAAAGAAAGCGGTGCGATCACGTCGTTCTCGTCTCTCCTCGCCGCAGATGAGAACCCTGACGTGAGTGAAATGAAATCACGGAAACGACTGAAACGACTTGAGTCACTGGGTTTCAACAGAGGTAAAAATAGGTGCAGCACAATGCCTCCCATTATGAAGATACCTCCACTGAGGAGCATGCCTTGGCATTGGGGCATTGCATCGCGATTCCAGCATTTCTATGCGAGCGCTAAACCATGGGGAAAAACACAAGCGGTTCTGGACCGCGGACGCAGAATGGTCTTGCCGATAGGCTTGTGGAAAACAAACAAATAAATTTACCACAAAAAAATTAATTAAATAAATAAATACCGACAATGACTAACCAGGGGTCTGTCCCTGGTTCACGCTTTATTGAATAAATAAACCTGGACATATTGCGTGTGGCCTGGGGTAGAATGCTGGCATGCAAATGACAGAGCCAACCCCTCCCCTCGGTCCCGTTTCTGCGCAGAGCTTGACAAGCACGATGGGGACGGATCCCCTCAGCACAGCCGCTGCTCACTCGCAAAGTGTTTGCCCCAGGATGACATGGCATAAATTAGAAAACATGCAGCGGGCCTTGGGGACTCACGTGGATGAGCTCGGCAATGTGAAACGCACTTCTCGACAGCCATTAAGAACTTTCCGGTTGACAGCCAGGGTTGTTTCTCGGTAAGTTACCATGCTACGTTTGACATGAGACCTTTCTGCTGGTCAGCATACGCTATTATCCAGAACAACATTCAATGTTTATACACATCAAGTTAACATACAAGATTTGCACATAAAGCTTCTTATGGTAATTTGACCATTTATACAGCCATACAGTTGTTTTTACTATATCAGATTAAGGTAAGCACCCCGATTAGGGTACGACAGCAGGAAGTACGATCCAAAACCTGGGTCCTCTGATTGCAAGGTGATGGTTCTACTACTGTGCTACCGCACGGCCTTCTCGTCTGTTCTCGCCTGGCAGTAAAACCAAGTATTTCTTCCAGTGGACTGGCTTACGTTGTTTTGCAGAGCCGAGGATGGAAAGACAGGCTGCGAAAAAAGTGAGAACAAGTTCCCAAATCCCTCTTACCCCAAGCAAAATTCCACCTTGTCCTTTCCAGCAAAATTAAGCCCCTGCGTTGAGGGAAAAGCTAGACAAAACAGTGACAGGACCTTTGCTCTTCCATGCTCCGTCCAGACCGGAAAGACTTTTACAGCATTGAAATACTTCCTGTGGTTCCAGCAGTGAGCCGCCACTGTCCAAAGAGCACATTACGGATGGAAACACATCAACTTTCTCTGCGTGCTGGAACCGAAGTCCTAGGTGCGGACGAGTAAGACGGGTCTTCGGGTCATAGCTGAGGACAATAAAGGACTCGTGTCATTGCTGCAGTGAAGTAATTAGAGGCTCAATGGCGAGGCAGCTGGCATGTGCACTGAAGCGGTACATACTGAAAGCTTTGCATGCTGGGAAATGCTCTATTCTAGGTTATGAAAGTATCGCCTGCCTCTACTCTTTAAATTTTCAGAGGACTCGCTTGCATTATTGAAATTGCTGTTTATTTCTTAACTATTACTTTGACGTAGCTTCATTGCTTTTAAGCCTGAAGGCACGGAGGGGATGAACGTTGCACCGCTGACACCGGGCCCGGGTTTCACTTGAAAAGATAATGCAACGCATAAGCCCGAGTGGCAGTAGGAAGGGCGGTTCAGCACTCAAAAGTACAATGTCAAGGCTGCTGGTTCAAGTATCGGGGAGAACCTACTGTATCACCGTTAAGGCACTACCCCAGCTACATAACCTCAAGTGCTCCAGGGAAGCATCCGCTTTTGGATGAAAGTGTTGGCAAAGCAACAAAATCGTAGATCTAACAAATAAACAGTAGCTGCTCTTTTTCTAGAGGGATCTCTTACTACTTTGGGACACTGTCCTCAAGTGCTGCAGTTTGTGGTTGAATAAACAGGGGCTATTCCGATAGTTAAAAACCCTCCCCTGTTCCCTGGGCTTTAATTGATATTAATCTTCTTAATATGATGCATTCTTAACACAGCAGTAATTATTTTGCTATTGTATAATTTGCATACTTATAATAAACTGTATTATTGGGTTTGCATATTAACAAAATAGCTGCTTCATTATGTACAGTCTTTAATGAGCAATGCACATTAGTATTGCCAGTTGTAATTGTGAGCCATATAGTTTTAATGGCCTCTTTTTACGAGGAATTGTGTGTAAAAGCTTTAAATTTGCAACTGGCACTGTGGAGCCAAGTTTTTTTTTTTTTTTTTTTTTTTTAAATACTTTTTTCCTTTTATCGCCCTCGGATTAGCTTCTGCTGAATTCCACATTCAGAACGTGCACATATGAGAGTGAACTTTGACTTAGTTGCCACACACTGCGAACTGTGTGTCATTCTCTGTAATATTCATTTTACTGGACCAGAGAGCAAGAGAAGTGGGCTATAACCATAAAAATGAAATATTGTTTTTTGCATCTGGGCATCCAAAAACCAAAATAAAAACTATGTGTAATAATGTTTAAACTTTTTAATGAATTGTATTTCAGACTTATACGGGTAGTAGTATGAATAATAATAATGATAATAATAATAATAAGAATAATAATAATAATATGAAGGTTGCTCTGCCTTTTCCTCTCTGGAAAAAGTGTAAATCTATTTGTAATTAAAAAAGAATTCTAATAAAATTAAAAATTTAATTACTTTTCATAATCTTGTCCTAATGATTTTTGCGATTTCACTTAAAGCCTCATTACAGCTAACATCAGTTGTGCTGTGATTCTAAAAAAAAGACAAAAAGGACAATGTACGAAAAAACATGGCATGATTTCTAAAATACCATAGTATTTCTGAATGTTCAGTTTTTTTTTTCACCTTGATTTATTTAGAATAGTAACTTCTTGAGGCCTCAAATCAGCTCTCTTACCTGTATGCCCATGGAAGGACTGACCACAAACACGCTTAGCACCACAGCTGATATGGTGAACTAGACGGCTGAAGTCAACTAACCTGGACAGCTTTATATGCAAAGTAAATACATGTGGTCCCCGATTTACAACGGCGTTACGTTCCGTGAAACCCATCACAAGTCGAAAATATGCTAAGTCAAAAATGCATTTAATACACCCAATACACACATCTCGTGGCCGACTGGTAGATGCAGATCGCTGCCGCTGCCCAGCATTACGGGAGAGTATCGCTCCGCATATCGCTTGCCCATATCACCAGCTCACCATCGTAAAGTCGAAAAAAATCGTAAGTGGAACCATCGTAAATCGGGGACCACCTTGCACATCCCTCTCTGTTACTCACATCAGACGGCTGCAAGGGGTGTGTTTTTTCCATTGTGACCCGGCGAAGAGCCTTAGGAAGGCACCGTGGCGGCTGCAGCTTAAGAACGGACCCAGGAGCCACAGAAATGACAGGGACTCATTTTGTTGTCTGTCTATGAAAAAGGCAGGTTCCTGCAGTGCCCCGAAATTCACTGGCGCTTGACCTGACTTTCTCGTGCTCCGTGGTCCTGCCGGCTTTAAACCGTCCTCCCCCACATGGCTGCACGCCGCACTCATCTCGGCACGATGGACCGCGAAGAATGAACTCCTTGTTAGCACGTGCTGAAGCGTGAACGCATTTGACGCCGGATGCGGCCTTCCGATCGACTCGACGCGTTTTCTCCGCTCGTCTTCACGTCGAGGCCCAGCCAGAGCTCCGTTTGTGTTTACCCACGCTAATTAACCCTGACACGCGGGGCCCCTTTGTTTACTGTACGTCCGGGCAGAGGGGGAGTCATCTTAGAGCCTTTCGATGCGCCGTGTGTATCGGGAGCTGTTCGCAGCGTGCGGAGCGTAACTAATACACGGCGCATTTCGTGTCGACTCCATCAGACGCTCATTTGAAGGTCCTGGTGTCACAAAAAATTGCTTCATCATGGGATGCAGACCAGAACCCTACCCTGCAGGTATTACATCGCGAAAATGGCACCGAGCAGCTATGATGCAGCGCCGCTATGGCACATGGTCCAATATACGGTAATATAGAATTCTGGGGAAAAAATTAAATGCAGTAATAAGAAACAGATGTGAAGGCGTGAACGATTCGGACAGAGTCAGAGAATGAGAAAATGCATATACATATACATATATACATATACATTATCTCAATGATCTTTCCCAGGCTAACTGCTGTTGCTGAGAATGTTTTTTATGAATTACATTTTAACAAAAATAGATAGCAATGTCAACAGTCGCTTGCCCTGAGTGGCCTCGTAGCAAGCCTACACCAGAAACACAGGGCACTAAGCTGAAGAGAAGCACCCCGGACGGCCCGCCAGTCCATCACAGGGGACCCCACGCAGGACTTGAACCCCAACCTAGTCACGCAGTGGGTACCGTCCAATCCCAGAGTGCCACCACACCTCTCACAGCACATAGAAAAATAATTAAACCTCATGTCAGGTGGCTGAAATTGTGTTACCTAAAGGGACTGTCTCAGAGGTATAGAGGCAGCTTCCCTCCGAGGACTTGTATTGACATCTTTAACAAGCTACCTGCTGCCAAGACACATTGTTTGTCCCCCTGATTTTTCCTCCCAATACAGTCATTTTGTGTGCTCCATTGGACTCAGCAGTCCACTGAGCCCTCGATCCTGGGCTGCAGGCCCCACAGGATAGCCACCCTGTGCCGGAGAAACCGCGACATGACGGTAAGCATTTGACAGCTTCCCCAAAGTGGCCGAGCTGAGCTTCCCCACCCGCTCCGACGCCCCTGCGGCGCAACTAAGCCAATTATTCCGAGGGATTCCACGTCACTGACGGAGGATAGCGGAGTCCTGACTCACACCGCCACCCTGGATATAGAACACCTGTGCTCTAGTGCCACGCCTGCACTGCCGTCTCATTTCGGAAGGTCCGGAAAGGAAAAGGGAAGTTCTAGTTTGCCTCTCACAGCAATTATAGGAGAAAGGCCAAACTACTTGGCGTTACAACACAACAGCACAACCCAAAAATGCTCATGGATGTGCACATGTGTAGTTAATATTTATGTATGTCAATATATGCATGTGCATGCATTTCTAAGATGCTGTTTAAAACATTGTGAATTCAAGGGTTTTGTATCATAAAATCTTAATTCAGGACAGATCTGCTGTGGCAGCTCATAGTACTGCTTCACCTTCTCATGACCTTTAAAAAAAAATTATTTTCAAGCATGTCAAAAGCTTTAATCAAAATTTAGCTGAATAGGATACTATAAATAACAATCATTCATTATAATGGTCCGGAGTGTGTGATTATGTACTTTACAGTGAAAATACTTACACATTAAACAACAACCACTACAACAAAAATACAATAAAGTACTGATTATAATTGTTTTATTATGCAATATGAATTTATATTAATGCTAGTCATGCATTTTTTAACGATCATCATCTTTCCTCTCACTGTGGTAGCGTGGTGGCTTTAGCCGGTGCCCGCTGTGTGGCGGCTCTGGGCATTGAGCCCTGCTTGGGGTGCCCTGTGATGGACTGGCGTCCCGTCCTGAGTGTTTCCCCTCCACCTTTGACCTTGCGCCCATTGTTACCGGGTAAGGCTCCTGCTCGCCAGGACAAGCTGTTGTTGATTTTGGTTTGTTCCTCTCATTATTGATTATTATCTAAACAACAGGACTGACACTAGGACAAAATCATCCACCGGAGTTCAAGCCAAAAGCACCCAATTAGGGCTTCATCATGACATACTGTGATGGGATGATCTGATAATTATACCAAGAGAATAAATACGTATGTTTCCTTCACATGCACACTTAGAATAAGGCCTGCAATGTAACATATATATTTTTCCATTCCTAGAGTGCAGCTCCTAGAAACAGCCATACAGCTAAATAAAACAAGATGCCATTTCTCACTTTAGAAGACAGTTGACAAATTCATACATTATTGCCTTTGATGGCTCGAGATTGGCGATCTTGGCCAATGAGCCCCTTCGAGGGAGTTTTAATAGTTGTATCAGGACTCAGCGTTCAGACAACTGTATGAAAAAAGAGCCGGCCGAGCGCTCATACATCAATTTCTGATCAAGGGCTTTGAGGACTCCCCGGTACATTGCGTTCAGTGCCGGAACGTCGAAGTAGACATGAGCTGGCCCATTTCCTCCCACTTCTCATGTAAGGGGTGAAGTGCTCAGCGTCACCACTGGGCTGCCCCACAGGGACAGTTCTGCTACCGGGGGGTCACAAGGACCTGGAGCATATTGGCTAATTGCATAGCTGCACTGAAGCAAACCCGTTTAATTAGAATGCTTCGCCACGCAATGGCACTAATTGAAATGTTGCTGTTTGTGTTGGTGACTGCTACTGTTCAAGAGGGGCTAAAACCATGGGTGGAAATGAAAAGCTGAAAGGGCGCGAGGTCAACGGGGAAGGTTCTTAATTAACCAGACCCTCTCACTGCTCTTCGAGCATGGTGATGTCTTGAAAATGTTACGTCTGAAGAACAGAACAAAAGCCTCTCTCTCTCTCTCTCTGGCCTACTTTGTTACGTCCCACTCGCTCCGTATCCAACTTGAGCAAACTTGGGCCACAACTTGACATTGATTTGACTTGACATGGCATTTGATGGATTTCTGACTATAATTTAACCGTTACCTGCCCCCTATTTTGCCTTTATAGTAACGTAGGAATGAGAACAAAATGCAAGGGTTCCACTCCATTCCATTCACAATCATTTCCAATCTTAAACTGCTTCACTTCTGCTG
Source organism: Scleropages formosus (assembly GCF_900964775.1). Classification (NCBI taxonomy): domain Eukaryota; kingdom Metazoa; phylum Chordata; class Actinopteri; order Osteoglossiformes; family Osteoglossidae; genus Scleropages; species Scleropages formosus. The sequence continues at coordinate 9,552,890 of NC_041808.1, read as the reverse complement.
GGTCACCTAGTCTATGTTCTATCTCAGATACATATGGTATGAGGCAAGGTTCATCTCACATGCATATCCTCTCATTAAAGGCCACCAGTTCACTTGAAACACATGTTTTTGTACTGTAGGAGGAAACCAGAGCACCTGGAGGAACCCACATGAGCAGAGGGAGAACATGCAAACTCCAAACAGAGTAAGATGAGTCAGAACCAACATCCAAATGTACAGGCACCGGCTCTTCACACTGCACAGCCCTGCAGCTCTGAGTTAACTACCTAACTGCCCCATGAGCTCTGGTTTTAAAATTAAATAAATAAATACACAAAAAACAATTTTCGAACTCATCGGACTGAAGATGTGTCCTTATGGAATGTACAAATGCACTGCTTTCTAACTACAATGACTACTGGAAAAATGACTCGAGCAGACAGAGGAGTGAGCAATAAAGAGCACTAAAGCCAATTAGCCAGCTGTTAGTATCGTCCACTAATGGCCGCACCATTCCGAAAAGCCTCGCAATGGCTTGTGCAGCCTTACCGTCACAGTTCTAACTTTCATATGCTTCTCTGATCTAAATATGCACCAAATTAAGCCGTTTAAGATCCTTTGTAGAGAAGGAGATGCACTTGACAAGGTAAATAGCTTTAAGGTGTAGAATGGCTTGATGTTAATTGCTTGAACAATGCGCCGTTATGCTGAGCATAGTAAAATGTTTATTTCTGTGCCATCATTCACTTTAGGGCTTGGTTTCAACCAGAAGTGAAAATAGTCAAAAATAGGAAACTTTTGATGGAATATATTTAGTAGAGGAAGGTCAGCACCTGATTGTCACAATCTGATGATTTCCAAAGTGGCAGCAGTGGACACATCGAGTGTTATAGAGACTAACTGCGTTGAGTCCTCTGGTATGTGGCATATGTCCAAAGCGCTGCTCATCAGAGCAACTGAGGCTACCCTGTCAGCAATGTCTAGTATAGAGCCTATTGCTGTAGCACATCTAAGACCCAAACCTATGTTGGAACTGGGCATGAACTTAGATGAGACCTCGGTCCATCACAGGGCAATCACACTCTTTAACTCACACAGATTATGTGAGCCACCAGTTAACCTGAAACATCTTTGGACTGTCGAAGGAAACCTACACAAACAGTGGACGATTATGCAAACTGGGTTTAAACCCACGTTTGAACCCAAAACCCAGAAGCTCCGAAGACTCTGTTGCACTATGAGTGTCACCGTGCCACTCAAATTGTATGATTTGAAAATTAAAAAAAAGAAAAAAACCATAACACTTGCTGGTTTTTCAGCCAATGACCCCAATAATATACACAGCATGGCTTGCTGCTGTGTGTGTCTGAAATCCGACACTTCTCTTGACCCCTCTCCAGTTGCTGCATCAGGAGATGACCCAAATAGGTAAAGACTTAACGATGTATGCAGCACCTCAACCTTTAGGACGTATAAATAAGTCATACTTCCAAAGCCTCGGGATAAATATTTAATATTGGGTTTTTTTCACAGAGCCATCATCTCTCAAAGATTTACAGTCCATATGTAAGCGTATATAAAGTGCATGGATGCATATATGTATAATGTGCACGTTTCTACAGGATGTATGCATGCATGCATGTATGTACTGAGTATTTATGCATATATGTAGTCCGTATTTAAGGTATGATTGATTGCAACATACAGTGAGTAAGAAATATATTGCATTGTTCTGACTATTGAGTCCCATTTTGTTCCAGTCTAAAAAAGGTCTATTTCGAATAAATCATTTGTCATGAATGACACAAAATTCTTTTAAATATGAAAGCTGCTTCTTTCAATTCAAAAGGAAACCATCTCTTTGAAGATTCTGTGTACTCGCTGGTGCACATCGGACTGTCTCCCCGAATCAAACGTTACCATGCCTTTTCTGGGCGCTCATTTACGAAAATAAATCAGTTCTGTTCTTGAATAATGTGCCTTATTTTTAAACAGCAAGGCCATTTTGGAATCTGGTAGCCGTGTTCCTTGCTGTTCGTGTTTCCTGCAGAGATTAGAAACTTTGGTAGTTGTGAAGAACTTTGGGGCTGACGCACCACTTTAGAGCAAGCTGTAAAAGCCCTTGGAATTCAATCTTAATTGCAGAAACAGATTCAATATTTGAGCAAAAAGCCCTGAAGTACAATGCTGTAAATAGTAAAAAAAAAAAACCAAGAAACAACATCTCATCAGATCGTAGGTGGGTAGCACAGGTGGGCTAAATGAAGCAGCTGTATTCTTGACAGGCCTAATGCTAACTTGCAATTCAATGACCCGTTCTGCCACATGCTAAAGCATAATGCATTGTGCGCACGCATGAATATTAAAAGACCGGCTCGTTCGGATCGTTTCGGGTAATAACTCGAATTGCCTGAGAGGGAGTCCGTGATGGAACTCGGGGAGTGCGGAGGTCTCCACGGGAGCCCTCGCAGACTGACAGGTACGCGCCGCGCGTATTAGCGCCGACACGGGCTTCCGCGGGCCTCCTAATAAGATGTTTCATAAATGCTGCTTTTACGCCTGCTCGCCGGAGCATGAAAACACACAATTACTGCAACTTCGGCGCCGCAAAGATGATTACAAATGGAAACTAAACTGAGGAGATTTGCACGCAATTTCTCAGAGAAATCATTAGCAGGAAAAAGATCATTAGAAAACAATGCAAGTGAGTAATCCCTCTGAAACAAAAAATTGTTTGTGGAAGGTGTTTGCAGCCAGTCCCGTACAGTACGGCCACATGCGTGCGTACGCGAGCGCAATTTCCGCGCTAAGCGCTATCCAGAGGCGCCGACTTCGCCGAGTGCACATGATTTATGCTTTGAACAAATTGGCAGCTGTATTCCAGACCTCCGCCGCATCCGCCGAGAAATGGCTTTGCAGATTTGACTTCGAATTAATATCTCGCTACCCACTCTTGAACAGATTGCAGCCTCCTTATGGTATTTACCCTCCTGGCTGTCCACCCCCTCGGCACACTGGGATGTTAAAGTGGAAGAAAAGTGCCCGGGTGGTTCAAACAGCCCAACAAATGAACGGGAACAGGCCTGGGCTCCGGACCCCCGGCTTCGCCCGCGTGGATGGAAGGGGTCTGCACTTGCGTCCACTGGACTATAATGACACGGTCAAAAGCAAAGTCCCCTCCCAGCCCCACCTCCGCAACCTCGCTTCCTCCTCCTGTGTTTGTCTCAGGTCAGTGGCAGCCGGCGGGCAGGTGGTTGCGAGGGAGGGGGTGGGGGTGGGGGTGGAGACAGAAAAGTGCTCAGAGCTTAATCCCAGCCATTGGTATCGATCCTGGGCTTGTCAGGACCGTGATACACTTCTGTGGAGCTATTAGAGGGAGGGCATGCCTGAGTGGTCCACCCCCACCCCCATCAATCCAGAGTGGGAGCGAGCTGAGCGGGAATGGCGCTAGGGCGTGGTGATGATGTCAGGGTGGCTGCACACTCCTGGCCGACTGGACCGTGTCACTGTGATGCTCCTGCTGCAGGACCACTTTACCGGAGAACCCTTTTCGCCCCATTTGCATTTCCACACAGGGCTCCGAACACCCCTTCCTATCTTCCGGTCGCCTTCGGCTTTCAGACTCTGGGTTTTTATCCGGTGAAACCAAGACAGCTTCTTCACTTGAGCCTCTCTTAGATTTTACATATTCATAACCCAGAACAGTTCTTGTTCAGTACCTTTCTCAGTGTTACAGCATGCTACTTTCATTTATTCATCCATTATCTGTAACACCTTGTCCACTGCAGGGTGGACCAGTGCCCATCCTGGAAGCATAGGGTACGAAGTAGGGTGCACCATGGACGGGTTGCAAGTCCACCGGAAAGCATGGCACTTCCCGGATCTTACACTCTGGAGCCTTGGAGTTTAAATATCTATCTGTCCAGGATCTTGAGAAGTTATTACATGTATAACTTTTCTTTGAATAATTATGCAGTTTTTTATTTCCAAAAGCTATTCTTAATGTTTAGTGATGCACGTCAAGTTACGGGTGCAGCAACCGTGCCCCTCACATGATTTAAACTGGCAATCTGCATTCTGTAAGCCCTGCTGCCGTTACCGAGGTTCCTGATCACACCAGAAGATGTTGTTACCTGTTCTTTTAACTCTTCGGCCGGACCAGATCATGTTATAGTATATGGATTCTTTTTAGCATTGCAGTGGTTTCACAGATCACCCAATACGAAGAGAATACAAAGCAGAATACCTGAGTTGTTTTCTACTTTCAGGAATCATTTGAGTTGAATTTGACTGTCTTGCTTTGTTACCGGTTATCTATCACATATTTATGGTTGTCTACATTGTCATGCTAATGGTTAGATGGTCAGTAACATTTCCGCTTTAAACGTGGGCCTTTTTATTTAAGCAGAGGTGGGTGTTGCGTCTCTACGCTTGGAACGATGTGTAGCTCGTTTGCTTGTAAATTTTCAGCAGAAAGACGCGGCACATGGTGGGTGGGCAAGCTTTTTCTCCCTGCAGCCCGCTCACCTCCCTCGGGTAATTATCAGTGCCCCCTGCTGCACGGAGGTATGCGCTTCTGCACCACTCTCAACAAAGACTCTGAATTCTTAAAATACATATTCTTTTTGGAAGAGATCTTCTGAAGATTAAAATAAACTCAACTTTTTTAGTGGTAATCCTTTCCTTTTTTTTTTATCTACTTGGAGTATCAGGGGAAATCTCATATGTATCCGTAAAGGTGTTGAACTATTTCTTTTTGCACAATTCCCAAGTGCCATAGACTTTTCCATTGCTTGAGCCAAACACAAAACCTGGTTATACAACCGGGTAACATTTCTACAATCAAAAAAGACCATGTTGCTAAGTTACCCATAAGTATGCAATATATTCGGCGAGATCAAAGCAACGTCAATTCATTCAAGTAAATGTCATTGAAATTAGACAGAGAATCAACATAACCTCAGGAGGTCAACTGTCTTCTGTATTAAAAAATAAACCATAATTATAAAGCTCTAAAGCCTTAAATTTATTAAGAAAATTTTCTATTATCAAGGATAATCTGCTTCCCGTCAGTATAATTGAATAAACTAAAACTGGCGGATATATTTGTATATTTGTGCCTGTGTGTGTGTGTGTTTTTTTTTTTTTTTCTGGCAGGTGTTAATGACTTGGACCGTAAGTCAATTTATTAATAAATACATTCAGAAAAAGCATAAAAGTCCAAAAAATAACCAAAACATGGAGTGTATTAGATATATATGTGTTTAAATTGCACATGAAATGGTCCCTTAGGGTATGTCGTGCACAATAAAACAGCTGCCTTTCACTGATACCTTTTTAAACTGAATTGTACATAATCTTAATCTTTAAATTCGCTGCAGGATTATAACAGCAAGTTAGCATTTAAAACGCCAGCTCTTGTTTCAGCGTTCTGTAACACCAACTCAGGGCTGGTCCTGCTGTTTTTGGGCACTAATGCACATACACACACAAACCGCTTGTCCAGAGCAGGGTTGCGGAAAGCCGGGGCCTAACCCGGCAACACAGGGAAAAGGATGGAGGGGGAGGGGACACACCACACCCAGGATGGGACGCCAGTCCTTCACAAGGCACCCCAAGCGGGACTCAAACCCCAGACCCACCAGAGAGCGGGCACAGGCCAAACCCGCTGTGCCACCGAACCCCCCCGGCACTAATGCAAGGTATTGGAAATGAACACACAAGATCATGGTATGAGCTGAGCCACAATATCTACCATAAATAATTAAAAAATAAAAACACTTGCACTCAGTGAAGATGGCTTGCAACACCAGCCCTAATGTTTTTTCCTTTTCACACTGGTGGACACTTCTCCCCCTTCCACCCCCACCAATAATCCCCAGTGACTATGTCATCCGTGCTCTGAAAATGAACTTGCAAGGTTGAGCATGTTCAGGGGCCTCCTGGTGAGCTGGACCCCCTGGCAGCCTTGGGCCCCCGGGTGGTCGCCTATGTAGCCCATGCCTACGGCAGTCTCCAAACGCTGCAGCCGTATCTCATTATTTCCAGAAACGATCCAGTAATATGATGCTACCATGTAGACAGGAACCTTGAATCTAAATCTCACACTGTTCCACTTTGTTTAAAGTTTATATTTTTTCTTTCCCCTCTTATAGATTCTATGGAAAATTTTCAATTTATGGTTGACAGCCATGATCCCATTAAGCAGCACTTCCATCCTTCATATTAGTGTCAGTGGTGATTGTACTTGCAAGTGTATTAGAAGAACACTTTTATAAATCACATTACAATCTTTACTTCAGAGCACTCTCTATAAGAAAATCTGTGTAATGGACAGTAAAGACACAGGGGCAGGTCTGCTGGTCCCAATTAGACAATATCAGTTCAAACTGTATAGTGTGGCGGCTTATTCAGATTTTCTGCTTGAGAATAAGGTGCTTATCCAAGAATTGTTTCGTTCACTGTACTCCAGCGTCAGAAGTAATTTCAAGTAGGAAAAGTTTTGCATTAAATTGCATTCTCGTTTTGAAGGAATTGCACAGATAGCAGGAGGCCCCCTAAAATCTTGAAATGTTAAAATATGTCAGTGAGTAAAAGAGAGCTGAACATCATTCACTGGTTCCTGGAAATAATGCATAATTCTGCTCTTTAGAAGTGACAGAATATGATTTTTTTTCAACAACATATTGTGTACAAGTATGCTGGACATATTCCAATGCAAATGAAATTTCTTGTAACTTTATTAATTTTTTCATTTTTATTAATGTATGCATATTTCTTGTAAAATATGTATATAGGTATATATATACATATATATCTAATCTTTATTACATCTATGTCACAAATTGTTTATCACTGCGAACAAAATGTCCCTAATATTCAAATTAATATTAGTAAATTAGTAATATTTAAATGAACTAATTTCATTTTAATAATTATACTTATTATTATTCTTCTTATTATTATTAGACATTTATTTTGATATTGCAACATCTACAACATCTAATATTAGTAGTACTTCTGAGATAACGGTAGTAATAAAAGTTCCACAGTTTGGAAACACACTGAAACTATACCGCGTGGCTTTTTTGTGCTGAAACCACTTTCCATTTTCTTATTCTGTAATGGACTGCATCACTCAAGTGCATAATTTCCAGCTGAAGAAAGCGAGAGACTTTTAAAACTTTGAAAGCGTTTTCTTTGATTTCAATGTCCATTACAATCGGTCCATTTTGCAATGTGGAGAAACACTCGCAGAAACATTAAAGTGACATCTAGTTGAAAACAGTGGAGCAAAGCAGCAGGGATAAAGACTCTGAAATGCATGATGGGATGCACTCACCAGGAGCCATCGCTCAAAGAGCACTACCCACCCAGTCTGAACCTCGTTCACAAACAACTGCAGCGATGGTTCTTAGGCAGACCTGATGCAATCATGACAGAAATCAATTAAACAGCGATGATTGATGACCCCCTTCCATGATGAAGGACTAAGGTTCTCTATCATATAGCAAAGGGACCAGTGACACAATCACTCATAGTAAGTCCCATAACTATGCCATAAATTTTCTCACATTGTATATTCTAGTGTATTCCTTGTGGGAAATTCATTGTCAGCACCCATCTCTCCATAGATGGGTTCAACACATGGCTAACTCTTTGGGCAATATGAAAAACCGCACTTGTGACACTGAATCATTGAATTTTCCACTTATTTTAGTTAAAAAAAAAAAAAAAAAACACACACCACCCTAAAGCTAAATGTGTGTCAGGCCACGGATGCAGTCGTTTTTGCACCAGAGATCCTTCCTAGGATGGTGATAGAAGTTGACCCATGGTCAGACTTGACACCTAGCATTTCTTAGGAGGTGTCCAATGGAGCATTGGCTGCCTGCCTTTAAAAGAAAAGAAAATGCAGTTTCCTTACAGGCAGAGGCATTGACAACTGGTAGCTGTCATAGTCCATTTATTTATTTATTTGTTTGTTTGTTTGTTTGTTTGTTTTCTCCCAAACTCATTATCTGCAGTGGCGGTTGGCTTCTAAGCACAGTAGTATTCCTGAGCACTGCCTTTTATTGATGCACCATTGAATCATGGGCATTTAGAGAGATGTTGATAATTCTACAAGATTCACAATGATTTTTCAAGAGAATGGATGTTTAGTACGGGTGGTCCCTCACACTTACGATTTTTTTTGACTTTGCGGTGGTGAGCTGGCGTTAGACATTCAGTAGAAACCGTACTTGGAATTCTGAATTTGGATTTTTCCTGGGCAAGCAATATGCGGTGCGATAATCTCCCACGATGCTGGGCAGAGGTGTGTATTAAATGCATTTTCGACTTACGATATTTTCGACTGTTTATAGGTTTCACGGAACGTAAACCCATCGTAAGTCGGGGACCACCTGTACAGGGCAGCAGGTGGCGTAGTAGTTAGACTCATTACCCTGCAATCTAAAGGACTTGAGTTCAGATCCTTTGCCATTGTTTGAAGGAAGTACTTACCCTGGGTTCACGCAGCAATCATACCCTGCTATAAAAATGGGCAAATAATTTTAGTTTAGCCAAACCTAAAAGCCTCACATTTTCAGTCACTCTGGAAAAAAGTGTAATCAAAATACAAAGGAGTATATTGTTCATGCATGTTGATGGCGCAGACGCATGAAACTTTGGAAACAAGAGATCCAGTAAGAAACGCCTACATAATAACTCCTTGTGACTCGTCTATTGTGTGTTCTGCATGAAATTTGCACAGAAGTGAACTCTGACCCTTGGAATTGTTCATCCTGCTCTGTTCCTTATCATTACCCCTCGGTTGCTGTTGGTAACCATGTTTTATTAGTTTATTCTTCAATGTGCACTATTCTTCTCCCCCCCCAATCACACTAGGTGTTCTCGTATGAATAAAGCAAGTAAAAAGCATCTTAAACTTATCTTTTCAGTGAGAAGACATGGTATCTCTTTGCATCTTTATACTGACAGCTGCAAAGCCGCAGATCTTTATTTAAAAAAGAGTACAAAATAAATCTTCTGTAATCTTTTTTGCAGTTTGCCAAGAGCGCGGAGGGAACGTTCTGATGTGCTGTGGGTGTAACAGCGGACGGGCAAGGTTCCCTCCTGGGGTCCACGGCTGCGTGAAATTGTTTTTATTAGCAGTGTCGTCTAATGAAAAACACACCCATACCATCACCAGTACGCACTGGGAAATTTCACCCGTAGACTGGAACCAGAGGAGCATGCAGCCCTATGCCTGTTCTCCTGCCTACTTCTCACATACAGACATGGCTGCAGGTTCAAATCCCACCTCTGTCTGCAGGACTCTTGAGCAACCTACCCTGAATTACTGTGTAAATGGGTAAATGATTGGTGGTAGTTTTTACTTCGGAGAAGTTCAAAGTTTATTGTCATAAGTACAAGTACCGTGTACAAGTACTGTGAAGTGCTTGCTTGAATGCTTCTCCACAGACTATAGACAACGCAAGATACAATAGATAGTTCTACAACAATAAAAACAAAAAATATACATGTATACAAGATTACAATAAATAGCGAAAATAATTACTAGTCAAGGGGGGGCGTGGTGGTGCAGTGGGTTGGACCGGGTCCTGCTCTTCGGTGGGTCTGGGGTGTTCGAGTCCCGCTTGGGGTGCCTTGTGACGGACTGGCGTCCCGTCCTGGGTGTGTCCCCTCCCCCTCCGACCTTATGCCCTGTGTTGCCGGGTAGGCTCTGGGTCCCCGCAACCCCGAATGGGTCAAGCGGTTTCAGAAAATGTGTGTGTGTGTGTGTGTGTGTGTGTGTGTGTGTGTGTGTGAATTACTAGTCAATAAAGTGACAATGTAAGTGATGAGCTTGGAGAGATCAGTGCAAAGTCTAGCTGTAAAAGTGATGGTGTAAGTCCAGTATCGTTAATGATATTGCACATAAGTGTGTGTTGAACATTCAGCATTGGAATAAAAGCTATTCCTGAATCTAGCAGTGCGAGTTTGAATAGTCCTGAGCTGCTTTCCAGAGGGTAGAAAAGAGAAAAGTGCCCATGTTGGGTGACTGTAATCTTCCATGGTGTGCTTTGCCTTTGAGGAAAGCCTGAGAAAAATCTCAATCAATACAAATGTACATAGGAGTGGGATCTGATTCATTCCTTTTCGTTGCCGCACCCAGTTGCGTCATCTTCCCCTCGAATGGCCATGGTTTTTGTTTCGTGCGTCGAAGCAACATGATGTCCCGTCTACAACTATTGTTCCTCAGGCAGACCTCAGAGGCTATTCAATACATTGGCTTTGCTCGAAAGTCTGGAGGGATGAAAGAAAGTTCCCCCATGTGCTTTAGAACACATGACTTACCGCTGTTGATAATTCCACTGTGCAGAAAATACCTCACCTTACCCAACATATCTGAGACCTGTTTTAAGGGAAAATCTAAACAGACTGCAAATATGGACCATCATTTGACCATGATTATGATAATGCACATAATGTTGCTTGAAAGACCATAAAGGTGCTTAAAAAATGCAATATACTTTATCAGAATGGGCTGTCATTACCCGTTATTAACTTCTCTTTTGCTTTCTTCTTGGAAAGGTAATTAGATAGGTCCTCTCTGGAAAACACTTTATGAAACTACTTCTTTGAAAAAAATCAAATTATTTTGTTAAAACACATTGCGACATTGCTACTAAATTTAAACAGTACGTTCCCATCAAAACATCAGTTTGTGTAAACCTATTTTGATATAACACCATTAAGAAATTAAGGCTGCATGCCGTGTGATGTTGCATGAAGTTGGAATATGTTGAGCAAACTGGACTGAAGTGATGAGACTGTGCTCCATTGTTGACAGTGCTCTTGGCTCATATGCCAGTTCAAGTATTACTATTACTATGACCCTATAATTCGCGTTGCATGGTATAGGCCTTGTTTACCAAACACTCAAGTTATCTAATCATAAGCAGGAATCACATGATATAAAAATCTGGGGAAACAGGATCACTACAAATAATACCAGTTGACAGCGTAGGTACATTTACTGGAAATGAGTTTTTCATCCCAGGGCATTTTGTGAACAACACTGGTCAGGCAATGAGCTCGCATGTCTTCCCAGCTCCTCTGCAGCAGTTACCAGAGATGTAGGACACTTGTAGGTTGCGTTGCTTCCACTTTTCTGTCCGGTTAGTCCCATACAGCCATCATTCAAGTTACCCATGTGTACTCAAACTTTTGACTGGCACTGTAAAAGGAAATCTATGGAATGCTGCCACTATTAATGATGGATCTGTCAGTTACCAGATAAAGCCAGTCTAAAAACTGTGCTGCTCTTAATGCTGCATCTAATTGGAGAGAGAAAGAAGGGCTGATTGGCAATCATGTTTGATGGATTGGAGGGTAGTTTCTTTCCCAGAATAGAAGCAATAATGTGGAAAAGAATACACTGCATTTGCAATACAGCTTATTACAGGTTATTTTTAAAAAAACTATGTTGTTTCATCCTCCAAATACAGAAGACTTTGTATGTAATAAGTGCCAGAGGGCTGTGACGGGGGGCGTGGTGGTGCAGTGGGTTTGGCCTGTGCCTGCTCTCTGGTGGGTCTGAGGTTTGAGTCCTGCTTGGGGTGCCTTGTGATGGACTGGCATCCCGTCCCGGGTGTGTCCCCTTCCCCTCCAGCCTTGCGCCCTGTGTTGCCGGGTTGGGCTCGGGACAAGCGATTTCAGTCAATGTGTGGGTTGCAACATTCCACCAAATACCACCTCCAGAAATCCTGCTGTTTATACACAATAAATCATTTACCGGCTGGTCAATGGAAAGGATTTGGGTGGTTGGGAAACTGTCCTACCATGTCAAAAAAATAAGAATATCTATAAAGTGCTTCATAAAAAAACTGCACCTTATACTTGTCAATGGATTTGCAGACTTTGTGATTCATTCTCATTTATTAGCTTTACTTTGCAACCTGTTTCAGATGTACCCTAGGAAAATATTGCTTAGAATCTGAGGGAAGTAGAGCAGGTCAGAGATGATCATAAGACATCTGAGAGCGTTGGCTGGTCATGTCACACCTCCCAACAGGACTACAAAGAAGAAAAAAGGAGGCTAAGTCGCATATTAAAATTGTGGAATCTCATTGAACCCATATGCTTCCCTTTGCATACTTTCTCATTTTTAAAAAAACTTGAGTCTATGACCCTGGCATGACCCTCGACCTTGATCTCGACCAATGACCTGGACTATAGCTCCATTTCTGACGACAGATTCCCGCAGATCCGTTCCGGACCACAACTTTGACCCTCAACTTAGACCTGGACCACAGTTCTGCACTGTGACTCTGATACCAAATCTTGACCTCAACCTTGACTCCAGCTCTGAAACTCGGCTTTACTCCCAGAACTCACCCCCGAAGCACATCCTTACCTCCTTATGCCCCTTCCTACTTCAGTTCGGGTTTTGCTCCAATAAACTCTTCTGTTCTCTGGGTGGCATGGTGGCACAGTGGGTAGCACTGCTGCCTCACAGCACCTGAGTGGTGCAACAGGACTTGGGTTTGACCCCTGCTCGGTCTGTGTGGAGTTTGCATGTTCTAGCAGTGTAAATCACCTTGGTCAATAAGGTGTGTGGGCTGATAACACTACATAGATAGAGCTCATTGGAAGTTGCTTTGAAGAAAAGAGTCTGCTAAATAAATAAAATGTAAAGCTGGTTTCAACCTCAATCTGTATTTGTGTGAATTTGTGACAAGTCACCACCTAATACGACCCTTTGGTCCTCCAGTTTGGGGCAGCTTCCCAGTTGCTGGAGGGAAGCAGCATTGTTAAACCAGTCTTAGAAATGAAAGGAAAATGAGCAATGAACAGTACCGTGACAATTTATTTCTTCAGTTAAAAACACAAAACTTCAGCAAGGAACAGACCCAAAGCCATGGAACTCACAAAGGCTTCAGCAGAGATGAAGGTGGTAGAAGAAGAACAAACAACATTTATCCTGTCCTAATGTGAACATCATATCTAAGCTGTAAGCAGCATCGACATTAACAAGCCAACATCACTTCTCTGGTTGTATGATTAATAGGTATTTGTGTGATTAAAACATTTACAAGCTGTCATTAGCAGTATTTTTGAAAGCAGCATCTTTTAAATGAGGATTGCATATGAAACAACATTACCAAGCCATTTATTTCTACAAAATGTTAATGTTACCCACTTATTCCAAATGATGTTAACTGACACTAGCAGCAGTTCGCAATTTCTGTGCTGTTATCGGTATGTACTTTAATATATGCGTGCATTAAATAAACATTTATTTTAACACATCCCTTATACCGAGATCCTGTACGGATAACGTAGTATTACAAGGCAGTGGTTCGACAAAACAGAAAACAAACCAGGGCTTGGCTGGGAGAACACATTCTGCCTCCTGTAGGGACTGTAGTTCACCAGCATCCAACTAACTTGAATGTGAAAATGGTCTTTGAATGCGCAAAGTACACAGCAGTTTATTTATTTATTTATTTATTTATTTATTTATCTGCAGCCGCTTTATACTCTTTCTACGCATATAAGGCCTATATCTCAACTGTCAAATGAGTGATATGATAATAGGTTTAAAAAAAAACTCTCAAGGACCCCAAAACCCTGTAAATCTTTTTTGTGAATTTCTGTTTTGTATATTTACAGTTTTGGGGAACGCAAACCCAAGGTTACGCGAGGACTTACTGTGCATAAAGTGACACGTAATGACAAAAAAAAAAAAAAAAAAACATCGACTTTTTTTTTCCTCCTACAAAAGCAGACACGTCATCCATTTCCAATACACGTGTTGTTTACAGATAAATCCTCCCCAGCAGGCCAGCTCTGCGACACCACATTAACTAGAACCCAAATAGGTCACATTAGGGATGAGGAGTGAGGCACAGCATATCATTGCTTTCCTCGTTCTTTTCACACTCCTGTCACCTTCAGCCAGTGGTGCATTTAGATATATTTTACCTGCTCCATTTCCACTCACTCCGTTACATCTTTTCTCCACACTGTCATCTGCGCATGCAATTTTGGAAAGGCATTTTCGTGGAAGGTGTGGATTAAATTCTCGAGTACTTAATATTTTTAGCACACGGGAGCGATGAGGAGCTCGGTGCTTTGCGCTCTATAGACTCGTGAGTTAGATGGTTCGTCTTATTTTGCTCGCTGTTTACAAGTGACGCGCGCCCATTATTTTAACTTAAACATGTAGCGCGGTCTCACTTTAAACGTTCGGACTCGGCCGACAAACTGTGGTCACTCACGCTGTAACAAAGATGTGGTAAATTAACTGGGTTAAATGAGCAAAGAGAAAATTGCCGTCAATCCGGGATCTGAACGTGGAGATAGGCAATTCTATACTGTATAGCGAAATGACTAAAGTCCATTTATTTAATCCAGGACTGCCTTTGTGCTCATTGTTTCCGCAGGGCCTAACCTCAACTGAAATGTCCCGTGGTTTGCCTTTTAGCTGATGGGGTCAGGGCAGTAAATGGAATTCCTTTCAGTTTTTCCCATTCATTCATTATCAATTATTATCCGGTGTAGGACCGTGGTGCTCAGGGACCATCCAATCACGAGCAAAGTTACTCATTCGCACACACACACAAAAGGACATTTTAGAGTCACCAGTTTGGCTGAAAAATATGTCTTTGGATGGCGGGAGAATACCAGAGCAGCCAGAGAAAATCCGCAAGAATAAGCGGAGAACATACAAACTCTACGGACAATGATCCAGGTTTGAATCCAGGTCTGAACCTTCAGCCCCCCGGTTGCGAGACACCAGTAGCACCCGACATGCCCCTGGGACACCCTCTGCCAGTTTAGTTAAATCAAAATCATTGACAATCCACCTCGGATCCTTATCATGTTGCCTTTTAGTTCCATTTTTTTTTTTTCCGTTCAACCAATGCATATGATTTAAAGGCTAGAAATACGGTCAAGTCACAGATTACTAAATTCCACATCTAAAAGAAAACCAAGCGGTCAAATTGTTGACTGGAAAAATGTTGCATAGAATCTATACAGATGCGAATGAAATTTAGCGTTTTAATTAGCAGCCCATTAGGCAATTCTGTTGCGCAGACAGGGCAATTAACAAAAGTGCAGACTTCAGAAGGAAAGAGGACACTTGGTTGTCTGATAATTGAAATTATGAATCACTATGAATATGGAAGTGCTTTTGCTATCCATTACAATTATTGTCGCAAGGAGTAATTTTCCGAAAGAGCTATAAAACAGTGCACAGTGACGCTACTGCTCTGTAATACCATGTGCATGTGAATGTTCTTTTTCTCTCTGTCTTCCACAAGTAAACAAAGAATCCGACCATAGGTCAAAGTAATTAAAGCAAATTAAGAAAGAAAACAGGTAAATAATGAAACGAGACGCTCAGTGCTGCTCGGTTCTGTGCCCCCTCTTTCAATCGCGTAGAAGTAGAAGCGCTTTCTGAACCGGCCACTAAATAGAAATTATAATATATTGCATTGCTGTGCCATTGGCTAATTCAAGCCTCATTAGCATGCAAGAATGGCATCGGAGATGTAACATAACATGTCATAACTGCATTGTGTAACATAACTGCACCAAGTTCTTGCCTGCTACTCGGTGTGGTACTTAATGGATTTGACGGGTCCAATGGAAAATAACGTCAACACTTCAGCACCAGGACACTGCTGGTGTTTCGGCAGAGGGAGAGGAGATGAAAAGCAGGTGGCAGAATGGGACAGCGAGTAGTGCTGCTGTCTCACGACACTTTTGACCCCTGCTCAGTCTCTGTGGAGTTTGCACGTTCTCCCCGTGTCTGCATGGGTTTCCTCCTGGTGCTCTGGTTTCCTCCCACAGTCCAAAGACACACTGTTCAGGTTCCCCCGTAGTGTGTGAGTGTCACAGAGTGAGTGTGTTTCACTGACGCATGGATGAGTAACCCCTTGTAAGTAGTGTATCCAGCAGTGTGAGTCACCTTGGTGAATAAGGTGTGTGGGCTCATAACACCACATAGAGTTCATTGGAAGTCGCTTTGGACAAAAGCGTCTGCTAAATAAATATACGTTCCATACTTCAGCTTTTTTTGGACGTTTAGCACAGTGCGGCTTTGCTAAGCCATCGATACAAATGTTCAGCACATCTGCATGAATTGTAATGAAATGCAAAAATCAAGGGGGGCGTGATGGCGCAGCGAGTTTGGCCTGTGCCTGTTCTCTGGCAGGTCTGGGATTCGAATCCCGCTTGGGGTGCCTTGTGACGGACTGGCGTCCCGTCCTGGGTGTGTCCCCTCCACCTCCAGCCTTATGCCCTCTGATGCCTTGTTAGGCTCCAGCTCGCCGCAACGCCGCTCGGGACAAGTGGCTTCAGCCGGTGTGTATGTGTGCGTGTGAAAAAATGAAGATAGTCATAAAAATGGTAAGGTTCATTAAAAATGTTTTGAAGAGTGCAACTCTTTCAAGAAAGAAAGACTGCATGTAAGTGTCACGTTAATGGAGTAATGCTTTAGTTGACTGTCTTGTTTGTATCAATTTTTCTTGCTGTATGCCTGTGTTAAAGCGCTCTGTGTCACTACGTGAGAAGAGCGCTCTATAAAAAATAAAAATAAGAATAATAATGCCTGTTTTGTACATGCCAGTAATGTCATTTGCGGTAACACTGCATCGTTTCATTTAAAAACCAATATAAACAAACACAAACTGGCAAAAAATGTGCAATGTGATGAAAGTATAATCATTTGCAAAAAGCCAAAAATCGCTATACAACAATTACCACCAGGAGACGTGAATAACTTTTTTAAACTCGTGTGATATGTTTCCGCTACAAGATACAAATGTTGACCCTCCCTTCAATAACTTGTAAAAACTACAGTTAAAGGTTCCCAGAGAGAATAATTGCAAACAAGAAGTCAACACATTTCTCATCCTTTTATATAGCTAATGGGCGCAATTATTTCTCTTATTTGTGTTCTGTTTATATTAACAACTTTAAAGGGCTAATATTTTCTCTACCAGTCTACCAACATAGAGCCAGATATAAATCACTTTGCTTCATTTGTTTTGACGTGGTCAAATTTGCATATAGACGCATGAAAGAAACAACTGAGTCATATATTAGCGGTTAGATATTAATGAGAGCCAACTGGAATTTGAGCCAACTACGCATTTAATCATTAATCATTGCGTGATATTAGCATAGGAACAAAAGGGTGATGTGAGATTTTTTTTTTCTTTGAAGGCCCCACATAAACAGCTGTGCTTTCCATCTAGAGAATAAAACTGCAATCCAAAGGAAGCAAAACAACGGAACGCACGTAAGGTATGCAATTAGTCTGACACATGTTTGTTGAAAGCGTGAAGTTAGGTAAGGTTACGGTCGGACTTTTCACCATTGTACCGCATCCAGAAGCCGCACATATGAATCAATTGGCTCCTCTCTCCTCATCAATTCTCCTGCAAGAAAATGCTAGAAAGGGCCCGTTCTTGGGTGAGCAGTTATTGAAAAAGATGTGGGGCTCATCTCCATGGTGTGCTCACTCAGTCTGTTATCGATTGCTGGCAGCCAATCTCTCCTCCGGCCACAATCGAGAGGGAGATCAGCATGAGATCAGGCTTGGCAAGAGAAGGAAGAGGAGTGTTAAAAATCTGCCCTGCACTGTGCGTTTAACCCCGAGAGCAGAAGAGAAAACCTGCGTTTACTGCACTCTTGTGCGCTCCTCTCCCTCCTGGGGTGGGAGCCGGTGCATGAAAAATGCTCCTAAATATTGTAGTCAAAATAAAAAAATCAACAGAGGATAACTTAATTAAAAAATAATTAATCAATCAGCTGGTTAATTGCTTGAAACTGAAACACTCAAAGAGTGAACTGCCGAAAAAGGAAATGTTCAAACTGATGGTGCCAGCAGTGGAAAGGAATAATGCAAAAGGTGAAACAGGAGACAATCGTAAAGATTGCCTTTTATTTCTGGCAGTATATTTCTGGCTGGTAGGGATAACAGCGGCAATCAGATGGGAAATATTAAGACGGCAGATTTCATAGGATAAGACAGCGCGGTAAAGAAACAGAACTCTTTCCGGGTTTTCTCTGAGGATGACTGCACTTCAGCAGTCCCACGTTCGTGCTTTTCCCACTCCTTTGCACCCAACAATTTTGAAAAGCCCAAAAATAAGCTCCTGCAGTCACCAACAGACCCTGGCAATTGATTAAAAGCTTCAGTAGATATATGTTTGCTAAAAAAAGGGCTTATCATTATCTTTCAGTTCCTCCATAAGTAGCAGAATAGGAAACCTCAGCTTGAAAGCTTTATTATTTCAAGATGTGTTTTCACAGCCCAACTCGAGGGATGCAGCCCAAGAGACACGCGTGACCACATATTACCAAAATTACAAATAACGACAGTCAGTCCTGTAATCAAATTTTAGGGTGAATTCCGAAGGAGAGACTTTCCGCGAGCGCCCAACATTTTGGTCGACACCGCGACACGTTCATTCCCCATTTATTCTGTTTATTTAGCCAGCGCAGATTTCCAGAGTGACGTGTCCTGGGTGAGAAAACCCTGGTTTCCTGACAAATGTGCCAGAAGCTAAACTGGGGCATTTAATGGTGAGCCCTGGGGGAAGTTCCTGCTGAGGTCTATGGAGGGGAGCCCCGGACCCCCGTAGGCCTGAGCCGCAGGCCCTCTTGGAACGGGTCTCTTCGATGGTGGCTGGGCAGACGTAAGCTGAGTGACAAAAAGGCCAGATAAGGTACAAAGCTGTGAACTAAGCCCTTAAGCTGTTCTCCTCGCTGAGACTCAGGCAGGCATTACTAAGCGCTAAAGGTCAACACGCCACAGTCTTACATCTCGCAATGCAGAGCCACCAAATCATCTCCTGCTTCATGGGGCAGGCTTTTGTGCTGGCAGGATCCCACCGGTGCATATTCATCCGCCTTCGATTATGCCCCGAAAGGTCCTCGGAACACCATCTTGCGGTCCGTAGGCTCGACGCTGAGTGCTGGCAGAGCTCTGTTGCAGGGTAATTTAATTTAATTTACCCTTCCCTTCACACAAAAGCCAGAAAATAGCCTCAATTGCCCAGATTTCTTCTTTTTCCTCAAATGGAGCAGCGTAGTACATTAAAAGAGCCGAAAGAAGAGAAAGGACATGAAAAAATACGAGGTGATGGCATCTTGTACTCAACATGCAATTTACGTGTAGGTGATACAATATGTCAAGGGTACTTTGAACACCATTCCTTCTCTACTCCTCTGCTTCCATGTAGATTTCCATGCCACACCATGTTATGATTCCCACTTCAATCAAGACCATTACTCTATTATTTCCACAATAAAGACATGTTACGTTGTGAATGAGGATGGATTTGTTGGCAATAAACATGGAGCGCAGAACAAAATAGCAGCTCCCTTTGATTTATGTGTATTATGTGCTTTATCCATATGTATGACACTGCATGCATATTCAAAGGCTGTCACAGAGTCTGAGTGATAACTTTTTTAATCACTGACAAGCTCATTTCATCTATGGCAGCTTTTCCAAGGAATAAAACACAACTCAGTGCTGTTGCTCTCCTAACGTTTCTCCCTGCAAGTAAAAGCCAAATCTTTAGCTTCCCACGGATGGGACAGCACTGGTTTTTGTGGTTCATGAGATTTAAAGAGCCAGCTGTGTCACCTTCGAGGGACGGTTTGAGCAACCATAACGGAGTAGAGGTGATGAGATGGGGATCATGGGGCCATCTGTGTCACCTAGAATCAAAGAGCAGAGCCATTAGAGAGGGTGGGGTGATGATGATGATGATGATGATATACAGGACACAGACAAGCAGCAGATACAGAGGAAAGCAAAGGGGACCTGATAAAACCAGATCTGCTTTGTGTTTACAGCCCCAGCTACTGCTCTCAAGGATATAATTAGCAGCCTTTGAAAAGATGTGGCCAAAAAGTTATTTCGCCCACAAGTGGTGTACTTAAGATGAACTGCTGCAGTAAAATATCCAGTTGTGCACCTGGGCAAAAAAAAAGTGAAGAACTGTGAAATATATACGGTCACTCTGGCTGCAAGCATCTGTCAAGCTATTATATAATTTAATAACGTCATTAAATTTGAGATATGAACGTGGCGTGTATAGGGCTGCCGTTATGCAACCGTTCAAAAAGTGTCTAAAAACACAGGCAAGGGTAGCCCAGCCAAGGCAGGGAAATTGCTGTGACGCTCAACAGGAGAATCCTGCTCTTTGTCCAGCAAGGATAATTCGGCGGAACCAGCCCAGGACAGCTGCACGCCGGAGATGCAGGGGCGAGCAGCTGCGCTCTGTTCGGCCCGTGAATTCTGTAATGACAGCGGCACAATGCATTTGTCCCCGCACCCGTTTTCTCTGGTTGTCTGTTTTCAAAATCTCGTTCCACTGCGCGAATCCAAAAGCCGTTGCAGCTGTCGTACCTGTTCCCTGATGATGCCCGGCCATGGTGCCTTAGTAAGGGGGAACGTTGGCAGCCGCCAGGGGCTGCGAGCTTCTGGAAACCTGAGAATGAGTCAACATCTGAGCTTTGGCTATGAACAAAATGCCTAGCGGAGGGTCGTGTGTGTGTGTGTACGTGTAGTGGTAGCGGGGTGTGGTCACCAACAATCCACATCCACATCAAGGCCAATAAAATCCAAAAACATGGAGTTACTGCGATCCTCTGGAGGGGCTTCGCTTGCTTAAAGCAGGTTCTAATTTATTTCAGCTGCCTATCACCCAGGCTTTTCCACCGCTGGATGTCAAGCTCACAGATGCTTCCTTGCTATCGTTTCCACTCAATCAATAGCCGAGGTAAACGCAGGATAAAAGCGAATCTGAATCAAACGATGCACATAAAACAATACATTTGTACCGGGCGTAAAAAAACCATATTTCTAAACTCATAACGAGACTGCTAAAGTCCCATTGTGCATCTGAACGAATGCTGGCATCAGAAAACAGCTGGCATAGCAAACCCTTTCGAATGTCTGCATGTGTCCATTATAATTTTTAAGTTATACACTGTCGTACTGAGTGCGAGGCTCTAATGAACTGTAGTTTCGCTTCAGAGGAATCAGTCCACTCTGCACTTCTCCAAAATCCTAATTTGGGTTAGTGTCTTCTGAAGGTTTTTTTAATCACATTTTGAATTTATGTATGGATCAAAGCATGTAATAAATCATGCAGTAGCACATACAGTTGTGATTATTAGATAAATCGTTTTGTTTTGAAATGCACAGCAAAGTGTGTTTTGATCACAAATTTCTTGACATGTGTTAAGGCACCTGCATGTTTATATCTAAAACGGCTACAGGACCATAGGATAAAACCATACTCCTTGCAAAATCGTTTTCATTATTTATATATATACACACACACTCACACACACAAACACTGTCTGAAACCTCTTGTCCCAAGCAGGGTCATGTTGATCTGGAGCCTAACCTGGCACCCCCTTATATATATATATATATATATGTTTTTTTTTTTTTTTCCCGAAATTCTGTCCCTAAATGAAGGTACCTAAATTCTTAATCCAGTATTCCTACGACAACTGGCCTCAGAAGCTTTCTTACTTATCAAGACAGCAATAACATTTATCCAATTACTGCTGTTGTCCTGGGGAAATTTGTTCTTCCCTCCATTTTTTCGCATCAGTGTTTGATATTTAAAGGTAATTGGTTCAGTTTGAATACAGAACTAATAAAAAAATACATATCGGAATTGAATTCTGTTGTCCGTGTCTTGCAGAAAAACATTTGTGTGCGCGTTGGCATGTAATAATCAGAAACATGAGCCTGCATCTCGTCCTCCGAGAATCCGGACAATGCTCTATAATCTCCACTTAACGACTATGGTTATCTGGAGATGGCGGGATCGGGTTTTCTCTGGTCTTCCAGGAACCTGTCTGGACGCATGCCTCCCCCGGGCCGCGCAGGGGCCCGTCACCGGCTAGCTTGGCCCTGCCGCCAACCCCGCTACGCCACCGCCAACAAGCCCGTTCAGCTCGGCTTGCCAACGGCCAACGGCTCTTATCTGCTCATCATGCAGCTCGGTACTAAGAGAAACACATGTTTTGGCTCGAAGAGGGACTTCGGCTGTGTTTCCGCTCAAACTACGGTGCTGATACACTCCCCTGCTCTGTTACCTCTTGCATGCTTTTCCTGGAGTAAAGGTCAGATTATCAAACGTACAGCGGAAAGGACTCTGAAAATGAGTTTCAGTGGTTTCCCTGATTTCTGAAGCTCTGTGTGGAGCTCTTTTTGAGAGTGTTGATTAAGTATTTCAGTATTTTGCTTTAACAGAGTGATCCAAAACCTCTCGAATCTCCTAAAATATCTTTTACAAGATATTCTACAGTTCTTTCTCAAATTTTACTGCAGACATTATGTACAGTATTTGCTAACATCCATTTCAGAGTTTGCTCTGAATCCATCTGGGATGCATTCATCTGGGGGCAGGTGGGGGGGGGGTTACCTGAGGGGCCTACCTGCGGGGAGGCATCCACACCTGAGAGGGCTTCAGCTAATGAGATCTTGCCCAGAGGGTGCGCTCTGCTTCCCCAGCAGGGGGCATGGTGGTGGAACGGTGTGTAGTCGAAGCTGTGCAGCAGAAGTAAACATGATGCTCTTCGGTGAGCGCGGCTTGCTCAGTTTGTGTCTTTTTTGCCATCTCTGAACCCACGAGGGGAAGGCAACACAGAGACTTCTTTGATTTTTATTTGTGATTTCTATTCACTGTCATGCCGATGCAAAAAAAAGATACCTCTATACAAGCACTGCAGAAAAACCTTGACTCCCTCAAGTCCTGTGCACAATTACTTCCATGTCCAGGTGTCACAAACTCCTTATACCTCTCTCAGCTCATCCTGGCACCTTCAGCCATTCTCTTTGCCTCAACCTCTATAGATAGATAGATAGATGATAGATAGATATAGTATTGTTAATGATGAGTGCTGAGAGAATATTTAAGACTGATAAGTGATTTGAAGTCTCATTAAAAATCTTTCACAACATCTGTGAAAGCATGAATTTTTAAAAAGAATATTCAAATTTAAAAAAAAAAAAAAATCTGTATTGGATGTACAACATAAAAAATTGCCCGGTTGCCCAGGATGCTCCAGAGGGAGGCGGTGATAAACTGGATGGAAGCCACTGAGTGCAATGTAGAGGCATTTCTACGGTGAACAACAAACTGAGAAATAATGTAGTGTCAAGAAGAGAAATGCTACAATAACAAAGCTATAAGTAATAACATGGTCTTTGGAAGGTCCAGTGCAAAACTAACCCATATTTCTAAATGTATGAAATGTGGTTACAGTACTATAATTTGGATTATAATGCAATTACACGCCACATTGTTTCCCCTTTGTGGTAAAATACAAACATATTCTTATATTATTTAACAATATATTACTGAACTAGGATTTATTTTGAAGGCTATATGCAATATTTGTTCTTTTGAATGCCTTTTACAACGGTAATGTTTAAAAAAAAAAAAAAAGTTATTCTATGCAGTAATATTGTGTTTTCACTTCTGTATTTGATAATTTATGGTCTAGATATTTGTTTTAGGATAGAGGCTTCCAAGAAAACTAAGTGCAGCTGACAATAAGTATTCAGTTTTTATTCCAGCTTGGATATAAACCAACATTGTTTATTCACTTGTTTTTCCTGCAGTACTTTACCTTTCTCTCCAGGCTTCAACAGACATTTATAGAGACCATTTTCTGACTAACAACGGACTTTTACATTTCAGTGTCCTGGCTTCATCCGAGTCCATGATTTGTCAATGTGTGTATAACTTAAAGACTGCTACGAAAATATTGAAGGCAAAATAATGTCTCAATAATCCTGAAAAACTAAGTCCTCATGAAAACCGCTGCTACAGATAGTCAAAACAGGGTTGATCCACTGCCATCAAAAGCCTTGTTAGAACAAAAAAAGACCTCAGCATGGAGGATGGACCGATGGGGCTGAATCAAAAATATTTTAACTGAGGAATCAAAAGAGAAAAGTCATCAGTGCCGATTCACCATTTCTTTAAGACTTGCTTTTGCGTCTGCTCAGACATGTTTGAAGTGGACATCTATATGTCTGGGACAGCAGGTCGTTAACGATGAATAAATAAACAGAACCATTTTCCATTTCGATCAAGTTCTCAGCCGCTCCGTCCGACAGACTCTCCGTGAGTTCCCGGCTATTCTGTATTAATGAACCTGTGGGAAAAATCTATGAGGAATTTGAAGCCAGTCGCACGACCTAATCAAAATTAATACGAAAGCCGCGTTCATTTGTATTTTATAGAACAACTACAGTTATTAAATAAAAGCTTGAGTTGCACTTTACTACACTCAGATTATTAATGATGCGTTTTAAGAGATATGAAGTGCTCTACACCTGTCATCTGACAACTGGCTGGGTCTGTTTCAGTTCTGATTATTATTTTGGGGGAAAGGATAATCTAGTCAATTTTTTTTTTTTTTTTTTTAAATCAGCTGCATAATTCCAGAAATACAATTATTGCTAATGTGATTAATTTGTGTTCTTTGATCAGGATTTAGGTTGGTTGTGGATTAGCTGATTTCACAGGATTTAGCGCAAAAGACGCATCGCAGCGAAGGAACGGCTTGCTGCAGGTTAACTGCAGACATAATTGAGAGCGATAAATGATGCCGGAATCTGCTCACCGTTGTACTGAAGTCTCCTCTGAGCTCGACCCATTTCTGGAATGTGGGAACTATGATGCGGGGAGATCTCGGTCCCTGACAACTCCCTCAGTTGCCAGCTTTTACAGTACTCAAGGCATCCAGGTCAGACGCATCCTATTTTACAGTTACAGGGCTCTGCACCGCAGTCGCACCTCACAGTCTCTCTCCAAGCCATTAGATGGCCAGCAGAAGCAGCCACACGCATCATATCGGATCGGGCCCAGCTCCCTGAGTTTAAGCACCGCTTTTCAAACGCCCGAGTTTAAACACTAGCTAAACTGTCCCAGGAAGACAGTCGCTTGCCACCTGCGCCGTCAAGCATAATCCCGTCCTCAGCTCTGTCTCTGTGACAGGAGACCGAGGCCTCTTTCCAGATCTCCCGGATCAGGGTAATGAAGGGCCCCCGAGGGACGTGCCAGGGCTGTGACTCCCAACGAGCAGTCGACCGCTTCTCCGTGCCGGGGGACTCAATCATCCGCGGAAGCGGCGCCACCTCACCCGCACCCGGAGCCGCAGAGCGACTCCCTGACGGAGAGAGGGAGAGGGAGAGGGAAGTCGTCGAAAGACGGCGGCACCGGAACCCGGTGCTCCCAGCATCCAGGGTGATCCTTCCGCAGGGCGCGGCGGGGGGGCACCGGCACAAAGCATCAGCCCCAAGTGAGCCGCGATCCTTTCTTAAAACACAAACAAGACCCCTCGCGAGGAGACACTTCCGATCAAAAGTTTCTTACCGAGGCGTGACTAATTAATTTGACGCCAAGAATAATGAACTACATAGGAACGCTTCGAGGACATGAACATATTCTCCCCTTGGTTTTCACCCACTGATGGCGAGGTGGAAGTTAATGTTTGTGCTCATTCCAGCGGCAAAACCAGGAATTAATTTTGCAGTGAGCCCGCAGAAAACTGGGTGCGAGGCAGACTTTAACCGCGCCGAAAACGCTCTCTCCGAATCCACACCATTGGCAATACGGGAGCTGAAACATCCGAAATGAAAACAATGCGGAAAACAGCGTGTTACTGATTAATTCATGGAACAAAGCGCTGTTTGAAACCCAGATCGTAAGAGCTGTCACCTTGAATCTGTTAACAAAACACACTTTCATGCTGCACAGTTATTTATAGGGAAGCGTGTTATGTTGTAGATGGATGATGAAGGTAATGATTTGTAATTTTTTTTTTTACACATTATATATAATATATGATATTTCTATTTTTTTTCCTTTATATATATATATATATATATATGCATTTTTTTTTTTTTTTTACAAAACTGGACCACAGCAACATAGAGACAGAATCAAAATACAGAAAAAAACATTAATTCATACAAACATTTATTAGAACACAGGAACAAAAAGTTACAATTTTTAGCCAGACTGGTCACGTTGTTGCAAAAGGTGATCAAATCTGGCAAAATTCAGTGAAATTAACCTGCAGGTTGAGAGTTCACTTCTCTAGTGGAAGGAAATGAGATACCCGAGTCAGCCACATATGTGCGGTGGGAGATTTTTGCAGGGACAACAACAATAAAATACACTTTCATGCAAAATGTGTAAGTATTTTTGACCTGTGTTTCACGGCTTCAACAAAAACACAACTTGGGGGTTTAATGAGAATTACGAAGAGCAAGTGAAAACTTTGTCGAAGGTCTTCTGAACACTGGAATGAACCCCCATCCCAGTAATCTTGCATCTATCACATCTCCAGAATTAAAGTATCAGTCTATTCTTAAAACGTATGCTAAACTGAATTCGCTTCATTGAAACGTCAATATTTTGAAATTATTTTCTTAATAAAAATTGTTCGCGACTGTGATGCACAAGTGAGAAATGTTTGCACTCTATATTAAATGCCTCTTGAAGGGTGCAACAGCTGAGCTCTTCCACGGACCTCCACGTGAACCCTTCGGGTTACAGGGCCGGGTCCTAAACCACATCTCCTGCCCTGTATCCGAGGCAATTTCCCCTCTTCTTTTCATAAATATATTTCGGTAAAGAAAGCTTTGAAACTGCTTTAACTAAACCACTGGGCACTTGGAAAGTTACGATAGAAAAGCTGTCAAATTCGGTAGCCTGGAATTCGCTGTCATGTCACAGGCCGACATACCGCAGGCGGAATTGCAATGAGTGCAGGAAATGCTGTGGAACCGGTGTGCGTGGAGTGCCGTAAAGGCCCTTTAACACGACGAGAGAGAGCTGATCAGACGTCACGCCACGGCACCGAAAAGCATTAAGTCAGGAGTATCTCTTTCTGCATCTGAACAGAAAACAGTGAGGCATTTAATATGCCCTCCATTAAGAGACAGACATTTGGTCATCACATCAGTTCCTTCCCATGAGTGACACTTGACTCCTATTTATTTAATAATGCAAAAAAAAAAAAAAAACGAGACTCGAAAGGAGCTCATTCCCCTGCTTCTCAATTTCTGCAGTAAATGCTCCAACAACTAAGAAGCTTAACTCTTCAGATGCTGCAAAAAATGTCTCGCTGAATGACTTGCCCTTGAGTTGAACTTACATTTAAATAAACCATTCCTTATAATGCATTACCTTCATAGCTTCTTTGGACATTTTCACATTTTCTCCTGTGGTCATTGTTTTCTGGAAGAAGATAGGAATGCTTTTTTTCTTAAGTGTGAATGTCAGAGCAGAGAGAGCACCATTCAGAGGGTTACTGTCATTATCCCTTCTTGTATGAGAGCAAGGTTTTCAGATGTGACTTTTTCCACACCCAAATCATGAACTCCAATGGCTCTGCATACCTGAATTCTCAGAACTCTACATATGTGAATGCCAAGCATTTCAAAAACTGTGGTACTAAAAAATATTTTGGTCTTCGCTGTGTAACAAAAGGGGGTGTGGTCGCGTAGCGGGTTCGACTGGGTCCTACTCTCTGGCAGGTCTGGGGTTCGAGTCCTGCTTGGGGTGCCTTGAGATGGACTGGCGTCCCGTCCAGGGTGTGTCCCTTCCACCTCTGGCCCTGCGCCCTGTGTTGCCAGGTTGGGCTCTGGCTTGTCGTGACTCCACTTGGGACAAGCAGTTATAGACAGTGTGTGTGTGTGTGTGTGTGTGTGTGTGTATAACAAAAGTCATTTATTAGATTCTAAAGAAACTCAGGGTATTCCCAGGTTCTTTCTGTTCCAATAAAACAGTGGTGCAGGTGAAAGTTGTAATAGATTTCACGCTGATTATGTGCCACTATAATTTATAATGGTAATTTATTTATTTAGCTGATCCTTTTCTCCACCACGAATGATAACATTAAGCTTTTACATCAAGCTGCTTGCAATTATTTATGCAGTTTGGTCATTTGTACTGGAGCAGCTCAAAGTGAGTACCTTGATTATAGGTACTACAGCAGGAGTTGGAATTAAAATCCATGTGACAGCTCTAACCGCTATGCCGCCTGCTGCCCCTGTGATGGGGTTTGTGTGTGTGAACTTCAGCAAAACCGAACCAAACTCTGCATGAAAGTGCGAAACTCATCGTTCAAGCAAACATCTCCAATCGCAGAGTTCTCCAGCAGAGAACAAACGATTTTGTCCGGGCTACGTTACGCACGACAAAAGACGAAAACGGCGAAACTGCCGCTGTGTTATTCAGCTGACACAATGTTGCAATATATACAAACACTTACAACCTCGTCTGCCTCAACGGACGTTACTAAATAACGGAGAGACAAAGCAAAAGTTATTAAGACGACAAACGATTCATCACAATCATAATAGAGGAAAAATTCAAGACAATTTAAATGTAATTTCCAGATCTATTACGCCCCCATACTATTTTCAACCGAAGACTGCAATTTTTCCAGCACCATCCCCAACCTTAAGCGTGGTAACCAAGAAGTCACAATATCAAATAAGAAATAAGTGCATGCCACTTCTGTACAATGCGATTTTAGTGAGTCAGTACTTTTAGTATAGGGCTCTGTTGTCCCTGATAGTCCTTCTGTTCTGAAATTTATTTTGAAAAAAGCGGAAAGCCGAGTGTTTGCTCGAACCCTCCCGGCGCCGTGCGGCGGTGTGTCGTCATTCATCCAACAGCACTTTGCTCAAAAGAGCACCGCTCCTCCATCCTTTCTTGGCAAGTCTCAAGGCTGCAGAGCAGAAAGGAACTCTTTGCCGGCTTTTCAGCTCTGCATTTTATCTCCCGTTCTGTCTGAGCACTTCAGGCACACAATATGGGTGATTTGTGCGCAAGAAACGGACAGCGAACGTTGGGTGTAAAGAAAGGCAAAATGCTGTCCGGTGTTACAACAGACAATGTCAATTATGAAAGCAGGTATTGAGTTGCCGTTAAAACTGTTACTTTTACAAATAGAGGCGTTTTACTGAAGGCGGAATGTCTCAGTTTCCTCTTATTTTACCCAAAGGGTGAAAAGGTAAAAAGAAACGAATAAAAACACGTCCTGCTCAAGGGACATCTTAACTAATTGCTGTCATTAATAGGGTTCCTGAAAAGTTGAACTCTATTGCTTTTTGCATCACTCCTCATTAGGTGTTCAGGGCCATTAGGTTTCTTGGAAACAACTTGATGTGTCTGAACAAGAGGTGGTAGCCTGTGCTGCACTTCGCTTTGCGGCTGAAACGTGCGACTCGTACGTATTATTACATGGCCATCAGAACTTCATAATACTTGTTACAGAAGCACAGTGAACCGGTATGAAGCTCTCTTGAGCTCTGATGGCTGGTTCACAGTTGTGGTGAACCCCAGGGTGCAGTGGGCACAAAGCAGAGGATACCTTTAGGGAAACAACAGTGCGTTGTAGGGTAATCTCATCCACATCTAATCGTCACAAGTAGGAGGAACTGGTTCAGTCATTATTCAATAACTGGCTTTATTGGTTTACACTTATTCACTTTGCAGATGCTTTCCTCCAAAGCGACTTCCAATGAGCTCTATGTAGTGTTATCAGCCCACACACTTTATTATACTGCTAGATACACTACTTACACTGGGTCACTCATCCATACACCAGTGGAACACACTCTCTCTGTCACTCGCACACTATGGGTGAAGCTGAACAGCAGGTCTTTGGAGTGTGGGAGGAAACCAGAGTACCCAGAGGACACCCGCACAGACATGGGGACTGAACCCATGTCCTCACACACCACCCGGGTGCTGTGAGACAGCAGCACCACTCATCGTGCCGGTCTGTATAACGATTATGGTGTAATTACCTGTCATATGTTCTATGTACATTTCCATTTACTCATTTAGCTGACACTTTTCTCCAAAGCGACTTACAATGATAATCTATTCCCAATTGTTTACCCATTTATACAGCTAGGTAATTCTACTGGAGCAATTTAGGATAAGCACCTTGCTCAAGGGTACTACAGCCGGAGGTGAGATTTAAACATGCAACCTTTGGGTCTAAAGGCCTCCGATACCTCTTATGACCTAATGTAAATCCACGCTAATGAAGGCACTTGGCCGAAACACTTAGACATCTGGAAACTTGTTCGTTGACTGAAAAAACTGACAATGCTGCATTACGAAATCTATGTGGGATAGAGGCAGCAGTTTTCTGGTTCCAGGTGCAGGACCTTCCCACGTCCATCTGCCGCTTTTATCATACAGAGGTGTATCATGCTTGAATTCATCTGTACAGTTCCTTTGATATTCAATTATATAAACAAATAAACATCAGAGCCAGGTGGCAATTGATTATTGAAGCCATAGTGAGAGCGTAATGGTGTTGCTTCCTCTACTGTCTAAAAGGAGGTTTATGTTCTCCTCAACAGTTTAGGGGTATGCGTTGCTCTTCTCTCTGCCTAGGCACTCAGACGTCATTAAATTAATTATCAGCATTAATTGTTAAAGATGAGTCTTTTTTTGCTTAGCTTCTGATGCGTGAAGTGCAAAAGTGTCGACCTTTCCGGCCTCGCCTCGCTCGGAGACGCGCAGCCTTTCTGAGAAGCGCTGCTGTTTTTAGTTCCGGAAGGATTCATGCAGAATGTGTGGCGTGACCCTCCAATGAACCATGACCGTGGACCGTGTCTGCTTCCTTAACTATCACAAACCACGCCGCAAACGAAATCCAAATTATCACAAAAAGTCAGGTATCTCCATTGCCGGTGAGCCAATTCATCCCAGGCTGAAGGAGCGTAGGGGTTCAAAGTCATGCCTGTGGGCATGTCACAGAAATAACAGAATATTAGCTTTTTCCGACTAATGTTTCATAATATAAAAACCGCTGCAATTCTCCACAGCGCACCCTGCAATTACACTCGGGAGCCTGGAAAAGGAACGTAGTAAATGAAATATACATATAAAAAAAGTGCTTAAATTACCTTCACTGACAGTCATTTGAAATAATTTTGCGATTGCAAATTGGTCAAATTTCATGGCCAGCCACCATGGCCAATCCACTGCAAGACCTGGAGCTTTTTCGCTCTTGTAATGAGCACTGATGCTCTGAAGGCCTCTCCACGGCAATGGATCCAACCCTCTAACCAAGCGCTGAACAGATAAACATATCCAATAATTAGTTACTCAGCACTAAATGACCCCAGGGTTATTAAATACCTCAGAATTTAATTATACTCCCTCTGATTTGTACCTTTTCCCCCCCGTCATCCTGAACTGTCCTTTTGCCTCTTACGGCACTGTGTCTTTGTGTCTGCGATGGAAAAGACCCAGTTCTTGTGTGAAATTTAATTTTTTTATTTGCCCCCTTACTGTGAATATCGGCATCACAGAGAGAGAAGAAAGATTTGATAAAGGGTTATGGGGAAGAGGTGCCATAAAGGACTTTGCCTGGGTAGCTGCATGGAAAAACTCCGAATCTCCCTTGAAAGGCACTGCTTTCAGATCTCGACACAGCGAGAGGAGGAAAGCTCCATGTGCCTCGTAAAAACCTTAGAAACCTACACGGCAGCTGCGCTTGTCCTCATCTTCTGCACCAGAACACTCGGATGACGTTTCATTTTACGACATCAGACACACGTGACAGAGTGTGGAGGACACGCAATAAAACCGGCTCTTGCAGAGTTCATTAAACGTGCCCTTTTTACTGCGCAATTAAACGTTGTGCTATTTGTCGGCCGGCGTTTCGGTCTCTGATCTGCCCGTGTCCTCTCTTTGAGTTCCATTTCTCATTGCTTCTCGAATATGTATTGTGTCCCTCGCTGTGCTGATGTGTGATCTTCCCAAGCTTACACTGACAGGGGACTCCTACATCACACTCCTATATACTCTACTGTGAGCCTCTAATCATTAGCTGCCTGGTTTGTCCCCCCAGCATCATTCAAGCTGTGCAGTTGTATCAGTGACTTTTATAGCTCTTTGGAGAGAAGGGTCAAATGCTGATACGCTGAAGGCTCTGGGGCAGGTTTGTTTGTATTTGTCTCTTTTTTTCCCCCACAGACCCCTTGGCTGGCTGCCCTTCCGTTGATCAAGTTCCCCAACCCTGCTCTGGCAGTTGCTGTGAACCCAGTGTATGTCAGACCAACCAGCAGGACAGGATATTATCTGAATATCTATCTAGTATCTGAGCAGGCCTGCTTCATAATAATCTGAGCGCTGGGGGGGCTTCTGTGTGCATGGCCTGAGAGCAGATTGCTCTGGGAGAGCAACACGATCTAAACCTTTCAGAGCATCTTCTCATCTCTCCTCCACCGTCCCACTCCCACCCTCCCCTGATGCCAGGAAGACGCACTCACGGTAGCATTTTCGCAGGTAGCTCAACAGACTTTTTAAAACATCATTTTTACATTTCTTTGAGTGCCACTGAAGCACCAAAGACCATAAACTGTAACAGCTTCATGAACTGCAAGAGCAATTTTTTTTCCCATAATGCAATTGTTCACTCACTGTTTGCATCCTTCAGGAATTGGGTGGATGTTGTGAAGAATGCAAATTTTCAGTACTGTATACACAGACCCAAACATGAAGCTGGAGAAGCGTATTTCAAGTGGTAATATTTCTTTGCGAGTTAATCTTGTCCTACTGTCATAAACGCAGCGCTATAATTGTGCGGTCCTATTAACAGCCGCAAACAGCCTTTTTATATATCCTATTAGAGTAGGTCTGTAGTTTTCACACACAGCTGAGCATGTGCCACGGGCTTGTTCCAGCTGGTTAAAACAAGCGAAAACATGTATTTCGATATATTCTTGCAAAATGATAAAGAACTAGTTGTAATTAAGTGCAACAAATTACACGGCAGACACTGTACCAGCATTTTCTTCAAAACTTGATGCTATACAATATGATCATTTTCCAGTCATTTCATGTCATTTTCGAATTAATTGCAGAATTTCAAGCTAAAATTCTTTTTCTTAAGCAAGGGAGAGAGAAGTTTACTTTTTTGACTGTTAGATGGTTCTTATTTTTTGCAGTGTGTACTGCAGATGGGATTGTCCATTATTTTCTTGCAATGCTGGTATCAATACACAATATCTGTCCTGTACATGTCCAATCAATACGTTTTTTATACACTTATATCTGTAAAAGTCAAAGCATCATTTCACTAAAAGTGATAAAAGTAAGGCTTCCTTTCACTTCCCAATTGGTTCCTGCATGCATTTGTACCTCTCAGAGCATCAATTCAAAAAGGGACACAATGCGATGGCCACATGTTACCCTTAGCATTCTGCAAATTTTGCAGACCCACTGGAAATATCATAAAAGCCTTAACGCTGCTATTATGGACATTTATCAGTACCTCCACGTAATAATGTCCGACTAACTTGCCTTCAAATCACAAAGGGAGCACATGTTCCTTATCAACGAGCCAATTTCTCCTTTAAAAATTCATTTATATTTGTGTCTTCAGCCTGGTCTTGATAACCTTACAAATGCTTTTTTTTTTCTGCAGGCATCCTTTTCTGCATGCCAACAGCAGGTCCCCCAAAGGTTAATTACTTATAATGACGCAATAACTTGGTTTACAGGAACCTTAATTGGATTTAGTGAGGGCTATGGTTTCTCAGATGTACTATAAAAAGCCAAAAAAACGACAGAAGATGATTCACTCTGGTTCCTCTCATTACACTTAACATAAGAAGAAATATCTGTTAGGGCCCAAACAGATGTCTTGATTGCCAGCAGAGAGGTAATAATTTGCTCTTTCCTGCTCATTTATTTCCCATCACTAGGTCTACTGGTATTGTCTTATTAAATATTTCCCTGATTGTTCTTTTTTGCACAAATGTTTATCGGAAGAGAAATACAGCCGATGCCTGCCGGTGCAAGGAAGCAAATTAAAAATACCCCAACCAGGAGGCTTAAATTTGTTCACTCGAGTTCCAAAATCTTACCATCTGGTAGATGTGTTTGTCTTTCAGAAGGTCCATTTCTGACTTCAGCTGCTTGCATTTGAGGTTGTCGGCGACCTCTTGGATAATATTAGCGTTTGACTCGTTTTTCAGGTTTTAAAGCAATCCTGGTTCGTAACCCAGTGAATACAGTATTTGTAAAATAAATAGAGCATGTAATTTTTTTTTTCCTTGGTTATGTAAGAGGGTATCTGGCACCGCAGCAAAGGAAAAAAGATGCATACAGCACAGCAAATACCATGTTACAGCGGCCCGTTGCCGAAGCAGTACTGGATTAGGTCTGGGGTCAGTGAGGCGCAGCTATCTACTGTTCCTCTGTAAGCCCTCGCCTCCTCTGTCCTGCTTGGGAATCTTAATTGCAATTCTGCCTTCTAGTTCCCTCAAGACTATTTGGACTTTTAATTAAATTAAGGCAGAGCCCTTGAGAACCATACAAATCTAAAAAACCTCGATCTGCATGTCAGCCTTTACTAAAAACCGCACATCTGCAGCATACTTCAGTGAAATGATTTTTGTTCTTGCATCACCCAAAAGCATTTGCTGCAGAACACATAAGATATGAATATATTAATGATGAATTGTATTTTGCAGCAATATACTGAAGGTATGCATGATGTCCGCTTTTAGCAATTTGGTCCTGCTTCGGTCTAAACCGCGCCGTTTCAGTACAGTACATTTTCCTGTCGGGAATTTCACACAGATTAAGTGTAGATATTGACGAAAAATGTTATTAGTGAAAGTTTAATGTCAGACTTGGATCAAATTAATTAGTTCCGATCAATTTGGAATAAGATATGAACATCAGGAGTGGACATCAAGTGCACAGCTGACCTTCCCTAAACGGGGTTTCTGTAGTCTCGAGGTAAGTAATCGAGATTTAACGTTGACAAAATTGATTTTTTAACCTACAAGTGTAGGTTTCGTCTGCTGGGATTACTCTTCCTATTTCAGATTTATTTTAAACCCTGTCAGAAAATTGTCCCATTACACTACTCAGTGCGGACAGCTTTTTACGGAAGAGAAGCTGTAGATACAGTAAAACAGGCCAGCAAAAAATACGCAGACTTTAAGCAGAATTAAACGTAAAACACATCTTAAACACATATAAAAATTTGCTGTTATATTATTCACAAACAAGTTCCGTTTTTCCAGTTGAGCTTTTTTTTACTCAGTTTCCCGTCAGGGATCAGTAGGGTTGTGCATTACGAAACACACGCAGCCGCACCTTTGCGAGATGTTACACTAGCAGGAGGTTTAACTATGAAGTCACACATTGCTCACGTTAAGAAGCTGTTCACGGCCAACTTCACACATTTCTCATTTGCCACGCTAGAGCTCGCCATGCCGTAACCCATTCTCAGTTGTTAAATGCTCAAGTTATGACCGTTTTTCACTGTTCTGGTAGCTACACTTCAAGCAATCGCACAAAATTTACTACTTACTCACAGTCAGAGTTACGCAGCTGGATAAGTGCAAATTTTGCCGTCTGCAGGGTTTTTTTTTTTTTTGTGGGGGATGAAAACATAAAAGAAAGACTTAAAATAATGTGCTTAGTGTCCCGGTGTATCCAATATCAACCCTGATCATCATCACGGAGTGTGGTTTCTGTAAACTTTTGTGCTGAAATAGACTTTTTATGTTCTTTATTATACATAATAGAAACATAGGTGTAAACCCATGATTAAAAAATGAGCTACACCACTTAGGGAATGTATGTTTTTTGCAAAGATCCAATGAAAAATACAAGGTGTAAACACATGAAAGTCTCAAAGATCATGATATTTCCACGAAACTGCAAAACAACACTGATAATACATAAAACCACATTTTTTTCAGCCTTATTGGATATAACATAACGGGGAGTGGTTTTGTGGCAGGTTTGACCTGTGCCTGCTCTCTGGAGGGTCTGGGGTTCGAGTCCTGCTTGGGATGCCTTGTGACAGACTGGCATCCCGTCCCGGATGCATCCCCTCCCCCTCCAGCCTTGCGCCCTGTGTTGCCAGGTTAGGCTCCGGTTTGCTGCGACCCCACTTGGAACAAGCGATTTCAGACAGTGTGCGTGTGGATATAACATTTAAAGTTATTGGGTAATACTCTTTTTTCACCATCAGTTCCAGACCATGTTTTTTGCTTAATGTATGGCTAAATATACAGTACTCTGTTGCCAATATTGGATGTGTTACAAAATTAAACACACCAAATATTTTATTTATTTATTTCTTTATTTATTTTTTTTCTTTTTCTATTGTGTTTGTTACATTTGAAAAAGTAACACAGGTATTATAATATATTTTTATATTTTTGTCCCTGTGCATTACTAGTTGCATAACATAAAATTGTATTTTATTAACATATACATAAGAAGTTTATATATCAAATTTAACACAAAGCATTTGTGCAAACAAAAATGCAAAATTACACTCCTGTCATAGTTTCAACGTTAAAAACAAGACAGACAAATCCAATGAAGTAAAAACAACATTTTTTTATAAACAGATATGGCTTAAAATATGTAATGATATATAACAACCTCATATTTCAGAGGTAATTCAATTGCAGTCTATCTATAAGCAGAATGCTG
This sequence comes from Scleropages formosus, assembly GCF_900964775.1. Classification (NCBI taxonomy): domain Eukaryota; kingdom Metazoa; phylum Chordata; class Actinopteri; order Osteoglossiformes; family Osteoglossidae; genus Scleropages; species Scleropages formosus. The sequence goes on along the minus strand of NC_041808.1, from coordinate 9,516,342 downwards.
GACACCTTTATGAATCTTCCCATACGGTACAGTAGCTATTTGCCATAAACCACACACACACTGGCTGAAGCAGCTTGTCCAGAGCGGGGACACAGTGAACCGGAACCTAACCCAGCAACACAGGGCATGAGGCTGGAGGTGAAGGGGACACACCCAGGACGGGATGCCAGTCCATCACAAGGCACCCCAAATGGGCTCGAACCATAGCCCCACCAGAGAGCACGACCTGGCCATGCCAGCTGCACCACTGCACCCCTGCCGTGAGCAGGTGCCCAAAAATGGAATACATAGAATATTATGTAGCTATGTTATATCAGGATCTATGGTACAAAACAAGGTAAACAGAATCCACGTTGGCATATATTGCACTGGTTTGGCCTAAAGAAAGATAAAATAACATGTTGCAGATGTAGATGTAGCAGTATTGTCATTACTACTGTTACTATTATTACTTTGTTACCCAGAAAAGTAATAATGTCAAAAAAATACATCACATCTAATATGGCCTGCTGGTCTCCTGTAAATTATTAAAAGTCCATTGTTATGATTTACATCATGCCTGCATAACGCAAAAAAGGAGAACGCATAAACATGCACGCAACTGCGAAAAGAGTCCACGCTGGATTTTGTCAAATTTCTCTTGTTTTTACTGTCAAGGATTTCGTTGTGCCGTTTCTTTTTTTGCCTTAGCTTTTCCCCTTTGCAGCCATTTCATTATGCTAATCACATTCAGGCAGGAAGATATCCAAATAAAATAGCAAAGACCCTACAGATGGAGAAAAAGTCAATCAATACATTTTAATCTAGGAACGGGGTGGGAATGTGAAATTGCGTGTTACAGAAATGCGTTATGCAATTTCCCGGGAAATAAATAAAACAGGTTATCGTCCGCGCTCTTCAGCGCACCTGTATGTAATCTGTTACTCCACGAATCAACACATCTCACGAAGAGGCCAGATCGAGCAGCCTCCAGTTGCCATGGCAACGGGCACTTTGTTTCCCAGGCAAACACTCCGAGCACTCAGTAGCGTGAGGTGGAGTGGCCATTTCACGTGAAGTTTCGGCAATTCAAAGCACCGCTTCTCAAACTTGGGGCCGTCAACGACTCATTAGCTGCGACATGACGCCTACTTGGAGTCGATAGCTGCGCCGCCTTAGTCCGTCCTCAGCCGCCAAAACCCATTATGTCCGTGAGTGACACGAGCGGTCGCCCTTCCCGAGGAAGTGCACTTATGCCCAAAGGAGGCCTCCAACTTGTGTTACAAATGCATGATCGCCCTCTCATCGAGCCGTTGTTCGTTTGTAGCACCTGCTTAGTTAAGTGTATTTTTCAGAAAAGATAAATGTTTACTTGCCATCATATTTATTTTTTTCTCTATTTATTAATATTGTTTTTTTTTCCTGCTGGTAACACTTGGTCCACCACCGGGAGGGGGTAGCAAAGTGGAAAAGAAAGATCCTAAAGCACAATAAAAGGCCCTTCCCAGGAACAGCCAACGCTTCAGTAGATGCTCACCGAGGGCTTTGTGAGGACCGAGGTGGCGGACAACACTGCAGTTATGTCAGACAAAGAGGATAAGACAACGTAATGACCTGGGAACAAATGCAAATGTCCTTAATTTGCCTTTATTTTCATTTACATTTATTCATTTAGCACTTTTCTCCAAAGCTATGATACGGACCTTTACACAGCCAATTAATTCTTGCATAAAACCGTAATATAATCAGCACACCAATTTCACACTGAATATAATTCAGTGAAATTAATGCACACAGCGAAATGCACAGTTGCAGAAAGCTAACCTGTACATACACACTGTAAATATGTACCTTTCAGTTAAAAGAGGTGGAAAACTGTGAGATTTCTTAGTAAGCAAAGGATTCTACGTTATACATAGCAAGGTTTTCCTCTCCAGTTCCAAAGCTCTGGAAAACTTGTTGACCAAAGCAAACAGACTTTCCTGGACATGACCGAAAGGGATTCTGATGAGGAGGGGGTGGCGCATGGTGGCAGGTTGGAAGAAAGACACAGGACACAGGGAACCTCACCTACCCCCATGTCAGCGACTGAAAAATATTCATTTATCCCGTGAATTAGGCCACCGGTTTTAATTTAGCCGTACTGTCAGCGTCCTTGACCAATGTCGGCCGTGACAAGATCCGTGAGCCAGAAAAACGTGAAAAGCCCCTTTCTTGATTTATTTATTCGCCATCCATCCAGGCTGTATCAGCACATAACCGGAGGAGGCGAACCGCGTTCGACATTACAAGTTCCCTTAATCGTTGTAAATCTTGCAAGAAACATGTTTGGCTCATTTTTAGCTGTATCATTGATGAATTCCCACTTTCAGATTTTAGCTAAAGCTCCTGTTCCCTGACTTGACAAATTTCTCCCATGTTTAACTATTAATGAGCAGATAGGCATCAGGTACAGAACATCACGGAGCAATCACAGATATGAAGAACTGTCACTGCCTCTCCAGAAATGAAAAATCATGGTCGACCACCATACTGTAGTTTTTTCAACTTGTCAAAGAGTTCTGATGGTTTTGAATCATGCAGACAACGTAATTTGACTTTCTCCAAATCCAGAGTTTCCTTTGGAATCAGTGCTGAAAGTAATCAATTGTTATCAGTATTTTCTCTGGTCAAAAAGTGAAGCTTGCCCCATGTATGAACGTAGGTCATCTCAACAGGGGGACATAGCCTCAGCTGTGCCAGTATATATAATATTTGGATAGTGGGTAAATATTAGTAGAGGCGAGTTAAAAGGGTGTGACAATATCTTCAAGAGATAGAATTAACATTACCAAGATGAATGTTCCTCCTAGAACAATAATTATTCCAGTCAACACATTCTGTGATTCATAAATCTTCCTTTTTGTGAACATGTCTCAGGTTAGAAAATATGTAGGAAACAGCAAGGACCCCAGAGTTAAAAGAACTACCATAAATATGCCTTTTTAAAAAGAATATAGTAGGTCTATCATTTTTACAATTATTTCTTGAGGCCCGTTTGCTGCTTTAATTCTAAGCACATTTTCGCAATGCAAAATGTCATCTATTTCTAATATCCTAAGTCCAAAATTAGGAAAACTTTTATAATTAGTCCCATTTTTATCAGTTATTGACAGAAGACTGGGTTTCAGTCATACCATAGACAGTTAGATATATTAATAATACTACACTCTCTTGGTATTTGCTATATGGCCAATGGAAGGATTGCATAGCTTGGAATTTATAGATAGTACATTTACCTCATCTCAGAACCTTAGAAAAAATTTCCATGAATCTTTGTCACATTCTTTCAATAGATACACCTGAGAAACTATAGAGACCCTTGGATGACTTACTGCTTAAAACACACACATTCAAACATAGCAAGCATGTTTGAGAAATATAGTTTATTATTAGAGAAGTTCTCACAGTGGAAACTTGGCTGGTGAGAGAGAAATGAGGGCATGTTAGCATTCAGATTGCAGATAAATAGAGTGAATTAACTACGAATGAAGACCTATACAAATTTACAATGCAAACAGTACAGTGCAAACTGTGCTGGCGAAAGACCCTTCATCAGGGGCATATTGCCCTGAGAAGACTAGGTAAGATTAGGAAAGGCTCCTCATCATGTTATCCACGTTGTAGGAAGTGGTTTATCTTCTGAATATGTTGTGGGTCTGCTAAGAAGTGCAATTCCGAATCTGAAAATGTCACATCTTGCAGAAATTCATAGAAATATATACAATTAATAACAATCTTAGCTGTTCCAAGTCCTGGAGATGGATGGCAACCACTGCCATAATAGCTAAGATCTCTATTTCTTAAAAGGAATAATGAATTATGAAAAACCCCCTAGCATTTCTCTGTGGTTAGTTCTTTGTTAATAGTTAAATCTTGCCTCAGTCTTTAAAATTTCCTTAAGATGTTGTGCACAGATTTTTGCCAGTACTGGGCATGGGAAACTTTATTCTCATGCATTTATTCTGAATCAGGAACTGACTGGTCAGAGTAATATTACACTCAATATTAGAAATACCTTCTTTCTACCTTCTATGTACTGTACATATCCATATTCCAGGTGCTTCTATATCACGGAAATATAAGGTTCATTTTGATCTTTGTGAAAGTATAAATAAAAGCAATTTTGCATTAGGATTTTGTGTTGTTCTTTTATGACATTTACAATTATTTACTCAGCTGATGCTTTTCTCTAAAGCCACAATGTCAAGATTACAGTTAGCACAAGCTTACAATTATTTACCCATTTATACAGCTGGGTAATTTTACTGGAGCAATATAGAGTAAGTACCTTGCTCAAGGGTACTACAGCTGGAGATGGAGATCAAACCTACAACCTTAGATCCAAAGGCAGCAACTCCAACCACTACACTACCACCTGTCTCCTACAACATAGCAACCTGTTTGCAGGGCTGTCTGACCCGGGCAGAAGTCGGACAACACCAGGCCATCCTACTGTACCTGTTTAGGACAGAGGAGAAAGACGCGTTCTCAGACTGTAGCCAGCCGATCAATATTATCGATAACGTGCTTGGGTTGTTCATTCCCCGACACACCCAAATACAGAAAGCTTGGACTGTGACGTTGAGATCTTTTGCGAAAAATAAAACAAGGTTGGGTTCTTATACGAAATGATGTGTGAACACACACAGCATCGCTGACAACAACAGAGTTTTCATGAGTGTTTTCATGATGGTTTCAAAGTCTTTCCATCCGGCTCATTTTACCCCTCTGCTGCAGCGTCGTGCATCAAGCAAGCGGGAAAGCGAGGTCGCCGGCGAAAGGCGTGGGCCACACGGCAGCCGACATCCCGACAAAGCGAAAAGCAGACGAAAGACGACGAGTCGGGCAAACACACTACCAATCCTCTGGGTCGAGGTCGGCTTATTCGCATCCCGTCATCTGGCAGCAAAGCAGAGCCTTTCTCCTCCGCACGCTTTGCTCATGCTTCGCACCAAGTGTGTGGAAATGAGTAGTGCTTTAAAAATATAAATGTTATCATGGCTCAGACACACGTTTTCGTAGTATGTGAGTAATCGTATAATTAGTGTCGTCTGACAAGCAGGATCTGTTGTATAATTCACGGTGACAACAAAAATTCAATGTAAGTTCGATTCCTATTATTTATAAAAACGTGTATACTCTTCGGCTTCATTATGAATTCATACAATTTTTATGAATATTTTATGTCCCAGGCTGGTAAATAAAGTGGTAGTGATAATTTTTAACTACATTACAGTTTTTGCTCCGCTGAGAAACAAGTTTTTATTATGAATGACCAGCTTTGTTGCACAAATAAGGAAGGAATTACTAATGAAACTGCACTGTGTCCCACACTTTGTAAAGCCTGTGGAATAAAACTGACACAGTGGTTCTGAGGGCAGCTGGATCAAAACATAATGCATTGGAACGGTAAACGCTGAGATGAAACACAAACAAAATAAAATGTCCTCATTATCTGCTAATGAACAAATGCACATTTTACATGTCCACTTTATAGAATATTGGTCACATCTCTCATACTCGATTCCATCCATGAGCACAGACACACACACACAATTACATATGCATGGAATGCACAATAGGGCAGGAGATATTCTGCTTTATTGAAACACTAACAATTCTTCACTTTCTCCATCTATCAACTGTTCTCCGCTTACAGCAACTGATGAATACATATGAGGGCTGGGAAAACTGTGATCTCATCAAAAATTAGCTCATTTGTTGACTTATTTATTTTTCTGCTCATTCTTAAGAACTTTCTGTAGTAACGGAGACGATGTGTGGAAGTGTAATCCTAACCTAACCCCCTCTTCAAAATTTCCGTTCACCAGGAGAACCTCTTCTGCTGTAGTATGACAGACTGAAGCAGCACCACTGCGGGCCTGGCTAAAGGATAATCAGACATTCGACGCGCTACAGCCGCGGGAATTCACACTAGAGGTATGAACTATCCGAGGGTTCGAAGCCATCATGTACCTGTCGTTATTTCTTCTCTAAAATACACCGGCAATACTGCAATCGCACCCTGTCTTGAGATGGGCCAAAGCAACACATCGGGGTAGATGTGTCAGAAATGTTGTTTGCAAGAACAGAGGCATGAGTGTGGCACTGGAGAGAGCTCGCTGTTTGCGGGCTCAAAGATTGGTCCACTGTCGAGGGTCCGTTGTCTGAGCAAGATGCGGCTCCGTCTCTTGGGTTACAACAGGCAGTGCGGCCCAGTCAAAGGACCCGGGTTTGAATCCGTCTTCCTGCTGTAGCACCCTTAAGCAAAGTGCTTACCTTGAACTGACGCAGTAAAAAAACCCAGCTGTGTAACTGGGTACCTAAATGTAAGTAGTTTAGTGGCCAAACAACACCGTAAGTCTCCTTGGATAGCGGCGTCAGCAACGTGCACAAAATAATGTCACACTATTCAGAAATAAACTCATTGCGTACTCTGGGGGGTTGATGAGTACATATATTATAGCACATGCATAATGTAGTATGAAAGTTACTTTAGTAATATATTTTGCATATGTAACAACATTCCTGGGGGGGTGCGCTGGTGCAGTGGGTTGGACCGGGTCCTGCTCTCCAGTGGGTCTGGGGTTCAAGTCCCGCTTGGGGTGCCTTGTGACGGACTGGCGTCCCGTCCTGGGTGTGTCCCCTCCCTCTCCGGCCTTACGCCCTGTGTTGCTGGGTTAGGCTCCGGCTCCCCGCAACCCCGTATGGTACAAGCGGTTCAGACTGTGTGTGTGTGTGTGTGTGTGTGTGTGTGTGTGTGTGTAACAATGTTCTTGTGCCTTCTGTAAACATGCCACTCTTATATATTAAACCCCAGAGGAAACTGAATGGACAGAAACATATGCTGAGACAAACACACAGGACAGGACGCCAGTCCATCGCAAGGTGCACCAAGCAGGACTCGAACCTCAGACCCACCCTGAGACAAACAGAACACATGAAATGAGGTATGATGTATTTCAAAGAATATTTCAGTATTTTTTGTTATTTTTGAAATGTTTTTATGAAGAGTTACTAGTAGTGGATCGCCCAACACATATAATTCTTTTTTTTAACATTTCTAGCGTGCTGTCGAACACGTCATCGTAAACTGTGAGGCTTAATATGTATGTTAGGTTCTTGATTGTTCGTTTAATTGTCAACTTCTTGGGGATACCTACCCACGCAGCCTTCCATCCATGCGGTGCGAGAAGGTGGGCTCTGAAGCCGAGCCGAGCGGTAAGAAGAGGAGAAACCCTGCCAAGCATTTTTAAGTTCTCCTGAAACTCAGCAGTCAGCAGAATATTCTTTCAGAAGTATGATATCTGCCTTGATCAAAATGAAAACAGATGCTGTTCCCATCTTGAGAAAATGCACTAAGAGCAAATGCGGAAAACAAAGTCAAGGAAAGACCTGAATACTGTTTTTTTTTTTTTTCTTTTTTTTTTTAATGTGTGTATCTGTGTGTAAGCAGAAGGAAAACAGAAAAATAAACATAAAAAAAAAAAACTCCAAGACATGACTTTTGGACATTTTTACCTTTGGAAAACATGAAAATGTACATGGAGATGTACTGGAAATGACCGAGGTGTCTCACAACCCTTTTTTAAAAACAGAATCTCGTAAAAAGCCGCAATATGATTGGCTTCACGCTCTCGGTTGGCTCGAGGACGTGAATAGCGCACACGAGTAACAGAAACTAAGAAAGACAAGTGAATCGTGTTGATTGTTTATTGTCGCTGATTTTTTTGTCTCTCAAAGGCCAACGCGGACGAGGTAATTAGTGACCGTGCTGTCGAGCTCATAGGAAGAATAGAAAATATAGACCTTTCCATCTGAGTGCCTCTCATTTCTTCTCGAAGTGGTTTGTCACCGTGACAAATCTCCTGAAGGCGCCGGTGTCTTTCATCAGTTCAGATTACCATTTCACCCCGGCTCTAGCTAGCTCTTATTCTTTTTCTCCTTTCTTTTTCATGTTGAGCTTTTAACATCTGGGCCGTTTCTCCAGACGTCCCCTGGAATTCACCTAATTATGCATCACAGAGCGTTCAGACGAAGACATGCGGCTCGATGCCGTGACTGAAGAAGGCAAACTATTATCCTCTGCAGCAATGGGGGTCATGTTCTGCACACCGTGTCTCCGGGTGACCGCTGATATTCCTCGAAGAGTCTTTCACTTCCAACTGAGGCAGATAAGCGGGAGGATTCTGCTTTGCGAAGGCCTTGCCAGCATGGATTTCGAGGGGGACGGGGCTTAAACTGTCATGTTCTGCAATATTAATGATCATGTGGCATGTTAAGGTAATTCATATGCATTGAAAAGCAGTATTTTTTTTTTTAGGTCTTCTAATGACTGCGAGCTTAATTTTGCCGTGACTAATGATCACGACCTATTTAAGAGATTTCGCTTTTGAAGTTGCGTTTTTTTTCACAAGGAGTATTTCTACGAAATGAGTTAATTCCCTCTCCAGTTCCAAAAAAAAAAAACAGGAAGTGCAATATACTTTCACATACCTTAATTAAAGAAAACCAAACTGATTTTAATAACTGTAATTTTTCAGGCTTGCGAAGGAGGTGGAGTAGACTTTGCTTGTATATTAAGCAATGTTTATTGTCTTTGCAGTCTCCCGTGCCATTTGCCTGTCTTTCAGCAGCTCTGTCGCAATTTTAAGTAATGCACTGGAATCAGCAGGGGACCCCTTTAAATGTTTTGAGAAATTCAAGCGTTGTCTTGCTGCGAGAATTTCAGAGCACGTTTTATAGGAATTACACCAACAAAGAGGGCAAGACACCATTAAGCAATAAACTTACATTTTGCAAGAACTGCACAGCCACAAAGGTGGTTAAGAAGTTGTGCCGTTCATAAGCTCGAGCTGCCGCTTGAGTATCTGGAATGACCGAAGACATTTTTTTGTTTGACCTTGTCTTTTGACACAGACAATTACCCCTTTAGATCACCAGCAAAGCGATATGTCTGACACGCCAAGATATGGTTTACCAGCTTTCGGATTACAAGCCCCCACCCCAGCCCTTGAGCAAGTTCCCACCGAAGAGCGGATCAAGTGTCCTGTCTTTGTGTCTGATACAGCCCCCAAGATCCGTGATGTTCCAGGCTGGCGCCCAGTCTCTCACGGATGAGTCATAGCGCGGTCAGGTTGCCTTGGAAAAGTGCAGGAAATAATGAATTCATCAAGATACACTGGATCTGAGACCAGCAAGCTGGAAATGACTGATAGCAGCCAAAAATGGGCGGGGGGCCAATGCACGTTCATTAGTAGATTGATGGCACAATGGCATGTGGGACGGTGACCTGGAGGACAGTTTGGATGCCATGAGATTACTGCCCTGAGTGCTGGGTAGAGCGGCATGCAGGGGACACTGGCACAGAGTAGGCTATAGACAGGCTAAATAGTTTCTGCTTAGAGGAGTGGCTTCCTTGATTGGAACATGGGTATGGGCCACAGAGAAAAACAAACTTCTCAGTGTGCGGGGGGAAAAAAAAAAACAAAAACAAAAAGAAAAAAAGATGATTTATCACCTGCCGCAGCACCGGATCCTGTGTGTCCTCCTCAATTAACCTCCGTGCCATGGCTAAACCAAACAGCTCAGTGGGAGCGAGCCCAGAGAAGTCCACAGCATTGCGCTATCCCGGACGGCGGTGATTAGATCTCGCTGGAAGACGGATGGAGAGGTGAGAGCTGGCAGGCCGTCAAAATGGGCAGATGCAGCGGCGCCTCTGTGGGAGACGGTGCCAGCGAACGGTATGGTGGCCATGCAGGCAGGATGCTGCAGTTCCAGCGAACCCTGCAGATGTCGCCGGTGACACCCACTGTCCAGACATCATTTCCACGGTTCTTCTAACAAAGCGGAAACACTAAAACAAAGCGGAAAACTGGCAACCAGATGGTGGTAAAGGTCACTGACATGTAGATTGTTTCTTGGGTCCCAGCGCGGGAAGAGTTCTTACATCATTGATGGCAGTTAAATGGTATCACTTCTTAAGTGGCATCCCGTCCAGAGTGTACCCCTCCGCCCCTTCAGCCTTGCGCCCGATGTTTCCGGGATAGGCTGCGGTTCACCATGACAGCATTTGGGACAAGCGGTTTCAGTCAATGTGTGTGTGTGTGTGTATGTGTGTGTGTGTGTGTGTGTGTGTGTGTGTCTTTCATTCTATAATAGAACCACTGCTCTACAAAATGACACATACTCTATTCATAGTCACCGCTGTAAGCTGAAACAACATATGTTCCAAATTTTACATTTTCATTTCAACTCTGTTAACGGCATACTAAAAACTAGTATAAATTCCCATAGCTACCATCAGTTTAATTGTCAATAACTCAGCTTTTAATTTTTCATTAGTCTAGTATCAGTGAGAAGCGGACTCTGAAAATTATGCCTGTAAAAAGGGAAAGTCTGGCTTTTGATCAATTCTTTAGAGAACGGTTAATGGAATAAAAAAATAATAATTGTCATCGCAATAATAATAAGAATAATAATAATACTACTAATTCAACAGTGTACTTTCCACTAGAAGAGGTCATCATTAAACCGAAATCATTTTATTTCCTGTTAAAGTGCCTTATTGCGTGCATCACCGCGAAGAAATGACATGTCCGTAATAGAATAATTAGCTGAACCCAATTAGATGAGAATGAAATTATTACACGAAAACAATTATGTCAAGCGATGGCAATAGCGGTTATACCGAATGGAAGAAATTGTAACTGAAGGACATTTAGCGTGAAGCATCAATCAAAATTTAGTGATGAGCGGTAAAATTCCGAAGAAACTCTACGAGCGCCGCAAGGGCGACAGCGGGAAGGTTAGCTTCCTCCTGGAGCTGAAACATCGGCTCGGGAAAAAGGGCCAGGACAAATTAACATTCCACGTAGCGCACCTCCCTTCGGACTGCCCGTCGGAGAGGAGTCCGCATCTCCTCCGTCCCGGTTCTGACTCCTTTGCATTAGATCGTCGCCGGAGACGGAGGGGGAGGGAGCCTGTCTCCGCGGACCCCTCCCATGCAATCAGGAACCTATTAGGAATCGGCGTTGGAAAAAGAAAAAGATGACACATATGGAAATTGGTATCCGGCAAATGGAGGTCACGGCCCCCCGAATGCGAAATGCCGTCATTACCTGCAGAATTAACCTGCGAAAGGCATTCAGTAAAATGACTCAGGCCCGTGTTTCTGACAGGCCTGACGGAGTGAGAGAAAACCTTTTATATTCGCCTTTTTTAAAGATCCTGCGGGTGGCCTTAAGGAACATTTTAAAGCAGCTGTACCGAGGCTCTTATGATGATAAGCTCGTCAGGCCTGTCAATCTTGCTGACAGCCAGTCGAATCCACTCTGCCTCGACACGGCAATTGCTTTGGCAGCTGGGGCCTTTGCCAGAGAGTTGTTTATACCCGTAAACAGGTAGCGGGTCAAAAGGGGCAAGGAAAATATGGGTGTTTTATTATCCGAGGGACCGCGCTTCTGGCTTAACCCAGGAACTGTTTACGCGTTGGAAGATTTTGCAACGCGTCACTTGCTCCCCGCTCGGAGCTTCTGCTTTTTATCTCTCCGCATTTCCTATACTTTAGCTTCCGCGTTTAAGGATCCACGGCAGAGCGTTCTACTGCCTTGTTGCTATAATCTGCCTAATTGTCTCATTACAAAGGCGCTTATATAAACTGTCAATTTGACATGCCGAGTCAAGCGCCTTGGTGTGTCTCCACAGGGTTTCTACCTGGCGCGAACTGACTTTAATCAGGGACCCGAGGCAAGTGGTGTCCTCAAAAGTGATTTACAGGAGAGGGATGCTCTCAAAATAGACTCCTGGAACATGTTCCGCACAGGAAGTAGGTCTGAAGTGTCTGCCTGTCGCAGATTGCAGAAATGTAGCGCATTGTGCGAAACGGCTCTGTAAAATCCCCCCTTCGCACGGTTATCACCAGGTGAGGGCCTTGCACGTTACGTGGAAATTATTGTGTTTGCCTCTTTGATCTTCACAAAGGTTGTCAAAGCTTGTCAGCCATAAGACTAGATGATACTAAAAGTTTACCGGTGACACCCATGTTCCGACTTCCACGTCACATGGACGTTGAACGTCGGCACTGTTTTACACTAGTTCTTACGAGGAAAAGGCAGAGGGGGAGCTACATTCGAGGTCGCGTCGTGTGGGACGTTGGTTCCGACGTTTCGCACCAATGCCCCGCACGACGCGGTTTAATCCAGAAGTACAAAACTCCCAGTCAGTTGACACCAACTGCGGAAGCCTACGGGTTTTAAAACGTTCAAGGTCATTTTAATTCTTGAATGAGACCTGAACGCTAGAACTAAACCCATCTCATCTTGTCTTAAATCTCTATCTTTGCGACATTCATACACAATGTGAGTAATTTACATTCGTTCATTTAGCTGAGGCTTTTCTCCAAAACAACTTACAATGTTAATGTTACAGCTAGAAATTGATGACTACTTACTCATTTATACAGCTGGGTAATGTTACCAGAGTAATTTAGGGTAAATACATTGTTGCAGGGTACTACAGCCACAGATGAGAATTGAACCTATAACTTTGGGCTCTAACTCGAACTACTACGCTACCGAATGTCTAACTCTTCACTTAAGCATTGTTTCTCTGTTTTGTCATTAAATTGTAATACCTTGGATAATAAAAGCGACGCACAAAATCAAAGCAGTGCAATAACACGGCAAAATATATCCATCGGAAATCTCCGTTCTAAGATATAGCGCATGCAGAGGTGACACTGCTGTCCCCGTATTAGTCAGTGAAGTATATATACAAAAATAAACTAAATGATTCATGGGGATGATTCATAGGGGTTCACGTCCTTTGAACTCCGTGAACTTGAAAACTGGTCGTAGGGGATCAGCAGCAGCGCAACTACAAATCCAGATTTACATCAAAGACAGTAATCCTATTGCGTAGATGAAAGGAATAAGACCCAGTGATTTTGTAAGAATACCAGGATTAGGAAAACATATCGCTTTATGATAGACAGCGTCTTTCTACCGATCCAGGTGCCCTCCCCCCCCAGAATTATGCCAAGGGCACTTGTGGCCATCTTGGCCACTACCGAGAAGGCTCTACAGAAGTCTTGCTCTATTTCAAAAGTTTTATTCAATGTCAGTCAACTATGAAATGCAATAGAGAAATTACACCGTAGGCACAGTACTGTATAGACCTGCATTGAGCAAACTGGCTTATATGCAGAATTGTACAGAAATGCACCACATTGATAGGCTTGTGAAGAACGAGCACAGGCGTTCATGTACATCCAACAGTTACTTCTCTAAAATGACATACTGAACAGGTAGATGAAAAAGCTTTTTAATAATTATATTTGAAGACATTTTCCAAATGGACGATGTATACATACAATCATGAAATATGAGTTTTTCCTGTGTTTTCACAATGGGCAGCGGGTCACCTGATGATGCAAGGTGTGGATTTCTATCCTAAAGGTGGCAAAAACCAGTTTCGCCAACTCCAGCGATTTTGCACAATGACTTCCGAGAGATAAGCCAGAAACCTCGTAAAGGTATTGCTCGAATAATTTTTAATCAATGCGAGCAAAAAGCAGACACTGTGAAAAAGATCGACAGAAACAATCACAATTTAATGGCACGGTGCTCCGAGAAAGACATTCATTCTGCATGCCGTGCTTACTTTTTATTGCTCTGCTCTTTGAGGTGGTGATATATTTCATTATCTACCCTCTTCCTCCATTTTTGGTCTAATAACACCATGACAATGTTTTAACTGATAGCTCATGGGAAAATACGGACAGTTTCATTAAAAGCTACATTGCTTCCGGTTTAATTCAAGTATTCATTGCGGAAGAGTGCCGAGCCGAACTTCCAGAGGTGTCTGGCTTTAGTAATCCCTGCATGTACGTCACACCAAGACAATGTGTCACATTCCTCTTAGCCATGACAAATACTCCTGTTTTACTGTCAGCCTGCCGAATCCCATGGCAGACGTCACGGCGAACAAATTCTTCACCGAAAACTGACAGGTTTATCTTTTTTCCATCACTGCCTGTCAAAAAAGCCAACACTTCAAGGTGCTGGTATTTGTTGTTGTTGTGCTTAGCCCCAGGTAATATTAACTTTATTACAAAAACACTTCACAAGTTGCAGGAAAACAAAGTTTCAAAGGAGGTGTGGAAAACCTTTTTTAACATAATGATAAGTAAACTAATCCATCTTTTTCTTCACTCATAATGAAATTTTCTCATCCAGGTGAAAGTTGCAGTAATGTTCTGAACCTCACTGAAATTCTTCTAATTAGGTACACACACACACACATTTTCAGAACCGCTCGTCCCATACGGGGTCACGGGGAACCGGAGCCTACCCGGTAACACAGGGCGTAAGGCCGGAGGGGGAGGGGACACACCCAGGACGGGACGCCAGTCCGTCGCAAGGCACCCCAAGCGGGACTCGAACCCCAGACCCACTGGAAAGCAGGACCCGGTCCAACCCACTGCGCCACCGCGCCCCCCTCTAATTAGGTAAATTTCAAAAAATGAAAAATTTTGAGTAATTTAGCCACTAAGTCTGGTCCATTTTAGGGTCCATGACATAAAAGAAAAATCATAAAATTGTTAAATGATGCTGGCACAGTGAGTAGCACTGCTGTCTCACAACACCTGGGTGGTACAAGAGGAGGTGGGTTCGATCCCTGCTCAGTCTGTGTGGAGTTTGCATGTTCTTCCCATGTCTGTGTGGGTTTCCTCCAGGTGCTCTGGTTTCCTCCCACACTCCAAAAACATGCTGTTCAGGTCCCTCATAGTGTGTGAGTGACAGAGAGAGTGTGTTCCACTGATGTATGGATGAGTGACCCAGTGTAAGTAGTGTATCTAGGCGTGTAAGTCACCGTGGTAAATAAGGTGTGTGGGCTGATGACACTACATAAAGTTCATTGGAAGTTGCCTTGGAGAAAAGTGTCTGCTAAATAAATAAATGTAAATGAACATGACCAGTAGAGACAAATATAAACTGGTAACATCAGTCATGATTGCTTTCACACAATGACCATTTAGAAAACATGTATGTTCTTGAGGGCTGCTACCTGTAGCGAATGACCTGTACATCCTGCCTGCTCTGTCATTCAAGTATTGATTTAAATATTCAATCTGTCTGTTCCCAGGCGTGAAACCTGTTCTTTTTCATAGCAGAAGTAATATTTTATAAGCTATTCTCACCTTAGACACACAGACATGTATGTGTGCGCAGTATGCACATTCGACTGTGGTCCCCAACTTCAAGCAGGTTTTTAAAACTGATTTCAGTCATAATTACCAAAAACTCAAAAAAATGACCAAGCACTAAAAAAGAATGTGTGCTTTAGTGATGGGGGAAAATTTAGATGCATGCAAGATGAGCTGAATAAGTACAGTAGGCCACATGGCGCTAGGGGAAGAACTGGAGGAAGAATTTATGGTATATTTCAGGGTATATTTAAATCTGGCCACTGAACAGATCAAGATGTGCCGACAGCTCATCCTGGACATAAAGGAGCTTGGCGATGATATGATACCCAGGTAGGAAAGTACGCCTGGCATCCCTGAGGCATGTGAATCAGAAGAGGAACCAAGAGGAGCGACTGTGATAAGGGAAACCATTTGCAGTGATAATAGCAGCCAGAGATCCTGTGAGGAGGGAGTGGAAGAGAGGCCTAAGCATCACGTCCAGTTTTTTTTTTTTTTTGGACATTTCATCCCCAATTCAGTCACTTCCTGTTGTGCTTCAGACTGAGCTCCTAGCAGTGTGACCCACATCCTGAGGAGATGTTGATTAGTGAGGTGATGAATAGAACGGGAAGGTACGGCTGGGCAACGGGCTGGAGAAGCTGAGAGGGAATGAGTTTGACAGGACAAGCTGGTGGAGGGAGGTCGGTGGGTTAGCAGCAGGTGTTAGAGAGACATCTGGTTTGGAGAGGGGAAAGAGGGCAACCACAATGCTGATCCATTAGGGGGAGGTGCAAGACAAGTGGTGCTGGAACACAGTTATAGTAGCAGTCGAAAGTTTGAGTACGTCTGATGGCGGAATTTGGTTAACAAGATCAATCGCGAAATGAGCCAAAACATTTTCCTTGTTCTTCTGCATCACTTCCCACAAACGTAGTCTATTTGCGGGCTGCTTTGCTTTGACTCGTCTGCCCAGATATTCCTAATTACCCAAGTGGTCTTTATGAACTCAAACATCTGATTGGTACTGTACTTGTAGGACAAAAAGAGGGCAGAAGGGCGGTTACCTGGAATGTTTGCTGAGGGAACACATGAGAAAGTAAGAAGAACAAAACTCATTTGGATGATGACAACATTTAAATCATAATGGATGGAACCGTAAGGACAGGAAGCGCAAGAATGGGGATACTAAGAGCCTTCCAGAGTGTCGCGGTGCCCATGGCGAGAAGTGGTCAATTACACTCTTACAGATCTTTTGAGGTGGTTCACGTTTTGAGGGGTGGTGACAGCTGTAAATGGTAGAAGTGTGAGGCAGCATGGAGCACTCTACAGAGACAGCAGATCAGTGGTTACAGGGCTCCACTTATGAGACGGATAGTGAATCAGGAGAGGGAGCTGGTGGGAGGGCTGGGATAGGGAGACTAAAGGCTAATTTCCCTGTGTACCTATTGTGCCCAGGTCAGCAACGTCCTTCACGCTCCTTGTGCTTGTCCTCACCGGGCTGCCCTTGCAGGAAAATATCCTTCCCGTTGCGTACCTGGTGAGGCTGATAACGCCGGGGCTGCCACTTAAGCACTTTAAACTCTTTCTTCTGCAGCCAATCCAGATGATTATATGACACCCCCTAGACTAATTATGGCCCGCTAGGCTTTTTTAAAGAGTTTTCTTTGAGTTTGGAACAAACGTTATCAGCAGACATGCAATGTAGGAAGGTGCTGTGAGCATGAAGCCTCGCCGTCTGACATCACAGAGGACTCTACAGATGCTTCTGCTTGTCTGTAATTTAATGGATTTCATGGATTTCATTGTGATGGATATTGCCTTTATTTATTGCTGAAATGTCCTTTGTAGGTTACGGATTAATAAAGAGATAATAAGCATACAAATGGTACTTTTTTGTTCTTCTGCTGTATTTTAAAGATTGTTAAAGAGGTTGTTCAGCCACCATATAAATTTCCAAGTATTCAGGAGAAGGACTTTTTTTCAGTGATTCAAACATTTTCAAGGCCAGATTGTTTTATTGCATGAAGTGAAGCTTGTTGTAAAAACTAAATCCTTACCATGCTCTGTGTCCTTGACCCCACTGAGGTTGCTTGGACAAAGTCACTTATTTCCTTATTTCAGGCTCCCTTTATTTCTGTTAGAACTTCATAAGGAATATACAGAATTTCAACATTTGTGAAATGAATCTAAACAGCATAATTAGCTTAGCATTAAATTGATAAAATTTATATTTATCAAGGGGGGCGGTGGCACAGTGGGTTGGACCGGGTCCTGCTCTCCGGTGGGTCTGGGGTTCGAGTCCCACTTGGGGTGCCTTGCGACAGACTGGCGTCCCGTCCTGGGTGTGTCGCCTCCCCCTCTGGCCTTATGCCCTGACCTGCTGGGTTAGGCTCTGGTTCTCTGCAGCGCTGTATAGGACAAGCGGTTCAGAAGAGATGTGTGTATATTTATCAATTTTCTATTATCTATTCAAAATTTAAAATGACAAATAAGTGATAAATCTTTACTCAAGTGAACAGATTGTTTTTTTTTTTAAACAATTCCTTGAAACTTGGGAACCGAAAAAAGGTTGAACCATATTGCCTTTTCTTTCTCAGTAGCAGTTTTTTTTTTTCTTTTTTTGTTATTTTTATTTGGGTTTTGTTCAGATTTTTTTTTTAAACACTGTGGTAATGGACTGAGTGTAATTGTTTTCATTTCTTTATGTAGCTTCTCTCCAGTCTGGCATGGTGGTGCAGCAGGTGGCATTGCTGCCTCTCGGTGCCTGGGGAACTCAGGCATAGGTTTGAATCCTATTTAGTCTGTGTGGAGTTTGTTTCAGGTTAACATGTAGCTACCCTGAGATGGACTGATGTCCTGTACAGAGCGTACCCACCCCTCCTAGTCTGGCTCCCATTGATTCTGGGATAGGCTCCAGAACACTGTGCCCTGACAAGAACAGCTCAGAGTGAATGAGCTTTTCTCCAGAGTGACTCACTAAGTTAAGATGCTTACAATTATTTACCCTTTTATTCAGCTGCGTGATTTTTCCTGTATCAAATCAAGGTAAGTACCTCGATCAAGGGTACTACACGATTCCAACATGGGTTTAAATCCTGCTCAGTCTGTGGGGAGTTTGCATGTTTTCCCTCTCTTCGTATGGGTTTTCTCACACAGACCAAGGATATGTGTTTTAGGTACGTGTGTGTGTGTGTGCTCATAGCCTTTGCTTTTATTTTTTTTAAATAGCAGGAAATGACAGAGTTGGCCACATTACAGAGACAAAGCGTACACTGAAATAACGCTTATACATAATACAGGTGGGCGGTATGGTGGTGCAGTGAGTAGCACTGCTGTCTCACAGCGCCTGGGTGGTGTGAGAGGATGTGGGTTCAATCCCTGCTCAGTCTGTGTGGAGTTTGCATTTTGACTGCATGGGTGTACTCTGGTTTCTTCCCACAGTCCAAGTATATGCTATTCAGGCTCCCCCATAGTGTGTGAGTGACAGAGAGAGTGTGTTCCACTGATGTATGGATGAGTGACCCAGTGTAAGTAGTGTATCTAGCAGTGTAAATCACCATGGTAAATAAGGTGTGTGGGCTGATAACACTACATAGAGTTCGCTGGAAGCTGCTTTGGAAAAAAGCGTCTGCTAAATAAATAAACGTAAGAAAGTGGTAAAAGAGCTCATGCTCAGAAATTTTGCAAGGATTATCATGCAGCACTTTCCAACAAATTCTAAAAAGGTGACCTAATCAAAACTCAGCAGGATTATAAGGCAGGTCGAATATAATTTTTTTTCCAATAGAAGTAAGTTAGATACTTGAGTCAACCATAAAACGGTGAATAGAGCCTCTAGTGTAGACCACAGAAATACGATGCATTTTCTGACCAAATATGTAAGAATATGTAAGAATAATCAATGTGAGAACATCGATGATCGAGTGCACTCTAGCCCCTGTCCCCTGTCCCCCTGTCTCCTGCCCCTGGAAGAGGACGCCATTCTCCAGCCATTCTCCAGCCATTCTCCAGCCATTCTCCAGCTGCTGCTAGCTTCCCCAGCATGCTAAGATTAGCGATGACCGTGTGCTGCAGCCAGTTAGCACTTCCCACTCCTTCCTCCGCAGCCACGTCGGCTCACATTAGACCGTTTCCATGCACGCGGCTCGCGCCCAGGGAGGGCCTAATTCTTCCTCTGAGTCTTCACGCTCCAAACGCCACGTTGCTAATTGCCGCCAGCAGAGCGTTTCCTTTCCGTCGGCTGAGCCCGGCGAAGTGCGCTGCCATTTGCTTCGGGAGCTCGTCGTCTCAGACGCGAGGCGAACCCACACGCGGCCTCCGTGCCGGCGGTCAGCCGATGGCAGAACTGCACGCGAGTCGCTGAAGAGTCCAGAGGCTCGGAGGCAAATAGAACGACACTGCTTTGCGCCGGAAAAGCGAGCAGTGTAAAAGAGGGTGAAAAGAGGGTCTTGTCCACATCAAGCACATTTAAAGGACTCATCACTCGAGTCACATCTCATTGACCTGGGAGGGACCAGCCCAGCCCGTGTGGAGAAAATAGGACACCGTGGGCAAGCGCAGCAGATTAATCACAAGCACAGTTAAAGGGTAATGTCTCCTTATAGCTACTTTGATCATGCTCATTCCCTTAAGCTGGCCTTCATGAGAAACAGCGCGGGGCGAGCTTTAAATTTATGCAGGAGAAGAAGACGCTCATCAAAAAGTATTTCATCGGTTGCCATAACAGCAGTAATGTGTCGAATATGGTCTTGGGATATAAATGAAGATCTCAGAGGGATTATTGCAGAAATGTGTTTTTAAATTATGGTCCCTATGATTAAACTTTTCAGTGAGAGCACGGGCAATTGAATTAGAGCTTAAAAAAGATATGAATGGCAAAAATAAAAGACACAGTTCTACTGGTGCCTTAATTGCCATTTTGAAAAAAGTTCACTTAACTGTTTAATACTTTAAATAGACAACATGACAAATCCACATCTATTTCAACCCGCGCTGGAATACTGTAATTACGTTAAGAAGCATTTCTGGGTAACATAGTAATTACAAAGCTACACTGAAGCATCATATGTGGTGTTTTGTTTGACTGGTTTTGTCATTTCGGAACGTTATTGTTGTGCTGTTTATGTCTATGTTTAGCTGCAGTCGCGCTTCACCCTTTAATTACTTGGCCTTTTCTCTCAAAACGCTGGCCAAAGCCCTCATCTGGAACTCCGAGGGACAGCGATGACTTAACACACACACACACACACACACACACACACACACACACTTTCTTGTTTATGGCTCGTCATGTATGCACCGCCAGTGTCAATTCCACGCCTTTAATTAACCAGAAGACCTCAAGTGTGACTGTGTTGCAAATTAATTCGCTGAAACGTGCCCGGGGTCGGCGCGTGAAATCGACAGAGGTGACTCACGCTTCCTTGAAGGTGCCGCGTTGACGCGGAAGAGTGCTTATCCCTGTTCGCAGCTGGGTTTGCCCGAACTGATCCGTCATCTAGATGAGCAGCGAGATTTTGTTTGAAAATGCGGGGATGAGGTGCGAGTGAGGTGGGTTGGGGCGGTGCAGTGGCATGCTGGTGTCAAGCACATTTTGGCGTGATGTAGAAGGAAGGGAAGTCGAGACCTGTTACGTTTCTGCAAATATCTACACCGGCGCTCCATCCCCATCCCAGATCGGGTTGGATTCATCTCCCTCAGGACTTCAATCCCATGTCATCTATTACGAGAGAATATGGCGATAGCTGATCCTCATCCCCCTCAACCGCTTCTCATTTTACCTACTAATAACTCATGTATTAATGATGAGTCTCTCCTTGCCTGGGCTGCAGGCACTGGGACTACGGGATAATCGCGTATTTTGAACTTGTGCAAAAAAAATTGTGCACTTTGTGACTTCGAAGGCCACATCTGATCTGTGAGGCTCACCGTCTGCGCACTCGAGCTGGTCGGACGGATTCCTGCACCGCCATTTCTCGGGCGGACGAGAAGGGAATTTAAGGGATCAGTGTGTCAAAAGTGATGAATATGCAGCGGAAAAAAGGGTAGCCTTAAGTGGAATTAGAGACCATTCGTCACCTGCCTTCGCATCTTCGTTGAGCAAATCAATGCCATGAATTATCTGCGCAAGAAACTGCAAGAATGCAAACCAATGTGAGGCAGTCTGGAGGAAAAATTTAAAAAAAGATATTTTTAGCAGCGATGTCTAACACAGTGACGTCAGTACTACCACGCAGACTGTTAAATTACGACCGGTGACTTTACAGTGAAGTGGAAAATCATTGCACCTAAACTGCACAAGAGGATGAAGTAAGCCAGATGTCCAGGTGTTTGCCAAGCTTGGCATTCAGACCGCAAATGTTTCATCCCCAGTCGAGGTGACATCATCAGGATGAAGTAAAGACCCCAGAAATCCAGGAGGAATATGTGTACCTGTTTATGTGTGTGTGTGTGTTGGGGGGTTTCTATCAGTGAGTGAGTGGGAGGCTTGTAACACCAGTAATGTTTCTTTTTTCGAAAGCAATAGCGAGTGACAACGTTTCCGGAACAAAAGAGTCAACAGTTATAAAGATGTCCATTTAAAAAAAACAAAAAAAAACCTTTGAAGCAAATGAACTGAAATGCATTTAAACCCATGTATGAAATGTTAAACTGATATGCCTAATGACCGAGAAATCATTTTCATCACTGGAAATATCGTTGAGAACTCAGATGATGAATTGTTGATAAAGTGTACGTTTATGTTGCCGGCAGAATGGGATACGTGTGCATGGATCCTAATGATGTGCATCGGCTGTAAAGCGCTAATTGCAATAGCCTCAGTAAACTCACATTAGAGCACAACCTGGAAATTATTGATCTCTCAATATTCCTTCATGTGCAGGAGTTCTGTCTTGCCTCCTCCAGGCCTGAATCTGTGGAAAACTTGACTCCCCTACTGCTGAGAAACAACAGACAAAATATCGAAAACAGACTATTACATTTATTTCCTGAAGCACTGATTATAAGCAGATATCAAATGCAAATGTTTTGCCAACACAATTTTGGTTAAAAAAATCATGAAATTATGCGTGAAATTCTTTATTTTTAACCCCACCAGTCTAAAGAACACATTGGAACCGTTTACTGAAATAAAGTTTCAATGTGTCCCTGATTTTTCTTGAATATTCATGTTTCCTTTGCAGTAGAGTGGTACCCATTCTGAGACAGCTGATTTTTTATAGCGCTTCATGGATGATGACCTATTTTTTTGTATATTTTATACACGTTTTTTGTACCTTTAGACTCATATTTTTATTTTTATATATTTGTCTTACGGGGGGAGGGGTGCGGTGGCGCAGCGGGTTGGACCGGGTCCTGCTCTCCAGTGGGTCTGGGGTTCGAGTCCCGCTTGGGGTGCCTTGCGACGGACTGGCGTCCCATCCTGGGTGTGTCCTTACGCCCTGTGTTGCCGGGTTAGGCTCCGGTTCCCCGCGACGCCGTATGGGACAAGCAGTTCAGGAAATGTGTGTGTGTGTGTGTGTCTTACGGGGAGCATGGTGGTGCAATGGGTTTGACAGGGACCTGCTCTCCAGTGGGTCTGCTTAGGGTGCCCTGCAATGGGCTGGCGTCCCCCTCCAGCCTTGTGCCCTGTGTTGCTGGGTTAGGCTCCGGTTTGCCACTACCCTGCTTGGGACAAGCGGTTTCAGGCAGTGTATGTATGTATGTATTTCGTCTTATCCAGTTAAGGGGTTTACTTTGCCATTAATGAACAAGTGAGCTGTGAGATCGATTTTGCGCCCCTTCAGATGGATGGGGGTCTCCTCTTATGCTGCGAACGCCTGCCGCTGAAAGCTTGTTCTCTTACATCCTCTGCAAAATCCAAGTTATTAAGTACAGATGATGAGACATAGCTGAAAGTGAAAAAAGGGACTAAGAGAAGGTGATTTACTACAGCATGTAGCCCGTTCTTGGCAGTTAAAACTCACTGGGAAGATTAATCATATATGTTAACCAAATACCAAGCGCTCCTCCGTGTGTATAATAAATGTCTCTCAACTTCCATATTCAGTCTGTAGGGGTTTCTGCTCCCCTTGGCATTATTAAACACAGATTCAGAAAAAAAATGGAAACGTCAGCAGAGTTGTCATTGCGTGGCCTGAAAGGGTGATGAACCCCTGAATAATTAGAGACCAGTTTTTCTGTTTGTGTCTAATACAGAGCAAAAAGTCATTAAGAAGAAAGGAAATTAAGTGTTAAGACTAATCATGCTTGATGCCAACTGGACCGCTGCCATCATACATAATGCAGTTTCAACGCTTTGAAATTTAAAAAGAGGAACTTTTGAAACTAAATCTGAAATGTAGACATGATTTAATATATAGTTAACACAGAAAAACCTTCTTCTCAAAGATGCCATTTCAGTGCACAGCAGCATAACAACTTATCAACAGCAAGTGAATAAGAAAATAGATAAAGCACACTTGCCTTTCCAGTCCCTTGACAGCATCTCATGACATTCATCACCACCACACCATCTCCGTGCCCCATTTATAGTTTATTATTTATTATGCCTTAATGTGGTATGGAGTAGGTGGGGTTCAACAACCTTGCCTCGCTGACCAGGTGCAAACTTCCCAGTGGACTCCCAGCCAAAAGCAACACACACATTCCAAGCAACTATAGTAAGAGCTGCCACCCCAGCTTGAAATACTGCTTCAATACGTATCCTTATTTACCAGTGATGTCTGTACCTGCAAGCTCGCAACACTGCATTAATGCTATAATAAAAGTCATAATAACAAAAGCAAGTAAAGCATACAGAGAGCAGCCTTGAGAAATCCAGGGCAAGTAAAGCACTTTTAGAAATACCAGCATGTTCTGAATTATAACAATATTTTGACAAACAAAATCAAGGGGTCACATTTAAGGATTTGCACCAAGTAAATCCCAGATGCTCTTCTCGGAGAGTTGTAAGAGTGAGAAAAAGACATACCTTTCGTTCATCAAGCCAGCGAGCATTCATTTCACTCTTTGGTAAATGAAGTGTGGTTTCCAAAGGTAGAGGCCATTAGGTATAAAAAAATGAACATTTCAATACAGTAATTTATTTTTGTCTAACTCATTTGTGCCCATGAATATAGAATGGGATTTCCATTTCTAAGAGCGTGAATTGTAATTTAAAGTGTGTTGCATTTTGATTTGCTCGTGTGGAAAAAGGAACATTTCTTTTTTTGTCTGAATTAATTTCTGAGCTGATTATTGGGGTTGTTCAACAGTCTGATATTTCCTGAAGCCTAATGGTTATATTGGATCTGAGAGGGGTGTGTTCTGGTTAGTAGAAGCATGACGCACAGATCGACCACAGGAAAGTCCTGACCTTGTCGGATAAGTGTCCTACCAGTGGTTTTATCACTTGCATTTTCCTGGGGAAAAATGTGAATCTGGTGAAGTGTAAAGAATTGCGAGGACCTTGAGGAACCATATTCTCATCATAAAGTAAGGTGAACAAGACCCACTTTTTCGTGCCCAAAGTTTAACGGACTCTAGTGAGTTAGAGATGTTCTTCCTGGGCAAAAGTCCAGCGCTGGCACAAGAAAGGACTAATTGGCAAGCAATGAATCACTCTTCACCCTCAAAGAACCCAGCCTGGCATGGTGTGGCTGGGAGATAAAGCCAAGGGAGTCACCATTAATTATGACTACATATCACCTCCATCAATTCTCCATGCGTCACAGCCGTCTGCGAGAACACTCAATTATCAGGAGATTGGGCGCTTTATCTTATCTGGAACATTCTTAGCCCATTGTTGGGGTGAAAGGGAAAGAGCAAGCCCAAGGGTCACACCAACTAGCCATTGCCCTCACATAAATAATAATGATAGGAACGAATGGGAAGAATCAAATAGAGGTGCAGAAACTTACCTGCTCTTCTTGTCCCGGAGGTACATGCCTACATGCCCAATCCGATAAACTACCTGATGTGCGTTAGGGTCACTGATGTATTTGAGCATCTCAACACAACACCAGAAAGAGCTGAGAGCAGAACTTAATAATATGGGGTGCATGAACACAAAGCTCTTCAGATCCTGTCAACTTCTGCTGAACTGTACTCTTCACCCTCCAGTCATATTATTGCACACAACACCTATTGCTTTGTGACCATCATCACCCATGAGCCACACTTCTCATTGTAAGGTAATTATATTTTTAATTATTATTGCTATTCTTACCTTATTTTTAATTTCGCTGCCTATTTTTTCAAGGAGACTAGTAGGGGTAGAGGGGATCTTCCAAGGCGGTGAGATCATACCACATCATTCATCGCTTCATGTTGCCTGCTACTATTATGAAACTGCCTCTGACATTGTTTTTTAGTGGAGTCATATCAATTTCATTCATGTCCAAAATAGCAGGTTCACTGCTGGCTTAATTGCTGATCTTTTGGTGACAGTACTGCCATCTAAACTTCAGCCAAATGAATAGCGGGAATCAATTTTGCAAAGGGTAATAGGTAATGAATAATGGAAGTTAGGGGCCACAGGCAATTCACCCATATCAAGATTCCCCTTTTAAATATTGAGATGCAACGCAATGGACCTCTGACAGGGCTCCAGAGACTTCAGTTTATGTATCAGTGAATCATTGTTAAATATGGATTATGTGCATACAAAAACAGCACACTAACATATTTTGACATTTGTTCTTGCTACACGGCCAGGGAAGGTGCAATTTGTAAGACTGGTTTTGTCTGTCTTTCTCTTCTGAAGACTGAATTTTTGTTTACCCCCATGCTCATTTATAGTGCTTTCTATGCCGAACAGGAAGTTTTTCACACACACACACACACACACACACACACACACACAAACTGACAGAAACCGGTTATCCGAAGCAGGGTCGCGGCAAGTCGGAGCCTAACCTGGCAACACAGGGCGCAAGGCTGGAGGGGGAAGGGACACACCCAGGACGGGACGCCAGTCCGTCACAAGGCACCCCAAGCGGGACTCAAACCCCAGACCCACCAGAGAGCAGACACAGGCCAAACTTGCTGCACCACCATGCCCCCCACAGGAAGTTTTTTTGTAGTGTTTTCTTTTCCTTTCGTATTTTGTCTTTCAACTGCAGAACTTTTAAATATCCTATGGTTTGTAATTGAATAGAAGAAATGATTTTGTCTTCTGTCTGTGGACAAATCAGCACAACATTGAACCACATTGCTATGCAAGAAAGAGGCACAAGTAATGCATGGCTATATAGTGAATAAAAAAGAGGACAAATTGTGTTTGCCCAGGTAATGTCCTTCTGGATTGCAGCAGTAGGCAACATAGTTCCTAAGGTCCTGCATCCATAATCCATGACTACTATGGTAAGGCTGATTTTCATTTACGGTACAGGATGTCCCCGATTTACGATGGTTCGGCTTACAATTTTTTCAACTTTACGATGGTGAGCCGCCGATAGACGTTCAGTAGAAACCGTACTTCGAACTTTGATTTTTTTCCCCGGGCAAGCGATACGTGAAGCGATACTCTCTTGTTATGCTGGGCAGCGGCAGCGATCCGCATCTCCCGGTCTGCCTTGAAGCTGCGTTTTGTGCATCCATAATGTCACAGGAACGCCCATCTGTGTCTCCTGC
Organism: Scleropages formosus; assembly: GCF_900964775.1. Lineage (NCBI taxonomy): Eukaryota > Metazoa > Chordata > Actinopteri > Osteoglossiformes > Osteoglossidae > Scleropages > Scleropages formosus. The sequence continues at coordinate 9,489,515 of NC_041808.1, read as the reverse complement.
TACTGGTGGGAAGAAGAAGAGGAAGGCAATTACTCTTGAGGAGAAACTCAAGATAATTGCACAGCATGAAAGCGACAAGCCCGTAATGGCCATCGCACGTATTTTAGGCTATGATGTTCGGTAGGTTAGGTGCATTAAATGCATTTTCGATCTACAATATTTTCGACTTATGATGGGTTTCGCGGAACCTAACCCCATCATAAATCGGGGACCACCAGTACATTCAAAACAAAAACGAGCCTGCCTCCAGAAAAACATGCTATGCGAAGAATAAAGAAAAATAAAACAAAGGAGGCAAAGTGTCAGCAATTGTTACAGTAATCTGAGGCATTAATAATGAACAGTGTGCAACACAGTGTATTTCACCTTGGGGGAGTTCCACCTGGACCTGCCGGTTCCGCTAAGACAGGTCAGGTAAACATGCAAAGGAAGCAAACGGTGCTCTTCTGACAGCACACCAACGGTTATACGCACCAAAGTCTGGGAAGCTGGTTGCCATCCCCAGAAGATCATGTTCTTATCATGAGCAAGACTTATTAGGCCCTAAGGAATTTGGATTGGAGGAAGGCTTGGTTCCGTGCTTTCTATCCTGTGTTCCACAATGCGATTGTCCATGCTTTTGATCACGGTACGCCAAAGGAGGATTTTCATTTCTTTGTCGCCGCATTCGTACCATCTTTGTTTTATTTCCAGGCTTCTGGAAGCTTCCGGATCTTTAAACAGTTTTTTGTGCTTCCAACAACTTTGCTAGAAAGAAGGTAACCCGGCTTATAGGGGAAATTAAATAGTGTCTTTGTTTGCCAAAGCGGATCCGTCTTTCAGTGGACGTAATGCCATTGTTGGCCCTGCTCTTCACGTCGCTCTTTGTCCTTCCTCGCAGCAAAGGTGGGACTATTTTTTTCTCAGATTAGAGAGATTACTTGCGTTTCTCATTAAGTTATTTATTTACATCTGCAAGTGTTTGGAGATTGAATGTACCATAATTAAATTCTCCCTGCCTGCCAAGAAACAAATTCCCAAACAATCAGCCATGTACAGTATTTAATTTTCTACCTGTATGCAACGCTAAAAAAGCAACAAACATCAGAGTTGGCTGAAACAATTAACAGGTTGGAAACCGAAGCATTTTGAAACCCATAAGAATTGTGTAAACCTGATAGTGACCTCAGCTACAATCAATACAATGTTTTTTTTTTTTTTTTTGCTAAGATTAGAGATGAATGCAAAAATGTTTCTTTTTTGGAGGAATTTGCCTCCAGGGTAGCACAGTGGCTCAGCAGGTAGCACTGGTGCCACACAGCTTCTAAGCATTGGGTTTGACTGGGGGTTTCTGTGGATTTTGCACGTTCTCCCTGTGTTGTGATGGGTTTCCTCTGGCTGCTGCAGTTCCTCCCACTGTCTTAAGACCTGTGTTTTGGATGAACTGGTGACTGAATTGCCCCTAGCATGTGTGTTTGGATGAATGAGTGTGTATGTATGGGTTATTGCCTTGCGATGGACTTGTGTACTGTACCCATGTCTTTGGCAGAGCCTCCGGACCACCGTGAACCTACACTGGACAAGTGGTTACTGATAATTGATGGATGGAATTTACCTTTAACAGCAGGTAACCAAATGTAACTGCAGAAACACTTAAAAGGCTCTATTAATTTTCTGATAAATGGTGAATCGTGGGGGGTGAGTTATGAACTGATGTAAGTAAGCGGCTATGGATCACAGGAGTCTGACTCGGGAAGTGTCTTTCCTTTTGAGAGCAACCTACTCCACACACACACACACACACACACACACACACACTGTCAGAAACCACTTGTCCCGAGCGGGGTTGCGGCAAACTGGAGCCTAACCCGGCAACACAGGGCATAGGGCTGGAGAGGGAGGGGACACATGCAGGACGGGATGCCAGTCTGTCGCAAGGCACCTCCAGCAGGACTCGAACCCCAGACCCACCAGAGAACGGGATCCGGTCAAGCCCACCACCTGCCACCTAATTTAACGGTCATTAAACTACAGTATCGATACTAATTTTAGACATCTCTGAATATCTTTAGCCTTTAACAAATGAATGTTGTTAGTATCTGAGAATTTTAACCAGGTTTCTAGTTCAAAGTCCATTATTATTAATAACGATTATTTAGCTGATCACTATGCTACCTGCTACACCATGCATTTCTTTGTGTTTTGCACAGCAGTATTAGTTCAGGAACGTTTATGGTTTTTGGCCGTAGCTGGTTGCCTAATTATCTTTGTCACATGCTTTGATCCTTAAAATGCACAGGGATAATATGCAAAACATTTCATGAAAGCTCAGTGGCTTGGATCAGTGCTGCGATACTTTTAGAATTTAAAGGTAGGCGCAGCAACAAAAGGAGGGTGCAGTGGCGCGGCGGGTTTGGCAGGGTCCTGCTCTCTGGTGGGTCTGGGGTTCGAGACGTGCTTGGGGTTCTTTGCGGCGGACTGGTATCTCGTCCTGGGTATGTTCCCTCCAACCTTGTGCCTTGCGTGGCCAGGTTATGCCCTGGTTCGCCACGACCCCACTCGGGGCAAACAGTTTCAGTCAATGTGTGTGTGTGTGTGTGTACACTCAGAGAGTTGAGCTTGAACCATTATAAGCCAAGACTTCTAGAAGAATACAATGTTTATTTATTCAAGCAACTGGCAGTGTCAGCAGTTTTCATCTGAGCCTTCGTTTGTCTTTTATTCATGATTTCTGTTATTATTGAAATAACAACCAAATCAAATGCATGGCCAGCCAAGCAAAGTGCAGGTTCCCAGCAAAAAACCAAAAGTAAGATGAATAAAGTGATAAAATACTCAATGAGACAACAGCTGAAAACTATTTCCTGCTTTTATTACCACATTATTATCTGATTATTGTTGCTAATCTTTCTTTGCTGATTTTTGAAAATACCTTCTTTGTTGTTCTTTATGATACACTATAAGTTAATGATAAGTCTTTATTCTGAATTATGCTCCCTATAAGTGGTGTTGTGGTCAAAGCTGCTGATTTCCAGTTGAAGGATCCAGGACGAAATCCTCTGTAATTCGTAGATGAAATTGCTCCAGTAATAATTTGTCAAATGGGTAAATAATTGCATGTAGCTCCGTGTACAACCCTAAGCTTCTATGCAATAATTGTGTAAATTCTTGAAAATTGAATTTTTATAAGCATGTACAGCAGTTACCTTTTACTTGCAGTGGGTTTCTAAATGTACAATTTTGCTTGCTCTGTCTGCATTATTTCCTTCTAAAATGTAGCCTGTGTAGCACAGAGTTTAAGAGCCCTGCTTTGAGCTCAAAAGGAAAAAGGAAACACGAGATCCTTCTGTGCCGAGCATGTTCTGTCACATTATCAGCTTCCTCGAGTTCCTCGGGCTCCTCATTAAAATCGCAGAGAGGAGGTAACATACCAGATGTCGTCATGTGCTCCTCATTCTCACAACACTCACACACCTGCTTACTCTGCAGTTGCTCATGTTTGGATCCCTACTAAAGATTTCTACCATCAGTGAATCTGCTCCCCTGTATATACAAGGTCTGATCATTCGCTACACCCCAACCAGATAGCTATGCTCCTCCACCTCTGGCCACTTGGTGGTCCCATGTAGAAAAAGGTCCAACATCAAAACATGAAGGTTTTCAGTTCTGGCTCCAAGGTGGTGGAGTAACTTCCCCCTCTCACTCAGAACTGCTGAATCTCTCCCTGGATTTAAGAAGGGTTTCAAATCTCCTCTCTTTCGGTTTCAATTCTCCCATGAGCTCTTAAGTTCATGATAAATGTGTAAATGTTTATGTTCAATAATTTGGTGATTATAACTATTGAATAATAGATAAACCCTCATGCAGCGACTTGTGTGATGTGTACTAGTTCATAGGGTGGAATGTGACAAATTAACTATATAGAATCACACGTCTGCATCAAAGTCTCTCTTTGTTGATGTAATGCACTCATGCATCACAGAAAAGCATCTGCTAAATGAATAAATGTAAAATGTAATATAAATGTAGCACTTTTCACAGTTTCCATTCAAAAGGCTATTATATAAGGCTACATTTACATTCAAAAATCTGTTTAGATCTGTTTTCCAAAAGAAAACGTATATAACGTATGGGAAAAGCAGCCATTAAATTTACATACATCTCCCTTGGACATAAACCCAGTATGCTGACCACATCCTAGACATAAAGACTGTATATTTGCATTAATTCACAACTTGTATTTAATGTGTTCAGGTACTTACACTGGCTGTGTTGATGCTTTTGTCTTTTCTCTTTTTCATTAAAATTACTTAATGTGGTAAAACAGGAGTCTTGCTTACAGGGAACATAAGCGGCACTCCATTAATGGGACATTTATGGTACTACACTGTGCTCACTTGCATGAGGTCATTTGTAAAGATTTGACAAAGTGCTTAATCGTCATTGCAGTTCATGTGCAAACTGCCAAAGAGTGTGGAACAGGAAGCCGATAAAACAGCACAGTCATTTAGCAAAATGATGAGTGCTGCGCCCTTTCAGAAGAGATTTAGGAAGTCCTGCAGAAGCCTTATGATGGCTCAGAGTATCATATGTTTACGGACACTCTGATTCCATAAATACTGATATCAGTTTTGCTAAGCAGTTCCTAAGCATGAATATTTGAGCATGAATATTTATGGATGCCTTTGAATTATGTAGGCTTTCTATTTTCTGTTTTCACTGGATCCCCCAGTGGGAACCACCAATGAATATTCATGTGAGACAGGAACCCTCCCCCCCACCACCCACTCCATGGATCTGAATTCTGACAACACATGGAGCTGAAGGATAGATGCCCAGAGTAGGGAGAGTGTGGGGCCCCAAAAACTCAAAAGACATTTGGTGAAAACCTCAGTGTGTGTTCAGGTGCCCATTTGCATTTGACCCCTGACCTTTCCAAACACGGTTATTCATATATCTGTTGGATGGACACAAAGAATAGATCCCAGGCTCCTTGATGCCATATGACTTACTATTTTTAATGCTCTTTCACCACTACTGTAGTTAATAAAAATTAATATGTAAGAACTTCATGAAACATATTAATATGTTGGCTGACACGACTGGTTCCCTTTTTTTACCTTATTGTATTGGCTTTCTCACGGCATGAGAAGGAAGGGAATGTCCTCTGCCACCTGGTACAGTGAAATGAACATACAGAGCCATCCAGGCAACCCACAGACCTAAACCACAAGGTTAGATTATAGCATCTACACTCACTAAGTGTGTCAGATCCTTATTACACCCTTTGGGTCCAGATGAAAGGGGAAGTGTGGAGGGAGTGAACCAGCCTGTAAAAACCTTAAGCTCAGCCTTATGTATGTTTTGAGCCTTAAGAAGGAGCACTGGAGCAGTATTGGCACTTTTCCCTTCTGTGTTATTATTATGTATATTACAATTTTCACAGTTACCACACCTGTTGTGTTAATGACAAATTAAGTGGAATAGCACGCTGTGCTGCGCACCATGTGCAGTGAAGAACATCGCAAGCATATGTTCTGCAACAATGAAACTGAATCTCCTGATAGCAACCTTACAACGAGGATGATGTTTTTTTTTTTTCCTGTAGGCCTACCTTAAATACACGTGATGTGATCTGTTGACTCAGCAGGGTTGCAATCATTCAGTTCCAATCTCAGGCAGAACAGAGCACAAGGTGGGCTACACCCTGGGATGGAAAGCAATTCATCACAAGTAGAATTAGCATGCAACCCAAGGGCCAGATGAAGCTGCTAAATCATCTACAGGTCCAGGTCTTCGGACCGTGGACGCAAAACAGTGCTACTAGTGCAAACCCATGGGGAACACTTGTGATCATATATACTGTAAGAATTCCCCATGATATGAAGAATCTGAGCTGCTTGTGTGGCAACTTGGATGAATCCAATACTCAAATTCTCATTGTTACAGATAGGGCTGAAGCAGTTATTTGCATTCATTCATTTAACTGAGGCTTTTCTCCGAAAGAGCTTGCATTGATTTACCAGTGTATACAGCTGGGTTACATTTACTGGAAGCAAGCAAGGACCTTCCTGAAGGGTACTACCACAGGAGATGTGATGCAAACCTTGGACCTATGACTCCAGATGCAGTGGCTCTAACCACTGCCCCACCCACTGTCTAACCCTCTGGTTATGGAGCTGACATAAAGTATCGCATACAAATATAGTAAAGGAACAAATGTGCCATGACACTGCAGTGGCCAGTTCCAATAAAGTGAAACAAATTCTGTTGTTATGGTAACAATGTGTGAGAGTCTTGCAATGACGTCTAAAATAAATAAATCACCCCGCAGCTTTTTTTTTTCCTGCAAAAATATTTATTCTAAAAGCTAAAGCTGAATTTACACCTCGACCACTGAAGAAAGCTGTGACATCCTTGACACGAAAAAGATAGCTGAACACATCAGTGATCATATGAGGAAATTAGAGAAGTAAAAATGAATAATAAAATATAAGATTTTTACTAAATTTAATTACATTTATTTCATTTACATGATTCGTTTAGTAGACCCTTTCCTCCAAAGCGAAGCACAAGGTACAACTCAGTACGACTGGTCTGAAAAAGCAGAAAAATTCCATAAATTTTCATGGAGCAGTGACCCTTGTCCTATATCAAGTGCTGAACTGAACGTGCCGAGTTGTGTAGCCGGGTTTTTGCTGTGTAATATTAGCAATACTAACACCTATGTATTTTACATTTTAATGATGAGGCAGATTTTAAAAATAATGCTGTTTTGTCATATGTTTACATTTAGATTTATTCGTTTAGCAGATGCTTTTCTCCAAAGCGACGTACATCTCAGTAAAAATACAATGTGTGTATTACATTAAGAGAAACAGACATAGCTGTAGACGTGATTCTTAAGTAGACTTAGTTTGTTACATTCCACTTGATGCACCGATGTTCATCGCTCCAGTAGGTGCATAAAACGCAGGATAGAATAATCCTGATAACCTTCCTACAATTTTTTTTTTCTTTTTTTTTTCAGAAGGTACACAAACATTCACGTACAATGCCGGAGTAGCATCTGCGTAAAGGCTTATCTGAGCATGGTCATGAAGTTACGGTGCATGAACATTTACACCATACGTGAGCTGGAGAGATCTTGGGCGAAGTGAGTGCGGAAAAGGTGAGTTTTCAGACCCTTCTTGAATGTGCATAGAGTTTCAGCAGTTCTGAGTGAAACGGGGAGCTCATTCCACCACAACGGAGCCAGAACCTAGAACCTCCATGCTTTACTTTTCGTGTGCAGGACCACCAAGCGAGCAGAAGTAGATGAGCGAAGGGGTCTAGCTGGGGTGTAGCTGTTGCCATGTTCAGTTTTATTGCTGACTACAGCACTGGGTCCAATTAATTGATGGGAACGGACTGGAATGAAAGCCAGCAGACACGAAACCTGCCATTGGACCACATTGCCACAGGTTCTGCCCGCTTTCTGATTAGCTGATGCCAAAAGGAAAATTCAATGGTTCAACCAATCATTTCACAGGCTTGACTTCATGGGAAACAAAAAGAATAAACAGAAAAAGAACATATTCCAGGTTCATGGCAGGGAGATTTTATTACCGATGTTTGTTTTTGACATCTGTGGAAACATTCACTGTCTGAGCCCAACGATAGAAGGCATCCCACAGTAACAAGCTTTCATGGCACTGACATATTTGGCTAGTCAGCATATTTTCTTTGCCTCCTTATGTCTTTGACATCACCTCTTTAAATATTTATGAAATGGGGCAATTTGCATAAAAGTGAAGTTACTGATTAGTAGCATTAAAACTGTCCTGTAAATCCCTGTTGGGGCCACCAAGGTTATGGCTGCACATGCACTGCCGCATGGACCGCCGCATTACTCTACCCATTACAAGTGCGGCAGCCATATACTAAAGGATAAAACTTTAGTCATATGTCTTCACTTTATATTTCAGCTTTTTCTATTTGTGTGGGCTTTTCATTCACAACAATCATGAATGAAAAAATTGAGATTCAATGTAGTGGTGAAGGAGATAATCCTGGATTTGTCCTAATCACTCTAATCTCAGGGAATTACCCAAATTGCAACAGATAGAACGGGACAGGCAGAGAAACAAAGAACGAGGATTTGTACGATGCAGGTTCGTAGCTGTCAAGTGGATTTAAGATTTGTTTAAAAGGGTTGAACAAGGCACACGTGATCGTGGAAACAATTGGGAAAACCTTGATGACGCTGCCGAGAGAATTGTTTAAATTTTCCCGACTTTTATCGAAACATTCGCACAGCCAGTGGCAGATGTTCTTCACCTGTCAAATATTTTCCTCTTTTCAACAAATATCTGAGCATGAAATTTTGACAGATCAGCTTCTTCAGCTACATATGGATCAAGTAAAACCGAAGGAGGCAGTTGCACAGTTTCCGCCGACACGTTATTTGATAAACGCTTGTATCACAGGTTTTGTATGATGGGTCCTGATACCGGTGCTCATACAGAGAGAGTTCTGACAGTTTTCATTAGTTTCCAGCCTTTTCGGGTAGGCTACATCTTTTATGAGACATGTGCTCAGTTGGATGTCTTGGACTACTGATAATGACATTTGGGTGCAGCTTTTCTGAAGCGCATCAGAGCCTGAGAGCTGTGGACCAGAATGTGCAGGAGATTTCTTGACCTTCATTTTTTCACGGTGATATTTACATTTACATGTACGTTTATTTATTTAGGATACGCTTTTCTCCAAAGCGACTTCCAGTGAACTCTATGTAGTGTTATCAGCCCACACACCTCATTCACCAAGGTGACTTACACTGGTAGATACACTACTTACAACAGGTCACTCATCCATACATCAGAGGAGCATACTCTCTCTGTCACACACTATGGGGGAACCTGCACAGTATGTCTTTGGATTGTGGGAGGAAACCAGAGCACCCGACCTTGGTCTTGTTTTTGCATGTGACTGAAGTCCAACATGTCCCCTGGGCAGTGTTCTATTTGGGACATCATCCTTAACAGGCCCCCACCATTCAGAGAGACTGACATCTAGGCACGGGGATTTGCTTAGTAGATTCTTGAGTCTGCACCAAAGAGAAGCAGTTACACTCTTGTCTGGGCTACAAGGGGTGCCATCACTGCGGCAAACTCACGCAGAGCCAGCGAATACCACATGGCAGTTAACCCCAGAGAAAATTATAGTGGGATGACACAGGCGTGAATTACACATATCAGCTATTTCCGGCAATAGGAAGCACCAGGTGCGGCTACAGCTAGGCACTACCGCAATATCCAGTGGAACATTCAAGTGCATCAATGCAAACGTCATCAGATGAACATGTGCACAGTAAAATAAGACGGATTACACATTTTTCCTGCTCGCACCACTTTATGTCACGACCACGTCCGCTCCTCAATCCACAGCACCTGACGATCACCAAGCACCTGAGTCACCACACACCCTTTAAAAGACCCTCCTCAGCTTCCATACCTTTGCGGAATCTCATCTGAGACAACCGTCCTTTTGCGCCATGTCCTGCTCTCCTCCATCCCTTGTTTCCTGTCTCCGTTCTCCGGTTTTCGACCCTTCGCTTCGTCCGCTGACCATATCCTTGGATCCTTGCTCCCACTCCATCCACCGATCGACTGACCCTTCGCCTGTCCCCGACTACGAGAATTCGCCTGACTCTTTAGTACCAGACAAACGATCCTGCACTTGAGTCCAACAGACCTGGATCCCTCAGTTCCGCGTGACACTTTAGAGTTCAAATAAATATCAGCTTTAAGAGCTCGCAGTAACGATGCAGTTGGAAATTAAAAAGTAAATCCATGTTTCGTGTTAGCAAAAACCATAAGAAATATTTTGATATTTATGTTGAAATTTAATGAATAGCATAAATGTTATGTTTTATGGCTTTTCAAAACCTTGTTTTACCTGCTTACAACTTCAATATCTCAGTAATAGGGATTTGGATTATTATTTTTTTTTGTCATCTTAATCTCGTAACCTAATAAATGGCATTTAAAACACTGCCACTGGCATGCATGAGTGATGATTAATTACTGTATATTCTTATTAGCCGCTCACCTTTTGCACTGTTTAGTCATTCATTTGAAGGTGTCCTGATCCACATTTGGCTTTTCTCAAACGTAAATCCAGCTTGTCTGTTCCGCCAAATTCAAAAAGCCTGCTTGATATCTTAATTAAATATTAGATATTCATATAGTCATGTTCCAAAACGGAAGGTCATTTCAAACACATTTGTACAGTGTGTTGTATCCCAATATTATTATTGTATAGCCATGTTAAAATTTATAAAGCCTAATTTTTAATCTTTAGACCAACAAGAGATTTTCTGACAGGCCTCGCAGAGCAAAGCATTTGCTTGTAGTGATACATATCGGTAATTTTTTCACTGTGTGAAACATCATTTACAGGATGATTTCAAAATGTTCATCACAGATCAATTTATCATTGTAACTTTTCATGGCAGAACTCCATATCCCTGTAATTGTCATTGGCTAAAGAGAGCAACATACTCATCAAACCAGGGACATTTTCGTTCTTCTCTGCCTCAGACTGTTTTTCCCATACAGTGTGTTTGCCTGCATGCTGAGCTTTAATTGGAACATTGCTGTCATCCTGAGCGAGACACTGCATTTCAAACTTGACAATATTAAAAGACAACCTCGGGGAGGCTGCCGCATGTCAATGACACTGAGCGGGGGAACAACCAACACTGATGGATTTTTTTTTGGGGTGGACATAATATGAGTCCCACACCGCGAATTAAAAAAAAAAAATCACCCTTTACAAATAATTATGCCAACTTCTTGAGTAAAGTCACCCTCTGCCAAAGGAAAGTGATAGACTGTCAAAGTGAGTCTAATGGGATTCTCCAAACTGCACAATTACATGCATTATTTGTGGGTATTTTCTTATGAAGGGAAAACGTATTCATAAATTTTCTCCAAAAATGGCAGATAAAGGTGGGGGTTGGAAGAGTTGGGTGAGAAATGACTGACTGGAATACTTAATAGAGCACAGGATAGGCTTTGATTGTAACTGCTATCAGATGGCGGCTGGAGCCTTGGTGTTGATATCAATGCAAACCAAATGAATGGGGCTCCCAGCGGAAGCGCCTCATCTCATCTGCACCGCATACAGCTGATTTGTGATGTCACCTTCTTAACGGGGAGTGCCGCACTTATTTCCATCGGTGTCTTCCAACAAAGAGCTCTCTTGATCCCGTCATTGACTTTTTATATTATTCAGTATTTCCTTCACAAAGCCTGTTGCCCTGGAGAACAATTGCATGTCCCACCATCCTTCTTTGCCTGCAGCAGCAGAAACAGCCTGAAATTTCATATGCAATACATTGGTACTCCAGGCATGGGGCAGTGAATGGTGGACTTACAGGTGACTTTATTTCTGCCCATGTTAATTTTTTGATCAACAGTAAGTTAACTGAGATCTTTAAGGGTCTTTATCTTGAGTTTTCATTTTGGCTCCATTGGCCACACCTGGTACGTGATCTGTTATTCAACTTTTTCCACGTCTGAGCTTCATTCAGGGAAATGGAAATGTGGCCAGGGTTGACAAAATATATCCAATATTGGTATTTACAAAATTTTACAAAATTCTACCGTTGATGTTCCGCATCAGCTTCTAAATGACAAGCACTGCTGTCATTATTTGGGATGATTAGGTTTCAGGTTAGTAGCACATTTTGCTCCTCGTTGTAGTACCAGGATTTCGAACGTCACTGTAAACAGAGATGCTCCATTGGGTCTATAATCTGCATTCACAGAATCTCAGAATTAACTGAATCAGTTAAACAAAAGCTAAATAGCAATATTTAAAGAAAACATTACTTTTTATGGTGTCTATACACCTGTGAATTAAACAGGAAATCTGAAAAGTAAGAGCTTAAAAGTACTCAACAGAGTTAAACAAAAATCTTGAGAGGGGGACAAATAAAGCTTGTTAAACTTGTGATATCACTGAGCATCATCTGAGGCAGTAAAGATTGTTTTGAGTGAAATCGTCACATTGAAACTGCTGCTTTGATTTTTCTTTTTGTGCATTTAACACTTCTGAATGTTATAAGACAAAAAGGCAAAAATGAAGTTTGGTTAAAAAATATGTTTTAAGTGTGCTTTACATTTACATTTACATTTACTCATTTAGCAGACGCTTTCTTCCAAAGCGATGTACATTTCAGAGAAAACTAAATTTATGAATTACATTAGGAGAAAGAGAGATATAGTTGCAGGCATGTGATTTTTAAGTAAACTTAGTTTGTTTCTTTCCACTTTGTGCACCGATGTTCATCGCACGAGTTGGTGCACAAAACTCAGGATAGACGATTCCTGATCACCTTCCTACTGCTTGCTCTGCAGAACGACTTTGACAGATAAAAATATATGTCGTGTCGAAGGTTTTATGTGAGGATGGACTGACATTGCAGGGAAAAGCGTAGACTTTGTATCGAGTCCTTGAGTTTGTTTTGTTGAGGGCTGTTCTGCTCCTTGGGGGTCTGGCCAATTACTGTCCTTGCTACGTTCTCACATCATCTCAGCGAGAAAACAAGTCCAGTGCTTGATGAGGTCGCCAGCATGCAATCCTTAGAGTCCCCACACAAACAACATGATGGCAAACATCCCACCCCCTCATGGTTCTCCAAACACTTCATGTAGTGAAGCCTCGCACATACACGTGCAGCGCGCACACGCAAACTCCAGCAGGCACTTCAAAGGGAAAAAATAAAATTCAATTTTACACAGCCGCCCAAAAAGGGTCATAAAGCTAGAATTTGCATTTAAATGGAGACATTAAAAAGTTGTACTCTAATGGCTACCGGAGTGTTCGTTTATATCGCATGTCATCTTTTTTCATGAAATCTCTTTTAGCGGGCCAGATGAAAATTACCTCCTGTCCGTGCCATTTTAAGTAAAAGCCACCAACATGTTCTTTAGATTCTAATGAGCTGAAGTGCATTGGTTAAGACAGAACGGGTGGAAAGTTAGAGGTGCTGGCAGAGCAGACGAGGACTTTGCTTGGCTAAAAGCGGTGAAAACATGTGACCTGTAGAGAAGTTCACTTCAAGGCCAAAGAAAGCGAGATTTGGCTCAACTGAGCAGGTGGAGTTATGGTCAGTGGATTTACATTTATTCATTTAGCAGACGCTTTTCTCCAAAGTGAAGTACATCTCAGAGAAAATACAATTTGTGCATTACATTAGGAGAAAGATCCAGGGGGTGTGGTGGCGTGGCGGCACAGTGGGTTTGACTGGGTCCTGCTCTCCAGTGGGTCTGGGGTTCGACTCCCGCTTGGGGTGCCTTGCGACGGAGTGGTGTCTTGTCCTGGGTGTGCCCCCTTCTCCTCCAGCTTTATGCCCCGTGTTGCCGGGTTAGGCTCTGGCTCCCCATGACCCTGTATGGGACAAGCGGTTTCAGGTGATGTGATTAGGAGAAAGAAACATAGTTGCAGATGTGTGATTCTTAAGCAAACCATTTACACCATACATGACAGGCCTAATCCCTGTACTACTCTATAGTTTTTATTGTTTGTTTGTTTGTCAAAACAAAAAAAAGGGGACAGGGTTTCAAGGTCCACAGTTGGGCTGGCACTCAAATAAGGTTACTGGGACAACACAGAAAACAGCTGTATTTATATATATAGTACCATAACACTTTTTCACAGCTTTTGACATTGAAAAATACTTTATAAAATTAGCATTTTAATTAGAAAACTTTAAAACAAGAAACTGGTTTGCATGGATTTGTATGTCAAAGAGAACGTGAGAATTTCAGGTTCAGCGCATTTACAGATGAAAGAGCAGGCTCCAGCTTGAGAGAGTCCTGATAGCTGAGCAAAACCTGGGGCAAAACCTTTCCCATGAGGCCAGCCAAGGTGCCAACACCCTGCCGCTGTGGACCGCCCCTCTTCTCGCTCCGTGGGATATTTTTCACGCCTCCACTCTTTGACAAGGGGTATTAATTCTGCCGTCAGCCCTTGCTGCCCCACTGTGATCTTTATGAATGAGATCAGTGGCTCATTGACCCATCTGAGACTAAGGCCTATGTTTAGATTTGTCGCCTCCTGTCCTGCCATGAGAGACTGCCAGCTTCATAAGTGTGCGACCCATGAAAAGAACGCTGGAGTATTTCTACACTTATCCTCATTCGCACGCTATCAATAATAATTCCAACAAATATGTCTAATTGTATTTAGGCTTTCTTTGACTATGTGCTCATCTGAGAACTTTAGATCAAACATTGCCAAAGACCAGGGTCTCATTTCAGAAGGAACATCCAGTTAAATGCTTCCAATGAATTGTGTGGTGTGGACAGGTCAATAGCAATTCAATAAAGTTGGCAATGAAAGCTCTGAAGCTCTGGAGTGTAGATTTAATTTGAAATGTATTTGGGCATTATTGCTGTGCTGTATTTTCCCTCATAACCCCGACATTCCTTCTTCTTTCGACCCGCTACCTAAGGACATTAGCGTACCGCTTTACCCTGAGACACCGGCATACTGATGGTAAAGGTAAGTAACAGAGATCTCTTGATGTCCAATTCAATTCAAGGTCTCCTGTAAGACAGTCAAAGTCCCCATGCTGCATGATTTCCACTCACTGAATCGTACCAGGCGTGAATCAGTAGATCTGTCGGTCAATATTCAATTTAAACCCTGAGACATTCTGCAGTGTGATCACTTGCCGTTCTCGACTTTACATCGTCCCTCCTCAGCCAAGGCCAGTTGCTGCAGTCTGTTTCCGTACTTTCGCTGTGGCCTCATTCTGATTTCCCATGCCCTTCAGCGTCTCATCAATCACCAGGTCATATATTAGAGGCAGCAAATGTTGACGTGATACGTTTTTACGGCCCATCCGTGCTCTTCAGCCTCAGCTACGAAAGTACCCCAACTATCTGTCACTTCTTCATCTCAACCTCCCCAGGCCTCTGTTAATTCTATTAAGACAGAACATTTTGCACAGTTTTACCAGGGGACAAAATCAGGCTCTGCTTGTTGATGGCTATCGCTATTTAAGAAAAGGCTTCAGTCCTGGGGCTGGATTTAGCTGCTGCCTAGTGTGCACCATACCTGCTTTTGAAGAGCCCTACAAGAAAGTTTTGCCTTGGGGAAAAGAAATCTTTTGAGAAGATACTGAAAGCACTGGATTTGAGTTCTTTGCTCTATGACACCTGAGCTCGATTGTCTGAACACAGCATCTGGGTTGCGGTAATTCTAACAAAGGATCATCTTGCATTCGAAGAGGCATTATCACAAAGAGGTCCAGGGCGGTAGCTCTACAGAAGAGTTCTGCAGGACTCCTCTCTCATTCCTGTGCTGAGTCACCACCATGGTCTGAATCGCTGGTCTTGGATGGTCTCCCAATGGATTGTCGCTTAAGCCACAAAGTGGAAAAGCATGTCTGTGGTGAAAATGTACCATATCATGTAAAAGGTGTGGCTGATAAGAACAGGTACGGATGCAGTGAGCTTATCGAAAGGGAGGGCTCCATCAAATATGAAAAAGGCCGCTTTGAAACACGATCTTCCCTTATCGTAAAAGGAATACAGCACAGCCTCCAAAAACCCCTCTGCTAAAGTATAATTACTACTGGTCCTTCTTAATTTGAATACTGCTAATTTGCAGGCTCAACTCTGCAAATTGGCACCATCTGCTTCTAATAAACAAATGCTCTCGAGTTGCAGGACATTTAGATGGATTCCCTTTGAGGGGTACAAAAACAATGGCATGTTTTCAGGAAAGGAGATGAATAGTTATTAGTTCCTGGGAAATACAAGTCCAAGAGTCACGTCTCCATGGCTAGTGGGGTGTTATTAATCTACCCTAGTGGTCAACATCGCTCCCGCCGTCCCCTCCCCCAATTCATTACTCCTGTAACTGCCATTTGAAAAAATGTTGTAGTTTTACAGTAAGGTGTGCAAATATAAATTTTGTGGCAAAAGCCCACGGTGCTCATTCTAACAGAAATATGCCCCGGTGGGTCTTTGGAAATACATCACAAATCGTAATTGCTGGAAAATTACCCTTCTGTTTCACTGGCTGTTGGGACTGGGCTGTTGCACAGGTCATACTAATTTTAGGCATATTTGCACATGGTATTTTTTTTAACTCAAAAAAAAAATTGTCTCTTTCCAGAGAAAACAACAAAGAAGCCGCATCCAGTCCCGGAAGCCAGAAGAGACAACTTGCTTCATGACTCCGCCTGACTGCGGCTACCTAAATCAATAGAAGGACCTTGGCTGCAAGTCCGAGAATGATTGGTGCCCTGTCCGAGATAATTTGTTTGGCTGAGAACATTATACTAATTCATCCATTAACTTTCCTAATATTTGCTGCCCCCTGTCAGAGAGTGGAAGGAGGCCGGACCGTCGCTGTTTGAATAGTGTCAGTATTGTCACTGGTTCATTGAGCTGAGAGAAAAAAAAACAGCAGAAAAACACAGGCACTTAACACCGTGCAAACTGCTGTCCACCGCATACTGAGCGTTTGCTGGCTTCTTCTTCGACTTCACTCGACGGTAATTCTTATTGATTATAGACGCAAGCAAGGGAGCTGGCCGGGCCAAGTCAGGGATTTTATCTCTCGCTTTCACCGCTATTCCTGTAGAGCAATTTATCGACTTTCTATCAAATCGGATGATTGCAAATTTTGGGGATTTTGGGGCATTTAGCTGGTTGAACTGTGTGTCAGGCTGGATGCGCTGCCTCCAATGCTGGCAGTGAATAAAGAATGGAGCAAGATGCCGCTCTTGATGTTTAATGTGGCAGGATGGGGAATACAGCGCAAACATATTGGACCTGAGAATCCAGGGGACTCAACTCAATGGCGCAACGTACACAGCAGAGACAGGTTCTTCGCCATCCAGGTCTGCGTTGCACCCGCCACTCCCAACGCGGCGTCTCCTTCGAAACGGCGCAGCACGAGGCAACCGCGCTTCCCTCTCGGAGGTCTGATCAGCGGGACAATCCCACGGCAAGGCAGAGGTGTCTCGGCTCGCTGCTTCGGCGAAGCCCAGCCCTCCCCAGGGGCATTCTCTCATTAGGACACATTTAATTAAGAACACCACTGATAAACTTTCCTAATGGGAGAATCAAACAGAACCATAGCTTTTACATTTCCATCTCACCAGAAATTAATGGGCATTATTAGTCTTAAATGTCACTTTACAGTCCTAAAGCATAAGGAAATCCTCCTAAAATTTTTGTGTGAATTAGCATATCTAACTCATTAAGTGGGAACTTGTTCCGCATCCTATTAACTGTTAAAGCACAGCAGTACTTATATTAAAAGCAGTGGTTTTATAAACTTAATGGGCATTTTAACAAGCAACCGAGCTTGGCTTCTTCTGGTGCGTATTTTTTTCAGAGAGCTGCTCACCCCTTCGGTATGTGGGCAAGGTTATAGATTTTGATCTTTTGCTCGAGTTATTCACCTCGCTCTTAACACGTCTTTCAAATCTGAAAGTAATGCGAAACTTGAGCTGAGCTGTCAGACACCCTCATAGGCATCAGTCTGTGTCATCTGCATAACATATCTAAGACTGCAGCTGTAATGAGGGAAGGGGAATTATCAATAAAAACGTAAATCACTAGTGGATAACTGCAAGTTAATGGAGGATTAAACGCACGATTAATCATCTGATATACCGACACATAAGCAAGCAGCTCGACGTTGCGGATTTAAAGCATTCATGTGTCTGGTTTAACATTTATTACACTTATTTGCAGTTCAGACGTGAAATTTAGCTTGAGAAAAACTTGCCCTGCGGAAGATCAAATTCTGCAACAGCAAACATTGCTGCATTAATAATGTTTTTTTTTCGGTGTGCGTGTTATTGTTACGATTTCATAACGTTGGACATGTAAGTTTCATCAGGTATCCCTCGGAACAAACACGTAGAGATGCACCAGTTACAAATATTATCATCAACAGATAGCGATCGTGAAGATTGACAAGTAAAGGGATGGCGAACGAGCTGGAATTAATGACGAGCCCCTCGCTTGCTCCTTGATGCATTTTACTTACAAACTTTCTCAATGACTAACTTTCAGGCCCAGTTAAGTTTGTAAATATGGAACCAGCTCTATTTTCCTGAAGATTAGTTGTAGAATGCAGTCTATAAAATTCGTGACATGATGATACTCGTGGTATAGACCTAAGCGCGGCGGAAACGAAGGCCTGTAGGCCGAGTCGGAAGGTCATGTGACGATGGCGAGAATTCAGCAGCGCATCCCGAGCTGCAGTGAGCACGCGTTCGCAGCCGTAACGTCACCTCATTGGATCGGAAGGGGATTCGGTTCCGCAGACCGAACACCAAAGCAGCGGGTGGGAGGCTTTCCTAGTTGGACAGCATCGCTCAACCCGCAGCCAGCAAGATGTTGGGGTAGCGGGTGGGGGCCGAAGTACAGGCAGCCCCACCGACCTCGGCGAAGCAAGCTTGAGGGGTCACGGAAGCTCATCCGTGTCTAACAGCAACTCCCATCTGCTCCTCCTCGCACCCATGGCCTTGGACTCTACTGTCAAAGCAGAAGATTGCCAGCAAGCACAGCAAAGCAAACGCTTCAGCTCAGCCTCGGAAGGGAGAGATTTTCCCCAAACTGTATGAGGCATCAAGGCGGGAGGCCGTTTCCCCTTTACTCCGGAGAGAAGCGACAGCAGGGACCTGCAATTGCCAGCAATTAAAGCGGAAAAACAAATTATATAAATAAATTATCCACACTGTGACCACTTGAAAGTGTTTCTTTTCGTCATCTTTTTTAAATTTTATCCCTGTATTCCTCTTTTCATCTTTGTTTACCATTTTTGGTTAACAAAGAGCAATTGCAATAACATTATATCCACCGCTGAAGAATTCTAATGGAATGCGAAGAATTAGCTAAGTACAAGCAATGAGGCCAAACTCAGAATGCTGCACGGCGTGTTCATGTAATAATTTACGTTTCGCACACGATAAATCAGAACACGCAGCAAGATAATTGCAAATAATGGCTTTTTTGTAGAGGAATAAAAAGTTCCGCGGCCCAAATGGGGAGAAGTCATCTTAAGATGTGAATTGAATGTCACGATTTTAATTAGCGAGATACTGACTCCAGAAGTCCAGTCGATGGCGCGCTGTTCAAAGGATGCTGTCGAGAACGACCTGAGATGTCCGGTCGAGACCGAGTGACCTTGATCTAAGTGAGAAAATGGAGATGGTCCGTGTGCGACAAGACGAAGGTGCAGAGGTCCATGTATGACGAGAGAAAGGGGAGAAGATCAATGCCCAACTGAGAGATGGGGCCAAAGGTCCCCGTACAACATTGCAGTGAAGAAACAGCGGTTCTCCATTCCTCACTTCAGTTGTTTCTACTTAATGAGCGTCACAGAAATCTCTTCCCCCGATCGCTGTTATACCAGGTTTACCGGATCCGAAACGACCTGGACTCCGTTCTGAGAGAGGATCTGGCTTCGGGGAGCTGGGGTTTTTATAGCATTCCGTAAAGCTTTATTCGCTAAAGGAAGAGACAATTATAATCTTCTCCATTTTCCACCAAACCGCCCCCCCCAGGCCTTCAAAGGCTACGAATATGGACATGTTATCGACATCCTGTTTACCACGGTATCCGGCAGCAGCAAGCCTAATGTTGAGCGTGTGAAACCTGGAGAGAAAAAGACAGCAAAGCAGGATTTATTTTGATCAGATCTCCATTTCCAGAAGAGGATGGAGGAGAGCAGCGGGAGCTACGGCAGCTCGGAGCAAAGCGCTCGGCCCGTGCGCGGCGCGATGCGTGTGGCGCGACGCGCGTGGCGAGCGGGGCCGATGCAGCCGGAGAGCGAGCTGTCAGGCCCCCCGCCGCGCTCCCTTTCGCCGTGCCTGAGTAACGACAGCCTGCTGCTCGGCTCCGTGCTCCAGGTGAATCGAATCCTTTCACTCCCCAAACAAGAGCTGCATTCGCTCTCTGCTCCTGGACCCCCAACGCTGCGGAGCTCTAAACAGCATTAAGGATCCGCTTGTTATGTTTTTTTTTTTCTTTAAATCGCCGCATTTCTGGCACTCCAGCAATTCTTGCAATTCTTCCGAGTCAAACGTACATTAGACATCAGACATTAGATAAATATTAGAGACCAGCTCTGTGCTAAACGAAATGTCAAGGCGGAAAAAACGAACAGGCGCACGTATTTCGTTTTTTGGTAGCGCCATAAGATCCGCTAGAAACACATCGAAATACTGGGTTAAAATTGCGCTCTGTTTTTGATAATAGGGTATGTACCTTTTAAGGCAAGATGGTTTAATACTGTTGTCTAAAATAAAAGATACAACTTAAATAAGAAGAGCAAAATACTTTTATCGGACGTAAAATTCAGGACCTAGCAGATGCATTTTCATTATTTGGTTTTGGGATCATAGGGGGTGTGATGGCGCAGTGGGTTGGACCGCAGTTCGGCTCTCCGGTGGGTCTGGGGTTCGAGTCCCGCTTGGGGTGCCTTGCGATGGACTGGCGTCCAGTCCTAGGTGTGTCCCCTCCTCCTCTGGCCTTATGCCCTGTGCTGCCGGGTGGGCTCCGGTTCCCCGCGATCCCGTATGGGACAAGCGGTTCTGAAAATGTTTGTGTGTGTTTTGGGATCTACTGTGTGTGTGCATCAGCCAAGGCCTGTTTTCCTCCATATATGAAGAAATGCAAAAAAAAAAGAAAAAACTGGACGTATTCATACAATCAATACAAACAGATTTTTTTTTTCCAAGTGACATCTTTTTTGTTTAATATTTAAATGTACAGATTGTGTTGACTGAATCCACGAAACAACCAGTGAGTCACGGCACATTTGCAACGTTTGTTTGGCAACATCCCTGGATGAGACACGTGGGGCCGCCTGGAGTTCCGACAGAAAGCCTCGCCCTCCCACTGGTCGCGTGTCTGGGAATGAACCCGTCGCCGCGGCGCCTTTGAAACGCTCGTTTCCGTAGGAAAGTCGCCGCTTCCTTTCATTCTCTGCTCTTGCATGCAGATTCATGAATGAATCGGGTGCGAGATGAAAGCCGCTCAAAACGCTGGCGCCTAAATGCGATCGCATTTAAGGCCCTCTTCGCAGGGCCGTCTGGTAATGAAATAAATGATGTAACAAATAAAATGACCGCGCAGCTTTTTTTTCACATTGTGGCTCGGAACAAGAAGCAGATCTTGTTGAGAGGGAGCGTCTCTCCTGGACGCGGGAATACAGCGCGAGGTTCGAGGCGGACGCGGCCGAGGGCGACCCTGCCCTTACTTCGTACGAACTCCCACGTCGCCCGTGCATTAGAGACACGACGGGACCCCCGCAAGCCGAGCGCAGGCTCGGCTCAGAAAGGTTATGCGTGTCCCTCATCTTCCGACGCCACCACATTTTACCTCTTTACTTACAATGCCATTGTGTGCAATCAGCCTGGGGTTTAATGAACTCCCTCTTTTCGCCGACATTTCGCGCAGGACCGCCGAGGACACTAATGAGCTATCGTTTTTAAAGAGCAGGCCGGGTTTCCATGGCAAAATATGTGCTGGCATTTGAGGTGTTTTTAGCTATACTTAAAGTGAAAATCAATAGCCGACTGCTTGCCGGTGCCTTTTTACAGACCCCCTGCCTCCCAAGTCTGAGGTTCATTCTCTGCGGAAGCCAACACAGCACTTATGGAGTTTTTACACTTCTGCCGGGGTCACGGAAGTCGCCTTGGAGTTATATGGTAAAATGTGATCTATTGGTTCCCCCCCAACAAATGCTGCTGTATTTTGCACAAAGTTTTATGAATGCTTATCATGGGCAGCCGCAGGCAGTATCCAGGGCAGCAGATAGTGTGGCGCTGAAGGACGTGAACCTATAACTTGTCGGAGAGCGCCTCTGACTACGAAGCCGGCCGTGGTACCTAAGGTCAAAGTGCCGCACTTAAACTGCTCCGGTAAAATAAACAGCCATTTTAAACAGGTGAAACTATATGTCGTTTTGGATAAATATTGTGTGTGAGTGACAGAGAGAGAGTGTGTGTTTCACTGATGTATGGATGAGTGACCCAGTGTAAGTAGTGTATCTAGCAGTGTAAGTCACCGCGGTGAATGAGGTGTGTGGGCTGATAACACTACATAGAGTTCATTGGAAGTCTCTTTGGAGGAAAGCTTCTGCTAAATAATGAATGTAATGTAAATGTAAATAAAAGCATCGACTAAATAAATGATAATATACAATATTCTGTGGCTGCAATAGGCCAGCATCCTGTCCATCTCTGTCGCTCACTCTATTTATGGGATTGGACCAGACCTTGGCAATCCTGCGCAGGACAAGCAGTTCTTGACAATAAATTAATGGATGGATGAATACACTGGACGCCTTGGCATACCTACATGTTTGATGTTAAACACACACACACACACACACACACATTTTCAGAACCGCTTGTCCCATACGGGGTCACGGGGAACCGGAGCCTACCCGGCAACACAGGGCGTAAGGCTGGAGGGGGAGGGGACACACCCAGGACGGGACGCCAATCCGCCGCAAGGCACCCCAAGCGGGACTTGAACCCCAGACCCACCGGAGAGCAGGACAGCGGTCCAACCCACTGCGCCACCGCACCCCCTGATGTTAAACATCGTACGCAAATTTTATTTTTTGCTCTTACTACCACCCACACGTCGTCTGAAAGCGCTCATCCCAAGCAGGGTCACGAAAGCCGGAGCCTAACCCAATAACGCAGGGCGTAAGGCTGGATGGGGAGGGGACACACCCAGGGTGGGACGCCAGTCCATCACAAGGCACCCCAAACAGGACGCAAACCCCAGACCCTCCAGACAGCAGGAACCAGCCAAACCCGCTGCTCCCCCCTCGTAATACCACTGACATGTTAAAATACTAAAAAGTAAAATTCCAGCAATAGTACTTGATGAAGTTTTGCAAATATGTGGCGGAAACACTGCAACCCCCATATTAGCGCTTGTAAATACTAGAACAAAAAAAGGGCCCCTTTCGCAAGGAACACTCACTGCAACCCTTATATAAAGGAGTAATGCTTCGTTTATATACATAGTCCTTAAGGCAGAAAGTGGCGGGATTGTGGTGCCAAAGAAGACTGAAGACGTTATCAAAGTCTCTGCAGAGCTTATTGGGCACATTTTAAGTATGCGCACAACATTGCTCACAGCTTGATGCTTTGTATCTCCAGATTTATTATCAAGTTTAATTGCTGCTGACATTTAAGGAACGTGTGTAGTGTCCCAGGTTACAATCTGAAGTGTTCAATTATTAAACAGAGCAATGATTTATGGCGCTCCAAACAGTCAGATAACAGGAGTCTTTTCGCATCGCATTTTCAAAGTGACATTGAACCCCTTCCCCCCCCACCCCCCATGCCCGGCACCCACACGGGAGGCAGGGTCTGGGAACGGAGAGGGCAGCCTCAGAATTCAATCAAGGGTCAGGAAATCCTCCAGGAGACCCAAAAGCTCTCTCTGGGCTCACTGGTATGGAAGTGCAGCAGAAGAGAAGGTCCTGAACCTCGGGGATTATTCTGTGCTGGAGCGCAGTACAGCGACGCGAACTCCCGTTGGCATCCGTACCCGGCGACACTTCCAGCGGTTGCGATCACTCTCCGCGCGGAGTAGGGACGCGGCAGTCGTCGAGGACAGGGATCACAATGCATCACAGGACTCCACGGTTACAGAAGTGTGTCGTTGTCATTCTTTTGCCGTTTACGTGATTCCGTAATCCCGAGTACCTAAAATCTGAGCAGTCTGGAAAGCCATGTGTTACTGGAACAATCCAGGCTGACTGCTGTGCTCAAAGTCAGTACACCAAGTCCTCAAATCAGAGGCTCTTAGCTTACCAGCATTTGCCCTGACCCACTTCACTGCTTGTTCCCCCAATTGCAATTGTAATTGTAATTGTAAAGCAAGGGGCACATTGAGTAGCGTACTGGTTACAGTTGCTGCCTTTGGATCCGACGGTTGCCGGTTCCACTTTCACCTACCGCTGTAGTTCCTCTGGAGCAAGGTTGCTTACCCTAAATTGCAACAGTAAAAATTGCCCATAAAAAGGTAAATAATTGCAGGCAGCTTAAAACTGCAAGCTGCTTTGGAGATAAGCGTGCGCTAAATTAATAAACGTAAATGTGATCACCGGTGCTAAAACCCTGTACGGAAGGTGGAACTCTTAGGTGGCGCTTGTCATGGCCCGGCGAAGCAAGTCGAGAGGTTCTTCACGCAGCTCCTTAACTAAGGTGTTAACTGAGGCGTGAGTTCTTAATTACTGATTGATGACTGGCGTTATTTAAAGCCTACTCGGCGACACGGTGTGCCGGCGGTCTGACTCCTTGCGCGAAGGAGGAGCCGAGGAGACGCGAGTTCACCTACCGGGACACGGTGTCTTGTTAATTCCGATGACCTTTCTCAAGAAGGGAGCATTAATATGCAGGTTATAATGTCACATGTGGGCTGTGTCCCGAGGCTACTGTAAACCAGGTGTGCAATGCTCAAGAGTTTGCTGTGGAGACCTGGACAATAATGTGAAATTATAAAGTCATAAAGTGCATTTAAACAGCGGGTTTTAATGGGAATTAATTGGGAATCTGTGACGGACGGAGAAGTAAAATAAAGAGTTGGGATAGACTCTCGGCGCATGAATTAGGAAGGATCCTCCCCGCGATGGCGGAAAATGCCCCCGGAGGAGGCAAAATAGGACTCCTCGGCTCTATGTGCGAAGCGTTTTTCCTCCGGGATGGAGAGGAACGACGGTTGCATCACAGGATATTTTCATCAAGGTGAATTCCGCACGCGGAGTCGATCGGCTCGAGACGAGGCCTCGCGGGCTGGCGAGGAGCGCGGAGAGGCGCGTGCGTGTGGGTACATGCGCGCCTCTGTGTGTGCGTGCGTGCGTGCGTGTGTCAGTTACGGAGTTGACCGTGTATGACAGCACCGGAGCGCTTCGGCCCAAGGGCCTGACACGTCAATCCATTCCAGGGAGGAAGCGAAATGAAAAACGCTTCGGGGGGGAAAGCGGAAGACAGAACGCACTAGCGTTTCAGTTAAGAGTTCGCAGCGCAGCAACGGCATGAGGGGAGAGGCCGACCGCTGCAAAGCACACAAAGCGTAATTACTTTCGGGTGAAAGGACGATATTTATGCATTTCAGCTCCTAATGATGATCGGCGATCTAAGCGGCGCAGCACGTTCCCTCGGCGTGCCGAAGGTCGGCCCATTGAGCTTTTAAAAGGAGGAGCAAAGCGAGGTCCCTCTATTGCATTTGCTCGCTTCCCGCAACAGAAAGGCAAGCGAGTCAAAAATTCATTCAAAACCTCACAATTGCAAACAAAGGCCTGGGAATCGATTGAAAGGCATTTTCTATTACGGCAATCAGCCAGCGGAGGCTTTTGAAACGGATGACACGTTGCCGCGGACCGGCCGCGTCGCCCGCGGTGCCGGAGAGCATCGGCTGCGAGCGCGCGGCCGCTCGTGATCACCTGGACCAGCAGCCCACACATCCTGCTGGAAGATGATGCCAGTGTGCCGTGGTAGCCTGAAGGAGACTGGCTGCAATCTCACAGCGCCCCCTAGTGGTACCACTGCTCTCTGACTTCACAAGAACTCTGGAAGCGGGAAATGGTGAAGGGATGGGGGGGGGGGCACACACACACACTGTGCGGACTGTATTACATCACCAATTCTACAGGAGTTATTACACTGCTGGAGTAAAACTCTGCAGCTGAACGGCCACTATGCAGCGTCGATAATGATGTTTATACGGTTGCGTTGTCACGGAACCCGGCGCGTTGGTCAAACAACCGCAATAAACATGTTTGAAGGATGAATTAAATTACCGTCCACCAGATACACACCTGCTACTAATAGAGCATTTAATGAGTTTATTAGTTTATCGGCAGGGGAAGTGGAAACATAAAACACGACTATTTAAAAAATGTCAGTACTTTGTTTTGTTCGTTAAGCACAGGTAAGCAAATGAAAGTCTTACAAGGAACTGTGATTTTTTTGAATGAAACCATGGATAGGGTTACCAGCAAGATAAAAAAAAAAAAACTACTTGAGGTGCCAAAAAAGCACACACACACACACACACACACAGACCAAGTAAACCTCAAAGACATTGATGCCACCTGGACAACAGCAGTACATAACAGCCGGTGAGTCGGTAGGGCTTTCAAGGATATTTCTTTCTCTTAACTTCCAAGAAGAAACTGAGCCCCATTCACTCTGTGTCTCTTTCTCTCTCTCTCTCTCTCTCTCTCTCTCTCATAGGTATTCATCTAGTTCAACAGAAACCTGACTTCTTTCCAAAATCTTGCCACAAATTACTGGAACAATTCCTTGGTAACAGACCGGGATCATGATTTATTTATTCGATCACCATATTATATCAGGTAAAAATAAGCAATAAGTACAAAACTCAACACTTTGAGAAGAGACAAAAAGGAATGCTGTCTGAACGTTGAAACGGCATCGTCTGAGTTTCGTTAAGCAACGTTAAATTGATAAGGTGAAATTGAGCGTAATACATATTTCATCTGACAATGTTGACGGGGGAAACATACTAAATCGGTTTACATCGACAGACATTTACATTTACATTTATTTCTTCGCATTTTTCAGAAGTTTTCAGAAGATGAGTGAAAACTGAAAAATGAGCAAAAAATATCATTTTTTCATAGTGTATGAAAGAGTAATTAACAACCTATCAAAATCTGGAAGTCATTGTTTATACCTGAGGCTCAGAAATAAAACTTTCAGCAACCTTAAAATGCTTAATTGTTGCCATGGTAAATTTTCTTGCCTTTGTGTATCTAACACAGTGTTTATTATTCCGAAGGCAATCTTGCTTTGGTTCTCTCGTAATGCTGAGATCACTCGATAATTTAAGTTTTTGAGAGAAACATGGCCTGGTGCCTTGGTAACGCAGCTCACTGGTGCTCTTGAGTCCCAACCACGGTGCGGTAGCCCCTAAGGCTTTCCAGGTGCCGGATTACGTGTGTGTGTGCGTGTGTGTGTATGTGTGTGTGTGTGCGTGTGTGCGTGTGTGTGCGCGCTAGTTTGAACATGACAGTAGGAGTATGCTCATTAGCATGAGATCAGATGTGGTCCCATGGGAATGGAGAGGAATGCAACGACGCAGCTCCAGAGCGGAAACCGCGTCAAAGTCAACGCGCAATATTCATGCCACGTCATGGTGGCGGCTCTTGGACGGCGTTTGTCTTCGTGCCTCTCTGGCTCTGTGTGTGGTGCAGCCTGTTGGCGAGCCCTGCCTGCCTTGGCAAGCGCCATCCAGTTGTCACCCCACAGCCTGCAGCGTCCCAGTGACAGACTGCGTGACAGAATGTGACTACGGCGACGGCGGACGTATTTGCCCTGGCGAAGGCGCGTTCCGGGGTTAATGCGGGGGATCTGGAGCCGATCTGGCACATATTCCCACCCGGAAAGGAACCTTTTCTCACTGCGGAATGGAGAGACTGTCACATTGCATTTGCTCATCAAAGATGTTAAGCGGTTTCACTCGGGACCACATGCTCTACTGGTTTTTTGGAGTCACTCCTTATTGTCTGCATCTCAGGGCTGCGCTATAAAAATCATAGCTTGGCCAGCACTTCTGTTTAACTTCCCGAGACTGCACCATTCACTTTTGTCCACTGCAGTGGACATATTTTTAAACTTGTCTCCCAAACAGTAAATGCTACAACGCTGCAATCCCAATGCAGCTTTCAGAGGACATTCATTTTAAATCATGCCGCATGTTTGGCAGTGGACCTTAGGCACCTCACTAGAAATCCTTGACCATTAATTCAGAAATCTTTTCTGCAGGGTCTCATGTGGCTAAAGTGGCTTGAAATTTGGACCCTTCATACAACTGCTCTTTCTCTTGAAGCAGGTCGGGTTTAGCACCTTGGCTGAGGGTAATACGGTGCGGTCCGACATCAGCAGCCTTCAGTTTCCATGAACACCTTAACCATGTGGTACGTGCTGCTCCTAACCAGCCGAAAAGATAAAGCATTTATTCCCCTTCCTTTGCCCAAAATTAAGCAAAAAAAAAAAAGAAAAAGAAAATGTGACTCGTTGCAATAATCCGAAACATCTTTCAGCTGCAGTTTCTCCTTCTCTCCGGCTAGATGTTTGATCTCCACCTGGAAGCCCATCTCAGATAGCCTAGGAGTGTCTCGGCTGGCAGAACACCGTCTTGGCGTTAACGGTGAAGGTTGTAGGCCGCGTGGAGCTGTCACGTTGCGATCGCTCGGCGCTGCGTCTGCTTGTAGATGCTGATGGATGTCTCAATCTAACGCTTCGCAGTTAAAAGAAATCAAGAAAAAAAAACACCCCAGTCAAGAAAAGATTGCACTTCGCAGGAAGCTGGCCCAGAAACAAGAACAGGGGCGTATGTAGGGCCAACTCCACGAAAGACAGACACACACACACACACACGTACACACCTAGGCACAGGGGCCCACGCAGGCAGTGCTGATTCATGAGAAGGTTTAAAAAAACTTCTTTAGCAGCTTGCCGACCTCTCAGTTGATGTAAAACAGACGTCAACGGAAACGAATTGTTACTCTCATCTAGCGCTGCCTGCGCGTCGACTGAAGTGAGGCCTCGTACGGCTGAGAGCCCGATGAAGATAAACACAGAAACCTGAGCATCTAAAAGGGACTAATTATGAACAAAACAGGGCGCCTAGTGCGCCAGGGAACCGTCACTTCAGCCTCTAATGGGCTTTGAAGATGCCACTCAGGGCACGGTGGAGCTGATCGGGGTTGACGCGGTTCCAATTGATTCCTCATTAGTATGCGCAAAGCCCCTCCGCCCCCAAGCGTCGCCAGCTCACTACGCCAAGCGATTCGCACAGTTGTTGTTTGTCACTTTTTTGTTGTTTTCCTTCTCTGACGTAAAACAAACCTTCTCAGAGTATGAATAAGGGATTCTTTATTTCCCAGCAGCCAAGAATAGCACTCACTGCGAATCCCGGAGCTTATTTATTTTTGTCCTGCCCCTGGCATGGAGCACCCGGATCTGGAGGGAACTGCGCAGGTGAAACGACCTGCTGCACAGCCTGGCCTGTTTCATTTGTGATTTTTTAACAGCCTTTGTGCGTAAGGGCAGGGGTGTGCAGGGGATGGGGGAAGGGCGATGGGCAGGCTGCAATTCCTGCTTAGTCGACGAGAGGAAGAAATTAATCCTGCATTTGACATCCATTAAATTCCACTTTCGCATGAGTAATTACCCTGCCGAAGAGGACAATGAGAGCCTGGGCAGAGGCGTTGGGTTTCCGTACACGTTCCTATCCACATCAGGGACTGTGAGCAAAGCTGGGGGGGGGGGGGGGGGGGGGGATTGGTGGGGGGATTAGCTGATCGGCTCCCTGTGAGGCCCAGGCCCAAGGTTCGACGTGGCTCCGCTGAAAATCTTAAATGCAGGATTCAGGCGCACTGAGGTGCCATGTCCTACTGTCAGTGTACCGACCCAAACCGCCACCTTCACTGCAGCATATCCAGTCTCGACCTCAACTCCCAACAGGAGGACAATTAAGGGTAATTAATAACACAGCCCCGGTGTGGGAGGCCCCCATGTAAAGTTACCTGTTGTGCCAAAGACAATGAAGGAAAATTCATTTCCCATTCCAGCAAGGCTTGTGAAGGAGGGGGCTGGATTTACAGCTCGAACACCCTGACAACTCTACAAAGCCGTACAAATTAAATTCAAACTTTTAGACACAGGCCCTGCACTGGAGCAGGAGAGTAGCATTGATTACTGGACAGCTGTGAACGATTGTCGAGTCGAATGCTTTTAATCAGAGCTGCTTTTCGCCTCTCCGGCTTCATTATTATCTCGATAGCCTGAGACCAGGGTGAAGGTGCGTCCATCGGATGTCTCGGCGAATGTTGCGTAACTCTGTTGCATAACACTGCAGATGAAAGCTACACCGGATTTATCCCTTTATAAAATGCCGAAAAGGAAATTCACACATGTGCCCCGTTTCAGTGTTTTCTTTGCGTCGCTGTCCCACCTCTATAACCTGTTCCATATTTATGCCTTTAAAGAATGCTTACAATTGAGAAATAGTGGTATAGCATGTAAAACCTTAACTACATAAATCTGAATTGACACAGTAATTAGTTTCAAGGGAAAGTGTCAGGGAGGGAAAACTCATTCTGAATTAATAATCATCATAGTGCAGTAACAGTAAAATCGGTCAAAGATAGAATGAGCTGATGTCATTTTAAAGAGTAAGTTGAAGTATGAGGTAAAGACAGAAAAGTTTTCAGGGTGCAGATGACAGTAATAATAACCTTAAAAATAAACCTTTTATTATAAAAATGAACCGTAAAAAGGACAGCAAATACAGTATTATTATTATTACCGCAGTATTTCTTTTGGAAGTATGCCGCCCTAAATGCCAACTTACATTGTTCCCAGAAATCCAGCTGTACACGAAAGTCACCGGCTTTCAGTTTTCGTACAATAAATGTGACTTTTTTCACTGCCTAGGTCTTCGTATCAGATTCTCCATTTGACAGTTTTTTTTTTTTTTATTTTACACTGAACTTGTCAAGACTGCCATCAAGTCATTTCCAGGCTGCTGGTTATTGACCACATGGAACAATAGCTTGCACTAAAAACCAGGTGAAATGAGGTGCATATCTTGGCTTAAAAGCTGTTATGAACATGGCAACTGGTGAGCCACAGATAATACAGTGAACTCTCTAAAAGCAAAAAATCATTGACCTTTCCCAGGCAAATGGGTTTTTACAAATGCTCAGGTCCTTTGGTTTTGTTCTTACAACGAGTATCAATAATGACCAGTCATGGGGTAAATACTTTACGCCATTAACGTTCCACGTCTCAGTATATTAAATCACTAGAACCTCATATTTAATATAGAAATAACCAGTTTGTTAAAACTTAACATTTTAACATTTAGAGACGAGCAAAGCCTTTGAGGAACATAAATTGGTTAGAAATAAAGGGGGATTCTTTTAGGGGAAGCAAGGTTTGCATCATATTCATGGATGGCATCAGAAACACCAGCCATTTTCAAGTGCCCAGAAGGTCAAATAACGTGTTAAAACATTCTGGAATCCTCCGTCACAGGTGTGGAAGATAGCACAGTATAAATCTGATTTGAATGTTATCTTCCCACTGGATTTCAGAATTGCTTTGGATTTGGCCATGATGAAATGTTGAGTAAATACACAATTACAATAAATGCCAAAAGCATTCAAATTTCAGTATACAGATAAATTGATAGATATGATGGGTCAGTATTCTGTTATTTTTTAATTATTTTATTACCTTGTATTCTAATTTTGAGCTCTGACTTTAAGTGGGTGGTAAGTCAATCAACATTCAAGTCCCGAACACATGGATCATACAGAGTCTCAGTCAAAACTGTATTTCTAAAGAGTGTAAGATATCGGCCTATTTTGTGTCCGTTCGGTGTATTAAAGTCGGTAAAGCACTTAAGTCAGGGATCTGCAGAGTTTTTTTTTCTCTCAGCCATGTTTTTCACTCCTCCTGATAACTTGGGGGCTTGATGATCAAATACGTTTTGACCTTGAAAGACCGTTTTTTCCAAAATGCCTTAACATCTGAGAGCTAGCCAAAACAAAATTTACACCTGTATTTTTTGTACTTAGATATTTATGCATTTAAAGAATGCATACAATTGTGAAATAGTGGTATAGAATGTAAAAATTTATCCACATAAATATGAATTGACACAGTAATTAGTTTCAAGGGAAAAGTGTCAGGGAGGGAAAACTCATTCGGAATTAATAATCAGAATATTGCAATTAACAATAAAATTGGTCACAGACAGAATGAGCTGATGTCATTTTAAAGAGCAAATGGGAGTAAATTTAGATATGATATTGATCTTGCACTTTAATTAAAGCAGGCAGCTTTATGATTCAGACAGTTTATAAGGCACAGCTCAAAATGAAAGGTTTTACATTCTCACTGTGAAGAAATTTCAGAGCCTGTATTACAAAGAGTGTCTGGCTGAAACAAGGATAGATCTGTGGAAGATTGTGTATCTGAGTATTGAGTGACATGAAAAGGCAGCACGATAAACAAATCCTTTCTCGTCTATGAGACCATGCCTTCCAGCAGGTGTAGACTCTATGTTTGGCCTATTCAAATGTAGTTCTAAAGGGTCGAATCAAATGGGTTCTCTTGGTCTCCCTACATGGAGAGCTCAAAAATTTATTCATATGACACGGTATGTTGCATTTTATGGTTTGCTACCCAACTGGAACTTAAAGCTCCCCAATCACGCCCTCAACAAGCGCAGCTATACAATCTTGATCTTCATGAACTTCAGAACACACTATCAAGCATTTGACTCTGTGATGATGAGCCGTACGCATGCGTGTTGTACACGGCTCACAACTTCATACAACAAATTATTTTCAGAGCATTGTGGTATTCATTACTATTCATGGAATCCTTGTTTTCATCAAGTATTGTACTATTTATGCAAATGGCATTTGTAAAGGGCACTCACTGGCAGAGGCTTGGATAGATGAGTGTTTCTTTTAATTAGATTCCCACAAAAGTACACAGCCAATCTCCCGTAATGAAATGTGGCAATTACTGTAAATGTGACTGTCGTGGAAGTAGGCCCTTCAGCCAGTATCTGATATATGCCCCGGAGAAAGGTGCGTGCCTTTATGCAAGACACTGGAACCCGTGTTAATTTCCTGCCGCTTTAATGATGAAAAATGACAAGGAGGAAATCGCAAGAAAAAGGCTGAATTCAGAAAACCCACGGACTTGATCTTAGTGTGTAGTATGGAATAAAGCACACAAGTTCCACTTTCACATCCACTGTAGCAGATTTTTCAGATTCAAAGACAAAAACAACTTTGTGCCCCCAGAAGGGTGGATGAAAGGTCCTCACTATGACTCACGAGGTCCACGCCTACCAGTTGCAGGCTGGAAAGTTCTTTTCAGCAAAGTTTGTCCGTTATCACTATTGAATATCCCCGAAGCTTATAGCCATGATAGCTATATAACAGAAATAGGAGTTGGAGTGGTGGATTTTCAAGTGTAATATTTCAAAATATGGCACACAAATTCAAACAGGCACACACAAGGGAATAGATATTATTAAATTTATTTTATTGTAAAAACCACACAAGTGTACCTCTGTACAATGACATGCCTTCACAAATAATGTGCCACATTCATCCACAGTCCACATCCTCTTTTTCTCTGAGCACTGGATGACAGAATAAATTTCCAGCTCATCCCCAACCAAACAACATTAGCAAGGCAGTGATTTTTGAAAATTAAATCTAATCAGGAACAGAGGGGAAAAAAGCAAGAAGATGCCATCGTAGACTGATTCAATTCACCACTCAGGTCAGTCACTGATTCTCATGAAAGGAGCCGACATCACTTTTATCACTGACCACTGAATGACATCTCATGTTGACTCGTTAAGCTTAAAATCTTACGTTGATTGCTCAGGATCAACAACATCTCCCACTGACTGGTCCAGCTCGGTGATATCTAACAGTGCCTGGTTGAGTTCACGACCACCCACATTGACTGCTTGATTTCAAAAAACCACATTTCCAGGTTCCAAGTTTCCAGCATCTCAGGTTGACTGGTGGAGTTCAGTGACATGTCATGTTCAACGGCTCAGCTCAATAACAAGTCAGATAAACCGGTCAAGCTCAGTCACCTCTCATATTGACTGGTCAAACTCAATGACATCT
This sequence comes from Scleropages formosus, assembly GCF_900964775.1. Classification (NCBI taxonomy): domain Eukaryota; kingdom Metazoa; phylum Chordata; class Actinopteri; order Osteoglossiformes; family Osteoglossidae; genus Scleropages; species Scleropages formosus. The sequence goes on along the minus strand of NC_041808.1, from coordinate 9,455,777 downwards.
CAGTGACTGGTCGAGTTCAGTGACATCCCACACTGACTGGTTGATTTTCAAAACTCCATTTCCATGCTCTTTCACAAGGAATATGGTGACATTTAGAAGAATTCCTTCCATCAAAATACACAGAAAAAGCTTTTTTAAGAACTGGTAAGCTCTAAAAAAATTGCAATGTATCATGCATAGATGTATGTGAATTTTTTTATAACTAAACTGTTCAGTTTAGACTTGTGCTCCATCTGAAAAGGGTGTTGACAGACTGCATAATCTCACAGCATGTGGTCTATGTGTTCTGACACGTCATGTTGTGCTACTGGCTACAAGGATTACTCAATGTATTAGGGTCCTGTTGTCTAAACAAACAAGTGAAAGCACAGGCAACGGGATTCAAACAGCTGTTGATATTGGTTGCTCTTGGAACACATACTGTAATTTGATTTTCTTAGAAACCAGTAGTTCGGAAACTCCATTGACCAGTCAAGTCTTGTGGATATACAGCACATGACTGCTTTGGAACTTTACAACTTTCTATCACATCATTGTTTTTACAAGAATGAAATTTGTACAGGGTTAAGTACATAAATTTGAAATAAAAACAGCAATAAACAAAGAACAAGAAATTAAACAGATACATAAGCACATGAAAAATAAAAATAAACTGGATTCACAAAGTATGAGCGAAACTGTAGTCATCAGATGAGTTAATTTCTGCAATAAGTACCTTTTACTAAAATTCTATCCATTAGGTCTGCTTTTTAACGTAATCACCTTTATTATTTTAACAAAAAAACAAGCATCCATTCTTTCAGACAGAAATTATGACTTTTTTTTCTATTTTCCCTGCAAGTAATTACAGCTTAAGTGCAGCATTACGTTTGCTTCTGTAGGTCGCTTACCTTCAGCAGAGAGGCAACCCATCATGTAAGTTGTGGACATCTTTGCCATTAGCAATAATCAGAGGCAGGACAGGAGTCATACACAACACATGCCAGCATTGCAATGATTGTTCTGCAACTCACCTCTCCGCCATCTATGTGCATAGGTATCACCTGGTTCATGCGTAAATGTATGTTTCATACAGCTATGTCTCATTGATTACCCCCCCTTAAGAGATTTCCATTTTATCCATTCAGCTGATGCTTTTCTGCAAGCAACTTAAAATGTTAAACTAATTATAGCTTTTTACCCATTTATACAGCTGGGTAATTTTACTGGAGCGCTTTAAGGTAAGTACTTTGTTCCAGGGAGGATTCAAATCTGTGACCTTTGGGTCCAAAGGTAACAGCACTAACTGCTACCCTACCAGCTGGCTTCGATAGTGTGTACTGATTATTTACTTTTTACCTTTTTAACCTTTTACCGTCATCACCGTGACATGTATTGTATAAGTGTTTAAATAACAGGACATTTTTTTTTGTCTTAATAGCTAGATGTCTGGCATTAAGATGGTTTCGAATGTAAATTCCCTTCATATTCCATAGCCTTTCAGAAAACCTCACATATCCTGAGGTGGAAATTAGAAAGCATAATAGACATGTAACTGAACAAAATAACACTTCCAAAAAGGGACGTAAATTTGATTGCAGAATAATCCATTATATATAACCACCGAAGGAGTAGCAGCAGGCAAAGTAAATTTGATATTACAATGGTACACTTGCTATTGGTGGTGATTGGTGACTCTTTGCAGACCATTGCTCCTTCCTACACTTTTCTGAATGATGGCGCACAAGGCCTGAGGTACTGTAGAAACCATCATGTTTTGCATCCCATACCTTAAGTCCTTTTGTAAAAGAAACAAAGCCTGTTGAACCCAATCATGCATCCATCCCCGAAAAAGAAGTGGACTGCTATATAGGCTATAAACTTTCCATTTTGTGTATGGGCAGTAAAAATTTTTACTTTCTCTGCAAAACGCCCTCTTGGCACCTCTGGATTTATGGCGCTATACTATGTTGAGAGCGAAACTTTTCCTCTGAAAAATCTGCCACAGGATCCCAATAGAGAACTACAAATAAAGAACTGGATGACATTTAAAAACAAAATTACTTCCAAATATTACAGGTTGCTTTAGGACAGATATTGTCTCTCATTCATTTTGGTGTTAAGAAAATTAGCTTTCATGCCTTCTTCACAAAAATGTCATCTCAATAGGAAACCATTCCAAATTTATTATATTTGAGAAAACATGAAAATGTGTCTACATCAATGATTTGGCAAGCTTTAAAGATCAAAACACATGTTTACAATTTTAGACTATTTTCAAAGAGCAAGACGTAAGCATCTTCATGAATTATTTTCCTTTTGTTGACAACAGGTCTTTTAGATTCGGTGTTAACAGCGTTCAGTAAATGAATGGGGAATGATTACACTCCTTAAACATTACCTGTCTTTTAAACATCACTATCACAGCCTATTTTCCCAAAATATTTTACATAGAATGACAGTGGAAATTGTAAGAAGCATATTTATCATCACTGTAGGGGCAGCTGGTACTGTAGTGGTTAGCGCCGCTCCTTTTAGACCCAAAGGTCACAGGTTTGAATCCTCCCTTCAGCTGTAGTACCCTTTAGCAAGGTACTTACCTTAAAGTGCTCCAGTAAAATTACCCAGCTGTATAAATGGATAAATAATTGTGAAGTAGCTTAACACTGTAAGTCGCTTTGGAGAAAAGCATCAGCTAAATATGTAATAAGTGACAATATAATCTTTGTAGGACTCACTGCAGGCGTTCCCAGAGAACGTTCTTTCTCCGCAAACAACTGCGTCTAAATAGCAACATACAGCATTTCACTTCCATTACAATGGAGGACATACCATTTACCCAGAAAAATTATGGAATGAAAAGGATATTTCTTTCATATTTGCTTGGTAGAATGTTGACACATTCTTGGCAAATGAGGACTCAATCTGTTTATAATTACAATGCATTGTTCTGCTTAACACCCCTCTCAGTGGAGGACCAGGAGACTAGAAAAATGATATGAATTTGCAAAAAGCACGTTGGACAGGTTTCTGTTTTTTAGTCTGAGCAGGAAAATTATTTACAACAAAATCCACACAAGAAATTGCTTCAGCTACATCTACTGCTTCTTGCAGCAAGTCCATTCTTCTGTGTTGGGAGTTGATGCTGCTTTATTATTCTTGGTTTCCCTGGAGTGGCACCAGAATGGAGAACATACCTCAGTGTAAGTGACAGATGATTGGACCATTTGATAGTTTGTTATTCGGGATAATTTACCTTTGACACTGCTTATTGTTTACAGGAAACTTACAGCGGGAGCAATATCATCTTCTGATGTGCTTGGGTAGCAGAGAGTGGTTTGCCTGAAGACCTCCTTGGAAGCAACTTTAGGGGTGGCTGCTTCCTAGAACAATCATCACACATTTGCTTGCAAGTTTCTGTGAATTGAAGCTGATCCCATTTGTGTTGCATGCACTACGATTTGTTCCTTTTGACAACACTTCACCTTAACAGCTCTGTGCTCACAAAATGAAGAGGACTGTCGGGCAGCGCAGTGGCTCAGGGGGTTGTGTGTCCAAATCTGGCTTCAGTTCTGTTTTGAGTCTGCATGGTACACATATTTTCTCTAGGCAGCTCCAGTTTCTTTCCTAATAACATTAACTAAATATGGATGGCTGGATGGATGGCTGGATGGATGGATGGATGGATGGATGGATGGATGGAGATGTGTCCTCAAAAATCTGCAAATTATCAGTCAACAAAAGCAAACCTCTTTCACCTCACCTCTCTGATGAAAACATATGTGCTGTAGGCAAAGAAAAACGTAAAGAAACAAAAGCACCGGACCGGAAAAGAAATGTATTTCAGACTGATAAATACTTGTCAAGGAGACAGGACACAGGCTAAGGGTAAGAAAGAAACATCAAAGGGCTTGACATCCCAGATCATTTTCAGAAGACCAGCAAACAGAATATGCATGCATGCAGCAAAGTACAAAGGAAGGAATTAACTTAGTTATGCTTTATTTGTATGCTCCATAAATTACCTTGGAAGTATTAAAATCACAATAAAGCAATTATATGAGCCCAATATCCATTAGAGATTGCTTCCTGAGATAAATTAGGAACCAACACAGCACGACTACAAGGAAATGTAGCATTGCAACCATCTCATTATCAGATTGGCCAGTCTCACGGGATTGGTGAAGCCGCAAATGTCTGTTAGCAGTTGGTTAGGGTTAGAGGAAGGTCAAACCGTACAGGTCAGATGGTATTCTCAACTTCGGAAGCCCAGATGTTGATGCAGGTGCTGGTGGGGAGTTTATTGGAGGACATGATTTTGAGTCAAAAACACACCGGGGGCACGTGAGGTGATGCCTCTTATCTCCGAGCCCCTGCGTCATTCTCCTGTGTCTGGGCCCTTTCGAAAACCCGACTATCCGAGTTTAATCAGAGACAGGAGGTGGAGGTGGCCTTTCAGGAGTCCAGATACCTCAGAGCTCAAAATAGCTCCATCTTGTACATAAGGTCTGTCAGCGAGCAGCAAGCCTGGGCCCTGCGGCTCTGTCATTGTATTGATTAATGCCCATGTTCTCTTTGGGTTGCCTGGCAGTGTGCAGCTGCACATCCATTTATATTGCCCTTCCTCACGCTAATGGATGTCTGACATGAAAGAACAAGTAAGAACCCCTCCATGCCAGGACTAGCTCCCTTTTTCAACAGCTACTTGTCGTTCCAGCACACGTTGCGTGTGAACTTGGAGTCTCTATTGTGTCAGAGAAAGATGGCCACATTTCCTCATGCATTATATACAAGACTCCCTTTAGAAAACGCCTTCTGTGATATCCAGTTCAGGTACTTGTATTATTCCTTCACAGCCCCCACAGTGACAACGTCACACTGAATTTTTGTGAAGGCGAAGCCCTCTGAAGTGGTGACCACATCTGTAGTCTTCAAAGGAAGCAGCGTGGGATTCTTCACAGGAGTTACGGCGTAATGCGTTCCTCGCCTTGAGATCCCGATATCCTAAAGAGCAGACTTCAGATTTATGTTTAATGCTACGTCTAGTGCGGAAGCTGAACGACATTATCCCCCGAGACAACAAGCCATGCACGCACAAATTTCAACTGAGCCAAAAGAAATATGTAGCCCTGACTTCTACTTAAGTCACGTTGCTAATGGGAACCGCTAATGCAATTCTAATCATGGCCCTGGTAAACACTGGTGAGCTATCATTCTTGTTTGCCAGGAGACCACAACAAAGGGACTGATACATCAAAACAGATACATTTGCGTGTTTGTTTTTCCTCTGAGATGAAGAAAAACAACACGACCATCACCCGGGTTGTGAGTCCCTTAGCCTCTCATTACATGATGTTTTGAGAGAGAGGGATTCTCATCATATGTGAGCTTTAGGACACCTCATGAGCAAACCAAGGGGGTTGATGGCCTAGATGGCGAGCGTCAAGGATCAGGTAGGTCATGGCGTCGCCTCCCAAACTCGGCCTCAGCTCCTCCACCGCCCACCCGGCTGCTTTTCTGAGCTTCTCTCCGATGGCTCATTAGTAAATGAGAGCCTCTTTCCTCGTTAGTCTACACGTGACTCAGTCTGCAATTAATGAGACTGGCAGCGAGACCTTTCCCGTAGATTTAATGAGTGGTCTAATACACTTCCTGACCTCCTCGCTGATCCACCTCTTCTGTCCGAATGAAGACTAATTAGAGCAGCAGTCGGGGTCAATTTCACTGGCGCGCAGCCTGTTTCGAACTGCTCAAGTGGAAATTACGGCATGTGTCTAAGTTTCCTGTGCACTACTGTTGAGAACGGGAATATGCAACAGATGTGTCCACAAGTCAATAAGATTAAATTGGCATCAGTCAATAGTCAAGATTAATAGCAATGCTGAATTCCATGCATCCATCCATCCATCCATGCATCCATCCATCCATCCATCCATCCATCCATCCATCCATCCATTTTCAGTAACTGTCTGTCAGGTGCTGGGTTTAGCAATCCTCTCCCAAAAGCATAGAGAATGAGGCAAAATACAAACACACTGCCTGAAACCGCTTATCCCAAGCAGGGTCGAGGCAAACCAGAGCCTAACCCAGCAACACAGGGTGCAAGGCTGAAGGAGGAGGGGACACCCCCAGGATGGGACACCAGTCCATCGCAAGGCACCCCAAGCAGGACTCAACCCCAGACCCACCAGAGAGTGGGACCCGGCCAAACCCGCCACACCACCGTGCCACCATGTCCCCCTTCATTACATAGCAAATCAGTCATATCTATGAGGAAATTAAAAATGTTAATTCTTAGTTTGTCTTATTGGCTCTTTCTTGACAGTTCTGGAAGTCATACTATATTAGTTAACAGAAAACTCCTAAACATTCAGTAATTGCATATTATGCATCTTTGTTTACAGTGGAGGGGGTGCGGTGGCGCAGTGGGTTGGACCACAGTCCTGCTCTCCAGTGGGTCTGGGGTTCGAGTCCCGCTTGGGGTGCCTTGCGATGGACTGGTGTCCCGTCCTGGGTGTGTCCCCTCCCCCTCCGGCCTTACGCCCTGTGTTGCCGGGTTAGGCTCCGGTTCCCCGTGACCCCGTAAGGGACAAGCGGTTCTGAAAGTGTGTGTGTGTGTGTTTACAGTGGGCAGCAGCCAAAATGCAACAACAATGAAATGTTGCACTTGGTAAAGGGGCTCTGACAAGATAGTGAAGATACAGCTATTTTGTTCTTGTCTTTTGGAAGAAATAAAGAAAAATCATATACATTTATGTATGCGAAATTTTTCCTGGGGGAGTCACTGGCTCTGGCAGATAGCTGCTCACATTTCTCTTCTCATACAGAATCTAACAAGCATGAGGTCAAAGGTCACACACCGGTGCAGACCCCACATGTCATGGGGTACCTGGGTTTTGTTTTCTGACTGTGGGATGGATCTTCTGGGGCAAAGAGTGAAGCAGGGAGGGGACGGTGGACAGAATGTGGAGCGGGTCACGTCCTGTTGCATCGATGCCTCACTTTTGTCAATGGAACAAAGACTGCTAAGGTGAAATGTGAGTTATTCATAGCTCTTCATGTCTGAGAGGCCAGGATGGAGACAGGTGGACGTGGGCAACAAGCACATTTTTCACTTAGCTGACATTTTTGTCCAAAGCAACTCGGTGGATATTTATACAGGAAAAATTCGCATGAAGTTTTTTGCTCAAGGGTATCACAGCAGGGTGCCTCCTGGGATTCGAGTGGGCAACTTTCAACTTACAATTCTGTGTCATTAACCGTTATACAAGTTGCTGCCTCGGCTACAAATGCTATACCACCAAGGGACCGTAAGCAGGAAAGGTAAATCCAGTAATAACTCCTTACGAAGCCCAGCAGACACGTTCCACGGACAGTTACCCCACAGAGAGACGGAAATCACGGAAACGCAGATGTGCTATTAGCAAGTGAAGTTGCTGACTCATAGCAATTCAAGGTGGGCAGTTTGAGCTCCCATAGCGTTTCACTCGTTGTGCTCTTTCGCATTGACCGCAGTCTGCAGCTTGGATCCCAGCAGGATATTAGAATGGTAGTGGCTGGGGGAAGATCTCCAGATGTTTTCTGAATGCTGTATAAGAGCACTGTATCAGGTAAGACATCCAGTTGAATTAGAGGCGATGAGTGAAGTAATAAGAATAGGAACACCTTTGATTAAAAGAAATGAAAGCTTCTAAGTTTACATCCCCCATGATGTGGACAGCTGGTAGTGTAGCGGTTAGCGCCGCTTCCTTTAGCTCTAAAGGTCACAGGTTTGATCCCCTCTCTGGCTGTAGTACCCTTACTCTCAATTGCTCCAGTAAAATCACCCAGCTGTATCAATGGGTAAATGCTTGTAATAATTGTAACCTTAACATTGCAAGTTGCTTTGGAGAAAAGTGTCAGCTAAATGTGGAAAAATGTTGTTTGGAACATATTTCAAATAAATCCTTGACAAAAATTTGCAAACACTTTGGAAAACGTAGTAGCGCTCCGTATACTTTCTGTCATGGCCATGCATCACCTTCGGTGTTTTAGGGCAAAGGTGAACGGCACAGTTCCTAATGGTATGTCGAAAGCCATGTATACACAAAGAACGGCACATTTTCTACGCAGAGCCTTTTTTTCATTAATACTCTGGCTAAATTATTTATCCGTCTCCTTTTAAATCAGCCGGCAAAATGAAATAACGCAGTCTTTTCACAGTACATCTGACTGGCATTCTCACAATGATCATCACATCATGGCTAAAGACAGTTTTTCATTTCTCAATGAGATATCAGGGAAAGAGGAAGACTGACAATAAATGACTTTGAGAAGCCAAGTGCAGGGTGCAAATTGGCACAATTATGTTCATTTTATTTTTAGAATATGCTTCATTGCATGCACCACCAAAGGAATTAATCACTGAAGCTGTAAAGATCCTACCTGTTTAATAATGAATTTAATCACTTCCTCCAGAGGTTCATTACTCCTAAAAGGGAAAGATCTTGGTTTTATTAACAGACAGAAACTTCATTAAGATACAATTAACGTTGATAAATCAACAAACCTAAATCCCTGGGTTGTCAACACACAGGAACAACTGCACCATTAAGTACTGTGGACAAACAATTTATTTTTGGTGGGGGTGGGATCACATGATCCACATTATGGAGATGTCTTTGAGACGCAAAGATACTGTACAGTATTGGTCCAGTGCTCTTCAAATGCCATTGTGGATTGCAGTAAGAGCATTCAGAACCAGTTAACATCAGAGTGCATTCATCCTAATATTCTTTGGGTCAGTACATGTTGGTCCAAAATTTAATATTCATGAACATATTAACAAAGGCAGCTACGTTTTCCAAAGACAGCGGGTATAAGAATAATATCAAAATTGTGAAATAAACACTGTAAATATAGACATCCATCCATCAATCCATCCATCCATCAACACATTTTCTTGACCCCTTGCCTTTCTAGGGTCGTGGTGGCAATAGGGAGAGCAGAGAAACCCAGACGTCCCTGTCCCTCCCAACTTCTTCCAGCTCAGCCTGGGGGATCCTCAGGAGATATAATCTCTCCAGCAGGTTCTAGGCCGACCTTTGGGTCTCGTCCCAGTTGGCCGTGCCTGGTATACCTCCAAAGGGAGGCACCCAGGGGATATCCTTACCAGATGCCTGAACCACCTCAACTGGCTCCTCTCAATGCAGAGGAGTACCAGCTCTTCTCTGAGATTCTCCCAGATGGCCGAACGCCTCACACTGTCATGGAGAGTAAGTCCCACCACCCTGCGGAGAAAACTGATTTAAGCCGCTTGTATTCGTGATCTATATAGACCGAAATATAGACAATATACTTATAATGCAGTGATGCCCAAAAATGTAACCCGCACTGAAATTCAGAATACATCTTCTCATCCTTTAAGATAAGACGACCTTTCATGTTTCCTCAATAAAGCATCAGCATTTATTGCTGCCCCGTAATGCCTACACGAGGCGTTTTCTGGTAAATTTGCTGTTTTCGGATCAGAAGTTCAGAGACAGAATGTTTAAGCCCTAACACATCAAAGACAACACAAGCCATTGCTCCTCGAATGGATTAGCAGGGTGCGAATGCTCAGCCGAGAGCACGCTTCCCTCGACGTCGGCCCAGGGTACGCCTCATGCCCTTATTTCCGTCAGCCAAGATTTCGCAGCCTGGGAAAAATAGCACATTGTTCAGCTCCAAGCACAAAGGCGGGCCACCATTTAATTATCTTTCTTATTAGGCCCCTCATGCGAATGCATGGGTGAATTATAATCAGCACCTCCCTGTTTCCTGGTACACAAAAAATCCACATTAGGAAGACGAAAACAAAAGAAATACCAAAAACTTCCCTGCTGCCAGAGAACATATAGGTTTCAGCATAATTTTAATGATGGATATGAGGGCCTGCTGAACAGTCTCTCTGTAATGCATATACCATAGTATAACAATGAGAACCACCTCCAAACCCTTCCAGGTAAACGTATCGCTGTAATCAAGAGCAGCCATTGCTTGTCAATCACATTTATGTGTGCGTGAGTGTGTGCCTCCGTGTGTGTTTTTTTTCCATTCCACCCAGTGTAGGCCTTCTGCCCACATTTTCTCAGCCTGCTTACCCAGAAGCCTCCTTCTCTGGATCTGTAAAAGACATTTGGGCTGAGAACAGAAAGGTCCATGAATAGCAGTGCAATTAGCAGCCGGGACACGAGGCTCGGGTTGTGAGTGATGCTCCCCTTGCCCGGTGCTGACGAACAAGAGACGGATGGGATCTAATCCTGCATTATGGCTGCCCACAGGGGTTCACAACGCCGTTTTATTTCCATCGCGGCACGGACGGGCCATAACCGTAAAAGCTGGGGCGTAGTAATAGGCTTTCATGTCCAACAAACAAACCACGGATGAAAGTAACAAATAAACCCCACCGTAAAGTCTCACATTACAAGGGCTTTCTAGATTGGAGCGACGAATCCATGCACGTCCTATAAATATTGGCTTTCCTCACAAACGCGAGCAAATCTGCCTGCAAACCATCCAAAATACTCTTCCTTTCAGAACCGACATTGCAGCAGGATGGCTATAAACATATTTCACAAGATAAATAGGCTGGCATAGTAATGGCAGCATTGTTGCGATTCGATGGGGAGCATGTCCCAGTGTAATAGCTCTGCTGTGTTAGCCAAACATAGCCTCGACCACACATGCAGCAAACACTCCCCTGTCCTTGCTCCTCAGCCTCGCTTCATCTTAATTACTAAGCAAAAAAAAAAGGGCTACGATCACATAGGTGGCTGAGAGGTGCATTTTTTAATTTCATTGCAAAGAAGAAGGCTGAGAGAAACAGAAATGTTCCACATATGGCGCGCCGATAGGGGGTGGAGACATGACTCATGGCCCACCCATCAAAAGCTCAGGGAGCTGTGATTTTTGCCCTTAGACATCAGTTTGTTCGTCGGTGCACTGAGTGCAGTCGCAATGGACTTTGACATCCTGAGGAGATCTGATTTTGAAGAAAGTTACCTCTAACTGTTTCTGATTCCTTGGAAAATAAGAGATTGTGAAGTACATAAAAGCATTTGATGTTTGGCAGAGATCCGCTCCGCACATTTAACGTCCAGTAAGGTTGGGCTAAATTGACTTCTGATGGACTCAACAGCATGCCCTCTTGAACCAGCACAATTTGTTCGTGTTTCATCAGATTATCGGAAGTGCAAGCAAATGGGCATTTCTTCTGCGACTACCCAAGAGAAGCAACATGTTGGCCATTGCTGGGATTGATAAATGGGTCCATCTCCTTTCTAAACAGTCACCATACATTTTCTGTAGCGCTTTAATTCAACTCCTGCCATACAAGTTCATGTCAGACATCTATTCACATTAAATGTATTCTATACACTGTTAAGAGAGTTCTGGTAGTATTGAACAAACTGCTTCTGAATTAGACCCATTGCAGTGGATTGCAAGCCAAACTCAAAGAGACATCCTTAGATCAATGTAAATGAGATTTCAAATAACCTTCTTTGGCCAAACAGGTTGTACCACAGCAACAATTAACATATCACATTTCATCAGTGTAACTTATACACTTTAGTGTACAAGTTGCCTGTAGTGTACAGTATACTTTTCCATCAGTTAAATAAAAACACCCTTAAAAATTTGAGCAAAAATCAAAGCAGCAGATTTTTATAGAAGAAGTGGAACAAGATAAGTCTAAGATCTGAGGAGAAAACATGAAAGAAACTTCAGATCTTGTTGGTATTCAGTCTTCTAGCGATGGGTCTGAATGGGAGAGAAAGGATTACCTTCAGGGCTGATGACAGGAGCAGGAGTCCCAAAGATATTTGCTTCTGGATCGACGTCCATGCTCTTGTCCCGCCTGGAGCAACGTGAAGCCGAGGGTCCACAGCTGCAGGGGTCCATTAGGGAGGAAGTGGGCAAGTGAGCATGACAGAGGCATTTGACTGTCTGCACTGTGACTCTCATCAAGGTGTGCTGTTCCTACTATCCAAGCCACTGGGACCCATTACTCCAAGCCACACACACACACACACACACACACACACACACACACACACACACACACACACACACACACACACACACAGTGCTTAGTGAAGCATCATGGTACACTGAACGAGATACGGTGCAATCACATATAGTACAAAATATCCCGCCCAAACTCCGTTTTCATTTCTTTTATGTAAATGTTTTGTTGCATTCAAATCTTGGAATGTTAACTTAATCATGAATATAAATGTTAAATTTATGTTTTAAATAAACTCTACACTAATTATCCAGTATATTTTATTAATCAGACTGGTAAATAAACCTAGTTTCAAGCCACACAACTATGTGGCCCCATGTAATTTGCACTAAATTGAGATATACCAACCCTAAATAACATTCTCACCCCCCTGGGTGAGAATATCACGATATAATTACAACAGCCTACATTAATGAGATAGTGATGCATTGCTTCTCAGACTAACTCACCAACGCCTTGGAAATCAAGCTACATGAGGGTTGACACGGCAACAAGAGCCGGAGACAACCCAGAGGTGTTAGGTCTTAGTCGATTTTAACTGTAAAAATTCATAAAGCTATGAACCTTGTTCTTCCTTTAGAACGAAAGACACCAGATGACACTTCTGCCATGACTCAGGGCCGTTTAATTTGAGCAGGCCGACCTCAAACTTGCTTTTGTTAAGGGCCTGCTAATTGGGCTGAGGGCGGTCTAACCCAGCAAATCGGCAGGCGGCGTGGTAAGCGCATGAGAAGCAAACAAAGCACGGACCCCCCATGCCCCCGCCGCTGCCACTTACTCTCACGTCGTTAGCTGAGGGCTGAGTGGTAATTAGCATAGGCTCGCTGTTTGCATTGCACACCAGAGCCAAGGTACGGTGAGCCAGTGAGATCCCTGCACCATTAAGATAGCTGCTGGCCGGGTGTGTGTGGGGGGGGTGGCTGGTTCCACACCATCATTTTACCCACTCCCATCATTAATTGGATGTTGATAGATTCCGAAGGGTCTCTGGATCCTGCCAGAGGGACACGTGGCCTTCTTTACTACGATGCCAATCGCTCACCCTCTGTATCAGTGGGATTCATTCCATCGTATCTCAAACTGCCAAGAAGTTCACTCTTACCTTCCTATGCAGATTTATACTTTTGGTACGGAAGAATTCAACACACTTTTTGTTGATTCCCATGCCGCCACGATGCTTTATAATCAAATAGGTTCTGTTTGTTATTAAACATAAAGACTAATCTGCTTTGAGGGAGGATTAAGTCGGGATGGATCTCCACGGAGATGACACTCCGGAGGAAAAAAAGATGCAAACGGAGCTGCCCCGAGATTCGTTTTCTTGTCAAAAGTAAATAACGACATCGCGCACGAATTTAGAAGACGTGTGATTCAAATTGTTACGGTGTGTAGGAGAAATAGGAGTCGTCGTTCAAGAAGGATGGGTTTCGGCAAGACAGACACAATTGGATGCAAAAAAAAGCACATTTTCTGGCACCTAAGAGCGGAGGAAAGGCAAAAGAGGACGACAGGATGTCAAGAAAAAAAATATGCACTTAAAAATACTGAGCTGAGAGGTATGGCCAACTTTTGCTACTTCCAACACAAAATATTGTACAAATACTGTGCCTTTAGCCACCCCCACCCCTCAACCCCTGTCTGAAAACTCAGCGGTGACAGTTTTTTAATAACATCCACAGGCCTTGCTACAGCGCCCAGCGTCTCCCATCCTTTCTTTTCAGCTAAATTCCTGACATTGTAAATATATTGCAATTCCTGCATCGCATTTTGCCAACATTATCTCCTTTACAGGGTGACACGACGTTCCGCAATTCGGAAAGCTGCTGTTATCTCAAGACACACCACACATACACCGAAGTTCATCATCTGTTCGCTGTTCGAGCGACGTGGCCTTCGTGGGTAACCTCCACGTGGCTGTCACCGGAAACAGACCGGCACCGGACCACTAGGATGCGGTCGCATCCAGACCGCCCGCGGCTACCTTTTACTCATGCATGGATCCATTAACGGACAGAGCTACTAATCTTCCCTTCCCTTTACCTTTCTAATTGCCTATGCACATGACTAATGACACAATGCCCAGCAAGGTTTCATTTCGGCTCGGTCTGCGATGTATGCTGCACCCCGCACTGTGTCACTTCACCCCATTAATTAAAGCAGCGCTACTTAATGTGATCTGTGACGTGACGAAGTGCAGACCTGCGACGCTGTCACATGCTGCCGCTATTACACTTTGCCGCTGAGCTTCAGCGCCTGCGACGGATGCACTTCGTGACTGAAAGACCTGCCATGTCAGAACTTTGAGAACCTAAATTTATCCCCTTGTCAGAGGCTTTCAGAGGTGCACTGAACTGAATCATATACGGGATATATTTAAAAAAAAAAAAAAAAAAAAAAAAAAAAAAAACAGACACAGAGTTTCTGGCAGATGACTTTAAACCTCCCAGCCATCTGGATTATATCAGGCTAACAAATACAATAAGCCTCGGCTCCACAAATGGAGCTCCAGGAGCTGTTCCTTGTGTGAAAGATGTAAGCAAAGCTCGGTACATTACACCTGCAGTCGTCCTAATTTTCACAAGTAATGAATCGATAGGTTGAAATATTCATGTGGTGGAGACGGAGAGGGATTGGGGACTGTGGAGTCTTTAAGCTGCTCTCCCTGATGATTTTTAGTTTTTATGTTACGGCTCAGGAGATCAGTGGCTCGGTGCCGAGCCGAGCGCTGTGCGCGGCATACTGATGCCAAACGCAGGGCTCTTTCTGATTGGGCGGGCAGGACGCGGTACCCACGTGTGGCCCGGAGGTACGTTTGCCCCAGATCGCCTCGTGTCCTCTCACACTCGGAAAACATTAAGCACAGAGAGACAACGCTCTCTGGAGCTCCTGCTGACATTAGCTAGACATTTAAAATCCTTTCCCTTCAATGTTTTTCGAGTATTTGCCGTTAACAAAGAATACAACATGGTGTATGCTTCCGTTTTTGAATAGGGCCCCACTTTTTATAAAAGTGTACACAGAGAGTGACACAGCCCTGCAACGAACACACCGACCGGAATCTGAAAGAGTGCCATAACAATTACTATCGTTATTCAGTGAGGCAGCATTGATTGAATTGAAATGTCTCAAGTGGCTTTAATAAGTGCAAGGTCTGTTCACGCTGCAGAAAGCATTTTCCAGTAAAAGTTCTTGCTATGGAGACGCAGCAGCCCACCACCTACCATATGGTAGGCAGCCAAGATCACAGCCACATTACAGAGCATCTGCCTTCCGCTGATACCGCAGCAGAAGGACGGGTTTCAAAGACAGGGCTCAGAATCTCACGGTATCCATTGCAGGCTATTTGACTGATGTGTGGTGCTGTACTCATCCTTACCTGTCCTGGCTTCCTCAACCAGAAAATCCCTTTTGTTCTGGGGACGTTCTTTCTCAAATTTCTGGTGCGTGCCAGAACAACCCACACAAATCTCTTACTCCCAATACAATTACACTTTTCACGTGTCTCACTCATGCTACGCAAGGGAGGCAACGACTGTCAGAAGCTGACAAACAGGCTTAGTTAAACAAGTTAGTCATACAAAACGCATTTCTAATTTTACAACATACCCACAAATACAAGGTCACTGTCTCCGAGTCGAGGCGCCTTCTGACGATTGTTTCCACCATTGCGAAGGCCTGACGTTGCCCAGCACGAAGACGACGTTCAACAACTTGCATCTTGACCTCTGAGACAGCCAAAGAAACGGCGCTGCGTCCTCTTGCCTCAACCTGCACTTTTTCAGTGTTTATTACTGTGCAGAATAGAGATAAGTTAGAAATTCCCAAGTCGAGATCAGTTCACAGAAAGAACAGAGGCATGACAAAACAAATCAATGCCTACATTCACTGGGTTCTTTTGAGCCATTGTACCGCGCAGCAAGGCCAATTTCTCTCTCGTCTTTGCATCTCTTGTGCGGGCCGCGTACGGAACATAAAACAGGAAAAGAAAGCACTGCCGCCAGTGTGCGTTGGTTTCTTTCAAGGAAGTGTGTGTGTGTGTGTGTGTGTGTGTGTGTGTGTGTTTCAAACTGTTAGCTTCTTCTTTGGGAAGAGCGAGACTCAGGAGTGCTGGGCCGTCTACTCGCTCCTGCGTACCATCTATGACACTATAGTCACGATGAAGGTCTGCAGGAGAAGAAGACTCTGCGCAAACCCGAAGCTTCAAGTTCTAAAGCCTTCCGTTTCCAGTAGGTACTCCTCGCTGGAAAAGAGTCGCGTTTTCTCTCTCCCGCTCTCTTTTCGGCACTTTACGACACTTGTTTTGTCACGCAGAATTTGATCTCCGAAGATGAACTCGCTAACTTGGAAAGACGGGAGGTGAAAAAGAAGAACTTAAGCTGTTTCCGCACTTGTCAGATATTTCGTACTCAAGTTAGTTTCTTTTTCGGAGTTTGGTGCATTTTCGCTTTGGGGAAATTTGAAGAAATCACTGCGCATCTGGAACGCGTGGTTTTGTGTGTGTTTCCTGTGAACTGCTATGCTACTCCCTACTAGAGCAGAAAACACAAGGTGCACCATCACAGTGAAGCTGCTTACAAATCAAACATATTATTATTATGAAAAAAAGTGCACCGCAAGCAACTGCCTTACACTAAAAAATTCATGTCATGTTGTCTCGTTAAGAACATCACACCTAAAATCCATTAATGACCTGCAACGATGACACTTGTTCGACGATCTTTTAGCACGAAGTTGCTGTTCGAGAGGCTCACCAAGGCAGCAGCTCAGCATGCACATTAACACAAACCGCGTTCATAATGTCTCTTGATCCCAAATCACCGCTGAACTGTTAAAATAGCCCTTCCATCAAAACTAGTTGAAAACAAACACGGTAATTCCAGCGAAAGCGGTGTGATTGCGCTTTTCAGAGTACGCTTGAAATCTCGCAGTGGAACAGACCTGCAACAGGTGTGAGAGCAGGCATGTGTTGCTGAACTGGCATTGCGAAATCATCGTTCATAACTCATACTTTTAACAGAACTGTTCTTCGCATCTCAGAAAACTTTTGTGCGAGGCAAGATCAATAAGTCTAAAATGACTTTCGCACAGCTGATAAAATTTATCAACACCTCTTCCGATAGAAATAACTTGTTTGCAGTTGCCTGCGATGGATTTCCTGTGTTCTGAAAATTAGTCTTATGTTTTTTCACCTCCAGTAAGTCTTTAAAAGGAAATCAGCAGGACCACCAGAGTCATTAAAATCTGGAGCTTTGGGATCTTGACAGAGCTACGTAAGGTGCAGCGGGTGGCATGCTGGTTAGACCCATTGCTTTACAATTGGATGGACTTGAGTTCAAATCCCACCTCCTGCTTAAGTATCTCTGATCAAGGTACTTTACCGTGAACTTCTCCAGTGGAAACTGCTTAGCTGGATGCGTGGATAAATAACAGTGCCTTGCTTAGTAATCAAACCTAATGTTCCAAGTTCCCACAGAGAAATTTGTCAGCTAATTGAATAAAGGTCATCATCATCTTATGACAGCTATCCCTTCAGCCTTGTTACATTTTTTTTTTCCAGTCTCAATATTTTGTCATAACATGTAACAACGACCGCTCCATGTGCTGTACAACAATACCGACCAGCCGTCCTGTCTGGAGACAATAGATTTTGAAATCAAAGATAAGAGTATAGCATGAAAATATAATACTGTACTGTCTTTATATTACTTTTCTACAACAGCATTATTTTAGCGTGATAATGTGTAAAATTGGTGGAAAAATATTACAAAGCTATATTGCATAATATAACATTCTTGCAAGTTAATTGTTTAGCTATTCTTATTGTTCATGTGGTACAACATAAGGGGACTTTGAGACTTATAATAGGGTCATCAGAACACAACCCCGCTGTAGGGACTTTACATATAATGTAAGGCTTCATGTTGGACACTGCCCATCTGCTAAGTATGGGTTAGGATGAAAGGGTAGGGTGAGCATAGTTGTGCTGGATTTGCTCATGGTGGCTTCATGGCATCATGGCTCATGGTGGCCACGTAGATGGTTTCCAAGGTAAGCAAGGTTAGGGAAGATGATTACCATTGCCCTCCTTTCATTCATGCCTTTGGATTGCAAGAATTGGGAGGACATGCTAACTCCATACATCCAGAGCCAGATTCAAATCTACCTCCTGAACGCACAGCTCAGGTACTGTGAGGAAGAAGAAGTACGTGCTCTGCCATCTAGACAAAAGAGTAAATTATACATGAAGTTATATGGTTTTCCTGTCTTATGTCCCTGATATCTCGGATCAAATTTAAGATTCTGGTTATGGCCTACAACTGCATCAATATTACTGCTCCCAGCTATCCACAAGACCTGATCAACCGCTACACCTCAATCCCACGCACGAAAGGTAAAGCACGGAAGTTCTTGGTTCTGGCTCCGTTGTGGTGGAACGACTTTCCCCTCAGAACTGCTGAATCTCTGTCCACATTTAAAAAGGGTCTGAAAACTCACCTCTTGCAGATTAAGTTCACCCCGATCTCTTAAGTTCACATGAGGTGTAAATGTTCATGCACCATAACATTATGATTATGCCGGGAGAAACCTTTACGCAGCTACTCCTGTAATGTACGTGAATGTTTGTGTATCCCCCAAAAAAAAAAAAAAATACTAGGAAGGTGATTAGGAATCCTCGATATTCTCAGTTTTATACAGCTACTTGTGTGATGAACATTGGTTCATATGGTGGAAACAACTAACTGTACTTAAAAATCACACATGTGCAACTAGTATGTCTCTTTCTCCTAAGGTAATGCACGTATTGTATTTTCCATGAGATGTACGTCATTTTGGAGAAAAGTGTCTGCTAAATGAATAAATGTAAATATTAAATCAGATATATGCATACTATATGTTGTTTTCTGGCTGTCTATCTTTATTTATTCTTATTTTAGCTAAGGGAATAAATTACCGCTGATACTACTGTGACGAAGGAGAAGGTTATGTTAAATCGCAATTGCCTAAAGATCCTGAGTAATCAGAATAGCAAGGAAAAAAAGTCTGAGAACAGGAAAATGAAAATGTTAACATAAAATATGCCTTATTGATGTTAGGACATCACTTTCACCCAATATAACTTAACAGTATTTGACATATTGACAGTTACAAAATACAGATATGTACTTGTGATGGAGTCAATCAAATTAAAACCATCAAGGGTGGTCAGTGGGGATTCAGTCAGCAACCTTCTGGTTAGAAATGCACAACCTTCATTATTCTACAAACTAGATAAGTTATTTAGAAGTATATAAGTACTTTGTCATTTTTGATACATTGCACTACTCTTTGGAAAGTAATTACTTCCTAATTTTACATTACATTACCTCCTAATTTTTTAGTTTAATTTTACTTACTTTATTTTACACACACACACACAGTCTGAAGCTGCTTGTCCCGCGGCAAATCGGAGCCTAACCGAGCAACACAGGGCGCAAGGCTGAAGGAGGACGGGACACACCCAGGACGGGAAGCCAGTCCATCGCAAGGCACCCCAAGCAGGATTCAAACCCTAGACCCACCGCAGAGCAGGTCACAGCCAAGCCCACTGCGCCACTGTGCCCCCTCCCCACTTTATTTTATATTTGACTTAATTAAAATTTTGTAAAACAACAGGGTTAAGCTGGAAAAAAAAATTTAGTGATGGAAACACGTTTGAGTAGTTGAAGTTTGAAGTTCGTAGTTGAAGTTGAAGTTTCCAGTTGAGCACTTCTGTAATAATGTAGACAAGAAGCCCATTTTTAGGAGTGGTGCTTTGTTACTCTTTTACCTCACCAGGACAACTGTAAAACAATGCAGAATCGATACAGCATGCCCCACACAGATGCCAAACAGAAGTGTTTTTCTCACCTATCCCAAAGCAGTGCGAAAGATCTGTCAGGTAGCGTTCTGCCTGATCGGCCGACATATCACGAGGGGCGATGGGGGGATGCGACGGCACAACAATCCGGCATCTGCAGCTCCCTGGTGCACACGTCACTGGAGACCAGCATATTTAGCGACAGGAGTCAAGCAGCAGTTGGCAAGGTGTGAGGAACCATGGTGCACGTGTAATTAAAAGACCAGAGGTGCAGAGGAGGTGCTGATCAGAGCCCTGGGCTTGCTGGTGGAGAGTGAGGGTTGAGGGTTACGCAAACATGATCGCATCACATCTCACTCTGGAAATTGCTTATACCACCAAAAGGCAATGAAGTTAATCCAATTTTTACTTTATTATGTGTTTTTTTTTTTTTACCATCCGTTTCTACCATCTATTTCCATTATATTTTCAGGATATTTAAAATTTCAGTATAAGGGTGTCTGTGAACCCAAAAAATGAACTCAGTAACAGCAGTAGATGAAATGTCATCTTAACCAGTTACAGAAATATCACTGATCTCTGACGCCTATGCAGATAAAACATCTTGACTAAAAACGCGGCCCCTCTAAAAAAAGCGAAAACTTATGCTTAGGGAAAGATTTGTTGGTAATAGTCAGTCTTGCTGGGATGATTATATTGCACTTAATTTTGGAAAATCCTCCATTTCCTCATGATCCGTAGGCTCCACACTGGGACTGGATACCTGGCATGGCGATGATTCATGGGCGTCGTGTGGAGTGCAGGGCCCCTTGCTGGGCGCAGCGAAAGACAGAGATGAATGCGATCGGGAGGGCTACGGAACACTCCCCGTCATAACCCCTCATGTCCCTGGGGGGCCACAGAACATTAACATCTCCTTTTGCTTGACACAACATGTGCTCAACTCATTTTTCTTCCAAACCACACTTCCCCTACACATGTTAATGTAGTTATTTTAGTTACTCATCCCAGCGTTTCACTTTTAACTATTTGCATAGCTGAGTACTTCACTAGAATAAATAAAATAGTCTTTCACTTTACAAAAGTAGTGCAGTCCTGAAAACCCCTTTGTAAAGCGAATTTTCGTAACTCAGACACATAGCTACCGTTAATTTCAATGCTAAAAATGTCTGTGCGTTCCTGAGCCCCGAAACTGACACGCATTTACGCTAATAGATCACCATATCCCATTAAAATGGACACTATTACTTCAACAGTTAATACTAGTTGTCATAACACAACCCAACAAGCCAGTTTCATTTTATTAATTGCTCTATAATGTTGTTCAGCTGTCTCCCTGCAATCGTTAAGCTATTTCCGAGCTATTATGTATGGTAGGCTTAACAAACGCTGACAAACAAAACAAATACATATGATACTCTGTGATTATGTCTTCGTTCAACCTTTAGTGCAAAAGAAAAAACAGTAAAGACAAAAGAAATCAATGAAAACTATGCAAATTAATTCCTACTCACCAAACAAACTGAAAGTGGCAGGCTTTGGATTGAGTCCCGACTCAGTCTGTGTCAAGTTTACACATTCTCCCCGTGTTCATGTGGGTTTCCTCCAGGTGCTCTGGTTTCCTCCCATCATCGAAAGACATGTGTTTCAGGTGAACTGGTAACTCCGCCAGTAATGTGTGCTTGCGGGCATGTAGGTGCTACGCTTCTCTGCTGTAGAGATGGGTGAATGATGGTAGGGCACTTAGGGCAGTGTATCTAGCACTGTAGGTCCGATTAGATAAAGGTGTGAGCTAAATGCTAATGATCGTTGTAACTTGCTTGGATGAAAATCACATGTTAAATGAATAAATGTAAAGTTTTGCCATGCTGAACTGTTTGGAGGTGCACTAAATCCAAGTTCTTTCCTCACAAATGTGAATAAATGGCATGTATGTCAAAGTAGGGCTTTAATGGAAACTCCTCGCGGTTAAAGTATCATATCTCGTGGTATGACTGCACCTTAGTTCACAAGCAGTGCCCCTCTAGGGTCTTGTTCTAGCAACCTTCAAGTTATAAACCTATGTCCTTAACAGCTGCTCAGTGTGATTTCAAAATGCATAATGCACTTAGATCTAGGCTACCTGACATTTTGTCTATATTGCGAAAATCTTTGTAGGCTTCATCGACCGGTTGGCTGTACTATAAAATATCCTGTTTTGTTTTCCTACCATTTAGATGTCTCTGAGAACACTGTTCCAATGGATCATTGCTTAATGATTCCTCGTCTCTCTTCCGTGGCGCTAATGCATCTTACATAATGGCCCACGTTCTCAACAAAGTGTGAGCCTTTTGAATGACATTCATACATCTTATGACAAAAGTTAATGACTCCGGACCTAAAACACCTGCCCTTTCCATCAGCCAGTGATGATCTGCCCCACCCCTGCCCCCATTGCCTTCATAGGAGATAAGGCCTCTGTCAACAGTAGAGCCCCCCTGCAGAAAGAGAACCATGGGAAATGAGTCAAGGATCCATCTTCACGTTCAAATTCATTACGGACAGGCTTGGCAGCTGCCTGGCACTCATTGCAGTGAGCAGCCTCAACACGGATGGGCATTTAATATTTACCCTAGCGTGTCCTGACATTCATGAATAAAAGGCAGATCGGGGTGTAACACTTGGACATCCGACACCAAGAGTTGTCTCGTCCGCCACAGGAGACCCGCTGTCACATCCAGTCTTGTGTTTGACGGGGTTCTCTGATCTCTGCTTCTTGAAGAAGAGAAAAAGTCTGGCTGAGACTGCCAAGAAGCTATTAAACCCCTGCGGATTCAAAGAATCCAAGAAACTGGGCGAGAAGTTACAAAATCCGTCTTCGTGTGTGTCGTTTTGGTAAACCATTACCACAGCAAGTGTTGTCGGAGCTGTAACACCAATTTTTCAGGCGAATGGTAAGCAAACTGAGATTCAGTTAATGGGTCCTCATTCCATACAGGCCTTAGTGATCCATTTATTGTCATTAACCACTTGGACGGCGCTTGTCCGGGAAGCACAGGGTGTGAGTCAGTTGCTATGGTAACGCGGGCAGCACGACGGCACAGCGAGTAGCGCTGCTGTCTCACAGCACCTGGGTGGTACGAGAGGACATGGGTTCAATCCCTGCCCAGTCTGTGTGGAGTTTGTATGTTCTGCCCATGTCCGTGTGGGTTTCTGCTGGGTGCTCTGGTTTCCTCCCCGCCTCCAAAGATGTGCTGGTCAGGTTCCCCCATAGTGTGTGTGTGTTCCACTGATGTATGGATGAGTGACCCAGTGTAAGTAGTGTATCTAGCAGTGTAAGTCACTGTGGTAAACAAGGTGTGTGGGCTCATAACACTTCATAGAGTTCATTAGAAGTCATGTTAGAGAAAAGTGTCTGCTAAATAAATAAATGTAATGTGAGTTAAGGTGCACCTGTAGTAAGATAGCTATACATTACATGGGAGTCACACACTTGTTCATTCCCACATATACACACTAAGGGAAATTTCGAGTCACTCATTTGCCTGAAACATGGTCCCTAATGTGAACACAGAGAGAACATGCGAACTCCACACGGTCTGGGTCAGATTCAAATTCACACCAAGGCACCAGCACTACCCGCTGTGCCACCACAGCACCCAGTTTGCAGAAACTTTTCAGTAACGAAACAAATTGCTACGAATATTCTCACGCCTCTTTTCAGAACCGAAATATAAATAAAATACCGTGTTTATGCAGTGTACCGCTGTGATATGCGTAAGAATGTCTGTTCCTGTCAAAGGTTGTTTTGCGTTGCGCTTAGTTATGACATCAAGCAAATAGGTTGCGGGGAATGGATAGGCAACGCCTCCCACAGACGTCTCCTAGCGACTGTGTCGAAAACGGGCCCGAGGGGAGACCAAGGCCCGGTGGGATGAATGATTACCTTGCTGAAATGTATTTTCATTCCAATGCATCAAGGCCTACTCTGTCTAGTCAGCTCACCGATTACCTAAAAAATCGTCCGGAATCAGATTGGCAGGAAAGAAAACACAACAAAAACATCACTTTCAATACAGCTGCGAATTTGCTTATAGGGTGTGACTCAACTGCAGTTGTTCGGTACCGGTATGATGTTGTTTCTTTGAAAACCCGTAAATGGCAGCCGTGCCTCGGTTACGCCGCACACATCGTGTCCAAGCATGAAAGTAATACTGTAACGATACGAAGTAATTACATCGGTTTGCATTTGTTCCGTTGATTCGTTTGCGCTGAATGCCATTAAATGGAGTCGGCTGCTGCAGGGGTGCATTTTTTTCGCAAGCGCGGGGTTCGAGATCCCCCTGCTGGTGCGAAGTCTCGGCGCTTAAACGCCGGCTCCGCCCGAGCCCTTTCTCATTGTTGTCAGAGGAAAGCACGGCGCTGTCTTTAGAACAGCTGACTCTTTTTAAAATAATTGATTTTGTACCATCCAGTAGACCTTGAAATATAACATGCCCATCCTTAATAAAAGCCGCTCCTTCCCTGTGGCAGACCTCAGACAGGTAGCTTTTTCTTCCTGAGGTTCGGCAATGTAGCATCGCGCCTGGGCTTCGATGATGAGCCCCACTCTCTCCCCCGCTAGGCCCTGACAGTCTCCTAATTAATGTCTCGCTGACGGCTTCCTCTGCTGTTTCCCCTGGCAGTGTTTATAACCGGATCACCACAAAATATGACGCCTGCTCCCCGCCCGAGTTTCACAGCTAGCCTGGAACAAAGAAAATAACAAGAAACTTTACTCGCTAAAATTGCTCCCGGTACTGGATATTTTTTCAAAATGCCTGGCGCTGAATTCATTTTCGAGGGTCAAGCAAAGAGACATATTTATATATGTTCATGAAAATGCTTTTGGAATGAATAACCTCTATTACAAACAGGAGAATATACTGCACAGTATATGGCAAAAAAAAGAAAAAGGAGTGAACTGGTGCATTTTAATAACACACTTGCAGTAATTCATGCAGTAATTCATGCATGTGCTCCTACTATCCTTCCGCCGTAGGAGCTGCGCGATGCCAAATCTCATAGAGAAGAGCAGCATTGAGCTCAGGAATAAATCAGGGCTGCCCTTGCTTCCTCTCCTGCAAGTGATTATACAATTGATTTTTTTTCCAGTGGTGCTGGCTTTAGATGCCATAATAACAATTTATCGGAGCCCCCAGTTCCATTACTGGGCCGTATCTTCGAAGCCAAGCGAAAAGTGTAGCAATTAGGATTTATGGCCAGTTCAATTGGGGACGAATGGGGGGATCTGCAAAGAAAGACCAGCAGCCTCATTGGACCCCTCCTCAACAATGGGGAGGGAGGTGCAGCTCTAGGCTCTGGATGGCCAAAACAGGGTCACTTCTCCCAGGACTGCTCATTTTAGCAGTTTGATGGAAGTTTGGATCCCATCCCCTGTGCACTGATTCAAAGTGAACAGGGTGCCATCAAAATTTAAAAAAAAAAAAAATGGAGAAAAAATATCTGCTGAAAAGGCTGCACTAATAATGCCACTTCATTGATTCACTGATGTTTGGGAATGCTGTGTTCTTGCTTGTGGGAGACAAAACGGTATTAAGGCTGCTGTTGTGTGCCACGTACAAGGACATAGCAGGCACAGGGAAAGAATCAATCACTTTAAAGGTGTCTGCCACCATGCACCATTCTCTCCAGACCCCAGGTATCTGTCATTGATAGGTTTTTAAGGAGCCATTTAAATACAGCATTTGCATCCTGTGTTAGATCTAAGGTCTTTCCAGGGGGCCATGGTAATGTTTAACTACTGACATCGTCGCATGACTATACATTGTCCATAGTCCCAATTAAAGATTAGGGTAGCACAATGAGCAGCGCTGCTGTTTCACAGGGCCTGGGTGGTACGAGAAGATGCGGGTTTGATCCCCGCTCAGTCTGTGTGGAGTTTGCATGTTCTCCCCGTGTCTGTGTGAGTTTCCTCCAGGTGCTCCGGTTTCCTCCCACAGTCCAAAGACATGCTCTTCAGGTTCCCTGTAGTGTGGGAGTGACACGGAGAGAGTATGTTCCGCTGATGTATGGATGAGTGACCCAGTGTAAGTAGTGTATCTAGCAGTGTAAGTCACCACGGTGAATAAGGTGTATGAGCTCATAACATCATATAGTATCCATCGGAAGTCAGTCTGGAGAAAAGTGTCTGCTAAATAAATGCAAAGACAATTAACTCACTGCTACTCCAAGACTTGTTGGTATCCACCCCACTGATATCAATAGATCTGCGAGGTTCCATCAATGCAGCTAGAAAATGATGTGTATAACCAACACTTACAAAATGAAAATATTCATTAGGATGTTTACTTGGAAGTTATCGGCGCACCAAAATGCCTGGGTTAAAGTGCCACCAAACCAAACATTGTATAGGAAAACATTAGATTTTCCAGTCACTGAGAGAACTCTTCGAGGGCATTTTGCTCAGATACTTTTAGCTCGTCATTCAACTCGCTCCCTCCTTTCAGCGATAGGGAAGAAAAATACACAGGCGCTGATGATCAATACTTGCAACCTTTAAAAGTAAGGTCTCCCAAGTGAATGCACTGCCAAGTTATCGCTGCGACATTTGGTGCTGGTTGACATCCACCCAAGTTACTTCGAAAAAGCCCCTTGACAGTGCTTGACACTGCCTTCCTGGCGCCAGCGAAAGTGTCACTGCGGAAAACATGAGGACTTGTTGTTTAGAAAGTGCAATAAGGAGTCTTAGGGTTGGCCAGGAAGAAGGAGGGGGTCCAATAGACTATGAAAAAGCTGGGAAATAAGACTACAAAAGCTGATTGATTGCTGAAGTTACAAGTAACAACATTTAACTGCTGATTTGGACAATAACATGTGAGGCTGCTCCTTGCTTATAATCCCACAGCTTTGCCGTTCTCAGATCGAAATTCAAAGCGTAGGCCTTTGTAGCCGAGTCACGGAAGACAAAAGAATAATAAAGCGCGCTTGGTTACGAAAAAGTGCAGTCTGAGGAGAGAAAAGAGAGTGTGGGGGAGGAACAGAAATATTCATAATCACGTCTGAAGAGGAGGTTTGTGTGCGGTGTGAGTCACTGAGAGCAAATCAGACAAGGAGCCTCAGCTGCGTCACCTGTGCTCCCGGTAAACGCCGGAGGGGACCTTTCTCCGTGTTTCCCACCAACAGGCCTTCGCGGTCTTCTCGTGCCATGGGCACAGGCCTCATTGAATACGTGAGCATCGACAAGTTTCAGACACGCAGCGGGCGAGTCGTGCAAAAAGTTCAGTTTGTTAGAAACTAGTAAGTGTTGAAAACATAGGAAAAGCAGAGGATGCCTGTGATTCCTTTCTGGCTGATAGGCCTTGAAGTTTTTCTTTTTTTTTCCTTCTTGCAAAACCCGAGTGCCGGTTTCCATGGACGTGTTGAAATCTGGCGAGACCGTTATCATCACATGCTGTTGGAGGAAAGGCAGATTACCATGTGAAAGAATGACTCCGCGACTGGCTCTAGACAGATAAGGATCTAAAAATGGGGCTTGTCGGTACGCGTGATGACATCCCGGGATCTTTGATGTACCTTCTGCGAAGACATTCGGTAGTGTTAACACGTGTTCGGGGCAGACTTGTGTTGCTGGGAGCCATTGGAAAATCCTAAATATAAGGGCAAAGGCTTCAGTTAAATCCATCTTGTTCCTTCTACAATCGCTGACCTTTTCCTGAAGGAATCTAGCTGTGTTCTTGTCGTTTGATGGAGAACTTTGATTGGCTCCTTCAAAACCATTATTTGTTCAACTGTGTGAAGGATTTTAGATGAAATGGAGGCTGTTCAGCCTGGTTGCCCTAAAGGACTGAATGTAACTCTTCATACAAAACATTCTTCAGTTCTCCAATTATTCTTCAGTTACCTACCTGGTCCTTCCAGGGTCATAGATAGATCTGCAATCTTGGGACCAACAGAGCCAGTTGCTCCAGCATGGTAGACTGCAGCCACAGGGACAAGCAAGGGCTAGGGTGCTCGCAGGCCGGTCCCATAATCACCCCAAATGATATTATGCATGAGAGAGATGAAAGCCTTATCAGTCTCTATAAAGTTTCATGAGACGAAACTCTTACAGCAAAATGTGATTTTGCATGCCACTCTGATTTCCATAAACCTGCTTTTTACCACCATCCTCCCTTTCCTCTTTTCAGTCACGGGGTAGGGAGGGAGGGAGGGAGCGAGGGAGTGGGTGATGCAGGAGGTTACGTGGGGAGGCAGGAAAAATTCCGAGTTCTGTTTTCATTTTATGTTAATGGAAATTCAATTCTGTACAAATGACTTTCGGAATATCAGTGGTCGCTTGCAGAGTGCAATAGACTGACTCACTCTATCCTGAGTCAGTCTCCATCTTGGAGCATGGTACCTGCCACCACTGTCAACCACTCTGATTGAGACAGATTCTTTACATCTCCTTTTCCTTTGAGATTTGAAGCAATAGCACAGCCTGCCAGAAGGTGACGGGGGTATGCCTGGGAGACTTAATCATTCACTACGAATTCCCATGGCAACGAAAATGCATAAAATATGTATTGTACTTGATAGATTTGCTCAAAAACCCCCGCAGAAGCAGATACCACGGAATTGCTATTTATGGTTAAAGCAATAATAATCTCGTATTTAAAATTGGAAAAATACTATGGTTTTAAGGACTACAGTTTCGTGGTACCCAGAAACGTTCCCAGTAGTGCGCACTTCATGAAATTGCTTATCTCAGTCTACAGGGCGAGCATTGCACTTGCACACACTTGCACAGAAATGAACCAAAACACATCTGATTTTCTGACATCGAACATTACTTCAGTTTACTACGTTCCCGACGCTAGAATGCTACGGTTCTAAGGGACGGCTCAAGAGAACGCCGCAAGCGGGAGGCATTGAAGCGGCGTGCTAATGCTAACCAAACCCAGTGTGTGCTTTTTGAAACCACTTATCTCCACGTGTGAGTGTCCCCTTCTTCTAACTGGCACAGCAATTAAGCAGAACCAATCCAGTTTTCTGACAACAATCGTGTCCAACACAGCTTGGGTATTTAGCATAGCTTCACTAGCAAACCTGCCTAAGGGTACGTTTAGAAAAAAAAACACATTCTGAGCCCCTGTGGAATCCCTATAGGTTTATCTGCGTAGATAATGGCTCATGAGCTCCTAATGGCACATTTGGATGGTGATGGATGTGCGGGTCGTGGACGGCCGTCTACATAAATAGAACAAGAGAAAGGGGCCCCACGGACCGGCCCACGCTCCTCCAGTCAACGTGACTTAAAAAAAACAGCTCGGAGGCTTTTGCTGTCAGCCCTCATGGAAGGAGACATTAGCCATGCGTTTTAATGTGGCTCAAATTCCATCCTCTCTCACTGACAGCTCTATTGTGCCCCATTGTAGGTATGTTCCCACACATGTTCTGTAAGAATAACTGCCTGGGATTTTGATCAACGGTACGTCTTTTTTCTTTTTTAATTCGGGCTTCCCCGACGGCCTACGCGGGGGACTCGCTTTTACTGATTGTGAGAAAGTTTGCCGCGGCGTCACGCGAAACCTGCTTCTTGGACAGTTCCGAAACAGCTGTTTCTGACAGACGGAGACAGAGCGGCGTATTCTCACATCGCAGAAAGGATCGGTTGGGCACAAATACAGGAAATGACAGATCGGCCCTTATTACCTCAACATTATTTGCAGTTAATCCATTTAGTAGTGTAGGTCGTTTTCATTAAGTGCTTATAGCTGATGCTTTTGTCCAAAGCAACTTAAAGTTTTGTGCTAACCTTATTTATTTACTCATTTACACTGCTAGGGAATTTTTCAGCAATTAATGCTAAGTACCTTGATCAAGGTAGTACAGGAGTGGGAATTCCAACGTGGGTCCCTTGAGTGAAAGGCGATGGTTCTAACAGCTATGGTACCCAGTGAGACCCAAAGACGCCAATAAAGGAGACAATGAATCTAAACTCGTGGTTTAGACAGCAAGTTTCTGACTTGTAGTTTAGACAAGTTAGGACACCAGCAAAAGGATTCAGTTCATGTTCCCACAGCCATCCTTGAGTCATTTTGAATTTGGTCTTAAATGCTCTGAGGCAGGGAAGGATGCAATGTAAAAATGAAATCAATCGAATTTGCACATTCCAAGTCAATTGTGTTATCAAAGTGATATGTATCAAGTCTGATTTAAATTAAATATGTGCCCGGCATTAAAATCATGCAATGCAAAAGTTTATTCTAGGTGTGCTGCTCCAGGGACTTTTGCAAATATCTGTCTGGGTGTATACCATTGTCACCCACTAGTGCCTAAGCCAGCGTTTTCATGCAAAGAAACTTTGTCTCCATTTAGTTTTCACATCTCAGTTTTGGGCGGGAGGTGTGCTGCTGGAACTTGAACTTGCTAGCCACTATGCCACCTACTGCCTGCAAAAAAAAAACAAACTCATCAGATGGTTTATCTGAAATGAAGACCTGCATGTGATTATACGGTTTATTAGGTTTGTTTGTTCGCAAGGGAAAAACAGCTCATCCCCAAAGACTGATGCATCAGACGTCCATCAGAAGTGAAGGACTAAACTTGGCCCAAAGAAAATGTTACGAACTGCAGCCCGTAGCTCGTAATCAATACTTTGTGCATTTCTGTCATGGCACGACAGGGCTTATTAGCAGTGACGTGCAATAAATCTGCAGCATACTCCTTTTTCAATTTCCTGCTTCAGTGCGCCGGCAGGCTGCAGGACCCCCACCCCCACCCCTGTTTCCTGGGAAATGTTTTCTTTAACAAACCTCTGTGAAGTCAGGTTCACTACCCAGCATGCAATGCGTCGCTGCGAGTTTGCTGCGTGGAAGTGGCGGGGGCAGTCATTCGGACCACTTCCGTCGTCCTTCGGTAAATCCATCGACCGGGAGACACTACACTGCCACGTTCCGGACGGCACCGCCTGCTGCAGGCGTGATGGGGAAGCTAATGCGAGGTGTGCTGGGCAGAAGACAGCCGGTTTTAACCTTGAGGAAAAATTTCACCCGAACCGATCCAGTAAATATAAAGCTACATAAACGAATCGCACGCGAATCCCAAGCCTGCCACGTCGGACAAGAGCAGCGGCCAAGCAAATGAACGATAAAACCATAATCTGCAGCAAACACTCAGCCATGATGTCTCCATCTTGATTTTGGTCTCAGAAGATTAGCCCCTATTTATCATGTGCCAGCCTTTCTCATGGTGCTTTGTTTTCATTTGATGAAGGCAGTGAGCTGGTTTTACAGTAGAGAAGGGAAAACTTGCATCTTAGTGTGCCTTCGCAGGGCCACAGTACATTAAAACGCCAAGTGACCCAAGAAGGTGACTGAAATTGTGCATTGCAGAAAAAAATAAATGACATTGCAAGAGGCGGCTATTATTAATTCCACCCCCCCCCCCCCATCCAGTTCGTACAGGGTTGTCTTCCCACTCAACCGGCTTCTGCTCAATAGCGCGAAAGCATCATGAAAAATTACATCGTTGCAAAAATGTGACTGGGAAGGGGGTGTTAGTTTGCTCTCGTGAACAGGATTTTCCTTCCCTTGCAATCAAGCCCAGGCACACTGTACAGGCGGACAAGAAGCACAGAGACAAATTTTAGAATGTTTTCTCGTGACATGCTGAGTGTTTTGCTTGACGCTCTTCTGAAAAGCCTCAGTAACGTCGCAACGAAAAGGCGAAAAGAAATCGTGCCTGGCATGGGATCTTTTGCATTAGGCGGGGCTGTTATATGGTATGAGAAGTTGGAGAAAACCATGTGTCAAAGGCGGCATGGGGGGTTGGGGTGACGGGGAGGCTGTCCAGTGGGAGAGAGAGAAGAAAAAAGGAGCCTACTTTATCTCTGAACAGTCCGTGCATGAAATGCTGCATTGGCCGCCTGGCAATCAGTTAAGATTCAGAGAGGATGGGAATAACCAAAGCGGCTTTTCTGTATCAGATGCTTTCAGCACCGCAGCCAGCTCCATTACCCAACCCCGGGGAAAAAAACAGGACCATATCGCTCCCGTTTCTGCCGTGCCTCCCAACGCAAACACATTACAAAGAGAGTTATAGGGGACTGCTGCTTCATTAACAACCAAGAGGACATTCCAGAATGGTTTTCATGCCTCTCACTTTCCTATGCCTCCACTTTGGCTGTATCCAGTGAGCAGCTGTGGTGGTTACGGGCAGGATGCTTGTGTTCCGAAGGTTGCAGGTTCAAGCCCCAAGAGGAGCTAAACCGTTATAGTCTTAAACAAGATACTTAATCTAGAATTCCCTGATGGATTATCCAGCTGTGGAAACTTAAAACTTTTTTTAACGAATGGTATCAACTATATGAACTGTAATATACATATGCAATTTTTTTTTTGTTTGCAACTGCTGCAACCGCTTGTCCCGAGTGAGGTCGCGGTGAGCCAGAGCCTAACCTGGCAACGCGGAGCTCAAGGCCGAGGGGGGAGCGGACACACCTAGGACGGGACGCCGAAGGCACTCCAAGCAGGGCTCAAACCCCAGACCTGCCCCACAGCAGGTACAGGCCAAGCCCGCAGCACCACCGCACCCCGCAGTATGTATATATACTATATATAATAACATATATATGTATATACACAGCGGTGGCGCAGTGGGTTGGACCGCAGTCCTGCTCTCCAGTGGGTCTGGGGTTCAAGTCCCGCTTGGGGTGCCTTGCGGCGGACTGGCGTCCCATCCTGGGTGTGTCCCCTTCCCGTTACGCCCTGTGTTTTCGGGTAGGCTCCCGTGACCCCATATGGGACAAGCGGTTCTGAAAATGTGTGTGTATATACACATAGTTTATATAAATCTATATACATATATATTAGAGCTTATATATATATTATAGTTTATATAGTTGATGCCATTCATTCAAAATAATTTTAAATTTCTACAGCTTCCTCCAGCTTCCACACACACACACTATCTGAGACAGCTTGTCCCAAGCAGGGTCGTGGTAAACCGGAGCCTAACCCGGCAACACTGGACACATGGCTGGAGGGGGAGGGGACACTCCCTGGATGGGACACCAATCCGCTGCACCTGCCAAAGTGTGGGATATATGAGGCAACAAGTGAACAGTCACTCTTTGAATTTGCAATGAGATTTACAGGAGAGAAGGAATTGGAATAAGTGCTTACGATAGAAAAAGCAGTGAAGACAGACCTGACATTCTTTCCTTTGTAGTTCTATTGTAAGAAACATTCCCAAAAGCATCATCATGCTTGCATTCGGGAGAGTCCTGAGATTTCACATCTGGGTTTTTCTTTAATTGTGATCTCCTTAGACTCTCCTTTAATCGTTATCAAGGGCATTTGAAACCCACCTGAGATCCGTTATCTGATTGTCCTGCTGCCCAGATCTCTAATACCTACAGCTTAATTAATGGTTATTGAGATTGTGGGTCACCCAGAGCCTCCAGCAAGGGTGACACCTCAATTCATTACAGTTCCGAGGTCCACCAGAGTGGTGGCCACCCCAGCTGACCCCAAATTATTCCATTTTGCATTGCCAATTCTACAAATTAAGGACTCTCTGATCTATGTGGATATGCTGGCACATGAGGAAAGTGAAAACCAACACCAAATGTTTCCCACATTTCCAAACAAAGCATTTAAAGGTGCCAGCAGAGATGTGTTAATATGTTGTCTGAGGAACAGATGTGTTGTGAAAGCATCCCGGCAATATTTTCCCGCTTCACCGGGACGAGTGTAATGCTTTGCACTGCATGGAAACTCTTGCGTTTACATGAGAAATGTCTCATCTGAAAGAATCAAGTCTTCCTCGTTTCACTGAATTACATAAAGTTTTATTCCAAAAGGCAGAAAAACTAACTTACAGAGATTGATATCTCTTACGTGTCAAATGTTCAGGCGTAGTGACAGAAACAGTGTATCAAAAATGCAGTTCTTGCCTTTGTTAATCCACGGGGGAAGCATGCGGTGTAGTGGTTAGCGCTGCTGGCTCTGGACTTGGACGTTGTAGGTACAATGCATCAAGAATGCAAGACTTGCTGTTAATAGCAAGCTCCTTTCCATATAAATCAATGCAGAGATTCATTGTGAGATATTTCCCCTTATATGCTCACTTATCATGTTCAGGGTCTCATTAGATCAGATGTGTCTTGTAGAGTGAACAACGCTATAAGAGGAATTGTCTGCAGCTTGACTTCCTCCTTCCTGGGGTCATCTGCTGGACCATGCCTGTGGCTTGCCTCCTCACCTGTACCTGTGGTCTAGCTCCTCTCTTCCTGAGACCATCTCCTGGCTTCCCAGACCCATCCACATGCCTACACCCTGCCTCCGTGCATACTGGGTCAGCCTGTACCAACCTCCCGCTTAAAGGCCCAACCTTCTTACCTCCATCTATCACGTTCCCCTACTTTGGCTTGCACCTGAGGAACTAGCATACGTGTCATTATTACGATGTCCTCCAGCGCTACTCAGGGAACCCACCTCCTTGTAGCATGCAACAAGGTTACATGCTTTTATTAAGATCAGGCCCTGCACCCTTCAGTAAGTCCAATGGGGCCAACCTTTGCATTGTCTAGTAAAATAAATGGGTTCAATCTCTGCATTGTCCAGGAAAACTATTGGGGGCAACTTCTATACTGCCCTGTATAAGTAATGGGATCAGCCTCTGTATCATGCAGTGCAACAACTGGGACTAGAATCAGTTCTGTTCAGTAAAACCACTGGGGTGAGCCTCCACAATGTTCCTCCACAGCCACCTGTGCCATCCTTTACATCATCCAGTAAGCCTGGTGGGGTCAAGCTTATCCGCTATCAAGTCAAATTGAGTTAGTTATGATAATGCCAGCTAATTCGAATTAAAGCAGAGGCATCTTCTTTCTCTCCACTTTCATAACATTTATTAATTTTGGATGACTTTCACGTGTCTCCTTTGATGGTTTCTGCACAAAAGCCTTTCCCAAGCTTGATCTCATTTCAGGATAGCTGCTGCCCCACGGAACATAAGCGGAGTATCAATTAATGCAGAAGACAGACAGCGGTTTGAGCAAGAAGAGATAAAGAGACTAATTTTACCCTCGCTCGTTGCAGACGCGCAAGTGGATTTAAAAGAGGATGCGCGTTCTCTTTAAGTTTGGAATTCTGTTAGCAGGTTGGATAGATAAAGTCGGTAACCTTAGGAAGTTTTGGATTTTGATGAAACGGTTGATGGCAACACACTCGTGCCAAGCTGTCTCCATGAGATTGCATTGTGTGAGGATGAAATATTATGGCTGGAAGTTTCCATGAGTTTTTATCAAGACACAGGAACCCAGGTTTCTCCCCAGGCATTTATCTGGATTTGTCAAAGTCACTAGTTTTAAAGTCACAAAGATCAGTCGGAGTGCTGTAACACGCGGCTGAAAGCAGCATCGCTGTCCCCTATGCGCTGTGAATGGGGAAAAGTCATACAGTTCTAAAGCGGTTAATCCACCGCAGAGAAATCTTATTTGGCAGAACCTTCCTGAAATTCTCAAACGGTCCGCGCACACAAAGCCCGAACGTTAGGTACATGATGCGTGTTTGCGAGAAGGGGGGTGTGCTGCTATTCTGCAGGTGTTATTCTAGCATTCTCACAATTAAAGTGCTGGTGGTGTGGGCATCACTCTGAGCATGGCTCTGTTTCTCCAACTGTGGGCAGACAGTACCTAAACTACCTTTTATCTGCCCCAAGGAGCAGAGTGTTATTCTCACAGTTTCCGCTGTCCATCCTGATGAAAAGACAGGCATCTCCAGCGGCCTGCTGACTTCTCCATCCACTACACACAATGCGCCGGACAGCTATGAATGAAAGTGAGTCAGTGACTCTCTCTCTGCTTTCACCTGTGGAAAAAAAAAAAAAAAAACCATTTCAAATAATAAACATTCGATGCTCAGACTGCAACTCGATGCAGACTGCGGGAAAATATAATCCGTGTCGTTCCAGCTCTCTTCTAAAAGACAGAAAGAAGAGTGAGCCGTAGCCCTGTCAAGAAGGAGCTGCTGAGACCTCATACGAGAGGCGATCATCTCAAAGCGTCGAGGAAGCAGGAGGGCTCGTGTATGTACATTATGGATATAAGCGCTTTTGTTTTCACAGCGGTGCCAGTCTACAATCCAGAGCGAAGATTGTGTTCTGCCATACCTCTGTTTCTGGCTGCACACAGACCCAGTCAGCCTGACAGGATCTGCTGGGAAATTACACAGGAGATCCCAGGATGCAAGGAGGGGAGCAGCGGATGGTGGGGGCCGTGGAGAGGCGGTGTTGCCAGAGAGCGGGTAGCAATGAGACATACAAGTCTGCTTATTTTTATGTATTTCCTTTTTTCTAACTGTTCAGCAGTTTTACAGAGTGTATACCCTCAACTTGGTAATAACAACTTCATATAAACAAAACACTCTCAGTCTCTGTAAAATGCGATGATGTTTAATACAGCCCCATCATATTTTTGCTTCAGAAACACAAAACATGCTTATGCAGTTTAAAAGAGGCATCCCCAGGGTGAGGTTTGCTGCTGATGTGAAATACCGACACACTGGATCCATTACAAATGAAGGCTGGGATTTGCAAGGATGTTGTCTCTTAGGGTCCATTGCCTGTTCAGAATGAAGCCTGACCTCAGGGTGACACTGCAGCATCTTTGCATGAGAAGGGTAATATGGAATTTGAATTCTTAGCTGAAAAAGCTTCAGGACTGAGTCAGCGATGTAGATATGGACATTCCTGAAGGTAAGCAAGATGCAGTTGCACTTGTGAGTCAGAGGAGCAGTCTGGCACACAGCATTCAGTGTCCGTGTTGAGAACACGTTGACCGCCTTTCTGTGTCCTTTGTGTTCACGGTTCCAATAGAGCCGGTGACGTGGATGCTCCTGTTTTCTTTGTGTGTTTTATCAACCACTCTGTTGCTGTAGGAGAGATCCGATGTGCCAGCGGCCAGCATGTGGCCACACTTGAGGAGGAGAAATGAGGGGGAAAAACATGTGCCAACTGACAAACCTATCGCCCTGTGGCAGCTCACCATTCTTCAATGAACAAGCTACTGAGGAGCAATTTGGACCTTCAGCACCACTACTAGTGGGCTCCATATTGAGCAGATGCAACGGTTTTATGGAGGTTGATTGAAAAGTTTTGAGGTGGACTTTACTGAACACGTCCCTTGTGTGCTGCAGCTGCACGTAGTGAGGGAGTCAAGGTCAAAGCCTTCTGACTGTACACTAGTAGAAGCACCAGTTTCTATTAGTCCTCGAGTTGTCCTGCCTGACAACTTAAACCCCATTTACAACAACATTCAAGAGTGAGGTTCCTTCAAAGCTGTGCAGCTGAATTTAGTGTAAAGCTTGGGAAAAGCGGTCAAGCGACTCTCGAAATGTTGAATGAAGCACATGGAATAGAGACAATGAGCAGGACAACGGCGTTCAGGTGGTCGAGGTGAAGAGGTGAGAAAAGACTCAGCCATTTCCCTCGAGATAATGCCAAAAAATTCACTGCTGCAAGTCTTGGAGAAATTTCTGGAACTATAATGTGTGAAGGAAGGTACTTTGAAAAGGAAAGGGTCTCCAGCCCTGAGGAGCCTTAAGATGTAGAATGACAGGTACCATTTCAATTCTTTTAAATCTATCCTTATAGATACGTAGCTACATTCACTCCACCATACCAGCAATCTACTGTCCAGGCTGGAGGACTGACCCAGGACACTGGCTAACCGTGCACACTCACGGTTGGATATTGCATCTTGCATCTCCAGCAGCTACACGCTGCCGCTGTAAGCAGCTCTTAATGGATGCCGAGCAATGGCGTGGATGAATCAAGAGTCATTTTCACCTCCCCGTCCCCCACGAAGCCTAGGGAGTAAAACATATCTTCTTGGTGAGTAGTTCATGGGTCTGGGTTAGCCTTTTTTTTTTTTTTTTTCCCCTTGTAGAACCTGCACCCTGTTCACTGAGTGGCTGTTGAATAATGGGAGAGTAAAATCGGGGTAGTGTTTAGAGCACAATACAATACGATGAACAACTTCATTATCCCTCAGGGGAAATTTACATGGCTTCTGTGCCCATAAAATAAAGACACAAACATTGTTCACAACCATGAGAGATTGGTCACGCACCTGACAGATCTGCATGGCAAAATATATGTGCGGAGCAAAAACGACATCATGGTTTCTCTTCAGCGTCGTCACTCTGTGCTGAGCGCCTGAATTCATTAGCCATTACCTTCGCCTCTTCCTGCTGCAGGAAAAGGGCACATAAACCATTTGGCATGTTCCCTGTCTCTCCTGGCGGCTGTTGTCTTCGATAGACCGAGGATGCGGAGCCCCATTTCTCCCCACCGCCTCCCGAGGCAGATCAGGCCATCGGCGGTAGTGATGCTCAGGGCCCACGGGTGGGGCTGATCATCAACGTTGAGGACACAGCCAAGGAAGATGACCTATGACACGGGGACAGTACCCTAAATCACACCGTGTGCCACTGTGCAGACAAGGTGCAGTACCTGCTTGTCACTGAGACAGAAGCGGTCCCCCCTCCCCCCAGACCCCAGCACTGTCCCCCACCTGCACACCCACTCTCCGCTTTAGGACATTTTCCAATAATAGACGACAACCTCACACAGGCGGCCAGGGCCACTCCGAGCAGCGGGCTGCGTGGGTGGAGCCCAGAGCCGGACAGGGCTGGCGGAGATGGCTAACGAGGAGGGTGGGCGCGTGCGTCGACAAGCCAGCAGATGCCACGACCTAATGAGGCCAGCAGGGGGGGCGGCAGTGGAGGGATGGCGAGCGCGTGCGGGCGCTGGGTGGGCGGCCAGGGTGAGAGCTCACTCTGAGCAGATGACTAGGGTTCTCTCCGGGCCTAATTTGTGTTAAGTTCACCACAAGTAAACAGCACCTCAAACAGCCAAACAAAATAACCCCTTAACAGAGCGGGCTCAACAACTCCAGGGCAGTCATTTCCACATAATTCCAAGCAAATAGAGGACATGAGATTTAATTGCATTTCTTCCATATCGTCATTTCCATCATTTCAATTTTTTGTGTATGGCAACGTTGTGTCATATCCCGCTGTGCTGTCAGTTTCTTTCTCTCGTACACCAGGAGTGCATACACCAGAGTTATGTTATTATGTTATTATGACAAGAGCATGTTTCCCATTGCAAATTTCCCAGGGGCCATTGCTTTTTGAAGCAATGCTGTATACCAGCGATTATACCTCATCATTTATATAATTGCGTTCATTTCCGATGCTCCTTTCCTAATAACAAACTCAGGTTGAAGAACAAAGGTATGCGAGACCCATTATTTAACAGGGTAATACACTGGTTTAAAAAAAAGGTAAAAAAAACACTTTTATATTAACTTCCTTACTCTATTTCTTCGGCTGTCCATTTATGAAATGAACCTTACGAGTTCCTCTCAACACCCAGTCTCAGGGCAGCCATTCAGTGTCAATGGCCAGTTAATGAC
Source organism: Scleropages formosus (assembly GCF_900964775.1). NCBI lineage: Eukaryota > Metazoa > Chordata > Actinopteri > Osteoglossiformes > Osteoglossidae > Scleropages > Scleropages formosus. The sequence goes on along the minus strand of NC_041808.1, from coordinate 9,416,465 downwards.
CTTAACATTGCGGCGGCCTACAGCGCAGTGCTTAAAGGAAGTGCTTCAGAAGGTTGCAGGTTGAAGTATCATCACTGCCCTTGATGTTGTACCCTTAAGCAAGGTACTTACCCGAATTGCTCCATTAATAATGTCTGGCTGCATGCTTAAATGGGCACAGCCGGGGCAAAACTGCAAGCTGTGTAAGTCACTTTGGATAAAAGCATCCACTAAATAATGCAAGGTAATCAAAAGCAAAGTGCTGTAAGACATAACGGCAGGTACCTGCCTGGCAATGGGCCATTGGGGGAGAATTCTAACGATACCAGGTGGCTTCTCTACCCTGACCCAAACCCAAACCCAAACCCAAACCCCTCTAACCCTGCCCCTCTTCTGTTTGAAATGCAGGGCTTTCGAACCATAGAATCTGACCAACATCTGGTGGTTTGTGGTCACATCCACATTTGCCACCTGCTCCATTCATTCATACATCCGTCTCACTGGTCCCCTTCATTTTACGGATCGCAATTCAAATCGACTGATACACCTATATTAGGAGGCCTAGAGAGTCCAGATGAATGCCATGTAAAGAAATCAGTTCATCTTGGGGCCTCTTCCCGTGGATGTCACAGATACAGATTAAGCACTGGTGCGAGTGAGGACCACATCTACCAGCAGTGTGGTGCCACAACAAAGGCCAGTAGGCATAGTGTCCAGGAAAAAAATCACAGGACACACGTACTTTGTGTCCATTGCATCACGAGCAATGAAAGACTGGGGTTCTATGACCTACAAGACAGAAACGCCCTTTTAATCCAGGCTTCAGCTATACGAGGAGACGAGAACATAACGGATGACCCACCATCTAGGCCTGATTCCACATCAGAGGAATGTTCCTGAGGGGAAAATGCCTGCTGCTTGAGGGAACCTCCCATGCACCCAGCCTCACATGGTTTGATGCACATATCCTCCCCTCCCCATTCGCCACTCAAACCAAGGAACCAAAAATGAAGTTCCGGCAAGCTGCGTCCCAAGTGCTGCAGCATCTCCGTGTAAAACAAGAGAACACATTTCAAATTGTGTTCTGTCACAGGAATCAAATGTGCCTAAAGGTTTATCTCACTGGATTTGTTTTCTGCAGTGTGCAGATCTATCCAGTAAGGCCAAAGGCAATGAGATAGCGTAGAATGTGTCCTTCTTAACTGATAGTTCTGTGCCTAATCTGGGATGTGGCCATTTCACTTCTTGTTATAGCTGCTTGGCTGGATAGCAACTTGAGTTGTTTTCCTATTTCCATATAAAGGGCCCCAGGAAATGCGACAGATATTAATTGTCTCTAGCTAAAATGTCTTCATATGTATATCTGTATGTGGCCACTGAAACAATAAATAAATATTTGTCAGATGCACTTTGAAAGGACAAAATGTTACTGGGACAGCTTTGAGATTTGACAGGGAAGCTGAGGTATAGGGTTTTGACAAAATATCAACTACTGGGACAGCTGGTAGTGCAGTGATTAGAGCTACTACCTCCAAAAGATCCAGAGGTTGCAGGTTTGATCCCCACCTCCTGCTGTATAGCCTTGAGCAATGTACTTACCCTAAATTGCTCCGGTCAAAAAATACCCAGCTGCATGAATAGATAAATAGTTGCCAGTTTGTAACTGTAATAATAATTGTAACCTTAACATTGTAAGTTGCTTTGGAGAAAAGTGTCTGCTAAATGCAAAAATGTTACTCTGCTATTAATGTGCATATGTAGCCCCAGAATATCAACATGCAAAAAATACTGAAGTGATGGGCAACAACAATGGCGAATTAAGTTGATCAGATTCTTGTGAAATGTGCATGACTTCATGCACATTTGGAAAAGCTCAAGAAACATAGAAGCGTTAAAATAAAAAATATTGATGCGCTTTTGAAACTGGGAGTTGATTAGAAAATGCTTCCCCCTACTGGTATATAAGTGGTAGTAGAGACATGTTCCATGTTATGGATGCCTCTGAGAAGGCTTTAATATTTCTCTTATTATTATAAGAGAAATGTCAGAGACAGGCCACTGAACCAAATCAAATATCTAACCGCTATGGAATTAAACATCACCAAATGCATGAGATATTGAAGTTTTGGATAGACTAAGGGCTGTGGTCAGGGCAAATACAATGTTATGAATGTCTGCTGGGGAAATCAGTAATTTATATCATTGAGAGCCATTACAGTCCAGTTTATGATTGCTGTGCTTGATCGCAGCATGTGAGGTTCAACATTTCAGCAAAAGGAGCAAGGTTCCGGCCTTGCTTCGCGGTCTCATCTTGCCTTCTTACCTTCTTTGCTGCCCTGCGAACACTTAGCGCCCGTTCGCAGCGAGACCCTCGACTGTGTTGAAATTAATCGCGGGTTTAATTGAGTTTTCAATGATTCCCTGTCCAAGGTCAACACAATAACGGCACCACACCCTTGTAAAGATGAAGGCACTTTCCAGGACGAAGGCACGACGGGAAATTAGGCGGTGCAGTTGACGCGCGGAAGCCCGAGAAATTAATCACCCAAAGCCTCCGTGCTCTTGGAGGCGTCTGGCCCTTCCTGTCGGAGGCTAAAATGCCTTCTCTGTGTTCTGTCTAGCTTGGCAGGTTACGCAGAGGCGGCAAGGAGACGGAGATTAAATTTAACGGGACAGAATCTGACTGCTGCATGGCTGATGAGTTTTACTGCTGAGGTGTTTTAGCAGCGTTATAAGCTTTACCAGCTACAATGTGCAGAAACATAAAAGACCGTGATGGCTACGCCACGCTAACAGAAAGCAGGAACGGTTAAAATCTCTGTGGTCGGATTTGGCCATTAACAGCTACATTCCCCAGAAGTCAACATCAAGATCGTCTAACGAGACTTCATTCTCCTGTGTGTTTGTGTGGAGAGGGAAATGGGAGCGGGGAGGCCGGAGGGTGAGGCTTTTAGCACAGAGTGCTAATCCCGCTAACAGAAGATCAAAATTGCTTACTGGAAGTACGAGCGCCATGTAATGGGGGCTTTATTACCACAGCACTTACGAAGAGAGAGCTCTGAAAGTTAGCATGGAGTCAGCAAAGGAGAATCCTTCGTTGCCATTAAACGCTTGCGGTGTCATCGGCGCGTCTCAATGGGAGGGAAGCTCAAAAAGCCACAAGAAAATAAAGCTGTTCTTCGAGGACTGACTACGTGGGACACCTTCGGCCGAGGCCCTTTCTCACAGTTCTCCGTTTCAGAGGTTGTGGTCACCTACGCCTTTGCGTATCTGTAAAGAGTCCAAATAGCCTCTTCAACGGTACACAAAATGTGCCAGCATGTCACGGTCACGGAACACGCGCTTCAGCTTGCTTTAGGTCGTTTCATCGCACCTCGGTTCCTGCAGCCACAGTCCAGTCATATTCCCATTCAATGAGCTCAACGAAACGCCCAAATTCCGCTAGAACTAAAAGAAATCCTTGCATCCGTAAATACGAGGACACCTTTAACTGCTAACAGGCAAATTCGGTATCATATGAAATAAATCACGGAAAGTATTAAATGTATGTGATGTCAGTGCCCAAGAGCTGAACAGACTGCTTCTTCGGTCTGGAAAATACTACAATACAGAGTGATGTTTTTATAGTTTACCTGCATATTCTGGAGAGCATTGGCAAGGCAGTATGAGGTTTGCTATCTTGTGGTTCAAGGGTACAAAAATGGATCGTTCGCGAGCTGAAACGGTGAAATGTACGGCTACAATCTCCATGCCCTCGCCAGTGTTCCGCTCCATCAGCTGTGGTAGCGCCAATGGCTGACTCCGAGGAAGCTGGAGGCCCACCAGGTTTGTTGCTAGGCTGCCATGGGGACAGCGATGGCTCGAGGACGGCAACCTTCATGCTCCGGAAGGAGGACAGCGTGACAATGGGATGCTTCTTATTGGGAGATAAGGAAAGAAATTAGTCAGCAAATGCAGGACAAAAAGGGGGAAAAAATCATTAAATTGTCAAATTGACAGGGAAGATTAGGAAAAGGGGACAAAGGCGGCCTTCATTGGTGACAATTATTGTTATCGGCAGGTTGGATACAGGAAAGAAATGAAAGGACACAATTGCTAACCGTCTGCACATATGGGGCCACTGGCCAATTCGGTTCAGCACAGCCCAGCAAAGGAACAAGGGGGGAAATAAATATCTAGCAAAATAGCTCAGTTTAAGATTGTATCCTTCATTCCAACACATATATGCGGAGCACGACAATATTCCGGAATCTGAGCTAACTATGCAGTCGACGCAATTGAATTAAAGGGTCTTTTATGATAGTCTTCGTGATATAAGGTTTAAATTGCAGTTCTGTGTCAGCAGGCGCAAGCAGAACCACTGTAAAAGGCCTGATCTCATATCATCAGCTGAAGCCATCCGCAGAATGGCCCTGTCTTCTTTTGTTCTCGATAGCCACTGAAATTTCCTGACTAACTACAGCGCATTTAAAAAGGGAGCACCCTCGCAACACCGCTCGATAGCTGACAATTATTTCAGGAACGGGTTTCTAGGAACGTCTTGAGATAGGCGTTTTTGATGTTGTACACTTAAATGTGAAATCATTTACTAATACTGCTACTACCATGGCCACATTTAGGAAACACATCCCTGTTGATCCCTCATGTGGTCCCTCCTCAGCCATTTTTTCCACGGTTCCTCTTCTCTGCTTTCAGGAAACTTCCCCAGTCAATGCAAACTGAATGACTCACTCCTCCAAAACCATGGGCCAATGCATCTTCTTTCTGCGCACTTTAAAACTTGCCGCGTCCTGCTCTGGTGCCCAGATGAACTGCCTCTGGGCCTCCAATGAATCTGCCTTCTGCCAGAAATGACAGGTTCCCAAGGCGTGATGCCCTTCGCGATCCGGCCCTCGTGACGCGGTCTTGCTGAAGACGAAGATCTGGCGTACCATTGTGAAGCTGTTGTGGGACCAGTGTTGCAAAGCCCCGGCTTACTTTAGAGTTTACGTGGGTGTCCGCTTAAGCATTATTTAAGCAGTCTGATTTAGCTCTCTATGATTAAGGTTGATGCAGAGTTACATATGACACTCCACTGCATAAATAATAGTATTACTGCTCTGGGAAATGGGCTGCATGGAAATAAGCACCACAGAGAAGAGTCTGACAAATCAAACGTAAATAGCTACTCTAACTGAAGAGGAAGGTGTTACTTGTTATGCTGTAACATAATGCAAAGGTTATCTCTCTGCATACCACCCTTTGCAAATGATTCCGTCTTTAGCCTGCTCTCATTCTCACAATGACAATGACAGGTTCCATGTAAATTTTTATTGTACATGGAGGACACTCTATGTGTATATACTGTACTGCATAACACAGATGTTTGAGCTACAGGAAAGGTCTTTTTTCAGAGAACATTTTAACGGCAGTGTAGTTTGAGCTATTGTAGTGTCAGCACTTTCTCTTCTGTTTACCTTTGCAATGCTGCTAATTCTGATGTTGCGTGGTTGTTTACTGGTGGATGTTATCGCTGCTTGCGTGATTTCAACTCGATGGCTCTATAATTTGGTCTGGGTAATGACGACAGCCAAATGAATAGATGCAAATATAAATGTATTCTCCTTCAATGCTACGTCCCTGAGGGCCTCATAGCCTTTTTTAGAGTTGTATAATTCTCAGCATCTTGAAATAGATAGATAGATAGATAGATAGATAGATAGATAGATAGATAGATAGACTCATTCATTCATTCATTCATTCATTGGGGGACCTTGGGGGAATAATGGGAGGGAATAGAATGCTTCTCAAGAAGCAGCGCCAGATAGTGGTCGTGGTTATCCTGGTGGTCCCGGTCACTGAATGGGTCATGTTGCCTGTTTTGTACTTCAAAAATAAAACACATTTTGTGTTGGAGAAAGACTGTTGTCCAGCACCTCCTTCTTGCCCATGTGACCACTTCCATCCCATAACCAGACACAGTAGATAAACCGAAGACTGTGTTGACAGCTCAACTGCACCAGTGCATTTCTGAAAAAATAGTAATTTTAATGTACCGGCCCAGGTACTTTATGACTTCATTCACAAAGCCTCTGGATGTGTTCAAACCCTTATTTCTTCTCAGAGCTTCTAAAGACGTTTGTCTACGCATCTTTTTCCTCCAACAAAAAGCTACACATAACCACTATTCCAGCAATATTGCTTTATGCTGAAATGCTTCTGTAGAATGGAATTGATAGATTTTTTTTTTTAAATAATTTGAGGTTTTTGGGAGCCTTGATGGGCCACAATAAAGCTTAAAAATGGTTTATTATAGTTCCGCAAAGTTCACCAAGTGTTATCAATGCACGCCATCCTGTGTCTCCTCTGTCTTTTTCTACTCTGAAAAACTCTCTTATCTATTTGTACCAGACACGAAGACCTTCCAAGCTCTCCTTCATCCACCAGTTGCAAAGGTGCTGTCTTCCAGAACCTTGTATGATAGGCCAAATCACAGGCATATAAGAAAAAGCATACAAGTACTATTTAATAGTGTAACAAAATAAAATACATAAAGATAAATACCATATAGTGAAGAATACACACACACATTTTCAGAACCGCTTGTCCCATACGGGGTCACGGGGAACCGGAGCCTACCCGGTGACACAGGGCGTAAGACCGGAGGGGGAGGGGACACACCCAGGACGGGACGCCAGTCCGTCGCAAGGCACCCCAAGCGGGACTCAAACCCCAGACCCACTGGAGAGCAGGACTGTGGTCCAACCCACTGCGCCACTGCACCCCCTGTGAAGAATACAATAAAGAATAATCAAAGAATAGCTAAACACAAGATTAAATCATAACAAACATACACACACACACACACACACACACACTTTCTGAACCACTTATCCCATACGGGGTCGCGGAGAACCGGAGCCTACCCGGCAACACAGGGCGTAGGGGACACACCCAGGACGGGATGTCAGTCCGTCACAAAGCACCCCAAGCGGGACTCGAACCCCAGACCCACTGGAAAGCAGGACCCAGTCCAACCCACTGCACCACCGCGCCCCCCCAACAAACATACAGTACTGCGCAAAAGTCTTAGGCACTTAGATGTTTCACAGAAATATTTGTTTTAAACAGTTATTTAATGTCTTCTGCATTAGTGTCAATGGGAAAGAGCATATTTTAGAGTTCCAAGCATTCCTTCTGTAAAAAGCTACAGTGTTACAGTAAGGGTTTTGTATGCCATTAAAGAAGGAAAGTACACACACACACACACACACACACACACAGTCAGAAGCTGCTTGTCCCAAGCGGGGTCACGGAGGGCACAAGGCTGGAGGGGGGAGGGGACACACCCAGGACAGGACGCCAGTCCATTGCAAGGCACCCCAAGCAGGACACGAACCCCAGACCCGCCAGAGAGCAGGACCCGGCCAAGCTCTTCGCGACCCCGCTCAGGACAAGCGGTTGTTGACGGTAGATGGTTACTAAGCTTTGTAGCAAATTTATTAATCAAGAGTATTATTTTTGGAAGCATTCTCACTTCACAGCTTTTTCCCCAACCAAGTGCCTAACACTTCTGCACAGTACTGTATAATAAGGAGTAATATGATAAAGAGGAAATAATAAAACCGTAAAAAGTACACTGCAACAAACGTGATTTTTCTCGTAATGGTTTCAGTGTGCTAGGCGTCATTAAAAATACCATGTTTTTTTTCCTCGTTTTAGGCCCTCACCACTCAGTAAACAATCTGCGGATTTTTGCTATAAGCGGCTTTGCCCGGTTCCTTTTTTCCCAGCTGACCTTTGAAAAAGGCGAGCGTGACCTGAAAAGTGTTAGTTCTTCGTTACACTGATTAAACCGGTGGTTTCTGTGAGCCTGGTATATGTCTGGACGGGTTTTCGATGTGGAGGAGCTTTGCAGAACTGGAACTGCATTGTTTGTTGCTTCACGTGGTTAAAGCCTCTTTGTGTGCATGTATAGCAGAGGAGTTTGTAGAAAGGGATTTCTATTATAGCCACTTGTACTGTTTAAGTCTTACAATGCCCCCCAGCAGGTTCCGAAATTAGTTTCCTAGCAGCATTCCGACTTGCATGACCTATGTTCCTGCACAGACCCAAATACGCAACATGACACGTCACATCAGTAAGCATCACTTGGTTCTTTGTACGTACTGTATATAAGCATTATATATCATCTGTTATTTCCTGTTGAGTTAAGACAGCGTTTTGATTCCTTACCCTGCCATGCATGTGCAGTGAAAGCGGCTCATCGTTTTGCTTGTTAAAAAATTTAATTTGCCAGCATATTTATACAAAGGTGTATGCTGCTTTCTGCCCTTACTACATTCCCAAAATAGTGTGGATAACAAAAAGGGGGAAGCAGGAGCCCATTTCCCATTATTCCTTAAGGGGAAAATTATAGTCGGTTCCCAGCTCATCCCAAAAATCCCGCCTAACATTGAAAAATGTCTAAAAATGATATAAAACACACAAATCTGTAAAATAGTAAAAATAATCTATACATCCATTGTCGAGAACCGCTTGACCTGAGCGGAGGCACAGTGAGCCGGAGCCTGACCTGGCAACAGAAGGCGCAAGGCTGAGGGAGGGAGGGGACACACCCAGGATGGGACACCAGTCCATTGCAAGGCATCCCACGAAGGGCTCGAACCCCAGACCCGCCACACAGCGGACACCAACCGAACCTGCCGCACCACCACTCCCCCCCTTAGTATAAATAATAATAATAATAATAATAATAAAGTACAACAGTACACAATACAATATTTATTTAGTTGCCCAGACACATTGTAACAACACTCCCGGCCCGTGCTTTCGGAGGCATTGCAGAAAGACGGCTCGGGAGACAGAATCGTCAGAACATGAGCGTTATTGCGCCTTCTGGTTGTTAGATAGCAGCACTCACAGCACACACGCCTGGCCAAAACCTCTCAAAGAACAAAACAACACGGGATTCATTAATTCCTCATAATATCCCACAATAGTTGCCCAACAACTATGTACATCTACATTGGCAGTACTGCAGTATGGGAGTTCAACCGCTCCTGTCGACGTGGCAGCAATATGTTTTGTATCATTTTTTTGGCTGCTTGAGTAAGAAAATGTAATAAAACATGTTATTAGAGGCTAATTGTTATGTTTTCTCTGAGATGCTTTGAGAAAATGGGGAGGGAGGGAGGGAGGGAGGAGGGATATTGCAGTATGCCGGTACATTTATATTACATTTATTATATATGTATATAGGTATACACACAGACACACACACACGCACACTGCAGTGACTCAATTTCACTTTTGTATCATGAAGTATTGTATTTCTTCTGTTCTGTTTAATATCACGTACACTATCAGTTTTCCACATACACTTATGTCCCAAACCCCCCAAAAACTGTCACTAAGCATTTTGCATATTTACCTAATCTTTGTGATAGATTTCAATTTATTACAGCAATCCAGGAGAAACAAGCAACCTGTTCCCATTACCTAGCCATTATTGGGGAAGTACAGTTAACAGTTTTAAAATATTTTAATTTTCTTAAATGAAATCACACTTTATTAAATCACTGATGTCCAATCTCTTCAAGGCTTACTGGTGAAGAGACTAGTTCGTAGAGTCCATCTAAATAAACCGCTATTAAATCACGATGCTGAGTGGTTTCTACAGCAAACAGAAAATAGATTCTTCTCTCAACGTGCACATAAAGAGACTTGACGCAGAGTAAATGGGGAAACCGTGTTTAATTAAACTCTCTTTGGGGCCAACACAATAGCCTCAGGGTCTTTCCTACAGAAAATCTTCACAGAATCTCACTAACTTTTAAGGAATGAGAAAATGTCACATTCAGCACGAGACCACGTCATGCTGTAACAATGGAATGGTTCAGTTGCACCAGGCAGGGGCATGTACTATTTAGGCAGACATAAAAAGAGAAAATAAAAGGACTAAACTACAAGCATATGGGAAGGGAAGTGCCGCATTTCAAAAATTTGATTTCGAATGTTAGTTTACCAGCTTTTAATGAAACCCAGTTGGCCTTGAATTGGACTGACAGGGCTGTTTGGGATAAGCAGGATGGTTGATTCAAGAAAAACACTTGAAGGGGGGAGACTAAGCCAAGTCCTCAATTTGAACATGGTATAATCGATAATTTCTAATACTGGGCACTGTTCGGCGCTGTTGTGTTTGCAAGCTATCACATATTCATGGAAATCCATTGTAGGCGCTAAAGTGTCTTTTCAAATTGTTGCCAACGAAGTTTCGATTTGTTGCGCACACTCTTGTGCCACTTTTATTTGGTAGTTTTTGCTTCATTCATTAATTCTTTTGAGAGCCTGCACTTTTTTCCTGCCCTTAGGGTTAAGAGCCTGGGTTAAGGGTAGGTCCCCCATATGACCGCGTTTCTCCAAAATATACAAAACATCAGAAGTGTGGAACCAAACAATACTACAAATATTACTCCGTTGGGCTAAATTTTTAGAGAATTTGTGATATTGCAACAAAAGAAGACATTTCTCGCTTTCATGGAAACTTAGAGTAACGATGTAAGCTGGAGAAGAACATGGAAAGTAACGGCAGATGGAGGCTGAATGGGCACTGTCATGCAGGGTAATTTACATCTGCAGACAAGCACACGTCCCCCGGATGGAGAGAGGGGCATCTTCCTAATTGCCTGTTGTTTTGTACCTGGAAGTGCGCTGACTAGCAGCAAGCGTCCACTCCGATCCACTCTTCCTTCCATGCCCTGACAGGATGAAATGCACCGCAGGGGGACTCTTCGGCCATTTTGCTGTCAGCTCGGCACAAAGCAACCTGTCTCAGCTGATCACTGGAGGCAGGCTCTTTAGGGTTTTAAGAGAGATTGTGTGACCCCCATGATACATCAGCAGACAATGCTGATGTCGTTCAACGCTTGGGATAATGGCTCTACTGCCGCCGAAGGCAGATATGTTTCAATTGCACATAGACGGGGTAGTGGAAGGTGGCTGGGGGGGGGGCTTGTGAACGCTCCCTCTTCGACAATTAAAGAAAGACGAAGCTCCTCGGGCCCAGTGCAATCTCAAAGTCAAAGCGCATTCACCTTGTGCCAGTCGTGTCTCATCGTCTCTCCGCGCAACTGGTTGGACAGCACTGTATCAAGGCATTTGAGTTTGCTCCTAGTCCCACTAATTAGTTTTAATTTTCCCAACATGTAATTGATGTATATAATGTACTTGTAGTCCTGGGTGATAAAGGTGAATGAGCTATTGAAAGAAGCTGGCAGGAATCGTCCTGCTCAAGCCATATTGTACATCCACAAACTGTAGGCATCATCATGCCTGTTTCATGATTAGCTGGCAGGTGGAGATTTAAATTGTCCTGGTTTCCATGTAGTATATGCACGAGTGTTGTTTTTTGCTTTGTGTGTTTGTGGGGGGGGGGGGTCCTGCAATAAGACAAGCAACTTAATCTCCTGATTCTTTGAACTTACTGAAATAGATGGCCACAGAAGTACATGAACAGTACCTTGGAAATTGCAACTGTGTAGTCAATGGTGATTCCAAGAAGGTATTGTGTCGTTTTGTTTATTTTGTGTGGTCCATCATGGATTTGACTACATTTGGGAACTGGCTGCAAGTCAAAGTCCATCGTGCTCTCGGCCTCATGCCATCATCCATCATGGACTTTTGTGAGGCTCCACCCTGAGCTCGACCACTCTGCCCTTTGTTGGACATCAACACGTCTGGGCAATTCCACCCGCTGACACCTCCCATCTGCCGCAGCACCTGCATGGCCCAAGGTTATTTGTGCTCGCATGTGAGCGAACGTTGATTATCGCTCAAGCATCCGCCATTACCATTACCGCCATCGGTGTAGATGAGTGTGACAAAATAATCACATTCATTATCACTTGAAAGCCCATCGTTTACCACTGCCTGTGTCAGTCGAAAAAACACCACAACTCGCTTGCTGCCTCCGCAGCTTTCAGCCACACAAGCAGTGCACTCGAATGCTTATGGCATATGATTTTTTTTCTCCCCCAGATCCCGTCTTCTGCTCGCGTCTGCATTATATCGGTAAACTTCATAATTGTACTGTATTTAATTAGATCCAACATCAAAGACTGACTTACAGAAAGTGGTAATGGGAGAAAGCAAGTGATTTTATGGGAAGGCTAAAGAACAAAATAATTATACTACGATAAAGAGAGAAGGGAAGTAAGTTGGTAATGGTCTTAGTGCTGTTACAGAAATCACATTCATCCTGGCCATTTGCCCAGAACCAATGCAAATGGATCTGATCCAAATGAAGAGCTCCCAAGCCCATTTTTCCATCATGTCTGTGGCCCCATTAAATGTTTACAAATTCAATCTAGTAACCCTTGGGTTGTGTCTGAGACAGCTTCCTGTTTTTGGAGTTCCAAAATGGGCAGCCCATTATAATTACTTATAAAGCAATTATAAAATATAGATTATCACCTAATGTTATGTTACATCTGTTAACCAACTTCAGTCATTAGCACAAGTTCTACGCTTCTTTTTGGATTTTATGGTTTTTTAGACCTCATTTACCTGAGATGATACCACTTGGGTGTATGTGAACTCCAGAATTTGGTATTTGACACTCTTTATTATAGTTATAGTCATAGGTCTTTATTATAGGTCTCCCATCGATTTCCCTTGGCCAAACAAATCTGACTGCATGCACCACAGATGTAGAAAATGTGAATAAAACATGTAAAAGTGAATGAAACTGATGACCATTGATTTTTATGTGTTCACACTTCTAGTTTGGAGGATGTCATGAAACCACACAGCAATCGAATTAAAAAACCAGTACTTTAAGATAGATAAAAGTTGTGAATTGGTGAAATCTGATCAGAACCAACCCTGAGGGATGGTGAATATATACAAGCGGAAGACACAGTTGGAGAAACCCATTGTCAGAATTAAGAAAGCATTTGACCTTAAAATTTCACCCGGTTGATTATTGTAATTGCTGAAGGCAACATTCCAAAGAAACCTGGGGTCTAAAACTGAAAATAAAAAATGCAAATCCATGCTTATTAATATAGTGTTGATTCTGATTTGATTGCATGAGTTCTTTGGATGTTTTTCCACTGCCAACTAAATACCGCAGTAAATAAAGTTCAATGCCAAGTTTGGAGAAAGCAGCCTCTTAGAAAAGGAAGCCCGAAGCCACAGGGCATCTTGCACTGAACCTGACGGATGGAAACACAACTTTTTCTTTGTTTGGACACAGAGGTTACATGACTGCCGCAAGACCAGCTTTCATGCATAGAACATGTTTGTCACATGACAGTTATTCATTAAGATGGTAGCTTTTCTCCAAAGTGACTTACAAAGCTAAGCAGCTTACGGTAACTTATCCATTTATACAGCTGGGTGATTTTTATGGGAGCAATTCAAAGTGAGTATCTTGCTCAATGGTACTACAGCAGGAAGCGGGATTTAAACCTGCAACCCCTGAGCCGAAAGATACAGCTCTAACCACTAGACTACCTGCTGCTCCGTTGCCATGTGCACCATAACCAAAGATAGTCAAACGTGCATAACCACTTCAACAAAAGACTTTATGAAGAGTCACTTGTTGGTAATGAGAAAATGTATATACACAAATGAAATTCAAACACAGACCCATCACAGAAGAGCTTCTTGCAGTCTGGTCAGCTCATCAGCCTTCAGAGATATAGGTGCAGGTATGTGGAGAGAGGGTGGTCATAGAAAAACCTGATTAGATATACGTGGGAGGGAGTCAGGGAACAGGGAAATGATTTAAGAGTCCGAGAGAGTCCTCCTGCTCACCGCAACCTTCCCTGGCAAGGCGAACAACCTCCACCTACCACCTCCTACTGCTGAAAGTGTGAGTGCATATGTGGCTAATCAACACTGGAAAAAGTGTCAGAGAGCCCTACATCCCTCCAACTGGGGCTCTGCCGCTCCCGTTCCGGACCCTGCAGGGATTTGTAGTGTTGGAGAAAGGAGAAGCCAGTCATAGAGCAGGCTATTGGAAATTCCATAAAACAAACCAGGGAGTCACTGTCAAGCATAACCAAAGAAGATATGTAACGCCAAAATCAGCAATCCTTCAATCTCAAGAGCTTCCTTCAACTCTTTGAATAGCTTCGGAGCTTACACTTGGCAGAAGAAGCTAGCTGTCTCTTGGGGTCATTTGGAACACAGTTCCCTGAAAGCACAGCATGAGAACACACATGAGTACACACCATTGCTGTTGTATCATAGAGTACCTATAGGAGTGAGGAACACACACAGCCACGCAGGCACAACAATAAATATAGCAGTACAGCAGAGCAGACACACGCATGCACACACACACACACACACACACAAACACACACACAGACATACACTCTGAGATGGAGCCTGACAAGTTAGATACGCAATTCCTAAGAAGGTCAAGCACGGCGATCCAGATGACAGCGAAGGACAATAGACTGCAGAAGATGTGGCCGAAATGTAGGACGTGAGCCAAATTACACAAAAACCAAGTGTCTTAAATCAAAGAGCTCCTCGAAGGAATGAGTTCTTCAGGATTAAGCCAAAAAGCCAAAAAAAAAAACTGAGTTTGCTCCATTTCTTCCAGCATTCAAAGACCAGTGTTACAGTCCATTCTGCCATAGCTGTGTCAAAACATGGTGCTTAGAAGGAAACAATTCTGAACCCCCCTCCTTTCTTCCTCGTGGCTTGAAAGGATCCTTCCTCTTGCCGAAAATGATTCCTTGCTTCCTCCATGTTTAATTGAAGCTTTCTATCAAGCTGTCTCAGGGAGGAAATGCTGAGAGCAGTGTAAGCTTGACATGTATGGAGGTGAAAACTCGTGGAAGGAGAGCTGACGAATGTCACCTGCTTCTTACTGCCTTGGACTCCTGGTGCTTTAGACCCGAGACAGATGAGCAGCTCGAGTGAGACCTTCCTGCGAAACCTAACCTGATCCGACACCATGAACTTCACCTATCTACACTTCTGCAATGCATTGTGGGTTCACATTGACATAACTCATGCCTGAGAGCTTTCATGAAGCAATTTTAGTACAAATTCTTCAAAACAAAAAACACATCTGTATTGTAGGGTGAAATTTTGAGCATCTTTACAACATTAATACTCCAAAGTACTAAATACAGTGTTTCCAAATGCAGAAAATGCATTTCTCAAAAGTCAAGGACACACTTCTCTTTGAAAAACTGAAAAGCTTACATTACCAAAATTTATGCCTTACATTACATGGTAATGTCAGCTATAAATAATTGTATTACTTGGTGATGCACATTACCTGCTAAAGCTATGAATGCAATAGTGTTAATGTTCAAGTGGTATTGTGCAATTAAACTTTAATGAGGATACCAATAAAGCATCCAGTGACAACCAGGTGTCACGCTGTCATACGCACCACGAAGGATGCTTTCTCTAGATCCTTCTCCCCAACATGCGTTCTTCTTCCATAATGAACTATTCTTTACATAATTTACACGGTCATATATCGTCTGCAATTTGGACAGTAAATAGAAGCAATGGCACCATCAAGTCATTTCAGCATAAGCCCAAAGTTGCCTGGTTCATTTAACTTCAAGAATGCCATCATACCACCCAAAGAGGTACATATACTGTATGCTTCAGCATCCTTTCTGAGCTGTAAGAGTGTACAGGAGAAATATGGGAAATTGATTTCTGCCCATTTTAGATGCATGTGCACAAAAACTAAGCTGAACCGCCTCTATATGCTTTCATTCACAATTTCTCCTGTCAAGTCAAACAAAGAAAAATGCATTTGCAGATTTAAAAATCAAAAGATGCCTGGAACTGACTTCACTTAAAAGATAGAAGTGACTCTAACTCTAACATGAAAAATAAACTTCTGCAACAGCTAAACAACAGAACAAAAACTGCCTCATTTGTTCCTAACATTCATTATACAATCTGTTCCTAATAGGTTAAAAGTAATACAGTTCAACATTTCTTTGAAATAATTCACAAAAGAAGATAAATAAATGAAATAATAAATAGTAATTGTTAATAATAGTAATAATAATAATCATCATCATCATCTTGATGAGTAAAAATTGTTTCTTTACTTTGGAAAAGGGTTCAGCTACTTTATTTTATGAGGACAGCTGACCTTAAGGAAACAGACCTTACAACAATATGCCTAATGATACGCTCTCTTTCAACTCACTGCGTATTCTCCTATAGGGGCGTAAGTCAAGTGAAATTAAAACAGATCCTTTGCTTACAGCCTTTTCCTTGGAAAAAACCGAACTGTTCCCAAATTGCCATCCGCTGACATAAGGCAATGGATGCTGCTTCAGCATACAAACCCTCAGGCGTGCAACATCTGGAAGACTTTCTATAAATGCGGCATTTGTTTAAAAGGTCTGTGCTCAATTACATCCTGATTGAGATAAACCTGGATCACTGCCAGGCATCTAGACCAGGGGGACGGTGTGTACTAGGCTGTCAGTGAGGAAGACAACCACTGGTCACGTAGCACTGAGTAGAAGAAGACAGAACACTACTGGGGGAACTGGACAGGTGGTGTAATAGTTCCGGAAGCTGTAGGTGAAGTGTTCTGCTGCATCTTCACTTAGTCATGTGGTTATCCTTGATTCCAGACATTGGACTTTTGGAAAAAGTCTACACAAAAGAGGGATTTACATTTATTTAGCAGACACTTTTCTCCAAAGCAACTTCCAATGAACTCTATGTAGTGTTTCCAGCCGACACACCTTATTCACCAAGGTGACTTACACTGCTAGATACACTACTTACAATGGATCACTCACACATCAGTGGAACACACACTATGGGGGAACCTGAACAGCAGTCTTTGGACTGTGAGAGGAAACTGGAGCACCCAGAAGAAACCCACACAGACATGGGGAGAACACGCAAACTCCACACAGACCAAGTGGGGATTGAACCCATGTCCACACACACCACCCAAGTGCTGTGAGACAGCAATGTTACTTGCTGTGCAACTCACATTTGTGCACCAATGGTCCACTGAGGTGGGACTAACAATTCTGAAATGTCGCATAGCAGTATCATCCTTGCAAAACAAGGGAAAGAGTCATGAAAATGCTTAAGGTAGGGGGAGTGTCCAGGAATTTAAATGAACACACTGTGCTCATTTACTTGCTGTAGAATCGCTACTGCTTGATTTTAGCCACTGATTTTCAAGGTGTAGAACACTGATGTATGTTGATATCTTGCTGCCAATGTTACTCAACAGTGAACAAGTTGCATCCAGCCCAACTGGGAACATCACCGGATCATCACAGTAGTACTGCTAGGGAACCTTGTGGGCAAAGTTGGAGGCCCACATGCTTTAATCTTGAGACACGTCTCTGTCTTTTACCTTGTTGGACAGGTATCCTGCACACCAAAGGTATATCATATGTTATACACACCATGAATGGAGATTGTACAAGAAACATTACAGCAGTCAAGACACAGGATGTATCAGTATTTCTTTTTCAAGGTCTGTTCCATTACTAAAGGGCTTTTTGCCACATTAGTAATGAATATAATTCTTAACGTTCTCACTTATTTATTACCAACAGGCTATGTGTTCTGATGTATGAGTCTGGTTTGATTTAAGCTAGCAAAGAAGTGGCCTGAAGGAACTTTACATTAAGACAGATGCAGCTAAGTGCTTCTAGGGTTTTGGACATTCCAGCCTGCAGGATGATGTCGGAGGATGAATCTGTACCCCAAAGCAGGATGTCAGTGCTCGGCTAGCACCTACTGAAAGGATGTGCTGTCCTTGCATATATCTAAAGACGATGTCCTGGAGATGATTTTCAGTTTCTCATGGCCTAGTATGGCAGCTTCGCCACTGGGCCTGTTTCAGCAGAGGTCTTGCACAGAGGCTTTTGATGTGAGCTGATGGAACACACAACAGAGAGAGAAGAAGAAAAGCAAATAGGGTGTGCACAGAACTCAAAGTCAGAAGATGAACGGTAGAGAGAAAGAAAGAAGACAGAGGACCAAGATGTGTAGGTAATCCACAAGACGGTAACTGTGACCAACGTATGAAGTGTAAACAGACTAAGACTGTCTTGGGTATGGAAAGGAGAAGTAGGAGTTCAACAGTCAACAAAAAGGTCTTCACTGAAAACAGCTGAAGCTTCACTCTTTTTCAGTCCTATAGGGGCAAACAGTTCCCAGGGAACCTTGAGCAATGTCCTACAGTTTATATGCCAGGTTCAGGGGTTGTGAGATTGAGGGGTAGCGGTGGGACATTATGCCAAGTGCAACTTGGGCCGGCCCCTGGAGCGCAGCCATTTTTGCAGGCAGCGAGATGGAAAAAAGCCTCCCGTCAAACCCGACACACATGATGTAGCACGGAGCGAATGAGGAGAGGCACTTTCAGTGGACAATGCAGGTACACATCCCTTCAGATTACAGGAGCAGGGAAAAAGACAAGGAATTGCTTTACAGCTCGCTGGGCCCTGCTGGTCATCAGTGGGCACCGAAAATGAAAACAAATTCTTTTGAAATACTCATTTCGCTGCAGCAGCCAGTGTATCTCCGGGAACTGCATGTGCAGTCATTTCACTGGGGAAAAAGAAAATAATAAAGCAAAATGGTTACCCTTTTGCAAAGAAACACACTAGATTCTTTGCAGTGTAGTGTAATATAATTACACTAACTTGTCCATTTTGACAAAGAAATGAAAACGGCATTCGGTCGTACCACTTTTTATCGGGGGGAATTTTCACAGTGGCATGCCACTACGTGAAAGCAAGTTCAGCGCCTATACATGCAAAGCAGTTGCAAATGAAGTGGACAGGGCAAGGGTCCCAGCCAGGGGGCCAACTCAAACACGTACCGTGACCAGAGGCTCCTGATTCATTGTGAGTAGACAAGGCCAGAGCGCTGTGTGGCTTGCGAGACAAGGGCCAAGGTGACACGTGTGGTTAGGGGGTTAGGGTCAACATCTTTGCTGAGAAGCAAAGACTTCTCCAAGCCAAGTCTAATGGGGCTCCGCAGGTCTGCATGACTGCACAGCATATCCTCACAGTAGGAGCCACTTAAAATGAAGTACAATTACTACCACACTATAAATCTCATTGTCATTAATATATTGCTAGAAGGTACAAATGAACATAAGAAATAATACTCCTAGTAGCATTTATAGCACTTGGCAATAGAAGACCCACGCAACTCCTACTGTTAAGGCTTAAGAGACATCTCTAGCCCTGTTTCCCACCCATATGTTAACCTCCAGTCAACCACCCTGATTGATCTGTACCATTAACACGCTAATCTTCCCACTGCAGTTTGGTGTTGAGGGCCCTGACAAATTGGCCGCAGAGCACTCACCCGTCATTCCATACAATCAAGCGCGCGATCAGTCAGGGCGCTGGCCACATTATAAAATCAGGAGCCATTCAGGGCTGTAATTACGCTGATGAATGAAGACGCCGCCCATCGCACTTGGGCGATCCAACTTGCAGAGAGTGATGACCCGAAAAGCGGTGATGGATTGATCTTGTCTGGCATGGGCTGGAATGGCTATGATCTGACTGCCGATGGCAGGGCTCATTCACATTCTTGAACAAAGCCCAGCAGTTTCCAGAAACCGCCTCTTCATACCACCATCTCCACCGAAACCTTTGACACCCCTGTGATCGGTGAATCCTCCCACAAAGTGCTTAACTGACGTCCAATCGGAATTGGATGATGTTGAGGTGCTGCTGTTATAATTAATGTTCAGTTCTTCAACATGGGGAATTAAAGAATGGGTGGCACAGCGAGTAGTGCTGCTGTCTCACAATATCTGGGTGGTGCAAAAGGATGTGGGTTTGATCCCTGCTCAGTCTGTGTGGAGTTTACATGTTCTCCCCAAGTCATGCTTTTCAGGTGGTTTGGTGACTCTATAGTCACCCATTGGGTGTGTGAGTGACAAAAAGTGTGTTTCACTGGTGAATGGATGAGTGATTCATGGTATGTAATGTATCTAGTGTTGTAAATCCCCTTGGGTGAATAAGGTGTGGTCTGATACTACTACACAGTGTTCATTGGAAGTCGCTTAGAGGAAAGGTGTCAGCCAAAGAAATAAATTTAAAGAAAGGAAAAATGTTATATCAGTCAAACACTGAGATGCCCATGGACAGAAGCAGTTAGCAGACACCCAGAGTTTAGGAAGTCTCCTCCCAGACTTCTGCATGCGATCCTTAATCTAGAGGAAATTGGCCTCCCACACAGCAAATTGGCAACAACCTGGTCCAGAAAGTCACCAGCAAATTATTTCAATATACATCAGTGATTTCCTTCAGGGCGGAACCTCACCCCAGCATTTTTATTGGAGGGAAAACCCTCCCCCCTCTCTCTGAAAGCAGGTTTTTAAAGGCGGGATGTCTAAGTTCAGTTCTTGGGATTTAGAGCAATATTTTGGTCTGCACACATCATCACTGCCCAGCCACTGAGAGACTCTCTGTCATGGTCAATCCTCTTTATTGCCGACTCTGAGAGAGGAAATGTGAGTGGCGTCCACACATGCATATTTATGCCCTGGAGATCATGCTCTCCCATCAGCACCACCGTGGACTCTGCCTGACCTTTGACCACCTCCATCATTCACTCCAGGTCAAAGCCCTCCCACTGCTGCCTCTCTGTTTGCCATATTCTATACATTCACACATTTCTATTTTTTGTTAACAAAAGATTTTGCTTTCAGAATCTAGAATTTTCTTTTTAGGAGTGCTACTGAGGGTTTTGATTATACTGCTCATATCTCTGGGCTACGGAGTATTCTCCGGGGGGGAAAAGGTCGACATTTTAAATGTTCTAAAAAATTTTCCTATCACTTCACCAGTAGAATAAAAGTTTGAAGACACCCTTCGGATGGTTTAGTGAAAGTGTCATGGGTGAATGTGTAAATTTTGATTTTATTTATCCGTGTATTTGTTTGTTTGCAATCGGTTAATTACCCTTAACCTTGGTAACTGGCAGTATCAACGGAGAGTGCGCAAATACCGCAAAGGACACAATTTGGATTAAAGAACCATAAAAGCTCAAGGACAAGGAATACTACTCAGGTGAGGAGTTACTAAAGCAGCTGTAATTGTAGGAAATACTCTACAGCCAGCTATACATCCTGATTTCTTTTCAGATGAGATGTACGGTTTGCCCATGCCTCCGTGAAAAGCTGCGTGTAGGTATTGTGCAAAACCATTTCAAGAGAGCCTCGCTGCAGCAGGGTTTAAAGCTCTCACAGCCAGGTGAAGCCACCACTAAAATCCAGTTCTGGATGGTTCTTGAATCTCATTAATCTTGTTCAACCTGTATATTTCAACTCCTTCTACAGCTAGACAGGGTTGCTGAGCTCGCAGCAGAAAGAGTTTCCGCTCGCTGCTTTAAATCAGACTCCAGCCACGGCAAGGCTAGAAGAGAATAAAAGACAATAAGAAATGAGGGCAATGAGCCGTAATGGGTGCTAATTGATAACGGTGAGGAAAAGAAAATAGATAAAGACTGTAAGCGTTCGCGAAGGCCGCAGCCAGTTATCGGCAGCTCTTCCCCTCTACGGCAAATTTCTCCAAACTTGTTGTTCCCAGAGTGCATCTGTGCAGAGCAGCGCTGAGTTACTCGGACGGCTCCCACGAGGGGCGTATTCACGGGGCTCCAAGTCTCCGGGGCAAAAGGCCAAGCCGGCCACTGGTGCCTGCGCTCTCCGGGCCAAACAGAGACAGATGATGCCCTGTGTGGGCTCATTTTCTGCTGCACTGGGTCTGCCTTCTGTCCGCATTCGTTAGGGGAGGCCGAGTAAAAGGCTGAGCAATGAGGAGGAAAGAGAAAGAGGGAAAAAAAATACACAACTTCTGTTATTTCGCTTTTCTTTATGGCTTTGCAATGACATTCGAGGCCAGCGGCGCCGGGCTGACCCGAGTCCAGCACCCCCACCCCTACCCCCACCCCTCGAAATAGCACATGCACCCCCAGCGGATCAAGGACCACCAGGGTGAGGGGAAGGCAGTGGGGGTGAAAGGGAAGGGACTGAAGCGAGCCATGTGCAGGACATTCACAGGCCTCCAAAGACCCTCCACAGGGTCATATCCTCTGCTGAAGTGTGCAGAAGAGCCCTTGGCTGATCACGAGTGGTTTTGCACGCAGGAAGGCAGGGAATCATGGGGGATTGCTCATGTACCATAACAGTAACTATAGAGTTTGAGGTTTTACAGTGAAGTGCATCCGCTGTGCTTATACGATAATATAGGAGAGGCTTGCGGTCGGGGGTGTGGTGGCACGGTGGGTTCAGCCAATGCATGATCTGTGGTGGGTCTGAGGTTCAAGCCCTGCTTGGGGTGCCTTGCAATGGCCTGGCATCCCATCCTGGGTGTGTCCCTTCCCCCTTTGGTCTTGCACCCTGTGTTGCCAGGCTCTGGCTTGCTACAACCCCATTCAGGATAAGCGGTTGGTTTGTGTTTCTATTATATCGCACGCTTAAGTGTTTAAATTGTTCGTACGCCTATAATGTATGCTTGCATGGGGGCAGATGGTAGCCTAGTGGTTAGCGCTGCTGCTCTCTTTAGACCAAAAGCTTGCTAGTTCAAATTCTATCTCCAGCTGTAGTACCCTTGAGTAAGGTAACTACCCTAAAAAAAAGTGGTCCAATAAAATTACCTAGCTGTATAAACAGGTAAATAACTGTAACTAGCTCAACATTGTGAGTTGCCAGGGAAAAAAGCATCAGCTAAATTAATATAAATTTAATGTATAACGATCAGATGTCTAATACACCAAAGTTATAGGTAAGCAACTTTTGCTCGCCATGTAAATAGACAGAAAAATAAGACTTCCTGTGCCAAATGGACTAATACAGAGACTGCCGAGTTACAAGCTCTCAATTTGTCGTTCTATTCATGCACACTTTGTTCCGAAGGAAATAGGTTGCACCGCTCTGCTCCGACTGATAGCCTTCACTTCAATTTCAATCAATACTAGATAGAAGGCTATTAGGGAAGATTGGAATGCTGGGAAGTGAATATTTCACTGCACTGTGCTTTTTCTCCCATATCAAAAAGAATCAGGGCTATAAATGGACTGTTATAGAAAGCGCCAAGCAAGGAGGCAAGAGAGAACATGTGTCAAAAGGCAGGAGGAGAAACTTGAGTGCTGACGTTTTTCTGGCAGGTAGGATGAGTTTTGGAGAGAATGAGTTAAGGAGAGGAGAGTTTGCCATGCGGGTGGGGGGCAGCGCCCTCCCTGTCTGCAGCCTCAATTGATGCAGGTGGTCCGGCAGGCTACATGGGAAATGAGAGCACGGGCAGCCCGGTTGGTGAGGCGGCGATCCGAGGCTCCATCCAGGGGGACGCAGTTCTACTATTCTTCGTTACTGCTCCGAACACTCGGCTGCGTGTTAGAGCATGATGGGAGCGCTGGACGAGGTGGACTGTATGAGCTGAGCTCAGGATCTCTAGAGGAATCCACCCTGATAAAATAGGTAAAGGAAACGAGGAGGACAGAATGCTGGAGCCAAGAACGGGCCTCGCCGCACTGGTGTTCACACACACACACACACACACACACACACACACAGATACACAATCCCAGGAACACGCTCTCCAGGGACAGTTAGCTCCCTCCTTCCGCTTTATAAATACAAGGATCCCCATGGATCCGACACGCTCCGTTGCCCGCGCCATCTGTCAGGAGGATGCGGGCTATGCCAGGACCCCCTGCGGTGCGCCAAGGGGAGAGGTGGCTGTTCGGGTGGGGCGGCTCTGTGCCCTGTCCCTCCCCTGTCCCCAGTCAGCCTGCATGAGCACAGCAACCAGGAGGAGTCTCCATGGGGGTAGGAGTGTGTTGAAATGACAATCAGACTTTTTTTGTATTTATTATATTAGGTACAAGTCCCAAGAAGAAATATTTCTAACATGTGAGGAAAACAACATATGAACATGTCCATGTTTAAAATGGTTACGTATACATACTATATACATATATATACTGTATATATATATATATATATATATATATATCATTAATACTAACTATGCATGTATTTACAACGGTTCTGTTTGCTAAATCAAGTATACAAACAACCTACTATTATAAGTGTCACATACAGGGTATTCAACTGCTTATTTCACATCACTTTGAGGCTTTTGCTCTGCTGGATTCATCATTAATCCCTTTTATTATTAATAAATTGACATCCATAATAAGTTTAATAAGGGTAAGGACCACATGAACCATAACAGTATAATTACACAGGTGCTGAGTTAATTTGTAAACGTTCAGAAAAAAAACACGCGAACGAAGGCTGTAACCTGACTCTAACCCTAACCCTACTTTAAGGCATTGCCTGTTTAATGGAGATCTTTATTAAAGTAAAATTAGAGAAAAAGGTTATCACACTCTACATGTTAGAGATGATTATAGAAAGCGCGCGAGACGTGACTTGCTCGCTCCTCCGTGCAAACTAAACATTAGTGTCAAGAAACACATCCTCTTAAAAAATGCACCTAATTTTTAAGTCTCCTGTGCATTGTCTAGTTTTATTGCAACTTTAAATTGGAAGTTTTCTTGCCAAAATGAGATTTTAATTGACATGCTTGCCCTGCCAAAACGGTTTTTATAACACAAAATCTGCTCAAAATCTTCTTGATAGCTCTGGTACCCGTGGCGGCGCGCGTGTATTCGCATGACACCCCGATTTACCGAGTCTGTCAGTTCCGTGAGCGTGAGTGAAAGACTTGAGGGGAACTGCAGCGCTTGTAAAACACCGGAATATCGTTTATTTTTATACGACTAAAGTGCAAGTGCTGTAACGCAATTAGGAAAACAATGTCAGCCGTGGAGTAAAACAGAGCAGTTCTCTAGGAGTCTCTATAAATGTTTTGCTTAGAATAACCAATATGATTCCTGTGTCTGAGGGATCAAATAACGTCACGCCGGTGCCGCCACTTTCTGGACATGTCATTAAAGGTGGCTGCAACCTGGGAGTTCTAGTTGCGAGGGACAGTCCATCCCTTCGTTACCGTTAACCGTTTTTTCCGGTGCGGGGTCGTCGTGGTCCAGAGCCTATCCCAGAAGCACAAGACATGAGTCAGAGTACACCCTGGATGGGAGCCCAAGTCCATTTCAGGGCAATCACACACACTCACTGACCCACACGTACACACCTACAGATATTACGGGGTAATCTAGAGTCACCAGTTCACCTTAAACACGCGCCTCTTCACCGGGGAGCAAAATCTGCTGAAACGCAGCTGGACTTGAACCCACATCCAAAGCTGCAGCCCAGGAGCTACGAGGCACCAGCACAATCGACCGAACCGGCGTTCCGCACTCGAGGTAGTTCGGCTCTTTATTTATCCCGGACCCGTGCTGCGGCGCTTCAGCGTAACTACACGGTAAGGGCCTCTGCGGTGGTGCTCGGGTAAATCCCAGACTGTTTACCATAACCATCAGTAGTGAAAGCCCTGAGGCCACAAAGCGATCTTTGTTCACCTGGGTGGATGCGACGGCAACGGCTGGGGGGGGTTCTCTGCCACTTGCCGCTCACGGTGACGCCTACGGACGGCGGCGGGGGGGGGGGGGGTTGCGGAGCGAACGAAGAACGCCCTCCTCCAAACGCGCTACCTTCCGCGACAAAAACCCGAAAAGACGCAGGCTGCCGAAAGCGTGTACCTCGGAGGCGGCGCGCGCATGTGTTCGCCCCTCCCTAGTCGGCGTTGATGTTGCGTTTCGAGGGGGAGATATAATTTGGTAATTGGCCTACAACTACATCGGGGGAAAATAACAACAGAGAGAAAACGATAATAACAATATGACTGCATTACCACCACATTTACAGGCTGCATTAGTTCCACATTATTGCACCTCGTCTGCCTTGGCGCGCTACCTTTGCGGTGTTACATGCGATGTCATGCTGACCGCAGTTCAGTTGGGTGACCTTTGCATTTCTTTTTTTATTTTTTTATTTTTTTAACATATTGCTGCTTGTACTTGTTTTATTGGTCTCTGCCATTCTCGACAATACTGAAAGATTTTGCGGTTCTGCCTGGCTGATGGGATGTGCATTCTGGCCCTCTTAAAGTGTTCTCGCTGTCGGTGTGTGTGTGTGTGTGTGTGTGTGTGTGTGTGTGTGTGTGTGTGTGTGTGTGGCTTGTGCTATGTAAATGTACTACCAGCTGCCTCCTCTGTGGGAAGGCTGGAGATGGTTTATTTCACCCGGGGGGAAGCCGGGCCCCAAACAGGGATGTCTCTAATGAACACTCTACCCACCTTCTACACACACACACACACACACACTTTCACACTAAGCTAGAGATGCGTATTCAGACCGTGATGTCACAGAAGACGGCGTGATGGCGCCCGTAACGATGTCACGGAAGACAGGCGCGCGTAAGGCTGGAATGGAATATTTCGCGCGAACCCGACGGCGCGCGCGTGACTGACGAGAGGTGCCGGCGTTCGTGTTTTTTTTTGCGCGTCTGCTCCGGTATTGTTATTACCGCTTAGCTCACGCCTTTATCCTAAACGACTTACCGTATTACCGAACCGTGGGTGCGACCGAATACACGGACCCACGAGTTCTCTTTGCATTGCCGCTCATAAATCATTCGCCGTCCGTGTCGCTCGCGTGACAGAGTATTGTGTTACCGTATGCATTCGCACACATCTCATACGCAGATCACCGTGTCTGTTTATGCTGCCGCTTCTGCACCGGGAGGGGTGTGTTCGTGCGGTGGTCTGTCTACGCAACCGTCTGCCGCAGCCCAGCGTAGCGACCGCCCCCGCAGGCAGCGGCCCATTAAATCCTACGCGTTCCCGCTGAAATCCCTTCCTGCGAGTCCATCCTCGACGGTCATGGCTGCAGCCGCGAACCCTGGCAGCCTCCTAAGCGAAAAGGTCGGGGAACGACGGAAGTTCTCTGACCTTTCTCTTCGGAAGCCGAGCGTCCCTCGAGCGGCCGCGCTCTCTCGTAACGTCAGATCCGAGGCGCAGACCCCTATGCCTATGAGGGGATGAGGGATGTTCAGTGACATTAAATGAGGTGTGAGCTCTGCTGCAGAATTGGGTGCAGAGTTGAAGACTACGGAAAGTGGCCGCGTGAAACCGCCGCAGGCGATTTCGTGGTGGAAATGGCACCATCATCAAAAAGCAACCATGTGCAGGAAGCAATAGTGCCTAACTACTTGGGGTCGGTGTGGCGGCGCAGGGAGTAGCGCCGGTGCCTCACAGCTCGTGGACTGCGGGTTCGATGCGGACGCAGTTTCAGATTTGGTTCCATCCGCGAAGAGTTTTCGTGTTCTGCCCTTGTCCGGACAAGCTTGGGCAGCTGGTAGCGTAGTGGTTAAAGCTACTGCCTTTGATCCAAAGGTTGTAGGTTGAATCCCCATCTATGGCTGTAGTACCCTCGAGCAAGGTACTTTCCCTAAATTGCTCCAGTAAAATTACCCAGCTGTATAAATGGGTAAATAATTCTAAATACCTTAACATTGTCAGTTGCTCTGGAGAACAGCATCAGCTAAATTAATAAATGTAAATGTTGTCTGCAAGGGATTCCATCAAATGCTAGTGCTTCCTGCAACAGTCCAAAGACCCGTGAATTGTTGACTCTAAATGGCCCATAATGTGTATGTGTGTGATTGCCTTGCAACGGACTGGCATCCCGTCCAGAGTGTACCCTGCTTCACACCTTATGCTTCCGGAACAGGCTGCCGACCACCACAATCCTGAAAAGGACAACACACACACACACACACACACACACACACACACACACGGTGGCTGAAACCGCTTGTTGAAGCAAGCCGGAGCCTAACTCGGCAACACAGGGCACAAGGCTGGAGGGGGAGGGGACACACCCAGGAGGGGACACCAGTCTGCTGCAAGGCACCCCAAGCGGTACTCGAACCCCAGACCCGCCAGAGAGCAGGACCCGGCCAAGCCCGCTGGAAAACTGCACCCCCGGTGAATGGGACAACTGATTATTGATAATCAATCGATGATATCCATGGACTGGGCAAAATTGTTTCACTTCAGTGTAAATACAGAGTAAAACGCTACTCCTTCGAACCATCACTTTACTCCTGATTCCCAGCCCCAGAGTCATGTTGACACCAAACGATGACATCAGTGCTATAAGAACAAGATGTCCCAACAACTCGCTGACTGAAGTTCTCTCTTTACATTCACATTTCTTGTCCCATTAATTTCATATGAAACAAAAGGTCACATTTCGTTGCACGCACATTATTATTTTTTTTTTCTTGATACTTGCGCACATCTCTCTGCCGTTATTCCTTTTAATTGGTGTTTTTTGTGCTTTTCTCATGAAAGTGTTTGTATAAGGGTACGATGGCAATCTGCTGTTAATTCAGGCGTTATCAAGCTGCCATAAGAGCAAAGGGGCCGAAGCAACCTAATTAAGTGTTCTTGCCAAGGGGAATGATCATACATTGTTTAGCTACCGGCAAAGTCCTATCTGCTCTTCTGTTATCTGGAGTGTTTACACTGGCACCATGGCTTCAAGCTGATTAATTAAAGAGTGCTGTTTTTTGCCCGAATAGATGGAGACGCAGACCATTTGGATGGCACTTTACAGAGGGGCGGAGCCCAGCATTCCATTTTTAATAGCAAATTGATTGATGCGTCCTTTTCTTCTATCAGCCCATTTTTTTTTCTTTCTTTGCCCTTCTCCGTTTTACAATTATGCAGACCAATCCTTCCTGGTGACATCTCAATTGCCGGGATGGCTGACTCTGGCGAGCGGCTCCGCAGCGTCAGCGTCATTCCGTTCCATAAAATCCTCCCCCCCCACCGCCCCGTCTCCCGTCACTGCATCAGGGGCTCTTTCCGGGTTTTCCGAGAGATGCTGCCCGTTTATATTCTGGGCCGACAGGGGCGACGGCCCAGGTGTCGTTTTCAGAGCTCGCCTCCAGCTCACAAAACGAAAATGATGAACGAGCATTACTTATGAAGGGACAAATGGTGGCAGCGCGAGCCCACGCCGAATTGTTTTATGGCACCGGGGCTGAATGCGACTCTTTTTTGACGAAACGAGGCCCTCGCTCAGGTGTTGCCGCGATGGGTTTCGCGGAGATGCGACGTGACACTCCGAGCGGGGAGGGGGGAGCAATCGCTGGACAGATGCAAATGAACCAATAAGACACTCGAGAACAGGAAAACATTTCTGATGGGACTGTGTCGTTTAACAAGCGGTGAGCTTTGAGCCGGTGACCTGCCGAGGGACACGCACTGGACCGGAGGACGATGAGAGAAGCGGCTCGGATGGTCCGGGTGTGGCACTGTGGCTCTTTTCATTCTGTGTCATTTTTGACCTTTACATTGTAAGTGTATAAGTAGAAAGTTGTCATCCTTTTCTAAATATATATATAAAACCATGTCATCCACCAGTGCTCTTTACACATCCGGATGAGCCTAAATTAGCAATTAAACCCAGGAGCAAATTTTTTGTAAATCATGGTAATTCTTAGACATATTCCTTCAAATTAAGTTTAAAAAGACACTTCATTGTTGCCTGGAGATGAGTTATGCTTGCGGTTGGTACGCTTGTTCATTAGTGCAACTAGGCCTTTGTGGCTGCAAGGATACCGCCGCTCCACCTCTTCCCTTCACATTCGTACATAGTCGAGAGCGGCCAGAGCCATGAGGGGATGCGTGAACCATGAGTGAAGTGGCAGTGAAGCAAAAGGATAGGGAAAAGAAATGGATGAGGGGAGGGGGAAGAACCCTATGACCGGGACAGGGCCGAGGGGGTCCATCAGCCAAAAGACCCCCTTCACTGTTGTAATAAAGGTCGCAGATCTCAGAGGGAGCAGAGAGTCATTAGTGGACTTGCTCACCACGTTGTTGAGTGACATTTGTATGTCAAACTTTGATAATGTGCAAGAAAAGTCAAGGGTAGGAGGAGGGCTGTTGTAGAAGGGAAATCCACTACAACACTACTGAAGTTCTGTGTGATGCCACTGCTGTGAAATAACACACGGGTGATGGAAGAGGAAACGCATTATTTTCTTGCTTAGCCAACGGTTTTATCGAAACAACTAGCAATTCATACAGCAGGACATTTTACTGGAACGGTGCAGGTTAAGTGCCTCGACTAAGGGCTGCACCGCAAGGCGTTTGTGGGAGCGGAACCAGCAACCTCCAGTTTAAAAGTCCGTGTCCTAACTCTTGCATTACCCAAAGTCCAAAAGGTGGATTAAAAGTTGGTGCTTAGAGACGGAAAAGAGGAACTGTTGCAGCATAAGAAAACACCGATCCCGAAATATTTCTGGGACACGGATGACGCAGACAGAGCTATGTAGACTTGTTGGTTGACGCCTGAACTGGGTCGAAGATGGATGTCTTTTTGTCAATTATTTATTTATTTCCCCCCCAATAAACGACTGGACTTTAAAATATTAAGCTGTAAAAAACATTACTGATTTCTTGCTGGTCAGATAAATCACTTAGATCTGTTTAGCTTTGTTGGTGTGTCACTGGTCCTACATCTGCTATCATAAAACATCTCATATATAACTCGCTTGGTGGAAAATATGCATAGTAAATCAGGGACTGACTAAATCACCGATAAACAAATTACGCATCAAGTAACCAAGAGGAATACATTCTGGGCATCGCTAACTGTATAACGTATTGCTATGTTTTATAATCAGCACTGCAGGTAAATTGTTTTAGGAACTGCTCCTGGACACGCGATCATAAATCCAATGTAGTCGCGAGCTAAAGAAGAAAAGTTTTGCTTGGCTTCCCTTGATACTTTTGACGCTCCGGAGCGATCGAGGACGAGGAGCTTCAAGAACATTTTAAACCTATCGTTGACTAACCTAGGGATGACAGCAAAGTTCATGGATCAGACAAAGTAAAAGGTACTGGTCTGTGCATTTCAAACTCCGAACATATGTTCAGGATCTGGTTCCATCACAGAGACCCTTAAGAAGGCCGAGACACCTTGCGCCATCCTTCAAACGGCACGTTTCATCGAAAAGGGCCTATGCAAAGGCTCGTGGACACCCCTCCCCAGGTTCCTCATGAGCTGTTCACGCTCGTGCCTCCCGCATCTTTACATTTACATTTATCCATTCAGCTGATGCTTTTCTCCAAAGCAACTTAGAGTGTTGGACAACTTACGATGACCCATCCAATTATACAGCCGGTAATGTTACTGGAGCTATTACGGGGAAGTACCTTGATTACCGATTGATGGGACGCAACAGCAGGAAGTGGGATTCGCACTACCGACCTTCAGATATGAAGGCTGCTGCTCTAATACCTCCTGCGCACAATGACATGGCGGGGTACGTACGGAGACGTGCATTCGAGGCCTCCACTTTGAGTCCGAAACAGACTTTTCAGCGTATGTACGTATACATAGAGTAAATTTTAACGAAAGAGCATTTAGTTTTCCACATGATCAGCACATGAGTTCCACCAGGGAGTGTCATAGAAGTTTAAAATAAAAAAAAATAATAGACAGCAGGTCTATACAGAAAAACCTACGAGGACAACTTCTCAAGCTTGTCAATCAAGCCCTTACGGCTGTCGCACCTGTTGTCGCAAAACCGCCATCTATTCCCATTATACCTTCAGCTGCCATCAGCGGAAATCGCGCAGGGATTTCAAAACAAAGGCTTTATTTCCACGCAGGCAGCAGGAAGTGGTAAATGGGATCCGGGGTACCGTGACGAGAAGCGCGGCGTGGGCGATCGAGAAAGCGCCCGCTCTCGTACAAATATATTAAAAAGAGCAAAGTGCGGCATGTTAAAATGTATATTTGGCGGTGACAGGTGCATGAGGGATAGCATTCTACTCCACGCTCTATTCCGGTCCCGAGAAGGAGCGTGTCACAGTAGAAGTAAGTCCCTATCAAAAAGCAAAAGGGGGAGGACTCTAAAGAAGGAATGCTTGGCAGGTCTACAGTTAATCATGGGATTGTTTACTTCTCCGGAGCTGTCTTCACGTAGAGGAAGCGCAGCTGTCGAGGCCGAGCGTGGCAGGCTGCGGCGGGGAGACGGACACGGCTGCACAGCGAGAGAGAGAGAGAGAGAGAGAGAGAGAGAGAGAGAGAGAGAGAGAGCAGCATGCAAGGCCTGGCAAAAGCTCATTTATTAAAGATCAATATGCTAGCTGGGAGTCCCGGGTGCTGTCAGGGCTGCGAAAAGCACAGCGAAAGGCACAACCGACAGACGTGATGAAGAGCGGACCCGCGAGGCGCGTCGCGCTCCGATGTGCCATGGCCGTAGGCTCCTGTCCACGAGGCAGGAAATTAACTGCCATTGTTAAGAGAGCGATCGGCCAGAGACTGCCACGGTACCGCAGCAACTGCTCCAGCGGACGAGCGCGGAGGAAGAATAACGCGCGGCATAACGAATAAGTGATAAATTGCGAGTACTTGTTGGAAACGGAGACCTAAATGTGGCTTTAGACGTTCTCGCCATTGCGACGGGTCCCGGTGCCGTACCGTACTTTACTTTACTGTACTGCCACTCAGGCACGGCAAGGACTCCGAGGACCTGCAAACAAAGGTACTTCAATTTCAGCTTTGCGGCGGTCTAATTTTCGTTTTTACTTTTCAGTCGTTCCGAAACGGTCTCGGTCATGAAGAAAAACAAATAAAACATCTATAGGGAGATTCATATGTGTGCTGTTCCACTTATTGTTCATTGAATTACAATAAGTAATTTCTTTGCTCTTTTTAAGCTGGGGAATTTTTCTTTTTTTTTTTTCTTTTTTTTTTTTTTTTTTATTAAATTTCTAATTTTTTTTTTTTGTTGTGACAATTTTCTCCGTTTAACGGCGGTTGCCAGAACAAATTAAGTGGCATTACTGCCCCCTACCGTCTATCAAAATGCAAAACCAACGACTCTCCCCCTCCGCCCCCGCCCGTGGAGTGAGCCGAGGAACGGAGAAAAAGCCGCGTAGAGCAATCCCCATGACATCCGCCGGCCTCTCGGTCTGGGCTACACAACTGATCACACACCATCGTGCCTATCCCCACAGATAGAGCCCTAAATCTGATTGCATTTTGTTCACCTCTTGCGCACAGCTATTTCACACCTAAACACAATTACAGGTGAAGGAAAGCAGCATGTGCTGTTTACATTAAAATATAATCATATCGCATTGCATTGGGACCTGTGAGACAGTCCAGTCCAGCAAGAAATTAGCAGAAAAACAGTATTTATTGTCCACTAGGAGTCCAAGGGCAAAAGGCGCTACGGTGGCCTCCGACAGACGGGCTCCTCGGAATCCGGGGACAGAACAGTGCCGGTGAAAGTGAGTTTTCGAGCAGACCTCCAGAACTAACTGGCACGCGTGAAGAACGGTGGGATTCGGGTGTCTGAAAGCGCCGGTCGTCGCTTCGCGAGAACGACAGCTGACCGAGTCCAGCAGACCAGCGGGTTTGTCCATCTGGAAAAGCCCCGGCCTTCAGATCTAAGCTCCCGGTGCGAGTCGACAATTACGGAAGCTGCCGGAAAAAAAAAAAATGACTTTGACTAATTAAAACATTTTCATCCAGTAATGAGCAGGACGACGTTAGAAGCTGTGATGGCATCGCCAAGACGCTGAAAGGACCGAAAATGACAGGCTTTGAGAGAAACAAAGAGGAACCCCGGTGAGCACGGAATGTGCGCGAGAACATACCGCGCTGTCGTTCGCCGCAGTTCCGGACAATCGGAGTAATGCGTTCCCTTGCTGCGAGCGCTGCTTTGCTAGGGTGATACTAGGACACGGAGGAGGCCACGAGAGGACAAATAGTTAAGAATAGCGAAGTTCTTGCAGACAGTTTCAATCTGTGACAGATCAGCAGCTGCGGCTATTCGTTAGAAACGACAGTATTTCACCGCGCTGAACCCATCGCCTCCAAAAGCACCAGTCTCGTCCCAGGAGGAAGAGAGCGGTGCATTTCCGTCGAAAACGGATCCGTAGGGGATCCACCTCCGGTTCAGGCTGAGCCATCAACCTGCCCAAGGCGTAGGGGTGGATCACTTAGGGCCTGGATTCCCACACCAGGATTTCATCACCCGAAGGTTATTGTTCTTATCTGCCGGCTTTGACGGCACAGGGCAGGTCGGGTCCTAAGACCGAGCCGAAAGATCCTTCCCAATCCATCCTATGTCTGCCGTCACGGGTGACGCTGATGTAAGCAGACTGCCATAAGGGCCCAAGTCGGTCACGCCAACAGGCCGCAGATGCAGAGCGCTGCCGGACGGACATCCCGTCATCGAAACGAATGCGTTTCGCAGCTCGGCAGACAAGACCTCACGCGAGACATGCCGGCAACAAGTGACGAGCGACCTGAACGTTGCCGGCTCGAGTCCCGAGAGAAGTCGTGCTGTAAATTCCCTCAGTTCACACACCCCTCGTTGCTCCACTCAAGAACGCAGCTGTGCAACTCGGTAAAGCTGCTGCAGCAAAGCATGAAAGTCCACGTACGTATGAAAATTTGACCACTTATAAATGGCTAAAGTTATGAGCCACGTGAGATACATGCATTAGCTGAGAAATTAAATAAGTAGCTTTTTTTTTTTTTTTTATCCAGTCGGGTTTCAAGGAAGGTGTGTGGACTCAGCTGGGTGTGAAGGTGCCCTAAGGTGAAGCTGGAGAAGTGTGGACACCCTCCCTCACCCCCCCCTCACCCACCCACCTCCCCGCCTAAGGGTGTCCGCTTCCTTCGTTTCTCTACCCTCAGGGCCTCGGACCCTCGGACCTCTGAATGATTTGACGGGTGGCCCAGGGGGGTGTACCTTGCGCTCAGCCTCGCACGCTGCCTCTGACACAGACTTGGGGGCGAGCAGTTGACAGGGTCACAGTTTAACAAGGCCCCCTGTCCCACTCCATCCTGCCAAGGAGGGGGAGTGGGGGGTGTGCCCGCAGCGGTCTGATGCCTAGATCTCATGGTTCAAAGGATCCCCATCAGCTCCCCATTATTAAGTCTGCAGTGACCTGCAGGCCACCACCCCCCTCCTTGCCACGAGCACAGCATGGGGCACCAGCCTGGGTGCCAAGGCAACGTGGCACAGCATGCAGGCCAAAGCGCCCCACAGGCTGTCAGCTCGCCCGAGGCCACCGTCGCCATGTCACCGCCAAACATTCAAGAGCACCTGGATCCCTGCCCCCAGAACCCAGAACTTCCCATTAGGCGTTGTTGGGTCAGACCTGATGAATGCCTCATTACGCTGCCGTGCTTTTCCAAGTGGCCAGTTTCAGAGCTTGCATGTAATTAAAGTAAAAAAAAAAATTCCATACAGCATAATATTAAGACTGGAAGGGAAATTCTATTCTAAGAACAAAGGCCTACTTAATCTCCTCTGACAGTGATGGAATAAATCTTACGTGACACTTTGCCAGTTTGACTTTTATGTCTGATATTGTTACAGTTCATTAATCTGAGCAAAATCTATTTATGAAATAATAATAATTAATGAGCACACTACGAAACAGTCCCTTAAATGGCAGGACAAATTAATGAGCCCTGTTAACTGACAACAATTATTGTCTAAATATATATCAAAGCCCACGAGACAAATATAGGGCCACCTTCTACGTGGCAGCAATGTCGAAAGAAAGAACAAACCCAGTTTTCACAGAGACATTTTTGATAAAGTCACGTTTCCGTTTTTTGGGTTGAGCTTTTCTCTATGTTTCCTCTGGGTACTCTTGTTTCCGTCCACTGTCGGGTGAACCGGTGGCTGTGATTTGTTCTCAATGGGTATATACGCGAGTGAATGAATGTGCGTGATGTGCCCTGTGATGGACTGATGTCTTGCATATAGTCTACCCTGCCTCACATTATATGCTTTCCTGGATAGGCTCTGGACCACTGTGACTCTGACTTGGACAAGTGATTATTAACAATTAACTAAAAAATACATATAAATGACTGAACCACAGACATCATACTGAGAGATGGAGAAAAAATGGTTGTTATCGTTGTACTCTTTCAATGAAAGAATAACGTGTTATACATGGTAAATCTACTGCGGTATTATATCATACTGTACTTAGCGTGGTACAAAAATGGAAAGAAAGGTAGTAAAGCTAAGAGATAACAGTACTCGCAACGTTTGACAGGGGGTGACAAACCTTATTTAAAAACTCATTCCTGCAGTGTCAAAGCCATTCATTTCAAAATGGGAAATAAACTCATCTGCCAATATCTTTCAAGGCTTTGATTGCCTAATCACAGTCAACGGATATCTGCCATAATAAATCACGGGGCGGGGGGGGGAGGGGGCGATGTTGACGGATTTAAATCAATAACAGGAACAATGGTCTCTAACCCATAAACGCAGGCACTGGTGTATTTATTTTTTCATTTTTATCAAAAGCTGCAAGGGATGCTTTTCACTTCATTGCCCAGCACTGGCTGTCTCCGCAGAGCACGCAAACATGATAGATTCC
Source organism: Scleropages formosus (assembly GCF_900964775.1). NCBI lineage: Eukaryota > Metazoa > Chordata > Actinopteri > Osteoglossiformes > Osteoglossidae > Scleropages > Scleropages formosus. The sequence goes on along the minus strand of NC_041808.1, from coordinate 9,380,084 downwards.
GCTCGTTCATCCGCACGCGGAGTGATTTCCGGTGGCGCCGCTAAATAGCATTTTGATGCGTCCGATCCGAATTCCCTTTTATCCGTCCCATCGGTAACGACGGGTCCTTCTCCACTGCCCGCGCTCTGCTTCGCTCAGATTACAGGACGAGTCGCAAAGACCGCGCGTGGCTAGCTGCCGCCGCCGCCGCCGTCGTAATCGGCTTGCCGCATTAGTCAAGTGGAATTGGCGGCCCGTGATGAATATCCCCATCTATCTAACGAGCCGTTTTTTAACGTGCCGTGATACCGGCGAATCACCTAGAATAAATCAGCAGCCACGGCTTTCAAGACCACGGTCACTCCCGGGCCCCGACCGAAGAGCGCACGTACCGTTAGCGCGCTACGCTAATCGGTCATTCGCGAATCACTTAACGCCGCGTGCCGCCGACTACGGGGTCCCCCGACGGCGCCGGCCGGATCGCTCTGACAGGTCCGCCCTTTAAGGGAAGGCAACCTCTACTCTGTATTCTCGTCGAGTCTAATCTGTTCTCTCCCAAGGCCCGACTGGCCTCAACCTCTGGCAACCTGCCGGCTTCTTAACGGCGTTTGTTCAACCGCTCCCAGGGCGGCTCACTCTTGACAACCTGTTCGGGCCCATTGGCCGTGTTGACAGACGCAGCGAGTCCAGGGATCGCTACAGCGGAGGCCCTTGATGGCAGCAGCCCGAGAGCAGGCCGATTTACAGCCAACAGGCCTCCCAGCTCCGATACAGAAATTCCGACTCGTCCGGTGCGGCCGTCCGTCAGTCACGCTACAGGTGGCCCCGGGCGCCCCGCTCGCGCTCTCCAGCTCAGCTCGCTGCCGCACGCTGGAGCGAACCAACGCCGAAGTGTATTTCTCCTAATAATTAAGACTTTTCAATTAATGCTTTTAAATGGAGATTAGTTCCACTTCCACTCCGGCAAATGAGTCGAGAACTTTCATTATTCCGAGCGGGTGTTTGAATCTTGCTTTTACGAAAAAAGAAGGGGGGGAAATGCTAATTAAACAGTTATAAGCGTTACTGTGTTACGTATGGAATTGTAGTAAGATAACATTAACAGAACGTGCCGTATATAACGCACGTGCACACATATAGTACGTTACACAAATGACGATAATGATGAGGTAGATGGTGTGCCATCAAGTCGACGCTGATACATAGTGACCACTGGCACGTAGTTTTCAAGGAGGGAGGGAAGTGATTTGCCTCACTCACTCACACACACAGTGGCATCTATACTGGCAACCCTTATTTTCCCTGTAAGTCCCCCCAGTGGCTGAACACTTTATTCCAATTTTTCCACAATACAGCTATTGACAATAGACCCATTTACCCGCCCAAACTCACGGTAACGCGTGTTGTTACAATATGCATATATATGTGTGTGTGTGTGTGTTTGAAACGTACATTTAAAGAGATGTAAATAAATAGGGCGGGGGGGCGCGAAGACACAGTGGGTTGGACCGGGTCCTGCTCTCCGGTGGGTCTGGGGTTCGAGTCCTGCTTGGGATGCCTTGTGATGGACTGGCGTCCCATCCTGGGTGTGTCCCCTTCCCCTCCAGCCCTTCGCCCAGTCTTGCTGGGTTAGGCTCTGGCTCCCCGTACGAGACAAGCAGTTCAGACAATGCGTACGTGTAAATAAATACGGCTGGGATTTATGCTTTCTTCCTTGAAAAGCTTTAAAGCCAGGTGATGGGTCATAAAATCCATGCCAACGGCCTCATCTCCTTCCTTGTCACACAGCTAGACAACTACATACAATAGACCCGTATGGATCAAAGCAAGAAGGAGACTCTAACGCATCTCTAAACAGAGGCAAAAAGACAGTCAAGTCGAAGTTATAATGGAACAGCAGGAGTTTAACCGTTGGCTCAAGGAACACAGAGACGCGAGGCCTCGGTCTGACTGACGGCGGAAAAACAACACGTGTAGCTGCCAGAAGGCAAGGGTCACGAGTGTATTCACCACCGGCGTCTCATGGAGACACAGGAGAGCTTCCATCCACACCAATTAAAATCCCCAGCTGGACTTAATGGAAGATTAATTGTTAGGAAGAACAAGCAGTGTGTCAAAGAGAAACAGCGAGGTCAAGATACAGAAGAACACATGAAGTGCGAGATAACCGAAAGCGAAAGTCCAACTGAGAAACTGCATCGCCTACTAAATCGGGCCTAGGGACTAATATTATAATCGTGTTTCTAAGTTGATGCTTTTATCAAAATTGTTCTACTGCGGCAAGTTCTACATATTTCCGAGCATTATATTTCACAAATCCGAGTGCCCGCGAATTAAGTACATCTCCGTATACCGCAGTAAAGGCCTGCCCGAGGCTCAAAGGAGAAACCTTCGCGTTAGAAGTCCTTAACTACTGCACCACCAACTGCACATTACGCTCATAGTTCTTGTTGCTATAGACTGAGCAACAGCACAGGCAAAACCCCTTCGGATCCCTATTAGACACCTTGTACTGTATAATACCCATGAAAATAACCACAAGGAAAAGGCCATTTATTAACTTATATTAATCTGAATTCCTGTTCAGCTTCCAGCCAACACACTAAATCTTGTTTATATCTCCGGCAAACAATTGAGCCATAAAGGACCAATAATGCGGCATCGCAAATAAAATCGGACGACTAATTCTGATGCTCCAATGGTTTTTTTTTTTTATTAAAAAATAAAGGGGGGGGCACCAAACCCTTAGCGGTATCTTTTCTGACGGTTAAAAGTTATTACTGTGAATTATTGCTTTGGTGACAAAGCAATTGTATCCTCTCCTGAACTGCAAACTCCAAAAAGCACACAGAAAAGGTTATGATTGAATAGATCATTTGCAATGTTGGTCCTTATCTCCAAACAGCAAATCTAACGCAAGTATTTTCTCTTTTTTATCGCTGCTCCAACACAGCGAGTTGATAGCCGCTCAGATTAAGAGTAAAAAAAACAACCCCAAACCCCGAAACCAGGCAAGCTTGACGCCTTGCAAACTCGACGTGCGGCCTGAAGGTTGCTGGTTTGAGTCCCACGTAGGACCTCGTCCGCACAAGTGACTGCGATTTTGAATCTTTACTAGCCCCTTACGATAAAATATACCCCCGTACAGGAGGGTAACATTGTTTTTGGTTGAGAACAAACATAACAGTCAACATTTTTCCAGGAGCAGCTTTTTATTGGGGCTTGAAGTTCGCTACCAGGTCACCGCAGCACCTCGGGCCTCGGCACGAACCACACGTCACAGTTCGGAGGCGAGAACACGTGGGGTTTTTTTTCCCTCCCCCCCCATGAGGAAACCGCCAGCATCGGGTTACGAAGCTGTGCTAAACGGGCAATTTCATTACAGAACGAGCCGCGTTTGTTCCCCGCGCATGAGGCAACGCGCACAAGGCCCCCGCTCTCTCCCCTTCCTCATTAGAGGTGGGAAGCTCAGACAAAACAGCCCGTCGGCTCTTTGGCGCCCGTGCCTCTCCCCCCTCATGTCGGCAGACTCCACAAAAAGTGACAGATGGGGGAAAAAAAAAAAGAAAAAAAACACACCCCCACCCTTGAAACGCGTTACCGACGAAGACGGCGGTGGAAACAGCTGCAGATTATTTTCAAACGGAAAACAAACAAGGAGTCCCTAATTGCTGGGGGGGGGGGAATGTTGTGCCGGTGAATTGCATTCGGTGTGTGTGCGTGCGGCACCCGTACTCGGATACAAATCGGCGTTTAGGAGGATGCTGCTTCGTACCCATGCTTTGCTGAGCTGGGACAATGTGATTACCTGGCGTGTGGGGGCAGCCCTCGTCCCCTTCACTGTGGAAGAACCTACTCATGAAAACAACGCTGGGAAAAACACCCCCGTTGGACAAAGAGGTGGGAGGGGTGCGGTGGTGCGGTGGTGCGGCGGGTTTGGCCGGGTCCCGCTCTCCGGTGGGTCTGGGGTTCGAGTGCCGCTTGGGGTGCCTTGTGATGGACTGGCGTCCCATCCTGGGTGTGTCCCCTCCCCCTCTAGCCTTGCACTCTGTGTTTCCGGTTTAGGCTCCGGTTCACTGCGAAGCCCCCCCCCCCCCGCTTTGGATAAGTGGTTTCAGCCAGTTTGCATGTGTGTAGACAAAGTGGTGGGGAAAAAAATGCTTCTAGGGGGCAGGTAGCACTGGCACTTGTCCGCTTCAGTAATACACACACCGTCTGTACCTGTGGCTCAGGCCCGTGCCTCGAAGAGCTTGCCGAGGAGGGATGCGGACGCGAAAATCCGTTTCCGTGGCAACGAACTGTAGGTGGCCGCCTCAAGGCGGTCGGACGCAGCGCGTTCGCCCAGCCGCTCGGAGACAAAGACGCGTAACAAAGATTATACACCGGGACGAGATCATCTCGGTAAATAAACACGTACATAAGGGCGAAGTTATCAAAGCAATCGCTTCGAATCACTGTTTTTAATGCGATCATGTAGACGTAAATTCTGACGGCGATTTGCAGCAACGTCGATGCGCAGGTATGCATTTACGTTGAGCGGCGGTCGTGAAAGGAAGTGCTTTTTGACAGGTACACACGACTGCGGAGCGCACAGTGCGACGTGTGTATGGGTGGGTGTGTGTTCGGGCCCCGCGGGGCTGACAGAGGAAGGAACTGAACAAGTGAGAAGATGGGCGTCAGCCGGAGGAGGGTCTCCCGCTATCGGAGACCACCACCCGAATGACAAACAGCAGGAATCCCAAGACTCGGGATACGCTATTCCATCACTGCCGTCTCCTTCCCCGAATTATCGCAACGTCGCCGGAACGCGGGACCTGCTAGACTCGCGGCTCTGTTTTCGCTGGTTTTTCTCCGGAGGGATCCTTCTCTCGATCGTCTTAATATGCGGCCAGACAAAGTGCACCTGCAAGGATGAAGCAGAGGTGCGCCCGGGAAGCTCTGGGGAGCGGCCGTCTGCAATGCGTCTAGGGCGGAGGAGGTGCTTCCGCATGACATTTAGAGCGACCGGCGCCTCGTAATGCACTCGGCTCCCGTTATCGATTTAATGACAAGCCGGCCAGAGAAAGTTCCACAGCGGCGCCGCCGTCGACGCAACAGACACCTAATGTACGTAGAAAATCAGTCGGCGGCGTCGCTCGCGGGGCTGCGTAACGCCCGCTGAGCAGCTGCGTAATGAGGAAGAAAACATCAAGTGAGGCCTGGAAGAGAGGGGAAAAAAAAAAAAAAAAAAAAAAACAGCGTTTGAAGACAGATAAAGGAGAACAATGCAGACAGCAGTGCATTGTGGGTATAAGACAGGTTTAATTGTCGCCAGTGATTCGCGGCATGCTGGGTAGCGGTTGGGCCGTGGGGACGCCTTTCCGAGGGGTGTTCACCCAGGCAGCATCGCAGAGGAAGCGCGACCCTGTCTAAATACCGGAGGGCTATACCCTGGACAGGAAATCAGCGTGCGTTCCCACTGTGTACGGACGTCGCCGTTTCAGCCGATTTCCCGCACTGTCACCTGAGGAGATGTTCGGGGGTGCCAGGGCGCTACAGCGGGTAGCGCTACTGTCTCACAGTGCGAGAGGATATGGGTTCAATCCCTACTCAGTCTGTGTGGAGTTTCCATGTTCTCCCTGTGTCCGCATGGGTTTTCTCCTGGTGCTCTGGTTTCCTCCCACAGTCCAAAGGCACACTGTTCAGGTTCCCCCATAGTGTGTGAGTGAGAGAGAGAGAGAGTGTGTGTTCCACTGATGTATGGATGAGTGACCCAGTGTGAGTGGTGTATCTAGCAGTGTAAGTCACCGCGGTGAATAAGGTGTGTGGGTTCATAACACTACAGAGTTCACTGGAAGTCGCTTTGGAGAAAGGCATCTGCTGAATAAATAAATGTAATGTTTAACTCCATGTTTTTGTCAGCGGCTGCCAGGCGCATGGATCCAACTAATGAGTCAATTGGAAGAACGATCTCCGCGCTGAAACCGTCACGTGTCTCTCGTCGCTCGATATTACTCATCGCTGCAGTGGAAGAATTATCCCGTACAGAGGCTTGCTGTCTGTTTACAGCTGCCTTCCAGCCACAGCGTTATTGAATCAATTACAGGCTCAATTAACCCAAACAACCGCCATGTGTGTGTGCGCGTCACGGAAACGGCTGTTCGGAGAGGCCCGGCGATCCGGAGGTCCCCCCTTTCCTCCGGTCAAACGGGAACCGGAACTACGGGCGTGCGGAAATCCCGAAAAGCTTCCTTTCTGCAGAACATTTTCACCGCCCGCATGGCGACGGCACCGGCTGTGAGGCCCCGCCCCTTGTCCGTTTTCTCCGATGCATGCTGGGTGAGAGGGGGCGGCTGGGGGTCAGGCGTTCCGCGGGGGCGGTTAAGGCCTCTCGTCTCTTGCAATGCGGCTCGCATCCACAGATGCGGGTGAGATTACCTTGACGACCAGACCGCGGCTCGACTGCTGGAAGGAGGCCGAGCCCTCGGCACATGAATCACAATGAGGCTCTTCAGAAAAGGCGAAATCAAGTCGGCCCGACGTGCCGCGCGGCCGTCGGTCTGCGTGCCGCACAGTCCCGCCGAGGAGATCGCTTTCCAAGCGAAGGGTAAAACAACAACCGCGACAGTTTCATTACCTATTCACGGCCGCTCTTTCCCAAACCCTCAGTTGCTCAGATTCGATTACGTGTTATTTAATTGTGTCAGGCATACATTTGTCATTTTTTTAATTAATAATAGCTCGGATAGATTTTATTTAAACATAATTCTGGTTTAATATGCAAACAGTCCGAAGCCTTGAGGCGCGAGAAGCTCTGAGTGGAATTACGGTGAAATGATACATTTTCAATTCATGGCCACAGGAGGGTTAAATGAATAAGATACATGATTACTATGAACAGTTTATGAGGAAAACACATGAACAATTTAAATGTAACTCTTATTAATCTGAGCTCAGAAGTACAAGGAGAAAAAAGCTGCTTGATTTGACCTTAAATCTAGAGTCTGGAACAAGAGCGTGGCAACGTAGTGTAACAGTGCCATCTAGCTGGACACCGGTGGTACTGCGGCGCCATCACTTCCTGGAAGCACTCGTCGCGAGCAAGGACTGGTTCAGGACTGGGCTTGTTCTAGTCTCCACTCATAAATCTGTGGGATGGTCCGTTAGTATCGCAGCTTTCTGATGGAAAAACACTAACGGGGGGCCGTGAGATCAGTATTTCGGCTGTTCCGGATGACCGGACAAGCGCTTTGCTACTCCGGGCCCGGACATGAGCCTCCCCACACGTAGGGGGTGCGGCCACTCGCTCCCCCTGACCATCACTGCTTCGCCTGCATCATCGTCCAGTGCCTTGAGCTCACACCCTACTAGGCAGGAGGGCTTGCCTCACCCAGAAAAATTACCAGTCCCTTTACCAGCCACCTGGCACACTCAGAAGAGGGTGGCATGGTGGCACAGCAAGTAGCACTGCTGTCTTACAGTGCCTGGGTGGTGCAAGAGGACATGGGTTTGATCCCCCCTCAGCCTGTGAGGAGTCTGCATGTTGTGTCTGTGTGTGTTCCCTCTGGGTACTCTGGTTTCCTCCTACAGTTCAAAGACATGCTGTCAAGGCTCCCCCATAGTGATAGAGAGAGTATTTTCCACTGATGTATGAATAAGTGACCTAGTGTATTTAGCAATGTGAATCACCACAGTGAATAAGGTGTGTGGGATGATAACAGTACACAGAGTCACTTTGGAGAAAAGTGTCTGATAGATAAATGAATGTAAGTTGCTAACCCAGCATGACTCAATATATACTAAAAACTGCCTACAGTCCATGCCCTGTGTATTTATTTACTGTCTTGTACTCTGTTCTGTGTTGCACCACGGTCTCCGGAGAAACGACATTTCCTTCCCCTGTATACAACCTATATAGAGGAACGACAATAAAAACAACTTGAACCACCCTTCAACAGCTGGTAGTGTAGTACATTTACATTAAATCATTTAGCAGAGAAATACAATCTGTGCACTACATTCGGAGAAAGAGAAACTTAGTTGCAGACATGCGATTCTTAAGTAACCTTAGTTTGTTTCTTTTCACTTCATGCGCTGACGTTCATCGCACGAGTAGGTGTGCAAAATTCAGGATAGACTAATCCTGATCGCCTTCCTACAATTTTATTTTATTTTTTTTTTTTTTTTTTTAAAGGTACACACACACACACACACACACACTTTCAGAACCACTTGTCCTGTACAGGGTCACAGGAGCCTACCCCGTAACACAGGGCGTAAGGCCGGAGAGGGAGAGGACACACCCAGGACAGGACACCAGTCCATCGCAAGGCACCCCAAGCAGGACTCGAACCCCAGACCCACTGGAGAGCAGGACTGTGGTCAAACCCACTGCGCCCCTGGTACCCAAACATTTACCTACAATACAGGAGTAGTGTCTGTGTAAAGGCTTAGTAGTCACAGCTACTGCCTCGAGACCAAAAGGTTGCAGGTTCAAATTCCCTATGTATTAACCCTCGAGCTTTATACTTTCTCTAAATCGCTCCGCTAGAATTAGCCAGCAGTATCAAAGGGTAAACAATCGTAAGCTGCTTTGGAGAAAAGTGTCAGATCAATGTAGTTCTGAGTTTTCTATGACTGTTCCTATTGTCTCATTATTCCTGTTTGTCAGTATGTGACTAAAGGTCACGCCACTTAGCGCGGCGTTGTTTGCGTTGCCGAGTACGGCTATTAGAACGAACGCGCGCCGTTTAAAGTTCATCAAAGCTTCCAGCCACACGTGAACCGAAGACGCCAACCGATCATCGGCATCGCGGCCGCAACGAATATTCCGTCTGTGGCTCTGAGGATGTCGGCAGAGCGAAGACAACTTTCATTATGTTTCAGAATGTGCGGGTACTCCCTTAGATGCAACCTACTAAATATAAATCTCATACTTCTATGCTTATACACACACACACACACAATATTTATATACAGATACACTCTAGGTGTTTGTGTTACAAATGCTGGAGTTATGAGATATGAACATATCTGTCATCATGTTTCTTCACTCGTATAATTTCAAAATGTTTTTGCGGAGCAAAAATCGCTCGCGTTTCCATGTCTGGTCATATGACCGCAGTAAAGAGCACCCAAAGAGCAATATGTAACCGCTGTCTTTCATAAAACCCACCCGGCAAGTAAATGAACAAATATCTCGACTATTTTTTTACCGACTGTATAGAAAACAAAGCCACCTGAGAGTGACCGGATGCTGACAAACATTTCGCATGTTGTTCCAATTTAAAAAGGATGGCTGGTAGCGTAGTGGTTAGACCAACTGCCTTTGAACCCAAAGGTTGGAGGTTTGAGCCTCACCTCTGGCTGTAGTAGCCTTGAGCAAGGTACTTACCCTGAATTGCTCCAGTAAAAATTACCCAGCTGCAGAAAGGGGTAAATAAATGTAACCTTAACATTGTAAGTTGGCCCTGAACAAGTCCAACAGCAGTTTCTTTGACATTCTGACATTTTTACAGAACCTGAGTTGTGAATAGAGGGACATCTGCATTATTAAGCTTTTATTGACTGATGTAATGGCTGGATTTCTTAACAAATCAAGATATAAACAGACTTCTGCTCTCAGCTGTGTTTGGGGTTTAAGGACCAAGCATCTGCGTGTGTCTTTAATACTGATGCATTAATAAAGTGCTGTAAGTACATGATGATCCACACGTGAAAACTCACGGGAGGCTATAAACAGGATGCATGAAACCCAGTTCTTTCTAATAACGCGACACTTGCGGCCGGCGCGCCTTGCTAGACCATAACACGCCTCGCTATATTGTTAAAAAGCCTTCCCGCTTGCGCCGTTTGTGCGATAAATCCCCAACGTGTCTCCGCGTGTTCGGCTTTACAGCTGCCGCACTAATTAATCAAAGCGACAGGTCAATTCTTCCCCGAACGGTAATCTCTCACAAGTGTTATTAATTGGCTTCCCTTAACAAGGAACAAATGAAAGATTTTGAAGGGAATATTCCGGCATCGCGCCTCGGAAGGATCGCCGGGCTGCGGCGAAGGAGAGAGTTCCCGGCCAAGGATGGCGTCCGAACCGCCCTCCTGCGTAACGGCGAAAGCCACAAGACTAGATGAACTGCTCACCTCTGCCCTGCCTGCCTCTACGGGGACTGGGTTAGGGCGGTTTAACTGTCAGGGGCCGTTGGTCCTTAGCCAACTTTCACCCGGAACACACCTCGATCACAGGGGGGTATTCTTCCTCGCGGCATTTATTCATTTAGCTGACACTTTTCCTCCAAAGTAACTTATAGTTATTTATCCATTTATGCCACTGGGTAATTTTACTGGAGCAATTGAGGTTAAGTACCTTGCTCAAGAGGACTACAGCAGTACATGAGATTCAAACTAACAACCTTCGGATGCAAAGGCAGCAGCTGTAACCAGTACCCTACCAGCTACCGCCGAGAGCGAAGGAAATGAAGATAGAAGGTATTCAGGTGATCCCCAGCAGGGTGGGCCATTCTGTGTTACACAGACAAGAGCAAACCTTAACGTTGCAGTTTCAAGTCCCACTGGGGTCCTACTGTAACACTCTGGAGAAGTGTTTCGCTCAAATTTCTCAAAAGGAAAAAAAAAAAAAAAAACCCAGCTGTGGATGGTGGATGAAACCAAGTTGCCTCGAATAAAAGTTTCAATGGAGCAGCATGAATAATAACCATCATCATCATCATAATAACAACAACAAAGCCGCTGCTGCGCAGGAAACAATTAAAGATTAAATACTGCCTGTGCAGCCGCCTCCTCTGCCGCCGCTCTTCTGGAATAATAATAATACACGGGCCGCGGTCGCTCGGCCGGCGCGAGACTCGTACCGCAGGCAACGCTAACGAGAGGCGCCGATGCGATTTGTTCCCCGTTTGCCTCCCACGTTCACTTTGCTCTTTGTGCACCACAGCACTAGCTGACCTCGCCGTTGCTCCAGTTCCCAGCATGCAGCTGAAGCGAGGTGAACGGCGTTGTTCAATTTGCGGGCCACGTAACCGGAAAGGCCGTTCGGCCGCATGGTGTCGCGCGGTGCGGCACGCGAGTAAGAACCGTGAACTGCAGGAAAACCATGGGTTTCGTCCTAGAAGGATCTCTATTACGCATTGGATTAACGGAACTTATCTAATTGAAGAGATTAAGGTTAAAAATACAAATACATCTTCAGCGGTGTAGCGAGCAGCACCGGCGCTGCGTACTCCTCGGATGTGGTTTTATGCATGTAGTCAAATTGAGCTCAGTCTTTATGCAGTTTGCATGTTCTCTGTGTTTACATGGTTTATTTCCAGCTGCTCCTGTTTCCTCCCACAGTTCAAACACCTGGGTTTCAGGTGAATTGGTAACTCCAAGCTGCCCATAGTGTGTATGTTTGTGTGAGTGAGAAAGTGAATGATTTCCATATGATGGAATGGCATCCCGCCCAGGGTGTACCCTTACTAGCCAGGCGCTCTGTGCTTCCAGGATAGGCTCCACACCACCACAACCCTGACATGGAAAAGCAGTTACTGTGAGTGAGCAAGCATGGGGAAAGATGAGAACTCGCGGACAGTAAATTCCAGGATGGAACTGCTCAGATGTTTGAAAAGCGTTAGCAGCCAACACTCACACAGACCTGCAAACTGACACAGGCAGCCATCAGGTCCCTTCTGTGTCTTAAGATCTGAATGGTGAAAATTGTTTTTTTTTTTTCTTTCAAATTAAATTTTTTAAAAAAAAAGGGTGGGGGGGCAAGAAACAGTGATTGCCATTGAAGAGGAGCACATGGCATATTTACAGTTCAACGTTGCTCTCCTGTTTCTGATTCTACATTGCTGCGGACGCAAGAATGCATTATTGAGCAGCTCGGAGACGATTCCCACGGTAAAAAAAGATCCAGTGAATCCTGAAAAGTGGTTTGCAATGCTTTGCAGGCGGAAATATAACAAAAGAGAAGAAAATGCAGAAAGGGATCCTTGCCACGTCTACCTGTTCGCCTGCCTTTGGGAATTACATTCCAATCCATATCCATTTCCAGGATCTGTCTATCCTGTGTTTTATGCACCTGCTTGAACGATGAACCGCGGTGCAGCAAGTGGTAGGTAACAAACTAGGTTTACCTGAGTCACACATCTGCAGCTATGTCTCTTTCTCTTAATGTAATGAATAAATTGTACTTTTGCTGAGATGTACATCACTTTGGACAAAAGCATTTGCTAAATGAATAAATGTGAATGTAAATATCCTTGGTCCTGCTATCCATAGACTCCTTGAAGGGGTAAGCATGCATTGACCTTCGATGAAGACTCCCATTTCATACCCAAAACATCTCCTCCTCGTACACACGTGTTAGCCAGGTGTGGGACTCTCCATGGACTCCTGCAAAGCCACGCTCCACGCTTGCATTGTGTGCCCACCCAGGGCAAGACTAATCAAATTTCTACAGATGCATCTTAATTTCTCGCTCAACGCTCGTTGCGTCCCCAACAAGGCGTTCCCATCTCTGCCCCAGATGAGATTCAATTCATTTACGAACACTTGAAGCAAAACAATCGTATATTTGGAAACTGCTGGGGTAATTCTTTTTCTGTGGGCTTTAAGGAAAAGAGGAAATCACATTGCTCTTGCCTTATTCACTGAGCTCCGAACACAGAGACCATAATTCCCAAGACTGTCAATTACGCTCCCTTCAGTAAGTTGGCAGGCTTTCATTCACCAACTTTCTGCCCGAGAGCTTGGGCACAGCGAGCTGTATTATCCACACAAGATTTCACACCGTCGGAATGTACACAAAGGGGCCGATGCATTATTCATTTGTGGCTGCATTAGCTGTCCATTAAACTACACATGGCTGCGGTTCGAAGTGTTCCCCTGCCACCTGAGCCCTTCATTAACTCCTTGACCAGTTTGCTGTTTGATCAAAGCAATTCGGGCTTCTTTTTAGTTATTTTTAATGAGGGAGCCAGAAGATGGATGTAGCAATATTACTGTAACACAGGACCGTAGGATGTGAGATCCAAAAGTTGATGCTGAACCTTCTCTTCATTGGGTTTTTTTCTTGGTTTTAGGACATGAAGGGTACAACGGTGCTTCTCATGAGTGTTAATCTCACTCAGCATCATCAGATTTTATTTGCACAAGTTGTGTTGTGTTCCGTTTCCCCTGTATCTCACCTCCTCGTCTCTATATATTAGCTTCTGGTTGCTGCCCGTATCACATTTAAGACTCTGGGTAGAGCCTACAAGACCATCAATAGATCTACTCCCCAAGACTTACAAGAACTGATCACTCATTGTACCCCCTGACAAACCACTATGATCCACACAGCCACAAAACATCTCTTTCAGACCCACATCTCCTATTTGCATTACATGACTTGCTACAACTACCACTGTAATTGATACCAATTCTATATGCAGATACCCATGTAATGTATGCTCATTTAACGATGACATCAGACTGTTTACCACACTTCCAAGAATCGTGTCTGGACCCATATCGTTCCATCTCTTGGTTTCTCCGAGTTTTTGGTCACTTTGAAGAAGAGTGTCTACTAAAGGACTACAAGGCTTCCTTACAAGCTTGTGAAGAACAACTCACGCAGTAAGTAGTGGGACAACGGGGTGTCGCAAACCACTTGAGTGGATGTCACATATGAATATTTTATTACAGATCAGTGAGCTGGAGATGTGAGACAGGTATAGAGTAGCACTGGACAGGGATGAAGAGGAGCTGTTTGAATCTGGCACTAAAGCGTGAGCGCAAGGGGTCATCATTTTGACACACCAAACAATAAGGAGAAAGAGGAACTATTTGAGTGTGACACAGCGCAGTAAAACAAGAGGGAGCCATTTGAGTGCAGCACATAACATTGAGCAGGAGGGGAGACATTTACTGTGACAGTTATAGAGTGTAAGACATAAAGAGAAGAAAATGGGTGTCTGGGAGAGGGTAGGTGAACACAGACAATTCTCAGATCCAGATTTTTCAGCGAATTCCGTTTTTCGTCGCGATTCAGGAAGCGGAGAAAATTTGGCTTTGTTTCTCAGTTCATCTGCACTGTTCTGTAAAACAGTATTCTAAAAAGTCCGTTTTCCTATTTCGACCGCGTTTGTTCAACGTAAACTGGATTTATGGTAATTCAACGGTTAAAATGATTTGCTTATGCCTAACAGGGCAGCAGGTAGCATATTGGTTACAGCTGCTACCCTTCAACTTGAAAGACTCAGGTTCAAGTGTAAGTGCTCTTGTTCAAGGTATTTACTGGGAATTTTTGAAGTGAAAATTAGCCAGTTGCAAAAAATGGGGAAATTTTGCTAAGTGGGCTGCTCTGGGGAACAGCATCAGCCGAATGGGTAAATGTCACGTGCTGCGTGCTGCTGTCGCTTCCTTCATAACATCACTTTGTGGGGAAACTGTTTTGTCTTTTCTGATGGCAGTGTTTTAATCCATCTAAGAACAAATGTTTTTCAGTGCTCATTAGAACCCAACTTTGACTAGACATCTCCCTTACCGGCAGCTGCCCACTGCCTCCACAGGGGGTGGGACGCAAAGCTATGTTAACATGACAAGGTGTTACAGTCTACCTTCACCACCAGAAGGGCTCAGGAAGGTCCCTGCCTGTGTCTGGTTTTAAAACATCCAAGACAATGAGAGACATGCCACCACGCGCTCTTCCTCCTGTCCTCACCCACGTCTCCTGCTGAACCAGCAAGAAGGCACCAGGTGCCGCCAGCCGGGCGACTAGGTCCCTGGACCGCCGCCGAGGACATTCCCCGGTGTCTGTTTGTCAACATCTGCTGCCATTTAACAAGCAGCCGCCAGACATTCCGGCACATGGCAGGCGCATCGTCAACGGGCCGCTGGGTGTGGGGACTCCTGGGGGGGAAGTGTAACAGCTCACCCATCACCACCGCCGCCAATTACACCAGCCGTCAAAGAAACTCTTCCAGCATCCAAATTAAAACCTGCATAACCAAAAAAAAAAAAAAAAAAAGAGTCTAAAGAACCCCAGTGATTTCATTAATATTTCACACAGGATGTTGATTGTCTTCTAATTATTCCATATCTTCTAATTATTCCATAGTCTACATGTTGGGAGAAAAAAGGCTGGGAATGATAAGCGGGAGCCAGATTACTCAGCGTGTCACACAGGGTGCTGAGACCAGGATGCAGTCTGTGGTCTCTCTAGTGAGTTTGCTGAGAGGGCTGCAGCAGCACAACCCTGCTGATATTGGACAGGGGTCACCATGAGGGTCCCGGGTTTCGGTGATATTTCATCTCACCAGGCTTAGGCTCAAGTTGTCTCCTCAGGCGCCAGAATATGTGTAACACCATTAACCAGACTTGGTCCAGGAAGGACATCCACACCACTTCTCTTTTCTCTGCCCGAAAAGCAACAGCCTCCGTCACACCTGAGGTTTGGCGGAACGTACTGCCGAGCAGGTGTCATCAGTCTCGGGCGACTTCGCTGTCACTGGTTCCTTCTCCAGTCCCTCGAATCTTCAATTTCTCCACAGCACCCATGCAAACAGCTGGACCTTTGGGGTAATTACCAAAGCATCTTCTGCAAAGCAAGGACCGGTCCCCTGCGGAGACACTTGAAGCGTCCATATGCCAGAGTGGAATCTGTCAGGGCTTGTGATACAGGGAGCTCACTTGGCGAGAAGTCCTCCGCCACACACACAAAGCCTTAGAGCAACGATGTACGGTTCAACCACCTTCACAGAGCAATAACGAAATGATCTTTCTGTTTGAGCGCATCCTTAGTGGAGCCCGGCCAGGGGGTGGCAGGAAGTCAGGGTTTGCAGGAACAGGCATGCCTATGTGGTTTCAGGTCAGCCGCCTGGGCCACCTCTCGGGCGCAATCCGATCAGTCTCCCGGGACTGCAGATCCACAGTAATGAACTTCTCCGACAGCCTCGCCTCCGTGTCCCTGTCGGCAGATAGGAGGAGCAAGTAATGAGGGTCTTACAGCTCAAAGATGAAGTGCCAATAATTACATCATAATCCTGGTACGGCAGAAATCAATAATACAACGTACCGTACATTTAGTCAGGCAAGCTAGAGCTGGCAGTAACGTCACCCGTTAAGTGAGGGAAAAATGCACAAAAGCAAACTGGCGGCTTAAAAGGGAATAAAAGCAAGGCGTGGGAAGCCGACCGAGGACATCAGAACGAAGAAACTGGTACGTTTGGACACCGATTACGGCACGTCGCTGAGGGTCGTGGGAAGGAAGATGATGTCAAAGAATGACGTCAGCGTTCGGTGAAGAACCGCCGCCGCATTTCGGATTGGGATGGGCTGATCAGCTGGCCTGGTGGGACATCGCCTGCTCTTTATACTCGAGGAACGGAGAAAATCCTGGAGCTTGTGTCTAGGAGGCAAGGTGCCGCTCATTTCTGCAAATGTGACACCGATTCCAGACATGTTTCTGACGCCAGCGGGTATGAAGAAAGCCTTGCAGCGATGCTGTTTCAGCTATAGAACAATCGCTGCCTTTTCAGTGTCGGAAGCAAAGCTCCTTTAATGGGGACATCGCTGCCGTATCCCCTGGCACATCGAGAGGCAGAAGGCAGCGGTAGCAGCCATCGCCGCCTCCGCTTTCATCACGGCGGCTTTTGGGACGGTAAACTGCCGGGCCTATTTTTACACATCACGGGTGGCGCCTCCGTCCTGCTGCTCCACGGGCGCTTTGGTCTATTTTCCGCGAGATGCAACTTGTCAAACATCACACCACACCGCGCGCTCCAACATTACAGGTTTTTACGCCTATTAATATTTACAGTTCACTCAGAGGTGCCCACCTGTGTGCGAGTCAAATGCTGTCTGTCTTATTGGAGGTGGTTGATCGCGGCATTGCTGACAGTTATTACACCCAACTTATCAGAATTCATTACTTCGTGGCCCGTTATTCTTATTTTAAAAATCACCCCAAGGACACGGTTTAAGGGCGTTCTCAGTACTCACGATGGTACTCTTCACAGTCTCACATGCTGCAAAGCATACCAAGTGTCCCATGAATAATTTACTAATTTACACTGACACATTCATTTAGCTGACACTTTTCTCCAAAGCAACTTACAATGTTAAGCTACTTGCACTTATTTACCCCTTTATACAGCTGGGTAATTTTACTGGAGGAATTTAGGGTAAGTACTTTGATCAAAGGCACTACAGCTGGAGGTGGAAACTGAACCTGCTACCTTTGGACCATTCAAGTCAACAGCGGAAATTTTGCTTACAAAAGTTTTGTGGTTCAGAGTGCATCCTGGAGGCACAGGGCAATTACACTCACATAATTTAGAGCCACAAACGCATCTTTGGACTATGGGAGGAAAGCAGAGCTGGAGGAAACATATGAACTAGGGGCGTAAATCCAAACTTCATACAAACGTGTCCCCGAACCCACAGTACAGAATGTGAAAGGTGCCAGCGCTACCTGCTGCACCACTGTGCTACACTCCACTGCAAACTAACAAACTTTTCAAGCCTGACTGAGTTTATGTAAACAACATTACTGAATTTTAACAACCTCACAACGAAAGAGCCAGTATAGTCTATACAATTAGTATTGTCGAAGGAACACATGACTTTAAATTAAGTCCTTTGCATTATTTTACCAATTATCATCGTCAACCAAGCATTTCTTAATTACGCCCTATTTGGATACAAGCAGAAACAATTTACTTTTAGAGGCCCTGCGAAGCGGACTGGGATACCGCATTATGAGAGCGTTACTTTTTGCAGTCGGCACCCCCCCCTCCCAAAGTAAACGTTTCACTATTTTTTGTTTTTCTTTAGGGCCAATCAAACGGTGCGGCAAAGCTGGGTTGACAGCTGTACGAAGCCCGTCCGTAGCCCGGCGCGTCTGCATGACAGCACCTAGAATGAGTATGAATGGGAATCAATCAGCTAGTCAGGGCGGCGCTGTGTCTCCTGCAACAACCCCCCACGCCCCCCCCCATCCACTCCCCCTGTCTTATTTATCTCCTGACTGACACTTACAGATGTCACTGCCACAATGTTGAAACTCAGCCCTGCCAGTATCGCATCCCAGCTTGACAGCTTTAGGACCCTTTTAATTGATTTTGCAGTCGACGGGAAAAAAAATGAATAAATAAATTTAAAGATGCTCGATGCGCAAGAGAGGAGACGCCCGGGACGACGGATTTAAATGTGGCTGGCAGCGTGGATGGAGTCGGGTGGCAAGGGGCCACGGGGGGGGGGTGTTTATCTGAAGCAGAAGTAGCCCCCCCCAAACCTCCCGGAACAGTTGACAGGGACATCGTGGCACCTGCTTGCGCACACCTGCAAACTGGTCCCACCAGTGAGCTGAGCACACACCATATTGCACATTTAGTGTAAGCGGCACTGGCAGCCCAGGCGCACCGCAGCTTCCGCGCACTGGGACTTCCGCTGCAATAATGATCCTGCTGCTCGTAACTGGACGTAAAAGGTCCTTGGGTTTCCATGGCGATCATAAACTTTGCTTTCGGACACCATCTGAAACATGATCCTCGGTGCAACTTCAGCAAGGCAGCAAAAGCCAAAGGCACTTAATCAGTGTCTAAATCACCTGCGTTCTTAGAGCCGGTGTGGAAAGCGCTGCCGCTGCAGGGCAGTCAGTGAGGAATAGTAGCTGGGGAAAGTGCCAGAAAGGTGGGGTTGGGCCCCCAGCTGACACCGTTCTGATGGGCAAGGTGTCAAAAGGCTGCCACGTCCAATTCCCAGTGCGTGCCGTGGACCAGCGCATCATCTCACCACCAGCTGCCTGGCACTCTTGAAGAATTCCCACAGTTGATCGATCATCCCAAGGAAAATGGGAAATGACGAGCTGGCGCGCGGCTCTGCCAGCAGAGTGCTGAGGGGACGCGGGAATAATCTGCGCTGGACATCTTCCAGAGAAGAGCAGAGCTTCCACAGAAACTCAGGGTGCGAGTTATTAACAGGAATCGCCTGAGCAGAACCAGCGTTAAACAGCTACTGGGTTGTTAGCCATTCTGATCTCTCTCGCTGGGGTACAGCAGTTAAAGCACCATCCCCTGGTGTGCCCTGGAACACAGGTCTCGCATGGAGACAGCAAAGTGTAATAAAACTAAAAGCTTTTGTTGTCATTATTCGAGAGGTGTACCCGACACAGGCCAGCTCCTCCGTGTACTGATATCAAGGGTTGCTAGATTGAATCGGTGCTCGTTCTGGCCTCCATTGCTGTTCCAGACCAGATCTACCAACCGAATGGCACTTGCTTTGCTTACTCGCACACTGCTGCTGCTGTTGCTCCCACCTAAGTGCTGATTCAAGGCTTTTGGAGAAGCCCTGAGACCAAATGTGTTTTCCAGCCTCCTAAAAACAGATGGTACATTTGTTTGAAAACAATTTTAAAAACGTACTGCCATATCTCCGTTTCATGCCTTTCATCTCTCTTCCTTTGGAGTAAAACTAAGGGGTAAATCAGAAAAGGATTCAAAGAGTAAAATCCACAGAAAAGCTCTTCATTTCTTTTCAACTCCCATCAAAGCATTTCCAGCTTGCATCCCTGCAATGTTTTTTTAATAGTTGGCTGGACTTCACTTAGACCTGGGGTTTATAGCAACGGTCCTCCAGAGCATGGGGTCATGCTTATTCTTGCTCTATCTCAGCGCTCTGCAACATCCTGGAATTCTTTGAGTAGCAGGTCACCAGACCCACTAATATGAATGAAAACGAGGTATACTTTATATGTATTGTTAATCCGAAAGAACAGAGACTGCCAAGCCCAGTTAATTAACGTTTGGGTATGAGATCCACTGTTGAAAAGGCTAGATGTTCCCAGCAGGTTTGAGTCACTGTGAGGGTGGCCAGGTTTCCCCAAAGTTCCCTAAGTTTCACAGAGAAATTTCAAAAAGAGCACGAAAACACCAAACGCCTCTCTAATGTCACTCGTTGCTATAAGAATTAATTTTTCTTTTAAAATGGCAATTGTACCATCAGACACAGTCAGTCTACCTCGCATCTAACCAATACCCATGCTGGTGGACATCGTATTTCACTCACACTTATGGCAGGGTTTGATGAAGCCTGAAGCAGCACCCGCAGCCCACTCGGGGCAACAGGATCTCCAAACACACCATTTCCGCCGCTCCTACTCGTTACTGTGGAAACACTCCACTTAGGTTTAAAGCTTGTTCAGCATCACATTGACGATGATCCTGTGGTCCATGGGGTCAGCAGGTAAGTTACAAGAGCTGTTGCCTTGCAGTTTCTGCTGATTTGAATCCCTCTCCTGAAGTAGCACCCTCAAAGACCTTTCCCTGAAATGTCTAGCTGTATAGATGGGTGAGTCACTGTGAAGTAGACCAACAATAAGTTCCCTAGACACAGGAGTCAGCTAAATAAAGATGAATAATAAGCTGGGAATGAACAGCCTGAAAGCATGGGCTAAGGTAGGGGGTGAAAACTTTTGAGTTGGTCATAAGCTGCAATACTGGGAGAAGGTTTTTTTTTTTTTCCTTTTTTTTTTAAAACGAAAAGTCATAAAAAGCAATGGAAAGAATTACTGTGGTCTTCAAATGTGAGTGCAATTGTAACTTTTGGCCTCTGGGTGGCAGAATTACACCACAGCCACAGTAATGATGTGTGGACGTTGCCAAGTCACTTGTTTCCCCCTGCGAGACAAACCTTTAACACTGAACCTACAGACACTGAATGATTTACCTCCAAGACATTCATTCCAGTTTTTCAGGGTTGGAAACAGGGCGCAATTCAATGATCTTGGATCCATGTTTACAGAAACACTGAAGCTATATTTTGTAATTATCATTAATCTCAGCACTCCTAATGTCTGAGGTCAAATTGGGGCAGTTGTTGCTGTCTGATTTATTTTCCATGTGCACCATATTAAACATTTCATTGCCAAGATGATCCAGAAAAATAAAATACTTTGGAATAAAGTTTGAGTTGAACTGCTTCACAGAAACTTTATTCGGATTCTTCGTTTTCACTATTGCATCCCAATGAATAGAAGAATGCAGAAATTAAACTCAGGATAACCACCACGTTATAAAAAATAAACTTATTGCTATGAATAAGTATGCATAATTATACATTTTTCTGTAAACTGTTTATTTTCAATTTACAGGATATACAAGACAGCATATTATTAGCTTTGCTGTGCTATGAAAAAAAAAAGTGTGACATCTTACTTTGGAGGAAAAACAATAATAAAGGGAGGTATTTGTATGTGTTCATTGCCACACACCTATGTGGATTGCTTGTGCTGAACTGTTGTCTTGGCAACAGACTTGGGTTTATTCGTGGGTGCCATTTCCAAATCTGTTTCCAAGACAACGGTTCGGGATACCCAGAGTACGCATGCACTTGGCAACTCATTTAGGTGAACAAGTCCCTGCCTTCCAAGTCAGACGGGACTAGTTTGCAATAGAGAGCAAAAAGATGTCAAACCTTTCACTTCAAAGGGAATGGAGTCGGTTGTTCTGGATGACTGGTCATTGAATGAGAGCAACACAATACACACTTTCCTACCTAGCAATTCCATCTGCAGAGAGCTCTGCCCTTTTTGCAAAATAAAACTTGCTCGACATAAGTGTGTACAAGATACCAGAGCAGATTAAACAATGAGAAGGATAAAAATGCTTTTGAGAATTTGCAAACACAAACCATGGGAGGATCTCAAACCAAGAGAACCATCTGAAAACATGTATGAAAACTCAATACTGTGTTCTCATTTGTAGTGTGTCAACATCCACACCACTCACCACAGGATTCTACTGCCTGAAATTACAGAAGCATTTCATGTCAAACTATTGTTTAGTCAGCTGCTATTGTGAAGTTCACTGCGTGCATCATTCACAACAATGAGAAGTTTGAATATACATACCAGCATGAACAATAGAAAATGAAATACGAACTACACAACTGCCAAGTACAATCAAGTACTCATGTGTGCTATGCTACATTCCATTATCAGGTTTTCATATTTCACTTTATACAGCAAATAGTCAAGGAAAGTATTAAAGCAAAAATCTAAGATGCAGTATTAATGTCAAGATACTGGAAAACAAATTCTTGGATCACTGAATACATTTACAATTGTAGCTATTCACAATTACTCCCAGATGAGTATTTGCAGCATTCAGTTCAGCTTCACAACACCAATAAAAGCAAAACAGACCACAGAAAAATAGAAGTAGTGCAAAGCACTTATCAGTACAACGTCTGACGTCACAAAGATGCTGGACAACATGCCGCTCAATGCCGTTGCTTAATGAGTTCACACAGACACAGTCTCTCAGTAGCAGAGAGGCAACGTGCAGAGAATAACTGACTGCAGACTGCATTACAATCAGGAACACCACCAGTGCCCAATGTGTGTCCTGGTCCATCACCGTTCCTCAAGAGAGCTGTCAGGTATAGCACTGGTGCCAAAATACAAAGAAAAATGCAGAATTTTACATTTTGAATACATATCTGAATGTCCTGTTCTGAAAGATCTCAGCATATAAACTAAGTACTTTGAGTAGCCCTATGTTAACACTACAGGACAGACCTACACACAGTTTTTCCATGAACAGTCTAGGTGCTTTTTGAAACTGATATGTACAATTCCTTCAGCTGGTGACAGTGTACTGGGCTTTTCCAAAACTGACCATCACAGGCATCAATTCCAATGCACTGGAAAAGCAGGATGCCCCCTTGTGTTGGAATGCTGCTACTGCATGTGTGGCACAAAAGTTCAGTCCCATTTACATTTACTCATTTAGAAGACACACACACACACACACACACACACACACACACACACTTTCTGAACCACTCCAAAGCGAACTACAATGTTAGCTAGACAACTGATAGTGTAGTGGTTACAGCTACTGCCTTTAAATCCAAAGGTTGCTCGTTTAACTCTCACCTACTGCTTGCTTTAGGACCCTTGAGAAATGCACATATCCTAAACTGATCCAGTATAATTGCCCAGGTGTGTAAATAAGCTGTTTTGGGGAGAAATATCACCTACACACATAAATATAGTTGTACCGCTGCTCAAAACATCATACATTCCTTATCTCTATGGTTTAGCAAGCAAACAAAAAATTTGAAAGAGAAGCTATTATACCATTTCATTTTCCAGCAACAGCTAAAACAAGTCTCCAATATTTTCAAATTAACAATGAGTGCAATCTGCAAATCTAGACATTTCACTTGATATTTACCCTTAAGTAGCAAAATGTGGATAAGGCATTACAACACCACATTTGCCTGAAACATTTTTCACCACTGCTCCCCACAGGGGATGCACCATTCCAGTAGGTGCTGCAATAGCAGGTCGATGTGCGGAGTACACAGAGAAAGCCCTATTCCATTTCCTTGTTTCAAATTTCCATTGAATATAGTCCCCAAACAAGGAACACATCAATTTTTTTTTTTTTAAACTTCATTTAATAAAGTTATCAATAATACACAACCAAAACACCACATTAAAATCCACAATCCAACAAACCCAATACCATTTTCCTACAGTTGGTCAACAAAGTTGCTAAGCAACCATTACATAAAACACATTGTCAAGACAAAGTCTTTCCCATAACAATCCCTTTCTGGCATTAAAAAATATAACTGACCCATGTCTTCCCCACACCAACATACCCAAAAGGACTGTCCCCCAGTAGCATATATATCAAATATTAAACATAGTTATTTGATGCCCCCCTCCAAATAAAGTTACTTAATCAGTTAAAACATACTCAGGCTTGAGTCATGCTGTTCAGGTGGACTGGTGACTAAAAGTCACCCTTAGTGTGTGTATGTGACAGAAGGAAAGTATTTCACTGGTGTATGTATGAGTGATTCATTGTAAGCAGTGCAAGTCACCTTTGAGTGAGTAAAGTGTGGGTAGGCAAGTAAGGCAACCTCTGGTAGGATTTGGTTAATTGTTGTTGAGTTTGACAAAGAAAGAATTGTGGAATGCACGTATTAACCTTGTCCGAAAGGGGTTGAAAATGGGAGCTTATGGTGCCTTTTTGAAGATTCGAGCTGAACTGAAGTTCAGAATAAAGCAGGATTGGATTGCCTGGGGCTACCACGAGGCAAAAGACAGATGGAAAGACCTCGTGGATAAATGGGTCTGAAGCTCTGAGAATGGACGTTTGCCTTTTGGAACTGCATTCTTTTAAAACATATTGTACTTTCTTGTATCTTACCCCTTTGTATATTCATTTTTATATATATATGTGTGTTTTTTTTAGTTGTGCAGTATTCACAGATTTTAGTGGTTTGGGTTTGTGCACTTTTAACTAATAATTTTAACTTATATGGGTTATTTGTATAAGTGTTACTTATAGATTTTAATGGCTTTGTCTTATGTGTTTTTGTGCACCGAGTTTTACATTGATTATTTATGTGCATGTTTGTTTTGTATTTGTCCAGTTTTAGGAGTATGACCAAGTTTTATTTTGTAATTTAGAAGTATTTTATGTGTTTTGAAAGAAGCATGTATTAAGATGATGACTTCAGCTGAGCTGCTATTGGGGGACAGTCCTTTTGGGTATGTTGTGGTGGGGAAGACATGGGTCAGTTATATTTTTTTTTTTTTTTTTTGATGTCAGAAAGGGAGTGTCATGGGAAAGATTTTGTCTTGACAATGTGTTTTATGTAATGGGTGCTTAGCAACTTTGTTGACCAACTGTAGGAAATGGTATTGGGATTGTTGGATTGTAGTGTGTTGTTTTGGTTGTGTATTATTGATAACTTTACCAAATAAAGTTAATTAAAAAAAGTGTGGGCTAATAACACTATATAGTGGTCACTGGAAGTCACTTTGGAGAATTGTTAAATGAATAAATGTAAAAACTACAAATATCCCATAAGGCAACAAAGTATTCCCGCAACTCACTACACGTGACACAGAGACCAGCGCGAGGACAGAAAGTCGTCCAATTGCAACGTCACAAAAAGGGGTGTGAACAGAACACTGGGAGCATGGCGTTTACTGGCAATACTCAAATACATAAAACGAACAAAGAGCACATTTACATTTAATCCTGTGGACATTTTTCTTTAAAATGCCTTAGGGTATACAGAAGCGCATTCAACATTTATTCATTTAAGCAGACGTTTCTCCAAAGTCACGTGACGTACAACTGAGGAAAAGTGCAACGAAGAGCTTTAAGTTAAACAAAAAGAAAAGAAACTCTGCATGCCAAATTGCGTTTGTCGAAGTTTGATACGAAAACTAATAATTACATTCTTCTTTACAACAAATGTTAACATACCTTAAACATTTAGATAAACATTTTCACTGTGCGAAAACACCATGCCATGGAAATTTCAGATAAAGAACTACACTGAGTAATATCTTCTTGCTCAATAATATCCAAGCACTAGTAAAAAGGAACAGTGGACGTGGTTAGCGCTGCTGTCTTTACTTTATATCCAAAGGTTGCAGGTTCGAACCCCACTTCCGGCTGTAGAGATTACCCTAGAAACTGCTCCGGTAAAGCTGCTCGGCCGTGTAAATTGGTAAATAGTTGTAACCTTATATTGTAAGTCGCTTTGAATAGAAGTGTCAGCTACATGTAGGTGTGTGGAAAATATCGCTAAAGACAACAGCGCGGACTGCATTGGCTCAAAGGAAGCAGAAGTTAAAGTGTGGAGTGAGGGACCCTGGTGGACAGACATGGACACTGCACTCATGAAACTTAATTGAAGGCATTACAAACACAAAACACTTTCATCACGACGATCAATGTACGATACCTGTGCGGAAAAATACTCGGGAAGTTGCTACTTGTTAACTGTGAGGGGGGGGAACAAAAAAAAAAGTCTCGTAACCGGATTAACAGAATGGAAAAAAAACTCCAACTCCACCGCTGTTAGAAAACGGGTTATTACGGCAAAACATTTTCTACAACTGGAATAAGCACAAAATCCCACTGTTCCTCAAGGTCAACTCCACAAGGAGCTCTGGAAAGTTAAAGTATGCTTTACCGTGTAGTCAAACTCAAAAGCATTATTTGAGATGAGAATCAAATCACTCAGACGTCGAACTTGAATGTAACGTGCTGAAAACGCTGTGTAAGTTACGGTTCGTTAAGCATGAACGTTTGAAAATATTTAAAACTATTTGAAAGTGTGTGTGTATTTATACTTACAGGATACATCCTCCATTGCCGTAAAATAAACGAAAAAGAGCTACAGCCCAGCGCTAACTTGCCTCCTGTGTCTGACCCTACGACCTGCCGTGCCGTGACAGCGCAGACTGGACGAGGCCTACTCCGGTATCACACACCTTCTTCCTAGTTCACTTCGGCCGCGACTCACACCATCAACTGGTATATTTTATTTATATATGTTTATTTCCGTTACATAAAACTACCACTCTGCGCGTCAGGCGTTCATAGCTGTTCTTTCTCCTTTGGAAAGAACCGCCAACTGCTGTCCTCGAGACACTGAACCAGGCGCGCGCCATCCACCTACAATCAATCAATGGGAGCACGACAGCACAAGACGTCGCATCACATTATGTATCACTACGCAGGTGGCACATAGTCCTTGCTATCAACCCTCATTTTATTTCCAATTCCAGCAGTTACGCCTTATCGATGCAGACTTCAGTTCCGCCCCCCCCCAACTATTACAGTTCTGCCGACCTCTCAGACACGTAACCCACAACATACTTAAACTCACAGATATGTAAAAGACTTTAAAGTTATATCTACTGTACAAAAAATTATGTATATGGAAATACTTACGAGCCTTTCGCGGAAGAATACCTTCTCTTTGAGTACCTTGAGTGGTTCACACGTCTTTGCATCGGTGGACGGTTTGTTTCCAGTCGTGTTTAAACAACTTTATTCTTCACCGTGAATGGTAAGGAAGAGTTTGGTTCTTGTAGGCAGTTTACAATTTCTCCGTTGGGTCTGAAGAAACACGAAATAGTTTTAAAATTTTGTATAAAAATCAAGGAGGCCAAAAGCTGTTGGCCTTCTTCTCAGGGCCCTACTTTTCCTGCTGTAATGCGGTTCCTAACGCATAGTTTCACAGTTTATTTCATATTTTCAAGTATTTCTGGTAAATGTCTTTCTCTGAAAATAATTTGTAAACAGTTTGTGTGAACAGTGTTTGGTAAAGTGTAAGTTTTTAGGGTAAGTTGTCAGACATGCCAGTAGTCAAGATCCGTGTGTCCCTAAAGGGCAACAAACCAAAAAAAAATTGTTTGAATTCCTGGAATGTTACCTTTCTATACCTCAGGGGTTTGCTGTACCCTTTTCCTTTACGTTGAGTAGGCCTACTTACTGAGTTCTCTGTCTAGATGCAGCGAAACGAAAGCATTTTGCATCTGACACTGTTCCCAGATATTAGAAATAGATATCACTGAAAGGTGCTGACTTCTCCACAGGTTTTGAGAGAATAAACCATGTAGCATCACTGCAGATGATAAACATCCACTCTTTCCAGGCCATCTCAAGCTGGACAGTGTCCGGCCTTTGCTCACAGGTGGGTGGACTGCTCAGAAATTAAAATAACCTCAAGATCTCACTAAGTCAGCTATCTTGTTAGGCATGCTGGTACAGACCTGTCAAAAACGCAAGAACTGAGTTGTGTTTGGTCAAAGTTCCTGTTGCCTGTTTACGTTCCAGAACCATGCAGAAAAACAAGCACTGACATTTAGGCTCTCAGGTTTGAAATGGTCTTGATCTGAAATACCTGTATTGTTTCCCATCCACTTGACAATGAAAATCTTATTCCTGCACTGAAGTGTCAATGATACACATCTTAATTAAGCCAAATGAACAAATATAAAATGCATGCAGTCTGTTGTTGCTTAGTGAGAAAACTAATGTGGCATTAATGCTGTTTATTCTAATATTTCTGTTGTATGTCATGTCACAGCCTCTGGCTTTTCACTTTCAACTGGTAGGGATAGCAGTCTACTTTGCGCTCTATGGTCAAACTTTCAGCTGTTTTCCTTTCTTGTCCATTATTGAAATATCTAGAGATGTATAGGCTGTGGTTCATTGTGTGTCATTCCACTTTTATTTTCAAACGGCAAGTAATTGAGTAGATGATTCATTTGATAGATATGACTTACCAGTTTAGTTTTATCGTATCTCATAGCTTGCTGGTGCTTGCCTGTCAGAACTTTTCAGACGTGGTCTTGTGTCCGTGAGTTCATGTCTTCATACTTGTGTTTCTGTCTTGAGACAAATGGACTCTAAGCTGTAATGACAAAGGGCAAAAATGAAGCAATTATAAAATGTACAGTATGCCTTATCTTTTGGATCAATAAGTGACAGATGTTATTCCCTCAGCCAGCATCCTTACTAAAACAAACTTGCATGATTATTTTGACAAAGTGCTATTAAGTGATTGCAGCAAGTGCCTACTGACAACACTACTCCTGACATTTATTAGTTAACTGGACTAATGGTTTGATGTAATTGTGGTTTTTGTGTAAGACATACATTTTTTGGGGCAGTAGAGCAACTGCTGTGCAAGACTGCTGTATTGAACCCAGCCTTTTTTTTTTAATTCTTTCATTTCCTGGCAAAAAATGCTCATAAGTGTCTAAAACAGTTCTGTTTTCTGGACTTGGAACATTAGATTTTTGGGTCCAAATTTAAAAAAAAAGAAAAAAAAAAAAAACTTGTGGTGCCTTGCAAAGCAAACGCATTGACTGTAATAACTGTTGCCCTCTTGAGGACAAAGGTAATATTGCAGAGCTGTGTTCAGAGGTATTTTACGGTGATTCTCTAGGTCCAGTACTGCTTTGCCAACACATGCTACATGAGTAATTTTATCATTTGTTTACCCTGAAAAATAGTCTTTATTATAGTTTTGAGTCCTTGTTAAAACAAATGAAGGATAAACAAGAATACATTGCCCATGTAATGTGTGCTGGTTTTAGTGGTAGCATCAGGCAGTCTGACTACTTTGAGATTCGCATGTCTCTTTCCGTGTGATGGTGAAATGCATTTTTTTCTCTGAGTTGTACAGCGCTTCGAAGGAAAGCGTGCTTAATGAATGAATATATGTAAACAAGCATTTTGATGTACATTCCAGTTTATTTCCTTTAAGGATTAGAACCCAGATAAATTTATGCGTTGAGAATCCGTAGCCATGTAACATGGACCCTGTGTGCGAGTGGAAGGAATGTGGAGAGGTTGAATGGTAATTAACAGCCTTTTTAAGTGCCTCATTTGCTTTTTATTCAAGTGGTTTCACCCAGCAGTTTTTACAGCCAGGATCGGTCAAATCAGCCATGTCGCTACGTATTAGCCACACGGCGTTGTGGGTTCGTTAAGAGGGTTGGACAATGCAGCAAATTTTCTTCCCATGCTCCACGGCGGCAGCGGTAATTAAATGGGGAGCTTAATGACAGCTGGAATGCCAGATGTCATTGGAGACATTGATTGCGCTCATTGGTTTGGTGCCACCTTTGAAGGATGAAGTTGTTTAACACATCCGTTGCTGAAAGTTGTTCTACTCCATTTATGTGCAGGAATTTTGAGTTTCCAGGTATGCTAGTGTCCCTTGTGCTGCCATCAGGTCTTTGAGTAGTAACTGTGTCATTTCACAAACCAAAGTCGTTCATGTTTTTTCTCATTACAAAGGTTCTCTGTAACACCTACAGATCTTTGAAAAGCTGAAGCTTCAGTTTACTGGACACTTGCATATCAGCACAACACAGATATGCAGATGTAAGGGGATAGTTCAAATACAAATGAAGGTACTTTTTGATACTTTAAAATGAAAATGAATATAAATTAAGGCATGCATTGCAGATGTTGCATACCTTGGCACTGTACAGTACTACAGGATGCCTGGTCTGGGGATATTGTTCACTTGCATATGTGTACAGTGTAGGAGTGGCATGTGTGGCTGGGGCCTTGTGGCTGCAGCACGGGCAAGGTGGCCAACGGGGGATGTGTTAATAGGGCCTAAGTGACAGCTATTCCCGCCGCGTGAGTAGGGGTGGGGGGGTCGGTGCCGCAAGCAGTGGGGCTGACAGATGGAGGAAGCACCGCAGGTATGGGAGAGGGGGGTGGGGGCAGAGGAGCTATACAAGGGTATTGGGTTGGTAAGCCTCATGGTGTTTGGAGACAGCTCTTTGTTGTTTGACTGTCGGCCCACAGGACTCTTTAACACTGCATATTGTTTGCTTATTTTCTTGTTTGTTTTGTGTTAGCCTCAGCAAAGAGGCTACTCGAAGCACTTCACAGCATTCCAAAAGGCCTTCTGCAGATATGTAAATAAATTACTCTGTGTATTACTTTGAGGTGTTATTTGTGTAAGTTGCACATTATGCAAAATGAAGTAGGTTGATTTAACCACTCATAGGGTTAATCACAATAATGTCTGCTGTAGGAAATGCAAATTGTAGCCATAGTAAATATGTTTATAGGCAACAGCCGCAACAGCAAGGGTGACCCACACGCACTCAGGTAGGCAGGAGTGTACTGTGGGTGTCCAGCAGTCTGTCAGTTAGGATCACATCAGGTAATTGTGGTTAAAAAATGCATCCCCGGCAAATGGGTGCCTTTTGTGCCCTGCGGTCAGCGTTGATTGACATCCCTGCATACGCTCATGCTGTGGCCACCAGGCCATCACTCCTCATCATCTGTCGGGACCCTCTGCTTCGATTGCGGACCCGGCTGACACGTAGCAGTCTCCCAACATTAGTCAGACGCAGTGACACATCACTGTAATGCTGTGCTTTACCTTCATCTTTGTTTTTCATCTTATTTTTGCTGACTTGCTCGTTCATCAGCTGTTTGTTCATGGTTACGGGTGTTCCTCTGTGTAACCTGGAGGCAGGTCTGCACATCAGATCAAAATGCTCTATTTTGGGCCAAAGAAGTGTGCTCACATCCACAAATGCCTTTGCTTAAGTTTCACATTTTCATACGTGTGATGACCCCAACACAAATTTCACAGCAGCATCATATCTTCAATGGAATGAAGGTGCACGTGTGTATGCTCAGGCATTCTTTCTCGCAAACACACGCACCCACACACTTTCACATGTGGAAGCCGACAGGAAGGAGACCAGGGTCGAACTACCCTCGGTATATTAATATTCAGAGGGTGCCTAGGTAATATTCTTCACTGGCAATTTTCCAAGAAGTGAGACATTTTGCATACATTGCTTCTTAGAAAAGATAATCCGTTTTATGGGTTTAATAAAATTTCATAAAGATGTACAAAGAATTTTAAATGGATGCCAATCACATTAATGGAGCGAGGCGAGGGGGTCAAACTGCTTAGAATGGTTGGTAAGAGCCCAGTGGTTTCTCGAAGTGCAGCCAGCAGCTTTATTGCGTTTTAATAAACAAAGGCGGGGACGTGCCGCGAGCTGCCGACAGCAGCCGCATGCTGCGTAGCCGAACAGAGGGGCTTCCTCTCTCCTGTGACACATTTCTCACCGCGGCAGCAACGCCCCTTTGCAGTTGAGCTTCATACATATGAATGTAGCCTATGTATGCATCTATGGATGCTGTATTGAATGCGGTGTTAAACTGGTAATTATGCCTTTTGGAGGGACTGAAAACCTGTTCTTGACATTTTTTTTCCCCATCCCTCTTATCTCCAGTTAGTAGAGAGTAGATCCACTGTCTTTTCGCCTGCAGCCAGTGAAGGGGTATAGCTGTGGCATTTCACCATTGTGGGTTCAGAAGTCAGTCTTGGTGACCATCCAGTTCTTTTTTTATGTTTATATACCCCCCATATGCCTAGCAGTCCATAGCTTCCTGACTATATTTAGTCGATTATGAATATGTAGCAGTAGTGAAAGTAATTCAGTCAGACATGTCACTGTCCAGCCAAATAATGTCACCGCCATTAATGGAGGAAATCGAGTCTGTGCTGACAGAGGGGGCCTCAGAGGACCCGTGGCCTGTCCACTCTGCTGCCTGTCCTGTGCGGAACAGTGGCTGCTCCATGCCACATGCAGAAGCATCGTGGACTACCGCATGACCTACATATTGTATGCCCTCCCCCAACCCAGCTCTTAACATGTCGGCCATCTGAAATTATCTGCAAATGCAGAGGTCGGCTGAAATATTGGTAGAATCACTTTGAGTTTTATTACTCCTGCCGTATTACCTCACCACAAATGCACATGTGTTTTTAAGATGAATCAACATCAACAGAAAGTACAGCATCAGTACAGCAGATTATCAGACAGTAATATGATAAGAAAACTGACCCAAATGTAAAAAAAAACTTTTGAGAACAACTGTACAATTAATGTCAGAAATATACACTTAATGAAACATTGTTATAAGTTGAGCCCCCTTTTTCCATACATAGTCACACTTATTGTCTTCAAAATTCAAGGGGTCACCAAGGTGTCAGGTTCATCTGTGCAAGTTACGTTGCCCAGTCTTCATATGTGCATAGACGAACAGAATATCACAGGTCGTACTCTCCGTGGGCACTGTATTTGTACATTGTGTTCCAAGTCTGCCTTGGTACCCTCGCTGTAAAAAAGGTAAAATGTCTAAACTCATGTGACACACGTGCCTCATCATTACATGTACATGTACATCCAATTAGTCAGCTGTCCAAAAGACACTGGTCGAGTGCTGGTGATTGGCAGCTGGGGCCTGGGTGGTTGATTTCTTTGCCCATAATGTAATCGTCCTAGATGTCTGGGCTAGACAGTCATCCGGTGAACATCCGGCGCCCCACGACGGGTTCAGCTGTCAGCTCCCAGGAGGGCAGGCACGGATCACGGTGATTTCCAGCACGGGAAGCGACCGGGGATGATCTTTCGGGGTCAAGTGACACCCTGTTTTTGCGTGAACGGACCTTACAAGAGGTGACTGGAGTGCTCACGCCTCTCCCGCCAGCCCGCCAGACCCCATTCCATCAGCCATCTGCGGGCTGTCTAGGGAAAAGAGCATCAGGGCACACATGGGTTTGGGAGGCAGTGGTGGGCCAGGCCCTGCTGTAGAAAGAGGAGAGTGCAGTTGTGAAAACAGAAACAAAACTCCAAAGCTCATCAACTTCCCAGTTAAACTAGTTGCAGTAGGCAGAAAATATTTGGTAACTAATAATGGCAATGTTCTATGGTTACTTTTATGTAAAACGACAGTTTATTTTGTATTAATTTTGATATATTGTTGTTATGTGGTTTGATTGCACCATCCTCTGTGCAGTGTGCAGACCTGTGTTCCTCTGCTTTCACAGCAAAATGCACAAAATGTAAAATCAAAATAGGGCAATTCCAACTGGCTTCATCCCTGGTGGTATAACAGTAAATGAAATGAACAGCAGGTGGCAGAGTAGTTAGAGCCGTCACTTTGCAGTTGAAAGACACATATTCAGATCCCACCCCCTGCTGTAGTACTCTTGAGTGAGACACTTACCTTGAATTGCTCAAGTCAAAATTACCCAGTTTGTAAATGGATAAATCGTTGGAAGTAGTTCAGTGTACAAATTTAACCTTAATAAATAATAATATAAGAACATACAGGGCATACAGCAGATGGCTTTCTCATTCAGCATAGCAACACTCCTCTGGAGGACCAGTGGTTCTGCTGGGGTGCTTTTTAGAAATCAGTGATACCAAAGGAATGAGTTGCAGAGCCCCTCGTAATGCACCCTGAAAAATGTTCACCCGTCATGACTGTGGCTCCATGAAAGCCCACATTAGGTTCCAGTGTGTGTCAGTCACACAAATCAAATGTATTCTCCAGCCACATGAAAGCTTACACGGTTGTTTCATGCTGTGACAAGTTGCCCTGTCACAGGAGGTAGTCTCCACATGGTGGTCAAAAGGTCTCCTCACTGACAGGTACCAGTGGCTGGGTTTTTTTTCTTTTTAAACAGTGTCGTTTGCGCTGAACTTCAAGAACTCATATCCATTCACATTAGCTTGATCGCAATGCTCCTGCAATGAAGAAAATGTTACCTTGCAAAATCTAATTAATTCATAGGGCAGAGCCCACAATCCATGGTTGCCACCACCCCTCCCCACCATGGTCCCATTACAGAGAGACTGAGCGAAAGGACAAGACGAGCCAATGGCATTTCGGCGCCATTACCATTGCCGTAATTAAGTTTCACCTTTAACCAGAGCAGTAATCATCTCTGAACCAACACCCTTCTTCCCCAGTTTACTGCTCACTGCCTAGGAGCAAAAATTGGAGTTTGGCTCTTTAACTAGTCTGTGCTAAAGTTTGGTTCAGGAAGGCTCATGGAACTGATTTTATGTGTCTAACTCTGTCTGACACCATACTGGCCAGGTTAGGCCCAGTTTTAAGATTGGGAGGTGGGGTTCAAGTCAGACACTGCCCTGATATTCTGTACCACAGAGTCTGCGTACTCCCCCAACTCCCTTCCCCCAGAGAGAGCTGCAGCTGCAATGTTGCCTGACACCACCGATGTGCCTGTCTGACAGTGAAATCCTCGACTTTGGTACTTCCAGGTTCCACAGTGCACTGCAGTTCAGAAGCCAGAGGCTCACCGAAATCTTGAAATGAGGACTGTGGTATGTAATGAGAAAGGTCAGTCTACTGGGTGTGCACAGGAAATGGAAATGGAGAATGCACTTAAAACAAGTGATGACCCAAAAGTCTGCACAGTGCCACTTTCAGTTTTTACCTGCACATTTGAAAATGGGAAGCAGTAACTTTTTCTCTCTGCTCGCTACATGAAATATAAAACAAGATTTTTACAAACGAACATCGGCTGTTTTGAATACTTGATCAGCTTCATGCTT
This sequence comes from Scleropages formosus, assembly GCF_900964775.1. NCBI lineage: Eukaryota > Metazoa > Chordata > Actinopteri > Osteoglossiformes > Osteoglossidae > Scleropages > Scleropages formosus. Next base: position 9,345,391 of record NC_041808.1, on the reverse strand, counting down.
GTAATCGACAATATGGCTGACATAACAGCAATAAATATCAAATTTTGTATATAAACATGAAAATGGGCTTCTGCTAAGTGATCTTCCCAGACAAATACATTCAGCTCTTCACTGTGTGGTTGAGGTTTTCTTTTTTCTGAGTTGACTATGAAAATTGTCCATTAAGAATTAATTCACTCTTGAATATTGAGGAAAGTAAGTCACATCTGTGACATCATTTGAAACAAACTGATAACTGAATATTTGCACAATTTCTTTGCTTATCATGTGGCATGAACCTGCATAAAAAATTGATGTTTAATGTCTCCAATTAATTAACCTTATTGTAATGAGAGGCATGCTTTCCTCATCTATTATTTGCTGAAATGTTATGGAGATGAAAAGCATTCTAGTCACTGAAAGAGAACCAAGATAGCGCTCATCAGCTAGCAATCTCATTCTGTGTTGCAGGAACTATACAATTGGCTTGTTCTGTTGAGAGCTGAAAGCCATCATACTATGTATCTATTGATTATTTTAATTCAATTAAGAAATTAACAAGGATACATACATATGTTAATTACATCTTAATGGTCACCAACAAAGCAGATACATTTCTACTGAAAGTGATGTCCAAGTGTACGGTGTTTTGGACTGAATCTGTTTTGACAATGGTAAGAGATTTCTTTGATGAATCCCCAGGTAACATTTTGCCTCAGGGTCAGTCTGTTGTTTTTTGCTCTAGTTATGTAATAGTTTTAAGTATTTTTCTGTGACCTCAGTGTTCTGTATTTTAGTGGTTCCCTGACCTCTGAAGTTTTGCATAATGGAAATACGGTATTATTGGTATTCACTCTTTACATTGTGTAGACCTTTTCTGACAGGAGTTAAAAGTAAAATTGATCATGCACAAAGAAATTAGTTTCCTCATGTTGGCAGAGAACTTCCATTTTAAAGGATTTATTTTAGAATGGACTTGTATGAGAGGGCACTGTGTCATATGTTGTTATATCCCCATACAGCTGTTGTTAATCTGTTCTTTTTCTGGTTTTAAATAGTCACACCGTGAGATACAACCATACAGGAATTCAGCTTTACAATGAACTTAATGTAAAACCCTTATTTTCATTTACAAGGACTTTCTTCACTTTTGTGAGGACCAAATGGGCACTGTATATGTGCTGACAACTGAGTAGGCAAGATATTTACATTTATTTATTTAGCAGACAGTTTTCTCCAAAGCAACTACCAATGGATACTATGTAGTGTTATCAGCCCACACACTTTATTATACTGCTAGATACACTACTTACAATGGGTCACTCATCCATACATCAGTGGAACACACTCTCTCTGTCACTCACACACGATGGGAAACCTGAACAGCATATCTTTGGACCGCGGGAGGAAACCGGATCATCCGGAGGACATTCGCGCAGACACGGGGAGAATGTGCAAACTCCACGCAGACTGAGCAGGTATCGAACCCACGTCCTCTCGCACCACCCAGGCGCTGCAAGACAGCAGCGCTGCTCACTGTGCCACCCTATTTTTACAGTTATTCTTTTAGTGGATGTATTTCATCAACCCATTGTACAATGATTATTATGTGGTATGTTGCAGACATATTTTATCCAAGGTGACTAACAGTGCTGACTACACTACACTAAGTCCCTACAGTCATTCACCCATCCATGCATACGTTCACACAGCCACACACTATGGGCAATTCAGTCACCGGTTCCCATGAAACACATTTCTTAGGATCATGGCGAAAATCCACACAAACATAGGGAGAACATACAAACTCTACACAGACTGAGCAGGCATCGTACCCACGTCTAATTGCACAGCCTGGGCAATGTTACATCAGGCAGGAAATAGGAGTTTGGAGAATACTTTTGTGTGAATATTTCAGGAAAGCAGAGTCTGGAAAAATGTTACTCACAGGTGACTGATTTAACTGACTCAAAGGACCATGGCCGCCTGCTCAAAGATGAGCTTTGTTGCATTGCGTTGTGTTGTCTGAAGGGTCCAGTGTGGCTGCTCTGTAAGAGCTAGCACGGAGATGCTGACGAAGGCAGACAGGGAACGACTGGTGCAGAGCCGGAGTAGGAAGGTCCCAGCCCATTCCACTAATGACATTAGCAGGGTCTTGCCAACCGAGCTGATGTCATATTGCAAGGCAACTAATTCACCCTGTCCAGCAGGGGCTATCAAACCAGCCCTGGAAGTATCATGCGACTATCCACCTAAGAAAGTGTCCACCTCTTACGTGGCTGGATAGGCATTAGCCGTTACCCAGGAATACAGGCAGCACCGACTGGGTCAGTCCTCCTCATACCATACAGAGACTTGTTCATGTGGCATATAAAATATTGTTAGCAGGTTGCACAGTTTTTGACACAAACTTACATGGTGAATATTGTTGGTTCAAGCTCCATTTGGGCCATGCTGCCGTACCGTTGAGCGAGGTAGTTAAGTTGAATTGTATTGGTAAAATGTCTACATGTGTAAATGGGTTGAAATTGTGAGTCGCTTTGGATAAAAGCACCAAATAAATGTGGTAACCATAAAACCAGTATGCAATTTGATGGCTAAAATCGTGAAACAATTTTAGAATTTCTAAGCCAGCAAGTACCTGGCAGAATTCCAAAGTGGCTGCTATAGCATTCGTGGTGTTTATATAATATTTTTTTAATTGGTCTTGTTAACACAAACAGCAGAGGAAAGAGAGACCTCTGCGATGCTTAACCATGTGAAGAGGGGCTTTGCCTCCTAATACGCTGCCTTATTTCCCATGGAGAGCTGCTTTCCGCATGATTTTTCCCTCTCAGTTTCAAAGCCATTGGTTCTTGAACTTAATAGACTTGGAAACCTTGACATGCGTCTCCAAAGGCTCGTATTAAATCCAAGATGTCAAGTGAGAGAACCCACACTGCCACACTAACATCAATTCTCTCTATGAGAGGGAAGGGCCCTTGTCTCCTGCTGTCAATAGAATATGACCTTGTGAGGGATGTCGTGACCTTTAAGGCCATTTGGAACATTCCCATGAAGCAGCATTTAAGAGACAAAACAACCAAGTAAAAGCCAGTGGAATTACTGCATGAAAGCTTTTAAGAACAGGCATTTCTTGAGAGTAGGGTTCTGTTTCAGGTACTATTCGCATTTTTTTTTTATGTTTGAGCAATAATGTTGCATGTAAAAATTAGAATAGTTTGAAATCCTCCATCTGTAATTAAGATAGTACTTTATTAATCCCTGCAGGAAAATTCACACACAGCAGCTAAACATGATATGTAACTACAGACGGAAAACTTAACAGTAAAGGTCAGTTATACTAACAAAATAAGAAAGTCAACATTTACAAGTTAGTTACTCCCATAATTGTTAATTATAGTACTGTTAGTCTTGATTTACAAGCATTTGAATGACTAGATATATCACTATATTGTATCAAATTGTACTCATTGTTTGAAAGCAATGTGCCAAGTATGGTAACATGGTGGTATTTAATTCCAACAAACAGTTTGTGTCCAGCATAGTAACACTGGCAATTTTCTCGGCTTGAACGTTTCTTGGCTTGAACGTTCTGTATTATTGCAATCTTAATTTCCATAGTAATTGTCTGCCTTTTCTTACCACTACTGTCAGCACTTTTCAGAAAATGGTAGTGGGTTAGCAAACACAAAATGGCACAAAAGAAACATGATACAGAAGCAAAATTGGTACAACAACAATGGATTTGGTGGTTGTCTTGTCTAATTCCATGTACAGTCATGTAGTTATCGGAAGTGGACAGTAAATTAGACATACAGCCAATTTGTACTTCTGAATGTTGTAAGTTGAGCAATATCTGTATTTCAATCTGTATTTTTGAGAATACTATGCACCTGTCTTGGCAGATTATGCATAATTTATTTTCCATCTAAAGTGTTAAAAGCAGATGACTACAATCAACACAGCACACTGACCGAGGTAAAATCTTCATGCTTTTGCAGGAACATAATATTACATTTGCCGAGTGTTTGACTTTTTATGGGAATAAACCTGAAAGAAATTAGTCTGACAGTTAAAAAATAAATAAATAAATAAATAAATAAATAAAATAAAATAAAAAATAAATAAATAAATATGGTAGACTATTTCCTCCATGCAATTTGAAGTAGCAAATATTAGTTCATTTAGAGTGACTTCATAAACTGGGTTCCAGATGTCGGTAATAATCCAAATGTAGCTGGTCCTAGTTTTCTCATACATAAAATACTAATGAAAGGTTGTCGTGGTTAGGTGTATATGCACACGCACATGCACACTGACTAACCCAGGCTGAAATTAGCAAAATCAGCCAGTTGATATCTTGATGATCCCATACTAAAACTTCGCACATTGACTGAATCATAGAAAATATTATCTGTATCATTAATATAGCTTTTCAGTTTGTCTCAGTAAAGCATAATTGATATGTTTTTTTTTTTAATCCATTTTGTTGTTCAGATATAATAATTTAAAAGAGCAGTGATTGGTATTATGGACTGAATATCATTACAGAACTAATGCATGTAAAGATTGTCTCATGGAGTTTTATGGGAAGATGGGATGGAGTTTTAGATATACCTTTAATTTGGCCTATAAGCACATTGTGCGTAAATCTGTTATCACACACAAGCATGCACACGTTTTCTGACACTGTTCTTGATCCGTAAAGCTCATCCTCACTTATATAAAGGAATTACCAGCATTTTGCTTTTGATTTTGTACTAGCAGTACAATATCCGTGTTAATTTTCTAAAATAAGAAATATAAATCATTATTGTATTATTCAGTATGTATGTTTGTACTGTATAAGCCATATGGCATCATGTATATTCTAATTTTCTGTGAAACTATTTCATTAAAACTAAATTAGAATAATTTAGTAAATGCAAAAGATGCAATGTTAGTTTTTTCCATTCTAACAATATTCAGTAGATAGTTCAGCAGCTTCCAGAGGAAATGCACTGTATGCGAAATAAAATGTTTGAAACAGAGGTCCACCAGAAAAGCTGTATTATTCAACTTATATGGTTTTCTTCAAATTTGTAAAATGCTATTATGGTCCACAAATGAATACAAAAGCACAAGAGTGTCTGTCAGACACCCGTTTAGCAGTATGCGTCTGAACCTGTGTGTGCTGCTCCACAGCTAGCTCCGAACCCAGCGCCCGTCTTTGATGTTTACAAATCAGGAGCGCCCAGAGCTGCCTGTACCAAAAATACTTCCAAGTCTGCAAATTCAAGGTTATTTCACATCTCCTTTCTTCATAGCAAAGCCTCCTGAAATGTTCGCCCTCATGGCGTTTATTTCATGCTGAGTGACTGATTTCAAGCCTACCATGGGTTACTTGTTGAAGGCTTTCCTGCATTTGCTGAGTACTGAGGTCTGCCGACTGGTTACTCCTCTGTCTGCTTTAATTATATTGGCTGTTAAAAAAAAAAAAAAAAAAAGTCAATTTTCAAATGTGTAATATTAGATAAAATCAGATGTTTGCAATTATCTCATTTGATTTAATAGATGCACGGGATCTCTTTGCCATACGGTGGACTAGGATCCTGTTCAGGGTGCACCCTGCTTCATACCCCGTACTTCCATAATCGGCTCTGGGCTACTGCAACCCTACACTAAATAAGCAGTTACTGATAATGGAGGAATAACTGAGTGGATGTTTAGCGCCCGAAGGCCTGTAGTGCCTTGCAAGGAATGAACGCACACTGAACTGCGTGGTCTGCAGGGTGTTTTGTACGACCTTTGACATGTGGGGTCATTGTACATTTCGATAAAAGAGTCAAGAGCATAGAATATGGACACATTACTTTTTTTTTTTTTTTTTTACTATTAATGTGGTGGGAACACTTGCAGCGCAGCTTAAATTTTTGAGATTGACACCAAGGTGTGACATGTAAGAACAGTCATCTATCTGTAAGCTCTCTGTATTTGAATAGTCCACGTTACCGAACTAATGGCCGAGGAGGGCTTCGTACAGTTTATTATCAGAGGACACATTTTTCTGTTTTGCCTACTGGCTCTTGCTGCCAAATGATGCTTTTATGGTTACCAGATTAAGCAGAATTTTATGATTCAGATAGATAGTAATTTTGGCAGGAAAGGTCAATGTGCAGGCAATTTTCAGCAGGCCTGGGATAGTGTCATAAACATAAGATCTGTTAACTCTATCACTGTTTTAAATTGTCTTAGAGCATCTTAACTTGCTCATTTTAAAGTGACTTGTATAGGTTTATTACTGTAATCGAGCAGAATCTGAACATGTTTTGATTTCCATAATGGCGTGCGTGAATTCTTCTAATCATTAAACCCTTGTTTTGAATTCAAATTGCGGAGGAGGATGAATTATACATGATAATGTGGCTACGTGAATAACATCCCAAAAACCACACTGACTTCTGCACACACTGACCATAAGAGGTCACCAATGTTTCATTACCAAGATGAAAATGTATTTCCTTTTCACATCCATACAATGCTAATTGCACTTTTTTTTAAAAGTAATGGTAATTATAATGTTAGTCGTCTTTTTATTTATTTTCTGCTTGATAACTACTATATTATGTTACACTACGAGCTCAGTCCTGCTGCAAAGGGTCCTATATAAGCATTAACAGAAAATGTGAGTAATTTTAAAATGGAGATTGATATCGAGTGGAGGTAAGATAAAGAGAAATAAAATGCTAACAGTGGGTTATATATAATGTAAAAAAAACCGAAATCTTGTTCGTAAACTTGTTTGAAGCAGTTCAAAGGCCTTTAGCAGCAGCATATTTTTGTCAGTTTTCTGACACTTTATGTAATTCTTAACCGGTAGACAGCATCTGTTGTGCTAATACTAATATTTTCATAACTCCAAAACAATTTCTTATCAGCTGTACACCAGTGTTTTGTCTATATATAACATAATACTTTGTCAGGTATGACTGGCACATTCATCTTGAAACAAAACCTGTTCCACCTCGCAGTCCAACTCTCTCCAGCACATTTTGTTCAGATGTTTTTTTTTTTTTTTTTTTTTTAAAAAAAAAAAAAAAAAAAAGAAGGTTCTTTTCCCTGTCATTTTTAGCAAGATGTTTCTAGGGAGAAGCTGTTTTGGTAACAGAACCTAGAACAAAGTCCTTCCGTAATGTTTTCCACAAGAAATGGTGCATCGGTTTGGCATCGTCCATGTCACAGTTAAGTGACTCTACAGACGCCATTTCTGACACTCACTTTTTCCTCTCTTGTTTGTTTAGTTGTCAGTATGTCCCTGACATCCCTCCCCCCCCACCCCTTTACAACCTGCGCTGAGGGTGCGTCAAAAAATACTGAAATATGAGGGCTATTTACACGGCTATGAGAGAAGCAATTATTTATCAAAGATTTATTATTACTTATTTGTCAAAGTTTTTTAATTCAACATTTTTGAATTATTAGAGAGTTGGCCGGTGCTGTAATTATTGTCTCGGAAGAGGGAGATGCGTTATAAGGTACTCATCCGTTTTAAAAGAAGCGTGTCACAGCAAATCGTCTTTCCGAAAGTGTGTGCGTCTGCGCGTGTTACCGTTTTTTTTAGCTAAATCGCGTTCTTCTCAGAGCTGGTTTCTACAGTTTTGTGAAGATTCCGTCTTTGCATGTAGAACAGGGGTGCAAAGTTGGACCCTGTTCAATTAGCGCATATTGAACCATAACCGCAGTCATCGAGTAGTGCTGCTGGAACATAGTTTACACCACCAGAACTGTCAGAATGATTTTCATACTTCACAGAGACTGGGAAGGAAACAACCAGTGGCTGAATGTCATGACCTAACAAGCAGTGTGCCTTGCGCAGCACGGGACTCTCAGATGAGGAACGTTCATTCTTCATTGGTATTCTAGGGGCCATTGCAAATATTGGTTCATCTGTAGGGCTGCTAAACACATTTGAAGAGGTACAGCACATTTCTTTTTTATTTTTTTATTTATTTTTTTTTTCCCCTCTTCCCAAGGAGATGTTTCTTTCAATTTTAATCAGGCCAAGCGTTCCCTAGACAAAGCCAGTTAGAGAGAAAGCGTATCTCTACTTCTGGTTTGAGGCGCTTAGCGTATGGGCTTGCTGGGAAACCCAAAGTGACAACCGCTGCCTTTCCCTGTGCGCAGCTCGGGCCCAGAAGTGAGTTTACAAGGAGATGGAGGCAAAGCACACACACGCAGCATAAACAGGCACGCACAAACATGGGCATACACAAACATGCCTGAGCCCAGAGATAAGTGCACGCATGTAGGCATGCGTAGAACAAAGACGCAGTTTGTCGATGTATAGCCTAACGCAAAGAAGGAGAGGCAGAAAACACAAGAGGACAAGGTATGTCCTCCCGCAGAAAAACCCAGGGAGGAGAACCGCCAGAATCATGCCGCGCTAATTCCACCACCTCCGAGGAACTTTCTTTTCTCTTTGTGGACGAACGAGGCGACCCACATTCGCGCTTCTTCCGAACGGACTCCCTCTTGCATAGGGCTCACACTCGTGATGGTGCAAAGCAATAATGTTCGACCTTAACTTAATAGCGCCTATAATTAAGTCTGTAATTTACCCAACATGAAAAGTCAAACTAGTTTTCTTTGTAGTTTTTGCCAAGGTAATCCCTGAAACAGTGCACATTTTCTTTTTTGTTGAACGTGTATACATTTTCCAGCAATTTTTTATTTTTTTTAAAGGATTTGTGTTCCACTGAGATAAGACTGCAGCGCTACTTACTTTCAGGAAAAAGTGTCTCCGGGCCTTGTTTTTCATCCAAGGGTTATTTGCATTGGTTTGGGAAAAAGTCCATATCTGGCTCATTAACAGCGAGAAGGCTTTAGGCGAACATGGTAAAGCCACATTGTACACGTCGAGCGTGCACACACCCACACACGAAGACAAATCACCTAATTCACCACTGGCGTGCATTCCCCAAAATTTACCGCGTAGTGTTTAGCACTACAGCTCGAAGACATGTACATTTTTTTCAAAAGCAAACTTTGTTTGCAAGGGAGTTCATTTTTTTTTTTTTTTTTTTTTTTTAAACACATAGTTATGCCTGTTAACTAAACACAAGGCAAGCTACTAACTCCGGTTTTGGCCACATGAGACGGTGCTCTGACATTGCTGCTGGATCTGGTGGGAATTTTGATCTCGTCTATGAACCTCTGTCACCTTGTCTGTACATGAGGCATAAGGCTCAGCAAATTCAGGCATTGCACACAGCTTCAGGGCTGCACGTTCTCTCCTGGTGCTGCAGCGCCGGTCCCACTGGACCCCGTGCCGCTGCCAACTTGATGCGCTTCCAAGTCCTGGGCCTCCAGAGATGACACCAGCAACTGTTCCCCAGTTCCTGGAGACATTGCCTCAATTAACTACATTTTGTATTGCATGTAATTACAGCTTAGCTACTGTACCCCCTGTACCAAAGATGATTCCAAAGCCACTTTTCAGACCATTGTCATCAGTGTTGTTCAAATAAACGTTATGTGTGCATGTATTTACATGAATCAGTTTGTTTACCGTACAGCATTAAACACGTATGACCTTACAGAAGAACCGTGAATGTTTCCGTATTCTCCGTAGTGCGGAGGAATAGGCAAATGGCCTCACACTGAAACCACATTGTATTAGATTGCCAAAAACCAATTAGAAAAATTGTGAAAGTAATATCTGATATTGGTTGTTTTCTGAGCTCGATGTCTAGACTGGAGCAGCTTTGAGCTCTATTGGATGTTGTCATTTCGATCATCGGAGAAACCCTGACATGAGGCGTCTCTCCCTCAGCTGTCAGACAATCGCCCTCTGACTTGTGTCAGAAAACCTTTTGCAGCGAGGATCAACCGGGGGCATTTACAGTATCTCGTAACCACCTCGGTTAGGCCAGAAGATCTTCCATTATCTTCTGCCCTCCAGTCTGTGGCTTCGCTAGTGTCTCCTTTTGACTTGCTAACCCTCCCTCCCTCCCTCCCCCCAGGGGAGAGGAACTGACCCAGTTCGGAGGCCAGAGGTAACTGAGTAACCGGAGGTGGGAAAAGCTCTCAGAATGCGACCGAAAACATTCATTAGCTGGGATAATGAAAGGTAAGCCGAGAACAAACTGGTGAGGCCGAGCGTTTGTGTGCGCGCACGCATGCGATGTGCTTGTATATGTCCAAAGACAGATTTTCACTGTACAGATGCATATAAATGGCAGATTTTCCATGTGAGACTGCAGCACCATGCCCCCCCACCCCTTAACTCCTAGCCCCAGTGCTGGGTGAGGAACAGATGCACATTCATTCGAATGAAACAGCTGGGAGCAGGAGTGATATTTGGCTGGTATTAGACGGCGTGTGCAGGAGGCAGATAACCAGGGCCAGCTTTAGAAAAGCACCGTTTGGTCTTGTCGTCCTGGGGCTTTCTGCCGTCTCCTGTGAGGGGCAGATAGAGTGGATCCCGGGTGCAGCCTGGATTCTGCAGATAGGCCATGCTCTCCCTCCCTCCCTCCCTCCCATGCGAAAGGTCAGGTATGTGGCAGAATAACAAGGGACGGGGCACCACCTGGGGATGCAGCAAGGCAGGCGCCAGGTAGCTGGAATTCATGTGGCACATCCACGGTTGTTGGACACGTACTCACCTTTGTTGTAATTATTCCACTAACGCGGACGATGGCAAGCTTTCCGCCACGTGCTTTGTGCACTGCCATCGTTCTTCCTGTTTTCATTTTTCCCCTTTGTCTTGTGCTCGTATGAAAAGGAGCTGTGTTTAGATAGAAATGAATTACCAGTGTCTTTTGCTCATGCTGCCTATGGGATTTGTTGCAAACGGTTAAAATAAATCCCTCTAAAACCCAGCTGGGCATATAGCTACCCCCTCCTCCACACACGCACCAGCCCCATCCACATTCATGTACTGGATTCATTTTCAAACAAAGTCCCGCTCGCCGAGGATGAAAAATATACCCCGGTGGGAATTTAAATAGTGGCCATCAATAAATATCACTGCTTTGGATTGCATTCATCTTCCTCACTTAATGCGTTTCCCAGATGCCCATCCCACGGCGGCTGACCTTTTCCTGGGAAGCTCCTGAACCAGCACATACTGCAAAACACTTTGTTTTGTGGGCCAGTCATTTATAGAGTGTAGACTGTAAAGGAGTGTATTACGAGTTGGGGAAATGTCAGATTTCTCTCCAGGAGTGGCTCCTTTGCACACGGATGGTACGAGGCTTGACTGCAGGGCCTCGAGTCGCACCAGCATTTTGAGAATGACTTTTTGTTGATTCAAACTAGGGACCAGGGGATTACATTCATAAGTGAATGAGTAATGTCCTGCGATCAATTCGCACCAAGCGGTAGACAACCTCAGAATTATTTTCCGTCCGAGAACATGAAAAATGGACTTTGTTGCATTGTCGCAATGCAACCGGTCAAATTGGAAACGGCTGCGGACTATCCTGTTGAAAAACTGGTGTCACCGGAGCATGTTTTTGGGGAGAGGAATGCCATTAGTGAGTTAAAAACGAGAAAGAAAGAAAGAAAGAAAGAAAGAAAGAAAGAAAGAAAGAAAAGAGGGAAACAGAAAGATTACTGGAAACCTGAGCAGAGGTATGCGAAAAGAGCAGCGAAAGCTGCGCCGTCACATTAGGCAAAAGCAATAATGCGCAATTCACTCGCCTGCACAACAGCGATTAAAATACATTAGAAACACAGATCCAGCAGTTTTCTCCTCTCGTCTGTCAGCGCTGAGGGAAATTCCTTTGATAGCAACAAGGAGGCATTCCTGCGTAATTGTATTTGATCTTGTTGTCACTCCCACAGGCTTTGTCATGCTCCACCATTTCTCTCCCTAAAACATTTGGAAACCATTCCTAATCCCAAGTTGGGGATTTTTCTTTTTTATATTCCTTTCCTTTCTATAAGCCACACCCCCTCCCCCTTTAAGTTCCAAAGGGAGGTGGATTTGCAGAATAAAATCAGAAATTCCCTCGTTCGTCTGACTTGAAAGAGGTGTCCCCCGCACGCCTTCACCTTCCACAACATTCTTCAGTGAATTCTCATAAATCGTTCCTGGGGGACCCATGACCCTGCCCCCACCACCCCAGTGATTTTGATAATAGTGAGGATGGAACCAACCAACACACCAACCAAGAAGATCATTGCGTCAGGTGAAACTGGGAGAGTCGGCTGCGTTGTGCCTCCGCAAGCTGACACAACACATTGATGGCAGCTCTCGCACTACATGCCAGCCTCTTCATCCTGCGGTGTATCCTGACCTTGACCCAGTTTGTTGCACCCCAGAAAGCTGTGGGGTTGGGTGGGGCGGGGTTGCAGCAGAGCAGCTCACCATCGTTATCTACGTTTAAGTCGACTTGATTAACGCTACCACATGCTTTCGATAATTGAAAGCTAACTAAGATGTACGATTTTGGGTTGCTGGAGCTCCTTGCATATAATTTATACAGTGGTGTATATTTTTTTATGATTGGTTGAGTGTTCCTTTACAATGCCCCCATCTTCAAATGACAGCCTATAAAGGGAATGAAAAGAAACTATCCCCCACATGTTTCTGCTGTTGATGTCAGTGAAGCATAATATAAAAATGTCAGCTTTGTGTGGCTTGATATACAGGACAGGGTATTGCAATTTCTATCAGATGCATTACATGAATATTCCGGATGCACAAAGGTTGCATGCTCCTATGGACTTCCTTGGCTACTTGTCTATTGTAAAAACAACTGTATTTATTTACTACCAGCCTTTTCCTAAAGCAAAACTTTGTTTCCCCTTTGGTCAGTCTAGTTCACTGAACAAGTTAAGTTTCTGCTGATTACACAACGCAGCAAAATTTTTCAAAGTTCTCAGTTCTGTCGATTTTTTGCGTTGATTCTGATTAAAGTTTACTGATGACAGAAATACCACTAGTTCTTCTAGAGCATCCATTTTGCTTTGGTACTTTACAGCCATTGGAAGATTCTAAGAAGGCACCAGAACATTCTAGAAAGCATCAGATCTTAAAAGGTACTGGAATATTCGGTGCTTGGAACTCAGTGCCAAAATTCACAAATTTGCTCAAGGATGCGGAATGTTTTTTTTTTTTTTTTTTTTTTTTTCTTTTTCTTCCTAAAAACTTACATGTAATAAAGCTGAATGGAAAATGCAAAACAAAATAAAAAAAATCTAGTTTTTGTTACATTGTGTTCTATGCTGTTAAATGAAATAGCTTAACATTACTACTAGGTTGTACTATACGTGTGTCCTCACCTTGCAACAGGTCCTTCTCTGCCCTGGTGCAAAGTGAGTTGTTTAAAGCTGGCAGAATTAAAGCTGTATGGTTTGGTCATTTTGGTGCCAGTCCCCCTCCCTCCATCTTTTCAATGTCCAGTATAATTGGGTACAAAATGTAAAGTAATTATAGGTGGTAGTTATCTCAATACATGGTTTAGATTTTTTTTTTTTTTTTTTTAAGTAATATGACTACATTTTATTCAAGACTTTACTAGTTCTGTGTTTTCAGGCTTCTCGATGAAATGGTCACCTTTGAATAATAGTATAGCTTTACAACCCTGTAAACTTTCAAGTTTTCTTTTCTGTGAATTGCAATGTAAAAAAGTTTTTAATAACAGATGGCAGGGTAAAGGAAGGGGACTTGACACGGGTTTCTGAAACACGACCGGTTTGTCGAATGAAGCCTTTGCGTTACAGTGTAACCCTGTTGCATCATACTGTCAAACCGGCACGTTAAATGCTGTAGGAATGGCAGAGGCACTCAAGTCATGATAACAAAAAGAACAGTTGTGGAACAAAAGAAACTATTTATTTGGAATATGCATTACCAGTACAAATTAAGAGACCATAAAACCTACACCTTGTTAGCTTTTTTTCTCCACAGAACACAAGTTTTAGGTTGGAATCAAAAAGACACTAGTTTTGTGTTTTCATTTGTATACCTTTTTACATATGCAGTTAAAAGTTAAAACTGGGCCAAGGGCAGGCTCAGCGCTTTAACACTCTGAAGTCTTATAAAAAAAAAAAATAAACATTCAAAAACACTGCAGTATTTTATTAAAGAACAAAAGACATGCAACAAAGAAAACATTTGATGTTTTACAAATTGCTCAGCTTTTTCTTTTTATACATTTTATTCTTTTTTGCAAAACCTAAAAGCATCATTACATGAAGCTTTTAATTAATAATACCGTGGTATTGGACACGCAATGTGGAAAAAAGTGTTTCTAAAATCTGAAGAAAATGGTGATCTGCCTCAGGGGCCTCCGTGCAGACCGTCGCTGCAGTAGAATTTAGCCTTTCATCCCACCGTGGGGAGGTGGGGGGGGGGGGGGGGAATGCGGGGAATGGGGGTCTCGGCTCGGGTGGATAACTGAGCAACAGAATTTCAAAGCAGTCTACTGCTTGCTGCAAATAACTATCCTTCAAACACACAAGGCACGAGCGTGGAATAGCTCCCCACGCCGGCACACTATCTCACAACTAACAATGCGGTTTCACTGAACGATAAAACATTCTAATTGTGAATACAGCTATTTAGAGATAAAAAGATTCTGTGGTACAAATCTTTCTGTAGGACTCTGTCAAAGCACTTTTTTTTTAAACTGTATCCTAATGTCAAACTACAGAATGCATTTAAATCTTAACAGCATATAAAAATATAATGCATTTTTAGAACCGTCTATCAGCAACATTTGAGTGCTTTCATTTTAGCTCTCAATAGCTGTATTACAGCATGCCTTCCAGTGTTTTTGTTTGTTTTTTACAGGTTTTTCTGACAGGATTTGGTCTTGTTGAAAGCAATTTTTCATGAGTAAATAATTGCAAAAGTTTAATTTTCACATAACCTTAATTCAGTATCCACTGTGATAAAGGTATATTTGTATTCACGTATAAAGTTTATCTAGTGAGTCTTGTCCCTAATGTGCAAGAATGTTCCCCCCTCCCGTACCTCTTATTTCCTATAAAATATTTAGCTGCATTTGTATGAAGAATGGATATTGTCCCTTTCCAACAAAGCAAACTAAGAACAAAGGTGCACATCTACATATATAGAGCATTCTTGCACTAATTCACATATGAAAATGAGGAAACAAAATGCTGATATTCCTGTGCTGTAAAAAAGCAAAAACTTAACGTTAAAATAAATGATATGCATTGTCGCCCACAATGTAAGGACCCACAAAAATATATCTACACCATTTCTGAATTTGCGTGCCCCAAGGGTATTGTATTTTTTTTTTTTTCTTCTTCCTATAAACACTACTGAATTCTGAATCCTTTTTGGTTCTGAGTATACCAGAACATTCATCGTAAACTTATTGAAACTGTTAATAAAGCTGATGAATATTGGTTAAAATTTTACCTTTTTGGTATCCAAGTAAAGGTCTGGGTAGATATGTAACAATATAAGAAGGCAACAAATAGGAACTTATGTAAACTTCTTAAACAAAAACTTAGTTGTTTAACATTGGGAAAGTGAGACAAAACAATGATTTAAAAACGTACATTTCACATTTTGGATTTTTCTGCTTAGTTGACAGAAATAACATGTTTATTGCAGATTAGATTTACCACTTGTTTCTTCGTGTTGCCTTGAGTTGACCTATACTACTTTAGCATAAAGAAAACAGTACAAATTAGCCATGTTCAGCTCTGGTATTACCTGAACAAACAGAGCTAGAATTTACTGTACATATGTCAGAATCACATTATTTTAATGACATCTGCATTATATAGATTCCTGCAAGATGTAACTGGAAAAAAAAAAAAAAAACTGAAAATCCAATAGTTACTGAGACCCTCTTAGGCAAATATACTTGTAAGAGAATTTGGTATTCAGATGTTGAGTCGAGAATGTTTTTTTTTTGTAAATTTCAGTAAGAGTCTGATTTATCCACTATAACTTTATAGCACCAGCACTGTTTATAAGGGGCTAATGTTTAGCAATGATGCAAAACACAGGCAGTGTATTTAAATTACCATATCATTGTAGTACTTCATATAAATGAAAACTTTTTACAGCTCAGAAATTCTCTTATGCACTTACTACAAGTGTTTTGGTTAACAGCAGCATTTGGCTAAAATGATACATTTTATGTGTAGTGTGTGAGTATATCTATAAAATACTTAGTTGTGATATTGCATAACTTGTGTGATTATGCATTGGATGTAAGTACAGTCTTACCTTCACTGGTGGATTTTACACTTGAGCTACAACACTCTTGATCATAGCCTTTCCAGATACTACAAAACTGAAGTCAGTCCATCTAATTTTACTTGAATACAGCTACTACCCAGCTTTTTAATTATTAAGTGTAAAAAGCTTAAACCAAAAACACAACTGCATGGGGACCATTTGTGATTATAGAAAATAAGAGTATTCTTTAAAAAAAAAAAAAAAAAAATCAATTATCATAGTGGTACTTTCACTGTAGCTTTTTTTGTGAAACAGGAGCATATCTGAGTTCTTTTTGGACTGGCCCCTCAAGCTACAGTTACTGAGTCAGGGATGGTCTGAGTGTTAATTTTTAGATATTTACCATACTGGTCTTGGGACATTCTGACCACAGATACTGATTGAGAGAGGAAGATGTGTTGATGCCGTTTAAAGGAAGGGAAGTGGCAGGGCCTGTTCTCCTGGATGGTTTAGCTGAGCTCTCTCAGCTGTTGCTGTGTTGTCTGGGTGAACTTCTACAAATCTGAGTCACAACATTGCATCAGTGAGCTCATTCAAAATGGACTGTCATTTTACACTCTATTTGCCTCTAGTGTAATGGCCAAATGGCTGTCAAGGTTTTTGTTTTCTGTTCTGGGAATGAACAAAGTAAATACTTTGACACTTTGAACATGCCTATTGTTGTGGGATGAGAATAGAATTGGTGTCCTTTAAAATCTCACCATTTGGAAAGACAGGGGTGGGTAATGCACTAACTGCTACAAAACAGAAGTTTTAGAAAACATAGCATTTTGTTTTTTTTTGTTTTTTTTTTTTTTTGCTGAGAGGTAGTGTAAAGCAATACATAAATGTGTTGCTTTTACAAATTACAAGGGCTGCTTTTCCTCATTTTTGAGATTAGTTATTTTGAGAGAAATTATATAAAGGGAGGTACCCAAATCATCTGACCATGTTTAAAAGTGTACAAATATTTTGGATCTCTTTTGAAATAGTTTCCAAATTTCAAATCAGAACCAGAGACTGGGTATGCCATTACTGTTGTTTCATGTTAAAAGTAGACCCCCACTCAGGGGGGAACATTAGCGGATGATTGACCTCCATTGTGGATGGTGGTTGCTGGAAAGGCCGGCTTTGCAGTTGGGAGTTGTTGCTGTGGTTGGTGTGGGGTCGCTGCGTGGAGGAGGGATCAGTTAGAGGTATCGGAGTGGACGCTGCCGGGGCCCTCTGTGGGCGAAGTCACTGATGAGGGGGTTGTAGCGTCCTGCCATCCACCATTTGCCTGCATGGTTAAAAGGAGAAGGAAGGACTTTGAGCACACAAGTGCAAATATTTTTCTTCTCTGGCAAATCACCAGATTTGGGAGGGACACTTATGCAGCCTGCAATTTACAATTCATGTATTTCGGAGCATAATATCCAGTTGCTGGCCGTCTGTTACAAGTTTGTCTCTTGAACTTCTAGTACCTGCTCACCTGTGTGCCTTTGTCCTTGAGCACCACAAACCACACCGCCAGGGTTTGCTAGGGATAACAGGGCCGCTCACTTTGCTGTAAATATCCAAACGGTCAAAACACGCAATGCTACCGACTTAGTTTTAAAAAAAAAAAAAAAAAAAAAAAGTGGGACTGTGGGCCACGATGTGTGATGAACCCTCTGTCCCCACAAGAGCAAACAGTGTCGCCCTGTATCTCTGAACCGAGCGAGCTCACACTCAACTGCCTCATGTGTCTTTCAAATGCAAAAATGCATCAGCCAAAGCAGGCTGAATTAAAAGGGGCATTTAGCCGCCTTGTCAAGGAGTGATTTACATGAGAGACAATAAACACAAATTACAATATTGAGAATGTATCCTGTCCTCTCCGAAACAAAACTCGAAAGACAGGCAATAGAGGAATCAATTATAGCAAATTATCACATTGGAGATTGAAATGAATATATAATGGGAAACATGGAAGCCATTTCAAATCCCCGCGACAGGCCTGCTAAAGAGCATTTGGGACATTAATAGCAATTTCCATGCCATCAGAGAGGGCTGAAAATGGTCTCTGGCAGGCTCTTATTTCAAAGCCTGTTATTTAAGATGGAGGCAGTCTGTAATCAGAAAAAACTGAAAAAGAAAAAAAGAGAGGGAAAACTTCAAAAAAATCTTCAGCTTTGGTGACACTCTACATCTGTTTGGAAGCCATAATTATTGTTCTAAGACGGAGGATGAACAGTTCTCCACATAAATGCACTGTGTCTTAGCCTAGCCATTACCATCAGCGGGAGAAAAGGGAATTATCTGTACGAATGGGCACTCTGTCGTACTCTGACCCCTTCTTCGAAAAATGCCAGGCCAATGTCAGAGTACTGAAATGCCATTTTTAAGCAGAGATTTCATTATTTCAGGATGTGCGTATGCTTAGGCATTTTTACATGTGTTTTCCCCAAATGGTCTGCGTTTATATTTCTGCAGCGTTCTTCAACAGCACGGAAACTTTTACTCACAGATGTATAGTATTATTGTGAGACTGAAAAGAAACCTTACTACCCTTAAAATGAAGTTGCTAAATTGAATGTAGATGTTCTGCACAAAAGAAGCAATACATTATCAGTGTTTCTTTCACAAGCTGAATAAATTTGTTTGTGCTCTATACATACTGTTGTGTTAAACACAGTATACTTGTTGATGAACGTTGGTGCATATGGTGAAAAACAGTACTGTCCTTCTCCTAGCGTAATGCACAAATTGTATTTTCTGTGAGATGTACATCGCTTTGGAGAAAAGCATCTGCTAAATGTAAACATGCTTCTTTGGAGTATTTGTATCCATAATTCCTTAGTGAACAACAAATACTTTTATAAACAAAGTCATTAAGGCAATGTGTAATAAAAAGATGATGAAAAAAATTGTAGACTAGGTTTAAAAATCAATGCATCTGATGTGAAGAAACTGACACTGTTTTGAGGGATAATTGTAAACTTATTGGGGGCAGTCAGCAGCAGGGATAGAGCATGCATACGTTAATGTTCTCTCGGGTTTATCAAAGGCTGCCTCCCAGGAGAAGTCTCATTTCCTCTTGGAGGGGGCAGGAAAAAATGTTTAAAAAAAAAGAAAAAACCTTAAGTCATTTGAATGCCCAATTTTCCAAATGTATTTTTTTCTGCGGGTCGATCTTCAGGTCATTAAAGTGTGGACAGCGACAAAGGCCAGGGAAGGACTGAGAGTGCGTCCGAGTTGCTGGCTCTCCCTGTGTTGCGGCTCGCTGTCAGCGCCATTAAGATGGCAGATGCGTGATCTGACCAATGCACTTGGATTGCTGTCCCAAATCTACACTCAGCTTTCCTTGTGACTGTCTTATTGATTTTCCTCCATACGACACAGCTTGTCGCTGTGAATTTCCATGCTAGCCTCAGCCGCCGGCATCCCCAAAAAGCTGAGCAGAGCGCGCCAATCGCCCCCGATCCCCTCTCCATTGGCTAGCAGATTTATTTTTAGGGGGCCCAAAGCCTGATTTCCGAGTCGTTTTGTTTGCATGTCGTTTGGACCTCTTCAGTGGCAAGCCAGGTCTGGTCTTGGGTGACATTTTGAAGCTAGTGTTGCGGTAGGTGTCACCTGTTCTGCGGCTATTCCCGGCTGGGCTCGCGTGGCCGCAGGTGCCGCGCAAACGCTGATCATGTCTGACAGGCTAAGACGCCAGCTGCCTGCGTGGAGCCCGCCTGATCTCCGCTCTTTGTGGGCAGTGTGCTGCCGATGGCGTGACCGATACAGAAGCAATCAACTAGGTGACCGTGAAGCTCAGACAAGTCCTACTAAGTGGCATTCTGAGCCCTATGGCTTTGAAATAATTGGTAGGGGGAACAAGTATTAAAAAAGAGCCTATTTTTCTTACATTGATGCCCTGCGGACTGTACATCTGGCTCGCCGCAAGTCCATCACTGTATCCGCCTGTCTGACTGATAACATGGCGAAGGGTATCCACCTGAAAGACAGCAACACATAAAGCCAGGTCAGGCAAAGCTCTGCACCACAGAGAAGCCAACGTTCCGTAGCACTCTGAATATGGTGCAGAGGATGACAAAAGTCTGGAACGGAAAAAGACCTAATTAAATCAAACATTTCAATGATATGCTGCGTACCCAGAAACTAACTTGGGTCTTCAGTTAAACACATTAAAACTCAATAGTAGCATGAAGAGAAAATTGTAGAAAAACACACGGAAAAGATGTATCAGCAATTGTGTGCTGCATTCACTGACGCCTATAAAGACCGTTACAGACAATCGCTAAACTGCTCCAACAATGAAAGCGGGGCTTGAACAATTTGCCTCTTGACAAACAGATGCAAGGACACTTGGACTGCCAGAGTCAACCCAGGGGACACTGTCACAGACCTACAGGCCCTTCCTTTGCATATTCATGAAAACACCCGCGGTGCTGGTGAAGTTAACTTGTGCTGAGGGGAAGCATTAACAAAACATTGCTACTGGGACACACTGGAGCAGCTCTATTTGAGGAAGACCATGGAAGGCAACCTATTCCAGCAAGCAGGGCAAGGTCGAATGCCCATGGCAAAGAGGAAGCCACTGTTGTATTGAAGTTGGAGACAAAGACAAGTGTTGAGCCGATTCCAAAACTGTCTGTGGTCATTTATTCCAAAGGTGACTGACCACAACAACAATGTCAATAACACACAGCTGTGGGGGTTTAAAAAAATCTACTGTGTTTTTTGTAGCAGGAAAACAGTCTTAGAAGCAACACTCTTTGCACAGGAAACCATCATGAGGCAATAGCACAATACTTTCAAGAAGGACCTGACCTATATATTTTCCTAGAGGAAGGATCACACCTATTCCCAGAGTATAATCAGGTATGTACTTAAGACTGGCATTTATACCAAGGATCTAGAGCTGTGCCATCTTCTTCTAAGAGCTGTCTGTTTATAACAGCATTTTTGAAGAACTCATCTATTTACAGTCACAGAGCTACCAGGACACCAGTGAACAGCAGCTCGATTTTTTTTCCCCAAAGTTTGGACTGCTTTTTAAAAAGGGTGTGTGTGTGTGTGTGTTAAACTTACTATCTTAGTGCTTTGACTGAATCTTAAGACTGCATTCAAATTCTGGTTTTAAAGGGCTCTCTTGCATTCGCAGATCAGGTTAGCACAGATGGGTAACCGTCGTAATGCCAACATGAAAGTACAGTAACAGTCGACTGGATTTCAAGAGGGGAGGGAAGGGATCAGGCGGGTCTGCTCATGTGCACAGCGCTCCGTACCTGTGACTGCACGTTGGCTCCAACCTGGGCCCCTTGGTACGAGTCCCCATTGAGTGACTGCACGCTCATGAACAAGTCTCCGGAATTTGACATGTTAAAAGAGCCAGCAGAACCTGGAAGGAGAGAGTGAGCACCTGAATCACGGAGAGAAGGAGAGTCCCACAGCCCATCCCTGGCCCGGAGGACCAGGCGGCTGCTGCCATGCAAGAGCAAAAGGGGTTAGTGTGAGCTGGTTAAGGTGAGGAGAAGATGAGCGCAGCCAAGGGGGAGACAATTAGGAAGAAACCAGTAGGAGGGGTGCTGTTGTTAAGAGCAGCCAGGAGTGGCCTTGTTAATAGAACAAAATGTCAGTGATGATAATTATGTGTAATTACTAAGAAGACCACCATAGTTCATGTGGCTAAGCTGCTGGTGACATTTAGACTGCGTATCATAGTGTTAAATATCAGTGTTCTCCTGTACATAGATGCAGTTTCACGTGGCCAATGAGACACGGAACAGACGTTTTCTTCGCCAGCATTTCGTTTTGCTTCACTTCCCCTTCTTCAAGACATCCGTTTTAGCGCCACACATTTAACCAGTTTAAATAACCCGGAGAACCTGTGTAAAGATTCCAGTTTTTACGCAATACAACCACACTAGGTTAAAAACGAGGTCATATTGTAGACAGCAGAGGAAGTCCAAAATGAATAGTACAGAGGCTTAATCAATACTGGGGGGTCCATTTTAATTACCAAAAAAATCTGATTTTTGTCATTAAAAAGGACCACAGTTAAGATTAATAAAACAAGAGGTCCCATTATCAAATCTGACACCTAACCATACAGTGCAAAAACTTCCTGCATTGTCCTCAACGTTGGCGTGTGCAGAGGGCCAGAAAATGCAATGGGTAAAATGGCAGGGAACGTTACTGCAATGACAGCACATGTGCTGCGTAACATGACGAGAAGGCAAAATGCAGGAGGACAGGAGGCTGCAGCACAACAGCCGTGTTAGTGAGGGGGAAGGAAAGGTTGAGGCATTAGTGGTCCAGTGGGAACAGAGAGACTTGTTACTTGGAACGGGGCCCAGGTAAGCTAATCTCTTATCGAAACATGGTCTTGATAAGTACTCCGTTAGGGCATAAAATAGGGTGTTTCCATGTTGTAACATGTAGTGGGTATGCTGGTGTTCTGCAATCCCTGACATGGGTCACGTCAGTCACTTAGCCCAACATCAGAGGGCTCTCAGCAGGGTGGGGACCACCGTCTCCATGTGCTACGTCCAGCAGACATTTACGCCATTCACTCACCTGGCACCGCACACTTCCACTTCAGGACATTACAGCTATTACATCAAGTGCCACCTCTTCTCCAATAGTTATTCTCAAAACACAAACGGAAAATTACACTCCAAGGATTAAATCTTTTCTAGTGTGTCTAGCTAAACTGTCCATCTAACAAAGTTTTAATATGTAGTGCAAAGGAGAAGGGCCCAGTGAACTCTGGCTACAGTCCTGAGGGAAGGACACACCACAATCACGCCTTCCAGGACAGCTGGGTCTCATCTTGTCACTCACCTGCCGAGTTGGGGGTGGAGGGGGAGTTGGCTTGGCTGCCATGAGCGGACGCGTTGGCTGCGTTGACGGCCGTCTTGGCAGCATACATGTTGGCCTCCTCCTGGAATTTTCCAATGTTCTTCTTGTATCGGATTCTCTTGTTTCCAAACCAGTTGGATACCTGTGGAAACAGATAACACAAACACACACGCTTTATAAATGTGACTAAAAGAAAATGTATATGAATAGCACAGAAATAACACCATTGGATCCACATGAGAAAAAACACAAAGCTAAACAAAACCCCCCAACATCTGAAGATGCATAAAAGACTTGTTTCAGAATCCCTAGTTGCTCTTTATTTTCAAGCTAGATTAGTACATCCTCTAGTCAGCGTTGGGTCTGCATCTCCACAGGGAGCTTTATTCCAAATCCATTACACTTTTTACCTTACACTGTGCTGTACCTTACACCCCCCCTCCCCCCCAATTATTATTCTTCTACACACAGACAAGTCACTGCCTAAATCTTGCCACTGTGTCAGTGTTCACCATCACTTGCAGCTTGCCTCCATCAAAAATAAAAGAATAAAAATAAAGGGTCAGGCAAGGGTCCATGCAAGGACCACCTATCCACACACTGTATCCAACTAAATGTCCTTGGCTTTCCTTGTTCTGTACTGATATTTTTCTCCAAAGAATTTAAACTTTTCAGTATTCTCTGATGTATGTACAAACTAGATGATCATTCAAGGTAAAATACTAATCCCTGAAAAAAGGTGTGAGTGGAACGACAGAGAGAAGAGTATTTAGTGGTTATCCTGGGTTCTACGCTGGGCTTTGGCTCAGAATTGAGCACAGGTGATGGTGAAAGTGAACACAAGGCCTCAGTGGATCAGGAGCCCATCCTCGATGAATCAGTCTGAAGCAATAGACGGCACGCAAACAGACAAGCTGCCATCAATCACATATCACATTAACTGCCGTTATTGATAGGAGCTGCATTTAGTGCACGGGGAGATGTGGGGAAGACACAGAAATGGTGATATGAGCCAAACGGAACAATGGCCCAAGTGGGCAATTATTGTCTTGTAAACTCAACGTGTTTTAAGCATATTCATGTCAATCCGTCTATAACACAGAGCTTCATACTGTAATTATGACATTTGGGACTTGCTGTCAATTTTTTTAATGTTAGCTGTTACATGTGTGCCAGACAAGATATCCTAATATTCAGCATCACTCACTGAAGCACAGCACACATTTACTTGGTATATAAATACATATTTTGTCAGGGCCATGAAATTTTAAAGTTTTGCAGAAGCTGATCGCAGTTTATTTCTCACATCCAGGACTAGACTGAAGTACGCATCCCCCCATATGCGGAGAGTAACACTTAAGGTATGTTTTACAGACAAGGAAGAAGACTAGTTAATGAAACGTAGCAATTTAGCCTGCAGTACTTTGCCAGGGCTCTGGAGGGAGCTGTCACAGCAGATGCAGAACTAACCTGTGACACTGTAATGGAACACTTCTTGGCCAGCTCCTCCTTGGCCTCCTCACTGGGGTAGGGGTTGCTGAGGTGCGAGTAGAAGTACTCATTGAGGATCTCTGTCGCCTGCTTGTTGAAGTTCCGCCTCTTTCTCCTGGGGGAGGAAGCAGGAGGGGCACAGTCATGGGTGAGAGGATCATTCAGATCCAAGGATGTCACATGGAATTTTAAATAAAACAGTCTTTTAAGGGAACTGCAAAAGGAACAGTTAAGGCATGGTTACTCATTACACCTCCATTGTAACATTTCTTTTGTGCAAGAAAAGAAATATGAATTAATAAATATGTAAACATCAATACGGTTAGGAATCTGCCAACCCTTCTACTGCGGATGGCCTATTTGCATAAGACATGGACCATGCAGTATTTAGCAGGGTCAACACACACGTCCCTCTGGGTGTGGAACAAAGGGACTCATCTGTGCAGTGTAATCGCACCTAATGGACCTTCGCTCGAGGGACTGATGGCAGGGGCTGCTTCACAATTATTTTTTAAAAAAAAAAAAACAGGTTGGGAATAAAAACAAGGAAATGTAGAACATGGTAGAAGAAGGTTTCATGGTCAGTGAGACCGGAGGCAGACAGAGGAGCCCACGTTGCAGCTACTGCTGCTTGTTAGTCACACACACACACACACACACACACACACACACACACACACACACACACACACACACACACACACACACACACACACACACACACACACACCAACCTGGCGTCTAGGAATCTGGAACGCAGGATCATGACGGCTTCGCAGGTGCTCTGCTTGAGCTGCATCTGGATGGAGCTGAACTTGCGGTGAATGATGCTAACCATGCGCTCGATTTCCTTGGGCGAGATGGGCCGTGTGCGCGACTGCTCCCGCAGCAGGTTCATCACGTGGGTAGTGAACTCGTTGCATGCCTGCGGCGGGCAGAGACACGCCGTCGTTACAGAAGATGAGTCATTCGGCGATTCTGCGAATCAATGCGCCGGACACAGCACAAAAAACATTTGCCGATACACAGCTACGTTAGCGAAGCGCATATTTATAGCGCCGTCTTTGTAACGTGGACACTGGCACTGTGAGAGACACAGCTGGCAATACTAATGAGATCAGTCACTTTAGAGAGCGGTAAGATGACGGTACGTGGAATTTGTATTCAGCTGTCAGAGAAAAAGCGGTCCGTTGCTTGGGAGACCTTGGCACAAAACTCTTCGGCGTGTGCAGCGAACACACGTCCACATGGCGCTCGCAGTCTGATTCCGCATGGGTCACATTTCCATCCCAGGCAGACACGGGACGGGCCTCGCAGGCCTGCCTCGAGTTTCGCAAGGCATCGCTCTACATGACAGAAACACGGCTAGCGAAAGGGGGCGTTCCGCAAGACAGACAGCAGAAATGACAGCCTTTCGCTCGTGACAAGTGCACCTGTTCACGTTCAGCGCTTTCAGACGTGAGCCTCCGCGACACCGCAGTAATCTCTCTTTGTGCAGTTCGGCACGGGAACATGTGACGATATTAGTCATCTCTCCTTCGCCCTGCTGAGAGTGAGTGTGTTTGTGTGTGTGTGTGTGTGTGTGTGTGTGTGTGTGTGTGTGTGTGTGTGTGTGTGTGTGTGTGTGTAAGAGAATAAGAGAGAAGCAGATGCCAGATGCAGGCACTCTTCTCATGGATAGACTGTTTATAACAAGGACTACACCCCCTATACTGACAAGGTGGCTGGGAGAACACACTTGTGTGCAAACTTACACACCTCCACCAGTTCTCTCCCTCATTACCTGTTTAATTAATCCAACATTACATTTCCAAATGTAAATTGTCAATTACATTTAATTTCTTTTCAGGATCTCTGCTTCTGCCGCACAAAATCAGAGTCTGGGTCGGCGTGTGGGATTTCACTTATATATTCCATGGCCGCATCGTTGAATATGTGTGGAAAGTGCGGTGTGTGTGTTCCTATGAAAGGCACATGTGAGATGTGTTGGATGTGCAGGGAGGGGTACCTGTGTTCCGCTGCCATGACTCGCTGTGTAACTTGGACTGCCTCTCCAGCCGCCCTGGTATACCATCTTGAATATACAAACCAGGGACACGTGATGGCGGTACACTCACATGACCGTTCACCTCGTTCTACTCTCTCTGACTGCAAGGGGCAGCAACACTGACTTGGATAGTGGTACATGGACACAGTAAACTATCTGTATAGCGCTGCATACAGGGACGGTTCTCACTGGACTGGGCTACGCCACACTCAGATACACTGCATGCACAAAGGATGGCATCCAGGCACATGGCATGCGATGTAGGGGCATGACTCTGTGTGTGAGACCTTACACGGTGTGTGTTGGGTCAATTGCTATGAAGGGATTAATCACCTTTGCATTACATTACTTCATTTAGCTGATGCTTTTCTCCGAAGCGACTTACAATGTTAATCTACTTAGTGATTTACTCATTTATGCAGCTGGATCATTTTTACTGGAGCAATTTTTTAGGTTAAGTATCTTGATCAAGGATGTTGCAGCCAGAGGTGACTGAAACCTACAACCTTTAGGTGCAAAGGCAGCAGCTCTAACTCCTATACTACCAGCTGTCCCTATCCTGTATAGGCACCTCAGAGCATATGTTTTATTATTTTGTTTATTTTAAATTTTGCTATTGCAGAGTCTCCCTCTCTTGCTGTTTACCCCCTGGAGCACATACTATCCAGCAAGAGTGAAGCTTAGTGAATAATTTCCCTGCACAGAGGAGTGTGTCCATAAGGCTGCCTGTCTAAAGAACCTGCTCCAGCCCAATCACAGATAGTGGCCAGGGGCTCGGGACAGAACGCAGCCCCACAATGCACTACGGTACATTGTGATTTACAGCAGCGTTGTGCTTCCTGCAAGTGAGATCACGTCCCAGAGAACGCATTCGCCTTCGTCAACAGACAGCAGGGATCGCAATGACTAAATAATAATCTCCAGAGTTATTTCAGAAATGACACACATACCCGAGGCGCTGTTTTTTGATCTCTTCCCCCTTTAATAACATGAAGAGGAAGCGGCACAGTACTTCAGTGAAAGGGTGAAATTTGATAATCTGACAGCCTTCGAATAGATAAGACAAATTAATAACAGATAGCAGAGAGCTGACAGCAAGGGTGGGCGTGGAGGTGGGGGGTGCGCCAAATCCTGAACACCTGACAATAACAACAATAACAACAACGCTGTGTGTCTGGGAATCCCACACGGAGCTCCAGCCACTCCGGTGTGAGACCAGCGCCCAAGTTGGAAATGAGGTGGGAGGTGGGAGGTGAGTCGGTGGCCTGCAATGGGGATGCGCGTGATGACCGTCAAGGAAGAACGACTCGACGCGCCCTCACCTGTTCGTACTTTTCCAGCTCGGTGTGGTAGATCTGTCGGATCTGGGACAGCTTGGCCCTGTAGTCCGAGTGCTCGGCCGAGTTGTCGGAGCCGGCCCCCCCGGCGGCAGCTGCGGCGGCAGCGGCGGCTGCGGACCCACCCCCTTTCTCCGGGCCTGACACGCCCTCTGCCAGAAGCATGTTATCCAGCCGCATCAGCTGGGCATCTGGGGGCTCTTCCTCCTGAGCTCCACGGATACTGAGCACTGCAAGGATATGGACACGGACACACACACGTTAGGCAACGGTCACACACCTCCAGAATGGAAGAGCAGCCCTTTACTGGGCCCAAGCACCCAGGTGACGACATGGACCAAGGTACTGCTCCGGAATTACTCTAGAGCTGGGCAGGAAACGGGTGGAACCAGAAAGTGATTAAGGCAAAAGCACAAGTTAACAAAAAAACAACAATTAAACCAATCTTTTTGGTATGCAAGTGCCAGGCTGAACCTCTCACAGGAATTTGTTTAAAGAACAATCAAAAAAAAAGAAAAAAAACACACACAGGTCGACCTGCTTCTTCAAGCACACGGCAGTGAGCAAGTGACTGTTTACAGTGCGAAAACCTCACGGGTCTCTTTCCGGCGAGGTTTCAACGAGTGCTTCGACACACGCAGCCGTGGATCTTGCCACCTCGCAACCCCGTCACTGATATATCGCCGGCCCTTCTGCTGCTCATTGCTTTGCCGTAAAATGCTGCAGCGACACACTGTTTTGGCAAGCCGCTAGATAATTAAACCATCATTTCATCAATTAGAAACATCATCTAAATGGAAAAATCCCCAGCGGTCTCCTTAACACACTGCTTTTCTACACCTCCCTTTAAAATTGGTCCTAGTTGCTCTGAAATTTATGTTTCTCGCAAAGCCAGCGTTGTTACACCAAAAATTAACTCGGTGGAATGAACAAATAAAAACAAGTGTGTGGAAACACCGTCCCTCGCTGTGCAAAAGCAGCCTAAGTAGGAACTCTCTAGAACCGCTGTTATTGATCTCTGCGTTTTGGCTGTACAAGGTTGTGTGTCGTTTGATCCCCTGCTTCCGTGGGGCATCCTGGAGGGCTCTGTCCCCCCCGCCTCCACCGAGAGCACTGAGAAAGTTGCGCAGCAGTTCTCCAGCCATCATGGGCAGGGGGCATCTGATCCTGAAGCCCTTGTCAAAGTAGGTAGAACAATTGTGGGAATCGGGGGGGGGGTGTCTGAAAACAAAAGAGCACCCCTCCCAAAGGGGGGAACACGAGCTGCTGGGTGGGCCATGCATTTCTTTACCTCCAGAGACCTGTTGCAATGAAATGACTAAAGAAAAACACTTTGAGGTTCACGATTAAAGAACATGCTGAATTCTTCAATAAATCAGCTCTCACTTAGGCTTCACATTGTTAATTAAATGTGTGACCCTTCTTGTGCTCAAAAAAATTTTAAATGACAAAGGTTTAAAAAAAAAAAAAAAAAAGCCTGGTGAGGTTTGAAAAAGAAAAAATAAAAATGCGCAGTAATTTTTCTCAACCCAACAACCATCACTTCTCCCAAAACAAGTATTCTTTTCTAAAAATTCAAGTTAAAAAAATTGTGCTGAACACAATCGTTTTGCAGGTGGTTTTTCTGAAGACCATTTAGACCTATTGATGCAGTGACTCCCAAAAGGTAGTTTGAGATGTTTTTGCACCACGGAGGGTTGTTCGAACCCTGACGTCAATGTGTCCCACAGCCGGTGGACAAAGTGTTGTGAGAAGTCCACACACACAGGTCACACTCAGGGAGCAGATCTGCCCAGTACCTTAAACATGATAAATTTATTTAGGAAAAACTGCAGCTGTACCTTCAGGGGTCGTTATGGCAACATCCCATGTACACGTCCAGGCTGAGGACTGCCACCAGCAGACCGAGAGCAAAGCACCGGTTACTCGCATCCTTCACCATTAGCACCGCAGCTCCTCTTTGCTTAATAATGAGCATCACGGCATCTCAGCATCTTAGCAGGGGGTTGGGAAGCAGGAGCCCCATGATGCACTGCTCTCCCTCCTGGACTGACACTGCAGTGGTGGCTCCAAATGCTCTTCTCCTCCATGGCCACTAGAGGTCTCTCTTAGTGCTCCAACCGCTCTCCGAACAGCGCTTCCAAAGGGGGACCTACCTGCAGCACATCTTACACCCAGTTTACCACAACCTGTGAACAAAGGACCTTCAGCTGCTAACCGTATATAAATGTTGTTCTCACCCAACATACTGGCTTTCTTCTCTATTAACGCTTAGCCCCCATGACCACAAAGGCATGATGGTGCCCAGCCCCCAAGTAGAAAGATGACCAATTAAAAATGGTGCCAAAAACAAATTAAGAGAGAAATGTTATCTCATTGTCTTGAGCTGCCTCCGGCGAGCATCAGCCGCGGTCAGCAGACGAAGCGGCCCGCCTCATTAGCCCGCAGACAATGGTTCGTTTCGGGGAGGGGGGGGGTGCCCCCGCCTCGGCTCAGCTCGCGCTCCGGCCTCAGATGAACTGGCCACCAGGATGAGAACGAGTCCTGCTGTTGGACCAGCAGGGGGCTTCCACCCGGCCACCTCCCGTCAAAGCCCAGATCCTCTTTGTTTTATTTTTCTTGAGCGGACCCAGAATGCAAATGTCATGACTGCTGGCGAGCAGACAGGGTCGGGGGTTCAGGCCGCGGGCACAGTGGCCAAGGACCGAGCTAGGGGAGTGGTCCCTCCCACCCCTCAGGCGCCCCACGGGGACTGTACAAACATCCTGTTTCATTAGCGCGTGTCCTTCAGCCAGCTGACAAGGTAGAGGAGTGGGAAAACAAATACAGTTCACCCCACCCCCAACACCTCCCAACCGGCCACATGCTTTGACTCCTCAGCCCTACGTGATCTCATCAGTCTCCAGGAGGCGCCGTGATCGTTTCCGGAGACCACACTGAACTCTCCAGACCCTCTGTTTCCCAGGAGTCCGTTCCTCAGTTCATCTGGCCAACGTGATTTACAAAGGTCCCCATTTCATCTCGCAAAACCTTCAGAATGGAGTATAAAACATTTTTTTCTGCTGTAACTACCTCATAAATACCAGAGTCAATGAAGCACAAAAACAAGCCCATAGTTCAAAACATAAAATTAATAGTGAGACGGAGGAGCAGCACTTCATCACGTTTAACTTTTCGCAGGTACTTCCGGAGCCTTCCTCTCTAACAGCACACGCTGCTATTATTTCAGTGCTGAAAATTAACACTAGAGCGACACGTGTGTAAAAAGGGAAACGAGTTTTTTAAATCCAAGAAACACGGTAAAAATAGCAAGGTGTGCTGAAAAGAGTTTGCATTGTTCACTATTTTTGTCATACAAAGAAGCATCAGCCACGTGGGGTGGAAAGAGTGGAGCAGGGTAAAATGTAGCCCCCCCTACCCGACCCACACACGTCTAGACTGCCGCATGGAAATGGAATACCGAGGCTAGAGAAGTTCAAGCTACAGTTCCATTATGTGTTCCAGCCCCCTGCTTTGCATTTGCGACTGTTTATTTTACTTGGCTGAAGTATCGTCGCCATCAGTCTTCTAGAAAGAGGGAGGTTGGCAAGAGACTCGATCCACTGCCAACCATTTGTTACAAAAGCCTAGGGGGGGTGGTGGAAACACGATACTTGTCTGGAGGAACACAAGCATGGACACCTGACACCTTCAGTGCTGTGCTCCATTCTTGCGGAGTCTCTCTCTTGAACAAACTTTAACATCAAGTGATCTCAGACTCCGACCAGACCATCTAGCAGCACAATCACCTTGTAGATCCACTCCGAATACCAAATCCATCTAGCGACAGACCCATCTTGTAGCCCCAACCCATCAAACGGCAGACCCACTCTGGAGACCCAACCTATCTAATGACAGACCCGATTGCCTTGGCTTCGGTGAGTGCAGAGTATTTTGTTAAAACAGCTTCAACATATGCAGCAAAACAGCTTAAGTAAAAGTTCCCCCTCCACTTCTCTTCCTGGACAAGTAAGGACAGTGTGAGGCACCTGATTCACTGCTGGGTTGGGGTTCAGAGCCTCCGTGGCAATTAACATTTGAAAAGTGACATGTGCTGTATGAGATGAGGTGTTGAGAAGCCTGTGCTGAGAACAGGGTCAGATACAATGTGCGATACAGCCATTCGCACCCAGGCATTCTCTCCAAGTCCAACCGACAGCAGTGCTCATCTCCACGAAAAACAGGAGGCTGACGGGGGGATCGCAGAGTGCGAAACCCCAAATTCCTCATTACCGTTCCTCCTCCTCTTAATCCCGTCTTTGAAGCCCTTTCTCAAAGAAGATTCTGGTCCGAATTGTTTTCATTCCACCGTGCGCTACGGAAACAGGAACAGGCTCTGTCTTGTGGTTGCGGCTGCCGGCCGCTTGAAAAACGTCTATCAGTTAGGGGGGTGTGCTCCAGAGAGGGGTGGAAATCATCCGTCATTGACAGCAGACCTCTGGATCCAAGCTACCCCACAGCTGCTCTCCATTCTTCGAGCTGCCATGAGAAGCATGTTGCTTACTGAGTGAAACTGAGTCTAAACTGGCTTCCAGAAAGTTTCTCCAAAAGCACTTAACTCTTATGCTGTGATAGAATAAAAGTGCAAGAAAATTGTAAAAAATAACTTTAAAAATGTTGTCTTGTGTGATAGCGGAACAAAAGGGCGGGAATGCAAAAGCGGCAGTAGGTGGCGTTGTGTTCAGGGACCAGTGCCTTGCAAATTGTGGTTCCTGATCCAAAATTCCCTGCTGCTGTTGTACCCTTGATTAGAGTACTCACCCTGAACTGATAAGTTTATCAAGAGAACATGAAAAACACTGGTATCCGTTACATATTATTATATTATTTCAATTATTTCACTGAAACCGGTTCGTCTGGAAAGTCTGGAAGGGAAATTTAAAGATGGCAAATAATGATTTATTTGTTCCGTTCATATCCTCTAGCACACAATTAAAAAGAATGAAATGGATTAAATAAATACAATTAATAAAGGAATGGGGGGGGACTTCCCATCTTAAAACTCACTTCCCTGTGGCTCATAATTAGGCCCGAGCATCACAAGGCACTTTATTTTGATTCTGTAATGGCGAGCTAATTGATTTGTCCGTATGCAGGCGGGCTCTCGCTCTGGCTCCGGAGCATCCCTGTTCGGAACTCACTCAGCCACCCGCTGACGAACATCAGCTTGCTCTCTGAGGGATAAACAATTATCCGAGTGCCTTCTTCCCATCTCCCCCGGCTCCCGCCACAGCAGCGCTCATTGGAAGTCTCCGATGGACACCCTTCTCCCGTTTGGAGGCGTTTCAAAGACGACTTGTTGCAAGACAAGCCCCTAATCGCCGTCCCCCGGCGGCCAACGTGCTGTTCCCACTCGGCTGCCCATTAGCCAGCCTCTGATGTGCTCATTCGGCACTGGCTGTTCGCTCCCGGCCTTAGACCAGGGATGTGAACCGGGACCCCTTCTGGTTCTGTGTGCAGGACCACCTTTCCATGCAGGAAGGTTAGCATTCCTACACGTGCTCCTGTTTGAGAATAAAACTGTGCCACAGAGTTGTTAGAGTGTCTCCACAAACAAAAAAAAAAAAAAAGGGGGGGGGGGGTGATGTGTATAATGTATACACACACGCACACTGGCTGAAACCGCTTGTCCCGAGCGGGATCGTGGCGAACTGGAGCCTAATCCAGCAACACAGGGCACAAGGCACCCCAAGCAGGACTTGAACCCCAGACCCGCCAGAGAGCAGGACCCGGCCAAACCCACCACACCACCGCGCCCCCCACATATAGTGCATAGTGCATTACTAATTCACGTAAATACATATTTATGGAACATTCTCTTCAAAGTGACTTATAATGTTAAGGTTACAATTATTTACCCATTTAGATAGCTGGGTAACTTCACTGAAGCATTTTAGGGTAAGTACCTTACTCAAGGGTACTACAGCTAGATGTGAGACTTGAACTTGCGAGCTTTGGGTCCAAAGGCAGCAATATAAATCTATATAAAAACATTAATGTAACTTTAAAAAGAAAAAAGACATTTCAATGTCTGCGTGCATCACTAAGGCAGCCCTAAATTCTAAGCGTCGGCGGTGGGACGATATCTTGTATTTTGGGGTGCATGCAGGCTGCCACGGGGCGCCGTGCTTCCCCTTACTTGTTTCGCAGCCGCCGCCGCTCTCTGTGCTCTCCAGGTAATGTCTTTCCCCGCCTGTCATTAACAAAAACACGGCACACGCGCTCGCGTGGGCCTCCCGCTCTAATGCAACGGCGCCCCTAGATGCTGAAATATTAATTTGTGCCGCTATAAACAGAGCCGCAGATCATTTCGACTTAACCCTTACTCTCGGGCAGGCTTTAATTGAACAAGGACAAAGACAAATCCCAGCTCTCCGGGCTCATGAATAATTGAGTCCAGTCCAGAAGGACGGAGGAGGTCCCATCTGCGGAGCACGCGGCGTTGGCAGCCGGCACGATGAAAAATTCAAATGACTGCGGGCCACCCTGCTATTTATTGACTAATTGACGAAAAGCAGGGAATTCTGCCGCTTCTCCTGCACGCGATGGCCACCAAGTCGAGTCGCCGTGCGGCTGCCGACACCCCCTCTGTACCCGTGGTCCCTGACCGGACCAAGCGTGTGTGTCGTTGGGAAGCGTCATTAAACAGACGGAGAAAACAAGACAGTGATAAACAAACAAACAAACAAATGGAGCAGCCACTGTTGTGGGGGTGAGGGGCGACCGAGCTGGAGGAGCAGCTGCATAACGGAAGACTAACCAAGGCCTCCTTGGCTCTGTGAAAGCGGGCTAAATTAAACCATCTTTAATTAATGACGCCAAAGTGTTCTGTCACAATTAGGAAGATGTATGGTCAAACAAGCAAGTTGTGATGTTTCTGACAGAAATGATAAAAGTTTCTCCATCTCTGTCTGGCAGCTCCCCCGGCCGTTGGAACGGCTCCATTTCGCGTCGATACCGTAACACGATCCGGTGGGGGGTGGGGTGGGGGGGGGTGCGCTGATGCTCGCCGCCGGTCCCGATGGGACAGCCACAACATCGGGACTACTTTAGCTGGGGATGGCCTCCAGCACCGAATTCCACAGCACAAAAACGCGTACGCACGCACACACACACAGAAAATCCAAAACTGGGTTTGTGGCCATGAAACACTGACACAGACATACAGCCTGGAGACCAGTGTACACATTCACCATTTTATTACATACCGAGGGCATTATTTCCTCAGCAGTCTGTCCTGCTGTATGTAAACTGTAAACACAGAGCAACACTTCAAATAATCATGTGTACTGCGTGTGTATAGAGCACGTGTGTGTGTGTGTGTGTGTGTGTGTATACAGGATATACGCACTGAAGATGTCACATACACACCAACCATAAAAACACAAAAGTTTTGAATGCCACCACACATTTGATGTTTCACTTTAACACTTTATTTCCCTTTTTCCATTAATAGTGAAAGTTAAATTTGGTTACTGGACAGCTGCATTTGTACTGATGCCACAACGGATCCCCCCCATTATAACACTCAGTGTTTTCCATAACACACTCCCTACTTCTGGATGGGTGAAAAATAAGAGTACTGGGTTGCTTTGAAAAATACATAAATTTAAAGAACTACATCCTGTACCACAAATGACTTGCTTACTTTTTCCTCTGTATTCCTGACACAAATTTCACACTTTGTCTTTACATACTGCATTCAAATGCAAAAGAGCTGCTTCAAAGAATGAAATATGTCCATTTCAGAATAATCGCTAGAAGGATTGCATGAGACACACAATGGGGGGGGGGGGGTTTACACAATACAGACAAAGCACAGCAAATCAATTAAAATTAACACAAAATGCACTTAAATAAGAAGCGCAAACAAGGCTCTAAATAATTAACCCCTGTAGGTACGGTTGCACCGCGCTTAGGGGCTCCGTGAGAATTTATGGTGACAACGTCGGCCCTGTTTGTTTGCCTTGGTGATTCAGTGGGTGCACTTCATTGTGGCTTCGCCGGTTAATAAATCACGGTGGCGGTGGCGGCCCCTTGCCTGACGCGAGCATGTGCGACGGTGGGCCTGTCACATAGCAGGCACCAGAACCAAAGCGACAGCTACATGCTAATTTAACATCAGCGTCATTCATTACGGCAGCGCGGCGGAATGGAAGAGCCGCTGGAACACCGCGGGAGGAAGACAGCGGATCAAACCGCTCAAATACAGCGCTGCGCCCGTCCCCCTTCTCCGGAATTTCTCTCCCCCCTTCCAAGCGAGGCGCGCCTTCGAAGGCCTCCTCCTCCTCCAATGCGGCTACAAGTCCCAGGAGGCGTCCGCACACACCAGTGCGGGTGCCGTCTTCTCCGCCAGCGCGCGCGGAGGCACCACTAACACAATAACGTAAACGGAACGGCCCGTTGCGGTTCTCAAGAGCCAGACGCAATTACTCGATGTTCTAGGCAGCAGCCACAACAATCGTTATCGACTAATTTGTTTCCTTTTTCACGAATAAGGTTTCGCGGGTCGACGGCTGAGGACGCGATGCAATACGTCTGAATAAACATAACATTACGAAGATCGGCGATTCATCGGGGACATTGAGACTTGGACAACCCACCTACTGCGGTAATGGCAAGCGATTACCGCACATATAGTTCCCTCATCTTATTAAAACCATCTCAGAGATCATTACCATGAAAAGAAGCGCACCATTAAAACATCCGCTGGAGCTCTGAGCGACGCTCCTCCGACGACCGGCGACCAAAACAAACCAACAAATGGGACGAGAGGTGAAACCATTATAACGTAATTGGACCACGGCTGGAGAAAAGTGCCCTCACCAGGAGGTGGCTGACCACGTACGTCGGAAAGATGGACCGACAATGGAACAATGAAACAAGCTCAGAGTTTGGGGGGTGCGGGGTGGTCGACGGAACGGGGCTGGGGGGGCAGAAACAGAATATAAAAGTAAGGTGTCAATTAAAAGAATGAACCCCAGTGCGTTTCTGGGGTGACAGCTGGCAGGAGCGGATCTGACAGCCGTCACATTAGCCGGCTTTGGTGGCCCCCTGTCCACCCGAGTCCCCAGAGCGCATGACCAGTGGCGGCGAGGCGAGTGGACAGGCGCACGCTCCGCTTGGTGTCTGCACACCTCCCCTCCAGCTATTTCTAATAATGGTAATTATTGTCACTGGGGGGTTGAAGCAGGCCAAGCCAGGCCCGGGGCAGCCGGTAATGAAGCAGTCAGCGGCACGAGAAACGCGTCTTTCCGGGCCGTATTGTTAGCGAAAGGCCTTCCTTAAAGAACCGCACTCCTCATTCAAAGCAGGCGACACATTAGGCCTGAGGTCACTTCCCCCTTTCTTTAAGGTGCATTAAAACACACACACACACATTTACCGCGACTTGACCTATTCTGTACTCATAAACTAAGTAGCTTGAGGCTTTATAAAAATCTTTAGGGTTAAGAACATGTTCTTAATCAATGCAGAGATCTTTAACGCATTAAATTTGAGCCAAAAAAAAAACTAAGTGGAAGACTAACAAAACTGCAATTTGCTGTGACACAATTACATCTATTAATTTAACCAACACTTTTCTTCAAAGCGACTTACAATGTTGAGTTACTTACAGTTCTTTACCCATTTATGCAGCCAAGTAATTTTACTGGAAACATTATGGTAAGTACCTTGCTGAAGGGTACTACAGCTAGAGATGGAATTTGAACCTGTGACCTTTAGGTCCAAAGGCAGCAGCTCCAACCACTACACTACCAGCTGCCTCATATTAAATCAAAGTGGAGTTTATTATTTACATTGTTTTTAAAAAAAACTGGACACCCAGCAGTATCCCACTTTCTGTACCTGCCATTAGCAGTGTGACACACATAGATGCGGGCACGTACACGCACACACAGCACCCTACAACAGGATGCAAATGGGTGAGCCGAGCCTCGTCTTGAACCCCGACATGTACCGTAAACAGTGGCCTGCGGAGCTGTATGCTCTCAGCCTGCTGCCCTGCGCCGATGCCCAAGAGGCGCAGTTGATGGGCCTGCACTGTCACGTCATTAGTGGTGGCCCACCTCAACTCGCAGCTCTTTATTAAAGCCATTTATTCAGGAGCACTAATGAGTGTGTCACGCTTTCAAACTGTGCACGTGACCGCCGTCGCTGTCACCGCAGGCCTGCGAAGTAGCACAGAGATGCAGGATTTTGCTCGCTGGGGGCCTCAGCTCCCTCACTTCCACAGCCCCTTCATCGCCAGGAGCCGAATGACCGGTGACCAGCTAGCGCTCTGGTCGGGCCCTCAATCTCCTACGGCCCTGGCCTCTTCAACTTTGGGGGTAGTGATCTGCCCCTGTGGGGGTCAGCGAGTTCCGTATTCATTGAGTGCATCACAGTCACAGGCTTCACCTCACAGTTTCCGTTCCACTCAGCAAATACAGTACAGGACAAACAGTCCCTTCCCACTTCACCTACAGGGGCTTCCTGGGATTATTCGTATTTGCATTGCGGTTTCTACTTTCAATATTTCAAATAGAAGTCCAAATAAAATTTCAAAAATTCCAAACAGCATTTCTTAGAAGGGCTTTAAAAGGCAGAAAAATCCCACAGAGAGCAGAGATATTTTGTTGCCTCTGATGACACGAGAAGAATGAAACCGTGTGGTCAGTCTGTTGATTGCAGAAGCTTTTTTTTTTAATTTTTTTAATATAAATATGAAATTTGAGAAGGTTAAGATGGAAGGCGTGCACTGCCAGTACCTGCACGAGGGTCCTTATGGGTGTGGGGTATGATCGCCAGAGCCAAGACACGATGGCTCCACCCCATCGGCAGGCAGGCAGGCAGGCAGGCAGGCAGGCGAGGGAGCTGTTCTCCTGGGCCTGGCGCTCGGGTTCGCTTGCATGGCACATTTCATAAGGCTCCGCTCTTTGACTGCCGATGAGTTTATGTGAACGTAATTAACAGTAATTAATCCTTAATTACTGTAATTAGCCAAGTCGCAGTAAATTAAACCACATCTGGAGCAGATGAGGGCTCGCGAGCGCGGCCCCGCCACCGTTTTCACGCCGAGAGACGCTGAATTCATCTGACAGCATTTGTTTAAGTCTACCTGTTACGTCGGGCCTCTCCAGCTGAAGCCTTGTTTGTTCCGGGTTCCGGGTTCCTGGGTCCCCCTGCAGCACCACCTGCCCCAGGACAGCAGCGGGGCGAGGAGGAGGATCCACGCTGCAGGACACGACGCATCTCCTTCTGCTGTACGGGAGACATTCCCCTAAGCCACCGTGCCAAGAAGCTCGCCATATGTGTGCTTACGAAGCGAAGTGCTGCACGCCCATAGGGCCCCGCGCCATCGCCCCACCGCTGTACGTACAGCACGCACTCTCACCGAACACCGCAAACACTTTCTACACAACTGCTCTCTGGAGATGGCGCTAATTGGTCCACTATTAGTTTATTCTAAGCGAAGACTTGACCAAAAATAATAAACGGCACAGAAACCCAGCACTGTTCGGCTTCCCAAGTATTTCCGAGGGCAAACAGCTTGAGGAAATTCAAGGCGGTGTGACAGCCAGGGATGGAGCGGGTGGACTACGCCCCCCCCACCACCACCCCCGAGCGCGTACGTGTCCACTTCCTCTCCCACGGTGTTCGTGATAGGTGCTCCACACAGAGGCGTCCTGGGTGCTTCTCTGCATGCCAGCACTAGAGACTCCCTCCAAACAGCTTTTTATTTCGGCCTTTTTTTTTATTCCTGCAGAAATAAATAATGCATTAGGCGACATGCTGCGCCGGGGAGCTGCTGTTGTCACAGTGGGGTTCAGTGTCCTCCCCCCACTGCTCTCCAGCACTTCCTAAAACAGCCATGCACTCCGCTCCTTCCCGTTCTACCGCTCCAGATTAATTACACACTTTAATGAGATGAATTATTAATGGCGGCCTTACTTGGCAGTTTAAGGAAATGCAGTGGAGCAGTCAATGGAGAGCAATGGGTTCCTCGTCCTCATTATAACATCACACGCCGCCTGTGGGACTGATATTATAGAGTGATAGAAATAATAGGATTTTGAATTTAACATAATACACGTACAGTAAGCCGTTATGAGTCTAATATATTCAAAATGAAGCATGGCGCGCGTTGCAGAGGGGATTTTTCATGAAATTATGCCATGGTAATTGCGGGCCGAAGGGAAATGAAAGGAGAGACAGCCTGGGCAGATAGCGCGACAGCTCCACGTAAGTCAGAGCTGCTCTGATTCGGAGGGGTGGTGTAGGGTGGGGGTCGACTCTTTCAAGTCGAGCACAATTTAAAAAGGTCCAATTTCGTTCCTAAACATGGACTTTAGAAGAGGGATCACGCGAGACTCCTTGAGTTTGCTCCCAAAACAAAAGCGTTCAAGGCGCAGTTGCTTTCGCGCCATAGACTTAACCCGGAGGGCCGAAGGGACGAAGGATGATGTGATACCAGAGCGTCGGCCTCTTGAATCCATCAATCACGGTGCTGGGGATTAAGGCACCGAAGGGTACCGTGTGGAAACCAATCGGCACGGGGGAGACATGCCCGTAAACCGGGGAAGGCGAGGCGAGTCGAGAGCCAATTACAAGCGAGGGAGAGAAAGTGGCACGTCTCCGTGACCTGCAGTGGGGGACATGGTGGGGGACACGTTGGTGCTTCCTGCAGTGGGACTCTGTGACAGCCTGAAGGCACGACGCAAATGTGAGGGCCTATTATTTTAATAACAGGATGCAGCCAGTCAGTTTCTCCAGCCACGGCCTGAGGGGGGCTTCTCACTCCAGATATTTGGTTCTTCTATGTGCCAACCACTTAAAACACACAAAAAAAAAAAAAACGGGGGGGGGGGGGGGGCGGTTATTGAGTCTCTGTCCCTTGGTAACCAGTAGGTTGCTATGTAAAACGCAATTTAAATAAAACCTCAAGTTCTTTATTTTCTGTGTAGCACCGCTATTCCTCGATGGACAAGACATTTGGACAAAGAGGTCATCAACCACCGACACCGTTTTACAAATTTCCTTTCGGCATCTCCCCCCCTGCAAATTAAACGTCCTACGGAAGCATTCATAACACCTTTGCGTTGCTGGCGGTCCCGCTGTAGCGTCGCGTCTCGGAAAGCCTCTGGCCACGGGATGAAACGCTGCATATTCGCACCACGGTGTCGACAAAAGAGCTTAAAAGGGCGTTATGTGAAATGACACTCATAATTGTAATGCGTTCTGACATTGTAATAAAGGCTTAGCCAAGGAGCTCAGAGGGTCACAAAGAATCATTTTAAATTTGGTGTCGCTGCAATTATTCGTCAGTGGTGTCTCGCTGTTAGCATTAAGGGTATAATAATTGTTTTCTGCTCTTAACAGCAACTTTACTATGAAGAGTGCAGCCAAAGGAGAAAATAAAAAATAAATAAGAACTTGGTTTACCGTAGAGCGCCTGGGAAAAGTTTCCAATGTGTCACTGCCGAAATCTCGGGGGACTTTCCATTTGCAAGTCCTTGTGTATAAAGCGTTCCCAGTGCTAACTTTGCTCTTGGCATTCTTGGAAAAACAATGCAAACCATCAAAAATATCAGACTTGATTAGCGGTAGCTCTGGCGTCATACGGGCTTAGAGACGACCAGCAGTCTGCAGCGCCATCTCCACGAAGCCCAGGAGAGAAGTGCATGAGCGCTGCTATTCTTACAGGAGCAGGAAAACTTAATGACTTTATAATAGTAAATATCCTATTTTAAGATGTATTAAGGAAGAATTATTTTCATTTATTGTATTTATTTATTTTAAATGTGACAATGTGGAGAAAGCGATTACTAACCTCTAACAAACACATAAACATAAACTTTAGTTTGCTAAATTTTTAAGGGCACCAAGCAGCTTCGTGATTAAAGCTGTGGCCGTGCAATCTGAAGGTTGTAGCTTCGAATCCCTATGCCTATCCTAGTACCCAACGACATAGTACGGGCAGCTGGTAGCATAGTGGTTAGAGCTGCTGCCTTTGGACCCGGGTTCAATTCCCACCTCCAGCTGTATCACCCTTGAGCAAGGTACTTAGCCTAAATTGGTCTGGTAAAATCAAGTTGCTGTATAAATGGGTAAATAATTGTAAGCAGCTTAACATTGTAAGTCATTATTGAAGAAAAGTAGCAGCTAAATGAGTAAATGTAAATGTAGCCTTGATCAAGGTACTTGGACTAAGTACATCCAGCTGTATAAATAAATAGGTGGAGTAGCTGTATGCAGCTTTGCATAGAAATGTAAAAGTAACTGTGGTGTCAACTAAATAATAAATCACTATGTTTCGTGACTTCTATTATATACTGATGTGAAGATATGCAGGCCTGGGCTGGATAGGACACCCAGACACATGTTGCATGTTTATAAAAATCCTTATATTCATTTGCTTGCAGACTTTCACTGGACTTCCCCAGAATTAGATATACAGCAGCCTTAGTTTTACCACATTTGTACTGTACCTGTATTGCACTTGAACAGCAAACAGTGCAACGCTTAGCAGCATTAAACCTCTCTTATACCCATTTCTTTTGTTTGGAATAAGCTTTGGCTAGTTATTTATTGTGTATTCCCACATAATAAATTGCCTTGATTATGCAGATATGTTCATACGGAAAATGTGTAAAGTCCTTCAAGACCAGGGTGCAGAGCAATGTCTTCTCGAAGCAGAGAGCAGACAACACAGCAGTCCAGATGGACCTGCTACACCACGTGCCCCCATAAATGTACACTTAAAGTAAGTACAGATGAGCCTTAAATCACGGCCACTGAACGTAAAGTTCTATCGCGGTTATTGGTTAAGGACAAAGTGACAAATCATAAAAGTGTCGCGTTACCGTTTCATTTCCATATCAGATTAGCTTTAATCACAGTAATTAGTGATCGGGGGGCTCTGCAGCCTGGCGCGGTGGGAAAGCACCTCTCTGGAGAGCCAGACATGGGGACTCACGGGCCCCTGGGGACACAGACATCATGAGGCCAAACCATGGAAAAGCACTCGCGAGTCTTCAGGTCGACCATGTCGGAGCCGCTCATTACCATAAATCCTATATGGGTCACACAGCAGATGCAAATGTAGGTCAGAAGGAACCTCTGTTGTCAATCAAGAGACAAAAAAAGAAAGGAGATGGGGGGGGGGGTGAGGGTGCGAGAACACGGCCTGCGTGCCCCAAACGTATTAGCGAAGGGTCTATAGCTGCATCACCTTGGGGCTTTCTTCAGGAGAGCTGCACCAAGGAAAAAGGAGTAAAAGCACAGCTTTACCTTGCTGTGTGTCACATGCTGTTGACTGGTCCACACTGGGCACAAGCCGAAACACTGATGTTTCACGCTGGGGTGAGGGTTGGGGATTGGGGGGCGGGGGGAAGGGGGACTCATCCTGTTCCGACTCAGAGCACAATCAAGTTATCCTCTCTAATGCGCGGCCACTGAGTAGCATTAATGTCAGGGAAATTTAATTCCCATGTCCAGTACCGGCCCCCAACAAACAATACTGCAGCAATACCACACTCGTGAAAGACGCTGCCATCGACGCAGGGTAAT
Source organism: Scleropages formosus (assembly GCF_900964775.1). Lineage (NCBI taxonomy): Eukaryota > Metazoa > Chordata > Actinopteri > Osteoglossiformes > Osteoglossidae > Scleropages > Scleropages formosus. The sequence continues at coordinate 9,301,920 of NC_041808.1, read as the reverse complement.
CCAGCAATGTTGCCGAACCCCCCCTCCCACTTCACACAGACCAAAACACACCGTATCTCCAAAATAAGATAAAGAATCATAGGGCACTTAAGTATTTTTATTGGATACTTATTAAAAACGGGGAGAGGAGGTCAGACTGTGCCTGCTGACCATAGACACCTGGTCCTCTCGCACGGTCATCTGCTCTCCACTGAGCAAATCGAACACTGGTGGCACCCCAGTGAGGTGGGGAGGGCCTGTTCCACTTTGAACTGCTTTTGAATGCTTTCACCATACACTTCGCGTGACGGCAGAACACGAGATGGGGTGAAGGTATCTGCGGAGATGGTGCCGGGTCAGAGACCATTCCAGGAGCGAAGTCACCGCTGCACCGCCACTGCGCAGTGCAGCTCACATCTCCACCAGCAGTCCGTTTAGCCGCTGGCATGGAGTTCTCCGGTACCGACCGAGCGACACGCCGTTATCGTCCATGGCGGCGGGCGCCTCTACACCACGACGCGCTTGATTGATACCTTCTTTCAGCATTCAGCAACTCGAGATGAGTGCATCTCTCCCCCAAAGAGGTGCACGACTGAGGTACACTAGAGATTCTGAGGAGTGGGAGGGGGTGCTTTTTTGCACAGATAGTAGCTGGATTATAAAATCTGTCTGACCTAGTTGTCGGATACCTCCAGAGACTTGCGATCCGAGCTTCTCGGCAGAGCCTGCGCCAGCGCCACTCGCCGTCTGCGCGCGGCTTTAATTTATCGAGCCTCCCCGCAAAAACGGGCGGGGGGGGAGGGGGTGACGGGCTGACAGTTTTCCTGACACACACGCAGTCTCCATGGTGAGCGCTCCGCACGGTTCTCCTAATGGCTTGTTGTGGGCTCGTGTCAAAATTGCCACGGCGGAGTGCGACTCCCCTGCTCAAGGCGCGCAGCAGCCAAATCAGCGGTTTCGTCGAGAACGCTGTCCGCCTTGCGTTCCTGCGTCCCACCACTCCGCGCCCCTCTGATCAACAGCACGAGTGTGTGCACGGGCCTTTGACTGCTCATGCAACTGGTCTTGAGTCACCCCACGTGGTCAAAGTTGCTGACAGACGGACAGACAGACATAACCGGTGCACAACAGTGCTACACGGTACGTTCGAGCTGCATCACTTCTCTTTCCCCATCCCACTTGGAAACCCCTAACAGCTCTGCGTGTGTGAGCGTGTGTGTATGAGAGCGTGTGTCGGCTGTATGCTTTCATACGATGGGTTGCTTTAGCAGGTATGCTAACGGCACGCTGCGAACCAACAATACTTCCTGAGGAAACGTGGTGGAAGGTCGCAAACCTGTTCTGCGCACCCGGGGCTCCTCCGACCCCCGCTCCAAAGCCACACCGGGTACCCGAGCTGTCGAGAGCCTGTCAGCTCAGCCAGTAATCTTACGCTAATGCTCGGGGCTACCTGCATTTACCCCTTGGTGCGCCAAGCACTCTGCTGATTGCGGGAGAACCATTTTAGAGAGAAGGTGAATGGATGATCTTTTTTAACGGCAAGAAAAATACAGGCAATTTGGAAGCGGCGCAGCTGACAATTTTGTCATCCCCTTTGGAAATAGCACCATATAATTGCACCGTGGTAAGCCAGGGCCATTAGGGGCAGGAAAGGCTTTGCGCAGTATCTTCTCCTGACTGCTCCACAGCGCCCCTGGTGGCGGCAAGAGCGAGCACCTGCCCAACGCTTCAGCGAAGCGGCAACACAGCAGTGTCATTCATTTTAAGAGCGCTTTTATGAACGCGGCTCAAATTGCTGCCACGCTTCTAATTGCCAAACGAACATTAACACCTCAGTACTTCTGAAAACAGCCCTTTCTGCTAGATTTCACTGCTAGCGCCACTTTGTCGTCGTACCTGGACATTTTCGACCATTTAAACTGGGATACGCGGCAGGCAGAACGCAGAGCGACCGATGAGATTTACACAAACACTGTCTAAGAAGCTTAAAAAGGCCAATGTCACACAAATTTAACAAACAAAACATCTTACAAAGTAAAACACTTAGACACGCAAATCGTATCCTGACGAACGACAGTAAAAAAAACAAAAATGCTTGCACTGCCACAACAAAGGATTAGAGAATAAAGAGATGCAGAGAGCAACCAGCACTGTGTTAGTGAGGGACACACTTTTGCGTCTTTTTAAACCACCGGTGCTGAGCGACGTGCACTTCACTCCAATGTAGGACACTAATCTGTGAAAAGCTGACTCCCGAACAAGACGGTTAACATTCACATACTGCTCTGCCATATTGCCTGCATGCTCTGATAATTAGCAGTTTAAGCACAATCACATCCATCATGTAGATCTGTGGATTATGGTGGGGGGGGGGAATCACAAAGGCTAAATGCTGCAAAAAAAAAAAAAAATTTAAAATAAAAGCAACTGCGAGACCACAGTTCAGAACAGACTGGTCTGTGCGTACTGCGGTACAGCAGCCCACGTCAGAGCAGGAGAGCGGGCTCCGGTTCGGCCGCCGTGTCCTTTAGCCACCTGCACACTGCTGGCAGAGGGGAGATGTGGAGGCCGATTGCTCCCCGGGCCGGCACAGGGGGCGGAGGGGGTGGAGGGGGGGACTTGCTTCTAAAAATAAAGCTCGGCGGCGGTGACGGCGGCAGATCGAGCGAGCGGCTGCCCATCTCCCCCTGCGATAAAGCCGCTAACAGGCCCCTATCGCCGAGTCGGGGAAAATGTGCTGCTGCCAGATTAGGCCCCGGTCCCTGCCAAGGTTATAAACAGCCGTTATCGGGCTCCCCAAACAGAATAATCCGCACTGTATCAGCGCCCAAACATATGGCCCACACAGAGGAGATAGCCTCTGACGGACACTTCATTTCCATTGTAATGCACGCCAGGATCCGCATCTTCAAAAAAAAAAAAAACCCACAAAGAGAAGCGGATTCTCCTCCGCGATGCTGCACCCCCCCGCCAACACTACTCTTTTAACACACGCTGCTATTGCCATATTTACTTGTTTGGCTATTGTCACCTGGAACAATTTACAGAGGGACGAACACAAAACTTCAGAGTTTTTTGCTCCACTCAGACGAATCTACCGGCCTCGTTGCAGGAGGGAACGCGTGTGCCAGCATGGGGACCCGGCCGTCCAGCAGAGACAGCAACATTTTTAACAAGCGTTCAGGACAACATCTGTCTTCTTTGAGAAAGCGCGTCCCTGTGTCCTCGGCACAAAGTGCAGTGGCAGAGTCAGCGTTGCTCCTCCCCCCCAAAGCGCAAACAGGATCGCACAGACAGGGGTGCTTTTTGTCCACACCACCCAGCAGTGCTGCCGACAGCCCTGTTGAAGCCGGAGGACCACGTGAGCGTACGGGAGGTCGGTGGAGCAGAGCCTTTCCCCACGGGCCAGCGGTGACAGCCGCACCTGCGTTCCAGTGCAGGGTCACCTGCCAGCGCGGTCGAACCTCTCTGCTCCAAATGCAAACCGTGACACCCCGCAGAAAGGGGCCAGCTCGACCAACCCCTCTTACGAAAACAACAACGTAAAGGCCTCCGATGGACTGCTACCTCTTGACAGTCGTCAAATTTGGTTAAGACAAAATTATTTTTTGCATTAAAATGACATGACCGTGGTGTCAGCTTTGATATTAGTGCCTATGTCGCACAACCTGGTTGTATAATTTTATCTGTCTTTCTACGGCGTGTTTTAAAGCAGGAAAAGCACGTGGCCCGCAGAGGGAACACCTTGGCGAGCGTGAAGATGCCTTTGGTCGCACACCAGCAGAACGCGCTTCTCCTTCACTGCGTCCATGGACAGACACAAGCGCCACGCTTCAATAACAGCCCTTAACAAATAGCGTCTTCGCCACGATTAATAGCCCTGCAAACCGCATCTGAGACGAGTGCCCCCCCCCGAGCCCTCCCAAATCCCCGCAAGGGAACTCGAAGCACGTGGTAAAGGCAAACTAAATGTGGACGCATCCCAGGATGCACAGGGTCACCCTGCGTGACAAAATGCCAGCTATTACCAGAAGATTTCCTGAATTACAAATAGTGACATAAGCAACCTGTGCGGCAACACAGGAGAAAATGATCAGTACCCAGAAACCTGAAATCCCAAATGGTTTCTGTGTAACGCAGTGTATCAGTCAGAAGTAAAAACTGATATCTTCACAAAGGTGCAAGCTTATGTCAGTTTGTGATTAAATAGCAAACAAAGAGAAAATATCTCATATTTGAAGATACAAAAACCTGAACAGGCCGGAGAGAGAGAGTGTGTAAGGCACAATTGTGGTACGTAAGGGCACATGGAAGCCGGTACCTCCCCTGCTGTGTTCTGCCCTCGTACATCCAGCAGCCAGCCATCTCTCCGCCAGCTCAGCTGTGATCTGAATTTCTCTGCCTTCATAAAAGATTCAGCCCTTACTGGCATGAAGCTGCATTGCCCCCACCCGCTCTCCGCAACAAGCCGCGCGCACACACACACACGCACGCGCCCCCCCCCCCAGCTCTTGCAAAACTCCACCCTCCTCCCACATCTCAGACTCCACAGAGGCAGACATAGAAGCTTCCTCGGTATCTGTTCGGCGTCCACTTGGCCGCTTCTGAAAAACAAACATGGTAACACACTGCCGAGATGGACGGACGTGGTTTTACACCGATCCTGTTGTTGTGCGTGATAAAAAACCAGTTCCGGCAGTACGGGGAGTGGGGGGTTTAAAACACAGCAGACTGTTCTGAGTGATTCACGTTCAGAAACTGCCTCCCAGCCCCTTAGTTTATAATATATACAAACTACATACCCAACATTCGAGATTTTTAAAGCACACCATTCCTACAGGAGGGGGTGCGGTGGCGCAGTGGGTTAGACCAGGTCCTGCTCTCTGGTGGGTCTGGGGTTCGAGTCCCCCTTGAGGTGCCTTGAGACGGACTGGCATCCCATCCTGGGTATGTCCCCTCCCCCTCCAGCCTTGCACCCTGTGTTGCTGGGTTAGGCTCTGGCTCCCTGCGGCCCTGAATGGGACAAGCGGTTCAGACAGCGTGTGTGCGTGCGTGCGCGCGTTGCGCGTGTGTGTGTGTGCGTGTGTGCGTACTCCTACAGGTTCCTGTTTTAAAAAAAATTAAAAAACAGGTAGAAAGCCACCACTGTGTATGTAACAGTACCTGTGGAAAGATAATAAAACGCCACTCTACATTGAGAGCAGAATGTCAATAAAAACATATATAGGATCATATCCTGGGCGCCCCAGAACTCCACGCTTGCTGTTCACTTTTATGAATGAATTACGGCGCTCCGGCATGACACACACTCAGAGTCGCTATGGCGGTTTGCGGGCTTCGCTCAAAGACCTCGACTGCCAGGGACACTTATCTGTGCAAAAAGGAATAAATTCCTCATTTTATATACTTCCTCCAGATTTAAAAGTCTTGTTCAATATAGTTTAAAATGTCACAGAAGGGCAATAACGGAGATGCTTTAAACCCAGGCCTGGGAAAGCTATGCAAAGAGACACTGTCCCTTCTCCACTTGTGCAATAAAGTTTTATATCTTTGAATCGGCCATAAAAAGGTTTGGAAGTGGTCAACGGGGGAATAATTGTCACACTTTATTGTTATTATCATATTTCCCACAAGGCTCCTTTTCGAGGTGTCAATGCGTCTTGAGTGTGAGACACTTTAGTGTGTGCCGCAAAACAACCACGTTATTCCTTCTTTCAATAATTAACGGATCAGCCCGGAACGACCCGCTCCTTTCCCACATGTCCACAACACATATTCAATAATGCAATGATAAGAATTAAGTGGGCCAATGACAATCATGACACGACATTCATAAGTACAAAAACACTACGTTTCGAGGGCCGAAACCAGATTGGGATGGTGCAGGTTAGACGCCTCCCTCCGGGCCAGGAACCGACCAGTACCTCCGAGGCGTCGCACTTCACACTCGGGGAGCAGGCAGAACACGGCCCTTAATGACAGACAATCCCTCCTGTCACCTAGAATGAGCTCGCCGCAGTGAAAATAGAAGAGGAACTCAAAGCGCTGCTCGTGGTTAACCCTTCGCATCCCGCAGCACAGAAATCCACCCGGGTCTCCTTTTAATGTCTATTTATATGTGCGTTCTCATGCCCGCGTGGCCTGTGGTTCTGTCAGAGGAGTCAGGGGAACGATGTAAAAGAAGCTACTTGCAAAAAAAGCCTCCCTCCCTTCTTTATTTAAAAAAAAAAAAAAAAACTGGGGGGGAATCCAGTCTGAACACAAAGTGTATGTGGCAGCACTGAGGTACGCTGGACAAGGGCTATTTATTACATGCGTTTATTGTCCCAACATTTAATGATTATCCTAAGAATTATGCACTTAATGAAGCAACGCCTTATTTATTGGGAATGTAATTTGACCAAAATGCAAATGTTGCGCAGAAAAGCTCTCTGTCACATCAATGTGGATCTCTGCAGTAATCGCACCAATGCCGGGTACGGGGACCCTGTCTTTGTACGCCATACCGAGCGGCCATCTCCGGCTCTTTCTGAGCGCTCCGCTGCCTCCCAGCTCGGCGGCTCTCACATCAGATGCTCAGGGCGCCTCTGCCGCAGGGATCCAACTCCACCAGGGGACCACAAAGGAGACGTGGCCCTCCAAGGGTTAACGCTGGTCTCTAATGAGCTCTTCTGTTCCAGTATGGTGCGTAAACCCATTACCTCTCGCCACATTACCTCATCTATTTCTTATATGTGGATGGCTTCCTTTTCCCATGAGCACCCTGCTTCAGACATGGATGGCAGTACATGCGCTTGTGCACCCCAGCCCCCATTTTCAAATCCCACCCTTCACCCCCCATCCTGATCCAATATATCACATTTAACACTTTGACAGTAACAGTCTATAATGTTTCTATTTTACAAAATCACTCCGTCAACTCTGGGATACCAGAGCAGAGACTGAGGAAAATAAATAACAGCCGGAGCCACGGGTAGTAAATTTATATTTGAGAGGAAAGGCAGCCCTCTGCATACTCGCGATTTCCTCCCGCATGCCCGGCCGGCGGCTCTGTGCAACGCCGGCCGATCTGGGGACGCGTGTACACCGCGCACGCTTCCTCACCGTGTCTCTGATGCGCTGAAACCAGCCGTGGTTTATTGCCTGCGCAGCACTTTCATTACTGCTAATGCCTCGCTTTCCGTTTCCTGGTCATTCGCCGCTACCGCAAAGTGTCACCAGTCGTCCCATAAAGTCTACATAAGGAACGGAACATGATGAAGTGATATGCGCCAGCTTCCCTTGCAAAGCAGAGATCTTAACATGTCCAATTAATAAATCCTCTTAACAAACACAAGTTACATTTTATATTTATTCATTTACCTGACACTTTTCTCTGAAAGTGTCATTTATACAACTGCGTAATTTTACTAGAGAAATTTAGGGTAAGCCCCTTGCTCAAGGGTACTAGAGCCAAAGGTGGGAATTGAACCTGTGCCCTTTGGGTCCAAAGGCAGCTGCTCTAACCAGTACAATACCAGCTGTTTTGCTATACATACTACATAGCAGTGTAAACACTACCATGTTATTACTGATCGCAAAATTAGGAATCTGTATCCAGTGAACACTTATGCGGAGAAGAATATGGGAAGTAATAACTGACATGGGATATCTCATATTGCTAAAGACCCAGCAGAAATTTAAAAGCACACAATTACAAGAGCACAGTTCTAATAAATAGAAGGTATACATTTGTGTTTACACTTTCCGTTGACGTCAGTGATTCCTACAGCGCGAGAAACAAAAGCACTTACATATCCAAAAATTCACATATTGTACAGCTGTCACTATGATGAATTGTTCGCACTGTGTACATAATCAAAGGCAAAACTCTTTCTCCAAGTTGACAAAAATAGTGCGAGGAGCAAGACTGAGCTCATTAATTCGTGTTATGTTGGCTTCTGTATCAATTACCTTCCATTTACCTTAATTTTTCCCCCCACCGTTTCACTCGAGACGTACCCTGGGAAGATTTACTTTGTCCAGATTCAATCACCTCTCTTTTTACTGTGGTGAACAAGAGTTTCCCAAGTATTTCACACGTATAAACAAACATTCGTTTTACTTTAGGGGGTATTAACTTTAATGTATTGTCAGCATAGCTCGCAATGAGGGCGCATTCATTTCAATTCAGCGTTTTAAACACTTCGGTTTGTCACCATCGCTCACCGCAGCACGCCACAAGTCAACGGAAACAATGGCCCAATTTTTCAATCTAATGGTTGGCTTTTGGTTGCCATTAGCAAGAAGGCTGTGCCTTTGAATAAACTGTTCAAAATGTGCCTTGTATTCTAATGTGTGTTAATAATTAATTACACTTTAAACCCCGGCTACGATCCCAAAGAAAAGGGGGCCTTGGTTTCGGAGTTTCAGAGAGATTGTTGCCCGGGGCCAAAAGATGTCTTGTCTGAGGAAGACAGACCCGTCACTCTTCACAAGAGCAATCTCCGGCAATTTAATGAAACAGATTAAAAGATGACGTCACGCCTCGGCGAATCAAAACAAGAAGGCTTCCTTCCCTTCACCCATGAGGTTCTGCAGATCTGCACCATCTACTTAGATCATCCTTTATGAGCTGCAATAGAGTCTGTCCCAACTTTCAGCGTTGCTCACCCTTCTGCTTCCAGTTTCGCTAATGACTGCGACCATGCACGTTCCAACGGTAACTGCATTTCAGGAGCCAGGCCAGTTCACCGAACCAAGCGGACAGCGGTAACTCTTCCGTCGGGGGAACACGTGGAGCCCAAAGCTCAAAGTTCAGCCCAGCCCCCCACTCCCACGCCCAAGCCTGCGAAGATAAATGCTCTCACACGGTAATTGTTTTCATGCCATCATCTTGGTGTCGCCAACCCATTGTTCCAATATGAATGGGGAACCGTTTATTTTGGAGGCGCGTAACGCTTAGCTGGGCTAATATATTATACATGAGCCCCACTCCTTTGCTGTCTTTATCTTTTTAACCGAGGCACCACAATCAAGGGTTTAATAACCGGGGAAATGGCTAAGGCCGGAAAGGTGCCAAAAGGTACACCTGGTGGACCTCTGAGGTAGAGTATATTAAAAACCACACGCGTTCACATCCCAGGGGGCTGAACCAGAGTGGTGCTGAACTGCATTCGTAGAAGCTAATGCTTCCTTTTCTGCAGGGAATTCAATGTAAGAGGGTCCCAGCCTCCTGAGAAATTAAAGCCGGGGTGAGAGCGGGAAGGTCCAAGGGGTCTTCCTGTTAATGTTCCAGAATCAAATCTGTGCTTTAAAAAATATAAACACATATGGAGTTCGGCAAAGGAACACCGGGCACATCCTATGGCAGATCTGTTTTTTTGTTGTGGAATGGAGGGATGCTGAAGGAACAAGAGTTTGGTACAAAGCACCATGCCAACAACGCGAACGCCCAAAGAAAGGCACAAGTGAACGCGAAAAAAACTATCTGTGTGCCTATGTATATAAGCGGGTATTCGCACTGCAAAGGAACACCCCCCCCCCCCCCCCCCCCAACACCCCATCCTTGCCGAATAAATGTGGTTGACAACACATAACTGTCAAAAAAGAAAAATCCTTAGGAGATAAAATGTTTGTTTCTGTATACTTTTCAGAAGGAAAATCAACTCCTCCCCTCCACACCCCACCATCCCCACCTGTACCCCAGGGGCACATGGTTAACTAAAGAAGGGGGTCTGTTTGGTTTTATTGCCTCTGTACCTTTAAAGTTAAATCTCCAGACTCAGACACATAAGCTCTTAGCACCACCATTAAGGCCTGGGTCTAAATTATTGATCTGCTGCCTCTATCAGCATAGCAGTCACGTCTGAGTATCAAGATCTAACTCCGCCATGGTCCCAGTGCTCCAGCCACTGAAATAATTAGGAGGAATTCTCATTAAGGGGACGTGAAAGGTTCAGGGGGGAGGCAGCGCAAGGGGTCTGCAGGGCGTTTAATGTTTCCCCCAGGGCCAGGAGATTGCTCCCATCAAATCCCCAGGCAGGCCCCAAAGATGACAGGTCTTATCCACAGAAAAACACACACAATAAGGCGGCTGTAAAAGAATAATACATGAAGAGGAAGAGAGGCGAAGCATAAATAAAGATGTGGTGCAGCTCCAAATTAATAATGAATTCTGAAGGCCAGGATCAATAATATCAGCACCCCAGCTCCCTGTATAAATAAAGCCTCAGCTTCCGCCTGCCTCTCCACATCCCCAAAGATAATCCTCGGGAATTGCTTTTGCCTCCAAATATAATAAGAGAATAAGAGAAGCACATGGGCTCTCGACATACCCCCACCCCCGCCGATTGATTATGTTTACTGATACATTTATTCATTTTAAACACTGCGAGCGACACTTCAGGCATTCTGCTCTGACTAACAGTTAGGCGAGACGATGGGGGAGAGGTGCGGCCCAGCAGGGGAGCGCATTACATACACATCACCGTGTTCCAGAGTCTTCCGGACAGGCAGGTAGGGTGTTGAAGCCCGCAGCTGGGAGATGACATCATGGGAGACCAACCATTTGTATGGTGCAGGATTGCACAAAGTCAGCATGGCATTTCAAAGAGCGGGCGAAGGAGCAGCCACTTTTGTCAAAGATGCCCCGCGGGGACCCCGCTGCAGGAGCCCTATCGAGACCCACATGCACTCTGCTGCGTGCCGCTCATTGATCCATATGAACAAGATCACGTCAATGACCACAAAGTTAATCTCCTTTCTCGACTGCGGTGCTCATAACCAAGCATGCCATCATCTCGACTATTATTATTCCACGTTTCCTGTTTGTCTGATACGAGTTCCCAGCACTGTGGCCACACCCCCCCCCCCCTCCCCAAACTAACAGGAGGGGTTTGATTATGCAAATGAGAGTGCTGGAGCAGTATCAAGGAGGCACATGTCTGTTATCGTTCTCTCCCGCCAAAGCACTCCTTCTCCCCAATCGCTCATACAGAATCATAGCCTAATAGCATCCCATTAACATAATTGCCAACACAACTAGTGTTCCGTATCTCCCAGCTATTCCCTTCCTCCATGAAGCGAGGGAGAGAAAAAAGGGTGGAGAAAAATTAAATTAAGCCAAATAAGGCATTGCCCGACCTCCCCCCATCTTTAATGTCTTTTTTTCCGTCTTACGTGCTGTTGTTTAAAGGAGTAGACCCGGCCCACTGGAACCACCAGGAGAACCCGCACGGCACTGGTTCACGTCGCGAGGTGCTCAGCATTCAGCCGGCCGGCCCGTGCCAGATGCATGCACAAATTTAAACTGAATCTGCCAGGCGAAATGAAATTCCCATTATTTCTAATTAATCCTTAATTAAAATATATTACTCCACAGATTCCGCAAATCTCTCTTAATATGCAAATGTGGCCCATTCAAGGATATTTACATATCATTAATTAACGTGGCGCATTCTTTTAGTCTAACAAGCTGTGGGATGGAGCTGCCAAGGTGATCCAGGCCAGGGTTCCTAGGTCTACGAGAATGCAGTCGGGTCGGACGGCCTGGCGCAACCTGGGTACTCGGACAGCAGCCACACGCCAAATACACAAGGGGATGACAAGCGTCGTGGGGCAAAAGTTCTTTCCAGAAAAATCCTGCGGTAGAACATCTTTTCAGAAAGATATAAGGAAAAATGTATAGCAAGGTAAAATAAATAAATAAATAAACAAACAAACTTGGTGCCTGTATGAATAATATCGCATACTGTCCATCTCTATGGATAGTAAATTCAATCTACGATGCCCCTGAAATGCGCCTACTATTTTTGTTATGTTGTGTATAATCTTATTTCATTATATTGTTGTGCATGAGCTGAATCTGGATCTTGAAGAACTGTAATTATCAGGCATCACCATAACGGTTTACATAGTGGTCCCACTGACACGTTCCTTCAACGGTACACATGTTGGCAGACAGTGAAGCAGAAATGTCCCTCAAGCTGATTTCTAGCACCACGCATGCTGAAAGAAAGGAGTGTCAACACAACCACGGTTTGCCCGCCAGCCGCCGACACAGTGCGCACCAGTGTGTCCGTTAGTGGGAGAAATGACTGACACCGTTCCCTATTTTTCCGATGCCATTGCCAGAGAGCGAAACGGCCACACGCTCCGTCTTGAGTTCTCCTTTCTTCACTGGTGCTCTGTCGACATTGCTTGGCCCTGGCCCACGGGTCAACAGGACCTTTCAAACGGCATTATTAGCACGGTTCTGACAGCCCCAGCACAGCCAGGACTTATACGATGTAATGCCATTCGTTATCGCCGCTGCTCCTGGGATGTGTAATCACTGATATTTCAGCAAATTATTCCAGCAAGGTCCTTTACGGTTTGTTACGTGCCGCTGTGGAAGAGAACACAACTGGGAAAAAAAAAGAAAAAGAAGTCCACTATACAACCAGTAAACTAGGTAGGAGGGGACCATGATGACAGTTATAGTAGGAAGCAGTTTATGATCCAGTATTGGGGTCGTGACTTCATGCTGTCAACTTGAGAGGGGAGCCAGAGGGACCAACATCAAGAGCCCCATGCACTCAGTAACCAGCCATGTATTTACAGGCACCGCCAAGGACGAAGGATCTTGTTGGGTGACGTCAACCTCACTCCAATTCAAAATTGCCAAAGGAAAACAAGCTTTCAAGCTGCACGTTTGGGAAGAGCTGCTACCATGCAGTCGGCTCCCCCGTTGCTACTGTTCAACGGGTTCAGATTGTGTACCTTTGCCCTGAATAAACAGAAGAAGACAGCAGTTCTCATTCCAGGAAGATAACTGATGCTACACACTCCCCAAACTTCACTGTCTACCCCAACCCGGACAGAGTCAATATTTTTCCACAAAGATCCCAATATAACTGTAACATCTTATCCTGTGTACGTTAAACATGAACGAATGTTGTTGAGCATTACTTGATGTTCTAATCAGTTCTGCACCTTTAGCTAATTAGAACTGAAAAATAATGGTAAATTCTCCTGATATTCCTTCCGCTTTAAAATCCAACAAGACCTGTTGTCCCAATCAGCTTTATGTCACTATCACGTAAAAATATATGTTTAAAGGAGCTAATATACAGAACTCAACACACGTCAAAGCCGAGAAACGTCATCTTCATGCACAGCACCCTCATCCTCATCATCATCTTCAGAACCATCGGGGAAGAAGGGAACATCCTGAAGCTGAAGATCATGCAAACTCCTCCAGCTGGGCTCTCCACCCCATGTGAGAGGTCGTTCCTGAGCAATGAGTTTCCCAGCAGAGAATCCCACCGCTGCCTCCAGTTGCCCACCCCCTGCATCTGGCCACCCTCTGGTTCCTAGCCTCAGCCCAACCCTTCACTTTCTTTTTCCAGGCTGCTTTTAATTTGACACCTTGAGCTGGGGTAACGAGGTGGGGAGCGGGGGAGCCGCAGCGGAATTCATTAGGCGCAGCACTGCAGGGTCCGCTCTCCCCGCGTTAATGACATCGGAGGATAGGGAGACGAGACAGCCCGACCACAGGATGAAACAAACATGAGGACTGTCAGTGGTGACAGCCACAGCAAAGGGACAGGGGCCATTGCGGAACGGACCTTCAATCCACTAGACAGCTTGCAACCCTAAACAATATTTCTCAGGCTTAGTGTCTGAGGGGGCAGCAACCCAGTTATTAAATGAAAAGAACAGGGATGGGGGCAATGGATTTAAAAAAAAAAAATAATAAAATTTAAAAAATGAATTAAAAAACAAACAAAAAATAGACCTCTCTGGGATTTTAGCCCATCCCTTCGTTTGTATCATAAACAACATGAGCCGTGTACGCACGGCTGGCATTCGGAAACACCTTCAGCATTAAATTATTAATGTTTTCTCCGGCACCTTGGAGGAGCTCTCTCATTGGCCGTGCACCGGGAAATCATTCCGCGAGCGCAAAGCACGCCCTTAATATGTGCTGTGAAGGACATTAGAGCAGGGCCAACATTCGTCTGGCCTCCCAGTAGCTCTGTTCAAATTTTCTTAAAGCGTATGCAGTGCGAGAGGAATGGGTACAATGCCTGGTGGAGAGGGTGGATGGGGGGGCGGGTTGAATTCGTAATTTCTCTCCCGCTATTTCACGTCACTGCTCTCAGGAGAAATGTCACAGGATGGCAGGTAGAACAGCAGGGAACTGCGAGAAATTGCCTCCTAAGTGGGGAGCCGGCTTTTGCCAGGTGCTTTTATAATCCCTGCGCAGGAATGCAAGATGCAAAGTGAACGGGTGGGGGGGGGGGATAACAAAAAAGAATATCTATGAGCCGCAATGTGCCCGTTTAATTTTTAAAGCAGCCTAAAATATCTTGCGTCATTTTCCCCAACCGTGCTGTTCTTTCAGACCGTGCCATTCCACGTCAAGAACGGCTTGTCCTAAAGACGGGCTCCTGGCATGACGGCGCCGCTGAAAAGATGCACTGCGAACACGGTCCGACGGTAGGCAGCGCCTTTAATCGTCTCAGACTGGGAGACTCCTTCTCACTCACGCCCTACAGCTAACAACAAAAATGTGACATGAGTGCTCTCGTATGAGGAGGTCGTGCGACCCATCTTTCGCCGCCGCTCCCGCGTGCGTGCCCGTGCTTACGGGGTGTTTCTTTCCAACTGACTCAGCGTCAGCACCGCCATCGTGCCAGGCATCTGCCCCAACAGGGGTGACACCTGTCTCTCCCATCGCCTGCTCCACTGTGACACTGGGAATTTGGCAGGCAGGGCAGGTGAGGGGCAGACAGGAGGACTGGCAACGATGCCTGAAGCCCATGCTGGGGGAGAGAGAGTCGTGTCCATCTCTGGGACAGACGCCGGCACAAATCGGGCCTTTTCAGAAAAACTTGCTAAAGGCCTAAAGACCCTGCTGTTTTGGGGCCCAAAACTACAAACTCCATCTGCAGTCTCTGACTTGAGCACAAAACTGGATTTTGTACTGCACGCTTCCTGAACTCATGTTATAAGATTCCTGCTGTTCCAGTGTGAGAATCCAGAGGATGCAGGGGGTGCTGCTATCACTGTAGCCCATCCTGGGAACCTACCACTTTCCTTAGGAGAACCACAAGCACCAGGACCTTTGGGACTAGTTTGAGGAGATCCTCGCCTGAATCAAACCAGAATGCATTCCAGTCAAACCAAGGGCCCATGAAGAAGGCGATGGTCCTCACGTTCTTCCAAGCATAGATGGGTCTGCTGCGAACCCAGACTGCCCACTGACTCTTTACACATCAGCATCCTGTTCTACAACCACCTCCAATGAATCCATCTGACAGTTACTGTGGTTAAAGGAAAGTCAACACTGTCCATCAGGGATTGGGTTTTTTTTTTTGTTGTTGTTAGTTCATTTTGATCACTTGAAAGACCCCAAGCTCCTCAAACATATAACGGTCCATATTCAAGCCACAAAACTGAGTGAGAAATTCTATACCACTTAAGACAATCATCCATGTTCTTTACTCACTTCTACACCAAGACAGGTTTTAACCGGCCTTTATTAAAACTATTACTACTGCTTTATTGAACACTGGTGGATTGCCACTATGTGGCCCAGGTCCCAGGGCTGTAGAGGAACCCAGACTGAGACAGATTGTCTTCGCTGCCCAACAGGCTCCAGGAACCATCCATCTCCCTCAAGACCCACACAGAGCCCATATTCAGCGGGGACATGGAAGGAAAAGAAATGATTGACAGCTATATCTTTGCAATGGCTGTCCAGCATCTGATCCCACCCTCTCTGCTGAACGTGCTTTGAAATAAGGTCTAAAGTCCTATAGGCAAGTACACAGAATAATTTTTTTTTTTAAATCCAATAGAGTCCAAAGTTTTCCATTTTTCAGGCTTACAAATGCACATAAAAAAATGTGTCCTGCAAAACGTAAAACATCTATAACTACAAGCACCATAAATGCAAATTATCTATATATAATGAATGATAAAAATGAATGAGAAAAACATCAAAAGGCTCCAATAAGAAAAAAAAAAAAAACCTGTTGTATCTACTGACTATAACAGTAGAAGGCAAAGCTGAAAAATACAGCTTATTTGATATCACGTATAACGCTAAACGTTTTTACGACCTACGTGTTTAAATCCCACATCTTCTTCAACATGTTGCATCCAAACACACTGGACATCATTTACCCATAAAAAAGGTAAATGTTTGGATCATAAAATCCCCCAATAAACCCACAGCCTAAATCACCAATTAGCTTAATAAACAGGCAAACATTTGGAGGGGGGTGTTCATAAAAGGGATGGCAGAGACACGGAGTTAAATGAAAAATATTGCGTCCTATTGAGCGTCGTATTTGCATAACTCATAACGCAGAAAGAACAACAAAGTGTCTAATCAAAATTCCACTCGATAAGGCTGCCGACGCCTCGTGATCACAAGAGCGACTAACAGATATACAGTACACACAAATAACACAAACTGTTAAAAAGCCCTTCAAGCTCACCGCATTACAGCCTGGCAGACTTTTTGTTGTTTGCTTAAAAAGACAATTAGGATTTTTTTTCCTGGTTGGTTTGTTTTTGTTTATATATACTGAGTTCCACAACGGAGAACTCATCTCGCAGCAGGCCTGCTCAATACCTTTTGACCCCATGAGACTTCGGAGGTCCAAAAATGGCAAAAAAGGTAGTTCCAAAACCTAAAAATGGAGCATCAAAAGTGACACAAATGTACAAAGACAACAGCATCGGATTGTGCTGACAGTTAAAAACAAAAAGGAACACGTCTGTGTAAAAATTTCTACATGCTATTAATTTTTTATGAGTCACCGTATTCGGTCGATTCCTTGTACATCAGGAAAGAGCAGCAGGGGCGTGGGTTGGTGTGTTGCACGAGGGTCCGATATGGGGTGGGGGGGGGGGAGGCGCTGGATAGAGAGCAGAAATCCTGAAGAAAACCCTGTAAATTTGCACGGTAAGGCGCTGATCACCCTGAGCGTGTTATGCTCAACATCTAAAGCCAAAGAAGACACAGTAAATTTGGACAGTAAGTAGCATCACCCCGTCAACGTGCTACACTGAACATTTGCAACGGCCCATTTAACTGCACTGTACTCCTATCTGCTCACTTCATTTGCATACTTCAGCAGCACCGTGATGGATGAAGATAGATGGGAGAAAATCAACCTCATTGAAACAACTGTTTTATCAAGGTTAAACTATCCTCACAGCTCTTAACCCCTTTTTATCTCGCCCCTGGTTTTGGAATATTAATTTATCAATACAATCTTATCAGCGTGCGGTTCCTCTCCCGCCTCTCTCCTCCTTTCCGCAGGGGCGCCGAAACAATCCGAGCCTGGCGACGGAGAGACAGGGGAAAAGCGCTTTTATGAATGTGCAGGCAGTACCTGCTGAGCACGTTGTCAACTGACATTTTCATTAAAACTACAGAGTGAAGACTCCCAATAAATTAAAACGGCGCTGTAACAAACAGGGAAGATTAAATTCCTCAGCTCTCGGAGAGCCGAGCCAAGCGGCTGGGCCCGTCTGCGCGTCACCGTGACCGTAGC
Source organism: Scleropages formosus (assembly GCF_900964775.1). Classification (NCBI taxonomy): domain Eukaryota; kingdom Metazoa; phylum Chordata; class Actinopteri; order Osteoglossiformes; family Osteoglossidae; genus Scleropages; species Scleropages formosus. The sequence goes on along the minus strand of NC_041808.1, from coordinate 9,284,404 downwards.
AAGGCGAAGGTGCTCCAGCCCCGCCCGCAGGAAGACCAACAGTTTACACGATGCCTGTGCTCCGTCTAATTAACCCGATTTTTCCCCAGTAACCCTGTAATCCATAATAATGAATTCAGGCCCAAAGTACAGCTCTTGCATTCGGAGCACTGTCGCTGGCCAGAAAACACACACCGCAATGCCTCCACAACGTGTGTTGCCTTCCGTCTATAAAAAATAACATTATACTCATGTCTCTCTCTACTTGTACTGGTACTGACCCCCAGCCCCTGTGTTATGGTAGGTATTCCACTCCCACTGGCCTTCGCCATCGACACACACCCACCCACCCACACACAGAAATGCACACAAATACTCATGGAAGGTAAAAGACAGTATTTTGATGGAAAGCTTCTCCTACTCTGGGAGTAAGGATCGGACATGTGAGGAGAGATGGAGCGAGGTGGGCTGGGGGGGGCATTGAGGCTGCAGCTTGAGGACATGGCAAATGTTACCGCACATGCCTCATCGCTCTACTCCCTCTCCGGAAGGAAGAAGTCCAGATGTGAAGTGAGAGCAAGCGCCTCCCCTCCTCCCAACCACCACCGCCGCCCCCTGCCCCCCCCTCTCCGAAGCTTGCGTCGTAAGCACAAGCACCCAGAAGCCAAAAGGTGTGCACGCAGCTGAATGCGATAACGCTGATTATGCAAAAGAAAAAAGAAATGACAGTCATTTATAGAATACCGGTAGGAGTTAACTGTGCATAACTAACACTGGCAAAGGCAATATGGCCAACAAAAGGGAAGGGGCCCACTGCCTTTAACGTGCAATATATGGGGGGCTACAATATTCAAACACAGTGTGTCCCAGTAGAAAGCGAGACAGGTCATTTGCGGCTCTAGGGACGAGCTCCGTATGAGTCCTATGGTTAAGGCAGATGGTAAACGGTTACTTTGGGTTTGCACCTTCACTGGTGTCCATATCGACCACGTTGGGTACCCAAAGATTACGCACTGGTTGTATTTTAGGATCTGTGAAGTAACTATACGGCCTCAGTTCCATCCAGGTCTCTTGTGGCCGCACACTCTGCACACGCTGCCTCGGTTGCATGAGCTCAATTAGGAATAAAAGCAAACGAGCTCAATTGCAGAGCTGCGGCAAACGGGCGCGTACCGTCACGACTCAGATGGCGAAGAGGGGTGCCCCAGCTCCTCCGAGAGCACCGTCGCCACCTTCCTCGGGTGCTCCCTACACACGGCCACACTAACACGACTGCTGCGCACTCCGGCTGCCAGGAGGCCATGCCAGGCACTGACCCGTGCCGAGGGTCTCATGCTTCACCCCGCCGCGCTAAAAGCTACCCGCCATGTCACTCGTGTCCACGCCGGGAAACGGTCCAGATCCGCAGCGCCCTCCTTCTTCTCCTCCAGATTTATCCCCCTCCGCAGCAGAAGGCCTACACGGTTATTTCAACCCCCCCACCGCCAGCGCCTTGTGCAGAGGCAGTCTATTTAAAGACCAAGAGCCCACCTGAAACCGTACTCTGTGTGCAGCACGATCTGGCCACTGCTGAGGGGAGCTGAGCATATGTCCTTCTGAGCGCAGAGATCCACCATGCTGCCGAGGCGAGCTCAGAGTGGGTGCCGAAAAGTGACTCGAACACGTCACTAATGCGGGAACACCGTTATTGATTCTTCAACTTTGTATTCAAAAGAGCAAAGCCATACAAAAAAGGCCCAAAATCCAAGCTGACAGAAGATCTCCTCAGCCACTGGACCTGGAGGGAAACTTGCGCCATTTGCCAAGAGACCATGGATCATTAAAATCAGGGCATCGGTAGACCTTTGCCTACGTGTACGATTGTGTGCTAGAGCAGGCATGTAAGAACTGAAACAGACACTTCAAAAAAAGTGCCAATCTACAGTTCAGCTTGTCCTCTGCCAGAGCAAGAATCCCTCCTTTTCCACCATGAGATGCAAAAAATATTGCGGTGCGAAGAGAGCAAAGCCGCCGACGACAAGAGTGCAGCAAACCCAGTAACCAGTAACTGTACCTGAAGTGGCCCAAAACCTACACACAGCGCAGGGTTCTGGGATTTCAAGTATCAGAAGCCAGACCTATTTGTATGACTAAATTTTTAAACTGCTGAGTTCACGTGAGCTGAGGTGGTTTATTATTATTATTATGATTTTGAGACTCCCCATATTTTAATGATGACACAAAGGCAGGCCACAGTATGTCATTTGCATTGACTTGAATATGGAGTCCAGGTCCCCCCAGGCATTTCTAACATTCTCCACGAGGTCTGAGTTGTTTTTGGACATGAATAAAAGGCAAGGTGAAGCCACTTGTACCTTGAGCTACTGGGATAATCAGGGCAGCCATTTTTTTTTTTTTTTAATAAAAATTTAAAAAAAAAAGAAAGGAAAAAAGTAACACTAACACTTGGTGCTCAGTTACAGGTAGAAATGTCATTCTTAACATTAGCAATCCGAGGAATATCACAGCAATTTCCATGTAAAGATTATTCTCGGTACTTTTTTTTACTCCCCATGCACACACAGCGAGGAAAGAATAGGCAACTTAATGAGACAGCGGTTTATCCCTGCCATACATTAGTATGCATAATTAGGATGGGTTCGCGAGAGGAGGGCTGCCCGCGTTAACGGGGAAGGAGCCTGCTGACATTTCGGGTGTCACCTCGCAGAGGCACTCCGCAGGGGCAGGACCGCTGAGGCTGGGGACCTTCCCACAGCAGGGACAGCGACACAGCATCCGCAGCGGCCCCTTTGTGTCTCGTGGTACTGGAGGGAGATGTAATGGAGGGAGCTTCATTAACATAAATTAGCATAAAGCGCGATGAGACACACCTCATTGCGATGCATTACTTTCAATTATTGACACATGCCTACCCCACACGCGTGCACACTACCGACCACCCCCACCTCGGCGGCATCTAAATTCAGAACCTTTCGTCACCAAAGGAACACTGTTGGAGGCACTTAATAAGCCCCCCTACAGATTAGAGATGCTGATATCCTTATTTCATGGCCACAATGCAAATTGCATTACCTTCCCTAATTGAAATACTCTCAGTCGACTGCATCGCCACACCAACACCGTCTGAAGCTACAGACTTCACATTCCACATAAAAACACCACGTTTGTGTGCTATTAATCCACCGATGTCTAATTTGGGCCCATCGCTCCAGTTTAAAAAAATGTCTTTAAATAAGGCGACTAAATTTAGCAGCTCGCGTTTTGAATGTGCAACGGGCTTTTCTCCCCCACTACAAAAGGCCCTTGGGAAGACAGTGGACAAGACCGGCGTAATCCAGAGATAACATTAGGTGCTTTGTGTCCCTCCATGCACCCTGTAAGCAACGGCGGGGATTTGGAGCATTCCAGTTAGACTGGGAACGAGGAATAAGCCCAGGGAAATCTACTTATGTATACATACATACATAATGTATGCGTGCATCTGAAAACATAATGCACATCGATACGGCTAATGCAGTGGCGAGCTGAGGACAGAGATAAGGTCCTGCAGGGGGTATGCGCGCACACACACACACACACACACACACACACACACACACACACACACACACACACAGAAAGACGTGTACATCCACACACATGCCCGCACAAACAGGGACAGATACACAAACACACACCTGGCACAGCTGTGAAAGGGGCAAAACACACACCTTCTCTCTCTCTCTTTCTGTCCCCACACACACACACACGCACACGCACAGAAGGAGGCACATGATGCAGTGCATACAATGATGGAGCGCACACTCGCTTTACAGTGCGAAATATCCAATGCAAATGAAAAGGGAGAAATCTATCATGCGGCCCTGATAGAAAGAGGAGCGCTTTCCTTTCAAGGAGTGGCGTGGCGCGGTGGGCTTGATGTATGGGGGAGGAGGATGGGGGCGAAGAGCGTAGCGAGACGGACGGGAAAGCGGCGGGTGGGGGGGGGTGCGGGTTCAGCTTGAAGAAGGGGGGGGGCGGGCGCTGGGATGGTTAACGGCGCAGTCCTCTTGCATTCCACCGAGCCCAGGGCAAAGGAGGAATAAATGTTGATTAGTGTTGATTTTGTCCAACGAGCGCCAGCCCGACTGACAGTTGGACTAAGCTGCAGCGAAAGAGCACCATTAATCTTGGTCTGGTTTAAGTAGTGTATATTAATTTGTGTCATTTTTACTAAGTCAAGCCGGGAAGGGCCTCTCGCGGCTCCCCGTTTCGCTGCCTAGGTGGCTGGTCTCCGCTTGCTGTACCGCCGGGCGCCTGGCGCAGACGTCGCACTCGAGCAGCGGGGCGGGCAGGAAATGAGATTCCAGCCCCTGAATTAAAGAAAATGAACTCCCAGGATGTTGGTATGGCAACCAAAGTTGAAAGCAGTGCTCGATGTTAAATTTAACATATATAACAAATTTGTACATTTTAATGCATTTGCAACACATTTAAACAGGTATAAAAATCATAGGGAGGGATAGAGGGGAGGCAGCTGTGTTGCGGAGGGGTGTGGAGGGGGTGCTCATCAGAATTCCAAAGTCTGCAAGGATCGACAGGAATTACCCAGCACTGCTGAGAGTTCATAATCTAGAGACAAAAATGAAAAATACAGCAATAAAAGAAAGGCTCGGCATCTCGTACTGTCAGAGAGATGGACCCCACTCTATTTGGAGGCAAATTTCCTTTCCGAGGCAATTCCTAGCACAGTAAGTGACAGGCCATTTGGCTGTAATTGATTTGAACACAATATATGTTATACAACTAAGAACAGGAGCAATTTCAGAACGAAGGAGCGCATTCGCGCAGCAGCCAACGTCGCCGTATTATACGCATATTAAAAAGTGTTTTATAAACAAGAGCCTGCAACACTAGCACCTCACAAGGTGCACTAAAGCTCTGTTATTAGAAAGTGAGCAAAAAAAAAAAAAAAAACCCCAATTCTTTCAAGAACTGCCATATTTAACCTCATCAATAAATCATGTCATTTTATAGGTGCATCTGTACTGAATATGCACATTGGCCTCTGAGAATGAAAGGACAATGCGGGGAAACTGTCCTGCTGGACGCCAACGGTTCACAAACTGGTGTAAAGGGCCTACAGCAGGCAGGGAAAGAAACCCAGACAGACAGCTGCTAGTTATGTCCATCCTCATATCTTCCTAGGGTTTTTCTCTGCCCCTGCCGAAGACAACCCCAGGGGACCCCCTGAAAGAGGCTCTTTCTTTCGTCAACCATTCCCGTCTTTTTTCTTTTTGTCATCTCCAGCCCACACTCCTGCACAGAGATTGGCTACATTTAGGTACAGCCTGTGATAGGTGCACCGTTTATTAGACGTAGGACACTCCCGTCCGTCGCCGCAGCGATCGGCACAACAAAACAGGAAGTGCACAGGCGCTCATTCATGTCCACGTTCTCACCCAGGAGTGTGTACTCCACTATTCTACAACTACATCCGAGCTCTCCCTTGACAAGCAAAAATTGATCAGCTTCTTAAACAGCCCACCTTTTTTTTTTTTCTTTTTTCTTTTTTAAACCCCCCTCTCCCTCCCCAGTGACCTGTCACAGGTTTTCTCTCCGCAGAAAGGCCCTGGCGCCGCTCGGAAACCATCTCACCGCAAACCTGTTATCACAGCTAATTACCAAACTGCGCTGCAGTTATACATTTCTTTAATTAGGCCCTTAAAATATGATTAACATGTCTCAATTATGCCAGTGATAATTTGCATAATTTATAAGGACTCCTAATTGTGCGTGAGTTCAGATTTTAAGCTCGGTAATAACAGAACACAAAATGCATTATGCCTTTACTGAAGCATGTCCATCCGACTGCCAATATATGGATTCATAATTACGTTTCAAGTGCAAGGGGGGAACTCCGACTGATACCCAAAAAAATTTTTCCCCCTCTCTCTTCAAACGGACACACTATTTCCTATTTCTACTATTTTCCTTTTTTCATTTCTAACCATCTGAATTTGCTCATTTTGCTCCATGAATTTAAACAGCAGCAATCAAAGACTGATTGAGTGATGTTATTGGATGGCAGCTGTGGATGCTGACAAGTTTTTTTTTTTTTTTTTTTTTCTTCTCCCCTTTTCCCTCCCCCCCCCCCTTCATTCCGGCTCCGCTGCTGCGTCAGCAAGTGCTGTTGCTGTCAGTGGTGTACAAGAGAAAGAGAGAAACACACACACACACACACACACACACACACACACACTTTAGTCATGCCACAGCTCTTAACGGTCAGGCCAGGTCGGGTTCGAGATGTCAGGAGGTGGCGGAGAGCCTGGAGAGGATGCTGGCGTCCTGCCGTACACATGCCCTGAAAAAAAAATATATATAAACCTCTTCTGGCTGCTAGTTAACACTTTCAAATAAAAGGCTTCTCACTTTTCTGCCAATAGGGAATCAGTCTGCTGTGTAAAGGCTTTTATTCATTTTTACACACTGATCACATTTTGTGTATGTGGGGGAAAAAACCAAGAGGTCTGTGCAATTGCACTGATCATCCACTTTTCCACAGTCCTCCAGCAGAGCTAATGGCTTCAGATGTTTTTATTTTAATCCACTCCAGCGCTGGCAGTAGTCAGGACTCAGGAAACTATTCCGGTCCTGAGGCCGTCTGATGCGCGCGTTTGTTTGGGAGGTTAATAAGACACAGAGGGGGTAACACAATATCAATGGATTCATGTCTCGTAAAAATAGATGCACGCCAAGCATCCCAGTGAATTAATGACCCTAAAAATGCATTCAGCATTCTATGGAGTAGATCAACAATACGAATCCCACCAAATCCAATGTTTTTTTTTTGCTGCTTTGATGCCATTAAAATGTAGGAAGAAAAAAAAAAAAAATAAAATTGCAGTGTGAATTTTTCTTTCAAACTACATTTAATCAAAAGTGATGTTCAGTTTTTTCTACCTACTATTATGCTGCTGCACTTCATGAAGCAAGAAAAATAAATATCACACCACAGTCTTACTCATGTCTGCAGTTATGAACGGGTCACCCCTTTGACATGTAACCCAGCACTTTTCAAATGGCTTCGAGGAAGAAAATTGCCATTACGTTACCAGTCCATTAAAAAAAAAAAAAAAAAAAAAAAAAAAAAGGGGGGGGGAACCACTGCAGCTCCCTTTATGACAATCCCATTTCAATTTTATCAGCTCAAAGCCATTTAAATTATATTTGCAAAATACCCATGCTGAGCAATAACAGATGAAGGTCCTGCTGTTTGTTTACACTAGGGAAGGGCATTTTATATACTTGTTTAATAAAAAAAGGACACACTTTTCAAAATAACGCAAAACTGTTTATGCAGAACACACACAAGTATTGCATTTTAACATTAGACACCCGATAGCGATAACAGTATTCAAGTCATGTAAAAATGAGGACAAACATAATTAGAATTAAATATAACCCACAGCAACCTGCAATAAGAAGATGCAAAAATCCACAGACTGCCTTCTTGAAGTGTAAAAAATTAAGACTTTGAAAGTCCAAAGGTTTCAGCTGTTTTTGCTGGAGATCAAAAGCAGCAGTCAACCAAACGTGGGGTGATGTAAAACAAACAATCTAACATCACCACTAAGTGGACAACTCATGTCTCCATATGGTTTGAATTTTTCACTCCATAATCCTATACTTGTCCACCGAAGGAAACCCAAAAAAAGAAAATCTGAAGGAACACAAACTGAGCCTCTGCACTTGAGCTTTTCCCCCCTTTTGTTTCCTACACAAAACTAATTTCCGTGACACAGCTACTATAAATAGTTTTATTAATACAGGAGAGGAATCAAAAGCTGGAGAGTCCCCCGCCTTCCGAGCAAGCCCCCCTCATTGTTCGAGTACTGAATACGAAAACAATACATAATGGCTGAATCTTTTGAAAGGATCCGCTAATTAGAAAAGCTTCTCTCCTTAGACTCCAGAGCTCTTTGTCAAACTGCAGCTAATTGTTCTTCCGGATAAAATAATAACTCATCCTGCTCCTGACCTCTGAAAAACAATCCCAAGAACCCAAAAAGGAAAAAGAGGACACTTCACATTCTTTGAACAGAAACTATAAAGGTGAATAAATCTGAAAAAACTACACAGCTGCTGTGGTCACTAAAACGAGTGCCTTAAAAAATACACTTAAAACATCACACTAAAGTGTACTTAAGTACATGCTGCACTTTTCTGTTATTTAAATGCACGTGTTATGTATGCAGAATTGGGGATCGTTGGCGAAAAGACCGAGTTCAATGGGTCTTTTCAATTAAGTTCTGAAAACCGGCTCTAGGAAAGTATAAGCCGTCTGATAAATCTCTGCGGCTTTAAAGGAGAAGGCAAGTGTTTGGTTGGTCACCAGGGATTTAAGAAAGAGGAGTAGTGACTTTTTTTTTTTTTTTTTTTAAAAGGCCACATTCAAGGGGATTTGCTTGAGGAGAGATTTAGCTTCGTAGGTGCACCCTAATGAAAGAGGTCATTGTTCTTTGGGACGGTTACTTTCAGCTGAAATCTGGGCCCTGTCTTACATTAAGGCAGACGTAGAGGTAATTTCCATCATTGCGAGTTCTAGCAAAACTTCTCAGCACATACAGGACACCAAGGACCAGCACCGTGACAACAACTCCACGTACACTACTGCTAAGGCCAGGTCATCCATTCCTTCAGGGAATCAAAGTACAGTGTATTTCTTATATCAAACTATTCAATAATTGGCCAACAACAGTAATAATAAATTACACTACTTAATTTAACTACCTTTTTTCTCCAAAGCATTTTAAAATGTTAACCTGCTAATAAGTATTTACCTACTTATACAGCTGGGTCATTTTTACTTGAGCAATTTTAGGGTAAGTACCTTGTTGAAGACTAATACAACTGGAAGTGAGACTCAAACCTGTGACCTTAGGGTCCAAAGGCAACAGTTCTAACAACTACTCTACCAGCTGCCCTTAATAATAATAATAATAACAACAAATTTTTTTATTACAATTATTTGGCAGTACAATTGAAAGCCAGGTTAGGGGACACCTAATACACTGTTACAGTATTTAGAGGCAGTAAAGGACCCTTTATAGCTCTGATGTACTTCCCGGGGGAAGCTAAATATCTATACATCACAATACATCAGGGTTTTGCTCTGAATTAAATCAGCCAAGACCAACTGCAACCAAGAGTGAAAAAGTTATTACAAACATGATGTGTGTGTGTGTGTGTGTGTGTGTGTGTGTGTGTGTGTGTGTGTATAAACAGTGAGGTCAGCTGTAAATAAACAGCTGAAAGAGAGGTGTGACACACTGTGGCCAGTGGTGGCGCAATGTTTCATAACACACACACACACACACACACACACACACACACACACACACACACAACTTGAGGAGGTGCAGGGCAGGCAACATCAAGTGAGAGAGCCTGACCATAGGAGAGCTGTTTTGGGAAGGGCCAGCTCATCAAGTGCCCAAGGTGTTTTCTGTACAGCAACACCTACTGCACTTTTCAGCAAAGGCACTGAAAAACATACTGTACAAAAAAAGTTACATTGCCTTTAAGAACACATCCCAAAAATGCAGTTTTCATGCTGAAGTTGAACTTACAAGAACTTTTTCTTTTAAAAAAAAAAAAAAAAAAAAAAAAAAAAAAAAAAAAAAAAAAAAAAGAAAACTGAACATATCTAACATAAATGGTAGCCTAACAAAAACCGGTATAGAGTGTGCATGATGTATGGATGAGTGACCCAGTGCAAATAGTGTATCTAGCAGTGTAAGTCACCTTGGTGAATGAGGTGTGTAGGCCGATAACACTACATAGAGTTCACTGGAAGTCGCTTTGGAGAAAAGCATCTGCTAAATAAATAAATGGAGAGTAGTGTTAAGAGTTGAACCCATGTATGGGTGGGTACAGGGAGGTCAGTGAAAACTGCCACGACAATGTCATCTTGATGGAAACCTCAGCAGAGTGTGTGACACACACGCACGCACGCACGCACGCACACACAGTTGAAACCTGACACCCAAAAATGCTCAAGTTGATGTCTGGCTTCCCCTGGAGACCTAGCCAACCTGTACGTGCCAACCTCCCTATCCGTAATGGTTCCACAGAAATACACACTCACAGTTGCTCTCCCAATCCTACACACACACACACAAATGCAAACAAAGTTGGTTGTTATCATTGATGTACATACAAGTAACACACACACCAACTGAAACTTTTCTTAAGTCCTCCAAAACCCCAGACAGTACAGCGTGCCTCCAGTTTCGAAGAACACCAAGACGTTTCTGGAATGAAACCACAGCAAAGGGCGGGTGGAGGGGGGGAGTGGAACCTGTGTCTGGAAAGGAAAAGGGGGGTGGGGGGGGGAAAAGAAAACCGCTTGGCTTAAATAAAGTGTTCCTTCCTGCTGCTTTCCTGTGGGCTGATAAACACCATGACGCTTGTTTATAGTGCGCCACATTCTCCTCCTCATTGCCCGGGCCCCATCTCTGTAAAAATACACACAGAGGGGGGGTCAGGAGTTCAGGCCTGTTCTGCCCGGGGTCACCCCATGGCCCCGACCGAGCTGTCAGCTGCTCCAGAGATGGACTGAGACAACACAGGAGTGGCCACGAGGTCGCCCACCGCCGCTCACATCCCGACCCCCACTCGGCATCCACACACGCCAGAGGCTGGCTGCGACAGCCTCAACAAGCTGCTCCCTGGCATCCCTGGTCCCAAAAATCCAAACCCTGCTCAAATCCAGCATAACTGAGGTTAGGGTTTCACCAGCTGCACCTTCTATTAATATTTAACATTATATCACCAAAACAAAAATGATAAATCAGAACAAACCAGCACATGGTGTACAAGTGTCAATGGAAAGTATTTTATGCAGAAATGCTCTTGTACGTTTTGCGCTCATGTGAAGCATTTTACATAGAATGTACACATATATATACACATACATACACACACAGACAAAAAAAAAAAAAAAAATCAAGCAGCACATCTCCACAGCTAAGGGCGTTTCAGGACGTATCATCGGGAAACATCCCCCCGATGGGGCAGCTGCGGCGACACCGTGGGCAGGCACGGCTCCGGCTGCCGTACGCGCTCGGCAGCAGCTCCCGCTCAATCCGCTGGGGACCCGGCCGCAACCATGTAAAACCAAGCGGGCCGGCTGAGTCTTTAAAATATAAAAAGACCTGACAAAAATCCGTGTTCCCGTTTCACACGGCGCTCAGCACAATCCTAGTAAATGTCAGCAGGCAGTTGGAGTCATTTTCTCTCTCACTTGTGGAGAGCATTTCCAGCATTGGATTGTGCCGGATAAAAATATACCCCTAAATTAAATGCAGTGGGACTGAATTATGGAACTCTGCTGCTCTGAAAAGACAGACAATATAACCCCAGAAAGATACGCCAACATTGCATTTTGTTTGATCAAACTGCACGCGTTTCCTGTTGTGTTGAGTATCGTGCAGGGTGACGCAGAGACCAAAACGCAAAAGTTCAGTGGATGGAGGCATTTAAAGAAATACGCAAAGTCCAAAATAAAAATCCATGTTACATTTTGAAACGCGGAGAATCCATTCCAGAATGCAAAGCGCATTAAATTTTCAAATCCCAGAGCAAACATTTTTAAAAAACAGATTGAAAAAGCCAATATGAAGGGGGGGTTATAAATATCTGATACTGAGAAAGAAGAAGCAGCATCCTGGCCTGCATGTACCATTAAAACAAAAGTAAAGCCAGGACTGAAAGTGGTCTATAGCCCGGCATGCACACGTCTGGGCTTTTAACCATTTTAGACGAAGACAGAGAGAAGCCAAGAAAAACATGGGCTGCAGCCTCCTTTTAAAGGGAGCTGCTCTCTGGTTTTAAGCCTTTTTTGGTCTCAGGCCAAGAGATGGTCGTCTTCTCAAGTTTTTCCAGACTCCAGGAGCCATTCCGTACAACAGCAAAAAAAAAAAAAAAAAAAAAAAAAAATCTTTGTTAAGGCTTGCTCAGTTTCTCATATTTCAACATGAATCTGTGCCCCTTGAGTCTCTTAGTACGTACGACTCAAACCAGACAGAGACTGAAGACTACTTAATATCAAACTTTTTTTGCTTTTGCACTCTCTATGAAACACTGCAGCATTACGTGTTACACTGTAAAGAGAGATAAAAAGTTCTCACATAACAATGCGTCTCATTTATCCATTTCAACGTCCATCATTTTTGGGACAAGTGTGCATAGGGTGAGTGCTTTGACTTTGTTAGCAAGAGCGCTACATGAAAAGAATCCAGAGACAATGCAACATGCTACTTCTTTAAAGAATAAGTGTCACCCCCCACAACAATGGCACGCATGCAGTTGTATGGTTAATAAAAAAAAAAAAAAAAAAAAAAAAAAAAAAAAAAAAAGAAAAAAAGACACATGGGGGTCTCCATTCGCAAGTCAAAGGGGTTCCCCCCGCAGGGTCTTTATCTTGAGGATTCAAGTGTATGAATACTGGAAATGAACAGCAGAGCCTAAATTACATAAAAATGTACCCAGTCGCAGAAAAGCCTAAAATGGAAGAGGGGGTAATTTGAACAAACTGAAAAATTTCCATTGTAGTTATTTAAAAAAATAAAATACATGGGTAAAGGTATGCAACCACTTTTGGAGGAGTTTGCTTTGAGGAGGGGAAGAAAAAGCAAAGCAAAACAAAACAGGATACCCCCTTGTGAAAGCCCCATGGCTCCTGGTTGCCAACAGTGGGAGCGGATCAGGGGTGAGCAGTCAGGAAAAGGTCCAAGTCACTTTGTTCTTCATCGCCATTCGAACTCTGGATGAACCCACAGAAAACGCCAGGGAGTTTGAAGAAGTGGGAGAAGAAGAAAAAAAAAAAAAAAAAGCCAAGCGTGAGCCTTTCACTCCTCCGAGAGCCTTTGCGGGACAACAGAGCAGAGAGGAGTGGGCGGCTGAAAGGCCCCCTGCTCTCCTGAAACAGAGGTCGATTCACGGCGACTTGCAGGGAGGAACCTTGAACAAAAACGGCAGGCGAACATGGGGTCTTTGAGCAGTGGGCATCAAGCCAGCCTCCACTTCGCAGAAACGGAATCTCGGTGAATTACACCGTAGAGCTAATTAGGAGGAGGGGGCAACCTCCCTTACCTGGCCGCCAATCGCCATTATTTCATACAATGGCCAGCGGTTGCAATGCATGGTAAAAACACGGCAGTGCTATGCTAAACCATGGGGTTGCTTTGTTTCCACAGCTGATTTTTTTCCCCTTTAATTTTGTGTGATGGGGAAAAAAAAAATGTGCACAACACTGTAGCAGGAGAAAAATTTCATTTCTAGCTATTTTCAAACAGCAGCAGGAAATTGTTTGGGCAACACAACATTCTATATTAATGCATGAAAGCAAGCTCTTTAATATTCTACCACAGGCGGACGTTTGTAAACCCACAAAAAGGAGGTAATGGTTGCGGCTGGAGGTGCAGAGCAGCAGTGACGGTAAATAACAACACTACCACCGGAATGTTGGCGACAGCCAGTCCATTTTATCAGCTGCAACTTAGGCGCTTTATAATTAAATGCATCTTTTTTCTTCTGATGTCACCCAGAGCTCGATGAAAAAGAGCAAAGCCACCCCCCCCCCCGAAGCCATGAGGAAGACCCCGTTTCTCTGACCAGGAGAAACGGAAACCCCGCAGACCGATCCCTGACGCAACCAGGTGAACGGACATCACAGATACCCGGCGATGCACCGACCAACACGGACAAGGGTAGCTTGGAAGATCAGCACCCCCTGACCACCCAAACCCCAGCAGGAATGACACAAAGTCCACTTCCACGGGAGGCCACTTAAGCGCCGCCACTGATGTGGAAATCACGCTCAGTGCCGTTTCCAAGCGCTGTGCACCCTTCTCATTTTTTGCAGCTCCGCCTTTCACTCTCCCATCTCTACATTCTCACAGCTCTCTTTAGCATTTCTATAAGGTCACCCCTGTCAAGGATTCTGCCTTGAGTTTGGCTTTAATGTTGATGTAACATTGGAAACAGGCAGTGCAACGTACTGGGGGAGGGATAAAATCAGATTTGTTGTTGCTTTCTCACAACTAAAAGCACAGGTCGTTGCTGTAACCATATTCCTCTTATCCGCATGACAAGCCACAACTTGACAGTGTTATAAAAAAAAAACCTCATCTTCATGCAAAATAGAATATATAGCATTTTGATTTCTATTTAAAAAGTGCTGTGGTGCTAAAGTCCCGTCAGTAGGATGTCAGCTACGTATTGTACTTTTCCACTAATGGATCGTGACATTTCTGTTCGACATTTTAGTCAATATGAGTCAAGCAATCATAGAGCTTCGAGTACATTACAGCCACGTAATTGTCTCACTTTAAATGTACATCTTACAGAAAAATTGCATTTATTTTTTTTTTTTTTTTTTTTTTTTTAAATTTTCCCAGCAACTGTCTAGTCAATTAGAAGAGTCCAGTAAATTCACCTCACCGCCATTCAAAATTATTGCAGTGCACTGATGCATCCTTTTAGACCCAAGGTTGCAAACACATTGGAACACACATTACACTGACAATACATAACAGTGACATTATTACTTTTGCATTCTTCTACAAAAACAAAAATGTTACTTCTAAGAACACAACTCAGAGGAAAAAAAAAAGTGTGGGGGGGGGGGGGGGGGTGAGAAAAGGCCAGTTTACCTGTTTTCTCTTTAATTTCGCATAAGACGTTGAAGAGAGCAGGCTTCATTCTGTGGCAATTCAAAGCGTGTTTCCTAAAAAAAAAAATAAATAAATGAATAAATAAATAAAAGAAAAGCTGTTAAACACACTAGCTAATGCAATATTTAAGAGGGCGCACATTAACTGTTTATTGACAAGGTCACATTTTCAGACAGCTGGCACACGAAGCACAGCACTGTCCACAGCAGCCTGTGTCACAGTGTGTGCTGAGAAACACACACACACACACACACACACACACACACACACACTATATATAAACCAATAATAGCATATTGGCCATAACATTGCTTTGTTTAAAAAAATACCCCGCCTACACTGTGACTGACTGGGTCACATGTCAGGCACTCAGATTCTGTTTCAATACCTTTACGGATAATACGTGCCCATTGATAACTGTCAAATAGAATAAAAGTGACCAACACTTTCTTTGGTTTTAATCATTAATGGATTTACACTGCCAGTAAAATTCGGATGTAATTTCCACTGTGAACGCCGTAAAATCGCCTCACTCACAGCGAGTGACACAGCTCGCGCATTGAGGGAAACGACAACTCTGCCTCAGTGCGTTTGGTATCATTCATTTCCACACGTTTAAAACGCGGGATTTGTTGCATGTTAACATTTTAATCCGCACCATTTAACTGCGTGCCCGAGACCTGCGTGTTTTCCGCGGATTCCTCGTTGAAAATGACAATACGGACACTCGTCCGCGGCGGTTTTGTCACCTGGCTGGAAAAAGTGCCCACACCTTACTGTACTCGTACTCTGTTCGCGCGACACTCGCGCGCTACCGCAAACGGCACGAGGCCCAGACGTATCACGCCAGGGCACTTTTCGCTCCATTTTTCATGTTACGCGTGAAGAAAGTGCGCCGGCGTATTAACGAACTTTGTATAGTTCGGATTTACTTTCTATTTTGCATTCTGAGTGAAGCACGGCTTCTTTGGGCAGCCGAATCTCTCTCTTTCTCTCTCTCACACATACACACACACACACACACAGAGAGAGATCGCAAGTGATGCTTCTCACACTGAACCGACGTTTTAACACACGCAACATTACTTCAACTGTTCTTTTCCCGTGAAACCGGGCACCGACTTCTCTCGTAAATGTCAGCACAGCGCCGAGTTACTCTACTGTGTCTATGCCGAGAAGGTAAAACGTGGGACTGCTTTACATTTTACAGGAAAAAAAAAGTGACGACGACGGTGAGCAGGACAACCTGTGGACAGCGCGGGCACGTGACGCTACACACAGTGAGTGACGTTAGAACGGCGATTTTTTTAAATACATAATAAATAAATAAATAAATAAATAAATAAATAAACACATTAAAAACGGAGCTCCGGGGCTGCCTTTCGAAGTTGCCGACGCGAACCGTACTTAGTCCCGTCTGGGTCTGGATGCTGTGGGGCCCCTCCGTGTCCCTAACACTTAGTTAACGGCACTTATAAGTCTTATTCGCAGTTAGCGCCACTTGGACGTGTTTCGGGGGGGGGTGGTGGTTTTTCTTTTTGGGGTGGGGGGGCGCTCACCTGGCCTGCGCCTCGTCCAGGCTCTGGTCCGTGATGGTCATGATCTGCTGTAAAATGTCCCCGATGTCCTGCTTCCTGGCCTCGCCGTCGGCCGCCGTCGCGCCGTCCTGCATGTGCGGAGCCAGGCCGGGGTGTCCGGCCATGCCGACCCCGTGGGAGTGCATCAGCCGGGGCTGCTCGTCCATGTCGGCCGCCTCGTCGGGCTGCGGGAGCCTCCTGAGGAATTCCTCCGGATCCCGGTCCGGTCGCTGTTTCTCTGTCTCTGTGCTTCTGACTGTGGCAGCCGGTCAGCGTGCGTCCTCCTTTCCCTCCCTTCGCTTCGCTCGCCCGCCGCGCTCGGCGCTCTCGAGCCGCCCGGACACGGAGATGGGCCACGAGCGCTCCGTGTCCCCGGATCTCCCGGATCTCCTGCTCCTCGCCCCGCTGAAACCCGATCTCAGGTCCTGCCTCTCCGTGCGGCCACTCCTGCTCCACCAGAGAGGAAGGAGAATGAGGGGAAAAAAAAAAAACACAGAGAGGGTCAACTTTAAAATGCAGCTAATCCTTCCTAACGGCTGCGCGGGCGGCCTTTTCGGAAAATGCGAACTTTTTTCTTTCTTGCTGCTGGAGAGTCGAGCGCGGCCCCCTGATGCGGGATGTGAACGCGCTTTATGCGGGTTTGGCTCACAGTGGTATGATCCACCGCTTTTGTTTAGCTCGGGACTGGCGACTGACACAGCGCGAAGAGTGTGGCGCTCTAACCCCGCCCCCTGTCGCGTCTTATTGGACGGTTCAGCAAACATTCCTCCGCCCTCGGGACACGTGATTGGACCGAAGCGATGAGGTGGCCCCGCCCCACCTGTGCCGCTCTTGAGACGTCAATCAGCGGGCCTCAAGGAGGCGGGGACGCGGTAATGAGCTTAAAGATGCGGCGCTCGCACCTGGGATGTGTCGCGCGCGTGTGGCGGGACGCCTGATTGATCGAACGTGAACTTGAAATAAATAACTCGTGTGGACGCGCGAGGTCTGCCCCAGGGTCCCGCCGTGAACCGGAGGAAGACCCCGATTTCTGAACGGCACTCCATTTAATTCTCCTGACCGGTCGCCAAGAATTAGATTTATTCCACTGGCCTTTATAAAATCTATCACAAGAATCGACTTTCTCGCCATATATTAGAAGCTTTACGCACATGAGTTATTTAATTTTACATTAATGAAAGTAATGGCATACCTTTACTCAAAGATTCTCGGTTAATGCATGAATAAATGCCTCCTGACAATATATATAGTTTTTTTTTTTTTTGCTGAAATGCATCAAATGGTAAAATTTGAAGTTTTTCCATTAGCTAAACATTGTCTATAAGCGCATGGCTGGGCTTGTAACTGTCATGTCATCTCCTCTTAGTTCACATTTTTGTTGTTTATATGTCATGGGTCCCAGTGCCACAGTGCACTGGCTCTGCAGGTGCCTCGGCAGACCATGCTCCAATGAGCATCGCTGGGTGCTCTTAATGTCTGCCAGTGACCCATACAGAGCAGCCATGCAGCAAGGCCTACGTCGGCCCAGGCTCTTCAGGCTCAGGGGCGTCCTCTCGGCCCCCGGCGGCCGAGCGAGCATCCAGAGCGAGCATCCAGAGCGAGCCGCGGGATGCGCTCGAGCCGCTTTAAGTCTAAATTGTTTCCCGTGGAAATACGAAAAGGAAAAGAAGCACTGTCCCTCCAGAGACGTCAGGTTCGAGGCGCTCTTGTTGAAGGATGTAGAGTGCCCCTTTCCATTCCAGTGGGAAGCTCGCCGTTTCAGCTGCATGACAGTCAGAAGGAAAAGTGAAAATCCATCTTCTTTTATTTCACAGTGCGCCACAACACATGCAGAAATAAACTATAAAAATTCAACTCGTTTTGCATCATTGACTTGTAAGTCCATAAACTTTAAATTACCAAGGTATGTGCTTCAATAACTGCACATACAGCAACAACTCATTATATACCTGACATAATTTATTTAAATCCACTATGTTTCACAAATGGGTCTATCTTCCCAATAAATATTGTAAAATTGTCACAGCCATACTGTGTCAGTGTATTGAATATTTTTTATATGATTTTGAACCTGAGGTTCTATCATTACTGTTTTGAGAAAGAAAAGTAAACAAGGAACAAAAAACAAAGATAAATGAAAAACTTTTGAAAATGGCAGCTTTCCCATTGTGTTTCAAGAGAAAATATTGTCAGTGATCCTGATCTTAAATCCATTTTTCCAAAGCGAAGCACCAGTAAACTGCAGTAAAGGCTAACAGCATGGCCCTTCATATCTGAAGGCATTTCCACATTAACTGAAAACAAAGATATCTCATCTTATAGGTAACTTGTTAACAGAAGGAACTGGCTCAGCAAACAGAAGCTTGTGGTGATAGGCTCGGTTTTTTATCCTTAAATCAAGTACTTGTCTTTAACTGTGTAAAGTGTGTAATCGGTACCCTTTCAGATCATTTTTGGATCAAAAGGATCTATTAACAGAATAATATAATGGTTACGCCATACTGTCATATTAAAAATGCAACAGGCCAGACAATCTAAAAAACAGGGATATCAGTGATGAGTTATGCATCTCAAGAATTTATACATCCTTGTTATAGAACTTAGAATGTGCACACTGTGCATTTTCATATTTCTCATAACTTTCCCTATGGCTTTTAATATAGCTGACCTTTATGAAAAATGAAGGTAGTTGCAGAGCGGAGAGTAGGAATATGACCTACAGGTACGTTGCCCTTGCCAATCAGAAAGCTTTCAGTGTATCCATGGATCTCTCCGAATAGATCGCCAACACCCGGGGCCCCCAGGCTGAACACTTTTGTCCACCTACCTGTTAAATTGTTAAATGTGTCTTGTTGGTCTGAAACCTTCAATGCCTCACATAACAATGCTGTTCCTTAAATCCAACAGCTGCATCAGCAGCAGTCAATAGCAATTGCCACAAACAAATCAATACTCTCTGATGACTTTGTAGGGCGGAAAAAGGAAAATGCCCACACATTAATGACTGCAGGAGGCTGCAGGAAAAGATCAAATGGCTGCCTTTTAGCTGAAAGGGAGAAGCCGTAGTGCCCAATTTCTTCCCCGCACTGGCCGGCGGTCGCAAATTGAACACGATATGGAACTTTGTGTTTGATAAAGGCAAACCACTTCCCCCACCTGCGACTCTCTGCTGCGATTCCCTCTAATAAGGTTTTGGTTACTCAACGGCCGCTTCGAATGGCCCTGTCAGATGTCACACTTTAGTGGAAGCTGCAGCCCAGTGTCACTCTTTGCATTCCCTCATGGAATACAGCACTGAGGACAGCGCCATCCCTCCTGCCGCTTTCCCACATAGGCGAGGCTGCTCCTCCTGTTCATACTCTTCATGACATCACTTTTAATATAATAAAGGAATAAATTCGTTACTTTCGATTATTTCTCCCAGCACTTTGTTTTAACAGAAAGGATATGATAGGACTGATAATACCTTATTAATCCCTGCAGGAAAAACTTGATGAGGAAAGTTTAGTCTGTTGTAGAGCTTTAACGTAACGTTTAATTTCTATACGTAGTCTCCAGGTTATTTTTCACATGGATTCCAGATGTGTTACAATATTACTATATTATAGAAAATAAAATATTTCAGAAAAAAACATGCTTTATTTCTATATACAGTCAACATTTCTACATGTCTGCATCCTCGATAAGTTGATATAGGGGTGCACGAGGAGTCAATACACTGGTGTAAACAGTCTGACTGTAGTTCTAGTGTATCTGTAACCTGAATATGTTGATTTAGTCGTTTTTTTCGTTATTTTGTTATTTATTTTGTTACTTGTTCATTGCACCTGTTGAGCTGCAGCATGTGAACTTCCCTGCAGGTATTAATAAAGTATTATCCCATCCTATCCTATCCTATAATGGTTTGTGTTAGAATGTTAACGTTCAAAAATATTTTTGAGAAACAAAAGATCTTATTTTTATATCTGTGCTCTCAATTCCCATTGCATAGGAAGATATGTTTGCAGTTTCTGAGTTTTGACTTTTGGCATCCAGATGAATGGCACTTACACAACTTCCCCGGTCCAACCAGTGCTGTGCTTGTATACGTCCCATGCAGCACTCTGGGTCATCAGCGCAGTTGGCTGTGAGCAAATAGGAGCTGACAATGTTGCAGTCAGTGGCGCATCAGTTGACATTCGTCGGTGCCGCGCACAGGGCTCTGTGCTCGCCGCCCCGGGTCGTTTGCCCGCGCATGTGAATGAATTTGCGCTTTCCCCTTGATTTGATGCACTTTCCCTGTGATGTGTGTTTGTATGGTTAGGAAGTTTATCGAGGGTGTTTGTGTGGACAGGGTAGGGGGAGTGCGAGGCGAGGGGGTGTGTGCAGACTAAGAAAAATAGAAGGTGTGACTTTCCCCCGGTGGGTGTACACCACACACTCCACTGAATCCTCACCCTTAACAGATCCCAGGCAGCAAGGCAGCCACTGCAGACAGCACTGCGCGCTTATTCAGTGCGATGGCTCTTCTTCTAATGTGAGCACATGCATGTGGTTCCCTTTCATCGTGGAAATCGACAACATTCATACAAGGCTGCACGCTGTCGCTGCGCACTTTGTGAGAATATTGCTTATAACACTGCAGAATTTAATCAAACGGTCACGCAGTGACTGCTACTACACATATTACACTCAATGTAATTATCACTTGCACTGCAGTTTTTTTCTAGCTTGAGGGCAGACAAGGCTCCCTAATGTAAATACATCATAAAAGGACGACAATTATCGTTATTATCCTCCATTCGTTGCCGTTATCACCGATTTGGTCACTGCACTGCCATGTACGGGAAATAAAGAGAGACCAGCTCAAGTGTCCACACCACACCTTTCCATGTTTCGACTCACACTCTCACATGCCTTATGCACAACTAAGGGGCATGGCAAACACATGTATAACAGCTCAGCGTCATCGCCCGTCCGTTTGAATCCTTGGCATCATGCTACTTTGTGAGCCTATACCTTGAGTACGGTGGCTGTAGACCTGGCTATCTGAAATATTAAATGCAATCTGAAAAATATCCAATGTTCGGTGTGTTTCAAAACTGCTTGGGGTGTATCCATGATTTCATATGTAGCCAAAGCTCTAAACACATAAATAATAATAACAATATCAATGTTCCTTTGGATGAGTTTGTACTGTTGAGTGAAGATGCACAGAAGGGTCAAGGTAGCGTCGCTGGTGCCTCCGGCTTAGAGCCTCACCTGGTGCCTTCTTTATTGCCCTAGCTGGTGGGGTGATGGGGGACCACTGTGTCCCAGGGCGTCTCTTCTCCAACGGTAGTCTGGACGATGAGAGCCACGGCGCAGGTGTGTACTTAGCGCAGCTGCCTCATCCTAGCTCCCAGATTCTATCAAAAAGCACATTTAGAGACAATAAACTGTATTGAGTGCACCAAAGACAGTCTCTCAGCTATTTTTTCCTGACCCACCTGAACGATATGGCGATCAAGACCTCAGAAGGTGTTCACTCTTTGCAGAGCCTAAGGTAAAAGCATGACAGATATAAATCAGACATGCACAGTTTGTTCAGTACAGCATGGTTTTGCAAACACATTGTCACCAAAAAATTCTATACGTGACTTTCCATAGAGAATCGAAAGAGCGATAACCCAGTTTGCTGTTTTACGGATCCCTCACGTATGAAATCTGGGTATCCAACCATGCCTTATGAAAGCCACAGGTTCCACAGGTTTCTATCGTGTTAGACTACTCGTGTCATTAGCAAAAGTTACAGAAAATAAGATCACTTTGCATTTACAGGGAGGATTCACTAGCCGTTTTGTTCACTTTGCAGGTTACACCTGGTTTGCAGCCCTAGTTAACATTGATATGTTTCTATTGAAATTACAATATTAATTAATTAGCTGAGTGCTGCTCAGCCTAAGCTAAGCCTGCAAGCCTGTGCTCCCTAAGACATGGCTGGACATCCCGCTATTTGATACAGACCACAGATGAGAAGAATCAGGCCTATGGTTAACAAAATTAAATGTATCATCGTATACCATTTTACATTTACACTTACATTCATTGATTTAGCAGACGCTTTTCTCCAAAGCGACGTACATCTCAGCGAAAATACAAATTGCACATTACATTAAGAGAAAGAGACATAGCTGCAGACATGTGACTCTTAAGTAAACCTAGTTTGTTACTTTCCAATTGATGCACCGATTTTAAGTGTGGCAGGCAGGTAGTTTAGTTTTGGAAACTTATGAACCCAAGACTAAGGGCTTTAACCCTTAGGCACAAGGCTATTTTACTCATGAGCAAAGTACTTGAACCCAGTCATTCAAGTCATTCAGTCATTTAAACCAAACCATGCGAAGGCTTGAGCTCCAGCTGTGCTCCTTGTAAAGTTGTATTACAAATGAGGCTAAATGAGTGTTTGGGCTAAGCAAACTAACCAGTTAAACTATGTGCCGTTCAGGAAGTCCTCCGGTGTTCTTACGTTCTGGTGCGAGTCCGCAGTGCTTCTTCAATTTAAAACATCTCCCTGTATACAAGGTTCATTAATTGTGATAAGCGGGACCTTCCGAGTTTTGTCCTACAATGATCCAAGGTGAAATGTAAGGACAAGCAGAGGTGGGACTACTCAAGATATTCAAAGTAGTGCATAATTTGCTCTACCAGCAGACACCTGGGGATTGAGCTGACATCAAAGTTGGAAATATTTGAGGTAATGAGCACCAAGCGATGGCAGCATGGTAGTATTCCCCCAGTATCATTATAAGTAGGTTAGACTTAATGGTCAAACAACACAATGAAGAGGACACACACACACTTGCAAAAGAGTTCCATTGCAGGGAAATTTTTCTTGTACTCAGGAACCTACAGTCCATTGGGCCCAGTTCCATCCAAGGTAAAACATGTTACTGTTGGAGCAAAGTTACCAAAGCAAAAAGGGACAACTTCCCTGCGATGACCCAGTAGGTGGGTCTTCTATTTTTATCCAGGACCTTGGCAGAGAGGGTGCTTTTCTCGTTAACGCCAGGATTGATGTTTCAACATTATTGATACTCACCACAGCGGTGACACTAACCGATACAGGATTTACACTGTGGGAAGAACACACCCCTTCCCTTGTTATGTCTGCAGTTAAAAGGAGGTTTCTCATTTCTCCTCATAGAGAAGATTGGAGAAACCGGCTCATTCTAGCCCATCTGGTCGGAACAGTGGACAGTTCACAAGTGATCGTGTCCAATCCTCGTCCACACATTCAAACTCATAGAAGGACTTGTATTTGTTGTTATTGCAAGAGGAGTGTGACGAAGCTCAATGTCTGATTTTCTATGTATGTGCAGCTCGCCATCATCGGTTCTGCTGGCCCAGGGTGTCTATGCCCTGTTTCACATACAGTTTTCCCGAGGGTGCAATGGCCAAGCAAACTCAATCAATCGAAGAGTCAATACAGTGACTGATGGGTCCATCCATCCGGGTGAGAGATGGTGTGTGCTCTTCTGCGAGATCCGTGTCCACGCTGCACGGGGTGAGGTGTGGCAACGGGGAGCCATTTGGCTGCCGATCAGGCAGAACCAGAATCATGCAGCCCTGCCATTTCAGTCAAGGCTTCATGATGAACACCCGGCCAATAGCTGGCGAATGGAGGCCGCATTTACAGAGCTAAAATGGTTCAGTTCATCCACAAAAAAACTGCAAACTGTGTATTTATTGAGCTGACAAGGCGAAATTTGGCTCAGTTTAAATTGATGCGTTGTTACCATATTTATATAGCAAAAAAAAAAGATCAGATTAAAATTCTAATAAACCCTGGTGCATGATAAAAATTACACACTTATGCATATTAAATGTTTGGTTTCGTTGGTGCAAAAATTCCTCCTGCATTTCACATCACTTTTGCAAGATTTTCTTTTTAAATCAGCAGTTTTATATTCCCAAGAGAAGTAAAGGAAGGAAGGTGCACGAGCGTCTCAGACTTCGTTAAACTGCCTCCCGCATCGCTTTCGGCACCGTCCGAGCTCGTGATCGTGCAATGCATTCAGACTTTAAAAACACAAGCAGGTATTGTTTAAGGGGCCTCTGCAGATTTCTGTAGGACCTTTGTGAACCTTGTAAGAGCAACGTTTCTCAAACACGAGTTCAAGTGAGGGGTAGATCGCAGGCAAACGAGAGTCAGAGGTCAAATTCTTACATCTCCTCTAATATTTCAGTAATGCATACTCGGTGCCACTTGAACGGGCACACTTCTCCGTCCTTCATGGCTGAGCAAAGCAATTACGCAGAGGGACAGGGATCCTTGATCCAGAGTTACACATGAATATGCGCTCCCACCGTTCCCAGCGGAACGGGTCAGGCTGCTTTGATTGCACAGAGGAAGTGCAGCACATTGCAGTGTTCGGCGGGCACCGGCCGCCTGCGCGCAGGACCTTTTTCCTTTCGGTGCAAGTGCCATGTCCCATTTCCTATTACGAGGAGCTGCTTCAGATCTGGCTGCTCCTCCGAAACAAGTTTCCCATGTCGGAGAAGCAGCAGAAAGGACCTACGGCCTAAGGGTTAACATGCTCGCATGACATTACTGTAACACAAAATTAAAGCAGCGTGTCCCAAAGAGAGATACTTTGTTTCATATTTACATTTATTCATTTAGCAGACGCTTTTCTCCAAAGCGACGTACATCTCAGAGAATACAATTTGCGCATTACATTAGGAGAAAGACATAGTTGCAGACGTGTGATTCTATGTATGCACGCACACACACACACACACACACACACAGCTTTCATGTCCGAATTATTGCAAATTTAACAGCATGCACGTTCCGTTTGGGGACAGTGTGCAGTGTAGTGGTTACAGGTGTTGCCTTTAAACTCTGAGGTCATAGGTTCAAATCCTACCTCCTGCTGCAGTGTCCTTGATTAAGGTACTTACCCTGAATTGCTCCAGTAAAAATTACCCACGTGTACAAATGGGGAAATCCTGGTAAGTAGCTTAGCATTATGAGTTGCTTTGGAGAAAAGTGTCCGTTAAATGAAAAATTGCCTTTGCCTGAATTGAGTCACTCATATGATTTAAATTATTTTGCACTGGCTAAGATTTGCTGGCTAAGGTTTAACTTTAATTTTACCCTGCACATGCATCAAAACTCGAGAGGCTCATCCAAGATTTAATCACGTTCACACGAGAGCTGCGCTTTGGCTCATTGTGTCAGCACCAGTTGACTCCTTGCTTTAAGCTGTGGAATTTCAGTCGAATACTTCAAACAGCAACGGTGAACTTTTGTTTTCATTTTTTTCCCCCCTCCATTTTTTTTTTTTTTTTGCCCTTGGCAGTGTTCCATCCTGGAAGAAAAGGAGGGAGATGAAAAGGCAGAGCTCGTGCAGTCATGAGGGGGCTGCAGCAGCAGCGGGGGAGGAAGGAGCTGGGAACGAGCTGCCGGCTGGGTTTCAATGGGGCTAGTGGGAGGGGGTGCAAGGGGCGGGACTGGGTGGGGTGGGGCGGGGCAGGGTGGAGTGGGGCGGGGTAATGCTGAGTGGGGTGGGGCAGGGTGGAGTGGGGCGGGACAAAGGGCAAGTGGGATGGGCCAAAAAGATCAATATACTGCTAAAGGCGAACGGTGGGAGCAGAAAAGACCTCAAGTCTCTCCACACACAACTTTCAGTGGAGGCAAGAAATGAAAACAGGGAGCTGCTCTTTTAAATGATTTTTTCTTGGAAAATACACATTTACATATATATTTGCATGAGCCATAATGTTAAGGTGATTACCCCACTGTTGGAATGCCTTATATTTGTTGCTTTAAAGAACAATAGCTGCGCTTTTGGAAAAAAATACAAGCATTCTGGGAGATTTAGACATCTTTCAGTTTGCAGAAAATGAGTGCTGAATTATATTTAGCAAAATTGTGTGTTCATGTTTGTTTTTATGATTACATCAGTCAAGTGTTGTGGAAACCATTACGGCCACACATGAAGACCATAAAAGACAAAACAAAACACATCCTGTTGACCCAAACTATGTATCGAGCAGCTGAAATTAAGTCCTTGCAGTAATTGTGCATCCCTAGATCAGAGAAGCATTTTTTTTTCCTTCCTTGCAATTAAAGTCCAGGAATGCCTCCATGAGCGGGCTGTCACATCAATCACAGCCTTGTTTATTCACGCTCCTGATTATGTTTCCGTGGCGACTCTCCTCCTTGCCTGCAATAGGTCTAATGTTACGATTGCCCTCGCAGACTAAACAGCTTGGAGAAAATTGGCAATTGAACAAATGCTACGGATAAGAAATGGCTTTTATTGGAGACTGGCAACTTCTTTGTTATTAAATGCTCTGTTCTTTATTTAGGTCTGCGATAGTGCTTTAGAAATGACAAGACATATCTGTCATTTGCGTTTTACAACGCACTGTTTTTTTGTGTTTGTAGTACATACTATAGCTAAAGGCAGTGAAGGTTTCTTTTTTTTTTCTGACGATACGACTTTGAGGTTCTCGGTTTCATTGAGTTTACAAGGAATAACAGACTCTTTTTATCCAATCAGAACGAGGGCTTCGGGGCAAGAACACGTAATCCCATTGGCTGCCCCAAGGGGAGTTCAAACAGGCCACAGACTGGGGCTGAAATGGATGTCTCCCAATAGAATAATATGGCCCTGAATTTAGACCTAGTGTTCACCCCTTGACAGACTATCGTACATACTCCCACATAACAGCATCTGGGAAAAAAAAAAAAAAAAAAACAGATGACACAAATCTTCCAGTCTGAACAGTCAGAGGAAAAACAGGCAAGGGAAAAAACAGGGCTCGGTCTCCATATGCCTACATCTGTCTGAAAAGTCCTTGATGAAATATTCAGTTGTTTGCGTTACGGTGCACCCCCCCACCCCCCCCCCATGCATGAATGAAGTGTGGTTCGGGAAAGCAGATCTCTCGTCACGGCTCAGCGCCGCTCCTACACTCGACCTGCGATGAAGCCGCCTGGAGTCCCGACGCGCCAGCAATGGAGTCGAGAATTAAGCTCTAATCAAACCCCTGACAGATTGGGCAGCACTGCTTGACTCAGCATTCCATGTGCCCTGGCGATCCGTTGACCCTAAGGACCGCTGCGAAGAAATTGAGAAATGCTCGTTTTAATGTCTATTCAATATATACAACGTCTAAGTCGAGATGGGCTGAGCAATCAACTATCAATCCATTAGAGGGAGATGTTTTTCAGGAGTGACGTGTCGCTGAGCCGCTGCCTTTCCTGGCCGCAATTCAAGGTTAACCTTTTACAGGCAGCTGATTGTTGCTAGAAGGTTAAACAACACATTAACATGCATTAAAATATTAAATTATGGTTCCATTTGCTATATGAATGAAAACAACGGCATAAAAAAGGCTTTTAAAATTATGAAGGCAATTGACGAAATGGAGGCAAGCCGAGAAGATGTGTTAAAAATGGGAAGATGTGGGAGAGACTAGAAGGAAGAGAAGACGGCAAGGTCAGCGTAGGGGGAGCAGAGGATGTCACCGGCAGACCAGGATCTCACCCATCCAACGGGGATGCGAGTCGTGTTATCGAGAAAGCCAGGCTCCGTGACAGTCCTTCCCTTTTGATGAGTTACTCCAAAGCCTCTGCGCATTATTAAAATGTCTTTTTGGCACTCTGCTCATATAAAAACCATCTCTATTACAAACAGTGTAAAACTGGGCGCAAAGGACTGTGCAGTCAATTTATAAAGTCTCTGCAGCTTTGCAGAAAAAAAAAAGAAACGCTTGGTAATATGGTGGCCAGATGACTCATAGTGTGAAGAGACTAGAATGTGGCAGAGCAGGAGTTCAGCTGGTGAAATCAACTTACGCCAGAGTGAAACGCGCGCGTACACAAGTCTGAGTTCACATATACACGCTCCGCCACGGTGTACACACTGCGTCATTTGTGCACACATAAAACCGTAATTAATTTGACTGTGTGTGCTCTAACACTTAAGGCATCTGCAGGGCTATATAATTTTAGCGTGCAGAATTCATGCGGTTATGGCGATGACGCTAAGAAGTCCAGCCGTGCAGACGGTTTAGCAAGGTCAGTGCAATGCACACATTTAGCTGTGTATTCCACATGAAATGGCTCGTATTACTTCCGTATTGAAGAACTTCCAAATCTGTGCTCTCCGTCTTCTTGGCTGTGTGCCCAGTCCTGACCTCACTTGTCTTTTACCAATGATTGACAGCTGTCTTATTACTAATGGCCCCGCCTCCCAGCACCCAATTAACACAGTCGCTAGGCGTTTGCGTCGCAAATGGGTTCTTGGAGCAGAAAGTGAGCGGAATGGGAGCGGAAAGGGAGCTGAAAGGGAAGTCAGGCCCCCCCCTTCTACTCTGAAGCCTAGCGAAAAGGCTCCCCGGCCCCCCGGCTGCAGGCCATGTGACCACGGCGCAGAGGCAGACCTGGGCAGCGGGACATTGCCAAGCGAGGCGAGGAACGTGGCGGCCGGGGGAGCGAGGGCCAGACCTGTCAGACCACATCTCACTCAGAGCCCCTCGGAGAGCAGGTAAGGGGAGCTAAATGTCAGAGGACACTGCTGGAAAGCAGCGTGCCGCCCCCCCCCAAGCACTTCCTGGTGCCAAGGCAGCGGGCATCTCGAGTCGCCGGTGAGCTGAGGTTATGTGCCATAGCAAGTTCCTTATAGAGGCTTTCATTTCCAAACGAGGCAGGAGGGTCCGAGAGGTAGGAGGGTAACATAAGTCATTACAAACGGCAGCACGTCCACTGGCACAGAACACATGTAGGTAAAAAGGTGGGACAGATACCACAATCTTTCCTACGCACAGCAGCGACCGTTCTGCCAAAAAAATGGCGCTGAAACACGTGAACTGAAACAATTAGAAACCAGCCACTTTTATGATATATATCAGCGCCACTGAATGCGCTGTTCTGGTCTTTTCCATCCAGTCCTCAGTCAACATCAAAATAAACACATTTTAGTTCTGGAGAATGAATGAATGAAGTGATAGGACGATTAGCTGTTTACAGCTAACCTCTGAATGAAAGGGTCTCGCGACACAGTGGAGTGGATACCGCGGTGTGTCCTCTACCCTTCAGAATATGGGTTTATTGGATCAGATGAAGCGCTTTCATGCGCTCTTAAGTACCTGAGAACCATGTCAATGAGTACTGGACACGTAATCAGACCAAACATACAGTATGTCTTTCATTATGAATTATACATTTTGGAAATTCGGATGAGTTTTATCATTTCCGCGCTCCAGTTTGCCCTTGCTAAATATACGACCCTTCGCTATAAACGGAGGGCTTCGTGGGAGGACCTGGGGAGAAATCAGAGGAGCGGAAGCAGGCAGGTTTCCGGCCAGCGAAGCGGTGCGCGTTCAGCCGGCCGTGCCAGTAGCGTCGGGGCCGCCGGCTGCCTGTCCTTCCATCAGAGCCAACAGGAGCCATTTCCACAGCACCACACTCCGGGCCTTCATTTCTATTCAGACTAAAACATGTGAGTGATGCAGGAATCTGGAGCCCAGTAGCTGTTGTGAGCATTTTTCTCGGGTAATTTGCATTAATAAAGAGGCTGTTCCTTGTCGGAGTGCGTTTTATCCGCCTTAAAATCCCTGGGCGATCCCGCTCGGAAGAGCGCTGGGAGAATCCGACTGTCAGAGACGACAAGACAAATGAATCCCGGTGTCAGCGGCGTGTGGCTCAACGATGACAGATTGAGAAGACCTGTCCCTATGTCGACAGGCATGCTTCATTTTCAAATTAATAAATCTGAATAAAATATTTTTCCCTTCATTATGAGTAGTGCTTGCTTGACAGCCCTGCTGACGGTGGGCTGGATGGTGGGCGGCCGGGGGGGGGGGGGGGGGGGGGGGGGGGATCAGGTGGGGAGGGGTGTGCTGGTGAGAACAGCTTGCTCCAATTCCACCTGGGCCTTGGGTATGCAACACACTTGTGTAAGTGTGCAGTTCTCTTTTTCGCTCTTTTTTTTCTCCTCTCCCATCACCTGCTGAAGCCACCTGCACACGGCCATCCAACACACCGGGGACCGAGAGGGAGGCTTCCAGCAGCAAGCTTTGCGGGCGATGCCACGCAACACTGCCCGTGCTCCCCGATGTTTCTCCTAGAACCGCACTCAGACTTTGACGGGAATCTAACTCTGACCCCCCTACATTTTTCGTCATTAACAGAGTGACGACTGACCTGATGAAGGAGTGAGAGATCGTCAAGAGGACACCAGTCGAAAAGCTCAAGGACTCCATCCGCAGTGGGGGCTCCGCACCAAGGGCAGCATGGTCGTTTTTGCCCGCACTTTCGTTTCCAATCCACAGAAAGACATGTACAACCGGCTTCCTAACTCTTTTGATTTGCCAGGCTTTCCAGACCCTCACAATACTCCTATTCCACATTCACAATACAGAAATTAGAATGAACATTCGCAAAGTCCATAATTTTTCTGAACAATCAAACAGGGTGGTCAGTAGGAATGCAATCCTGAACAGATAACCTTTAATTATACGGTATAATTCAATCACTGTTTAATCCCCATGTAAGTATTAAAATGGTTTACAGCACACAAGGCTATTGTTGCACTTTTTAATTCTTTGCTGCTATCAGAAACAGAGTCATAGGTTTTGACTTCTCATTTGTTCTTGCAGCTGATGCTTTTCTCCAGAGTGACTCACAACACTTAGTTATTTGAAATTATTTACTTGTTTATACTGCTGGGTAATTCAGGGTAAGTACTTTGCTCAAGGGTACTACAGCAAGAGGTGAAATTTAAGCAGCTTTTACCACTACACCATATGCTGTCCCTCCCCGCCTTTCATATCACTTTAATATTGTGCGAAAAACCATAAAGATGGCTGTGGTACCTTCATGATTTTTAAGTGAACAAATGAAAAAGAGGACTGCGTTTCACTGTGCTCATTGTTAAAGAGATATTTTAAGAGTCTAAGCTGCTCTAAATGTGTCTTAATTTTTATTAGCATATTACATGAGCAGGGTTTTCTTTATTAAAGGCCCACTCAAACTGTAAAGAGCATCTCCCTGGAGAATGCTGCCTAAAGTTTAACAAAACCTTTTTTATGTCTAGTAAAACCCCATTTAAGGAGTGTATTGCTCCAGTGCCAGGAGCGCACAGTGCTCCCATGAAGAATGGGAGCTCACACCGCACACGTGGCCCTGTAAGAAGATGATAATGTATGTGAACATCTGGTGCGGATCAGGTGCCAGGAGGCAGGACAAAGCCGAATGTCTCGGAATGGATGAGCAGGAGTCCCCAGTGAAAAGGCGCGCATGGACACTCACCTGGCCACGAGATGGGGGCTGAGGGAGGGGGGTGGGGGAGTTGGTGGGCTGGCAGGGACACGAGAGGGACAGGATCAGCACAAGAGCTGGTAAACAACCCGCCCCCCAATGACTATCAGCGCGCACACATACACACTCATTGTTTAGACCCTCGTTAAAAATCCATGTCAATGAACCTGATTATACAGGAGTGTCATCAATATTAGCCAATGGAGAATGGATTGAAAGACCAAAATCTATTTAGATTTTAATTAGGAGAAGGGTTGTGAAAGAAAGAAAGAAAGAAAGAAAGAAAGAAAGAAAGAAAAAAATTTTATTCAGTATGTGTCCCTCAAAGACAGGGGAACCACGTAAGGCTGCGAGGGGCATCAACATCCATTTGGACCAAGGCTTCGTTTTGTCTGATACAACATGAATGACATTCAAGATACACAGGACAAGATATCACACCCCATGTGTCTATTACAATGACTATACACAAGGACCTAGTCCAACCGACTTCGCCATGAAGCCACAGAGAAATTTTCCGTTCAACATTGCGAAAGCTAATAAGCCTAAACTGATCTATCCCAACAGCTTCCTTCTCCTTAGGAATAAAAATGGATGAATATCCCTCACTCGCTCACTCGCTCACTCACTCGGTACGGATAGCTGCTTGTCCTAATTCAGGGTCTCGGTGGTTTGGATCCTACCCGGAAGCATATGGTGCCAGGCTAGGCAAGGTACACCCCAGATGGGACGCCGGTCCATCGCGGGATAGAATGGATGAATATGAAACAGCACAATGAATGTGGCCTCACAGTACTTCTGCTTTGGTGTCAGAACCACCCAGGTCCTAAGGCAAGCTGCGCCCCACAAAGCATCAGGCTATGAATATACAAAACACTCTGACGCACACTAATACGACACTGACAGCCATCCGCCGGTCAGATGCACAGCTTAAAAGGGACAGGAAGTGCTGTGATTAAATAACTGTGTAAGTCTTGAGGGGAACACAGAAAACATCCTTCTAATGGGGTACTTTGCCGTGTAATCGAGAGTTTTGCTCGAAAAGCATTCATGAATACCTGTGTACGTGAGTTAGGACCATTGTCCTCGATCAGAAATCTTCACTGATTACTGATCGAGTGCATCTGGGAACACATTTAGAGGATTTATGACATTTAAAGTACCAGTCAAAAGTTTGAGCACATCTACGCAACCTGGGTGACACGTTATGGGAGGAATTGGAGAGCAGAGCAAGAGCAAAGCAACCTACAAGTACCCTGCATCTCTGGGAATTGCAGCAGAAGAGCTGGAAGACATGTGGGCTCAGTTCCTGATCAAACTTCAGCAAGTGGATTCAAACTTTTGATGCAGTGCTTTAATTTACTTAAATAAAATACCAAGAAACCCCACAGAGGACGATTCGCAGTCTAAGGCATGAATTAACACAACATTTATTTAGTGACATAAAACCATTAAAGGCAAAATCACAAGGAATTTCAAAAGACTTGCTGGAAACATGTTAGGTCTACTTTCACGATAGCTCCTTCCTCACTCATTTCATTCTCGTTGCTCTCAGATATATATACTGAGGGATTTAGAGATTTTACCAATTAATTAACACCACTTAACAAATGCAAAACAATCCCCTCAGTCGGTCGCACATTACATTAGGTGATACTCCTGTGCTGACGGGACCTAAATATTTGAACGTGGAACATGTTTTTTTGGAGGGGAGGGTGACAAGACCTGTCAGAGGAATCTCCGCGATGAACACTTTGCTGACAGGGAGACAGGCCCCGTCCCAATGGGAAGGCACGGCTGCGTCAGCAAATATCACTTAATAATACAACACAGGTAAATGCCACCGGAACACGGGGCGGCACCCGTTCTTCGAACAGAACTCCCGATTAGATTCTGCGCTGCTTCATCACACCTCTCCAAACTAATCAGAGAGGAATCCGAATGACGTGAACTGAAGTTCATGAATAGCTGGGGAGCGGCTGTGGTGTAAACTCGTGTTTAACTTGTGTTTTTGCCATTCGTTGATGAGGTGTAACTCACGCCGTCACAGCTCGGCCCCTGGAAAGTTATGAATGCACACATTTTAAAGTGTACATACACGGAGTGTGTGATCTTGATGGAATTTTAGTGCACCAAGGAAAAAATAACTCCCTTTGGTCCGGCGGGAGCACGGTGTGCGTAGGGAGGCGGTGGGTCGGGGGGGAGGGTGTTGAAAAATGAAGGGGCAGACGATGAAGAGAGGAGTGGGAGAAATGTCACCCCTTCCCCCCCATTGCTGCCCCTCATCACTGCCCCTAATGGGTTATGGCAACTAATGTAGACCAGACGTCACAATATCTCATGTCAGGTCAGGGGCGGAGTGGGGGGCTTTCAGCACTCAGGAAGGGTGCACACGGAGACGCGGCTGCCAGCCCATCAAACATTGATGAAACGTCAGGGGCCTGAGAAACCATGCTTCAAAACGGTGAACGGGGGAAAAAAAGGCATCCGTGCACTTTTCCACGGGGAATGTCCTTGCAAACATTAAGCTGGGTTAAGGTCATTAACGTCGCAGAGGCCCTCTTCCTGAGAGGACCCAAATGAAATAACTCATTAAGACAATATAGGGTTGCAGGTTCAGCGGGCAATTTATGGATTCAAATGCAGCTCAACGTTAGCTCTTTGTGCCCACAGACTATTGATCGTCCCCCGGTATTCATGGCAGACACAGAGGACAGATCATTGCTTTACCTGTGCTGCCAAAGCTAAATTGGTTTAGCTACAGAGTAATGAGCATCAGTCAAACACTGAGGGATCAGCCATCTTTCGGTATCCGTGTCCAATCAGGAGTCCAATATGTGAGGATGTATAAGGCGTACAAGTGGTACAAATAGGGCTGCAATCACCTTGCCTTCCACATGGCGCCCTTGGCATCTCCGTGACGGGCACTGTCGGTACGAGGGGGTGGTTCTCTGGTCGAGAAACGGTTAAAGCCAT
Organism: Scleropages formosus; assembly: GCF_900964775.1. Lineage (NCBI taxonomy): Eukaryota > Metazoa > Chordata > Actinopteri > Osteoglossiformes > Osteoglossidae > Scleropages > Scleropages formosus. The sequence goes on along the minus strand of NC_041808.1, from coordinate 9,249,851 downwards.
AAAGACGTTCCTCAGCCCTGACCCCTCGCGCTCCAAGGTATCCCCCCGTGCAGAATTCGCATTCAACTCCAAACTGACAAAGTGTTTTTAATCTTTTCTTTCCTTCTCTCCTGGAGATTGGGAAACAAAAATCAATACTTGCTGGCAGGCGATCTAGCAGGCGGTGAATTACAGGGCCGCGGCTGTGGCCACGCCGCGCTTGGCAGCCTTGAGCAGGGGACCTTGGGAGCGCCATTTGAGACGGGGAGGTCACGGGTTCAGCCCAGGACCACAGTCCGAGGAGCTGGGGATTTACTGCCAGCGTGCAGTAATGAAAAATAACTTCCGTGCCGAGAAAGAGAGAGGGCGATAGATAGGTTTTGGGCTGGGGGGGTGGCGCATGTCGCTTCCGTTCCCGTTCTCCATCTCACCCTCTTCGGTTCTCCTTGGACCCCTGGCACACGGTGGGCGATACATCAGCGGGAGGGGCTGGCAGCCGCGCCCGCGCCGCAGGTCCGAGGGGAGAGCGCATTGGCACCCGGTACCGCCATTATCTGTTAATCAGGCTACCGAGGCACACTGCGGTCCAAGGCATGGCGGCCGCTGCCCGAGCCATAATAATCACTTTTAAATGATTCCACCTGCTTGGCTAGCGAGTCCTTTTTCTGTTTTCTGTTATAAGGTTTGGTCTTTGGTGGAAGAGAAGCACACCTGCAGTATTTCCAAGTGGATTCTCAGAAACGTTTCGCTCTTCGGAAAGCCCCGCCGATGGCTCGTGATGGAGAAGCAGAATACTTCCTGCAGACCGGATAAACTCTACCTCAGCCTTCCGTGAAGAGCGGTCTGCTTAGCAGCCTTTTTGGGGAGCGCACAAGAGGCCTGTCGCTCTGGACCTCTGAACTGGTGCCCTAAGGAATGTGCACTACTGATTATGAATTATGGTGAGTCTGACGGAAGACCCACAGACACACGAACCCACCGTGGGATTAAAGGGCAGGGCCCAGCGTAGCAAACCACCCGAAAGGTGGGTTCATATTCGGCAGCTGGTCCCATACATCACATCAATGCAATCCAGCGTAAGAAAGCGGATAAATTAGATGCGAACCAAATTTTATTAGCCAACGCGGACATAGGTACACACCATCTATATGACAATGGCTTCCTCTTAAAGACAAATCCTAGTTCACGGAGTTCATAGGCTAGAAACTGTTGTAGAACCTGGGGACTGCGCGGAAGAGATCGTATCTCACAGCATTGTATCGTGCTCCGCGATAACGTTAGCTAATAAGCAAAACTCGATTAGATCGGTAGCTTATTTTCTGAGAGCATAAGCGAAAAATCTCAGATGCCACAGGCCACAATTTTAGTCGCAGGCTAAAATGTCTCCAGCAACAAAGGCGCTGTGATGTTTGTGCCAACCGTGAAATTTAGATAGGCATCCTCATCCTTATCTCTCAACAAGTCGGGAATGTTTACGCCACAGCGAAAGAAAAATTTCGGACCCAAAATTTTACCACGGCCCAGCAGAGAACTGTCTCTCTTTTGCCCCTCAGCAGGAACACCAAATGATTAGTTTGTGTTTGAGATGCAAAACGTGACGGCAACCAGCGATCAATATTCATGCGGTCACCTGTCAATACTGGGTTTCTTTATGTAATTAGCCGATGTGCACCAGCAATCGTGGGCAACAAACGGTGACTGGAATAAAATCACTCAGATTAAAGCTGCCAGGAAAAGCCGCAGTGGCCTTTATTCCAATTCAAATGACCGTGAAAGACCCCTGTGACCATTAACAGGTCTGGGCACGCTAGATGCATACTCACATAGTGCGTGGATTCTCGCAGGCAAACAGGAAACTGGGAGGTTGGAAGGTCAGAAGAATCGTTAGAACACAACACCAGACCCTGCAGTGTTGTGCTGCTTTTTTAATAAAAAATTCAAACTAAATCGGGAGCAAAGGCCTGCAATCACTGCTCATCGCTGACAAAAATTCCATCATCGGTATAAGCGAAGAAACTTACAAAAACTCTCATAGGTCGTAAGGAACAGACTCGCAAATACGATTCATTCAATATCGATAACGGTTTGCCCTAACGCAGGGTTACGGTGCTTCGAAGTTGATCTTGGAAGCATAGAGACGCATGTGTTAAGAAACCCACAGGAATACGGAGAGAACGAACAATCCACAAGCAGGCAGAGATGGATTTAAACCAACGTCCAACTTGGAGGCAAGGTACTGCGAGGCACCAGCGCTGCACCAACATGCCACCACGTTCTGTCTCGTCCAAAAATCCCAATCGGTTTTAATTAGAAAATTTCAATGGAGCACATTTCTGTATTACCTTCTGTTTAAAACTGGAGAAAACAGGATCTTACTGTTGAGAAAGTGTTAATTGCAACAATTTACTCATTGGCTTAGGCAAATACATGGTAATGAACTGTAACATCTAATGCTCAGAGCACTTCAGTATTTTTCTAGTACACATGAGCAGAACTTTATTGGCAATTCATCAATAAGCGGCAAATCTGTGGGATCCGGATCTGAATCACCGAATCGCTTCTCCCCTAGAAACGTCCCTCATTTAGGTAAACAAGCATTCGCCCGTGATGTGAGATTGTTTCAGGATGCCGTCTCGCAATGTCAGATTACTCAATTATCAAAACTCTCGACAGCTGGCTGCCAAACAATTAGGACTGTGACGATGATAATGATGATGATGATGAACTGAATCCATAATCGTTTTTTAAATAAGCGGGAAAATTTGCACCAGAACATGGGCTCACACATCAGCGCGGTTATGGGCGCCCCCCGTTTCCCTCTACGGCGACAACGCGTATAAATGAGCGCTCTCGATTTTTCCATTTCGGAGGCGTTTATCCGTGAACCGCACGCACTAAAAAGTTGCTCGAGATTTTTTGAATTTGTCCCGGATAAAAACAAGGTACTACAGGGAAGTATTTCTCAGAAATTTTAGGACTGCACGTGTGAATATGGCTGGCGATTAAAAATAGACCAACAGACAACCGCCGTTTCGCACTGCAGGACACACACCCACACTACGCACAGGGCTGATATTAATGACTAAGGTTTTGCAAATGAAGTCCGCAACTTCAAAGCAGTGTTTTTTAAAGTGCGTAAAATAGAAATTGCTCCGTTAAATTTCCGTTTTCATGTCATTTTGTGCGCTTTTATCCTTCGAAATTCGGCGATGATTGCTTTGTCGCGCTTTACGCTGCAAATAACAAGTGTTCCTGAAAGTTCTTGTGCAGGGCATACAAAAGACACTTCTAAGACAGGCTCAATAAAAGCAATTCTGAGCGGTCAATATAATAATTGTGCACCCTTGAAGAATCCAATAGGTGTTATGGACAAACATCCCTGCTCATTTAACATGGTTACTTGCAGGTGACTCCGAAGACCTTGTCCGGTTCTATCAGGTAGCCCGAAACAAGAAAGAAAATCGGGTCGACGGAGGAGCATTCTGCGATACATTCCATGCATATTTCATCAACCAAGAAACAGGAAGCCATCCATTATCGAAGCGCTATAGAGGCGGACACTGATGAAACAGAAATGAGGAATAGGAAAACAGATAGAAAAACAGATACACTGGAAGGGATTTAGAAGGGATTTACGAGCGATCGACTCTTCCGCTTCTTCCACCTTTGGGCTGCCGTGAAGTCAAATGAAAATATTCCATTCCGCCCCGGGGCACGAGCGTCACGTTCCTCGGACGGTGAAGGTGAAGCCTGGCGCCCGCCAGCCTATTACAGAACCAGGAGATGTGGTGGAATTCTTTGTGACCTCTAATTTCATCCACAAAGGCCTAATTGAAACTTTCTCGCAATGTTTTGCCGCTTGATTTGACACTGGCTTTTCCCATTGTCACAAAATCAATGCGGCTGCCCGTCTGAGTCCTAACTGGAAGGCCTCCTTCGCGAACGCGGCGGCCACGGAAGATCAATGGGGTTAAGCGATCTGTTTATAATGCTGGTGGGGGCGTGTTGGTGGTTGAGCAAAGTCGGAACAAGCTCCACCTTCTCGCCGCTCTCTGACGCGTCTTCCTGTAACACGAGCGGGTAGGTTAGTGGTAAAGGCCAGAGAGCTGCAAGCAGAAGACTGCTGGTTCTGATCCCATCAGTGGTCCCGAGTAATTCGTTTTGGACAGCAGCATCAGTTGCCCTGTGACAGTATGGTCCCACAGGATAGTGGAACAGAGGTGGTTTCAAGGGGCAGTTTCGCACCTTGACTGGCAGACAAGATTTCAGATCATCCATTAACTGGAGGCCTGCAGTGCATGGTCCATTGAAGGGAAGGGGCATTAAAAAGACAACATGAACCACAGAAGCGCGTGTGTGTGTCTTCTGCTGACATCACACATCACTAGCGATGCCACACACAGAAGCAGCCAGAGATGAAATGTCATCCATCCACTTCGCTGAAGTGAGAGCCATGCAATAATGTTCCCGATAAGCCACACAAACACATGTTGTATGTTATATTTTAGAATGTTTCGAAAGAGAATTATCCCTTTCCTGCACACGTTAAATATCCTATTGGTGTTGACATAGGTGTTGGTTGACTCACGGAAATAAATATAATAAGAGTAAAAGGTAAATGAGCATGACATAAAGCGGTTATGAAAAGGGCAAGCTGGGGGATGGACTGGGGCTGTGGGGTGAGAGCCGAGGATGTGAATTAGCCGTGGGGGGGGGGGGCGGGGTTGTGGAACTCAAAGTGAAATTTAAACAAACCGATATTCCACATTAATGCACTTAAGCAAATAAAGAAAGCGGGAGCTATTTAAGTAAGTAGGGGAGCGCCTTCACGTGAGAGTGATTTAGGGGAGCTTTTCCAAGTAAGGTGGGGGGGGGTGGCAGGGGAGGGGGGCAGCAGGACCTCTTAGGAAGAAATAAAAATGGCTTTTGTAATGGCGCCAGTGACAGTGTGACCGGTTCGGACCAGGGAACTATTACAGCTTGTCAAAACAGAGAAGAAAAAGAGCAAAACTATGAGGCTCATAATTACAGTGCAGGATGGGAAATGAAATGGTTGGTATAGAGCTGAAGAAAGCATTATGGGAAAGGACTTTCAAACAGGTGCTTAGCGTTAAAGATTTATGAACGTTTTTTTCCAAGCGGTGCACAGTATAAATTATACGTATTAGCAGTAGTATAAATCAATTTAATTATTGTGAATCAAAGAGCGGAGTCGTAAAAACACGTCCAGGTTGGAGTGTTGTGTATCTCGTGTGTCTTGACCTGGAGGCGCCGATGAAAGTAATACTAGGTTGATCCTGGCCGTTCCAGCAAGGCCAAGCCTGTCTCGAGGTTGGCAAGAGCTGCTCGGAGGAGGTCAGCTCGTACCATCGCGCTCCCCGCAGGGCTTTTCTCAGCAATGGCGCGTAACTGGAGGGAACAGAGATGCGGGACCAACCTCCTGACCCACACTGCTGCTTTGGCATCCATCCGATTCCCCTTCCTTGACTTTAAGCGTCTGAATCAGATAATAGCCGGCCATAATGAGATTCACCCTGCGAGACGAAGGTGAAGTAAACATGGTTCTTCCTCTTCACGCCGCTTATCAGCCTGTGTTTTTGTTTCGGTCTCCTGCGACCTGGCCGACTGGTGTCCCCGCAGTGACAAAAGAGCTGTCCTGCCTGCGGGTGGTGGTCGGCGGGGATCCTGTGGTGACGTATCAAGCCACCCCTGCTGTAAAACGACACCAGATGCATTCTGGGAGTGACAGAAGACGGTTCAGGAGTCAGCGCCGGAGTCAACGTGCTAGTCAATGCAGGCAATGCTGAGCTATGTACGAGTCAAGGCGTTGGGGGTGGTTTCACCATTATGGCTGGAGCATATTTCAATGATTTCCCCCTTCCCTGTTTATTAGTCTCGGTGTACACACAGCGTAGATGAAAATAAAATGGTCTGAACTCTACGCATCCCACGGCAGGCTTTTGTTGCTCATTTGCATTTGAATATTAAAGTGTTTTCTGGAAATGAGCTATTGGAATTAATGCAGGATTAATTGATGCCTTTATCTCATTAGGACAATCTAATTTGGGGATGATGAAATTGTTTAGACTCCCGTTTGCATAATTGGATTGCCATGAATTGCTGTCATTATTGGCTCTTTAGCATCATCTGTAGGCCTTGAGTTCCAGCTTCAGCCTCATAAAGGCCAATCATGTGTTGTGGAGCTGTTTTGTTAACCCCTGGAAAGAGCCCCTTGTTGTCATGGACGGAGGTGGGGGGTTGTCGCTAGCAACGCAACAGTGATTAGCGCGCACGCACACCATCAGCGGGTTCTGCTCAGCTGCTCTGCTCCAAATAACACTGCCCACGCCAGCATGATTGCCTTTAAGGGTCCCGCTGAAGGAGAGCGTATGGGGAGTCACACAACAGGATCTGGCATCCCTTCTCAGCCCTTAGCTCTGGACGCGTTTGCTCATTTGTTCTCATTCTCACTTCGCGCTGTTTAATACCCTCACCTTCAGCCGATTAATTACAGCAGAGAACACAAACAAATCCCATTCGTAGGGGTGGGAACAGATACCCCTTATAGGCGAACGAGGATGAGAGACACGGCTACCTGGAGGTGGGAGGCTATCTAATAGCACGACATTTTCGGGCCACAGCACCTCAGTGCCCAAGCTCACAATGCAATTGGCACATGGGTCCATTCGATGTCACGCTCTGAAGGCCACATACCATGTCAGCAATACAACAGGTCAGCATGTGCTTTTCCTTTGGCAGGGGGACTCAAGGAGCACTGGGAAATAAATGGTGTCCAAAAACGCATCATTCCAGAGTGCAAGCAAAATAAAACACAGTATCCGACTTCTGCGGATTTAAAAGCCAGTTGCGCAGCGCGTGGCAGTAAATGCCTAGTTATCGTTCACACGTGACACATGGCAGCTGGAAGACAAAGTGCACTGTCAGATATGACCTGGGAAAATAGCTCACATACTGCAATGTCACAACACGCAGTTGTTTGGAGCACGATTCTCTACCCCAGTGCAAGATTCGCTGGCAAATGTTAAGGTTTCGGTGTATGGAAATTCAAAGGGGGAGGAAAAAAAAAAACCACTGGAGGTTTAACAGACTTTTTTAAAGGAGGTGGAAAGTTTTTATAAACTTAGCAGACCACATTCTGGGGTGAAAATCAAGATAACTCTCTTCAAACTGTCCTCTTATTTTCAAATCCAAACAGCGAAGCCTTCATTCTGTGAAGAGAGAGACTCCTGGAACAACCCTGTATTTCTTTTCTACCCTCTGCTTTCATGACTGGATGGCCTGCTTCATGTTCAATATTTGATTACGAGGAAGATCAAATGATGAAGAGATGACCGCCGCGTTTCATGGGGCTTCATTATAACGGTTTGAGACCGTAGGATCGCAGACCTTAGAACGCTTCTCCTTTCTCAAGGATACACTTCAAAATGTTTTCTTAATGAAAGGGAAAAAAAATACAAAAAAGCCATGAATTCGTTAAAAAGAAACTGTAGAGTATTGTGCTCCGAGATCTACATATGACTACGCTGAAATCAAACACGGCTTCGTCCCCCTAGGATTTCCCACAATCCTTTGCCAGCCCAGCAATACATCCAGGTGAAGACTGGGGAAGGACCTTGAAGTATCAGATGTTGCCGTGTGTCTGAACAAAAAAAAAAAATCCAGCTTGTTTCTATGGCTCCATAACTGCAAAAAAAAAAAAAAAAAAAAAATGATGATAAAAAATTTTTTACAATGGCATCGTGCCTCAAGCGTAGTGGAACTTCAGTGGAACCGAAAAAGAAAAAAAAAAAACTGTAGAACCGAAAAACAGCTAAGAAGAATTCAGAAAGGAAGGAGAGCGATGGAGCAATGAAATGACAGAAACAGCAGGGAATTGATTCAGAGGAGCGCAAACTTTATACAAGCCAGTCATTCCTCTAAAGGGGCACATAAAGTTTTATGAGCACATAATTATTTCACCCACAGTACATGTTAAAAGTGAAATTCAGACACAGCACTGGATCCCCTCACCTCGAACACCTGCCCTTCCATGAGACGAGGGAGTCATATCAGCGTAAAAACATCATTGCAATATAAAAAATATCATGATCTATTCTAAAATACAGATTCTAATCGTATTATTCTGACAGCTGCTATCTTCGGTAAATGGGGGAAAGCGGGGGGGGGGGGTGAAATTTAAAGTGTTAATACAGCGTCAGTGCAGCGGGTCCCTAAAGAAGATGCTGTAAAACCGCAGGGCAGTGATTTATTTTGCCAGAAATAGAAGCGATCCCCATCAATACAAAGACATGTAGGAGGTCACTTGAAATGTCCTTATTTAAAATCTCTTGCTTTCCTCTTTTCAGAAAGGCACCGTGGAAGTCTGTGGACGGGCACAGCAGGCATATAAAAGGAATTTCAGAATCGTGACTCAACCCAAGAAGAAAGGAAATCCATTTTTGATGTGTGGAAAGTTTTAAAGCGTTCCGATGTCAAGCAGGGTGCTTAATGTGACGGATCTGGAAGTGAGCAGAAACTGTTTATAACAGGAATGAATTAGGCGAGCGACTCCGGCTTGATGGTCCTTGAGGCCCTGCCGTCATGCCGTCATGTGACAATAACACTGTGTCAACGCCGTGGGGATGTTACCGAGATCGAGGCACCAGGAAGACTGTACCGGGGCGTACGGCCGTCCGTTTGGGACGGAATGCGACATCCCCCGTTGCCCTCGTACCGCCGGGACCGAGCGCGGCCTCTCCCCGCCGCGGCTCGTCCCGGATGCAAATGCGGCGTCTCCGTGGCGTGGCGTTCCGCTCCGCTTTACGCCTCGCTCGTGTTCAAAACCCGTTCGGAATTTTTTTTTTTGCGCCGCCTCGCCTTCTCAGTTCGGTCGTTCCTCGCGATTTGCATACACTTGTTTAAGTATTCATGATTTTTGCGCGTGTGTGTGCGTGTGTGTGCGTGTGTGTGTGTGTGTGGGGCATAATGCTTGCCGTTTAGGCCGCTTTCCGCAGGAGGTGGTGGTCCGCGACCGTGCGCGTGTGTGCGTGGGGCTCCGTCCGTGGAAGGAGGAACGCTGGAAGCCATCGGGTTGACAGACAAATCATTCTTACATGTAAACATAAATATGAGAGTATGTTTTGAAGGGCCGCAATAGCCGTTGCTAGGCTACATCGCGTTGCGGAGTCGCTGTCCCCGCTCGTTTAGCTCAGGGGATTTCAGAGGCGCCATAAAAGAACGTGTTGCGTTTTATTAAGGTTTCCCCCCGTATTGTGGTAGCTGTAGTTAACCTTCCTTTCCAGGGCTGCGCGTCACAAAGCTTTTTTTTTTTTTTTTTTTTTTTTTTCCCCCGCAAACATAAAAAATAGTCCTTCGCCGCCTTATTTCTTTGAACCGGACAGCGCGCGGTAGGGTGGACGATCCCACACAAATTCAGACGAATGATTTCACGCCGCGAGCGCATCAGTCTTTTTTTTTTTTTTTTTTTTTTTTTGCCGGTCATTTTCGGTTATTAATAAGAGATGACATGTCGGTCGCATCCCTAGGAAAGCGCGTGAGAAACCGTCAGAATTATTCAGTTATTCCGCATTAATTCTCAGGCGATGCTGATGAACTCTCGGAAGGACACATCTGACCGCACTATGTGAGAGAATAATAAAAAAATTAAATATTCACTCTGCTACGAGCACCAATTAATCTCTCAAAACAGCATCACTTAGCGGTCTGCCGTGCCAATATTTCCACTTCTCCGCAAGTAATTGATCCGTACCGAAAATAATATTGGCTTATTACAGCATATCTCCTCGGAGCTTTGTTTTCCAACATAACAATTCCATATTTGACGAGAATTGAGTGTGAGCCGTATCATTTTTCTTATGCCCGGCGATCGCTTTTGCAATCTATTTCAACTTGGCACTTTTTAACAGCCGAGAAACGGGCCCAGTCGCCGAACAGCTTGATCTCTCCCGTGCCATCGATGCACAGTGATGTGTGGGAATGTGCCGTCATTCCTAATCTCCGAATGGCCCCGGTTCTTAAAGACAGCTCCTGGTTCTTCAAGACATGTGGCAGGGTCTGTCAAGGAGTGACACATGCGGAAGTGGGGGGGGGGTGGGGGTCTGAGCTGGCTCAGTCACAATGAATGCATCAAGGAACAGATCTGAGGGTTGTGGGTTTGAATCCCGCATCCAAAGCTGCTGATGTTCCCCTAAGCAAAGAACTAAAGCCCAGCTGTTCAGCGAAGACTTACAGAAACGGGATCCTGCTTAATCACGGTCTCTTATCCACGCTCGCTGGATGCGTCCGTACGACGTCTGAGCCGCTCGGAAACGCCTTATACTTTTCTTTGTTTAAAACCGCACGTGATGATGGGGACAGAGACTTACGAACAGCGCAGAACAACCATAAATATCTCTTTCATTCCCTCGCCTGAAAGATCCATGCAAATGTATTTATGCTGAGCGAAAGTGCAGCCGACACTAGGAACCTCGAGTGGTATTAAGTGCAGTACAGGGAAATCTGACCGCCGATTCAGTCACTTCAGGCATGGTAAAATTAAAACGTGCAAACAAGTGAATAACGAGATTATCTTCATTAGATCGGCCTCATTATTTCATCAATGCAATTAAATACAATTGAGTGTTGATCAAGTTAGCTGGTTAAATTACGTCACGCATGTCTGTCTGCTTAGTTAAGTTAAATGAGCTGTTGTTACTTATTCAAATGAGCCATATCATTGTGAAATAGCTGGTAACAGGACACACTATAAAGTCATTAAAATATTTGGTGCCAGACCCCCCCTGGCAACTTCAGTAATCCAGTAATACTGCTCTTTTTCAAATTCCAGTGTAAAAGATGACGAAAAGTCCCCAGCCTGCTGAAACTGGAGATGGCAAACACAGGTACAGATAGCGGCATGTTTCTAAAGAGCGACAAGTCGCTGTAGTCATCTTTCATTTTTCATCTCGCATCGCTGCGGTGCTTTTCTGCAGCTATTTAGATAATACGAGCGACAACACGACCGTCTATGTCTACAGTCAGGACTAGAAAGTGGAATCCGGGTGCAACCGCCTTCGGAACTGAAGGTTGCAGGTTTGAATCCCACCTGCTGCTGTAGTATCCTTCACGTATCCTTAAGGTACAGTACTTATGCTAAAATTGTTCCAATAAAAATCACCCTGCTGTACAAATGCATAAATAATTCCGAGCTCCTTTAGAGAATAGTGTGAGGTAAATGTACTCAACTTTTTGTCCAGTTTAGTTTCTGTTTAGCCTTTCCACCCTGTGTGGAGTCATTTTAGAGTTATTGAATTAAACACACACACACACATTTTCAGAACCGCTTGTCCCATACGGGGTCGCGGGGAACCGGAGCCTACCTGGTAACACAGGGCGTGAGGCCGGAGGGGGAGGGGACACACCCAGGACAGGATGCCAGTCCGTCGCAAGGCACCCCAAGCGGGACTTGAACCCCAGACCCATCGGAAAGCAGGACCGCGGTCCAACCCACTGCGCCACCGCACCCCCCTGCTTTGAATTAAACATTTAAATTTATTTAGCAGATGCTTTTCTCCAAAGCAACTTCCAGTGAACTCTATGTAGTGTTATGAGCCCACACACCTTATTTAGCAAGGTGACTTACACTGCTAGATACACTACTTACACTGTGTCACTCATCCATACATCAGTAGAACACTCTCTCTCTGTCACACACTATGGGTGAACCTGAACAGCATGTCTTTGGACTGTTGGAGGAAACCAGAGCACCCACACAGACACTGGGAGAACATGCAAACTCCATACAGACTGAGCGGGCATTGAACCCACGTCCTTTCGCACCACCCAGGTGCCGTGAGACAGCAGCGCTACTCGCTGTGCCTCCGTGCTGATAAAGGGACCGTTGTCACATCATTTCAATCTGTCCCAACAAATGCGCTATACCTTATATTAACAAAAAGGCAACGCAAGTTTTCATCTCAAAAAAACTGATCGGCGTCAGGTCCGAATTAGCACCCTTAGCGGAGTTAAGGGGTACGGACACATGCAGCAGCTCCTCTCATCATTTCCCCCGATCGGAGAGATGCCACAAAGAGCATTCCACTACAATGATCAGCACGTCTGGAACAACAGCGACAAGGCTCGCTGGGAAGGCCTCTAATGTGGCATATATTTAGGCAGGCGCTCAACAAAAACCAAATGTGCAAGGCTTAGAGGAGAGAATGGGCTGGGGGGGGGGGGGGGGCTGCTGTGAGAAAATGGAATAAAAATGGAAATCACTCGGTACGTTCCGGAGCCTTTGAAGTGTTACACACACACACACGTGCATGCGCACACACACACACACACACACGCGCGCGCACTCGCTCTCTCTCTCTCTCACACGCACACACACCTCTTTAATCTGGCCCTCACTCTTTCATCTCACACACCACTAGCAGCTCCAGGGACGCCCCCCTCCGGCCCGCTCTGCCTCGTTCTATGGCCGAGCTTTAATGTCCTCCCGGTACCAGATCAAGAAGCGGCTGTGGATGCCACCCCCCCCCCCCACACCCCACCCCACCCCACACACACACCTCCGCCTCCTCCCCAGCGTCCCTGCCTGGAGCATGGAGGCATCACTGAAATCACATTTCCGCAGCAGGGTATCAGTCAGGCCTGCATAACGAAGAAAACCTCGGTGTAGTGAATAGGCTTATTAAGGTACCGACTCGGCTGCTTTTCATATTCTAGCATTCCGAAAAGTGCGCTTTCTGTTCTCTTTAGACAGTGGAGGGATGCAACGCTTGGGTAACTCGAGATGTCTGCGAGTTGAAATGATGTGCAGACACAGCTTCATTTTATGTAAGTCCAGAGTTCAATGTGAATATCTGAGCTCGCACCGTAAATGAGACCCGTGTCGGTACAATGAGATTTGTGAGGGGGAAAAAAAAAAAGTCCCCATCTCTTGGAGTCGCCGATATTTGGAAGTGATGACGTGTTCCAATGGCTACCGAAACAATTTTGCGTTTGACCGAAGCCTTATTTACGCGACATCCAAAAATAAATAAAGCATAGACCTAACCGGAACGATTAAAAGAACGTTATTTAAAGGTAAAAAATTCCGCAATCTGACCGCCTCTTCCGAATCGCTAGGGGCTTCTTCTCGGCCATCCGAGCTCCTGGGTGGCGCTTCCAGCTGAGGGCTGTCACAGTTTCCAGGCCACCAATCACTCCTTTAATGAATGGCATGAATCATGAAAATGTCAAGCGCAAAGTCCAACGTGACACGAGGAAGGGAGGCGGCGGCGAGGTGGGCGGAGGGTACCGGCCTGCCGTTTCCCATCAGGCACTGCTTCGCGCTTCTGCCGCGAACTTCCTGCGCAACGCGGCTGGGGCGGAGAGCAAAGCCGGCCTGCGTCACGTTTACGGTCAAGGCGGATCAGCGACGGACCCAAGTGTCTTACTGCACGTTTTACTCCCTTTTACAGTCCCTAATTCCCGCAACAGAGTATTAAAGCCATTAACCTCATGAGTCCCTGTAACCTTAACCGTACCTGCAGCCCGTGTCAAGTCAAGTGACTCCACTTATTATCATTAATAAGCGAAGGAACGGTATGGGTCTCTATAACCCCTGCCTCCCTACCACTGGAGCGGGCGCGGAACTTGAGCTTCCGCACTGATCCTAATTGAACCTGAGATCTATTAAGTCGCGCCGCATATTACGGCGTTCGCCAGGCTGCGATCCTGATATTGCGCATTTTAATAAAACAAAACAAACACAACCAAAAAAAAGAAAAAAGGAGAAACGTTATTAGCTGTGCCTCACACGAGTCACGTTACGCAGCCCCAGCAAGCGTGCGGCAGGGCTGAGACATAATGATAAGTAGTTACCATTATGCTAAGCCCCACATTGCATTAAACACTGCATACCAGCAAACATCAAATGAAAAACATAACAACTGTAACAATTTCCATATGCCCGGGGCGGGACTATTTCTCTTCATTGCGCTATCCGGGATGGCATTACGTTACAGCTATTTCATGGTTATGGGGGCAAACGCCACGCTGCTGCCGTGCGCGAGAAGCGGGTTGAGCCGTCATTGTTCTTTCCGCCCGCCGGCCCCCAGGAGTCGGGTGGGAAGGGGGGCAACGAATAGCTGTAACAACACACCCACGGCTCTTGAAAGCCTGCCCAGTATCTAGTGCTTCTGACGTGACGGGCCGGTCTCCCGAATCCATTTAGTCGTCCGTGGACCCGATCGGGATCGATCGAACAGCGCCGCCTGCTCCGCTCCGGCTGCTCCGCTCCGGCTGCTGATGGAGGTTACGGAAAAGCAACGCAGCTGGGTGTCGTGTGCGAGTGTGTGTGCGCGCGCGTGTGCTGGCGAACAGGCGTCTTGGAGAGCATCGCTGCACCATTCGAAGAACTGTCACTGGAGATTCGATAGGAGCAGCGCGGGGGGTCTGGACAAAAAAGTGGCCACAGGTGGTGGGGGGGGGGGTCAGAGTTTCTGTTCCCCTGTGACCAACTACAAGTTACTTTTTTTATTTTGTCTGTTCCAATTCGGTTTTTGAGCGAATGCAACATATATACATATATATATAGACATACCCATTAATTAATTAATTTATACATCATTTTCCGTTTATGCAGAATTTTAAATGGTATTTTCTGATTAAAAAAAAAGCCTTCATTAAATAGATCAGACATTCCATATATTTCATGATTGATTTACTACCCCTGCGACAGAAGTCACACATTATTTAAGTGCGCGGACGATATTCACTTTAAATTTTGCACGCGCGAGTGTCAAACCATCTTACTGACTGGTCGCAAATCAAATCAATCACTCAACGAGACACTTTACCCGCCATGTGCCGGGGCCCAAAACCTCGGATGGTTCTTGAGCCGCAAATCTGTGCGTTTTGCACGGGGGCGCCAGATTTCCCCGCCCCACAAGGGCTGAAAACAGGTCTACCGATCTGGCTGCGTGCGAGGTGAGGCTGGGCAGCTCCGGGGGACACTGTTGTTTGTCCAGGACGCGACAGCTGTCCCGGCCCCCCCCGCCCCGGGCTCCTTTGTGTGGCGGACCCTTTCTCCGGGACGGCCCTCCAGCGCACATTGTGCCGTGTTTGCCCTGCATGCAGGTGTCCCGTCCTCTCCTCGTCCATGTGCGCCTTTTCACATGCATCGGTTGTTTTCCTGCGCTTGTTAGACCACAATGGCATCAGCGGCTGCTGTTTGCCTTGTGTGTGGACCGTGGGCAGGACGGGGCGGGGTCCATCGGATAGGGGTGTGGGAGTGGGGGTTGGACGAACGGCAGCACAGCACCAACCAGGAAGCCCCGGACGCACATCCCACCCCGCCCTCCACCCCCACACCCACACCCACCCCCACTCCTGCCTGTCGACAGGCCCTTTCTTCTACTGCAGGGTGTTCCTGCAACCTCAACCTTTTCCACTTATTAAAGAGCGCCTTGGCGCGCTCGGGGAGACTGACATTTGTTTCAGACGGGAGAGACAGAGTTTCCACCTCGTGCACTTTAAAGCAATTACATGGGCGCTCACAGAGCGTAAGTTTTAAAGAGGGGGCCCGCCTAGCATCTCGAGTATCTGCTACTGTTCGGAGGGCCGTCCCAAGATACGCTTCTCAGCGGGGACGTTATCGCTCAACGAATACGCCCGCCGTCCCCTCCGTGCCTCTCTGTTCCCGGAAACCCATGGGAGAGGCGGTATTATAATAGGTGTGCACCTCACAGTCAACAGAGATATGAATTATTTTTAATTGTATTCAAGATATCCTTTTCAATTAACTTCGCGCAGCGAAAGTGCGGCCGCTCCCTCGCTGCGTTTAATTTGTACCCCTGTTACCTCTTATGATGTTCATTTTTTGGTCTGCATCATTTTCATACTTTTTCCCAGCAGACGAGCGTTTAGCGGCATTAATTTGTCTCGATTCCTGAAAACTCGCGCGGTTTGGGGGGGATTTAGGTGGATCCTGCAATCAGGGACAAGCCTCTGAAATGGCTGTCAATAACATCTTAAACTAATGTTCCACAAATTCTCATTTAGGACCCCATGCGCTAACCTCTTTACCGCATCCCCTTGAGGACACGGGGATATGATTAGGAATTCGTTAGCTCGCTTCTATTTTTGTGCTGATGACACACTTTCTGTCCCGTCCGCCGATGATGCTGGTTCTTGACTTTCTTGCCGTCTTTCTAAACTGGATCGGTTCTTTTCGGGCACGTGGGCGTGACTCAGGATTGCAACGACACGCCCTGAAGGGAGGGCAGTTGGACGGAGGCTGATCGGAATGACCTGCGGGACCTGCAACATTGCTTTTTTTTTTAAAAAAAAAAAAAAAAAAAACCTAACTATACCTCCTTGTTTCAACTACAAAACTGCAGGGGGTCTCATGTCAATAATTGCTAACTGAAAGAGCACAGCGACCTTCTGCCGGAGGTGGGCTTTGGGACGGGCGCGGTCCGAGTACCACGCGAGTGGAAACGGGCTTTCTTTGGGACCGGAGGGCAGCTCGGACCGACCCCGGACAAAACCGGGACTCCATGGGTCCAGCGAAGTCCCGTGATCCCTGAACCCTCCATCCCGTGCTGTTCAGATTGTCCATCGCTCTCAGAGAGAGTGCAAGAGTCTCCTGAGCCTACTGCAGGGAAATGACCCAGGAGTCACATTTTTTTAAAGTGAATAATGTTCAAATGCTGCTTGTTTGCGAACACTGGGAGGATTAAGCACGGGGAGAGGCCCAACCCATTCGGAGCAGGAAGCGTCAGTAACCCCCTCGATGGCAGTGCTATTGTGCACACGCAAACATGATTGTGGCACCGGACAGAGGCTTACTGTCACCGCGTTTGTTTTCCAGTGAAAAGGATTACAGATCCTGACGCTCGTGATTAATCATCGTGTGCCAGACATCAGAATGCAGCCCGAGAAAGGTTCAACTTTTAATTCATTCCACATACAATCTATTCAAACCAGCTGCTGGTGCCGCTAATTTTCCCTCGTATTCTTAATGACCACTGCCTTTTACCTTTTTTTTTCCCTCTCTTTTCCTTTCTACAGCGTACTGAATGATATGGGGGAAGAAATATATCGGCGTGGCGAGTTTTTGGGCTGAGGGACATTGCGGCTCATTGTTTCAAGCTCTGCGCTCACACAGCAAAAGCACGGAGTAGAGTTTGCTGGGAAAACAGAAACGTGGGGTTCTTGGAAGATTCCTCTTACTTTGGTTTCGCCGAAAGCTGCGTCTGAACCACGGAAGGGCTTTATATGCCGTACGTGACAATCGCTCACTTTTCAGATACTTGATCTGGAATTGATTCCTGCCGAAGAGAAAAAAAACACATGAAATGAACACATGGATGTCATGCCATTGGATGTGAAATACTGCCCGCTAGCCCGTGCTCGTGTTAAAGCGCTTAGCCGTACCTTGATGTTCCCCGTCACTCCGGACCATTTGTCTCATTTTAGGTCCCAGATTGGAGCAACGCGTGCACTCGCTCGCTCTGGCGGTAGAATCAGACTCCGCGATGGCGACCAGAAGCGTCTTGTTCGACGAACTTGATCTGCGACAGATTGTCAGCGAGCGCGTGAGGTACACTCCGCCGTACGCGCGTGCACTATCCCGACAGATGGGCCGACAACGGATGCGTCTCTCAGAAATCTGGAGCTCTTAATAATTCAGCAACTTCTTGTGTGTGACACCGACTGTAGTTCAGCTCACTCAGACTGGGCACAGATGGAAAGGCAGGCCCGTATTTTGCCGAGAAAGCTAAACAAACAGGAGAACTCTCCAAGGAAGCCAAGGGAAAAAGTGGAGTCGCTACGGATAGACAGAATGCTGTTGGACTCTCCTAAGGCCCGGAGAGACGTCTCCCTTTCTGGAGGCACGCCGCCTGAAAAACAGCTTGAAATACTTGTCGCATTACGCCCTTGTGGAGGCGTTCTCTTGCTTGGCACTGTAATTCCTGCCATAGCAAATCCTTCCTACAGCCCTTTCCAAGCGTATATTTTTCTCTTATTGCCAAAGATAAATAAAAATAAAAATGGAAAATTGAAAAAGAAGGCTAATGAAAGTTTTGCATGGTATAATTTGCTGTGACCGGAATTTTCTAGGCCTGCCAAGCTAAATGTTACATGGAATACAATGGGCCAGTCAACACCTATATTGATTGAGATAAGAGCACTTAGCAGAGATATTTAGTAAAGTGACCTCTCATGCCTCGGTATTGGCAGTTGACGTCTTGCTGAGAAAAACCACTGGTAGCCTTCCAACAATTGGTGTAGTGCTCTGAGTGGGGGAAAAAAAAAAAAAAAAACCGATACCTTCCCCTGAAACAATTTTGGCAATAACTAATTAGGGGCATCCAAAGGATCGTAAAGCATTGCATATTTAAATGCCTCATTATTTCAAAGGGGATTTGAAATCCCATTCGGTTTCACGTCATTCTCAATATCCCCGCCGTCCTGGAGCGACCCATAGCACATGAGTGGAATCACGACTTACGGTGTCCTTCTCCCATAACCACAGTGCCTAAGAGAAGGGAATTGTTCGCGAGAGGTCCTCTACTGGCTCTGCGCGAGAGCTTGGCAGCAAATAACCATGCAGTTTGCCCTCTGATAATGAGGAATTTAATACTATTAAATCATGTGAAAGAATTCAACCCCCACACCTCCCCTCAGGTTACAGTTTCATATTAATTCCACACTGTCTTCGGGATGAACATCTCCATTCTTGAGCTTAAAGGCTGCCTTATATGGTTGAAGACATTTTGATATCTCATATATTGCTCCTCCTTCCATAATAATCCTTAACATTGTGAAAAATGAGTAAAAACACTGAATTAATGGAATTCATTCTTTGGCGACGCCAGCTTCAATATGGCTGGACGTCCCCTCTTCTACCAGTCAGCTGTGCTGCTCGAGTAAACAGACAGCGGTGCCGGTGTGGTGATTACGAAATAGACCTGCATCCAGAACGTTTCTGATTCCAGGCCCATCTGGGTTACTCCCACTGTACTTTTGTCATCCTTCAGTAAAAATCCAGCTGTGTGCTAGGGGAAAGTCACACACACAGTCTGAAAGCGCTCGTCCCGAGCGGGGTCACGGCAAACCGGAGCCTAACCCGGCAACACAGGGCGCGAGGCTGGAGGGGAAGGGGACACACCCAGGACGGGACGCCAGTCCATCGCAAGGCACCCCAAGCAGGACTCAAACCCCACACCCACCAGAGGGGAATCTGGCCAAACCCACTGTACCACTGTGCCACCGTGTCCCTCTCTGTAAAGGAAATAAATGGGGCTAAATACCCTGTTTTGAAATCTGAAGATCCCATCCGAGAGGGGAAGGTCTGCTCAAGCGATTACCCCGCATTTTGCAGGTAAATTATGTTTGAGACAAAATGAGGAACGCTCGTCTGTGGCAATGAAATATTATGTCGGGGTGGCCAGGTCTTCTGCAGCCATGTTTTGTCTAACAGAGTAAAATATTAGCGGCGGTGGAGTTTCCACCGGTGATCTAATCTGCAAAGACACAGGGCCAAAGTTATATCCAAAATCTGCACCAAGAGTTTGTTTCCGCACACACGTTTCGAGCGTGTCGAAGGGAGTTGCTGACGTTCAAAATCCCGCATAGCCGCTCGAAAGATTTGAAAAGCGCACGTTTCGCATTTTGTTATATAAATAAAACGTAAAGCCTTTTAACAAAAATCTAAATATCACAGTGAGTGGGTGAGGTGGCACCGGGTCTAATTCTGAGCGTGGGTCACTTCACACCTTTCCAAACACACCACATGCAGACTGTTAGGGGCCGTAATTAACGTGTTTTCCTCCACTAGGGCTATCTGGGCTTTCTCACTGCTCGGCCAGGCTGGAACCCCCTTGCGTTAACTTCCTAGGCCTCTTTGACACTCTCCTGGACCCAGAACAGCCAGCCGGTGGATCTCGTTACTGTCTGCCTTCGCACCCTTATTTACAGCCTAGGTGATTCTAGGTTCTGGTCCAAATGGGTCTTCAGAGGCGAGAAGTCTGCTGTTGCCAAGTTAGACTGCCACTTTGGCTCTCGCCAAGACAACTAGCAAATTAGTGAATTACACAGACACAGCGGCTGAAAGCGCTTGTCCCGAGCGGGGTCACGGCAAACCGGAGCCTAACCCGGCAACGCAGGGCGCGAGGCAGGAGGGGGAGGGGACACACCCAGGAAGGGACGCCATTCCATCGCAAGGCACCCCGAGCGGGACTCGAACCCCAGACCCGCCAGAGAGCAGCACCCATCCAAGCCCGCTGCGCCACCGCACCCCTTCACTTAGTAAATTACAGCAGGGGAAAAAAAAAACACAGCTGAGCCCTCGTGACTTCTATGTGTTTAAAGAAGAAGCGTTCCCGGCAAACTACTGTATGTTGTGAAAAAAACCATATGGCTCTAAAACGGCTAAAAATTAGTACTTTAAATAGGCACCCAGAATGTTTTGCTGTAAGGCATGAGGCGACGGAGGGAGAAGAAGGCAAGAGCTTGTTCTCTCTTCCATTTTGGGACTGCCTTTGCTGCACATCGGCTGCTGGCAGCGGGCGACGCTTCCACACAACTTGGCAGCGCTCCCTCTAATCCGTTACTAAACCTCTGGCAGTGTGTGACTCACACACTTTAGACGGATATCTTCCAGTTCAGCTAGTTAGGTGGGCTGACTCCAGCAAGCTCTCCCCGCCCCGTTCCCCCGACTCTCTTTCTCTCGAGGACACCCCCGAGGCCGTGGTAGTGGCATGAGTCTGGCGGTGGCGCTGGGTGCCGGGGGGGCGCCCTCATTACCTCCGCATGCCGCCTTGACACGGAGGCGGCGGGGTGGCGGAGAGAGACTGATTCGTTTGGACCGCAGAGCCCGAGCGAGGCGAGGCGCTCTGGTGTGACTGCGGGCCTGCGGTGGCCGATCGACTCCTTGAGCATGTCTAATGCAGTGGCCGCTCGAAGGCCGGCCTCCCTGCTGACCCGCCGGCCACCGTCATCCCCCGAGCGGCTTCCTACAGCGTACCAGCCAACCGTCACGGTACTGCCGTATAATTGCCTCCTCGTTGTCGAAAAACAGGCATCGCAATAGAAGAATTAACAACCCCCTGTGCAAAGTGGAATGACACATAATTCCTAGAAGGATTCATTTGCGCTTCGTTCCTTCACACACCAGGCTGTACAGTGGTGCAACGGTTCGGTACCCAATACACTGCAGTGTCTCTGATATAGAAATCTCACACACACGCGCCGGATGAAACTGCTCGTCCCGAGCAGGGTCGCAGCGAGCCGGAGCCTAACCCTGCAACACAGGGCGTAAGGCTGGAGGGGGAGGGTACACGCCCAGGACGGGATGCCAGTCCATCACAAAGCACCCGAAGCGGGACTCAAACCCCAGCCCTACCAGAGAGCGGGACCCGGCCGAACCCGCCGCACCGCCGCGCCCCCCCCCCCCGTGATATAGACATCTGATCGAGCGAATGTGAATCAAACAAGCTGCATCTGCCCGTCTGCTTCGTCACCGTGAAACCGAGGACTGCCAATGGGATCATCGGGCGAGGATGGAAAGCCAGTGCGTTGGCAATATCGCACGCTTGCGGCATAATTGCACCCGAGTGCACGGTGTCATCACAGATATCGCTAACATAATCTTCACTCCACGCCTGCTGTCTGACAGAATGGTTTGATAAGACGTCAGCTTTTCCATTACTGTGTCCAGGATGATGGCTAAGGGTATGTACACATGTAGGGCTAACATCCAACTTGCCCACTGTGCTGACACCTGGGGCTGCCAGCCTTAATACCCCGTGATAGGTAACTAATACATTCACCCTGCTCAGCCAGTACAAGGCCCCTCTCTTGCCTCTCGCCTAAGCCTTAATGATTTCAGAAATTATTTAATGAATTGATTCCTCCAGCATATCCTGCATTTTCCCGCAGAGCAGCAATGGCTGTGCAAGGCGATGCTGTCTCGCGTATAGGTTAAATTAATACCCAATGAACTTAAATAAACAACACGGGCCTACTCTGTTAATTATTGCTGCGGAATAAAATGTGCGGCGTCGTTACGAACGCTTGTCACATTTTTACTTTCTCAAAGCGAAAAGTGCTTCAAAAAAGCTTGGTTTGGAATAATTATTATTTAGTCCTGCGGTTTTTTTTTTTTTTTTTTCCCCTTGCTGTTGAAACATATCAGTGTAAATCATATTCAAATGTAATCAAAACTGGGCAATTTATTTAATCAAGTAAAGCTGAGGGTGCAGAATGCTGTCAAATATAATGGGGTAAGGGCTAGCAATGGTCGGTATTTAGCATTCCTAATGGGTTTTGCTAAATTGAAAATCGGGGCTGCGTTGCTTCCGCGGTTTGGGGCCGTGCCATTTGTCGGCACGCGCAAACTGTGTTGCTAGCACTTCTGGCCTCAAAACAAGCACGCTCCTCCTTGTCAGCCAAGACTCCCTCAGTTCATTAGCGGAATACAGATTGTGCAATAATTAAAAGTATTGCATGCGGCTTGTTTTGTTTTCTTTTACCCAAGTGGCTGTTCTGCGGATTCGGATTAAATGCGCACAAAGTGTTCCGTTGACTGCCCTTTTTTCCAGACCGAACGCATGTCCGCCGGGGTGGATGTTTCGCCGAGACGCAAACGATCGCCGGGTTTCTGTGTGACACAAATTGCTGGGTCTATAATCTGGGGTGTATGCATTCTCAATATGTTCAGACTATCTGCACAGCAGTTTTTCCACCTGCTTGCTTGTCACAGTGTCAGTTTCAGTCGGAATCCTCCGAAATCCCAGGGCGCCGGGAGGCATCTGTCTGGAATACAGAGACGCAGGCATTAACAACGGGCACGTAAATTAGGAAGGTATCGAATGAAGATGTCAGTAAAATCCGATAAAAGGAGTTTTCGCACAGCTCCCGTTTCCTAATTTGTGTCACGCGCCTAATTGGAGGAGGGTGCGCAAGAATTTGACACTGGCTGAACCGGGAGGTTTTCCTGAATCTCGTGTCTTTGACCGAAAACAAATAGCTGACTAGGACAAATGCTCCTGCTGAACGGATGGTGGTTGGGAATTAAGAAGCTATTTTCTCCCCTTCTCTGCTATGACCAAGGCTGTCCTTTTGGAACCGAGTTCACCAAAAACTGGAATTGGATCTTTTGTGGGAGCCCTATCAGACTGGGAGTCAATTGAAAGGCCTCTGTCTCAACTCCACTTGTCCCAGCTATCGATGAAACCTACAAAGGAGGCACAGATGGGCAAAAGTAAGTGAGGATCTGCAGGCATATCGCTGAGTTGGAGATGAAAACCACTGACGTTCCTGTCAGGTTACTATTATCTCACAAAAGACGTAGGGAGAAAAGCAACCAGCCAACATTTGCAGAGCCGTCTATGGTCAAGTTTCTTAGTCTCCCCTTCAAAATGATGCATCTCCCACAACCCATAGTAATAGTCGCCTGGAGACACAAGCGATGATTTGAAATATATTCTGAAGATACACCGAAAATGAGAAAGACGCAGGTTTTGAAACACTGTAAGAAAGAGGGAAGACTGCGACGGCAGTACAGCATGAGTGCCAGTATCGCCTTCAACGGTGTCAGAAGCGTAGCGCTTCGGGTTTGCTGCGCTATGGTATTTTTCTATTATTATAGAATCTATGATTAGGCCCTATGGGGACAGTGTGGGCATTGGAAAAGAAAGCCATTTTTGAGAAAAAGAATTAAACAAGACGTTTTCTTAAAAGGGGTGCAAGTTTAGCTTTTCCCTTTGGTGGTTTTTAAGCCGCGTAAAGCGTCTGAAGAGTTTAAAATACTCGGCTCATCTCCGGCGGCTGTCACCGGGGCGCCCATCTGGGCTGATGATCACGGCCGCTGGTCACATGGTGAGCTGCAGCGTAGCCTGGTCCTACATGCTGAGCTTTCGAACCTCTATCGGCTTACATTCGCAGGCGGTCCAATGGCGGATGGACACGTGCTCTTCCAAGACTAGAAAGAGGAACGCAAATCAATCCTATCAGGTCAGGTTAAATAAGCAGTCCCGATATGCAAGATGAACGTCGTTTTAACAGTCAGAATTACATTCACATTTACATTTATTCATTTAGCAGACGCTTTTCTCCGAAGCGACGTACATCTCAGAGAATTACACGTCTTTTACAGCGGAAGACCAAACCAAACCAAGTTGCAGTAGCAAGGTCGGCAGCTGGGGAACACTGGTCGGCTGGGCTTCGCTTGGTCCTCCCGCCTCCGTTGTGAGCACGCCACACTTATTTCACTGGCCTGTCTAACCATCTCTCCGAGGACACTTTGGGAAGCAAGATGTGACACCTCAAAGAGGCTCTCTCATCTGAATCATAAGCCCGGAGAACATCAATATCCCATTTTGTTGTAAACTGTAGCTCTTGAACTGCACTATTTGTTCCTTAAATGTGACAAGCGGGGGTGTAGCTTTCATCAGAGAGCTGGGGATTCTGGGAGCATACTCCGAGAGAGGGGAAGGCAGGCGGAGGGGGAGAGAGAAGGGGCGAGAAAAAGAAAATGAGAGAGAGGCAGAGAGCGCGAGAGAAAAGAACTTCAGATCTCCTGCTAGGTGCCATATGGCTGCTGTTTGATCACGGGAGCAATGTTTACCGGCAGAGTGGGTCGGGTGCCTCTCCTTCCTTGAGTTCTCCTGCACAGGGGTGCTTTGGCCTCCTCTATGCGTCCTGAAAGCAGAATAATGCCGAGTACTTCACCCACCGCAACGCCGCGGCACGGGAACGGACTCGCCGTCCTGCTTTCTGAAGGTCCTTTGGCCTTGGTACAGCGACTCTTGGGAACACACCCCCGATGCAGTCGCGTTCGTGCCAGAGACCTGGGGGGTGGCTTACGCGAACGAGCGTGCGCACAAGGCGCACGCACAACGCAAAGTTAAAAGCTGCAGCGCTCTGTGCGGTTCGTGTGACGCGAGCTCAAGGTGTCTGTTTGGAAGAGGAGTTAAATCACTGCAAAATAACCTGGCCTGGCACGACGACTTGGTTACAAGCTAAAAGGATATAAAAATATTTCATTTCATTTCATACCAGCATAAATCTCTGGAGGGATTTGATCCAACGGGTTTTGCAAAAAAACATTTTACTCAGTGCTTGATTTGAACCTGAAATGTAATTGGAGCTGATTTTTCTCACCAAATGATTATTTAAAGCGAAAGCGGAAACCAGCATAAACGGCGGCTCTCAAGGACGAGTGCCGGTGACCCATGGTGTGCAAGATCTTGATAAAGACGAGATCTCATCGGTGGATCCCGCAACCATTTTGATCGTAACAGATTATTTTAAATAATCCATATAAATTATGGGATTACCTGAAACTGTCTAGGGGTCGAACAGGAATAAACAGCGGGTAGTGTAGCGGGTAGAACTGCTGCCTTTGGTCCAAATGTTGCAGGTTTGATATCCACCTCTGGCTGTAGTACCATTGGACAAGATACTAACCCTAAATTGCTCCAGTAAAATTACCCAGCTGTATCAATGAGTAAATAATTGCAATTTAACATTGTAAGTTGCTTTGGAGAAAAGCGTTAACTAAACGAGTAAAGGCAATGCAACTGCCTCCTCATTCATGTTACTGCGTGATCAAGTCATGTTGACCACGCAGATTAAAACAGCCTCTTGGAGTTTCACTTCTGTGACGAATGTCGCTGCTCCCAAAAGAACCAAAATATAAACTCACGAAAGGCAGTTTTTTTTCCCTTTACTTTTCGCTTCAATCTGTTATTCCCTCTGTGGAAGGTTTAGCAAAATCCCATTTGGTCATTTTTATATTTCATGCTGGAAATGTATTGAAAAGGTTATGTGATTTTTCCGTCTGGGAAGACTCGTGCACCGTGACTGAACACTAGATTGTCACTATAGTTATTTCCTCCACCACGGGGCACAGTGGATTAGGTTTTTTTCTGTGTTAATTTTACTAATATGACAGCTAACAAATAAACAAAATGTATATTGACATCAAACTATAATATATTTAACATCACAGTAATTTTTCTTTGTGTGCTTGATTTATATTGTGACATTTTATATATATCATACCGTAACACAGGATCTGAGAAATTGGTTTGAAAGGTGACTGCCATAAATACTTAGACAAATACAAACAAATAGACACAGTGGGAGCTATAATAAGGCGCGGGGCACAACAGACCCAGGGCTGGAAATCCAACACGCTAAACATGGAATACAGAGTAAAATACGAAATGAGACGGACAGTGAGGGACGAGGGGATGTCACGTTTTATCTTATCATCACATAATGGTGGTGGTGCTGGGGGGGGGGCTGGTAATTTTTCACCTGTGATTTCACTCTCTGTTCACTTGATTCTCATCGCTGGAAACCAGCTATGAGAACTACGCTTCCTACAGGCTGGTCACAGTCCGAGATAAAGGAGCGTCACACCCGAACAGCGAGGGAGGGAGGGAGGGAGGGGAGGGAGGGGAGGAGACTGATGGGGTGGGAGTTTGAGCCGCTGTGTTTGGTAATGGTGGGGGGTTGGAATAGTTGTGGGGGAGGTATGGGGCTGGGGCTGGGGCTGGGGCGGGGGGGCTTCTAAAACCAGCTCAATATGTGCACTGTAGTCCTTAAGCTGTTTTTCCTTCCTCCAGAGCAGGACGGAGGGATCAAGGGGTGAAAAGTCGAAGGGAGGACAACTTGACGGATAGCGGCAGGGTGGCGAGGTCAGAGCAAGCCGTCCGACTCAAGACCAGCCGGGGCTATTTCCTCGGCGATTATTATCTGTGTCTGTTAACACAATGCACCACCTGGACACGACGCACATGCGCGCTCACCCACGCGCACTTTGCGGAACGGCTAATAAAAGATGCGGAGGAATTTACAGCCGCACGCAATCGGGCGCTTGCAGAACACAACCCCGGATCTGTGGATGGAATCCAAGAGCAAATGCAACATTAAAGAGCACAAACAAGCAAGCGCCTAAGGACAACTCATCAGCGCAAACAAGCTCTCTGTTTGTCGGAGCCTTACTTCACAAAGGGCCTGTCAAAAGGTGACGGCGCGCACGGCGCATACGCGGGAGAAAGCCATCTTCCGCACTTGTCTTTTTCGAAGTCTTCGGAGCAGATGAGTTTCGCTCTCTCCCGACAAGACGAAACATTGCTCAACATTGAATTGTTACACTGCCATCCGGAAGCTTCGCCACTCTTAACTTTTGATTTGAGTTGGGAAATATGGCAACTCGGTGTTGAAAAACAATTTATTAGAAACAAAACGCTCGCTTTGCCATCTGTTATAGCTCTAAATCGCCTTCTGATGGCGGAAAATAAGTTCTGGAAGCAGAACTACGAAGACAATAAAGAAGGCCGATACATCCTTCTATGCGGAGCTTTCATAGAAAAATAAAACAAGGGGAAAACATGATCAACACAATTAGAGTCTTATTATGGTGCTTTATGTGACCCATTGGCGCTATAGTGAATACCAGTCATGGGGAAATGTTCACCGGCTTTTCAAGGGAGTTAATCTAAAACACAATGGCGAATTGCAGAGACCCTCCCTTTAATCAGTGCTTTGCCATTTATTCATAGCGGCCTTTTCAACGGAGAATTCAATTACGTCAAACACCTGAACTAACAATCTCTCGCAGCTAATTTGTGCGAAACACTCCTGGTGTAAGAGTTAGCATTGTTAATGGGCAAGATTGGCCTCGCGTTTTTTTTTTTTTTTTTCCTGCCTCTCTGTACCAAGGCCAGCACATTTTTTCCCCCTCCATTGTTGGCTTTTGAATTAAAGAGTTTGAATTTGATTACGGGGTGAAATGGAAATTTCTTTCGTTAGGAGTATTTCCCTCCGGACAGTCAGCGCTCCTCTGTATATTATTGTGTGGATTATCAGCACCGCCATCCTGGAAAAAGCAATTAGTGCACGTTCCCTCCGGAGCGCGTGCTTGGCTCTGCGTTAGCTCCGCTCCGAGGTGCGGGCCGTGCTCGGCGCCAATTCGAGCGGCCGGGCTCCTGCAACCGACTTGTTGATTGAATATATAGATTTCACAGTTTAAGTACAGTCTAAGTGAAACTGATCACCAATGTGCAATTTTCGCGAATAAAAGCTACGTAAAATTGACCCGGATCTAAGTGTTTGTGATTGATAAATTTCAGTTTAACCCTGTTACGTAAAACGAACACGAAAATGTAAAAACTTAATACCGTATGTCTCCTCGGATGGAAGCATCGGCTGAACAATCTATATTGCCTGCAGCGTGTGACCGTATGAGCGGCTCTGTGTGCGTGTGTGTGACGGTGGGTACTCTTCAATGGACTGGCGTCCCATCCAGGGTGTACCCTCCTTAGTCTTACACCCTGTGCTTCCAGGATAAGCACCAGGGCACCGCGATCCTGACATTACGCTGTGAACGACAGTAAGTGAATACTAATAACAATGGCAGAGGCATCAGTGCTTCCATGTTAATCAATGCAGTGAAATTGCACTGGTGAAGTTTAGCAACTGATGTAGCGAAGGGAAGAACCAACCGCAGTAAAGCAAGACTGGTTATATACATCCAGTGCTGTTGTCTGGTGCCTGCATTAGATCACTCGTGGGCGCACGCCTGCTGTAATTACTATAAGATGGATAAAGAAAGTATGGGCTAGACTTTTCGAAGGAAAAGTGATACTCATCTGCTGTGCACCAGCAAACGTCCATGGTCAGGTTGTCCAGTTTGTACGGTAAAACATCAGCATTCAGAGATGACGGCGCTGACGCAACAACTTAATTTTAACAAATAATTTTAAAAATCCATTTATCATTAAATAACAGAACTTGCTTTTTAAGGGAAATATATACAACTTATATATTTTTAGGACTTAACTGATTACATTCTAAGCAAAAAAAGATTGATCCTCCAGTATCAGTAACCGTCAGGGACGAGGGCGGGAGACCGAGGAGTTGGTGTGGACCCATTTGAAGGTTTGTTGATTGTGGGAACAAACAAGGACCGTAGTCGGGGACAGGCTTGGGTCGTTCGAAGCACAGGCGTTGTTCTTGGGACTAGACGGGAATCCAAGTCGATCAGGCGAAGCAGGAGAGCTGGAACCGGGAAGGCAGAGAACAGGGAACGAAGGGCAAAGGACGAAGAGGAACTGGAAGCGAGAGGAGGTAAGCAGGGTTCTTTCACTATCGCAGGAGAAACAGGTTGACTCAATGAGGTTCTGCAACCAGGTGAGCCGACACGGCTTCTTTGAAACCCCGCTGCTCCGATTCAGGGCAGGTGCGGTCATTTGGCTCGAGGGCGTGGGCGTGACAGGAGCCGCTAGCCCAATACCGGGTCGCAGCGGTCCGAAGTCTGCGAGGGTCAAAACACCAAGGTGGAAATCAGCTTGACAAACACATGGCATCAGAAAATGCTTGCTGTCAACACGGGCAGTAGAGTTATGGATTTAGTGGTTCTAGCCAACAGAGAAGTGGGGTCCAACGCTTTAACCATCCGGCAGGAGCGGAGAATTGCGGTGCGGAGGCCATAAATCTACTGGAATCCACTTAATGAAGGTGTATGTTCCAGGGCAAAGCAAGTGGCCTAGATTTACATACAAGTTATGACACTTTGCTGAGAGCTCCTCGTACGTCAGTGCCGCAACCCGTCTCGCTTTTGCTGAGGAATTCTTCCCGGCAGGTTTGGAGGCGCTCAGGCGCTAAACACCCCATGTCGCACCACGTACACCTTGAACTCTCAGCTCACACACTGTTGACACCTATGCACGCACAACAATTGCGGTGAAAACCTGTACGAATGAAAAGTAACAGTTGGTATTGCACCCAACAGCAAGGTGATAATGAAACAATTCTGCCGCACCGCGTAAATTAATATGCGGAATGTATTAATGTTTGGACAGGTGAACAAATTGCGTTCTGTCTGTCTCAGTATTATGCACATAAATTCATAGTGTGATGCAGCAGGCAGTATAGTGGTTAAGAACTGGTAATCCGAGGGCTGCTGGTTCACATCCTGCAAGAAGCACTACTCTAGCACCCTTACTCAAGGTACTTTACTTGAATTTCTCTATTACAACAAACAGCTGAATAAATATATTAAGTTATTTTGAACAAAAGCATCTGCGAGGCGGAAAATAATAATAATAAAGAGGGTTTAAGTCAAGCTGCTCTGAAGTGGCACCTTGGGAGCAGAACCAAGAGGTGGGTCTTCCATCAAAAGCTCGGTTAAATGTTACAACAATAACGGCATTATGGAACAGTCCTTCATGACTCTTCATTGCATGTCACCAGTTCTGCACCAACCTGGCTTCCTCGCTCCCCCCCGCCCCAGGCGCCCGGTGCGTCAGCGGCCGGTGGAGCGTGGCGTTCCCGGGAAGCCGCGTCCGCCCGTTGCCTCCTGCCGTGACGCGCCGTGCCGCGCTGAGCGAGCCGGGAGGGAGGGGATCCGTGTTTGCCATCAACTGCTCAGGAGAGCAGAGCACCACAAGATTGATGATACCATCCCAAAGTAACAAAAGATCTCCCGACTGTGAGAGCCTGCTTATGAGACCTGATAGACTTGTCATCTCTTAATAAACATCGCTGATATGTCAGCGACGGCAACTGCTGCCGGGAGGCTGGCGAGACTGCCCGGCAAACTCCAAGGCGCTCCTTTGGTGGCCGGGCACGTCGGAAGCCCGGCCTCGGCAGTCGCAGAAGCACGCGTTCTTCAGCAAGTGGCAAATGAGACAAAAGTGCACGGCGATGTATGAGGGCAGCTGCAAATACACAGTCTCTTCGCCAAACTCTGCTTGTAACAAAACCAGGACAACTATTCCTGAAAACATACATTTGAAAACACCCTTTCTTGGCAAAAAATTTAATTCTACTGTTTTTGTCAAAACACCTACACAGATACCACAACATACGCAAATGTAGTATACTTGTTTGTGTACACCCGTCCTGGGTGTGTCCCCTCCCCCTCCGGCCTTACGCCCTGTGTTACCGGGTTGGCTCCGGTTCCCCGTGACCCCGTATGGGACGAGCGGTTCTGAGAATGTGTGTGTGTGTGTGTGTGTGTGTGTGTGTGTGTGTGTGTGTGTGTGTTTGTGTACATGTGTAAATTTGTTTATCTCAAATGCTTCCAAGCAGGTTTTGACAATAAAAAGATTAATCTGTATAGGCAATGTCGCTACCTTGGCTCAAGGGTTGTGTGTGTAAAATCAAGGTAAGTTCCTGTTAGGAAGAACCATTCTGACATTCTGTGAACAACAAAATAATAAAAAAAAAAAATAAATAATAATAATAAAAAGCAAGCAATGCAAATAAGGCATTTTCTTTCTTTTGATCTAAAATCATTTAAAAGTATTCTGCTTCTGAGCAATATGTTATTTAATCATTTGTGGTAACGTTACAGTAATGCAATGAAAATTTCTACAATTTACATAATTTTTACTTATCCACCACTATCGAGAATGTATCTTAATACACATAACCTACTTGAATCTACACAGGCTGTAATAATCTAAAATTAATTAAACTGGAATCGGAGACAGACAAACAACACATCGTTGTGAGAAGTTACCAAGTCATTACAGTTATTTGTCTTGTATCTTTCAATATGGAACCAAAATATAAAAACATAAAAAATTAGACACAGCCAGATTGGCTGCAAATTGTTTGCTTATGTATTTTATCTGTCATTTTCTACACTGCCACTTTGCAGAATATAAATCCCTCCTCTCTCATAAGGGCCAATCATGGATCTTTGCCATTATTTTTTTCTATCACTCTTATTGAATGTTCACCTCTTCGACATCAGCTTCAGCCTAATTTCCCTCGCTGGATAAATATTGCCTGTGACGTACTGTGCAGATGCGAGACACGGGCACTGTGTGCGTGTGTGTGTGTGTGTGTATGTGTGTGTGTGTGTGTGTGTGTGTGTGTGTGTGGAGGCAGAATTAGCATGGCTGGGAACGTCACCATCTCCTTGAGACAGCCACACATCTGCCTGTGGTAAATACTGCGTGTCTCGATATTGAAAAGTCACTCTTGGTGTTCTGATGGGAACAAAAATAACCTCAGACGTCGAAACAGGGGTACATTTAATACAGTTTCGACAGGCAGAGCGGCCCTGGAACCAAAGCTTGCTAAAGCAGGAAAAAGTAGGAACAGAATCGGGGGGGGGGGGCATATCATCGTGAGCTCCGCTGCCTTTATGGAGTCTGCCGTTTACAGTATTCTGTATTTTCAGCGGAAAAAGTGTTGTTTCTGTCACAATTCAATCTCCCAAACTCTCCCTGAACACTGTATAATACCTAGTTAAAGCCAGCAGGGTGTGAAATGGTATTTTAAAATAAATGAAACCGACTAGGAAGCAGAGGAGTGGAGGAATATTGCAATGTCAAGCTGACAGACAGGCCCTGAAATGCAGCAAGAGTTATCATCTTAAAGAAAACTGGATTAAATAAAACCCACAAGCAGCGGTGCATTTCCAGCTCTGATATTGACACGACAGTGGCGGGGGCCATTTTTCATTGTCTCATCAAGACAAAGCATTATGGGATATCAATCTTGCCCGCCATCAGATGGGCCTTGTATAAAGTGCTGGGTATATACATTTTATTATGCTACCCTCTATCAGTGTCCAGACATGGTGTGCATTTGGCGCATTTTTACATGTTCCATCTGAGCAGAACCCGTCAGGGCGATTTTTAATACACGATATTAAGGCCGGCTTTTGCGTCGGGTACCAGGCGTCTCGTCTGTTTCGCGTACGGTCTCCCGCGTGTGCGTTCTGAGGAATCCCGGAAAGCGTCCATGCGCGTTCGTCTGTTCGCGAGAAATACTACACCAGGTTCTGGCCATTATTGCTACGGTTCTGTCACTTCCTTGGCATGCAGAGCACCGACCTGTGCATCATTAATTAGTCTAATTAGTCAACATGACGGATATATGATTAGTCTTTTACCCCTGTATTCCGGTGGCAATTCCGTAACAACGCACTCGAGCATTCCTTAACATGCCTTGTCTATATTAATGTCATGCCCGGAAACTCTGCCAAGTCCCAATCTAATGCAATTGCTAGCTCGCTAAAACCCTGACTGACGTGCGGGATCACTTGAATTAGCAAACAATGCTGACGTCCTTCTTTTCTTCCCATTTGTTCCCTTCACCGTTCATCTTCGCTATTGGAGAAAGCAAGGTCAAGACGATCGCCGCGCTGCCGCTTGCTTTAGTAACGCTGATTGAGGCACTGAACGCAGCATTTCACTCAAACACAAAAAAAAGAAAGAAGAAAAAAGAGAACACAAACTTAGCAGTGATTTATTTGTTTCTGCGGGGTAAGGATAGCTTTGGGCAATTACCGTTATACAAAAAAAGCATACGTCTTACTCTAAACCTTGGGAATAGGTAAATCTTTGGGGATCGTTAATTTGTAAGCCAGCGGCATTAACCTGGGGTTAGATAGGGACTGGGGGGACATGATAAACAGGTGAAGGCAAAGCACAGGGAAGCGGCGGCCTCAGGGTACAGCCCAGAAGAACTAAGAGGAGATGCCAGGAGGAGAACCCTGCTGTCGGGTGGCCTCTCTGTCTCCGTCCCATTGCCGTGACGTGGCTCAGACAGTCTTTCCAGGGCAGCGTCAGTCTCTCTGATCTGCGCCCCAACGGAGAGACGGCAGCCCGGTCGTGAGCATAGGATGTTTACAGTGCCATTGGGCTCCAGGCCCCAGACTGCCAGGAGCATGTGTGTATATGTTTATTTTGGTACGCCCCTGGCTATCGCGGAGCGATCTCACACAGTGAGTCTGAAGCAGACTCTTGTGGTGAAAACTCTATAGCCCCAGTGGGGGTTCAACGCGAGTCTGATCCACGGCCTGCCTGTTGAACTTCTCTATCAAGACCTCCCCACAAAGACAATAAACATAAGCCTCCCTGCGCTCTACAGGAGGCAGAAATCGGGATAAAAAGGAGAAAGGATATGTCCTAATGTCAACTCGGCCGCTGCACGCTGTGCTATAGTCGCACTACACGACAATTACATAACCGTGAACATGCTGCCATCTCAGCTCCCGGGATAGGGGTCTTTTTTTTTTTAAAGAAGGGGAGTTTTAATGTGTTTCGAATATAGGGTTTATATCATTTTGGTAAAGTAAAAATTACATGACTAAATTACAAAAAAAATGAGCATTCCTTTCGCTATACAAAGAAAATAAAAGCGTACATTTTGATCCCAAGTCATTTTCGAGATATTGGCTCTTTAAGTTCCATAAGTTCTTTCTCCTCCCTTGGTATCATTATTGTTCTACAATAATCCATTCTCATTAGAAATAATGAAAACACTGCATTATGAGATTGTGTCTGGCTACTTTACGTTATGTCCTGAAATGTAATAGTGAAAAATATATGGACAATACAAATCCATATTTAGAGAGAGAGGATGAGTGAGAATTTGCCTGTCGAGACCCCAATGCTCTGGAGAGAGATAGTTGCTCCTTCAGTGAACATTCTCCCTCTCTCGCTTCCATCATCTCAGGCATTTGCTTAGTCAAGCAAAAATCAAAAGCAGCCTGGCAGAGGTGAGACCTCCTTCTTCTGCCTGAATAAATTGGAGATATCGGAGCCAAAACATGTGCCACTTCTCTTTCCATTGTTATTTAATTTTCTATTATGCTTTTGTCCATAATGAACAGTTCTTCCAATGATTATGCTGAATTATATTAGCCTTTTGACCCTGCTAAAACACAGTGTTACTGTAATTATGTGTGAAAATTGCATACATTTAGCCTTTTAATACATTTCAGCTTGACCAACAATAGAGTAGCAACTTCCCCTGATTTCTACGTTAAATGAAGTTGGCCTGTTAAACACAAATTCACGGGAATCTGACGGATTCAAGCCTGAAATGAAAAGAGGCTTAGAAATTGCATGGTTAGTGTGGTTATACAAGTAAACGTGCTTAATTTTGTGTTGCAACACATTTCACAATGTGTGCTTCATGTATATTTCTAAATGCATATAGATCCCTTAAACTGCTTATTCCAGCAATGCTTGAAGAAAGAAAAAAGGTTTGCATTATAACATTTTGACAGTTGTCTACGGAACGGGGCAAGTACTTCAAAGTGCAATTCTTGCTGAAAGGTAAAAATGAAACCAGGCACGAGTCCTCATCAACGGGAGGCCATTAATCACAGCATGGGGTCCCTAAGGCTGGCCAGGGTAACACTACCCCTATTCCTGGTTGCCATGCGCTGGAAGGGCCAGGAAGGGGTTAATCCCCTTCAACTGTTGAACTCCGTCAGGCTTCCTGCACCGCAGGGCCGGAGCACACAAAGACACTTTTGTCTGAGCCACGCGTGCCGGGAGAACGCATACCTGGGAGGGCACAGGATGCAGCGGCCCCCTGCCTGAGGAGCAAGCTTTCAGTGGGGGAGGGACAGGAGCGAAAGAGTGAGAGGATCACTAAGGGTCTCGGGTGCACATGCATCCTGCGCTGAGGTGAGGACATGCCGCTTGGAGCTGAGGATCCGCCCACATTTGCCTTCTGGAACCTTCCGTGAATTACCGTGCTGTCCCCATCCTGGCTGCATCTCTACACGCTCGCCTTGGTTCGTCACATTCGCCACGCCGGCACCTTAACTGAAGATGTCTGCCGTCATTTACGAACCCGACATGGTCTCAGCACCTCGGGGCTTTCTTGGCAACTGTTTCAGGCACACGATGTAGGACACACTCAAGCTCAGAAAGGTGCCTCAAAGCTTCTTGTATTTAATTTTCCACGCCTGCAGCAGGCAGGTTTTTCCACCTACCAAAGTGTAGCCATACATAATATGAAAAGTACACAAATCCAGTTTTACAGCCACAGCATGTTCATTCTCAAGATTTTCACATTGCTAATCCAAGTAGGATAAGTACAAAAGCTTCGACGTTATTTTCATGTTCGGTCTAAGCGTCAGTTCCTGTACAAATTTCTGTTTGTGCAGTAAAAAAAAAAACTGACGAAAGTGTGTGATTCATGTACCGGAAACCTGACCGATGCACCGAAAAAGCTCTATTTATGATTGTGTTTCAAAACTTTGGTCAAACAGTGTGTAGAATAGAACGTTAAATAAATGTTGCATATATTTTTCTGACCTTACTAAGGTTCAACTTTAGCTACTACCAGATATATAGCGATGAAAATACAAATGTAAAAATAAAATCAAACTGATACACAAATACAAAAATATATTCAGTTTAAAATTGTATATAAGGTGGGTAGCTGCATTTGGTTTTCAGATCTTAACTTTAATTCCTACATAAGAACGTTTGTTCATAAATATACCAAGGGCGTCGTTCCACCAATTCAGGTTACACACAGGAAATGTCAAAAAAAAAAATCCTTCCTTTGGCAAGCCGGTACACGCAATTAAAAGTTGTTCTAATTCGGAACAAATGCAATCGCTCTCAAAACACATTGTTTGGCGACGTAGCCTTCCGGATGAAGCTCTGTTAAACGAAGCCTAAGTAACAGCAAAATTCGAAAGACGGGGAAAAAAATAAATAAGTTCAAAAGATGATTGTCTTTGATTAATATCTGCTCAGGAAGGGGTGGTTAAGACACATTAGACTTGATCGTGCAAGAATTGAATAATTTTCAAAATAATAGACATTACATTTTTGCTGCGAGCACCGTAGCCGGGCGCCTGCCTGTGTCATACAGTGTTAATCACGCCAGGGCACATCTATCTTCTTGCCAAGAACAATAATTATTTCAAGAAAATGCACTAAAACTACAGCCTGACTTTGAAGGCTCTTATCCAAATGAAAGTCCATTTGTCACAGCCTTTTGGCCTTTTTTTAGATGTTTATGTGCATACTAATTGTTCCCGTATTTGCACGGCCTATTCTGTCTCGTAGCCTAAGAGTCCAAGAGGAGATACATTTGAACATCATGTGAAAATAAGGAAAGCCGCTGTAGTACGATTTCCAGCATGAGCCTGAAATACACAGACATCATTTGCTGGGACTGTAAATCACATCTCGTACTGCTACTAATTATTTTCGTCTGATGGCAACACAAAAAAAAAAAAATCACCTTCTTTATTTATGGTGACAACATCTTCCTGGGACACAGATTTAAGGAAGTTCTGTTTCTGGACAGTTTTATCTATCTACCAGACATGTTCTGTCAGCCAGTGCTTTTTCCTATATTAATGTTAATGTTCACAGTTTGCAAAGGTCAAAGTATGTTGCAGCCAACATTAAAAAGGTTTCTACTAATAAAAAAAAAAAATGTATAGATTTTTCATTAATTTTTATGTATTTCTTCCAGTGCGCTTGAAAAGTGCAAATTCTACTAAACTTTTCCTTTGTCTCACTTGTGGTTGTATTTATTCTAACGTATTATTCTATGATTTAAAGAGATTCTTGTTGACAGAATTTATCAAAAATGGCAAATTGGTTCTTTTGACTCCAAGACGCTTGTAAGGAATTGACTGTGAGTTAAGACATGTCACTTAAGAATGTGTGTGATGATGAGAGCAAAATTTTGCACCTAACGGCTTGGAACTTCATACCAATGAACATATAACACTTCGACAAAGAAATATCAGCCCAATACTAATTGGGAATCGTCTCACTAGAGAGGGCTCCCTCTGGTATTTTAAACTCCATCTCCTGCTCTCACAAACTGTTTGCCTAGATATTAAAATGCTCCAAAAAACAAATCCCATCTGCGACATCATCTCCGGGACCTGCCTTGTCTTTGTCAGGTTATTTTTATAGTGTTAAATTTCACAGGCACAATAAAACTCTGTGCTTACAAGGTCTACGAAATTTTCCTTGACCTTCAGCTGTTGCTGGTTACAAAAAAGAAAAAAAAAAATCCTAAAATTTCATTAAATTAATACATGGTTTTTCCAGCCATAGATTTGACAAGGATTTTTCTTGTTTTTAAATGAGACCTGACAAGAGGAATCATTCCATTTACTTTCATAATTAATAACTGTCTGAAAGACAATGTTATGAAACTTTATTTAAAAAATATTAATTACTTAAACTGGTGAGTCACATTACGGCTGTTTCTGCGCTAAAATAAATGACTGCTGTTTCATTTCATCACACACCCACTGCTGACTTATCAAATTATGAATGTTGTCTGTTCTGATTAAAAGAGTTTCAATACTTGGGCATGCAAGTGCTACCATAATAAGGAAGTACTGTACCTCCAACAGCTGCGTATGTTAATGATTCATTAGGGGAATCATTAAAGGATCCCGTTGTTGACTAAATTTACTGGGACTTCTGAAATTTCAAGTCGTGGGAAATTGGAAGTGATGGAAAGAGCCTGTTGGAAAAGGCCCGTTGAGTCACACACACTGATTTCATTTCAACCTTAG
This sequence comes from Scleropages formosus, assembly GCF_900964775.1. Lineage (NCBI taxonomy): Eukaryota > Metazoa > Chordata > Actinopteri > Osteoglossiformes > Osteoglossidae > Scleropages > Scleropages formosus. Next base: position 9,211,537 of record NC_041808.1, on the reverse strand, counting down.
ATTTCCAGGGCCTTAAAAACCTTTTTAGGGAGCCTCTCGGTTCCTTGAAAAACATGCCCATGTGGGGTAATACATAAGAAGCGTAGTAACAAACGCCAAAAAAAATCTTTAGAATCAACTGTACTTCTTACGGGTCCTGCTCTCCGGTGGGTCTGGGGTTCGAGTCCCGCTTGGGGTGCCTTGCGACGGACCGGCGTCCCGTCCTGGGCGTGTCCCCTCCCCCTCCAGCCTTACGCCCTGTGTCGCTGGGTTAGGCTCCGGCTCACCGCAACCCCACTTGGGACAAGTGGCTTCAGCCAATGTGTGTGTGTGCGTGTGTGTGTACTTCTTAGCATTCTCATCTAGCTCAGTCTGCTGGAAACCAAATGCCTAATGTTTTAACACAATTTTTAACACCCCAGCTGACGGCAGTGCTCATGGGCTAAGTATGCGGATGAGCCCTGATGCATCCAGCAACTGCATCTCCAAAAACAAAGACACAAAGAAACTGAACACGGTGCTGTCACCAGAAGGATGTAGGTTCATACGACAAGTTGGAAGCGAAAGGATCTGAACCTGGCAAACACAGCGGTGTCGGCATTAGAAAGAAAACCAGACTAGGGTCAGCTGTGAGATGAACAACATGATTCGGCGTGACATCTGGACTGAGGAAGGTGACTCATTAACAATTTAATTTCTTACACAACTTAGGAGGAGGATCCTCGTCCTTAGATTTATTCTGTATTGCAGTTGGTTTAGATGCTTGCGATGGTGCGGCGTGAACAAAGAGAAGGACGACACCGTCGACAAGGGGCCCCACCGACCACCTCGCGTGGCGCCTCGACCCTCGACGCGCACGGCGAGTTCTTGAGTGTCGACCGACCGACAAGCGATCGTAAGTGCGTGTGAGAGCGTGCGTGTGCGTTGAGGATGCTGTCGCTCGGCTACGATGAGCAGAAGACCGGTAGGCAGGGAGGGCTGGAAAGGTCCGTAGATTTTTGCCTGCCATTCGTGCTTTGTCTCTGTGTCTTGGGGGCTTGTGGGACCCTGGACTGGCCAACACTGCCCTCTGCTGCGGCTCCACAGCACCACCGTGGAGGACTAGGGCACCTCGGTGGCCCCTGCAAACCTCACAGCACATCGCTTTGGGTGCGAGCGTGCTGTGGGAGCACCGCTGTCCAAAGAGGAACAGGACCAGTGGCACTGTACCTCTCAGACGGCCACACTGCATTTACAACCTATTTTTTCTTTTTTACAGAGAAAAGTGAATAAAGTGCAAAATAATCCTAATTTACGCTCACGTTCACAAGGTAAGTGACCGTTGAAAAGATATTAAATAAACACAGTGGAGGTATATTTTTGTCAGTTTGACCCAAGAGTTTTTTTGTTATCTTATTTATTGCACCATGATCATGGGTAATGCCTGGGTAAATATACAGCGGTAAGTCAAGACAAGAACATTTAAATGGAACAAAAATGACTAAAATATGATTTTTTAACTATTATGTTGCCCAGAGTCAAGACTTATTACTGACCAGATCCAAACATGATAAATGTAGGTCTTCTGTTTTCTTTCTGAACTTATTTCTTTTCACATGGCTCTTACTGCTTATACTATTTATCCTTCCATCATGTCTTTTGAATGAGGTCGGGCAGCGAGATGCCCTTTGATATTTTCTAATGGTTTAAAATAATATTCATCACAAATATTTTATATCTCTATACCTGCTGTTTACAGAGTTAGAGGCTGACCTTCAAATTCTGTTTAAATGAACGCACCGGGTCTTGCCCCTTCCGTCATCTGATAATAAACATATCCTGCATTGTTTAAATCACTGCAGACTTAAAATTCTGCATTTCTTCTAAGTTTCGCTGATGGCGCCACATTCATATTGACAGGACTTACATTTTTTTCTGATTTCATGTAATAACAAAGGCCTGATTGCTGAACTCTGACCGCTCCTTTCCCGTTTGTAGCAAGAACGACACCTAAATATAATAAACACAACGTCCAAATGGGCTTTGATACTGCCCGATTGCCTTTTATTAATCTGGGTCTTAATCAAGTTCACAAAAGTTTTTTTTTTTCTACCGACAAGACGCACTATTACGTACAAACGTGCCAGTAATTTCAAAGTGCTGATTTACTCAAACAGAGGAAACTGAGGACATTTTATCCGGGTCTCATTCTATGGAACCAAAAGAGCAAAAGGCCCAGGAAAGGCTCTGGAGATGTCTACCCATCAAACAGTAGGTCATCTTAAAGAATCGAAGTGAAAATGTCCCCTATGAAATATAATTTGCGCTTGCCATTTTTTAATCGACCTCAGGCTTTTAATAATGCAGCCACAGGAAAAAAGCCCGAAACTCAAAGATTGTATGACGCTTCCAGACAGTGTTGAGCATCATTTCTAAATTACCTATTGTGGATGTAACACACTCTTCCTATTGTTCTCTCGGACATGCGTCGCTTTGGAGAAAAGCGTTTGCTAAATAAATAGATGTAAACTTAAATTTAAATATATTGTTTCTTACTTATCTCTTATTTTGTAGGAAGAAACCAGCCTAAAATAGCATAAACCATAAATTGTGCTCGTAACTCTGAAACACTTCAAATTCCAAATCTCTAGTTTAAATATGTCCACATAGTATATTTAATATTATCACCTGACGTTAACACCCCTTTGCAAATACAAAAAATACAAATATACTGTATATTTAACGTACATAACAATATATGTAGAAAGAACACATTTGTGGATTCGTTTTTATGACCTAGAAATACTGTGTAAGTGATTAATGTCTAAAAGAACACTTGCACTGTATGCATTAATTAGTCTCGACTACCTCAGTCTATTATCCTATTTTATCATTAAGATAGCCCGTAAAAAGTGTTTAAAAGTAATTGATAGTGTAAAAGAACATCATAAAATCTACCTAAATCGCACGGAGAAAAAAGTTAATTAGCAGACGCATTACATTTCCGAATGTACTATAAAGAATTAAATTCTGAGAAACCTCCTATTCTCATTACTTTCCGAAGGATAATTGGATTTCTAATAGATAAGTAATTAGAAAATCAAAAAATGTAAAGTTTCTAGAGATTGCCTTTTTTAAAGGGGGGGGGGGGGGGGTAGACTGGGAAATAATTTTATACTTGATATGGCTTTGAATTAAACGATGCTGCACTTTATTTATGAATGAAACACAGGACTTTCCCCTTTACAGTCAATACATTAAATACAGAATCCTGGCTATATTACTCAGAGCATTCATGGTTTACACGTTTACACTGTCTGAAACATTCAAACATTACATAAATTGTAATCCCAGTCTCATTTCTGCATGCACTAAACCTTAAACTGCAAACTGCTGTTAGTATAGTGCTTAAAGACTTGATGGGCTGGTTTAAATCTCCTGTGAGGTCTTTCTATTGTACCCTTAGGCAGGATACTTAATCTTTAATTGCTTCAGTAAAAATACCCCGGTGCATCAGTGGCATACCTGACGAAATGTTAGCTTACAATGACTGGAACCCTGGACTGTATGTGTCTACCTGCGTGATGCGTTAAATACCCCCAGCCTCCGAGTGACCGGCCGGTCCGTGGTGCTCTTAAGGAGGGTACCTAAGGAGAGGCACCCGCCCCATCGCTCACTTTGCTTTTACCTCCGCAATACATCATCATCATCATAATCATCATCGCCGGCGGCAGCAACAGTAAGAAAAGGACCAGGAGACAGTCACAGAAGTCCGAGGTGTTGCCGGGGTTTCGCAATGGAGGCCATTTACGGCATCGGCCGAGGAACGGCGCTGACATAATTACACCCCTCCGTTTGATGAAGCCTACAGTTGAAACGAACACCTTCCACTTTACATGCACAAACCGTACTGATACTCTCAGCGAGCCTCTCGGGACCGAGGCACAGGGTGTCCTGCGGCAGGCGCGCGTCGACATTTTCGCATACGAACACGACAAGAAAAAAAAACCCGACGCGAACCCGTTTCAGTGTGTTTTCAGCTGCCAAAGGAAAGAGGGCCAAATTTCTTTTAAGGAAAAAATAAAGGGCTTCCATAAGGACCCCATCAGCAGCAACAGCATCTGACAAACACGAGGCAGACCTTGGCTGAACAGAGAAGGAGTGGGAGATTTATTTGTGTTTCTGTCATATTGTTTCACCATTTGGCACGGCTCTGTGGAAACCTAAAGCGCTTCCTTTTTTGCCGTTTTATTTGTTTCTCCCCCCCACATAAAGTCAAACATCTGGAGGGAGACGGCCCGCTCGCTCTCCTCTCTGCCTGTTGTGCCAATTTTGTCGAAGTGGGGAGAGGGGTGGCGGCGGCGGGGGTCCCGTCGATAGGTAGCCGTGGTAACGGGAGGCCCGTGCCCGTGTCGACGGAGGGCTGCTCCGTCGTCCCTCCGGCTGCTCTCGGGGACACGGCCATTTCGTCTTGCTTGACTGCTGTAACCCAATTGCGCCGCCGTTAATCCCACACGTGGCAGCCTTCTCTGTATTTTTCGACGACCCTCCCTGCCCAGCCCCCTTGCCAAACACCTTCGAACAATGTGAGCCGCATATGTTTGGACGGACCCCCTTCCTCCTCTCGCCGACACGGAGAGGTTCGCTCCGGGCTGCCGGGGCCGATCGCGGGGAGGTTACTTCTTACGTTCTGATATACACGTTATTAACGTTCCCCTTGGAGCGGCGGAGCGGGGATCACCTTTGTGTTTCACAAATATTCTCTGTCTCGCGTTCATGCGGCCGCTCATTCCACCTTTTATTGAAGCTAAAATGTCCTGTTCGTAACTAAGCACGTATCGCGGCGATTCTATTCTTGTGACATAATGTGCAACTCTGTGTATTTTATTTGCAAGTCAGACTTGATTTGCTCTCTTGATTGGAATCGAGGGAATGTCTACATTAACATTTTCATCTTGGATTATAACCTAACGAATGTAAAGACGCTATTTAATGAGAATGTTCAAGTTCCTATTGTGGCACGCAGCACCGTGGGTTTAGATGGGGTGAAGAAAGACGCAGAAGCAGCATTCACGATGAAGGGTTTGTTAGAACACCGGCACCAGAGAAATAACGCTCCCACTCCAAGGACTCCGTTTCATTCAGGATCTGCACCTACAGCCAGCCTTCCCCACCTGCTTTGCACCCCCAGGCTCTCTCTCCCAACACACTTGTAGGCACAGTCACCCCATCATTTTCCCCCTAAGTGCCCCCAGTGGTTGCACACCCACATTCAACATTATTCCCCACAATGCAACTGTTCACATTAGACGGGTCTCCCTCCTAAAACAGTAGCGCGGGTCGTTACACTATTATTTAATGTAATGTACCGACCACGGTACTGGTGGGCTTTGCGTTCACTGACAAGCGCTACGCTACAGTACACTACGCTCCCGCAACGCTGTATGGCCTACGATATCCACATCTGCGTATCGCTTTAAGTCGGCGCTTGCGAGCAAACAGCTGTACGGTCCGCACGAGACACTACGGTATACTGGGTGTACAGAGAAATATGATTTATGTCACTGCTGTGGTGGTTGGTGATGGATCACATTAAAACCAAGGAGTAAAGTGACCATGGTATGTTATGCTAAACTGCTACCATATATCAACTTATGGTCCGCTACCGCAAGGCCTTTGAACGTAAATATACCGGCAGACTCAGCTTAATTTCAGCAGTTGCACGCATTTCCATGAATTTTAGTGGGGAAAAGAACATTTAGTTACGGTTTCGAAAGCCGCCGTATATTTCTGGGCTTCGGCATAGTAATCGTATGCGTTTTCCCTCACCGCTGCCACCCCCGCCCCCACTCCGCTTGCAATGTGAAGTGACAAGCCGGACCTCTATTCTTAACTTCCTCTCCCAGGGCCATTCTCCACGGGAAAGAGCGGCTGGCAGTCGCCTCCAGAAAGGAGCATCTGACTCCCCTCTCCCTCTCCCTCGCTCCGCTCCCGCACGGCTCCGCCAAGACAGCCCAGAACCATCTGGTGGAGGCCCAGCTTAGCCGCACTTCGCAGCAACAGACAAACAGGCCAATTACGGGATTTACCGCGTTAATTACAGCTGCACGAGAGCTTCGCAGGAAATTTGCGTTCCCCCCCCCCCCTTCTTTTTTCCTCGATTTATCTACAATTACAAGCCAACGCAGCACATCGGGGGCTCTGCCACCACACTCCCGCGTCTGCCGTCGAGACGCTGATTGAGAGTGACGGCCCACAGACAGCTGGATTGGCTTCGGGGTCCTGGGTTCTAGCAGGGAGTAGTAAGTTAGAGCTGGACCCCAGGCCTCAGAAGCACGGCGGATAAAACAGGAGATGGAAACGAGAGCAACTCCGCTACGCGCTGAGCTCATTTTGGGGGTAACGTTCCTCCTCCGCTCTCGCGCCACCTGCCTCGAAAATACACGAAACGTCAGCGCATTTTTAAAATAATAAATTTAATTTCGTAGCTGCTAAAAATACAGCGAAAATAAGCAAAGCGAGATCAGACAGAAGGGACAAACTATTCAGATGAGACAGGAAAACATGGCACTGGAAACCGGCAGGAAAGCAGGCAACGGAATTTTAATTAAATTATTTCTATAAGAAATAAAATCACAGTGAGTCATAAATCTGACAACAGACGGCTGAAGTACTGCTGCAAATGCTACGTAACTATGCTGCTATTTGATCGATTAGCTATTGTTTTTAACCAAAGCTATTGATTCCTGCAGCCTGGAATTCAGGACAAGTACATTGTTCAAAGTTCACCTCCTCTGATTTACATTTACATCTATTTATTTAGCAGACGCTTTTGTCCAAAGCGGCTTCCAATGAACCCTATGTAGTGTTATGAGCCCACACACCTTATTCACCGCGGTGACTTACACTGCTAGATACACTACGCTTGAGCCGGCAGCCATAACATTACAAATGTCCTTAACTGTTACACCACCTGCTGGCCTTAAGTGGTTAAGATGTGTTGGGAATGTTTGGACTGAAAATCAGAGCTCTGCCGACTGTATAACAGGGGAAATATTTTGTTAAACTTTAAAGTATACTTTCTAGAGAAATAATAAGTGGTATTTTTCTCACGAATGGACTTCGAAAGCAGTCATGGCTGCTTTTATAACGTGTTGACACGAATTTCTAGATTAGGCAATGGTATAATTTCATCATTTCAGCCTATCGGCTTCATTATTACATCCTTAATAATAAAGGCCAAAAGACTGTTCTAAGCACCATGGTAAAAAGGAGATTTTTCACACCCTGATGGCTCCGCGGCAACAACTGGTTCGTTTTACTGGTTCTAAGGAGTAATCTTCCACTGAAATCCGTCAGGTGAAAGATAACCTCTCCAGGCCCCGTAGCTGCGCTCCACGTCAGAGTCACGTGACCTCGCTTACCCCCCTTGTCTACAGTGTTTACTCCATGACAATCAGCCATCTATGTCAAGGCACCGCTGCGAAATGGAGAGGTAATTTCTCGGCAAGCGGCAGCTCAAATTACCTCAACTGGTTCATTTTTCTCCAGGATTATGTCCTTACTCTCCTTAAGTCGCACTGACAGTTGCAGCACCGTGACCACACTTTCCAACGATACTTTCGCATGCAAAACACGCATTTCGCATTAATCAACAAACTAAACATTAGTAATGATATATTGAACACAGCAAGATACACCAAGCTATTTAGCTCAATTTCAGTAGCAGTATTATGGGTAAAATAATTTGTTGCGCTTATTGGGTTTCGGAAGCTATTGTGTGTAAATTATACAATAATAACATTCAGTTTCTATTTTTGCATATTTCAAACACAGAATACCACGCTGTATGAAAAGTAATTGTACTTTATATTGTTATTAACTTTTATCAGCAGTTTATTCCAGATCCTTCTTCTTTATCTGTTAGATGAGCTCAGGATAGTGAGGCTAAAAATACAAATCAACCCGGGGCAGTTATTTAATTCCGGTGACGCTTTTCTCCAAAGCAACTTACAGTGTCAAAGTACTTACAATTATTCACACATTTATAGAGCGGGCTAATTTTTTTACTGGAGCAATTTAGGGTAAGTGCCTTGCTCAAGGCTACTACGGCTGGAGGCGGGAGTCGAACCCGTGACCTTTGGGTCAAAAAGCAGCAGCTCTCAGAGAACGAGAGCAGACGAGAAACATTGCGTTATGAAAAGGTAATTCTCAGTCCTGGTCCCTCATTTTCTCCGGTTCGCTTTGTGCGCCGGCTGCCCAGAATGACCATGGGGTTCGACAGGAGATGGTGGTGGACAGTGCGCCGGTTACACAGTTTGGTGTAAAAACACCAGCGACACAGACAGTGGAGGCTGCAGTAAAGAGAGGTGGTGGTCGCTGGCACCGGACTTCCTCCTTTTTTCCACGGGATGGGAGCCACTTTCATAACGAGCCCCTTCAGCGAAGGAGAAGCGTGACTAACCATGAGAACACGGCAAGCCCGCAGAGGGGAGGAACAGAGCAGCGAAAACAACCGCAGGCCCCCGGCTGGGGAGCGGCGCGTGGCGAAGCCTCACCTTGCGCGCCGACCCAGCTGTCGGACAGCTTTATGGAGCATCTGAAGTTATCCGTTTAATGGGCGCGGCGGCCTTGTCTGCAGGGGCTGTGTTTTATTTGCGCCGGGGGTGACGGATGGCTGCCCTCTCTGCGCATGGGGGGGGCTGGGGTTGGGTGAGGTGGGGGTGGTCGGGGGGGTTCTCCTCCGAGGGCTGCGAACTGACAAATCCGTTGACGCCGGCTCTCAGACGCGCAACGGCGATGAGGACCGCTTTGGAAACCTGCGGAATCTTCCGGAAAGGATATCCCTGGAAGCCTCTTTCTCATTAGCACTTGGAGACGAAGGGTCCCGATACAATCAAGGGGGTCTCGCCGGTATTAGATTAGGGCGGAATACACAGCACACGGTGTGGCGTGGGTGTCGATGGTTGGGCCGAAAACGCGAGTACGCCTGGGAGTGGTTCTTCGTCCTTGACGCCTAACGCGCTACTGTGTTATACGCCATTAATGCAAATATTAGAAGCAGGGCTCAAAAAAAATCGCAGGTAAATAAAATGATATCATTTGCAGTCCTGATAATAAGAGAAATAAAACTGCTGGAAGAACTATAAAAAATATCAGAGAGTGAACGCCTGACAATAGTCACATAAGGACTCCATGAGCAGTGAAAACACCCCTAAAACGTGACATTCTGCATGTCCAGGTCAAAGAAAAACTGCTTTTTCGCACCCGAGAAACTAATTGGTCTCAATACTGCTTTTTTCAATATTGATATGAGACACAGGTCCTCCGAAGACACATTATCCCAGCGTTCTCAGCTCTGTTGGACCATTAAATTATAAGAAACCTCTCCGACACCGTGTCAGCGATGGTTATCCATAATTAAGGAACTGATATAATAACATCAGTAAGATAAAGAAACTGTGGGAAAAATTGAACGTTGCCGTGATATTTCAAAGCACGCAGGCTAACATCTAGGCAGATAATAAAAACAGAACTTGAGGCAGTTTGAAAATCGCAGTTCTACACTCTGCTGACTGTCATATCCAATAACTGTAACGCGGTATCAGATATACTGATCTCCCTGGTAACAATGACTCGGATAAACAGGATTTCTGTCACAAAGCATTAATAAAGCACTTTTGCTGTAATCTCCACTTGTATTTTTCCTCATTCATATGGGAAGACACTTAATTCACCGAGACACAAATGGAAAACACGTTCTGTTTTTAGCCTAACACGAACTAAACCGGGCATGTAAAAGTTCTGGGGGGGAAAAAAAAAAGAAAAGAAAAAATCAATGCATCGGGTTTCTCTGAGAACAGAGACACATTCAGTCTCTTTTTAATTACTTTCCTATATTTCTAACAAAGGGGTAATCTTACAACGAGAGCGGATTCTCTGCTGGCCTGTCCCACTTATTTGATGGTGGAAACTGCACTTATTTCAAATTGCTATGTAGATTAATTTTCTGATATGTAAAGCATTGTTCCGCATACTAATGTGACACCATTCTTATTGTGAAAACCAAACCAATTTATGGACACATAATTAATAGCGGGAAGTTTGCTTTTTATATGCAGCATGTAGCCAGAATGGAGGTAATTATCTTTTTTTTAAAAAGGGGGGGGAAATTATGAAAAACCAACACTGCTATTCACTTTCATGTTGGATACTTAATTGCTTTCAGCTTCCAGAAGCATCTAGAGTGCGCAGCGCTGAAGACAGGAGGCAAGAGAGAAGTCAAGGCTTGCATGTGCTGTCCTTGAGCTTTTGTGGTTCCCTTTAGCGCACACAGCAAGGATGAAGGGACTGGAAAACAATGCAGGTGCGGAGATTTGTTCTTTCAGGAGAATGGTTCAGCAGAACGACTCTTAGTTCTTTTTAACAGTATATCTCAGAAAAGAAAAGCATGCTTCTTGAGTTTTTTTTGAGCACAAAAAAATCTTGTTGGGGAATGGCGCCCCCTGCAGGTGAGCAGCGACACTACAACATTTCCTCTCCACGCCACCACTTCTGAGAGGCTGCTCCCCTAAAAACATCTCAAACAAAAATATCATGATCCAGCAAAAATGATCATGTTTCGTCAGTGATTTATCTGTGCTGCTTTTGTGTCAGGAGTATTAAAATTTGGCAAATTATTTTTGCTAAGAGCACAAGTTTGATTCAGCTGCATATGTTACTTTTATTCATTTAACTGGTCTGGTGCGTTTCTCCAAAGCAACGTGCAACATTAACTTGCCTGCTGTGATTTTATTTTGCAGGCTAATTTTTCTGAAGCAGTTCAGGGTAAGTACCTTGTCCAAGGGTGCTGCAGCTTGAGGTGGGATTCAAAGCTGCAACCTTCTAGTTCAAAGGTAGTAGTTTAAACCACTGTGCTGCCAGTTGTCCCAGTGTTTCAAAGAGCAACACTGAGAAGTCAGTTTAGGGCTGTCAGACACTCGGCAGAAATGTTTTTAATGTCAAATTATTCTCACATTTACCTTTATTTATTTAGCAGACACTTTTCTCCAAATAAACTTCTAATGAACTCTATGTAGTGTTATCAGCCCACACACCTTATTCACCAGGGTGACTTACACTGCAAGATACACTACTTACACTGGGTCACTCATCCATACATCAGTGGAACATACACACTCTCTCTCTCTCTCTCTCTCTCTCTCTCTCTGTCACTCACACACTATGGGGGAACCTGAACAGCAGGTCTTTGGAGTGTGGGAGGAAACCAGAGCACCCAGAGGAAACCCACACAGACACAGGGAGAAGATGCAAACTCCACAGAGACTGAACGGGGATCAAACCCATGTTCTCTCACACCACCCAGGCACTGTGAGACAGCAGCACTACTTGCTGTGCCACTGTGCTGCCCACCCCCATGTTGACTTACAAATTTGTAAGACAAGTTTTTTCAGCAGAATGAAGTGTAAAAAAGATTTCCTTATTAGTGGAACATGTGAATATTATTACAAAGAGTATACATGCACAGTTTTACATCACTGTATGTTTTTAGAGGCTGGAAGTGTGTATACACACATACTCAAAACAGATCCTTGGAAAGGTGTGTCTTTGTCTGGAGGTTGCCTCCAGATAAATGCACAAGGGATTAAGGTGGTAAGCACACACATTCTGTGCTGCAGGAAATTCTTCAAGCTCTTAAGCACTTTTTTTTTTTTTTTTTTGGAGGGAAGAGTGGGTTGTTTGTGTGTGTCAAACCATGGGCATTTGAGGGCTCTGCATCAAATCCTGCTGACAAACACATTGGAACATTTCTGCATCGTGGTCCCAAACATGTCTTAGATGCCTTAGTATCTCACTGTTCTTCTCCAGGTTGGGCTGTGCTTGAACTAGTCTGAGTGGTGCACCGTGAAGTGGGGGTTTGGGGTGATTGTACCAGGAACGCACACGCACACCTACAGCTGCTTGTCCTGAGTGGGGTCGCGGCAAACCAGAGCCTGATGGAGCAACACAGGGTGCAAGCCTGGAGGGGGAGGGGACACACCCAGAACAGGACACCCGTCCACTGCAAAGCACCCTAAACAGGACTCAAACCCCAGATCCACCAGCAAGTAAGTCCCGGCCAAACCTGCTGCGCCACCGCACCCCCTCGTACCAGTAGCAGCAAGACAAAATTAGCCCCGCGCACTGATCCTGATTCGGCAAGATAGCTCACAACCCACCTCCACCGGCAATTAAACACAAGCTGTAACTGGGTGTTTGAGGTCATGCTCATCACAGGGGGGATTCCTTTTTGGGTGGACTACTCCTTCCAACACACGAAGGCATTCAGGAACACACCTAGGGCAGGTGTACACCTGAACCTAACCTAGTGATGGGTGATATTAATGGAGGCAACAGATTATATAACACTTAGTGCTGATGAATTGCAGCTGGAAGTCCTGGGCTTCAATACCATGCTGTGCTGTACTATCCTTGAGCAAGGTACTTATCCTGAATTACTCTAGTAACACTTCCCAGCTGTTTAAATGTGTAATTCATTTAAGAAGCTTAGTAAACACACCAAACTTTGAAAGCTTCTTTGGTGAAAAGTATCAGCTGAAGTAATACATAATAATAGTGGTGTATCCAATAGCAGGGGGTATATGGTGGTGCGGCAGGTTTGGCCAGGTCCCACTCTCTGGCGGGTCTGGGGTTCGAGTCCTGCTTGGGGTGCCTTGCGATGGACTGGCGTCCTGCCCTGGGTGTGTCCCCTCTCCCTCCACCTTTGAGCCCTGTGTTGGCGGGTTAGGCTCCAGGTCATCGTGACCCTGCTCAGGACAAGTGGTTTCAGACTCTGTGTGTCCAATATCCTGACATTCTTACATCTAAGGCAAGCACTGTAGAAGGTGTGAAGGCATCCTGGCAACTGAAGTCATATGTTCAAATTTACATAGAGTATTTAACTGATGCTTTTCTTTCTTCTATAATCTCAAGTCATGCCAATTTATTCGGACGGGTTGTTTTACACTGTAGGTGGGATTGAAACCCAGGTCCTCAGAGTAAAAGGCTGCTGCTCTAACTACTGTACCACCTGGTACCCTGGTACTGCTCATGTCAGGTCAAAAGACCTTGGTCCTGAAGCTCTTTGGTCCTGAAACTGCTGATACACCTCCTGATGCACTCAACACAGGTATATAAATGATATCACCTCCTCCTGACAAATACACTGCTGAAGGGTGGGAAAGGCCAGAGACAGTGTAAACATTTCTCCTTTGTTTGAAAAGCCTGAAGCCCATGCTTTTCTTTATGTTCCAAGGCAGCTAATGAAAAGCCCAGATGCTACAAACACTTTACGGTGTACATATATCAACGCTTTAAAAATGTAACGATAGAGTAAAAGTTCAAATACATATTGCTGGAGGGCTCATATACCAAAGACCATCACCGTGGGATGGTTCAGTTTCACAGCAGAGCAGCAGTCATCTCTAAGTATGCGTTTTTATTGTGTGAAGCTAACAAAACACTGTAAATAAAGTTAAAAGCCCAACAAAGCAAAGGGGTAGTTAAGAGCCAATAACATCAGGTGATAAAAGTTAAGAGCCAACTCCACAGATTAAATGACATTTAAAAGTCTATAAAATACAACAAAAATAAATTATTTTTGTGTTAATAATGTTATCTTTTTACAGCTTTTTACTGCTGTCCGTGGCTTTAAAATGAGAGCTTACAGAGGTGTAAAACTGCAGCAAGACCAATGAGGTGTAAAAGTGCCGAAACCAAGCAAACCATCCACTTCCATGCATTAGGCCACCGTGACCCAGAAAAATGTCTTTTATGGGTATTTTTTTCCATGGAACAGACCGCAATGTGAATATTTGATTTACTGCATCTACCTGCTACCTGGTGTCAGGTGAGCACAATGAGGATGCTCCAGCACTATGACAACATCGAAGAATTGCTGAGACTCTGATGGGTTGCCGAGCCCTGCTAGACGCTGGCAAACATCCGAAATCCAGTCTGCTCCCACGGGCTCTCCATTTTAACAATGTCTTGGCACCTGAAAAGGACAAGGTGTCCTGATCTGGACATACATTTGAATTCTACTCATACTGTTTTGCAGATGGATTTTACTGATCTCTACCAGTAATTCAGCAGCAGGACCAGTAAGATCAAGTCAAAGAGATTTTCCCAGCAGCCTACCACACCTCTCCCCACATCCACCTTTACTTTCAGCAATTCCATCACTAAAAAATACACGTACAATATCAAAAGTCCAACTGTTTCTGCACAGGCTTTGAAACATATCAGTTTGCTCCTGTGTTCACTGTAGACTATATCATGTGACTGTCGGGTTAATCACATCTATTGTCTTTAAAGGCACTTGTCTTTTTTGTTGCTTTAAATCTCTTTTAATTTTTGCGGGGGCATGGTGGCACAGCGAGTTGCAATGCTGTTTCACAGAACGCGGGTTCGATCCCCGCTTAGCCTGTGTGGAGTTCGCATGTTCTCCGTGCGTCTGTGTGGGTTTCTTTCGGGTGCTCTGGTTTCCTTTCACACTCCAAAGACCTGCTGTTCAGGTTTCCCCATAGTGTGTGAGTGACATAGAGAGAGTGTGTTCCAGTGATGTATGGATGAGTGACCCAGTGTAAGTAGTGTGTGTATCTTGCAGTGTAAGTCACCTTGGTGAATAAGGTGCGTGAGCTAATAACACTACAAAGAGTTCATTGGAAGTTGCTTTTAAAAAAAAGTGTCTGCTATGTAAATAAATGTAAGCCTCATGAATCTCTAACGTGCACTAATGGGTTGAAACCACTAGGTTATTTATTTATTTATTTATTTATCGTATGATCAAAAACAGATCTTCAGCAACATAGGGCAAGCTTTAAGCTGTAAAATTGGCTTCATGTAGCCAGAGTTCAACGTTTGTGTCATCGATGTTTGTCAGATCCACTGGCGTGGGTGTGTACGTGGGACAGTAAGCCAGCAGATGTTCTGCAGTTTGTTGCTCCTCTCCGCGTGGGCATCCAGGGCCGTCGACTAGTCCCATTTTCAACCACTAGGTGTCACTGTTTCATAGGCCGTCTGCCCCAAATCCCACTTAATGGAGAAAAGGTCACTGACTGGAGCGCACATGCACCTCAGGCTGCAAGAGACCACGGTGGAGTTTTGGAGGAGACCTCTTCAGCTGTTCAGAAATATTTGTGCTATTCACAGTCCTGAAAATCACATGAGGTATTTTGCAATCTGAACCTAGACCTACAAGACCCGATCGCTTGTTTACGCCCCAGACAGACTGCTACGTTACTTCACCTCTGGTCGCTTAGTGGTCCCACACACAGGAGGCCCAAAAGTTCTCAGTTCTGGATGCTATGTGGTGGAAGGATGTTCCTTTGTCCCTCAGAACTGCTGAATCCCTCTCAATATTCAAGAAGAGTCTGTTTCAAAAAAGACGTTTTCAAACTGTACTCTACGAATTCTATATGCACCAGCTCCTGTGGTGTACACTGGTTAAGGAGTGGTATTAGACCAACTGGCTGTACTTCAAGAACTGTGTCTGCTTCTAGATCTCCCCATCTGCTGATGTAACCCTAATGCAGTATTATCTATTGTTCTTGTTCATAGTCTGTGTAAAAGCATTCAAGAAGAATTTCATGATACTTGTACACGGTACTTGTACCTATGGCAATAAACTTGAACTTGATGTAATGTAACTTTGTTTTTTTTCTGAGCTGTATGTCGCTTTGTAGAAAAGCAATGAAAAATGAATACATGTAAATGAAAATGGATAACCATGTATCTGCATCTACAACTCAACACTGGCCAAATAATACAGTATAGGTTGAGGAGTAATGCATACACAAATTTTGCCGATAAAGGTCTTAATCATATACCAATTTATTCCACAATTAAGCATTTTGTAGACATGCCCATCAGTTCACGTGGAAATTTAGGAAAACACAGCTGGGCTCCTCTACTTGACCATGATAGCTGGGATGGTACTTTAAAGCGGAAATATCCTGTCGGCCACAGGCAAATTATAATTATGCTGATTTTGTGGCATTAAATTTGTGAATAACATAACAGTTAAATGACTAAAATATTTATTGTAAATGCAGAGGAAATAAAAAGTCAATGGAATGTTTTTTTTTTTTCTGTTGAACGTGTTAATTGTACCAGGCTAAAAATCACAAATTCACTCCCCCCAGGTGTACATATGTCATACATTTTACATATATGTTTATATGTAAATTGAGCAAAACACCACATTACAGCAGATAGTGTAATGCTTAGAGTCACCAGCTTACAGTCAAAGGGAGATGGCTTTGAATCCCAACCCCTGCCCCTTGGTGAAGGTACTCACTATGAGTACCTTTCCTCACTATGAATTGATACAATGTAAGAATGC
Source organism: Scleropages formosus (assembly GCF_900964775.1). Classification (NCBI taxonomy): domain Eukaryota; kingdom Metazoa; phylum Chordata; class Actinopteri; order Osteoglossiformes; family Osteoglossidae; genus Scleropages; species Scleropages formosus. The sequence continues at coordinate 9,195,195 of NC_041808.1, read as the reverse complement.
TCAGCTGAACAACACGGTAAATACATTTATTTATTTAGCAGGCACTTTTCTCCAAAGCAACTTCAAATGAACTCTATGGAGTGTTATCAGCCCACACACCGCTTCACTGCGGTGACTTAGACTGCTAGATACACTACTTACACTGGGTCACTCATCCGTGCACCAGCAGAACACACTCTCTCGATCACTCACACACCATGCACTTGTGAATACTTGTGTAAAAATACATAGAATACAAATACGTGCAAGAGAAAGAGTAAATAAATAATGGTAGCAACAGAAGGGATCAATAGAGAGCTAGTAGTGTATTTACTCTGAATGTGGTCGTTGACTTGACCACAGTGCTCTCACAAAGTGACCCCGCCTCGCTGCAATGTCCTGTTTTGGCCACAAGGTGGAACCCTAATGTCTGTATGGGATTAATCATGTTTTGTTTGCCAATTTTATGCCCACAGCCATAATAATAAGCAATTACAAGTTTTCCATTTTTGTAAGATCTATTCTAACCAGTGAGCATAATTCATACACTACACTACCGTGTTTCTTCAATATTCACTATATGGCATTATTTATTTGCAAATGACTGAAACAAAGATTAAGTATTTTACAGTATGGGCAAGGGGTTATGGATGATGAATGGATGGTTAGACTAATTATTATGTATTAATTAAGGATTCGATATTAAATAGAATCCAAGTGATCAATACTTGTTAACGCAAAGAGGACGAACGACAAATGTCAAAACAAACAAAACAACAAATGAAATTAACAAAATGTGTTTACAATGTGTGCAGTGGGGCTGCAGCTGTAGGATGAGAAACCGTTTCAACTGAGGTCTTTCCCCACATCCGGAGGATACTGGTGCAGGACTCAAAAAGAACAGTTATAAAGCTAAATTACTGAAATCCTAATGTAAAATTTTCTTTTGTGCCAGATGCTGTGCTAAAGAAGTCGATGTTTTTTATATGAGTCCCAGCTCTGCGCACTTCTCTTCTCCCTTTACGTTGTATTTAATAAGCAGCGCATCCTTGCTCACATGTTTATGTTCTCTTTTTATTCCATCCATCCATGCCTGCTTTAGGTGTTCTCTTGAATTTAGACAAGAATGGGTTCGTAAACCAAACATTTTCGTACATTTCACAGGGGAAATGTTATTTCCAAACATCCAACCTGAGCTCGCTTGTTCCCGTGAAAAGACAATAAATGAGCTCACTGGGGTGGTTGATTAACCTGGTGATTATATATTATGTAATATACGGAGTCTTGCACCCAAAGCTCCCTTGAGCCCGACACTTAACCCTCTCTGCTTCACACCCCACTAAGCCCACTGTGAAAGATTCCTACATTTTCTCCCCAGATTCTTCTTACTGTAACGTTTCTTTCGTTTTTTACTCGTTCTCTAACATTACACCCCCAAAATTCCGCGCTGTACACATCGCTGTTACGCGTCAGCCTCTCCTCAAATCGATTCGTCGATAGACTCTGATCACACAAAAGCCGCAGCGAACGGCGGCAGCCGCTAGAGGGCGACAACACACAGAGGGTGTTACCCGTGTGCCCGAGACCAATGACGTGTTCGAATTCGCCTATCACCGCCCGCCCACGAGGAAATCACGTTGCGTGTGGACCAATGACAGGCGCCGGGACTCACTGTTCAGCCTTATAAATACGAGCGCAGCGCTGCGCTCAGGGCCAGAGAATGAGAGAAAAACGATCGAAGCATCTTCCAAATCGTCACTGGAGCAGCCAGTCTAATTTCTCCTTTTTTAATTTTCACACGTTTCCAGGTAAATGGATCCTAATTATCAAGTGAAAATGTGGTGTTTTGGAGTATGTCCCTGTCTACTAGTCATAATTTGCCTGTAACTGTATTTAATTTGCATTAAATGGATTTAAATGGATCTGATTTGTTTGTGTTTAGGGGGTTTATTAGGCTAATGGGGGGGGGGGGGAATGTAAAAGATCGTTGCTGGTGGTGCGACTCTTGTATCATTGTTTACAGCAGGGGCATTTTGTTCACGGCACTGTGTTTTTCCTATGTTCAATGTTGTGTATAACTCGTTTATATTATGAATGTACGTGTGATGTGGGTATCATGTACGTTATGTCCACTGTCCATGATGCGGTGCTGCTGTAACTTTGAATCTTACCTGGATTCCAATCGAATCGATGCAGTCGTCGTGTGTATGATGTAACGTCACTGGCCATTGACATTGCCACAGTGCGAAAACCATAGCAACCGCCAGTAACAAGGAAGTTGACGCCGGTGCGGTAAAGTTGGCCGAGCTGGGGGCAGGATCGTATCCGCTGTGACTGTTCAGCGGTACACGAAATCCTGGCTTGCGCTGGTCACGAGGAGGCGAGGTGTCCCGAGTCTCGTGGGGTCGTGACCAAGACACGTGGAGCGGCGCGCAGCCCTTTGTTGCACTGTGTGACTGTGGGCTCTTTGTGCTGGATGCGTGTGCCGCTCCGCGGGCGGATCCTCTTGGTTTTTCCCAACTTCATGCTTGACTTGACAGTGCAGGAGATGCTCCTTCGCAAAGTTTTTCGACTGTGGGTTTGCACTTAACTCTACTAGTATTTTTTGTTTTTTTTTTTTTTAGGTGTGCTATAGCAAATAAAGATGGCTACATCTGCCAGTGCACAGCTTAGTAAAATGGTAAAGCAGAAATACATGGAACTCCCCCAGGGGGACAAAGTGCAAGCCATGTACATCTGGATTGATGGAACGGGAGAGGGACTTCGCTGCAAGACCAGGACATTGGACTCTGAGCCCAAGAGCATTGATGGTAAAGTCCTTAACTGCATTGGACAGAAGAATCAGATGTTACTGTAATGCACCTTTTTGTAGAAGCTTCTTTGTGCTGTTCTAAAGACCTCACTGGTCTTTGCACAGCACTTTCACAATAAGGTATAAGCTGCTGCTGTATGGGGATGGGCTGCATCTGCAAATGATGATGGCAGTGGTCACCGCTGTGTCTGATCTGCGGTCACCTCTGTTTTAGAACTGCCGGAGTGGAACTTCGATGGCTCCAGCACCTATCAGTCGGAGGGCTCCAACAGTGACATGTACTTGATTCCAGTCACCATGTTCAGGGATCCCTTCCGCAAAGACCCCAACAAGCTGGTTCTGTGCGAGGTGCTCAAATACAACCGTAAGCCAGCAGGTAAGGGACACGCGTGTTTTCCTTGCTCGAGGCTAGGAAGTGCTTGGCCAGTCCGTAAATGTTTCTGTTCTTTCCGCCAAGAAACCAATCTGCGTATGAGTTGCCGGAAAGTCATGGACATGGTGGCGGAACAAAATCCTTGGTTTGGCATGGAGCAGGAGTACACTCTCCTGGGCACTGATGGTCACCCATTTGGCTGGCCTTCCAATGGCTTCCCTGGCCCTCAGGGTGAGAGCATGTTTAAAAGCGTAGTATTTTGACAACAGGCATATTTGGAGTAGATGGCCAGTTTGTGGGGTGTACAGTGACCCACTTCAGGCTAAATGAGCTTGCCTGTGTTTGCAGGTCCCTACTACTGTGGCGTGGGAGCGGATAAGGCCTACGGGAGAGACATTGTAGAGTCACACTACAGAGCCTGCCTCTATGCTGGAGTACAGATCTGTGGCACCAATGCGGAAGTCATGCCTGCGCAGGTAGAGGACTCCTATCTGCCTTAAGATGCCATTTTATATTAACGTTTGCATTAATCAGGCCGTGCATTTCAGTCCGGGTGGCTATAGCCCTTACAGCTAAGCTCATGTATGTTCTGTTCAGTGGGAGTTCCAGATTGGCCCTTGTGAAGGAATCAACATGGGAGACCACCTGTGGATAGCCCGATTCATCCTGCACCGTGTCTGTGAGGATTTTGGAGTGGTTGCTTCCTTTGACCCCAAGCCTATCCCCGGGAACTGGAATGGCGCTGGCTGCCATACCAACTTCAGCACCAAAGAGATGCGTGAAGAGGGCGGGTTGACGTAAGTGTGCTTACAACATGTCTTGTGGGCTCAGAACAAATGTAGTGAAGTGGTATATTGGTTTTTCTGTTTGTTCAACTCCTTTTGGTCCCCACAGGTTTATTGAGGAGGCCATCGATAAGCTCTCAAAGAGGCACAGCTACCACATCCGCGCCTATGACCCCAAGGGAGGGCTGGACAACGCCAGACGCCTGACCGGCCGTCACGAGACATCCAACATCCACGAGTTCTCTGCTGGTGTGGCTAATCGCGGTGCCAGCATCCGCATCCCGCGTAGCGTTGGCCAAGACAAGAAGGGCTACTTTGAAGATCGCCGCCCCTCTGCCAACTGCGACCCCTATGCTGTCACGGAAGCACTGATTCGCACTTCTTTGCTCAGTGAAGAAGGTGATGAACCTGTGGACTATAAGAATTGAATCCCCTCCCAACCCCAAGTCAGCCCCTCTGGTTTTATTTTTGGTGGCCGATGTGCCCCAATAGTACTGTATTGTGTTAGTCATTTTAAACTTTGCTTTTCCATAGTTCTAAGTTGACTGGTCAACTTAACAAGGAACTTTTTAATTAACCTTTGAGTCACTGGGAGGTGTGGTATGGTGGCATCTCCTTCTCCAGTGCTGCTCACATGAAAGCAGCCCTTAAGATCTTCAGCCCTCTATGAACTCACTGCCTACTTTATGCACAGACCTTTAGTATAGGAGTAGACATTAGGGCAACACTGGGTTGGCTTTTTTTTTTTTAAGCTTGGCTGGAAGGTTTGTCTTCCAACTTTCATAACTAGTCCTGTACTTCATGTGTATTGACCCCAACTTGAGCATGTAACATTTAATGTGACTAACAAGTGTATTGTTAAAAAGCAAAACTTGCAAATGTTATGGTGTCTATTTTTGCACATGATTCATGTGATGTATAGTACAGTTATGAATTAAGGGTCCAAGATTACATGGCGACATACCTTTGGGTCCCTTGTCTACCAGTTTTACAGCTCCTGACTCATGAAGGATCCATTTCCTGCTGTCTGTTCTGTTCATAGTTATGGCACCTGTTTTGGCAAAGTCTGAAATTGCTGAACCTGGTGTTTTTTATGAAACATTAAAACATTTGTTATATTTTTACCACAACCTGCTTCTTTTTTCCTCTCTACCACTTCTGCAAGATGTGTTCGGTAGACAGTTTGAACAAAGTGTACTACAGAAAAACCTGGCTACTCGCAAGCAACATGTGAGTGCTGTTGCTGACCTTAGACTTAATTCTCATAATCTGATTTGCAAGCCTTAATGGCCAACAAGTGACCAGACAACATGATGTCTAGTAACAATGGCCAACTGCATGTCAGTTTTACATTTAGTGTAAGACTTCATCAGTTCATGGGGTTCCCCCCCTCCAACGATGGACATGTAAGGAATTGTTTTAATATCTTAAGGTCACTCAAACTAAAAGGATTCCAGTTCTTTCTTCCCCCCCCCCCCCCCCAAAAAATGGAATGAAATGTAGTTGCTTTCAAATAGGGGATGTTACATTCAATGCATATTTGCTTAAAAAGTGCTTTAATGGTAAAATTTCCTGAGACACAAGTATTGTGTCAATCTGAGCATCATGTGGGATTTCTCATTTTAATCTATCAGCCTAAATTTTTTTTTGGACTTGGAGTGAGTGAAATTCCTGACTCAAATACCTATTAGAAAAAAAAACTAGCTATTGCCAAATTGAGGAAAAATTCCACAGTAAACACTGTACCATTTTAACTGTTCAGAAGCAAATGTTTTCTCTGGAACAAGACTAAGGCACCTGTTCTTTTTCATCAGCTTTGCTCTAAGCTTAGGAACAGCTTTTGCAAGGCTCCATCTGTATAGTTAAATGCTGGTGCTTCAGCCATATGATTGCATTTGAAACTGACTGCAGCCTGTTAAATTTTAAATATAACTGTCTACATTTTGCATTGAAAGAAGTGCTTACGCATGACACAGATGAATATTTAAATTTCTTTCACCTATGTTTACTTCATAATTACCACATCCTTACCAGCCCAAGACTTGCAAATTAAATTGACAATTTTTAAATGTTTATTATGCACTGTTCCTCTAAATTAAATGAATGAAGCAAAACATATGAGACATCATACACCATGGTATGGTGGTATTGGGGTTTAATGTTAAATCAGCAGGACTTGGAGGTTTATGCTACACAAAGGGAAGTTCAGCTATACCTCTCAGATAAATATTTAATTATGATAGAAAAATCCACATGTAAAAGTTTTAGGAAGACAGATTAAGTGACCGGGTGTCGCTGCAGGATAATGTCTGCATTCTCCACTATGATCACTCATCACTTCTTCATCTCCTTACAGCCCTGCCTCACCACTAAACCCTCTCCTGCTTCTGAACCCATTGTCACCTTCGGCCATAACTTCAAATCTCGTTCGCCTTCCTGCCTTGCCTCTGTCGCACTGTCCGCTCCACCTTCTGCACAATTCTCAGATTTATCAACAGACGATGCCAGTAACATTTTCCTCTCTGCCCTATCGTCTTCTCTAGACTCTCTCTGTCAACTTTCTTCCAGACCAGCACACCCCAGTGCCCCGCATGGCTTACTGATACATTACGCACTAACGTTAACGTTACATCTGCAACTAAAAAACCACACAGACTCTTTGCCACCTTTTCATCCCTATTGTATCCTTTGCCACCCTCCTCCTTCTTCTCTCACTGCTGACAACTTTGTTTTGTTTTTCACAGACAAAGTCAATGCGATCACGGGCAAGTTCTCAGCATCACCCTGCCCGGTTCGCGCTGGACCCCCCTGCGAAGTCACGCTCTCTGAATTCAAGCCACTCTCAGAATCTGAAATCTCCGACTTCCTGATATCACATAGAGCCACCACCTGCTCGCTTGATCCGATCCCATTGTCACACCTACAGACTATCTCCCCGCAGCTCTCCACCTTCATTTCTAAGATTATCAACTCCTCACTCTCTGGCTGCTTCCCACCTGCCTTCAAAACTGCTGATTTCACCTCTGGTAAAGAAACCCTCCCTGGATCCTAACTCGGGCCAAAACTACAGGCCAGTGTCCCTCCTCTCCTTCCTGTCTAAAACTCTAGAACGGGCAGCCTGTGATCAAGTCTCTGAATTCCTCACCCAGAACCATCTCCTCCATGGATATCAGTCTGGATTCAAAGTTGGTCACTCCACGGAGACGGTGCTCCTGGCGGCGTCTGATGCTCTCCAGTCGGCTAGAGCGGACTAAATGTAAATGTATGACACTCTGGCACCCTGCCAAATTAAAATCAGTTGACAGCCGGCACACTGTTCATTAGCATTCAATGTGCAATAGCTAGTAGTTATTTATAGTTATAACTTATGAAAAAAAATTGTAAGAGGAGTTTAAACAGCTGGCAGTGCAGTGGCTACAGCTGCTGCCTTTGGACCCAAAGGTTGTAGGCTTGAATCCTACCTCTAGCTGTAGTACCCTTGAGCAAGGTTTTTACCTCAAATTGCTCCACTAGAGTAACCCAGCTGTATAAAGGGGTAAATAGTAATAAGCATCTTAACATCGTAATTTGCTTTGGAAAAAAGCGTCATGTAAACAACTTACATTGTAAACATGCTAAGACAAGGAAACACTGGGGTTTAACTGTGATATTGTTTTCAGCAGTCATTCTAACTTCAGGAAGTGTTTTGTTTTTCCAGTTTGTGTAGTGCTTTCAAAGGCAAGTAAAGGAAATGGTACTGGTGACTTATTCTTTCTGATATCCATGTTCTGTTTAGTGTCACTAGTGTGGCCTGAGCTGTTTCCATCAGAAGGGACAGCAGAGTCCCACTAAGAGATGATTCAATCTTGTTTTGTTATTTTGTATAAATATCAAAGGTAAGTAGGAATGGAAATCTTCACATGTAACACATGCCGGAAAAGCCAGTCTTGCAGAAGTAATGGTGACTTGTGGTTTTGGCCAAATGCTTGACCTTTGACTTGTGGTCAGTGTCCAGTGTTTGTGTACTGAGAATGAATTATGTGGTATTTCATGAGGGTTAAAGTATGCAAACATCACAAGAGCCAGCTAAACTTGCGGCACCGAAAAAAATTCAAGGTTTTTCTGTGAGCTCATGCTTAAAAATAGCCACAGCCTCTCATTATGTGCCAAAAAGTATTTCATACAAGTGAATGTTGAGCATCTGCTGTACACGTTCAAGCAATTTGGCTTAAGCCGTACTTGGTGAAGTGGCTGTTATTTGCACATTTTGGCTGTAATAAACTCAGCTAACGTATAAACACTTGTAGAAGACAGTATGCAAGACGAACATGACTTATTCCATCCTACAAACAATCCGTTGCTTGTCAATATGCAAGGGCACAATCACATTTAGTAGCTACCTCAGAATTCAATGAGTGGACAGTGTACTGTCCTCCAGCCATGAGGACCACCTAACATTTTCTTTCTAATAATACACCTAACATCATCATTCTCTAACTTGGAGACTTGGAGAAAGCAACAAGACAGACTCTTTAGTAGGAAAAAAACCAACAATATAAATAACAAATTTTCTGTATTGGAGTTTTAAGCAAACAATGTAAATATTTTAAGAGAGTTAACACTGGGGTTTAGCTGTGATATTGTCCTCAAGAGGGTCATCCTGACTTGAGGAAATGTGAAATATGTTTTCTTTTCTCAGTTTGCGTGACGCTTTCAAAGGAAATGCTACCGGTGACTTATTCTTTCTGATATTTATGTGCTGTTTTTACAAAGGCAAAACAATATGGCATTCCCAGTATTAGGAGAATAAGCAAGCATACTTAAAAACTCTTAAGTATTTTGTAATGGTAGAAATATATTAAATAATCGGAAGCAGGAAGCTTCACATTCAGGGAAAAACTGGGGGAGAAAAACAAGAAAAAAAAATTGTGAAGATGTTTGAAAACGTGTCTCACCAGTTGTTGTTCCGCCACTGGAATATTGTTCATACATTTTGCCCTTTATTACCGTGTTGTTTAGATTAATCACTGCGGGGACGAAGCCGAGTTCTGCTCCTGGTAACAGAAGACACCATCTTTACGTGGTACACCTCAAAGTGTGTCTTCGCAGTTCTCTGAAGGGGGGAGGTGGCAAACTTGTTTATTACTTGTCACATGTAAGGGACCAGCCAAGAAACGCTGTCTGCGTTTCTGGAGATGCAAAAAACGCCCCCATGTTTATGGGATGAAAATATTTACTTACTCCGTGCCCTTCTGAGCCGTGCGAGTCGGGGGGGGGGGACAAATTTGTTTTGAGACCTTTTACCTACATCTCCGTGCCTTAACAACAGGAAAAAACGCAGAGCCGCGATTGGTGAGAAAATTGGCCAATCAGAAATCAGACGGAGCCCTTCCTGTCCATGAAACAGGAGCATTGAGTTGCTGGGACGGTGGCCAATAACTTCCCCCGCCCCCCAGAAAGTTCAAGTCCTCAGGATTACTCTTAAAATGAACATTTTGTCCTTGGATAGAGTGAGTGAAAGAACAATGTACTATCTGGTTGTGAGTAATACACAAAATCATCTCACATTTCCAGAATCCCCAAACCAGTAAACTTAAGGCTCACGAATGATCCGAAGGAAGGAAACATTTTAAGAGGCACGGCCCGCAACAGTTCCTGCAGTTAGAAGATTCCCGCTCTGTTGCAACGCTTTATGGGACACGCAATTGATGCGTAATTAGAAACAGAGCAACACAACTGTTTCCTGTTGTTTCCCAGCAGTTGAATAAATAAAGCAAGCTTTTTGCCCTTGAAAAGTGTAGCATTTCAATGTGTCAAAATGCTTGTTTCTACCTCCATTAGCAGCTTAAACAAACACGAGACCCAGCTGTTTCTGTCCGTAATAAAAGTAGTAACACAACTAGAGGAATTCAGAGAATGCGTGTGGACTTCACAGGCGGCTTGAAGAAGCATGCCCACCTGAAGGGACTGACGTCAAACCAGAGCGAGGACAGCCTTGCTCTTAGCCAGTGGACGAACACGTTGCGTGAGCCAGGGCGAGGGTGGCGATCCCCTCGGCAGAGGGACGCTGACACTGCATTTGGACCGCGCATGGCTTACGCCTGTGACAACATCCCTTTCCCCAGCTGCAGGAGAAATCAAAGGAGAATGAGCGTGAGAGTCCATCCTCCGTGCCAAGAGACGCAGCTACGTACACAACCAGAGCCCCGCGTTTCGAAAAAGAAACAGCCGCAAAACACACAAACATCGGCATTCGAGACGCACCGCTTTGGCCCAGGAGCGATCCATGGACCGGGAAGTGAGGCCTCCCTGACGAACAACAAAGAAAAACCTGCTTTCTCGGTACAGAGGGAACTGGATCACACACAAACACCTCCTTCTGAGGACACCGTATTGTGTTTCATAAGGCAGGTTGTATGTCAAAATGCTCTTCCCTCACCTGCCTTGGAAATACACATCCAATATAAAACTTTCATTTTCTGCACCATTAAATTACAAGGGAAAGAAGCCAGCCAGAAAGAGCCTGTTAAAAGGATTAGTGTAATGCTTGTATAAAAAGCAATTCTTTAATTAAATAGGCTACTGATGATAACAACTCAGCTTGAGAGACAACTGCGGTTTGCAGAATTTTTGCATGTTCCTGTGCTTTAGCATTTCAAGTTCATTACACTTGTTGTCAAAGTATTTAAAGGGGTATTGTTTTCACTTGCTTCTATATTATTTGATCCTTTTATTTAATCATACATCTTTAATTTGAAACACAACCATTTTGCATTATGGTAAAATGTTGTTTTTCATAGTTTTAGAATATTTTATATTGCACAGAACCTAGCAGTCTCACAAAAGGGGCTTGGCGTGTATGTTATGTTGTTTAAAAATGTCACCTTGAGCCACAGAGACCAGGGATTCACTCACATATATTACACTGGGGCCAATGGGGTAAAAAATTAGCATTCATGTAGTAGTCTTACTGGTAAAGTGCTGAGACCAGTATGATGGTGAACTACAAACTCTTTAATGTTGACTGAATATGGCTGCACTCTTTTAAAGACATCAGATATTAAGGATATGAGTAGAACTACACACAAGTTCACGTTTGGGTCCAACAGCAGTTCACTTAGGCCTCAGACACATTAAGAATCTGATCCTACAGTTTCAGGTTGGTAAGAAGGCAGCCGGTGGCTATTAATGTTGTTCAGCCAGTATTTTGTTATTCATCATGAATGTGACTACAAATGGTATGAACGTCTCTAGTGTTTACAGAAAAGACACACTTTGGCAGTGCAGTCACTTGGGAGTGTTCGTCTGAAGATGAGTGAAGCAATTGGATCCCTACTGGGCCCAGACGTGTAGACAGATGGTCACATTATAAAACCACATTCATTCATTCTACTTTCATCCTATTGATTTACTGAAGCTTGATAACGGTGGATCCCACTCACTTCACCCACTACAACACTTTTTGGTCAGTAAGAGGCATCCATGGATCTATACATGCCCTCCATGTTCTAAGTTTGAAAGAGCACAATGTATGTGCCACTTGACAGACACAAGATACAACAAAATGTATATTAACAAAAATGTATAAACAAAACAATTGCTAAATGATAAATTTGCTCCAATGTGGATGATGCAGCCAAGGGCCACACTACTTGTTCTGTTAGCCAGACAAAATCCAGATCCGGTCTCATTAAGACCATTAAAATGCAGAGACGATGACAATGCTGACCTAGTTTTCAAAGGACCCATTACTTTGTATGGAGAAAGACAGTCAAAAGGGACAGATACATTATCTACACAAAACAACGCATCTGTAGGACCTTTCAAAAAATGATCATTTCCTTGTTAAACTAAAGATGTTACCTGTTACCTATTTAGTGTAGTGAAACAATCATTGCACCCGAAAAAGGACCTACTTCCAGACCCCATTGCAAATTGCATTAACTGGGCACCCCCAGTATTTTAATTACGCAAAACACACTTAAGAAAACCCTCCAACACAGGGAGATGTGAATGAGATCCAGGCTGAATGATGTAGTGATGCACGAGGTCAGAGAAAGAGAAGAGGCAGGGGCTTAGGAGGGGATGCCGCTCTGTTGCCATGACAACCACTGGAACATACAGGCTCAGCCAAGATCACTCCTGCATGGAGTGCGAGATGAAAGACTCTTATGTAACATGTAAACTACGTTCATACATACAAAGATGTATGCATTAAGTCTGCAGACAAAGAAAGGCAACTAATCAGTGCCTCAGCTATTAGGAATAAAGTACAAATTTGTCTTATATATCTTATCATACTATGTCAATACTCCCTTTATTCAGCGGCTGAAAATATGCTTGTACCTCACTAGCAGAACAGACTGAATTTTCAAGCTATCGCTTAAGCCATTGCATGTCAATTAAATGTTCTTTTTATGGTATGCTGAATTATTCTTTGTGTATTCTTGAATCCATTCTGCGTTTACATAATTAGCTCAACCCTAACCCTTATCATTCCCACACAATTGCCTGCTAACCTAATCAGAGCTCTGAAATACATTAACCTAGATAGCGCAAATGAAGAAGTAAGGATTTATCTGACAAAGGCGGTTGAGTATCCCAGCTATGGGTGCCATGGATGAGCTCTGCAGCCGACGGTATACTGTATATTTGCAGTCTGAAGAAGCTCACTCCTTGGAAACCTCTGGTCCCCCTGGTTTTTTTAACCCCATCAGGGTACGGCAGCAGAAAATGCATACCGTGCCAGGGGATTTTACACTTTCCCTTTCTCCACCTGCAATCAGGCATGAAACAGCAACATTCAGAAACACGCTTTATGTAAATGTACAAATTGTGCAAAACACTATTGAGATGGCTTACATATACATGTGCAGAGGGTATTTCAGGTAAGGTGAAACAGCAACTGTTAGTGACTTTCGAACGTAGTACTTCCATTTAGACATGCCTAGTGTACCCAGGGCAATGCTATGACAATGCAATTTCCAAAAACAAGGCAGCACTGTGATCTCCTCAGAGCTCGCCCCCCAGGGAGGGCGGGGGCGGGGTTTGCGGGCAGCAGCCGACCCCTAGCTATAGGCCACCGACTGGGAAGCCTAAGAGCGGTTACCCAGTCCGGGGAAGGCCTTGTACAGGCCTTGTATACAACTCTGTCAGCTCCAAACCAGGCAGCAAAACATTGCGGAGAAACAGCCCAGCCTTCTCTTCCCAGCCTGTCATCAGACCTCCCCCTTAGGTAAGAACAGGTATACCTCACCGGAATTAACGAAAGGGGAGTATGGCTCTCCACGAACACAAATTGTTTACGCGGCAGAAGAATTTGGAACGGTTTCTCAGTCTCCTGTTTTTCCAGCGTGCACTTCGCTAAGACACAAGGCCGCCTTTTTATGCCAGAGGCTCTCCCTGATTCTAGGACGTCTGCTGTGCGAGTGATTCAGTGTTAGTTTGTCTTACTGCCGTTCTTATTGGCGAAAACATATTGCCTGACACAATAACAGAACTGTTCATTGTGAGGTTGGTATGTTAAATCATGGGCCGCATTTAAACATGATGGAAATGTATTGTAACCTTAGGCAGCCTTTGACTGGATTTCTCTTTTTTTAGTTTGGACTTGAAATGTTTTGTGATTTTCTGCTTGAAATCAGAATGTGCAATTTGTGTAATCATACCTGCTTGAATTGTATGGTATAGCCTGGACATGAGTGTGCGTGTAATTGCCTTATCATTATTAACCAATCACTCTGTTAATGTATGTCATATTGATAGTACAAAGATGTTTTACCTTTTTGACGCGCAAAACGATAAGATCATAGTATCGGTTAAGTTCGGTCCCGGACAGGTCCTCAAATAAGAGGCACCTGTAAAGGAAAGCGACATGGAGAAGTGGTGAGAATGGAAAGGAGACTCCAAGGCAAAGTCAATAGGAACAAGCTCACAGACCTGACAGGCAGGTCTTTGTCATTTAGAGTCATGTTGTTTAATTAAATCAGCCATAAAAGATAACACTTCAGTACACACAGTGGGAGAAAAAGAAATACAGTGAGATTGCTGGCAGGGCACGGCAGGTCTGGGGTTCGAGCTCTGCTTGGAGTGCGCAGTGACGGACTGGCGTCCTGTCCTGGGTGTGTCCCCTCCCCCTTCGGCCTTGTGCCCAGTGCTGCCAGGTAAGGCTCCGGCTCGTCGGGACAAGCGGTTGTTGACGATAGATGAGATTTCTGGGAGTTCAGTTCTAAGTGTCCCTCTATAGCTCATGTAAAATAGAAGCCAAAAAGATCATTATCAATTATATTAAGGATTAAAGAGTGATTAACTTTGTCCACAAATCTGTGTTTTGTTTCATTTCTCAAGGAGAGACAAGGGGCATGTATGGGCTGTATCAGTGTCTTCTTCTGCACTGAGCAGTAGTAAAAAAGCCCAAACAGATTCTTTCATACTTAATAAAATGGACCCACAACAACCCAGTGTGTTCAAAAGGCATTGTTTTAGAACTGATTTAATTGCCAGTTTTACTTTGTTTGCTCCTGTTGATGTGACATTACCATCAGTAAAGTGTAGGGTAGGGGGAGGTGGGGTTCTTGTCAAAAGGGCAAAGAGAAGTGTGCGTGCAGCCAGCTGTAGGCTCCAGACTGTCCTCCCTGTTGAACTTTCAATGTCGGTTTCATATCCAGTCACTACGGTACTGTAGATGGCCAGAGGTTACCCAGGTAGGTAGCTCCAGAGCTTTGGTATCGGGATTCACCGAATGAGACTTTAGAACACCACCTTACCCCTAAAGTTCGGAAGAGTTTTTTTGTTGTCCTTTGTGTAACGACGGGATGTTTAGTTCACGGTAAGGTCTTGCATGTGAGAGTTAACATTCATGGAACTAAGTGATTCATGATACCCCAGAATTTAATGAATTTAATTTAATTTATCATGGATCTAACTAATTCACGATACCCGCGAATGTTAACCGCCAAATGCAAATAGCTTACCTGTTGTGCAGTATCCTGTTTGACAATCTAAGCCATGAACTAAGTGTCCTGTTCTTACAAAATTCAAAATGAACATGGACTTCCAGTGAAGGACAACAAAAGAAAAACTCTTCCGAACTTCAGGGCAAACACTGTTCTATAACACAATATATTTTGCACAGGATGGTAAAATTAATTTTAAGGACGTATGGTATAAAATGGCTTCTGACTAGTTTCTTTGTATTTTTTCGGGAATTTAGTAACAGTGCATGATCTTGCAGGCTATTTTCACTTATTCGCCATGTTGTTCTGTGCCAACCTAATCCAAATGAAAGTCTGCCTTTGTACTCCAGGGGGGAGAAGTCAGCCAGTTCGGACCCTGTAACCAACACGTCTATTCATAAGGGCATCTTTTGCGTGCCTTTGCATACTTTCGCAAGGCGAATCCTTTTAAATGGGAGACATATGCTGCTTATGACCAAAATCTAAACCACACAGAGATACAACATTTGTGCCTCCCCCCATCCTTTCACCGGTTTGCCCCGACGGAGGTCATTTTACCACCTCGACCACCATCCCCCTTCTTTCTTACTACTCGTCCCCCAGTTCCCCTCTCCCCAAATAAGTGGAATTTTCCACAAGGAGAAGAAGGGCAAAGCAAACTGGCAGTTAGGGAGGGACCGGGGGGGGGGGGGGGGGGTTGGGGGATGGGGGGGCAAACAGACATCTTTCACAGAAGGGAAGTGTTGGGTTTCAAAACTAAACCCGTTTGGTACACTGTGTTCTGTCCTAAAGGACATTTTATTTTTCTCTCACATGCTCCTTATAACAAAAGCAAGTCACTCTCTTCATGCACGTTGTGTTTAAACAGTGGGGAGATATCAGCAGTCCACACTAAGAACAACTTTGTGCGTACGTACTTTTACCATATCGCTTTAATAGCATTTTTTTTATAGCTATTCAGCAAATAATGTGTTGTGACACTGACGCAACTTACAGAACCCATTTCGACTTATGTAAGTAGAATTAAATTGTTTAAATGGTGAGGACTTCTTTAATGTTCTAATCAGCGAGAAAAGTGGAAAAACCCGACTTTGCTGCAGACAAAAAGATTTTGGAAGTAATCCACCTACTTCGCAAAACTGACAGTGGCACTCGTCTAAAAGTAGTTGTTAATCCATCAATTTTCAGTAAGTGCTAACCCAGTCAGGGTTGTGGTAATGCAAAGAAAATCCTGTTACGCCCATATTTCATGTAACATGCCTTGTATTTGTGCCTTAATCACAGCATGGATGCTTTTCATGTTGGGACAAGGAAGAACATTTTGCAATCCTTCACAAAGACAAAGGGAACATCAGTGTCTAACAAGTTTGTACCTGACAGTGTGAGAATAACTGTTTTATGCCATAGGGATATAAACGTGGAATTTCTTAAAAATGAACTCCTAGCTATGAAAAGAAGATGACAGCAAAATTACAAATTTACACAAAATAAATTTACTTAAATGCTGGGTACTGTAAAAGGACTGCTGGTCCAAATGAATATTTTAAGCATGATTATGGGGCCATAAGTGGGTTTCATTATTGTGCCGAAACATACATACATACCCATATACATACATACATACATACATACATACATAAGTACATAAAACACACACACACACACACACACACACACACACACACACACACACACACACACACACACACACACACAGAGTCTGTAGCCACTTGTCCTGAGCGGGGTTGCGGCAACCCAGCAACACAGGGTTTAAGGCTGGAGGGGGAGGGGACACACCCAGGACGGGATGCCAGTCCATTGCAAGGCATTCCAAGAGGGACTTGAACCTCAGACTCACCAGAAAGCAGGACCAGGCCAAACCTGCTGCACCACTGCACCCCCCTAAATACATAAATAAACAAACTTGTTCAAAATTATTTGCAATTTCGAAAAACACTGATGGCGAGTCTGGGAGCAATAAAATTATAATTTGTAGGCTACTTAAAGATTAACATTAACACATTTCGCAGGCATATTTCTCTAAAGCGACGCACAGCTCAGAATACAAAAGCGTCTTTAGCAACAACGAAACGACACAACTGTTTTAAATGCGTGCAATTTTGAACCGCTCAACGAACATCAATCTTCCTGAAGCCTCATGTGTCGAGACTGTCACAAGGTGAACGCTGTCACTCCGGCAGCCAGACCTCTGACAGCCCCAAACTTAAAATAAAGTACTGTAAGCACATATTATCAGAGCACGATAAGGAACCTCTCATGAGAAACCTGTGTAAATAACCGAGTGAGAGAGGTTAAAGGGAATTCCATTGTTCCTGTATCTCAATCTGACTGCTTTCGCAATGTCCTGCTGGCTGCTGGATTTTAACACTTACATATAATATCACCTGCAGCCACCTACAAAATAAATGTAGAAAAACCAGTGTCGCAGAAGCACGCTTTCCCGCCTGCACCGCCGTGTACGTTGCTGTTTCCTTCAACGAACGCGAAGACAAGTAAAATGGTTCCCCTCTTCATTTCAAAGTCCTTGGTCATCTCAGTCATAATGTTCGGGGTTATGATTCATAACCGGTTGTCTCACCCTGGGCAGATACGGAACCTTTCTATAATATTTGCATAAGTTCTGCTTAGCTACATACCCAGTATACACACAGTTCGCAGGACTACGCAAGGGATGTCAGGCGTAACATTCGACGTCACGTGAAATGTTCGTCGCGGGTGTGGTTTGTTTGACGCCGAGCGAGAGCGACAACGTGGAAGGAAGTTCCCTGTCCAGTTCTGGAAGCGATCTTAAAGCCAGCGCTCCGCGGCTCCGGTGCGGCCTACCGCGGAGCCTAGGAGGAAGAGAGATGCATGCTGGGATAAGAATGCAGGAATATGCAGAATGTGTGGCCGGAAGCGTGAGGGGGCACTTAAGCATTTGGACCTGTGACAACAAGACTACGGGTTCAAGTTCCAGTCGGGGCCATGCTGTGTTAAGCTTCACCCTCGCGAAAGGTGCTTAACGCCAAGGTTCCCGCAGCATTCAGCAAGCTGGTTCTGGTAGCTTCTATTGACCTCAGAGGCACCTCCTAAATAGAGGGTCACCAGTTTTCAGTTAAAAAAGGGGACAGCTTGTAGCGTAGTGGTTTGTGCAGCTGCCTTTAAACCCAAAGGTTGTGGGTTTGAGCCTGACCTTCAGCTGTAGTACCCTTGAACAAGGTACTTACCCTCAATTGCTTCAGTAAAAAAAAAAAAAAATTACCCAGCTGTATAAACAGGTAAATAATTGTAACCTTAACATTGTAAGTCTCTTTGGAGAAAAGCATCAGATAAAAATGTACAGTAGCTAAAAGAGTGTGCAGAGCACTATGTTCTTAAGAGAAACTGTGGAAAGCATCAAATTCTGAGCTCTATCACAGAAATACAGTGGTGGAAGGGCATGTCCTCAACCTTGACTCAGCAGTAGGACATCTTTTCAAAGAGTACAAAAACTCACTCAAGGCTGAAAACAGCTTTTACTAGTTTACATGTAAAATTTCAGCTCACAAAAAAAAGTGGAGTTAAAGACACAGAACAAAGGTATGAAAGGAATTTTTAAAAAAAAAAAGATAAATTAACTAAAAGTATGTACCTTGTAACTTTGGGAATATACCTTACCCAAGTTCTAGCCTGCTGCGCATGTAATGGGGGAAAAAACAGAACTGCAAGTGACACGTAAGAACATCTGTAAGCCATCCATCTGGAGTCACTTCTTGACTTTTTCCTTATAGTTCCTAAAGCCTGCTGACTGAACAGGTTCTAAGTTTTCTCAAAGAGTCTAAGCAAACAGTCTTCACAGCACACATAATGTGTGGCCTCAGGGTAACGGCAATGGTGTGATGCTAGAGTTCAGCTGCTACTGCCCCCTACAGGAAACTTACCATATTGCATAACTGCCATTCAGTAACAGCCACAAAGATGACTGCAGCACCTTAATGGGTTCCTATCTATTCTGTCTCCAGAGAAAACTTTTGGTTGATCGTATTCCTTGAAACAAATTATCTATTACAAGTCCCTGAAAAATAAAGCTTTAAGATTAGGGTGTGGCAGAAGTCAGACCTGCTCATAACTGTTGAATCTTTGTCCACATTTAAAAAGGTTCTTACAACTCATCTCTTCCGGACTCACTTTGCCCATGATCTCTTAAGTTCATGTGAGGTATAAATGTTCATGCCAGTAAAGTAGAAATGTTCATGATCATGCTCGGATCAATCCTTTACACAGCTGCTCCTGCAATGTAACGTAAATGTTTATACGTATCTCAAAAAAAAAAAAAAAAAAAAAAAAAAAAAAAGAATTACTAGGAAGGTGATTAGGAATCGGTGATATTCTGGTGAAGTTTTATAGATAGATAGATAGATAGATAGATATACTTTATTGATCCCACAAGGGAAATTATTATGTTACAGCAGCAGAACACAAGTCAGATAAATACTTGCAATATATATTTAAAAAAACATATAAAACAAGTGGAAAAATACAAGTTAAAAATGCAAGATAAAAATACATGTGCAATTATGTATACTGTTGGAAAAATAAAAGAATAAAAAGTATATTAAATAAATTAAATAAATTATGCAGCTACTTGTGTGATGAGCGTTGGTTCATATGGTGAAGGAGACTAACCGTACTTAAGAATCACACATCTGCAGCTATGTCTCTTTCTGAGCACAAATTGTACTTTCTACGAGATGTACGTCGCTTTGGAGAAAAGCATCTGCTAAATGAATAAATGTAAATGTAAATGCAAGTCACAGGACCTTTCAGATTACATGTATTCATTTAGCTAATGTTTTCCCTGAATGCAACTTGCAACGTTAACCTACCTATAATTACTTACCCATTCTTCGAGATGGGTAATTTCACTGGAGCGATTCAGCTCAAGTACCTCGCTCGAGGGTAGCGGAAGCAGAGCTGGGACTTGAACCTACAACCTTTAGGTCCAAAAGCAGCAGCACTATACCTTTTTTAACGATCATTGACTCATTTCACAAAATCATGTTGATTAAGTGCGTTGCCAGTTTTTTCATTACCCACAGATGTAACATGTCAGTACATGAACGTAAAGTCATCCACATACACACTGATTTTTCACCTCTGTGATTAGCCAGGGATCCTATCCTTGGATGAACTCAGAATACCAATAAAAGAGGACAGGCTTTTATTATGGGAAAATTTTTACAACTCTTACCACATACTTCTATATTACTCCAGCTGGAAATACATCCAACTATTAAAGTAATGTGACTGTACTAAATTTTATGCACAACCATAGATATTATATGGTAGGTGAGCAGGCGGCTGAAACGCAAGGCATGTAGTTTTCGACCCTTTTGAGTCAGCAAAGCGAAAGTGGAGGTGTGGTGACTATAAGGTTTGGTTCAAACAATACGAGTGACGCAGGAATACCAGGAAAACAAGATAAGGACGCACTTTACGGGCAGAGGCGGTCGAGGTGTCTCTATAAATGCAACGTATGACTTCAGCAGCTTTCTCTGGGTAATAACTGACAAACCCTATGCTCACAGGGGCACAGCACAAAACAGTAGGCCTTACTGCAGACTGGTTGGTGTTAGGTACTTCTGACCGCAGTGCACTGGGTTGGGGATTTAGACATATTGTCAGTTCAGCTGCTGCTTGTCTTTCATGATCCGCTGGAAGCAGAGACGGCGCAACTAGTCTGATGGAATAAATTGCGCGGGGAAAAGTAACAGTACGTTCACTCCAACAACCGTATCTGTGGAAGAAAGTTGTATAATTTCTGCAGAGCAAACTGCAAGTTCCGTGACCTTGGAATTACTGCTGCTTAGAAAAAGGCATAATCTAGTATGTTACCAAGGGAAACATAATATAATACTAGTAACATAATACTAAAAAGTGATAAAACCCATCTTTATATCATACTGTTCCAATACACTTTTCATGGAAAGAGGACTGATTTGTTAAACAAGAGAGAACAATACTGACAATCTGCTTTCAAGGAGGGGGATGTAGTGGCGCAGCGGGTTTGGCCAGGTCCTGGTCTCTGGTGGGTCTGGGGTTCGAGTCCTGCTTGGGGTGCCTTGCAATGGACTGGCGTCCTGTCCTGGGTGTGTCCCTGCACCCTGTGATCCCATTTGGGACAAGCAGCTTGCACGCGTGTGTGTGTGTTCAAGGAAACAATGTGCAAGCAGGTAAACGTCAAAGGTTGTAACTAAAACTCAACACGTGACGAAAAAATTAAATGCAGTGGGAATGGGACCAACTGGAATCCACATGAGTATCGGTTTTATCCTCCGAGTCTTGAGAGACGAGCTCTGCAGCTTTTGTACCAGCTAAGCTGAAACCTATAACACGAAGGGACTGGATGCAGTGTCATGTTGTTGACCTTTGTGGCATTTCCGAGCACGCTTTTACTATGGGTTGAACGTCGAGGAGCATTCCACCTTTTCCAAAACTGGTTAAGGGCACACACACGCACTCATAAACTGGCAGCTACGATGCAAAATGCAGAGGTGGAACAGCGTGACAAACGTAAGCCAAGCTGTAAACTCGTACGTTTTCAGCAGCAGTAAAGAAACATTCGTCATTCTAAGAAGTTCGATTTAAAGAGCCTCTCTAACCCTTCAAAGTCAGAAGAGTAAAATGTTTACTCTGTCGTGAATCATTGCTTTCTTTGAAATGAGCTCTTTGACACAGGAAGGGGGTAGTCTATGTCAAAGGTGGTTTAAGGACAAAAAAACAACTTATGTGTGGAAACCTGATGGATTCCGGCAACAGTAATTAGTGCGTTGGGAAAGCCTAGCTTGGCTCCTGGGGCGGTGCCACGAAAACACGGAATACTTGAGAACCAAAAACAAAATCATGGGAATTAAAAACAAACAAGCAATTACAGCCATACTAGATTTCACTCACAGCTCCTTTTACTCAGTATTAAACTGAAGAATTAGTTCATTACTTACTACATTTAAGTATTTAGTAGACACTTTTCTCCAGAGCGACTTCCAATGAACTCTATGTAGTGTTATGAGCCCACACACCTTATTCACCGCGGTGATTTACACTGCGAGATACACTACTCACACTGGGTCACTCATCCATACATCAGTGGAACACACTCCCTCTGTCACTCGCACACTATGGGTGAACCTGAACAGCATGTCTTTGGACTGTGGGAGGAAACCAGAGCACCCAGAGGAAACCCACACAGACACGGGGAGAACACGCAAACTCCACACAGACTGAGTGGGGATCAAACCCACGTCCTCTCACACCACCCAGGCGCTTTGAGACAGCAGCGATACTCATTGTGTCACCATGCCGCCCACTAGTAGTAGGTGGACAGCTCACTAGCAGAAAAATGATTAAGGGCAAAAAAAGCAATCAGAAATATTTACGTCTATCCATTTAGCTTTTCTCCAAAGTGATGTACATCACATAGATAATACAACATGTGCATTATATTAGCAGAAACAGCATATTCCTACACAGGACACATTGCAGGACATTGTTAAATTAACATTTTAACATTTTTGTCACCGAAATCCAAAAAAACAGAGTGAGTGTGCGTTTCTTTGACAAACACCAGAATACCTCCAGATGCACTTCTGTGTTTTTAATATTAAACACATGTACAAGACACAGCAGGAGGTTGATATCTGTATCCCATAGAAATTTCCCAGATCTATACTGATTCTCTTTATAGGGAATTCCACTTTAAAAATGGGCAGGGCAGGTAATGAAGGATAGATTTCTCAATAAAAACTGCATTATGAGATCAGTACGCTGAAGTGCGAGATTGCTGCAACCTGTTATCTCCGACATTCAAAGCAGGCAGTTTATAAGGTCATGGAAAACAGCAGCGTAACTGTGCGGTAATTTAAGGCCACAACGTGGGATCACAATGACTGCAGGACGCCTTGATGGATCATAACGGAACGCACACACGCTGTCCGAAACCGTCTGTCCCAAGTGGGGTCGCGGCGAACTGAAGCCTACCCCAGCAACACGGGGCACGAGGCCGGAGGGGGAGGGGACACACCCAGGACAGGACGCCAGTCCATCGCAAGGCAGCCCAAGTGGGACTCGAACCCCAGACCAACCAGAGAGCAGGACCCAGCCAAACCTGCTGCACCGCCGCACCCCCTGCTTCATAACAGAACACAAAGGTGAATTTCCATCACAGCTTAAGCAGATACAGTCTTGCATCGACTGACTGAGCCATTGCGGCTCATTGAGGCAGGAGAATTGCCACAGAAAAGGAGTGTCAGGCTGAGCTACTCAAACCAGACTGACCAGTACGACAGCTACGCAATGGCGAAGTTTCTGCAGCCTGATTGTTTTCCTTCTTGTAAGCACAGTGTTCTTCCAGAGAACCGTGTCGGCGAGATGGCGGAATTGCCATCGAATCACAAGTCTTTCGCAGCGAACCCCGCGGTGTCGAATCCTGCTAGGTGGCAGAATGTTGCCAACAGCATCTTCCTTCCTCAAGCGTTTCAAAAGAATGATTGTAATGTACCGAACAGCCAAGGATTCTTTTATACACGTGTAAAACTACTTCCCGGCTCAGCAGCAGCAGTCGTCATTTTATTATGTTTAATTTAAGCACTGAAAGAGATTATGTAAGTAAATAACCACCGGCTGTTCCGTATTTAACGTCTGCAACCACAAACACCAACTTCTGCCGCATAAAGCCACATCCCTTCAAATTAAAATCCAGATTCTCTATTAACGTTATCTAGAATAAAAACAGTTCTTACGGCTGACTTAGAGAAACAATTTTCTCCTCATTTAATCATAATGTGGATCTCAATCCCTGTGTAACTAAGTGCTTAAGCTGCATCAAGCGCCAATTAACTGTCAAAAAGGTGATTAGCAAAATGATGTGTAGGTTTGCTACTATAAAGTTATTCATTTATTACGCAAACTGTGAAAACACCAACGCCATTTGATAATAGCACGATACACTGTATGGGTGAAAGAAAATACCACAGTGGTTCCGAAATGTTTTTTTTTCCAATAGAATTGATTTATTCATTGCTTTATGATGAATCGTTTAATGGGCAAACAGGTTTTTCTGCATGTTTCCCTACTGAAACTAAAATGCGAATAATGACTCATACTGCTGTGCCCTGCTAAAGGATGCCCAAGTATGTTCCAAAAGGCCAATCATGCACCTTCTACCATAAAAAGAGCTTTCCATTCCATTCAGTCTTTTTTTTCTTGTAAAAAAAAAAAACCTTTCCACTCTATTTTTATTACATGATCCAACAGTACATTTTGAAAATAGTTTGCTATAGTTTTGAATAACAGAAAGTAGCATTCTCCAGGACAGTATAGAAACTTACCTGCTCCTTTCTATACAGGTGCGAGCACTTAGTGAGAGCATAAGCAATGCAATAAAATTAAAGGAAATGAAAAGAAATACACACTTGTTACATTTATTTGTGACCACCGGTAACACACAGGTCCCCATCCAAGCTACCATGATCAAATTCCTATATCAAACAGAAAATGGCTTAAAAAAGCACGTAAGTTTCACTCTCATGTGATGTTACTGATGGGGTTAGAGGAACATCACTGAAACCGCAAATAAACTGCTGCTGACAGTGATCTGATGAAAGTACACACACACACACACACACACACACACACACACACACACACACACACACACACACACACACACACACTGTCTGAACCGCTTGTCCTATACGGGGTCACGGGGAGCCGGAGCCTAACCCGGCAACGCAGGGCGTAAGGCTGGAGGGGGAGGGGACGCACCCAGGACAGGACGCCAGTTCATCACAAGGCACCCCAAGCGGGACTCAGACCCCAGACCCACTGGAGAGCAGGACCCCGTCCAACCCACTGGGCCACCGCGCCCCCCTCTGATGAAAGTATGTAATTTTAATTTTAAATCAGCTATACAACATACGTAAAAGACTGCCTCAAGAAAAGTCAGCTTTCAATTAATACATTTTTCCAACAGTTTAATTTGTCAGCGCATGATCCGCGGCATTGGGTAAATATATTACTTTTGACAAACACCTGTGTTTTCAGTGAAAAGATAGCATTGACCGGATCGCAGAAACGCTGACACGAGGACTTCGTTACATGTACAGACGCTGCTCAAATAAATATGGCCACAGTTCAAAATGCGCTGTCCACTCTGTCCAGTGCAAACAAGGCTTAACACCCATTTTGCGTCCTCGGAATCTCCAAAGCAAAACCTCAGGGACTTTGACAAAAAAACGGCACAGTGAATAAATGTCGATAAAACTTAACATAGGCCGGCCCAGCATGAAATTGATTGTATCAGACGTTGATAAACTGTGAAGAGCAAACACACTCAGCACCTCTCGCATACTCAGTTGGTGGTGCACAGGGTTATAGTCAGAGTGATGACCATTATTATAATTTTGTTATTTTTAATTATGATGTCTTAAAATATACGCAACAAAAAACGCAGAGGTTCAGACTTGGTTACAGGTACAGTGATGGTGAGGATGGGATGTAAATTAGCACCTTTCCTGTGTTGTTTAGGAGAGCCGGGAAGGTGTGTGATTCACTACTAAACAACATTCCTTTTTGGAAAAATTACATACCATAATACAACCGTAAATCCATTACCATTAACCACTTGTGCAATTCAGGGATGCGATCGGTCCTGAGCCTATCCCAGAGTTGGAAGCAGGGTACAAGAAGAACAGGACTTGTCCATCGGTTGCCAACCGCACATACAGTCACGCACACACAGTCCGGAACAGTTTGTCCCAAGCGGGGGGTCGCAGCAAACCGGGGCCGAGCCTGGCGGCACAGGGTGTGGGACCGGAGGGGGAAGGGACACAACGAGGACAGGATGCCGGTCCGTCGTAAGGCAACCCAAGCGGGGCTCGAACCACAGACCCGCCAAAGAGCGGGACCCGGCCGAGCCCGCCGCCCCACCGCACCCCCCTCGCTCACAAAAACACAATAGGTCATTTATAGTCAAAAGGTCACCAGACCTGTTGTGATTTGATAATTTTGTTCCATTCTTGGCATTCTTTAATCAGGCAGCATTACTGCAACCTAGGTTTTACAACACTGTCACTGTTGGGTTAACATTACCCCTTTGTGACACTGGGTTTGTCTGGGTGCAGGACTGACAACAGACACTGGGTAAAAGTGAAACACGTTCGTTTATCAGTCTGTTTTTTTTTTTTATAAATAGGTTCTCGAATTTCTTTCTCCTTTCTCTTTGTGAATAGACCCATTCGTACTGCTTTGAAAGGTTTAAACAGGATAGTAATCAAGGGATCGTGGTGTATAGGCGCGTGTGACTTGTCCTCTATACTCCCCACGCTGTGACAACCACTCACGCCACACCATTCTTAAATTCGAACGTTGTGATTGTGTTTTCAGGTTTTAGTCGGCGAAAGCCTGACCAGGCAATCTTCAGCTTCACCACAAATGCTTATTGCTACTCTTTGCACTGTTACATGCAGACCTCAAGCGACAAGACTGACAGAGAACACAATGGTTTGATCAGCAGACGTCCAGTGAGGCTGTGGAATTACAGTGCAAGAACACAACTGGACAAGAGCGCGGTTGTTCCCGAATGATGGCGATAACAGGACCTCGATACACAATGACCGCCACTGTGACGAGGAAAGCCACCCAGCCCACAAGCAGGTTGAGAACTGAATGTGACATCGCCTTTTCAAATGGCATTGCATGCCTTCAGCTCAAGAAGTAAAACAGTTCTTAATCCAGTTTCCAGTTTCGTTACATATTTCTCGTGTTAGAATTCTTAAAATAAAAGCCTTTTGAGTTTGCAGCACCAGATAAGCTACAAAAAAGAGCACTTTGAGCTGTCTGGTCCAACAAAGCACCAGTGATTATAGAGAAAATATGACTTTTTCTACCAAGAGATTAAGTTGTGCTCATGCTTCTGATTAAGGCACAATATTTCTCATTGCGGCAATCCATGACAGGCCAGCCTAATCCCACCCAATCCTTTATTTTCTTCAAAATAGTGATGAATAGATTAAGTGTTTATGCACAGTTCCCAATGAGGTACAAAGGATAGGGAAAATGTGGCAGGGAAAAAAAAAAAAAAAAAAAAACTGTTGCGCAGAGGAAAGATTGTCTCTGCTGGAATGAACCCTCAATCCAGACAAAGTAATCAGACTGAATGAGCCACGAAAGAGAGATGACGCAAGTGTCCCGTCACCGTCTTTACGTCTGTATCTTCTGCCGTCTCTTGCGTTCCTTGCGTCACTGTGTCCAAGCCGGACATGTGTGGCAAGTGGTTACAGTTCCTGAAATGATGTTGACAAGCTGAGCATTATCACATAGCCTTTATTCCCCACTGCTCTACCTGAACCTGCCTTCGAGAAAAAAGAGAAAAGACTTTAAGACATCCAGGGGTCAGGCGTTTGGAACGTTTTGTAATTTGACATCCGTTCCTGTTCGTGATCGTCATGGACAGGATATCAAGGTGCAGCTGAGGTCCTGAGGGTGTTTTTTGCTTTCTGCAGATGATTGTGCCCTCATCATTTGACTGTGACCTTCGTTCTGGTCCTGAGCATTTAGCCGCCCAGTGTGAAGCAGCAGGTATTGGAATCCCCCCACACCACCACAGTCTGAAGTCATGGTCCTCTCCAGGAAAAGAGTAGGTTGCTCTCCAGGTGAGGAGGAGAGCAAATGCCCTTAGTGGAGGAGTTCAAACATCTTGGGGTCAAGTTATACTCTAGAAGAAGGGAATGGGACAATGAAGGGCAGATTGGCACAGCATCATTAGTCCAGTGGGTGCTGTACTGATCTGTAGCGCCAAAGCAGGAGATGAGCTTTCAGATAAAGCCCTCAGTTTACCACACAGTCTACATCCTCATTGTCATTTATTACTCAAAGCTCATGGCCATGACTGAAAAAGCCAGATCATGCATACAAGCAACCAAAATTAGGTTTCTACATAGGATCATTGGGTTCACTCTTTATGACAGGCTGAGGAGTTTGGTGGTCCAGAGGAGCTTATAGTATAGTGTACTATAGTTGCTGCCCCCCCACTGTGATTGACAGGAGTCAGCTCAGAGGGTCCAGACATGCTATAAGAATGGTCCTTGGTCAACTCACACTGGAGTTATACCAGGCATGTCCCACTGAGAGGAGACCCTTGGGCAGATTTAGGACACAATGGAGAGATTATACCCCCCAGATATCCTGGGAAAGCCTGGGGATTCCCAAAAGGACCTGAAGACAATTACTTAGGACAAGAAGATCTGTGCCTACCATCTCAGGCTGCTTCCACCATGACCCTCACCAGAACAAACAGACCAATTGAATGACTGACTGGTGTCACAAACCCCCAGGGCAGGAGACAGGAGGTAGAACCCAAGTGTGGGTTCTCCGGTTCATTCATCCAAAGGGCAAGGCAAAAGACACGTACAGGGAGAGGCATGGGTCAAAGAACAAAGGCGTGTATGTCATTCTGAGGGATGTCCTAGGTTGTGGTTTTCCCTTCCTGGCAGGCTTCATATGAACAAACTGTCCATTCAAATACAGAGAACAGCAATAAAAGTCTAAGGGCATTTCATTTGTGTCATCAGTGAGTTATTTTCTATTTATAAAACTCACAAGGGATTCGAAAATGAATCGCCATAGGTTCTGGGTTTTGCTCTGATGTGGTGCAATGAGCTCCTTCTCTTCCCCAGAATGTCTGAATTCCTTTTTACTTTCAAGAAGCTTTCACATCCTTCCTGGACTCGCTTATCTCCTGCTCTCCTAACAACTACATAAATTTGAATCACATCATCTGCCACGAGCATCTTTGTCAAGCCTGTCTTTCTCTCAATTTAATAGCCAGCAACTTGCCTAAAGAGTCTCATGAAAAACTGTAGTATCAGAAAGACAAACTCTGCTTCGCTTCAATAATTGTTCATCTGTACCTAAAGCTATTTGTCTAATGTAAAATGTACTTTTCTTTACCGTGAGTCGGATGTTGCCTTGGAGAAGAATGTCAGCTAAAAAAGAAAACGTGAATGTGAAACTATTTGCTGAAATTCTTCTGT
Organism: Scleropages formosus; assembly: GCF_900964775.1. Taxonomy (NCBI): domain Eukaryota; kingdom Metazoa; phylum Chordata; class Actinopteri; order Osteoglossiformes; family Osteoglossidae; genus Scleropages; species Scleropages formosus. The sequence goes on along the minus strand of NC_041808.1, from coordinate 9,166,243 downwards.
CTCATCCTGCAGTCCTAACAAATGTTAATTACTCAAAACATTACCATATCGTCTACATCTTCATTCTCATCTATGGCCATGAGCCAAGACAGGCCAGATTTAGACTAAGTATGCAGGAATAAATGTAGTCTAAATTTTCAACCATCTCCGATCCTATCTGACAAACCGTGGAAGCAAGCACATATTTGTGTACCAGTTATTCAAGCGGGCAATATCAAAGAACGCAAACAAGAATGAGAAGTGAGGGATAAATGCAGTGTTACAATAGATACATAATTCACTGCTGGATCTTTCAGCAAACAAAACAAAAGTGAAAACATGTGGGGAAATCTCCTAGAGGGTACGTTCCTAATGGAAAGGCCCCCTTCCAGATCACGCAATTCAAGAACTGGCCAGGGAAAGACTGCACTTTTGCACGACGGGCTGCACAGCAGGCAACGCTTAGGCTCCGAGTCCCGCTGCACTTCCCGTCTCCGTGCGGTTTGAATGGAGACATCTGAAAAATGTTTGGGATGACTTTTCCGTACGCGCGCGGCAATGCTCATTTCATAGAACTGAAGCACTTTCTTTCTGGAAACTGTCGCTGATTATGATTATTAACATTTTGCACCGGCAGCTACCCTCCACTAAGTTCCTCTCAGTTCGCTCATATTACGATAGCATTGTGGTTGTTTATTTTAACAGGCTGTTTTGCTCAAAGTGACTTCTTTGCCTAATAAGCGTACGCATTTATACAGCTGGCGTGCAGTGACGGTTCAAGATTTGAACGGTGCTCGACAGTCAAGTTCCATAATAATGATTCCACCTGCTGCCTAGTTTAGCTCGGAACTTACCGCGTACCATTTGCTGTCGTTTGCAAAACAAGCCAACGTAAACATGTAATTCGCAGCTTTCCTCTGCATGTTTAGCTCGTAAGGCTGCTTCTCAGGACGTTGCCGCAAATAAACGAAATGCCCGGGATCCTCTCATGTTGTTGGAAACAAATGTGCATACTGGGGGAAAAAAAAAAAAAAGTTGTTTATGGATTTTGAAATCTTAAGCTTATGTAAGGGTCTCGGCAGAATTTTTCTGACTTACAGATGTGTTTTTCAGCAATATAAACACAGTGACGTCTGATCATATTTTTAGAGATTGTAACCACATTGTGAGAGTTATGGTAAGAACAACAGGAGAAGCACCTTCAGTGCTCTCCTGCCGGAGTACAGTGGGGCAGCGAGCACCATGGACGTCTCATAGCATCTGGCCTGTGCATAGATTTGACCTCTGTTATGTCTGTGTGCAATCTGCATGTTCACCCCATGTTTACATGGGTTTCCTCCAGGGGCTCTGGTTTCCTCCAACAGTCCAAAGACGCATTTAAGGTGAACTGGAGACTCTGAAAGGGGGGTGAGGTGACGCAGCGGGTTTGGCAGGGGCCTGCTCTCTGGTGGGTCTGGGGTTCGAGTCCCGCTTGGGGTGCCTTGCGACGGCCCATCCTGGGTGTGTCCCCTCCCCCTCCACCCTTGCGCCCTGTATTGCCGGGTTAGGCTCCAGTTTGCCGCGACCCCACTTGGGACAAGCGGTTTCAGACAATGTGTGTGTGTGTGTGTGGAGACTCTGAGTTGCCTGCGATGTGCATGCGAGTGAATGCCTGTATGTTACTGCCTTGTGATAGACTGGTTTCCAGGCCAGCGTGTACCCTGCCTCGTACCCAATGCTTCCAGAATAGGCTCTAGATCACCATGACCTTGCAGTGGATAAGCGGTTACAAACAGTGAGCAAGAACAGGAAAAGTAATATTTGCAGAATTTATCACCAGCCCAGATGCATAAGAACATAAAAGAAATGACTAATTGACACATTGCTTTTTCTTCACATATCAACTGAGGTGTTTACAAGATCAAAAAATACAGGAAACACTTTAAAAATTACCAGTCACTCAGAAAAATAAACACTACATTTTGCATATCATCTGCAAAAACTAATTAGCTGTAACAAAAAATTTCTACTTTTGCAAATGGTAACCTGAGGCTATGGCATGTTTCCTGTATATCACTAAGGAAGTCTAATTAGACAGTGCTCTTTGTTAGGTGAATATGTAGGATGTACTGTATGCATTCCTCCACTGGCTCTTTGCAGCACCCAGGTTATGTTTAAATGCAGGTTTTCTCCACATGCATGACTAAGGAAACTGATAGGACAATGTTCAAAGCGAATTTTAAGACACGGTTTCAACTCTGCAATCTACTGTTGTGCCAAATAAAAGCGGGTACAGGATATATCAACCTATGTTTTTCTCTGTACACGCTCTGTGAAGTCCTGTGCGCACTTTGCAGATTACAGAAAAGAAAAAAGAGTCATAAGGATATTCTAATCGAGTTTCGAGGGGGCCGTGGCGGTGCAGCGGGTTTGGCCGGGACCTGCCACGTGGTGGGTCTGGGGTTCGAGTCCTGCTTGGGGTGCCTTGCGATGGACTGGCGTCCCATCCTGGGTGTGTCCCCTCCAGCCTTGTGCCTTGTGTTGCCGCATTAGACTCCGGTTCGCCACGACCCTGCTTGGGACAAGCGGTTTCAGCCAGAGTGTGTGTAATCAAGTTCCTTTGTTAAATACACAAGTGTTTCTGCAAGAAGTCTACGCCAGCTGACGTCAGCAGGGAGGTGCAGTGGAGATTATCTGGGGCTCTAATCTGATGAACTGTAATCTATCCTACAGATGTTTGCCTTTTACTATTTCTAACTTTCCTTAAAAACTAACATGTTTCAGAAAGGGACTGGCGCTCATTATTTTTATGAGCTGTCTGATGAGATATAACATTCAAATAAGCTTGTTCATAAACAAATTTGAGTGACATCAGCCCAGATTTACTTTTCCAGTGGTATTACTCCCTTTGTGCTTTAATTCTGCCACCACTCCAGTAACCAGTTGATCTAACATGATTTTACACAGACAACAGTATATAAAGTTAGGGCCAAAGGTATTTGGACAGTGACACAATTTTCACCATTTTGGCTCTGTATGCTACCGCAGTGGATTTGAAATGAAACAATCAAGATGTGCTTTAAGTGTAGACTTTCAGTTTTAATTTAAGGGTTTTGTTAAAAATATTGTATGAACCACGTAGGAGCTGTAACCATTGTTATACATAGCCCCCCAGTTTTAGGGGCTCAAAAGTAAGTGGAGAAACTACCAACCCACATCTACAATCACTTGTCCCAGGCGGGGTTGCGCCGAGCCGGAGCCCAACCCAGCAACGCAGGGCGGAGGGCCGAGGGGACACACCCAGCATGGGACGCCACTCCATCGCAAGGTACCCCAAGACCCATCACACGGCAGGCACCGGCCAAACCCAGCATACCACCAGGCCTCCCTTGGAGAAACTAACAATCATAAACGAAACTCATTTTTAATACTTGGTAGAAAATCCTTTATAGAGAATGACTGCCTGAAGTCTGGAACCCATGGACATCACCAGACACTGGGTTTCTTCCCTGCTGCTGCTCTGCTAGGCCTTCACTGCAGCAATCTTCAGTTCCTGCTTGCTCTTGGGGCCCTATGCCTTCGGCAGCTTGGGTTGCTTTCGCAGCATGCTTCCGATCATTGCCCATCTGCGCTGTGAAGCACTGTCCAATGAGTTTTGGAGCAATTGATTGAACCTGAGCAGATACACACACACATACACACTGACTGAAACTGCTTGTCCCAAGTGAGGTCCCAGCTGGAGGGGACACACCCAGGATGGGACACCAGTCCATCTCAAGGCACCCCAAGGAGGACTTGAACCCCAGACCCACCAGAGAGCAGGACCTGGTCAAGCCCACTGCACCACCACACCCCGCCCCCTGAGCCGCTAATATAGCACTATTCTTCGAAATTCATCCTGCTACTTTTGTCAGCAGTCACACCCCATAACACTACCTCCACCATGCTACACAGATGAGGTGGTAAGCTTCAGATCATGTGCATTCTTTCCCTTCTTCATACTCTTCTCATCTCATCATTCTGGTACAAGTTGATCTTTGTCTCATCTGCCCATAGGATGTTGTTCCAGAACTGTACAGGCTTTTTTAAAATATTTTTTGGCGACCGCTAATCTGGTCTTCCTGTTTTTGAGGCTTACCAATGGTTTACATCTTGTGGTAAACCCCCTGTATTTATTCTGGTGAAGTCTTCTCTTGATTTTTGACTTTGACACAGATACACCTGCATCCTGGAGGGTGCTGTTGATCTTGCCAACTGTTGTGAAGGGGTCTTTCTTGACCAGGGAAATTATTCTTCTGTCATCCACCACAGTTGTTATCTGTGGTCCATTGGGCTTTTTGGGGTTCCTGAGTTTATCAGAGTGTCCTTTCTTTTTAAGAATGTACCAGATAGTTAATTTGGCCACACCTAATGTTTTTGCTTCCTCTCTGATGGGTTTGTTTGATTTTTCAGCCTAATGATGACTTGTTTCACTGGCAGTGACAACTCTTTGGACTTCGTATTGAAAGTTAACAGCAAGAGATTCCAAATGCAAACGCCACACTGGAAATTAACTGTAGATCTTTTATCTGCTTACATGTGCATGAAATGATGAGGGCATAACACCTGGCTATGGAACAGATGAGCAGCCAATTGTCCAAATACTTCTGGTCTCTTAAAAAAGGGTTCCGTATATAACAAGTGCTACAATGCCTATGGGGGGCGTGGTGGTACAGCAGGTTTGGCTAGGGCCCACTGTGTGGCGGGTCTGGGGTTCGAGTCCTGCTTGGGGTGCCTTGCGGCGGACTGAAATCCCATCTGGGGCGTGTCCCTTCCCCCTTCAGCCCTGTGCTGCCGGGTTAGGCTCCGGCTCTACGCGACCCCCCCGGGACAAAGACATTGCGTGTGTAATTCCTACATCTTCCTCCCAATTTGGATGTAATAACCCTCAAATTAAAGCTGAAAGTTTACTCTTAAAGCACAACTTGATTGTTCCATTTCAAATCCAATGTGGTGGCATACAGAGCTAAAAGGATGAAAATTGTGTCATTGTCCAAATACTTATGGACCTAACTGTACTACATACTAGTACATATGTGATTGTGCATGTTTTGGTGCTAGAGTCCAGTTCAGAACTCTCAATCTGCTCTACGGAACTCTACTTGGCTCTGCCCTTCACTCCCTCCAAACTCTCACCTCTCCCTACCATCAACCACAACACCCCAATTCTGCCTCATGAATACCATACTTTGGTTTGATTTCCAAAGAATGTCAGATCATTACACTCTGGAATCGGCAGTTTTGCAGCCGGTCTGTTTGACACGAAATGGAAAACAGGCTGAAATGGATTATACGCTGCCGAATCCTTGCTGCTGATGAAAATGAAACTACCTCCATTGCTGAATTTTACAAGCCAACTTCTGAACTTTGCAGATGGTCCAAAGACCTAGACCTGTACATATGGGTGGGAAGAACAAAAAGCAGCGAAATCATACTGTGTTAAACTCATTAAATCATTAAACTGCCATGGTACACCATAACATGCTTCACACTAAGATTACAGCTAAATGGTATGGTTTGAACCAGTTCCAAACTAACTTGGCACATGTCTCCATTCACAAAACAAGTTCACAGATTCAACACAGATTTGCTCATGATCACGAAGTAAACACAGTGAACAGGAAGAATGTGTTTCTAGAATGAGAGCAACTATAAATAATCAGGACATTCAGGTAAGACACCAGACTGCAGTCCTGAATGATGCGAGGCGTAGACCCCAAATTAAGACCACCACTTACCACCTGGACTCCCCACCCTGGAAGATGGCCAGCATGAGAGCTGGTTATACTCTGAGGTGGGAAGTGATGAATCTGTGGTATGCAAGGCAACAGAAAGTCAGGGATTGCCCTCCAGTGGACACATGGGATACAATCCAAGCATTGCTGTGATGCCTGAGGGCTACGGAAGAATCTCAGGGCAGCGGAACTACTTATCTAGAACACCTAGGGCTGGCAGAAAATGTGATGGATTTTTATATTCCTCATTAAAACAGGCAGTGAAGGATAGGAGTATTACTGTACGACATTATAAAACAGCACAAGGGCCTTCTCTTAAGATGAGGTTCTGCTCTGACCACCCCATCATAAGTAAAAAACACCCTTATCATACAAACCATAAGGATATATAAACAACTAAGATGCAAAAATGCTGTAATAGAGCTTTGTTATATTTTTTCAACAATTTCATAGATTATGCTAAAAAACTAATAGAGAATAATAATATAAATACACTACTATATTTTAATGCTGCGCTATTATTTTCACTTTCATTTCTAAACCTATTGTCTTTCACTTTTTCTTTTTGGCTCCACCAGAACACTCACTTTTTCACTTGCTAGCAAAACAAGTTTGCTTGCAAACAAAACGTTTTATAAACAAAACTCAGCCACTGTTAGACACCCGAACACCGACCGAGACCCAATCAACAACAAATATGGTTTTCTTGCGGCAGCATGGCCAGCCATTGTTATCATACGGCAGATGGAGCACTTGTCGTTATAAGTTACATCTAAACATTAACTCCAAAATGGTATAACAACATTATCGAGATGCTTATTACAAGTCTGAATGGCCATAAGTCGCATAAATCATAACTCGAGGACCACCGGTACAGTCACACCCTGAGATACGCCCGTTCAAGTTCCAAGAATTTGATTTTATGAGGACTTTCAATAATGCCCCAATTTGGCTTATGAGGACTGAATTTGGATTTCACGGGCATCGCAACAGCTGAGCAGCACGAGTCCAGAGTCAGCATGTGGTGTTCTTCACAGTTATAGTTCACCTCAGGCTGCGTTAAGTTCTCATTCTCCATTACCCCTCGTTTGCCAGTTTTCACCTCTTTATAATCTTGATTATTGTGGCCACCGTGTGGACTGTCTAAATGGTGTCAATTTATTCTGTGATTGTACATTTGCATTGACTTCGTTGATTTCTGCTGTGTTTGCCGTTACGTTTTTTGCATTAAAGACTGAATTACGACATAAACACTGAGTATAATTTGTATGCATGGCTTGTGAGCATTTGTGTACAGTACACAAGAGACACAAAAAAGCTGAAAGAACTGAAAGAGCTGAAAGGTGGAAAGGTATACAGTATTATAGGGCAGTTAATGAGTGGAACCTACTTTGTTATGTTATTATACTGTAAGCAATGTTAACTATTGAAATATTTGTCTCTATTTTAATGGGATTTGGTGATAGTTAAGTATAAATGGATACGTATTTTTAGGCTCAGTAATGCATACAAATTTTAACCACTGAAACTAATGGCAATTAGTTTTTTCTTTGATTTCTGAGAATTCACCTTACAAAGGGTTTTTCGGGAACAAATATCTTCATTTACAAGTTATCCATTCCTGGAATTCTTATGCCACGATCTCCACGTTACGGACGCTTTAAAACTGAATTTTAAATATCATGCAAGTTCCACTTTCAGGGCACAAAATGTTCTCCAAACAGAGAAAAGTGCACCGTATTTCAGTACCAAAAAGGAAATGCATGATGATAGCATCTTAGAGAAAACCGACACCAAGGTTTGGTAACCTTCTGAAATTTTTCCTGATTTAATAATGCAGTTTCAAACTCCTGAATTAGCAGACCCCAGAAGAGTGCATAAAATCCTTTGTTAGTAAAGACTTCTGATGCTCCGGCCCAATGAGTAATGAAGGAAACAAAAGAAGAAGGAAAATGCGTCTCTGATGGAACTGATACAGCCTTCTGTTAGAACAGTATGTTTTTGTTCACAAGCAATGGCCTGGCCTCTGTCATGACCAGCGCCGCTTCCCTGCCCCAGTTTCTGCTGTGCTCATCTCTCGGTTGTCCATGGCCAGGTTCTTCTCATGGTGAGCTGAAGGCTCCCGTGTCACCCCAGGAGATTGTCACAATTGTTCCCTGCATGTTTATTCAGCAGGTGTAATGCTCTGCCGTGGAAGGTGCATCAGATATCTTGCACGCTGCAAGGGCAGGGCAACCGAAGGACGAGCATTAAAGCAGGAAGGGGACAAACAAAACAGCTGACTCACATTTCCTTCCTGGGGGACATCATCTGGTTTGTACCTGGAGTTTTTCCTTCTGGGTTTCAAATTTGTATGAAAACAAGCGAAGAAGGATTTCGAATACTGAAAATATCTGGTCTAGGGCAATAATCATAAATCATGACTATAGTACAACAGCAGACTGGTCCCTTATCTTAGAACACAAGACTAATCTTTGCGCTGTTACGACATCCCCGGTATTGTTATGCACGCTGATCACGGTGTGCTTAAAAAAGGTTGACTTTGGATCTATGTCGAAATTCATTGCTCACAAGAGAGCAATTTACGTTCACATCCCCGTGAATGGCAGTCCGTACTGACAGTCCTTAAAAGCAAGTAAATGTCTGACACAGCTGTGGAGATCACGCTCTGGCACATGACTCCTACAGAACAACTTTTCCACCACACAGCTTATTGCAGCAATTAAAGACGTGCAAACTTCTGCCACCCATAGCGACTAGTCAGCAAGGGTGCAGTCAGAAACTGGCAGTCCGTGCAACTTCATGCATTCTATAATGCCTACAGAGCAGTGGCATGCAAGTAATACAATGTCCCAGGCCTCCAGCATCCTCCACCCCATCCACCCCTACACCCCCAACTACAGTGAGTCACTCTGACTCCCCAGCTTGTTTTTTTTTCCCCCAAAATGTCACCTTTGCCTGCTTCAGCACATAAAAGGCAGAAGGCAGTTTTTCATTTGTACCCAGGCAGTGAGGAAAACTGCTCAGGGGAAGCAGGGAGATGTAGCAGCACTCAGTTCTTGGTTGACCGAGGTGTTCTTGGTGAGGTAAAGCCACTGTGGCCTTGCCAAAGGAAGGTTATCAAATTGGCTCCACTAAAAGTAAACAGCAATTTGTCTGTATTTACATTTACATGTTAAACATGGTACAGAGCTACAAGAACTGAGGTCAAATTACACTCAGACCATATTAATCAATTTCTGGACCTGGATTCCCCAATCTTTGCACAGTATTTAAGTGACACTCTCAAGTTTTAGGAAGCATCCGGTGTACAGCAGAGGTGGAGCTGGGTAGACCTTGAGGTTGACCTTGTGTCCTGGCAATCCCTGGTAGACTTGTTCCCGGCTTGGGAAAAGCCCCGGTAAACCATCCCAAGGGCAGAAAAGGGGACGCTGGCTGGCCTCAAAATCAACAATCCGCACCGAGCATGCGGTCCTGCTTCTGCAGAGAACAGCAAACACCACCAGAGCTAAATATATCTCCCACACCAGCGTAGCATTAGTGGAAGGAATGATTCTAGGAAACAGGAATGATCAGGTCACCACAACAGGTCTGCAGTGTCCTCTTTAGTCAACGCAAAAAGGATGTGCGGCGACCCTGCTGCATTTCTTCAGCTTCGTTCTCAATGCATCGCATCATGAGTCTCACGCTGTAGCCAACGGCAAGCAAATGAAGCAAAGGAAAGGCTACTTGCCAGTGAATGTCATTCATCTTTGACCATCACGCTCCTCCGATGCCATTTGTGCTTGCTAACGCAACATATTTCGGTCGCAAAGGCGCTTCTGAGAATTCAAATGAATTCATCAGTGACGAGGCGAGAACGGGTTAGGAGGACCTCTCTTGCTTCAGTAACTTCCTTCACCCTGTCTTTTAGCCATGCCACGTGGTGCGCGGATCGAATGCATCATATGAGAGGGAATGGGTACCCACTGGCATCCCGTGCAAGCATGGCTAACACCTGTGTTCTTGCCAATCCCCAGTCAGTACTATTAAATGCCTGTCTATTTATAGGCTCAGAACTCAAGTCTGTGCAAGAAAACAATGCAAGGCAAGTATATAACCATTACACTGACCGACTTATCGATTAAACCTTAATATGTTAATCCATTCAGATGGACAGTAATCAAAAGGGGAACAGCTGAGTCTTTGTGAAAAGGAGCTTGTTTGGGAAATTTTCTGCGAGGCAAGCGGGTCCTAAGATCCAGTTTGCAGTCCGCCACCTGTCTCCACCAGGTACAGTCGTCACGTGGCTGCCTCCCTGCACCAGGTAGACACAAAGGTTTTTCAAAGCAAAAAAATTCAGCATTGTAGTTTCACAGGGCCTTGGTGGCACAGGGGACAGCATTGGTGCCTCATAGTTCCTGGGCTGTGGGTTCGGACGTGTGTTTGAATCTGGCTCAGTCTGTGTGGAGTTTGCATGTTCACCTTGTATTTGTGTGGCTCTCTTCTGGGTGCTCTGGTTCCCTCCAACGGTTCATAGACATATTTCACATCAACTGGTGACTCTGAATTGCTTTTAGTGAGTTTATGTGTGATTACCCTGCAATGAACTGCAGTCCTGTTCAGTGTGTACCCTGCATTGGACAATAATCTTCTGGATTAAACTTTGGATCTGTGTGACCCACAAGGATGGATTCATTTTCCCAGAGAACAACTAGTCAATGCCTGTCAGAGTACTCAAAATAGCCTGCATCTCTAAAGTGGCCTAATTCGCAAGCACCATAAGCTGCTTGAAGTAGCTGTTCAGTAACCACAGCAGAACACCTCTGGAATTCCAGGCAGTACTAGACCTTGATGATACTTATCAGGATTATCAATAGCAAAGGGAAACAAAGTGACAAAAGAAAACATGCTTAAATGAAACAAAACTGAGGTCCACACAAGGGGATGCGGTGGCGCGGTGGTGCGGTGGGTTTGGCCGAGTCCTGCTCCCTGGTGGATCTGGGGTTTGAATCCCACTTGGGGTACCTTGTGACGGACTGGCATCTTGTCCTGGGTGTGTCCCCTCCCCCTTCAGCCTTATGCCCTGTGTTGCCAGGTTATGCTCTGGCTCACTGTGACCCGGCTCGGGACAAGCAGCTTCAGTCAGTGTGTGTATGCGTGTGTGTATGTGTGTGTGTGAGGTCCATACAATACCATGTATACTCCCAATGGAACTGAGAGAAAACTGCTCAATTCTCCCTGAAGAAATGGCATTACGTCTCATCCTCATCCCTGCCAAAAAAATCTCCACAGGGCAACATACAAGAGAGTATCCCAACGCACCGCTCCTGATTCCCAGCATCCAACACTGGGATCCCAAGACATGTGAAGCACTCTGTTCTGTAACTAGTAGCCATATAGACGGAGCTCATCGACTGACCCATGTCTTTCTCTTTTAGCTTCTATGATGACTCATCCCCGAGACCCCGAGATCTAGTCTGACGCACCAGAGCAGATTTTAAGCCTCTTGATTTTGCACTGAAAACAAGAGGATAAACACGGGTAGCAGATGTGTGAACTCTTGTTCTGGTCTATTATACTGCATGGAGAGAATGCAGCAGCAACATGTAGCCAACCAGAGGATGAAGGGCAACGATCAAGAGTTCAAATTTCAGGAGGAGAGCTGAGCTACGAGTTCAGTCCTTCCTTTAAAGTAATGGTTTGCTCTTTATTACATTTACATTTTCACTTATTCATTTAGCAGACACTTTTCTCCAGTGACATAAAGGTCAGAGTAACAAAAGTGCGTTTGACCAACAGAAAAAGAGCTACAGATGCAGACATACAATTTTTGAAGCACAGTCCATTTGTCCAATACCAATTTTTAGCCAGTGCACACAATACAAGAAGCTGCACCTGGACAATTGGTAGGGAATACAAAGGTAACTGTGACAGGTAATGCTGTGAAAATTTATGGAGCAGATAGGAGATCAGGAGAAAAGAGAGTCTGAAAGAGAAGCGTTTGGAGACCCTTTTTGAGTGTCGAGAGGGATCCAGCAGTTCTTAGGAAGAGATGCTGCTCATTCCACATCAGAGCCAAACCCAAAAATCTTCAGGCTTCTGATTTTAGACCTCTTGCGCATGTGATCGGTAGGCAGCCAGAGAAGGAGGAGCATAGCAGTCTGGTAGGGGCCTAGGGAGTGATCAGGCCTTGTACTGTACGTATTTGGGAACAGATCATTTGACCGTCTTGTAGGCCATGACCAAAGTTTTAAAATTGACTCAGGCAGCTACAGGAAGGCCAACAGAGAGAGAGATCTGGATCAGCTGGAGAGGGCTGATGGCAGAGGCCAGAAAACCAGACAGGAGGAAGTTGCAATAGCAGAAGCGAGACATCACCATGACCTGGATCAGAAGCTGCAAAAAGTGCATTGCGAGGTATTGGCAAATTCTGCAGATGCCACAAAGCATGTACCTGCACGATCGAATTACTGCTTCAGTGTACTGGGAGTCGCAGAAACTTGAGCTCATTTTTAGTCCCAGGCTCTTGATTTATGCGGTGGATGAAACGAGCAAATTGTCCAGTGTGATAAAGAGTTCCCATTAGACCTCCAGATGATCTAAATGTCAACTGATAATCCAAATAAATGTTTTTCTGTGCTAAAGATTATACATTATCAAAAACTTAATCCTTTTCATTATGAGGAAAAAGTAAAATAAAAGAAAGCTGATTCATATGACTGCATGCCAAAGTGACTTGTAACTTTGCAGTACACTAGTATGATGCAATTTATAGGAAAACAACTGTTTCTTTTAACTTTTATAAGGAATGCGAAAAATGTTCTACAACTATTACGCCATGATAAAAATATATTTGTTTTGCCATATATGAATATAAACAGTAAATTAAAGAAAGTGTTAATGTGAGAGATTCAAATATTTGCTGGTGCAAAGGCACCAGGTTTCTCTGAGTTCCAGAACATTCCGTCAGCTGTGGAGAGAACACGACATCACCGTCATGCTCTCAGAAGTCATAAGACACACGAGGTGCCTGCCAGGCCAACAATGGGTTGACGCCATCCACGCCGGTCCTCCAATGTCAATAAAGGCTTTCATCTGTACCATGCTAGGGGGGTGGAAGGGTGAACAATAATACAGCCCGTTCCTTGTAACCCCATGTAGTGAGGTCCTTTTCCCGATAGGGATAGAAGGGATAGAAGTAAAATTTCTGTAGAAAAGCCAGAAGAGCTGGACGATATAGGGAGGCCATGGATCAGGGTCATTTTCCCAAGTGATGAATATACTGAGAAAAATAATTCAGTGAATGTGTAATATGAGTGTGCAGTACAGTGTACAATCTGTGACAGTATAAGAAGGGACACTATGTACCAGAATAACAAGATTTGTTCAATGATTTCAGTCCAGGATACGGACTAACAAATGACAACATGCTCATCTCAGAATACATGCTCAAAATGTTATTTGGGCATCGGATGCTTCTTATTCTTTCCAGCCTGTGATAAAGGTGAAGAAACTTACATTTAGACGATGCTTCTCCAAAGCGATACGCAACTACTAACGCATTCACACAACCTCGCTGAAGGGTGTTATAAGTGGAGGTGGGAATTGAACATCTGAGCCCAAAGGCAGCAGCTCTAACCACTACGCAACCAGATGCCCCATTAAAAACAGCAGGTATGTGAATAAGATGTACAAAATGCAGTAGACAGCTTGCACTAAACTGCTTTCTCACTGTTGACCAAATGTGTGTAGTCGGGTTAAACTGGTGTAGTCCTGATGTTGATGATTAGCAGTCCCTTTTAGCTGTGATTTGAGACATGTCTTCTTGGAATGGGGTCTCCGTGTGAGAGGGGGGAAGAGAGGAGCACAGCAGGACATTGTCACTCTCCAAAAACTGCGCACATTCTGTTAGCTAAACAAGATGTGACAGCCGGCTGAGCGTTCCGGCGAGCTCCGGTTTCCTTCGGCGGGTCACTTCACTCGTTTTAGAGGCTGCAGCCTTTATGCGTGCAGTTATTACGGTGAAACCACAACACTGGGACAACGCTAGAATGGAAACAACAACAAGTAAATCAGCGCAGAACTGCGTAAACACTATATTCCTTCTACAGGGGACGCTGTTTTCAGTCAAGAGGTAGGTGACTCTGCCCTGGGCTGGGATGAGGGGGCAAATGAGGATTTTCAGAACAGTGAGTGAGAGAGAAAGGAAGAAGCCATGACCACTGCCTCCCTGTCTGCTGTCTTTTCTAACTGCCCCGACCTTCTACATCCAGCTTTTTTAGGGATCCCTCCTAAGAGCAGGCGACTTCCCTCCTTTTTTCTGCTCCAGCAGTCAGAGAACAGCAGCTTCCATGAGGTAAAAATCCTGCTGCCGCTCAGCAAACATATCACTTATTCCAGGACTGTTTAATATCCTCTAAGTACATTCTAACATGACCTATTCTCTGAAAAACATTAAATGGTCTATAAATACTGAAGCAAATGCATGGAAGTGGCAACAGAGAGTTAAGTACAAACAGTCCACGAAGTTCACAGTCTTCAGTTTCACTAGTGCTCACTTTCAGTGTTTGTGACCAGCTGGCAGCCAGCCACTAGCTTTTGGGAAAAATATTTAAAAAGCATAATTCGCACGAAAGCTAACAGCTGACCAGGTAAGTCTCCTTTATGAAGTGCTTGAAAAAAGTCCAGTGGAACCAAATGCATGCCTGCATACAACATGTGGAAGAACAAGCGCCAATCAAATCCTGACAGCTTGAGCAGAAATGATATTAAAATTCATCAAAAAACACACACCCAAAAAAAAAAACAAAAAAAAACTGCAGACACATTAAAAAAAATCAGGACAGCAGGTCTTTGGAAACTGGCAGAATCTGGACTAAACCAACCCTCGAACCAGTCTCCCTCTCTCCAGCTCCTCCCCTTACGAACTGCCCGGTTAGATAACGGCTTCTTCTTATTGGAGCACACTTGTTCTGCCTCTGCTATTCCCAGGCAAACTGCGGGGACACTCCTCGGTGGACTGACCTCAAGACCGCTCTCGAAACGTGCCTCGGTCAGCCTTCGTTCACTCAAAGAGGAATGGAGCTGAGGGACTGCTGCCTGGTCTCTCACTGTGAGACGGGAAGCCATCCTTCCTTCCTGCATTCTGCGCATTCAAAAAAAAAACACCGCAGCACTCGTAGTAGGAGGCGAGGCAGGCTCCTCCAGCTCCGCTCCGCAGTGCCGTGGATTCCGACTGGTTCCCTAGCAACTATAGCGGTTGCTAAGTGGCCAGGAAAGCAGCGCTTAAGCACAAAAGGGGAGGGCCTTAGCGGTGACATTACTCACTTTGTCCCTTTTGCAGAAGACGCCGCGAGAGCTTTTGTGTCCCTCGCCGAG
This sequence comes from Scleropages formosus, assembly GCF_900964775.1. Taxonomy (NCBI): domain Eukaryota; kingdom Metazoa; phylum Chordata; class Actinopteri; order Osteoglossiformes; family Osteoglossidae; genus Scleropages; species Scleropages formosus. The sequence continues at coordinate 9,151,151 of NC_041808.1, read as the reverse complement.
GCACTCGGAAACCATAAACAACCATAAACAAGTCGAAACCATAACCCCGGAGAGCGGCTCATGTTAAATTCTGACTAAGTTGTTCATTATGACACCACAGGCTGCCACTGTACCCGGGCAATGTTCTGACCTTCATAAATCTACCTGCTGCAACAACCATTTATTTTTGCGCACTTCATTCCCACGTCAGTGCACTTTGGAACACGGTTCAAATTGTCCTCCGTGGCAAAATAAGCACAATTGCACACACGAGAAAAAGGAAGGGCCATAAATGTTGCATAGGAGTTGTCTGAGCTGTAATGGGTACTTTTGTTAAAGCCCATGAGTGGAGAAAAGGAGGGTGAGTTCAGGGTAGCAACATCCTGCAGTACAGCCGCTCTCGGTGCCGAACGTTATGACAGGAAATAACAAGCTCCCCTCCCTTCCTTTGGAAGTATGAGCTGCTCATCGTCTCGTACACCATCTTTTATCCCGACACTCCTCTGCTGCTCCTAATTTCTCTTCTTTTACATTAGTGACACTGGAGCAAAGTGTGCGCTCGGTAAGATGGTGTTAATCTGGAAAAGGACAAGAGCGGAAAATTACCGAGGTTTGAAAAAGCAGCAACGGATAGAAAGACTGCAGCACGAGACATAAGTGACATGACTAAGGAGTTGGAAAAACATCATGGAAAAACCTCAGTCTTTAAAAAAAGCTGTTAAATGTGATTTTGTAAGCAGCCACAGTCCATCTGGGTACAAAAGGCAAAATGCTATGAGCTACAAAGATCACGGAACTGTTATGTTCGCAGTTGAGTTCCGTTGTACACCCATTATAACGCTGACCGCAGATTTCTGCTAATACCACATGAGGCGCCTTGATAAAGAGTATACTGAAAACTTGCTTTAAAAAAATCTGGAATCATTAGAAATGTACATGCAGCCAAGACTTACATGGAACACCCTTAGTTGGGTTTCAGTAAATATGTATGCAGTAAATCTAGACTGGACGGATGTTACACAAAGCAGGGTTCTGGAAAGATTTCCTCTTATATGGACCCAGAAGAGAGTGCTGACTAAGCAGAGCCACCCGCCAAGTTTCCAGGATGTAAGCATGCAACTGTCAACTCAGAAGAGGAAGGTTTCAGTGCCCCCTCCCTGTTTTATCCCACCTGGGTATCTGAGAGAAGTGCTTCTTCTATCTCCCGTGGACCAGCTGTTGCACTTATACACCCTTCGGCAATTCAGGAGAGCCCAAGGCCCGGTTGTGTTAACTTTGTGTTCACTCATTATTATTGCACCTTAACCCAGCGAAAAACAGTCAAGTCTGAAAATGGTGCACATTATCACTGACGGAACTGGCCAAAAATGAGGTGAAAATACCTTTGAAAAAAAGCGCAACATTTTCAAAGAACTGAAACAAGACATACATATGGAGACTATCTCTGTGACCCCGCCGGCCTCAATGGTAATGAGCAAAGCCGTGTAAAAAGCTCACAAGTGAGATGCATAGTGCCTTTGACTCTACTGGTAACTGTACATGTTTTTGAGATCCATAGAGCTACCCGAACTTGCCTTTCAGATTTTGACAGTTAACAATCAAGGCACTGCTGGCAAATCTTTCGATACCCTGCCAAGGGCTTGAGGAAGTTCTTGCATAAGTTGTGGCACGAACACGTTCAAACTTTACCAGGTTTAAGGTTTCATAAGGCCCTTTTCCACTTCGAGAGGTGGTGCCTATAAGCCGATTTGATGAGGATTAAAAGATGTCGAAAAAAGTGCGTATGATGTGAAAAGGACTTACCCCAGCGTTCTCAGGTAAATAAAACTGGATCTTAGTGCCCAAGAATTGAAAGGAAATGCAATACGGTGACATTGTGAGAGACAAACAAGACATTTCTTCTGAATCGGGCAGTGAACTGCGAGACCAGTTCCGATCCATGCGGAAACAACTCCGGGGAATTGCATAACTCTCAAAGGGCTCCCAACCTCAGTAGTGGGAGACACGGTGCCAGATTGAGACAATGAACCTTTCAGCACTGAGAAGACGGGTGGTAACTGAGACCTGTGGCCTTCACTGAGTACAGTGGAGCTTAAGTCTCGGTTATTGAATACATACTGGGAAAAATTCCAAACAAAAGAAAACCTAGGTCAACAAATAATACACACACATTTTCAGAACCGCTTGTCCCATACAGGGTCACGGGGAACCGGAGCCTACCCGGCAACACAGGGCGTAAGGGGACACACCCAGAACAGGACGCCAGTCCGCCGCAAGGCACCCCAAGCAGGACTCGAACCCCAGACCCACCGGAGAGCAGGACTGTGGTCCAACCCACTGCGCCACCGCACTCCTCAACAAACAATAATCCTGTGGAAATATGAAATATATAGCAAACACTTTAACTATGGATTAATTCTTCTCATCTTATTCAACTGGGTGTGCAGTGATTCCCCACGTAACGACTACATAAGTGTTTGAGTTGGCAACTGTATGTCTACAGTATAACATAAAAATATATGTTATGTGTAAACTCTGTAAATATAGATTGTACTGTATAAGGTAGTTTTGGAATGACCAACACGCTGAACGACTTGGCTGTAAAGGGTGAAAACCAGGTATAGCTTGTCGAATTATGAATATGCATATCTACATTAATGAACCATGTGGGCTACAGTGTTAAGGAGGTGGCAGCATGCGATGTGAACAGCTCTGAGTTGTTCATCTGCTGCGAGTTATAGGCCTTTAAGCCCTTTTAAAGTGTTAATGAGTTAAGATTGATCAGGTTGGCTCTTCCGCCACTTCGGCCTTCCCCTTGAAGCTTTTCTGCTTCTTGGCAGCACACACAGAGAAGATAAAAACCATAGTTCAGGACCTCTGAAGATCTGCGAGAAAAGAACAAAGTAGCATGTTGTTCAACAGTCACAGCAGTGTCACACATGAGTTATGACTGGGATATGTGTCAGCTGGGATTATCAAGTCCCAGGCAGTGAGGGCAAATGCTGAACATGAAAACAGAGGGAACTGACTAATCCTTCAGAGTGATAAATATGGAGTTAATGCGCAACATCTTTGAATAATTACCTGGGATGAGTGGAAAATTCAACACCGAAGAAGTGGTAATTTTGCTCTCCAAAATGAAGTGATTCTGGACATTGTTGACTATTTAACTGCGAAATACTTAACACAGCTCATCTCCATATTGATTTATACCACTTTAAACACTTTGTTCAATACTTTTACGATCGGCGTTGATAACTAAAGCTTTATGTTACATCCTGTCACCCTTCATGTAAGTTTGAAGTCTCAAACTGCATGTGAGATTTAAAAATGCTGGCGCCAAACAGAAACTCGCACACACATTGACTGAAACCGCTTGTCCCGAGTGGGGTCGTGGTGAACCGGAGCCAAAACCAGCAACACAGGGCGCAAGGCTGGAGGGGACACACCCAGGACGGGACGCTAGTCCATCACAAGGCAGCACAAGCAGGACTCGAACCCAGACCCACCAGAGAGCAGGACCTGGTCAAGCCTGCTGCACCACCGCACCCCTAAACAGAAACTTCCATCACTAAAAAGTTTTTGGTTTATTGCGAATCGTTAGGATTTAACCTCTAGTACCAACTTTTAGCCGAGTTTAAATGGTCTCCTGCAATCACCTCTCCATACATCAGACACATGACTACAGTTATGAAACACGGTGAAACAAGTGTTTCGCTTACAAATCTTACAAACCTTAGCCCCCGAGCTGTATGCCCTTCCTACTGCTGTGGAACCAAAGGCCTAAACACTAACATTCTGCATTTATAAGCTTCTCTGGAACTGTTTTCGGTTTCTTTGATGCTGGACCTTGATGCTGTTCTGCAAGCATTAAAAGAGGCCAGATCTTTCCTTAGATATTATTACAGTGAGGTGAAACAATTGTTGTATTCTTATAAGACTGCAGCATTGTTATCCAGACGATATAACAGTTATCTTCGGCCACTAAATGGACGTATCCTGCTCAAACTGAGCATTTGCAACAGAAGGCTACATGGAATGAAGGCTCATTCTCTCATTTCCTACGATGTGGGCTGCACAGATTACAGACAGCTGCTTACTAACACTGAGTAACAACCATGTGTTATGAGGTTCTTGGATGCCTGGAGCAGCATTCCAGATGCAGGCAGGGGACCTGCGACTCACAGGGCATCATCTGCAGCGATGAAAATGTGGAGTGTTTTTCACCAACTTCTGATGTTCTTTATAGCTTGAAAGCACCCGAAACAGAGCAGTTTAACATACATTTCCACTATGCTTTGTATGCAGAGTTTCCAGCTTTCCATAAGCTGATGACAAACAGAAATAGGTTCAACCAGTGAAATATTACATTCAGTCAAGTGCATAAGTTCTTACAGCCTGCATACAGAAATTTACACTTACATCTATTCATTCAGCGGACGCTTTTCTCCAAAGCGACATACGTCGCACAGAAAATACAATTTGTGCATTACATTTGAAGAAAGAGAGCCATAGTAGGGGGATGCAGCGGCACAGCGGGTTTGGCCAGCACCTGCTGCGTGGTGGGTCTGGGGTTCGAGTCCTGCTTGGGGTGGTGTCCCGTCCAGGGTGTGTTCCCCCCACCAGCCTTGTGCCCTGTGTTGCTGGGTTAGGCTCCAGTTTGCCAGGACTCCGCTTGGGACAAGTGGTTGTAGACAGGGTGTGTGCGTGAGGCATAGTTGCAGACTGTATCACCAGAACCTAAACTGGGAATTCCACTGACCAAGGTCTCTTTCCACCTTGTTTTCCCACAACAAGTGGACCTGAGTACACAGCAAAGAACAGTAGGCACTGAGACTGAAGGGAGCATCAGTAGAACCAAACTGAAAAGTCCCTGCACAGCATCACTGGCTCTGGATGATCCCAAGGACTTTTTTGTTATAGTTTCCCTGTAGGATCACATCACACCTGCCCTGCTATGTCTTCCTGCTCTTCACTGACACTTCTTCTATCGTAGAAGTTTCAACCACTTTAAACAAAGGCCTGTCCAATTTTAAATGGACAACAACAGTGGGCGGCTCTTTGCTATTTAAACTGCTTTTTTGACATTGTTCTGCAGCTTTTACGAGAAGAGGTGTTAAATATCTAATCGTATTTTTCTATGTACAGAAAGAAAGAGCCTACTCTACACTCTTCACAGCGAGATACACCTGTAGGTCTGCTGCTGCCTTCCGCTTTTTAAGAATGTGCTGCCACTGTGCTCCTGGGAAGGGGACTGATGTCATGTTATTTAGTCTGGTCCCAAGTTTATCTGCTCAGTGGCCAGGCCAATCTGTTCCAAGGCTGCAGAAACACAGGACCAGGGCACGACATGACTGCATCACCCCAATGTTGGCTCAAGGAGCCGAAACCAGCTGGGCTGGACAATGCTCACGCTGTCTCTCCGGCCCCCCGGCCGCATAGAGCCTGATTATTCTGCGATTTGGCAGGGCAACAAATTGCGTTAGTGGACAGACAGGGACTTTGAATCCCAGCCTTGTTAGGGAAGCCTCACTGGCCCAGCCTCCACCAAGTGCTTTTGAAATAGTGTGGGAAAGCCATTACAGTGTAAACTGTCCTCTTTTATCTGTTTTTGAAGGAGCCCCCGAAAGCACAAGGGGGTGGGATGGGGAGGGCCGGGTATGCGTAATGAAGTTTCGCAGCTAATGAGCGACGGCACGGGTGTCGGCCCCTTTTCGCGCAAGTCCCTCCGTGGCTCCGCTCTGCCTGATACGGGGAGGTGGTTGAAAAGTGTCCCCCCACCCGAACCCAACAGCCTGTCACCATCCACGTGGGCTTCACAAAAAGGAACTCTTATGTGTCACTGGAAGTACACATGAACAATGTGAGGACACTGTGCCCATGCTGGTGAGCGCATGCGTTGTGCCAGCGCTGTTTCAAATCTGCATTCATTGCGCACATGAGTGAACTCCTGTGGCACTTGTGACACCTACAATGTTATTATTAGTTGTAAATTGACCCGAAAGTCTTTTTTAATTTAGAATTCCCAGTAGGGGTGGGCAGCCACTAGAACTTGGGCCCCAGAAGTTTTTTTCTCCCTTCACTTTCAGCTGGGAGTTTTTTGTTCTTTTCCTCTGTTGCCAGTAGGCACATTTATAGCTTTAATAACTGCATTAATAATGTATTACTGTAGTATACAGGCAGCTATCTTACTTATTTGTCTTATGCCTTTGTCACTGTGTGAGAAGAGCACTCTATAATAAAGAACTGAGTTGATTCAACACATATTTTGTGTTACAAAAGAGAAAATTTGACACATTTATGTAGTTACGTACAAACAGAGCTGCTTCAATAAGCCTATACTTTTGACTGACATACTCTAATAAAAAAATGTCATGGTAAACTGGTTAAGAAGAAAAACAAAAGCTATGCATCCATCTAGAATTCACTATTTAAAGAGCTATTTGGTGAAAAATTGGGGAGGGAACGGTGGCACAGCGGGTTTGGCTGGGTCCTGCCCTCTGGTGGGTCTGGGGTTCGAGTGTCGCTTGAGATGCCTTGCGATGGACTGGCGTCCCGTCCTGGGTGTGTCCCCTCCCCCTCCAGCCTTGCACCATGTGTTGCCGGGTTAGGCTCTGGTTTCCCGCCACCCTGCTTGGAACAAACGGTTTCTGAAAGTGTGTGTGTCTGTGTGAGAAATATTACCTCACATGTCCAGTAAAGAAAGGGTAAATAATATTACATTTTACATGTATTCATTTAGCTGAGCGATTTACAATGTTAATCTGCCTACAATCATTTACCCATTTGTACAGTTTGGTAAATTTACTGGAGGAATTTAGGGTAAGTACCTTGCTCAAGGGTACTACAGCTGGAGGGAGGATTTATATAACTTTAAAACCTTTCACCTCTACCTGCAGAATAAAACCTCCATTGATTTCTCAGCGAAACTATGAGTTAATCTCAAACATCATGAACATGATGAATATGAAGAAGGTGAACATAGGTGCATGAAGTGGAAAGTAGGAAACTAGGTTTACTTAAGAATCACGTCTGCAGCCATGTCTCTTTCTCTTAATGTAAAGCACATATTGTATTTTTGCTGAGACGTACGTTGCTTTGGAGAAAAGCGTCTGCTAAACGAACAAATGTAAACGCAAATGTACACGATGTGACCCTGATAGTTGTCCAGCGGGAAAAAAAAAAAAAAAAAAAACCTTGCTCACTATCGCCATTTTTTGCGTTATAGCGCCATCTGGCGTACGACGGCGGTGCTACACGTTGTTTACCACACTCCCTCAGTTCAAGTACGTTGCAAGAATCCTAAACACGCCAATAAAAAGGAGGGAAATATAACAATTCCTATGAGCTCCCGCTCGAATGCAGCAAAATAACCTTGCATACCTTTTTTCAGTCTCATTCCAATTTCTAAACACATCACCATCTTCAGACAAATTAAGCAAAAAAAAAAAAAAAAAAGAAAAAAATCCATCAAGTTGTGCTGCAAAGAAAATTTAGTGTGGAAAATTCCAGTCCCGCATTTTCCAGTGCATTGTTTTCATGTAGATAAGATGAAAATTAATAGTTTTAAAACAGTGTATTTATATGTAAATATGTGAGGTGCACTGCTGCATGATAACTCATTTTTCAGTGCATTGATCAGGGCAGAACAAAGGTTAAGGGTAAAATGTGATGCATTAAGCTCAAGAGATCAAAACAAAAATGAATCAATTACTCACAGGCCTGAGAAAGCAGTTACTTCAGTAAACAGAGAGGTCTCACAGAAACCGAGCACCTTGGTATCGATCACCTGGTCATGAATAGCAGACCACGCAGCACCAAATTCCGAATTCAATCGCTCAGTTGTTTGCACAACCGTCGAGCTCCAAAATCCCCTGGGCGACGGAGATATCTGGAGCTGAAAAGGGCAAAATGCGTTTCAGAAATATTTGTTTCCCCTTAACAAGCACAGATTTCTTTTCACGGCTCTTGTCAAAAGGGTGAAAGCGAGGATTACGCAACAACCGTCAAGACTCGCCTGAAGAGGAGCACTCTGCTTGTGTGGTGGCACTTTGTGGTAGGCTATTGGTATTCCAGGGCCTGTGTGGGGTATTAGGGCTCACTCGAAACTTGGAGGCCCTGTGTCTTGAGCCCCCGTTTGCTGCAGGGGTCTTAGGCGTCCCATTTTCCACTGAGCTCATCTAACGGTCGGCACCCGGCCAACCTGGATCACATCCTGCCGTCTTCAAGGATGACGAGGTCCTTTTCCTGCTCCTGCAAATACCCTCGCGCCACAGACAGAGAAGGCAACGCCCTGTGGCGCTCTCGCTTTCCCTGTTATAGCCGGGTTTGTACGTGCAACAGGAAATGCCTCCATCTGTTACAATGCCACCCTTATGTCTTTAATTGCCCGACACCACACAGCATCATCTTTCACGGTTTCTCTTCTCATCACCAGTTTTTTCATTCCTAGTGCACCTTAGGATTCAGCTGCCCTCCGTATGTGAAAAACTGTACGTTTAACTGAAGCCTTTTCCTTAGGAACAAGAACAAAACTAGGCTATAGTTACATAACAGCTGTCGGCTCGCATACATCTCGAGAGGCTGCCCTCCCTTCATCTCATATGGCTGAGTAACCCCCCGCTCCACTGCTTGGGGGGCTCTTACAGACCCAGCGACACAGAGCCACAGCTAGTCATACAGCCACTACCTGATCCCCACTGCCTTTCCTGTGGATGCCATCTCAACAGCAGCAACCGCAAAGCACACTGCACAGTGCCTGGCCATCTAATCCACACGCCAGCACGCACGCACACACACACACACACACACACACACACACACACCACTCTGGGGCTGGTAGTCCGAACAGCAATACACACGGGCTGATCATCTGAACAGCATTCAAGACCACTCCGTACACCTCTGCTTGTAAGCGTATAAACCTGACCCATTTATACATTATCTACGAAGTCCCCCCCCCTTCAGCGCACCTCTCGGTCACAGTCAGTCAAAGCAACCATGTCGTTCACTATTCTGCTTCTACAGATCGAAGTCCACATTGACATCTGCACCCAGGTTTAAGATCTCAACTGCAGCCAATACCTTTGCTTTGTACATTAGCTACCATCCCATTAGCATTTAATATGACTGAATAAATATGCCGCTGGCTTCTTCCTATGTGTTTCTGCAAAAATGTTTGGCTGTGCACCCTGACATGAAGTCGATCCCATCCCTATCCAGCCCCATAATGCTATCATTCCCACAAGGTAATGTTTTGACAATGTGTATTCTATGGTACGCAGAGAGCGTGCTTGAACAATGAGCTCTTTACCACGGTGCTGCTCCTTGCCAGCTGAACTACACAGGAAAAGAGAGATAGTTGAATAAAGGTACAAGATGTTCACAACAATTTTTTTCATTGTTACACAACCCTGTTTTTCAATTCAGATGGCTTACCCAAGCATGGCTGTGAGTATATTGCCACAAAGCTCTGTGAATGTTATATGGACTGCAGTGACACAGTAACATGACTGCAGTATCAGCTGTACGTTCACACATAAGTTCGAATCCGGTACATGGTGTGCGATTCTGCATGCTTGGAAATAGGTAACTGAAAAACTTCCGTACCTTCCCATACGTGAGTGGTCGCTCTAATTCGAACTGGACTCGGCAGCACTTACTCTTACCTTACCTTAAGACAAGCACACATGGCATTGCCGTGATAGTCATTTACATTTGCAGACACAAAGCTACACTGTTATGTCAGTTCTGTGCTAAATGAAGTCCCAGTATTATTATTATTGCTTGGTTTAGCTTAGGTTAAATGTAGTACTTTGCTCAAAGGCATTACACCAGGGTCCCTCCTAGGACATAAACTGGCTACCTTCGCTATACCTGACTGTGTTTTTAACAGGAAAAACAAGGCCTTGGCACTTTTCCTAATACGAGATTAAATAAGTATTTAATTGGTGACTGATGTCACTGTCATATACTGAGTGACATCTCAGGGTCCTGATTTTCTGACTTCCATAAAGCATTTTACAACACAATTATGCCAGAGATCAGTTGCACAGCACTGTTGACCTTTAGATCACCTCTACAGAAATGGAAGGGCTTCTTTTAATGGGCGAGAATAGGTCACATGTACTTGGCACATGTACTCACCATCAGCAGTCAAAGGTATGGATCTTTGGAGCACTGGCTGACTGTCATGTGACATGCTCAGTCTTCTCGAGAAACCTAAAAAGTAATATTAAGATGATAAAAACAGCAGATATTCATAGGTTTAACATTTATATTATAAACACTGAAAATACTGTACTACTAAACGTATGTGTAGAGTTTTTATTACAAAAGTACGTAGCATTACTGCTATGGAGCCGAATGATAGCCAGCTAACAAAGCATCCTGCTACAACTAACATCAGCCATAACATCTGGATATTTCAGCTACAATCACAATTTAATTAATTTGAGCATCACTGAGACTTCCTCCACTGAGACAGATCTCTGGCTGCAAGCTTTTATCTGACTTCAAACTGGGTTTTCGGTGTTTAAAATTTCATATTTAAAATTCAAGGCATGACTCCTGGGAGTCTGCAGATAAGGGAATCCCAGCTGAACTCAGTAATGTGTAGCAGAGTCTATGAAAGGACAAACAGAGCTAAAGCGGTTTCAGAGAGACGTTACCTGTTTAAATTTCCTTCTGAGAGAAACAGCATAATAACAATGCTGTCATTTCATTCCGGTGAAATGAGTGAGACAAGGAATTCACAATAAAAGTTAATCTAAATTATTTTTAGTGTAAACTACAAATATTTATTGATATAGTAGGAAAGGAACTATGCAAGATCACTGAATAGCTGTATTCTATAATTTATTAATAATACTAGCATCATTGAGACTAATAACTGGAGATAAATATATGTGGAACATACATATGCTTTTTTTTATGGTAGTAATGTGTCACTCAAAAACAAAAGATCAGGAAGGTGTTAGTAAAGATACAGCACTGCTTGTAAAAGAATTATAATCTATTTCTAATTAATAATCTAAGAAAATGTGATTGCATATCACTATTTCCACATATAACTTTTCCAGTGAGGACAGACAGCAACCACTGATGAATGACTTTCATGCAAAATCTTTTTATTCCAGGCATGGAGGTTCAATACCTAATAAAATATAAATAATTAATCTGTACTGATGAAAACCCCCTGCTAATAATTAGAAAATTAAAAACTTCAGCCCAACAGTGAAATATAAAGTATAACCACATTAATAGAAAAGTTAATGCCAGGAATTCCGGTCCCCTGTTCAAACATGATGCATGGTGAAACACTTCCAAGGATTCAAGCTCCCACTTTGATAAAAGTTGCTTAACCACATACGTCATAAAGTAATCACCTCTCAAACATATCACAGTACTTTACACTGTCTTGGAGAAGTAGATCCAGTGACAGCTTTCCTATATTATCACTAGTGCTCTGTCTCCCTCTAGTGGCCACACGTTGAACAGTTGTCATACATTAATTTTACTGCTGCCCCTCACCTCTTTTTAATTTGTTACAAAACAGCTTTTTAAATGCAAGATGTCTTCTAGATAAAAGCTATGCAGTGAAAGAGCTCAAACCGAGGATGTTAAAATGAAAACTACTGAATATAGAAGGTTAGGCACTCCTGGAGCAGCACGCTTGTTTAATGTATTTCAAGATGTTGAAAATATCAGTCCGTGTTGAGAACTAAGGTCATGCTGACACGTGGAAAAATAAGAGAAGTTATACCAAGTTATAATAAGTCAGTTTGAAGGAAAGTGTTGAAAGGAAGAAGGGAATTAATGTAAAAGCCATGGGCAATAGGTCATTTTGGAAAGTGTGCTGGGGGCCTACGGTGAGGTCACAGCGCATGAGAAACCATGATGAAATGCTTGTTGTCTTATCAGCTCAAAACTGACCGATAAAAACATTCTTTCAAGGTCACAAAGCATAGCTGATTCTGCATAAAGTACGGTACACTTACATAAATCCAGTTCAACTGCACTGGAGAACAATTTGACATTAGAGGAGGCCTAACCTTTCTAATACAGACTCAACAAAAGTCTTCTGTGTGTTTTCCTCCGTAGCAGACACAGAGTTACAGGCAGTGGTTCAAACAAGAGCATCGCTGAGTAACGACAGTTAATATGCAACTTCTTTCACCAATATAGTAAATTTTTAAGGCAACGGAATTCTTTTACTCCACATTCTGTCCATTTGTCCTGATAAATCTGAGACAGTGACGCAAGCTTGGTATAACCTGACATATCAATAAATGCAAATAAACATTACATTTATTTATTTAGCAGACACTTTTCTCCAAAGCAACTTCCAATGAACTCTATGTAGTGTTATCAGCCCACACACCTTATTCACCAGGGTGACTTACACTGCTGGATACACTACTTACACTGGGTCACTCATCCGTACATCAGTGGAACACACTCTCTCTGTTACTCACACACTATGGGTGAACCTGAAAAGCATGTCTTTAGACTGTGGGAGGAAACCAGAGCACCCAAAGGAAACCCATGCAGATACGGGGAGAACATGCAAACTCCCAACAGACTGAGCAGGGATTGAACCCATGGCCTCTCGCATCACCCAGGCGCTGTGAGACAGCAGCGCTACTCGCTGTACCACCGTGCCACCCCGTTATATGTTACTAGGCCACTGCATAAATGCTCAGGACAGTCTATGATTTGTACAGAGTTCCCCTTCTGCTGCAAAGGAGCAAAGAAGGACACATTATGCCATCAGCATTTTTAGCAGAAAAAAGAATGTGTCATCAGTAAGGAGCTGAAAGCCAAAAGTTACTGGCAAAAGCAGGCAGGGAGGTCAAAAGACTTCTTAATGAAGCACTAAAGATGTCCTTACTGTCCTTATTTTATCTAAGCTTTCTTGTTCATTTTACCAGTGAAGGTACAGAAGCCAACTAGACACCCCAGTAATAACGCATCGCCGAAGGCAATTATTGGTTATTTCCTTCGTTCACCGACAATAACCACATGTCCAATTCAGGGACAATGTGCTTCAGAGAATATTCCAGAACCAGAGGGTGTTAGGCAGGGTTCACCCTTGGATGGGACACCAGTGAATAAAAGAGCAATGACACACTCATCACCCATACATGCACACTAAGGATAATTTAGGGTCACATATTCACCTGAAAGATGTGGGAGGAGACACACGCCGACGGAAGGCGAACATGCAAACACCACACAGATTGCGCTACATTCAAACCCATATTGAAACCCACAGCACAGGAGCCACAAGGCACCGGCAACACCCTCTCCACCACAGTTCTACCCTGTATTGATTATTGGTTTATTTCTATTCAGCCGTTTGATTTTAGCCATGGACTCAGGATACTCAGGCTGCGATGGAATGAGACCAAACCCACTTCACATTTCACAGCTTCGTACACCCAGTGACGGACTGGCAGATGACAGACAGCTCTAAATAAGTCGTTACAAATCCCAGACACCTGTTACATGTTACCAAATGCATTAAGGCATCTCTAAACAAGTATTAAATCATTACTCAGATGTACAGAAATGACTCTTTCCTTGCATTTAAAAAAAAAAAAAAGGTTTTAGTAGAAATAGTGATGGAACAAAAGTTATGGCTCCCTGCTGAACCATGCTTACTGTAAATGATATGCATACATACAAACATATACAGTATATACATATATATACTGTATATGTTTTGTATGTATTCATGTAATAATAATAATACTGTATATAGCAGTGTAAGTTACTTTGGTGAATAAGGTGTGTGGGCTGATAACGCTACATCGAGTTCATTGGAAGTCGCTTTGGAAAAGTGTCTGATAAATAAATAAATGTAAATATGTAAGTACACATACATATATTTATGTATATATACACATGACATATATTCATGATGTTAGGTGCAAGTATATATGCATATACTGTATGTGATAAGCATATCAAATGCATAATATAGAGAAATATATGTGCAGAAACATATCTAGAAATAATATAGTAATACTGAATGGTCCTCATAATACAAGTCATTGGTTAATTCAGGCTCAAACCTGGTTTACCTGTAAATTTTGTAGCAGTGCAGTGTATTTATTACACTTTTTTGCCTGTATTTCATTTCTGGAAATTATACCAGCGATGACTCAGTGTCCAGAAAATTACTGTGCAGGAAATTAGTCAACATGATCATAATAGGAAAATATCATTTCTCAGACGACGCAGTTAAGAGATTTAAAAATGCATCTGGGAGCATGCGCAGTGTGCTGCCGGTGTGAGGTAAAATGAGCGTGAATTTAATGCGTTTTTCACCCGCGAAACTCAAACTGCTTGTTGTACTTTGAGAGCCTGTGCTGTGCACGTAAAACGAGGGAACAGAAATGAACGAGAATCGAGGTGTTGTGACATAAATGTTTCTAAATTTAAGCAAATGTTTCTAAAAGCAACAGGCAGTAAGTCACTCGCGAATATATTTATTGTAGTGTGGGAGACACGAGCTGTCAGAACTACATGATGGAATTAGAGTTTCAGGTCGCCGGCTTATTTCGGGACCGTGCGCGGCCCCGCCCACTTTTACATTTTTTAAGAAACATAAGTCGGCTGCCCGGGAACTAAAGAATAAATCAACCTGCATGTAACACGACAGGGCTTTATAAAGTGAACGCATAACACTCTGCTATGTCGAGGAGCGCCGCTTATCCGCTAAACCCACGGCGTCGCGCGGCGCCCGCAGCAGGAGCCACGCGCCGCAGCAGCTCGGAAGATTGGCGCTCGAACAGCTTGGCGCGATAAACGGTGCGCGCGGCTCACTGTTGCGCTTCCCCGCGCGCGCGCGCGCGAGCCGGAACAGCTGCTCCGCAGGTCGAGTCATTGCGCTGCGATACTGTCCGCCTCTCTTCACTTCAGCTGTTTAAAACTGCTTCTGAGCGTGAAATGTGGTAACATCTATTTACTTGCAGGGAAGGAAACGCCAGCAAGCGCATAGTAAGTGTATTATTATTATTATTAGTAGTAGTAGTAACTAATCATGATTATGGGGATGTAAACTAAAGTTGATTTTTCGAAACTAAAGTTAAGTCCTACGTATTCAGAATATTTTATTATCGTCACGTACCACTTGGTTCATTTTTAACATATTCCTCATACTATGTTAAACATATTTACTTTTCTCACACCTTAGGCTTTGTCCAAGTTGACTTAAAATCATGTTACATTTGCAATGATTTAACCATTGGTGCAGCAGGTTATTCTTATTGTATCAATTCAGCAGGTGTGGGATTTTAACTTAGAAACTTCATATTAGAAGGCAAAACCCTAAGACACTGTGCTACTTGTTGTCCACTTTACTGTTCTGTTAAAACTGGTATTACTGGTTGCGCTTTTCTCATATGACTCCATCATATTCTGGGGTGTTAAATAATCTTGTCATTTATACACTGTTTAAAAAAAAAAAAAAAATCTACCCACATTTTTTCCAGAAATTACTGTCGACCAGGTGTGTGGTTGGAAACGTTTGGCTCAAGAAAATGCACTTGCCTGAACGTCAGTAAAAAATGATGGCTGAACACACTTCAGAAGAACAGTTTTCACTGGGGGGCAGAACAGTGAACCATGAAAGGTGTCTGGATGGTGCTGGTCATCTGGCCCCAGAGGGAATCCCTTTCTTGGATGCAGATTCTGTGGTAGGAGATTCTCCTCCATCTATAGGGGAAGAGAGCGACTCGTCCTTTGTGGATTCCTGCAGCGTGTCCAACAGTTCAGACACAGAGGATTCATCTGTCTGGAAAGTCTCCAAAAAGGTCAGTGAAATGCTTTCAGGGAGCAAGAATTCATTTCCCGTGTCCCACAGTAAACATTGCACGCGGATCTCTGCCCCAGTCATACTGGAACAAGAAGCCATTTGTGGCAGCAAGGAGACCAGCTCTGGTTGTTGGACCCAGGGGCCACCTAAATCACCACAGGCAGCTGCAGCAGCGAGCTCCAGGGAGCAGGAAGTGCCAGTGGCTCTGGTGGTGATGAAGAAGCAGGGCACGGACGGTGATGCTGGGGACAGGCCGTACAAATGTGAGCAATGCGGATGGGCTTTCAAGAAGGCCAGCAACTTGCGGAGTCACGAGGAGACACACCGGGGCCTGAAGTCTCACGTGTGCGAACTCTGCGGCAAGGCCTACTCCCATCAGGGCACCCTACAGCAGCACAGGCGCCTGCACACCGGTGAACGTCCGTATTCCTGCCCCTTCTGCGCCCGAACCTACATCTGGTCCTCCGACTTTCGCAAGCACATCCGCACACACACGGGCGAGAAGCCATACGCGTGCGCTACATGCGGCAAAGCTTTTGTCCGCTCTTCGGACCTGCGCAAGCATGAGCGCAACATCCACGCTAATGACAAGCCGCTGCCATGCCCGCAGTGTGGCAAGACCTTCAACAAGCCGCTCTCGTTGCTGCGCCACCAGCGCACTCACCTGGGCGAGAGGCCCTTCCGCTGCCCCGACTGCGGGAAGGCTTTCGCCGTGGCCAGCCGAATGGTGGAGCACCACAAGGTCCACATGGGCGTGCGGCCCTACATCTGCCCCGTGTGCCTCAAGGCCTTCACCAAATCTTCCAACCTGGCTGAGCACCAGACCTTGCACACTGGCCAGAGGCCTTTCAAGTGTCCCGACTGCGGCGTCGCCTTCGCCTTGCCATCGCGCCTGGCTCGGCACCGCCGCGTCCACACTGCGCATTGACCCGACTGCTTGAAGTGCAGCCCAAGCCCGTGTTAACCTGAGAGTTCGCTGGATGATGTCATGTCTGGTGGCGTGTCCTGCAGCCAACATTTCCACTACACGTCTAAACTGGACCAGCATCCTCGAGACCTCCTCAAAGAGACAATCTGCTCTGGGAGGAGTTGTCTTCGCAGATCTCTCCTTTGACCGCACATGGCAGCCTGGAAATGTTTATCAGCATGAATGCATAGCAGTTTTGTTTTCTGCTTTAAAAAAAAGAGAAACAGTAGGAGTATTAACAGCATAATTACAGTGCTCTTGTAACAACTTTTAATGGAATTGCACTAGTTTACCTGGGGCAGCAGGTAGTGTAGCATTTAAGCACCCAGGCATTGCTGGTTTGAGCAATGCTCCCTACTGCTGCTGTAGAACCCTTGAGCAAGGTACTTACCCTGGAAAAAACCTAGTTGTATGAATGAATCTAATATTGTAACTCTTTTTGCATAAAATCAAGTAAGCAACAAACAAATCAATTAACTCATGGCACTGCAATAGCCAGTAACTTGACATCCACAGACTGAGACTTAGCCTCCCGTGTGGGGATTGTCTAGGACTAGTGTGACACAGCACAGCTGCAGTAGTTTACAACCTACAATCAAATTTTATTTTCAACATTATTCAGCAGTTGCAGTGCAATTTGCAATACTTTCCTGTTTTCCATGGGATTAATAAAATAAATGTTAAAGAAAAATGGTAAAATGCAAATATTTTATGAATTTCAGTGAAGTGGACTTTTGTAAAGTTCTGTGTTCATAACACCACTAAAAAAAAAATCATGTCAGTATGTTTTTCCTGGCGGATTAAATTATGATTCCTTGCATTAGATTTTTTTCTTGATAAAGGACATTTACCTCAGTGCACACCAATCTTTAAAGTGTCATCACATGCAGATCTTGGACTGAGAGGGCGGGAGAGAAGATGTACTGATGTCAGAATAAATGCAAAGTAAATGGTGTACACACAGGTACATTAAATGGATAAGCATTTACAAAAACAACATAAATTCAAAGCCAGATTTCATTCCCTAAATTGAGGACCACAAACACTAGAAACTAATGAATAGAAGGTAGTCACAAAAAATGCCAGAATTCTCATCCACCACCCAGAGTTAGATGTTACATACAATTAAAGGTCCTATTAAATGCTGTACTATAATTCTATAGCTTAGAATGCAGTGCATCCAGTGATAGGAACATTTTGACATTCTAATAATTTCACAGTATATCTTTCGAATTTTAAACCATTTAAAGTTCCAGGGCTTTTCTAGACTGGATTCATCTCCTGTCTGTCAAACAGACAGGATCATTTTAGGCTTGTTTGCCACTGTGCAGTAATAAATTACTGAAATGCTAAATTTCTGGATAAGGTGGCAAACGCATTAGCAATCAAAATACAAGCTACTGACAGTCTTTGCAGGCTGGTTAACAAAAATGCACATAAAACAGAAACTGACGTATAGAGGAATTTTTTTATTTATAGTATAATTATATAGTATTACAGAAAACGTACACAAAAAAACTAGCGTTTCGATGAGGAGCAGTTTTAAATATCAATGTATACAATAGTACTTGATTTAACAGTGTTGTTGTAAAAGATTTCCTTCCAGGACTTGTACTGCTTGGGCTCAAATTTCTGCTCAGTGCAGAGAATCTAATTCTGCAATCACTTTCTGACCTAGGGTGATGGCGGATGCTTGGCCAGCTCAGAGAACATTTCCAGACCTGGGATGTTGCACTGAACTTAAAGCTGGTAACAAAAAATGCTCTTCAAAGAAGAAAGGAGGGTCAGATGAAGAGACCCCCATTTAGAGCCTCCACTCTACCATACCTGCTGTACTTTAGTGCCTGACGTGGTCCTGTTGTCCAGCTACATTCATCCAAATATACGTTTATGTTACATTTTATTCGTTTAGCTGACACTTTTCTCCAGAGCAACTTATAATATTAAGCTACTTAGAACTATTTATGGAGTTGGGTGATTTTTACTGGGGAAATTTAAGACAAGTACCTTGCTCAAGGCTAGGTGGAGGTGGGAAATAAACCCGCAACCTTTGGGTCCAAAGGCAGCAGATCTAACCGCTACGCTACCAGCTGCCTCTTGCAAGTATTTCTGAACTCAGGTATGCAGTATCTAAACATCATTTAAGCAATGACAAAAGTTTCCTACCTGGAGGATGTCACATCTAAAATTTGAGCCTACAACAAAGCACACGCAGCATTTTTGACTAAAAATTAGCATTGTCATTTTTCTTCTCAGCTTTCTGACATTTTTGGAGCTCCAGTAGGTGGAGCTCTTTCATTCACCTTCACTTCCTTCCTGCGATGGCAACGGTCTTCAGATTTACTGCTTCGGCCTTGATGACCTCCTAGCCCATAATGACCGTAGTCTGGGGCCTGCAGCCTGTTCTGCTACAGCAGTGATCCCACAGACATTCTGGGCAAAAGCACAAGATGGACAGACCTTTCCTTTTTTTAGGGCTTTGAGGATGTTTATAGCATTTCTCATAATTTCAAGGAACAACCAACTACAGTTTGTGGGTGTTACTTTGGAATATAGCAGGGTGCACGAACACGTCAAAGGCCCGCTGAGCAGATGTGGCTGAGCTCCACTCCAACAGTTTTGCAACAGGCTTTCAGACCCCTTTCCTTTTCCACCCTCGCATTTCAGACATTTCAGTAATGTCCGAATCAGCCGGGTTGTATGTTGCATCGTGCTGACTTGACCGGGCACAGCTGTGCAATTGCAGAGGCCTGTTAGCTGACCAAGACTTGCAAGTCCTCCTGCGCAAAGTCAGTTTTGCTCACCATCCTCATACGGGCTACAGAAGATCCCTACAACTGTTAGCATGAGTCAGTTGTCAAAGCCTGGATCACGCTCCTCTCTAAATATACGTCGCATACTGGCAGCATCTAGCATTACTAATTTGCGATGGCACTTGCTAGCAAGATAGATTTACGGCAAAATAATGTAAATGTCCTGCTGTCTTATAGCGGCTACATTCTTGAGGATAAACACGGTTGAAGTAAAGTGCTGTGCAATGCAGGCTTGCATATGAGTGGGTTAACACGGCGAGCACATGGTCGGATAGTATGGTGACAGACGCATGATGGTTAGGGAGATCATTGCATCTGCGCATGGGTGCAGTATCTACGTCTATTTTTCCGTTGAACAGTAAAGACGGAAGGATTTGCACTCAGGATCGAAGCTCGCCTGCTGAAAATCGACAGTCGCTAATATAACAGATGTTACTAAATGATTTACATGTTCAAGCTATTTGTTTTTGCAAATAATAGGGAAAGCAGAAAATCAGTACTGGCATCACCTGAGCGTAACTCCTTTTTGCGAAATACAGTGCATTCATAAAGTATTCAGACCCCTTTACTTTTATCTTGCAGCCTTATGCTAAAATCGTTGAAATTAATTTTTTCCCCCTCATCAATCTACACTCATAATGACAAAGCGAAAACAGGATTTTACAAATGTACCGAAGTCTCATTTTTCTACAACACTTCCAGCCGTTGGAGCAAAAACAAGTCAGATTGGGAAAAGTCCTTATAAACAGGTTATGTTCTACTTTTATTTTTAGCCAACTCCATCTTCCCCGTACATAATGTGCCGTGCCCAGATTGTGCAGACATTCAAAACTGCAGCAGCTTTTGTGGCTGTACAAGGTCCTGACCCCCATTATTCAGTGCCTCCAGGTGAGCGAGTGCTCCACGGCAACCATGTACAACTTTGAAGAGGGACGTCTTCAGATTTTTCCCGTGCCACAGTTCAGACAACATGTGCTCCAGGATTCAGTCACATCTTTCAATGTTTCTGGTTCCAAAATGGTTCCGACTTCCATTCTAGTTCAGGTATACTTTCAACGGGAAATTTCTGGAATGCCAAAACAGGCCAGGTAATCCAACAGTTCCCTCTTGTTTCACAACGTTCACTTCATATAGAACAACGTTCCTTCCTTTTACTCTTTATTTCTTTACTTTGCACTAATACTTTTGTATATTTTTCATTTGAACAATGCTAGCTGAATGCTCCATCTCTCAGGAAAAAAGTACCATCATGTTACAGCTGCTGTCTTACACTCAGAGGATCCAGGTTCAAATCCCACTTTCAAGTAGCCATCAGCAAGGTATTTACTGAATTGCTGTGGTAAAAATGACCCAGCTGTATAAATGAGTGAAACATTATAAGTAGTTTAACATCGTAAGTTGCTCTGAAGAATCTAAATGAATATACAGGTATGAGAATTGCAGTGTGAGGTTTAGCGCTGCCGTCAAGTCAAGAAGAACAACATTAA
This sequence comes from Scleropages formosus, assembly GCF_900964775.1. Lineage (NCBI taxonomy): Eukaryota > Metazoa > Chordata > Actinopteri > Osteoglossiformes > Osteoglossidae > Scleropages > Scleropages formosus. Next base: position 9,130,082 of record NC_041808.1, on the reverse strand, counting down.
TGATTACATCTTAGCCACATGACAAATGCATTGATGATTAAGGGTTGCACTCAGAAGACACAGATTTTCTAAACATGGAGATGTATAAAGCGGTAAAGTAAACATTATTTATTTAAAGTAATGGAGAGGAAGCATGATTTGCTGCCAGCATCTGGATGTGACCACCAAGTTATGGAGCAACGATAACCTCGTGGAGCGGTGAAGAGGGACGCTGCATTTCATCAGCAAACACAATCAATCTGCTTAGCTGGTCTGCGACCCTCCGACTGTATAGCTTCTGTTCTAAGTAAAACAAAACTGCTTCCATGGACAGGGAAATTAGTTTAGATGCAATGAGAAAGACACACATGGCATTTGTATTTCAAAGGTCAAGTGCTGTAAAAGGGTTATTAGAAAAAAGGAAACACATTTAGCGCGTGTATTGTGCACAAGAGCTGTTCGTAAATCTGCTCTTCCTCACTTGTCAGCCCTAGTATGCGTGAAGGACGCCGTGGCCAAGGAGGGCCCATTTACACGCTCCCCCGCCGCTTCGAGGAGGCTGCAGTCTGGTAGCCGCAAAATGCGGATTACAGCCCGTTGGCCATACATCGGATAGCTGTCGTTTCACTCGCGTCAGCTTTCCGGGGTATTCTCGCATCACATTTTTGACAGCAAGGAAATGCTACCCTCTGCTCGGGGACTGCTGCATACTCTCCCTACGTGTATATATAGACTTGGCAAGGAGAGAAATGTGTCTAGAGTTACTCATGTGGGATCTGGGATCACAGAGAGAGAGAGAAGTGACTAATGAGAGGATGGCCAGGCGAGGTTGTCTGCTATTAGGTTAATTATTTCAGCTCTCCAAAGCCACATATCTCCCCTGTGCACCTGTTGGCAATTTCCCAGTGGTGGGACTACATAGCCAGAGCACATTAAAAAACATGCAGGAACTGTCTTGGAGATAAAAGCAGAACTGAGAAATTGCTGAGAATTACTGAAAAGTGCGCCGTTGCATGTGTGCCTGCTTAGGAGGACTGAACGAGGTATGGAATTCTCCAAAAAACAGAAATACAAGGATAAAGGTATTCATTGGGATCCGCTCCAGAAACACGAAGAAATATCACTTTCCACAACGTACAACTGTTCTCCTACACATTTCCTTTTTCTTCGCTGCAACTCTGAATGCAAACATTTCTTGAAATATATATTTATCAAAGCGCTCAAATGCTGACACTTTGTTCTGCACTGGCCTGATGGTTACTAAGAAAAAAAAATGAATAAATTAATAATAATAATAACAACAATAAATAAAAAAGGCTTTTCCTTTCACGCTGTCGCTTAGTTTTTTGCCTAAATTTTAAGATGGCCTTCCCCTCGATTCCTTCTGATTTAATGAAGTCCAGAGGAATCAACAATTGCCGCATTTTCCGAACTTATATTTATCTCCTTGGAAGCCCTCCACCATTTGTGGGGTAACAGCAGCCCAGACCCAAAGCAACAGCTGCGCAGTCCCTTTTTCCCCACAGTATCGAGCAGATCTGCTGATACTAAGCAACATGACAACCAAACGCCTCTCAGCTTGTCACAGGCATAAGGTTTCTGAAAAGTGATGGGTTTCAGTATTCAGGACATGTCTATATATAGCAGATCTCTCCTGGGATTTCCGCTCCTCCTCAGTTGTTGCTTTAATGATAAAACAATTTCGTTCAGATCGCTGCACCGTCAAACAGCATTTTGAACAGCCCCTCATTAGCTCAGCAGGAGCTCCGCCCTTTATGAAATACTGCAAAAAATCGTGTTTCTCGGGTTTCCTCCGTAAGTGTCCAGCACCAGCTACAAAGATGAATTTCAAATCGATGCCATAGTTTCAAATCGACTTTCGTAACCATTACGCCACCTGCTGTCTTACATGTTGGAATTCAGCAGTGCTGTTATACAGTAGCGACATCAACAGGGCGCAGCCGAGTAACTCACTTGCTGCTGACATATTGAGAATATACTTGATGCCAGCGTATGGGGGGCAGTCAGACCCCTCCACACAGAAACGGAGCTTCTTCTGCTCCGTGGTTAGTCCGTTCCACCGTGCGGTCATCAAAATTAGCAGAAAAACTACAGCTAGCAATGAGATTTTAATCTTTGTTCCCATAATAATAATAATAATGAGAATGATGGTTACATATCTGTTGCTAAAAACAGAAAATTAAAGAGTAATTTTTGACCAGTGAAGCTTTCCAGGCAGCAAGGAGTAAAGTGATCCTCACTCATGCTCCATGGCCTTTACGGTCATTACATCTGAGTCAAAGGCAGCATTTTCGGGACTTTCCCCAAAGGCATTCTGGATGCTGTTCCTGCATGACGACTCTTGATCGCTCATAAATTAATATGCTGGCTGTAAGTGGGGGACCAGATACACTGCAGGGAAAAACTATGCTGAATGTTCTCCCTGCAGCTCTTCCCAGAAAATGGAAACCGTGTGTTTAACAAAGCACATGGTAATCACTGTTGTTTGCTATTTTTTTCCAAAGATAAGAGCCGTTCTTCTCTGGCCAGATTTAACGGAATGATTCAGCCCACAGCAATATGCCACAGCAAAAATGTGTATCATCAAGAGCCATTTAGAACTAAATGTCAACGACAACACCAAATGTCAATGAAGAAAATCAACAAAAAACACTCCTCTTAACCTGCAACAAACTGCTGGAGTTTTGAAATTGCACAACCCTTTTCATTTTCTCCAATAAAGAGAAAAAATCAAGTGCAATGTCCTTATTTCATTTTAGCGTTGACATTTTATTTTATTTTTAATTTACTTGTAGCTTTACAGGCTTGATATTTTCCAGAAGAAAATCAGGAACTTCTGTGAAAAGTACAACTTCAGGGCTCCTACTGGGATTTGAACCCACAGCCTACAAGCCTCTATCCTACCTGCTAGAATCAATTTTTCTTTGGGTTTCAAGATGCAAGAAGAAAATATCATATCTGTTCAGCTCTGGGTGAAGGTTGAGCTCTTCTGGAGTGACACAATGACACTGACCCCTGGCACTGGGTCACTGCTGTGATTCTTACAGCATGTTGCAGTCATGGGTTCAGCGGTTAAGAGGTAAAGGTACAGGTAAAGGGGACAAATGTAAGTGACTGAAGTCATGCAGTCAAATGAGTCAAAGGTATTTGCAGGCATTCGAATTCATCACCCATAAGCAGTAATAAAGCTCATATTTCATGCACGGGAGTGGAGTGGTGCTGACCGATGATGAGATGTGTAGCAGAACTAGTTTTAACAGACCACAACTACAAGATTCTGGTCAGGACATCACCTGTAATCCTCAGCTAGGTTTCCGCTTAGAAACCAACACCCTGCACGGCATACCTGGGCACCTCCAGGTGAGTCACTGTGGTCAGCCTGAGGAGGAGAGTTCTGGTTTCCACACACAGGAGAGATTTCTTCCACTTTTAGAAGCAGGAACTCCCTCTGCCCACTCAAAATGTGCCCCAGTGCGTCAGACGCAGGAAACTGTCCATATGTGGAAGAAAGAACTCCCACACACCAACATCCGAGAAAAACAAGATGTGGGCCTGTTTTTCCAGCCTTTGTTAGGCCAGAGGTTTTTGCAGAATCAAAGGGCATGTCTTAGTTTTTTTATATCTCCCGACCACAGAGGCATGTGGTCACACTCCATGTCTCTGACCCCGGATGAAACGTCACTGCTGTGCTGATAAGAAACCAATTAACTTTGAGCAAAAAAAAAAAAAAAAAAAAAAAATCCTTGATAACTTTTTCAAACTTTAAGTACCCTGTGTTACAGCATTTGTTTTTTTTTTTTCTAGTTTTCCACATTTAAATTACCGCAGCGTGATAAAAATTAAATCCCTAGCACAACTGTACAACAGCAGGCGCACCCCTCCGATTTTAATATTTGCACAGCTTCTTCGAAACTGAAAAGTTTATGAGCCAGGTATGTCACAGTACCAGAAGGGATACTGAACAGCTCCTCTTAAGTAATAGCTCATTAGGTGTCGTGACCATTGGGAGCTACTGACCTCTGAGCCACAATGACATTTAAAAAAAAAAAAAAAACACACGCACGACAACCTTCATCAGCAGAGACTGCTGGGGAGGAGATCAGGGTGCGAGGGTGGGTACTTGCGCCCCTTGTTGGCTGGGAACAGTTCCAAACCAAGCCCCTACTGAGCAGCTCCGACAACAACATTGCGTGACCGGCACATGAATCTGCACTTTGAAGTGCTCGCTACACACAAAGGTGTGTTTGCCCTGCCCGAAAAAATGGGAATGAAGGTGAGTCAGCAGTTTCAGTCTAGTATCTAAGCAATAGGACACAAATGATCCTCCCACTGGGTTTATTTAATCCCATCTTGTGTACGGCAGGAGTTCGAACGCCTTCATCGCTGCTGTTTATTGTGTAATACGAAGCAAAAACAAATGTACATACAAAACATAGCTATTCAGCGTTGCGTGTCATTTCTTATGTATGGTCAAAACACGGAATATAATTAGCTTAAAGCCATTTTACATTGCTGTGTTCGCTAGCAACTTACAAACACTTGTGATTATAGTTTTGACCATTTCTGGGCTGCTCACTTTCGCAAACCCCTGGTGTCCTAGGTTCGTGGTGGTCCAGAGTCTATCCTGAAATCACTGAATGCAACGTTAGGGGTACACCCTGGATGGCACCCAAGCACATCACAGTGCAGCCGCATGTGCTCCTACACCCTCACACGTGCACGTGCTATGGGCAATTTACAGTTGATACTTAACCTGAAACCCATGTTTTTATAAGGAAACCAGAGCACCCAGATTAAACCCATTGTGACATGGGGCAAACATGCTAACTCCACACAGTGAGCTGGATTTGAACTTATGCCCCAACAGCTCAGATGCTGAGCGGCAGCAGCGCTGCACCACTGTGCAGCCCATACTTAAGATAACATGATTTTTTTTTTTTTTTTAAGTAACACTGTCTGAACAGCTTGGTTTGGTTGCCTGAATGGAAAGCTGTGCTTTAGTAACTGTGATGTAAAACACAACAGATTATGACACAGCACATAAAAATGGCAGCAGATGGTTCATGGAGTTGCTGCTTTGCAGTCAAAGACCTAGGTAGGCTGAATTTCTCCAGTAAAAAATGACCTAGCTGTAGAAATTGGTGAAGAGGGGTGTGGTGGCACAGCGGGTTTGACCAGGTCCTGCTCTCCGGTGGGTCTGGGGTTCGAGTCCCACTTGGGGTACCTTGTGACAGACTGGCGTCCCGTCCCGGGTGAGTGCCCTCCCCCTCCAGCCTTGCGCCCTGTGTTGCCGGGTTAGGCTCCAGCTCCCCGCGACCCCGTATGGGGCAAGTGGTTCAGACAATGTGTGTGTGTGTGTGTGTGTGAGAGAGAGTGTGTATGCAAATTGGTAAAATTATTGTACCTGGCTTAGTGTATAGACCTCACATAAATATCCAGCTTTTGTTTAAAAAAAATGTGTAAAAATCACTTTAAAGAAAAGCACAGCTAAATGAAATGAAACTGATTGATATTAATGACTTCCATGCTTTTACAAAGTGTATTTTTCCACCTTCCACAGAAAAGAGGTGAGAGACATTTGTGACCACTGTGCAGCACAGTACTTGACCATGAGGTCCCAAGAGGGCTATTTCTGTGGAGGATAATTATAGCCATGCCTGTCAAATATGACGTGAATAGCCATGAGTAGTTTTCACATCTTTCTCCAGAGAAACACACCCCAACAGTACTAAGAGCATCATTTTAAAGGCGATGTCAGCAAGAACCACTATGACTAAAGAATACCTGTCAAAGCATGTAAGGGTAAAGTCCAAGGGCACTATTCATACACGGTGGCTCTGGGGATCTAAGCATTGTCATAAGAACTAGTTTCTTCATGGAGACTATCATTCACAGCATGTCTATCATCACACTAATACTGCAAGACAATGTTAAAAAATTTTATTACTTTAAATTGCAAATGTTCCTACACGTTTAATTTTTAATCACTGTGTGGAGTTCTTTCTTTACGTGGGTTTCTTCTGGTGCTCTTGTTTCCTTCCAAAGACATTTGTTTCAAGTGAGTTGGTGACTCCAAATTGCCCTTAGTGTTTGGATATGTGAGTGTAAGAGTGTCTATAATTGCCCTGTGATGGAATGGCATCCTGTCCAGGGTGTACTCTGCATCACACCCTATCATTCCGGAATAGGCTCAGGACCACCATACGCCTGCGTTGTTCATTGATTAAGGGTGGATGGATGAGTGTTCCTATACTCCTCATCGTAGCATACTGCAAATTTTAAAAATCCATTTAAAAACCATTGCACCGTACATATTTATTGGTCACCAAAACGTAATTACACTTTAACTGCAGAGCTGCTTTGAAAACCAAGCGATGCGTGACATCTGAACAGGCAGCTCTGCACTCTACCTGCTCTATGTGACTTTTGATTGTGACATTAAAAAAAGTTAAGAAATCCCCACCAGCCATGCAGTGTGCAAGAACGGGATTTCTACATATTTCACAGCGGTCCTTCCGAGAGATAATGTACATCATGTGGTAGTTGCTGCATACTTGCCAACTCTTTGATGTCTGTCCACATTCATCAGTTTCTTCTACGCATTTCCTCCATAGTACTCAGCAAAGGAATAAAGCCTCATGACGAGAGAACCTTCTGACCTTATTCAGCTAAAGCTCTAAACTATTCACCTGTAGTATCGGTAAGTAATGAGCACAGATATACAAACCCGAACATCTCATATGCATTTTAAGAAACCACCACACAAGGCAGGGCTGTATTATCATTCAAGCACCTTACTTTGACACACAAACACTAATTGTGTTCATAGTCAGTTTCATACATGGAATGACAGTCAAAAATACAATCAGTCAAAAATTACTCTCTCCACATGCTAAAAAGACAGCGATCTGACTTCAACAATATTCAGAGCCTGGTTGCAAGCGACGCAAAATCCGAAGCACTGACTTCCAACAACAATTGTATAATTCACCTACATTTAACCCCGTCTGTAATCCTTTAATGGTGTAGATATGCGTGAATGTGCAGTCCAGCTGGTTTGTGTTTCCTAATGCTTGGAATTTTTTTGAACGGAACAAACGTACATCTTATTCTTGAATCACAATGGCCATATTAAGGTGTGACTCATTAGCAAGCAAAATCCTCACTGCAATCGTACCACAAACAATGCAGATAAATTTCAGGCACACGCCACGGAATCATGCAGAAAAATACTGCTGGGTGTGTCCGAAAAGGATTGTCGAGTGCTTGCACACAATTCAGTATCCAGATCACCTGAACTGCATGTCTTAGGACTGTGGGAGGAAACCAGAGCACCCAGAAGAAACCCAGAAAGACATGGGGAAAACAGGCAAACGTCACACAGACTGACCTAGATCGGATCCTATGGCTGAACAACGAAGGTGCTGTGAGGCAGCAACGCTACCCGCTGCGCCACCTTGCTGCTCAGCACCTTCACCGCGATGATTATTTTAATAATACCGCTTATATAAAACACGCAACTTCTTGTTCGCACGCATCTTCCGAAAGAACCGTACTGTGACATTTCACCTATAGTACTTGTTAATGTTTTTTCGATTCTAATTTCACAAAGTGAAAATGCCACGCAAGAATACGGCCGCACAATGCTGCAATTCACTACGAACAGCAAATGTGCGTTTTGCTGAATTCAATTGCTTTACAAAAAAGACCCTGATGTGTTCCAAAAAAAAAAAAAAAAAAAAAAAAAAGCTCAACAGGTTTAAGAGTTTCTCCCTGAGCAGACTTGCAGGATTATGTTTTGAGTTTCAGTAAGGGTGGAAGCAGAAGAGAATAAAGGGTACTTTGTCATGTTGGCCCTCGCAGTGAAAAGGAGCACAATGATTGAACTAGTACCTGCTGCTCTTGACACATCTGGTCATATTTATGTCGACAGCCTGCACTTTCCTTCGAGGGGGGCTTAATATTTTGTCCATATTTTGCAGAGGCCCAAATTCATACATATACATTCACTTGAAAGCCCTCGTTGTTTTTACCTGCCCACAAAGACCACGTCCTGAGGTTTGACGTTACACCTCCACGTGGTTTCTCGGGCTCGAGCCACAAGTTGTTCTGGCACGAGATTTACGTCATATCCGCCCGTTTCCACATAATCCACGAACCGTACGTAGACGAATATACGGAAGCAAGTCGTGCACTCGCCGGGGTTTTTGACTCTTCTGTTTTATATATGGCACCTTTCCTAGAAAGTCGTGTTAGAAATACGTTGTCATATCAGTTTGTATATAATAGGAAACAAAGCAAAATATGCAAGCTGAACATAACTGGATGTTAATCGGGGATATCAGCCATTTCTCTCCCCAGTTCTCAATTTTAAAACGTTAACAGAAACAATGCAAAACACGAATTTTCAGTTGTTGCATATACAGTTGTTCATCACATACTGTATATTTCAATAATTCTGCGCGAGGAAAGAGTCCTGCCACCAGATGTCGCCATTTATCAAGACTGATATTTTGCGTACTCTCTGCACTGGAACAAGCGGGTTAACAAGTGGTTTGTGGAACAAAGTTCCTGTCAGAAAACAATAAACACGATACTTAACACAGGGGAATTTGGATTTTATAGGGAAACTTTATACAGCTTTCATGTACAAAAACAAGCAAAGTGTTTAAATCGGCAGTGCAAGGAATAATATATTTTGAGTATTAGTAAAACTCTTATCAACATTTTTATATTGTAAAAGGTGCTTCAATTGTTCAAATCCTATACTACTTAGTTTCACAACCACGCACTTACCCCCCCACACGTTGCCCACACTCTGCCGGCAGCTAGTAACAAACCACGCCTCTCTACAAACTGCCTCCAATCATATTTGACATTTTTTTCTTCGACCGTTACCTCAGCCAATGCGAATCCAGAGCAGCTCAACTCCCGCCTACAAAATTATTATGTGGGCAATGGGAGTTTAACATGCAAATACATGGTGATGCACGCATTGTTCTTTGCGAAGCTTATCTCAGAGCTCCGGGTCGCGAGTTGCTCAGATACGCTTTCGTGACACAGAGAGAAGGTAGTTTTGTTGTACATACAGCGGATACACACTAACGGCCAGCCATCACCAAACCGGGAAATATCGAGGATCTATTTGGATTTCCTACGTGCAATATGACTTTTGAGGAGTTCAGTGGGGATCACTCTGCAGAAAGGTACGTTATTTTGCCTTTATACAGTATCCTTTAATAAACTCAGCATATTATTCTGCGTTAAGCTCCGTACCCATGGTGCCGCGTGCGTGTGACATTCGCCGGAACATGCCGTGCCGCTTGGCACGAGACACGCGCTCGCGACGCCTCACCGGCAGCGGTCGAACGGTGGAGCGCCGGATGGGAGAAAAATGAAATAAAACATTTTTAAGAGGTGCGATGGAAAAGCTGTCGGTAGAATACATGATGTCTGATGTGATCTGAGAAGAAAAGTGGTGTACGCCACTTTTTAGGGAATTCATTTTTTCGAAACTGGTGACATGCAATAAAATGAAAAAGGAAAAATCGTGCATTTCATCTCAGTCGCCAGGTAGCGATCGATGATGTGATTATGATTAAAAAAAAAAAAAGAGGAAGTGCCATAATGAATGGCATGCGGCTTCTCTTTTTTTTGAAATTCGCCTGAAAATAGCTTTTCATACGAAACTGATCATGTTGCGCCTGCGAAAAAGTATTAATTTGTCGTTTTAATTCCAGGATGGACTCTGTGGCGAGTGCCCTGGAAGAAGTGCTGTACTCTGCTTTACCACAGGGATGCATCACGGTGGGGGTGTATGAGGCGGCGAAGTCCCTCAACACGTGAGTGGCAGTCAATCAAAGATCCGGTTAATTAACCAGTTACTGCAATAGTTGCTATGACAGTGAGCTGCAAGAATGTCCTAACTGAAGACCCCCCCCCCTTCAGGGATCCTGACAACGTGGTCCTGTGTCTGTTGGCCACCGACGAAGAGGATGCCAAGGACGTCGCCCTGCAGATCCACTTCACCCTGATCCAGGCTTTCTGTTGCGAGAACGACATCAACATCCTGCGGGTGAACAACATGAGGCGCCTGGCTGAGATCCTGGGAGGCCTGAAGCAGGGGGCCGAGCCCATGGACCTGCACTGCATCCTCGTCACTGTAAGTGGAGAGCTACATTCGTTTGCACCTTTTGAGTTTTTTTTTTTTTTTTAAAACCAAAGGACAAGAAGCGTGCTGCAGGTGGCCCGTGCACGTGTCATCTCTCGTACCTGACTTGAACATGCCGGCGCATGCTGAAGCCGGTGATTCATCCCCTCATGAATCAGTTATAAAAGCACAAACCTCCTAAGATCCTGTATCCGCCTCTGTGTTTATTCTTATGAACTCTTCTCGATGCTGAAAGGAACACGCCTGGGTTGAAACTGCCTCCCAAAAAGTTTATCACAAATGCGCTAGTTTCAGAATATCTGGAGGTAAGGGCTACCGAAGTGATGCAGTTATGTGGTTCATCAAAATAAGTTTTGCGTGCCGGTAGGAAAGGACTCGGGGTTTACCTGGGCACAGAAGAGCCCTTTGAAGATCAGCCCTTACGGTTTACTTCATGTAGCTGATTGAAGTTCTTTCAAGTCGCTCTAGAAGTGGTGAGACTGATGTGGATTGCGGGGGTGGGGGAAGGGGGGGGGTGCCGAAGTCACGGGAATCTGGAGCTGCACTAATTGGAAACTGGGCATGTGATCCAGCCTCAGCTGGGAGGGGACCTCCAAACTGTTGTGCACTTCCTGTGAGGCACCCGTGTAAACAGCCGTTCCGGGAACTGACTAGTCGTGAAGGAATATATTGCTAATAATGTGAACTCCCAAGAGCTACACCCCCCCCCCCCCCACCCCATCTGTCTTGTTGAACAAAATAACCTCAGATTTACTGGCTGCAGGGCAGGTACTCATCAGAGTTCACCCATGGAACCTTGCCCGAGCACACGTGCTATTTTTGAGGAGGATTGTGTTATTTTTATTGCTGAGTTATGCATATGTTTTAAATGGACTGTGCAGAAAGTTGAGCCTTTTTTATGTCCCTTTCCAGAACCCGCATTCATCCACCTGGAAGGATCCAGCCTTGAGCAAGGTGAACGGCTTTTGCAGAGAGAGCCGCTGTCTGGATCAGTGGGTGCCCGTCATCAACCTTCCGGAGCGATGAGGGCGTTGGGATGGGGGGGCGTAAGACATGAACTTTTAAAGAATTGCACTGGATTTGTGTCGTGCACCGGTGGATCCCTCAGGAGAAGACTCTTCATGCTGATGAAATTGCAAGGAAAAAAAAACAGCAAACGGGGAAAAAAAGTGTAAAATGTGCCAGCGATCTTGACGGGAAAAGGGGGTGGATTTGAAGCCCAGCTGGAGGAGTGGCATTCTTAGCCCGGCTTGCAGCGAGGTGACTCAGCAGTTTTGGGACTGCCGGGGGGGGGAAAGAAAAAGGCGTTTGGGCTGTCTTCAGGAAGAGGCGCCGCACCGTACAGGAAACGGGACCATGCGTGGGCACAACTCGTTTGTTGGGGGGGAAGGGAGTGAACAGAAAGACACAGGAGTGGACTACAAGGAGCTGCACAGCTGGTTACAGACTTCAGGGGAACCAGATAAAGGGCTGCACATATGAAAATCTTTCTGGAATTTATCTTTTCAGCCATTTGTATCACTTTTAATAAATGCTGTTATTGTTAATCTTATTATTTAAAAGGGAAGTTCTCAAAAGCAAATGTTTAGGAGAAACTATGCCTTTTGGATTTATGACAGAAGTGTTTTACAAGCAGATTGTTTTTGTCTAAGTTATTTTTTATGATATTAACTTAATTGTATTTATGTTTGTTTTCATCATTGTCAACACACCTGTAGAGACTTGGTACAGCTGCATTTTGTTGAATAAAATGTTTTGAACAAAATTTATTGTCTAGCGCTATCATTAAATGGGTACGTGTCGGGGGGAGGCTTGTCACAACCCTTTGGGGCACAGGAGGTTAGGGTGCTTTTCACGACACCTCAGGTCGCTCTCCTCTTTCGGCAGACAGCATCCATTGAAACTTAAGCCGTCACCTTACACACTCTCAGCATATCAAGTTTCATATCACATGGTCACACCTTAAAACATCGGCATGGATTCAGTTTTTCATTAGCAGGTTCAAAATTGACATTTTTTGTGTTGAAATGCATCTGAAACAACTTGCAGGGCTTTAGATTTGCTTTCATCTCCAACTACAAAGACAGCTCAAGGAAGCGGGGCGTGTGGAGCACGTGAAGTGAGGAAAATGCCCTCCCGAGACCCACGTGAGAGAGCGTAAGAACTGGGCCCCGCGGCAAGGTTACAGGGAAGTATGGAGTCCGTAGCGGGGGCTGCAGGAAAATGTTTAACTTGGGCCGAGTACTCCACGGTGGAAAAAAAACCGTGAGAGCGCGCATGCATACAAGGCCTCCGAAATGCAGATCACCAGCTGAAAGGAGCACCTGCTGGAAAAGTCAAAGCTTTTGTCGGCCTGACCTTTGGCACGGAGGGAGCGGCAGTTCCGCGGCGTTCGGCTCCCTGTCTTGTGACTGGAAAAACCCCGGCACGCGTAAGAGGAAAGGGGTGGCGCCTACTTCGCTTGCACAACCCCGGCTGCTGTGACATGCTCCCGAGTGATGCTGGAACTCCTGACGTGGTGATGTCATCCCTGATGTAAGGAAAGCCGTATCCCGGGTAATTTTATCTCATAATGCGGCTGCACCCTCGAACAGCAAAGTCCCAGGTGAAGCTCTCCTCGCCTTGTACAGAGGCTTCTCCCGCAACCTGCACACCCTCATGCCCCCACTCTACCCACTTTTTAAACTGCACGTGAGCGCTACTCTGAGCGGTTAGAACCATTTAACAGTGGAGGATTTTTATAATTTCCTTTTTTTGCGGAGATTATTTTCGTTGTGTAAAATGCAAGCGCCAAGGAAACGTACCTGCAGGGATCCGGTTCGGTGACGTCTTCGGAGGAGTCTCCGAATTTTGTGATGTCAGAGCCGCACGACAACGCGAATGGGTGCGGCACAAGCGCGGAATTCTTCCCGTGTCCTCCGCAGATGTACTTGAGTCCCGAGGGTGTATGTGGGCTCCTTTCGCAGTAGACGCAGGGATAAAGCGCACGCTGGCCGTGGTTTGCTTTAATCTCCGAGTATAGTTTCAGCAGAGGGAATCGGTGGCGAACAAGATGCCACGATACGATTGAATGCTGTTGTCAGATTTCTCAGAAAATCGTTTTCGTACCAGCTCTGTCCTTCAAGGGAAATGACGTATTATGCCATCAGGGCAAACACACAGGGATGTGAGAAAAAAGGGAAAAATGCAAATGAACATACATCAAACGCCATTGACGCACCACGCAACGCACTTTGCGCTCCAGTGTAACAGTGTACCTTGCAGTCGGTCCAACGTGCCCCGATGGTCCTATGGAAGGCTGAGCCCATATACGTACGCGGGCCTAAAGTATATTTGCGGAGGAATTCAGTGCTCGTGCCACACCTGTTCATATTGCCGTGCGGCCCTGACATCACAATGCTCCGAGACGCCTCAAGTACGTCATTTACTTGGGATAAATAGCAGGATCCCTGAAAATCTGTTCTCTTCGCAGTGGTGTTTGCACAACAAAACAATCCTTGCATGTGTGCGCAGAAATAATACAAAATAGCCAAAATTTGAATTTACTGTTTTGTGCCATACTGGGTGGACAGGGTTAGCAGGCAATGTAATGGTCAGAGCTGCCGCCTTGCACTCAGTGGGCCCAGGTCTGAATCCCACCTCCTGCTGTAATAATTTTGAACAAGGTAGTCACTCTGAATTGCTCTAATAAAGAAAACTGTTGCCTGTATAAATAGTCATTTTAAAGAGCTTAGTATAAAAAGCTGGTTTGGAGAAAAGCGTCAACTAAACTAGTATACAGTATTCAATGTTCAAAATATTCCTTTCTTTGTGTTTCCTGTGCCTTTCCCCACCTTTCAAACCAGAGGAATTTTGGCACGCACCGGGAAGACTTACTCGGATCCCCTTCACTCTGCACACCCACGATGCATTGCAGATGGAACCCAGAAACACACAGTCTTGGATCTGCAGATCCCCGCCACACGGATGGCTGCCCTCGGGCATCAGTTCAAGTGGTGCCAGCGACACCAGCTGTGCCGATTGGCTGGCGTAGCCGGAGTACTGGCGCTGACTGGTTGGCATTGTCCAAGGCCCGGATGAGGCCCACTTCGCGGGGCCTCCAGCTCAGCACATTCCAGCTCCCCGACACCGCGTGTGCTGGGCAGCAATGGGGCTTGTGGGATGAAGGGGTTTCGGATTGGATAAGTCTTGCTTTTCTGCAGGAAAAGGGCAGGGAAACCGGTCCAAGCAAGGTCTTTTGGGACGCACATGGCCGTGCTGCTCTTTGCATCCATGGAGGGGACCGTCTTCAAACTCGCTCTCTAAGGTTTTCATTAGAGAGTCACCATGACTAATGGCTTAGAGCAATCAGATTCATTCAGTTAAATCTGCTGATGGCACAACAAACAAGGTGTCTCAGTGACAGAAATCTGCTCCATCACACAACACACAAACAGGAAAACCTGACAAACACGTTGCAGCCGATGAGTATCTTTTCCACATAATCGCCGATTTTGTACTCTGTGTTTACTGTCCCTGCGATGCAAAACGTTTGACAGTATGGATTTCTGTTTCTGGACATTTTCTCACCCAGCGTACTGTGTTTTTCCTTTGTTGCTATTCCATCTGATAACACCCGGAGCATGGTTTGGATGAAAGAGCGAGCTTGGAAAAAAAACGAGGAAAACGGGAGATGAAAGGAGTGATAGTCAGTTTGAATGCTTAAGAGAAAAGGAGGAAATAAAAGAGAAACAAACAGTATCTGTTGTGGTTAAACCGGGAGTCGCAAACCGGCAGGCTCACTCCGTCCCTGCAGTATTTACATATACTCTTAAAACGCGTGAGATTGCATCTTGTGTGAACCTCCTGGACTGGCCAGGCACAGCAAGACACAGTGTGCTATGATAAATCATTAACCTTTCCTTCATGTATGAAGCTCATTTATGGAATATTTTGAAAACGATTGCAACACATTCCAGGAAATAAATCGACAAAATGATTATGCCAACGGGAGGCAACGACTTCCCAAATCAGGCTTTATTTGCTGGGTTCTCTTTGGCAGATACAAACGACTCTTTTTTTTTTTTTTCTTCGTTGTTTTTTTAGCCTGACCTCCAAAGATGGGGGTATCAATGCCAAGCTTGTGTGATGCCTGTACAATCGAGTGCTTTGTCAACAGGACTCCAGAACAAGTTGTCTTAAGCAAAAGAAAAAAAAAAAAAAAAAAAAACTCAAAGGCTTGTAAGACCAGTACTGAGCCACCACCCAGGGGTTTGACCATTTCCAAAAATAGCTCTTCTCCTCCAGAGCGGAACCCAGGGCTCCCGCTGCTGCTATATTTGGAAACCCCATCCCCACCCACTCACAGCCAGAGAGAGCCACGGTGCGAGGGATGAGGGCAGAAATAAACTCAGGGTAGAGCCTACGCATTCAGATCATATAGGCTACGCACAAAAAGGCTGATTCACACATAACTTCAGCTGACATATCGAGATCCCTGTCAATGCCTTTGTGCAAAGAGGCCGCAGTCCCCGTCAAAGGCGACACACACGCCCATGAAAGGCCGGGTGAGTCAAGGCAATGTGGATTGTTCGCGGAAGAGCGGAGAAGATTCCAGAGGCTTCACTGAAAAGCTCTCCCCCTGTGACAGAGCGTCCAGTGCACCCAAACGTGATTCATGCTATTTGTTACCAATCTGTGGGCTTTGCTGTGGGACCAATCAATAGGCAGAGGCGGCTCTGCTGTCAGCAAATACTTGGGTGGTGAGGGATGGCGGCCGTGGGTGTTCTAGCACAGCTGAGCACGTCTTTGGCTGCAAGCGGCACAGAAGGCCGCCCTGTCATTCCTGGGGGTGCGGGATGGGAGCACTGAACAAAGGCAATAAGGGATAAATCAAAGATGCCGAAGGGGACATTATGCCACATGCAAATCCCAGTGGCTCTCTCAACAAATATGAGATACGAGAAGGTCTGCAGGACTCTGCAGCTCCAAGTGAACCTCCAAATGTCATTCGGTGTGTTTGTTGAGTTGGTGGCAAGTGCTGCAGCAGTAATTTGATGCAGGAATTGATGGCTTGGCTGAGGATTTATGGTCCAGAAGCCAAAACTGTGGACCACCTCATTACAGGCCTTCCCACCACTACTGACACCAAAGGTACATACATACATTGTTAGGGTTTACTCAGTAGGTTAAAGGGTAGGAATTCCTAAAGGTGGACTATGGAAGGAACACCGTTATCTCCACTCTGCTGCACTCTGGAATGTTGTATCAGTGCCGTTTTGTCACATGGGTCACGCCAGATAAAACTCACTCATGCCTGTTCCTTGCAAGTCACGCTGGACCAAAGTCAAGCCAAACTTTAGGAAAAGAATTACAGGCAGGTCATGTGATATTCTGAAATACAGAGGTGTGGGAGTGAATTCATCCAGAGCAATAATCATCGATGACGTGACACTGGATCAGTAAACGTGTGTCGGGATTGTTGACATTAATCAACAGATGCCGTAATACAAAGTTTCCTGTTGTCTTCTCAAGACTCTTCAGAACTGGCAGAAGCCCACAAGAAGTAGGTGACATGTTAAATGACTTCACATGGTCAATTACAGGCTAATCCTACCTGTGCTGCAGGAGGGCAACGGGAATCACGATCAGTGCAAAACAAGTTACGCCACAAGTGCGGTGGATCCGCAGGGGCCCCGAGGACAGCCGTAGCTTCAGTCAGCGTGGGCCAGGGGGCTTGGACTGCCCTGGTTCCAGGTGTAATTGCAGGCCATCCGATTCACTCGTGGGCGTGACTCCTGTAATGAGGATGCACCTCGCCACCTCACCAGAACAGAATTTAGCTCAAGATGTAAATATTTACCAGACCTGGACCACTGTGTTTTATTTAAGCTGGGGGAAGGAGGGGAGAGTTGAAGTTTGCCCTCTCTTGGGTCAGCTTGTTCAACTGCCAAAATGCAAAAATCACTTGTTCATTAACTAATAAATGGAAACGAAATGTCCTGTCCCTGTATCGTAATCTCAGATTAGTACTGTGCTTATTAATGGCCACAGCTGTTAACCCACTGAATGCGAGGTAGGCCGTCTCACAGTGGCGCTCACATGACAGGTCATTAACGGTATACGAGCTGATAAGGGTAGGTGAAAGTTGTCGGCAGGGAAAGGACCAGAGCTCAAGGACAAGTAAAGCTAAGCAGCACTTTATCCATTTGCCTTTCAAAGGTTCAGAAAACCGCAAATGCCTGCTGCTAAAAAAAGACCAAACGCTCTTTTTTTAGTTTCAACCAGCAACAATGCCCTCTTCGTGCTCCTGGCTCTGGGTTGCACAGAGGCTTATCGTTCCTCCAGGTGCGTCAGTCTTTCACATAACTGTTAGTTTTACGCAGCACTTATTCTCGAAGGACCAGTCCTAAGCCATTCACATTGCATCAGAAATGTACGCTTTGATTCAGTGGTATCTTGTAACTTTACCATAAACTTGCAAACCTAGCCTGAACACGTAACCCAACGGATGAATTTTGTTTTAATTTTTAACAAATAATTTTTTTGCATTATTAAGAAATAAGGCTGGTCATTTTTTTTTTTTTTTACATTCATATAAAACAGCTGTTTTTCTGAAGCTCACCATAAAGACAAACACAGATTTATTATTAAATTTGAATTTTGTTTAATGAAGACAGATTTCCACATATACAGTACCAGAAAAAAAGTGTCTAGTATTCATCATAAAGAAGAAAAAAATCCAAAAGTTTTCAATCCACCAAGTATATTAGCAGAGTTGGCAAAAAAAGTAATTAAAAAAGCCTTTTTCAATTTCAAAAGCAAGGATCAACATTTCTTCCCCCCCCCCCCCAAAAAAAAAATGATTCTCATGCACAGTGCAGTTAATGGAAATGCAGCCCAGTTGCAGGTGTAATTGCTGCCACACAGAATATAGTGAAGGTTTTGCAAAGGATGGTTAAGGGGGGGTGAAACACCCCCTTGGTCTTTCGCCAGCTGAATCATTGTACCTCCTCTTTATGGAGCGTCGCTTAACAGTGCAGCGAGGTCAAACTGTTCGAAGATGTACTTTAAATAAGGCCATTGCTGGTAATCTGGTCGAATTTGCCAGTACAAAAGGTGGCACATCAGTCAGCTGGTAAGCTAGTCAAATCTGCCCCTAGAAATGTGGTACGTGAGGCAGCCACCAGTTTTTCAGAAACTGAAAAAATACAGCTGTAAACACAGAATGTCAGTACTCATCCCCTTATGGGTTTGCAGTCTATCACTGAATCCCAGCGATGTCAGAAGCACAATGGGAGGAGGAAAAAAAAAAAAAAAAAAAAAATCACGAAATAGGGACCCCCCCCCTTTGGACAAAACGACACTGATGACGACTACAGCTTTCAGCTAAGACTAAGAGCACCGGGTACGAAATACAATCAGACAAACTGTCTGCTTACTCTAGTGCTGGAACAATCTGCAGACACAACGGCACGCTTATGTTTTAATTTCATCGTATATACACACACACACACACACACACACACACACACACACACACCATAGGTTCGCATCAATCTTTAAAAACTGACAAACAAAAATACTCCTTCATAATTCTGTAAGGCATACGCATTTAAAGGGTTATGATATTATTAGCATGAACTACAGTATGTATTTTAATTATACTGCCTGCGAACCTCTTACCTACCACTGGCTGGGTTAGCTAAACTAGTCACAAGGGTCTACAAAACAGGGTAAAGGAGTACAGTATGGAATTCAACCTATTGATACAGTAGTTGAACTTGTAATTAAACACAACTCAGAATTATTAAATATATAAACTGTATCCTGTTGGGCACTCTAAAAAATGTATCTAATTAATACACAAAATTGCACCAGTTGGGAGCAATTCTGTTAAAACAGTTACTACAGTGAATTTGAATAATGTAAAAAAGACAGGTTATTCCAGATAACGTTCATGATGTATCCTGCAATTCAGCAGCGCAGCATGAATGATCTAATAATAAAGTAATACTATGCTCCGCAGAAGGTTTTTTTTGGCTTGTGCCAGCCAAACATGCGTTTGCTGAACGTGGCTGTGGAAGGGGATTGCAGACTTGCGTCTCCTTCTACGTGAACTTCCACCGATTTCCAAAAAGAACGACGTTGCAAAATTATTGTGGAAGATGAATGGAAACAGAGTTTGAGGTGTATTAAGGCTGACCAGCAATCCTACTTAATCTGGGGCATAAGGAAGAGATATTCGCTTTTATTGTGGCTTTCATACTTTAGTTCTGTTGCTCAGTAGACGAGTTAATTTGTGCAACATTTACAAAAAAAAAAAAAAACCAAGCAAATATTTAACGTCACTTGTTCAGTTAAAGTCACGTCGGACGCGTGGTATTTTGGATGCCACTGTTCTCTGTGGCGCCATTCATCACTATTAAATGGACACTGAACAGTTCACAAGACGCATGCCCCAGTTAACACAAAGAAATGTCTTCAGTTGTTTATATGTTGCCTTTGTGACTTATTCAGCTACTCATCAATAATTCAGAGCAGTCTTGTTGGACATATCACCAGTCTGGGTGCTTTTAAGCAGTTTTACAAATACTACTACTATGGTTATTTACATAGACCCACATTCCTACACCCAATTAAGAATTGCCGTAATTGAGTCTAAAAATGTTTTGAGAGAAGTCAATATGTCGTAACTAATGAGCACTGTTTATTCTTGTTTTGATGACAAAGCCTGGTAAATGACAAGTCAGCTCTGCTCTTTATTCTCAGACCACGGCGGTCTCAAACATTAAATGGCACAGTTTCGTCAGTGTTCTGTTAAAACCAGTACTCATTCCTGACCTTCTATCCTTAAACTCTGTTTCCAGAAACACCAGTTAAAATAAAAGTTATAATTTCTGTTTTGCTTCTTCCCTCCTTTTGACCAGAAAATACACGGTGGAAAAAGGAAAAAAAAAAAAGTGTGCAATTCAACCAGTGTTTACTTATTCCAACATAAGGGGAGAATTAGAGAATGTTTATCTAAAATTGGATTTCTGACAATAAAAAAAAAAAAAAAAAAAAAAAAAAAAAAAAAAACATTAAAAAGCACAGGAACTGGGGCGGCTCATTACAATATAGTGCAGGGCTTTTTGTCCTTGAAAGGGTTTTC
The DNA here is from genome assembly GCF_900964775.1 of Scleropages formosus. Classification (NCBI taxonomy): domain Eukaryota; kingdom Metazoa; phylum Chordata; class Actinopteri; order Osteoglossiformes; family Osteoglossidae; genus Scleropages; species Scleropages formosus. The sequence goes on along the minus strand of NC_041808.1, from coordinate 9,109,779 downwards.
TGAAGCAGGAATGCCCATCAGCAGTGGATCGTACTTGGCGTGCTCCCCGCAGTAGTGCATGAGGTCAGCTGAGGCCTTTGACACCTGCAGGGCATAGAAGCAAAGGGTTGAGCAGGGTCATGTGCTGAGCAGAGAAGCCTCCACAGACTGTGACAGGATGAAACGTGCATCTGAGCATGGACAAGGAGGACACATTCTCTAAACTACCTGCATGTGCACATTTACCAACTACAGGATATTCTCAGGCTTCCGGACAGCTGGTAGCATAGTGGTTAAAGCTGCTGCACTGGATCCAACGTTTTGCATCCCATTCCAGCTGTTGTACCCTTGAGCAAGGTAGTTACCCTAAATCGCTCCAGTAAAAATTACCCACCTGTATAAATGGGTGAATAATTGTAAGTAGCTTAACACTGTTAAGTCGCTTTGGAGAAAAGTGTCGGCTAAATCAATAAATGTAAATGTGATCTCTGTCCTTGTCTCAGTCAACTGAGCCTTACTGCCTCCCATCCCAGATCATTCAGAGGTTCTGCAGGCTATAAGTTTCCATCTATGAATTGCTACGTTTGGTCCCACGTAAAATAAAGCAAGACACATTCAAGATGAAGGTTAACGCAATTTCCTGGGGGGCGGTACCTTTATCCGCTCAATGTTGGCCTCTATCCTCAGCTGTTGCACTGCTCTCCGTGCGTGGGCTATGTTGTTTGAGCTTGGCACTTTAGAAGACATCTTGGTCAACACCTTCACCTGTGATGCAAAGCAGACGGTCCGATTAGGATTAGACACGGAGCATAAAGTGGAAAGACGACTCAACAGAGAAATCTCAAACAAGCTGAAGAGACACCTACACTTGTTGAGCTCCTTTAAATAAACTCTTGGAACTGCACAGCTGTCAAAATGTGTGTTAAACCTGCAAAACAAAAAAAGGAAAAGAAGCTTTGAAGGCATTACTGACAAAAACCGTTACGTTTGTTGCAGCTGTCTAGGTGAGAAATTAAACATCTCTACAGGAAAGCCAAGGTTCTAAGTATTTTAAGCATTCAAACCTACATCCACAACAAGTACAAAACCACATTTGAGACACAGGACGGAGTTCTGGCACTTAAACTGCAGAACATACGGCTCTTGTCAAATAGCCATCTACCATTGTCACGATAAACTGCGAGAGCGGGCAGGAATTCCACACACAGGATACGGCTGCTGGTCCTTATTAGCAACCTTAGGACTTCAACGACACACCCCTCACCCTTATTGTTCACTGTAGTCCCCTAAACCAACCCCAGGTCTACATCCTATTGACACACTGACCCGAGCGACCCTGAAATAAACAAACAGCGGTCAATGCATTGCCTTTTACTAAGGCCTACTAAAGTCTGCATGACCAAGGCAGGGTGAAGAGATCTCCTTCAAAGTGCAATGAGAAAGCATCCCCTCAAACCTGGGGCTGGGCTTTGAAGCCTGAACAGAATCTGAGCCATTAGCTTGTTCCCATGCCCTTTTTGCTGACTCACACCTTATGTCAAGACACAGTGGCACAAGCCAATGGGCTGCAGCCCTCAGGGATCGATGATTACACAAGCACACCTCCCCTGTACGGAACAGCCCGGTGCAGATCAGAGTGAGCGAGCTGAACAGGGATGACTGGGTTCAACAGGATGGACATGTTTTTCATTCCACAGCACAGAACGGGCAAGAAGTGGGACATTGTACAGGTTCTCCTGCACTTTCTGGGCACAGAAAGAATATGTGAAGACAAAGTGCAAGCTTTCTGGTTGGGAACAAAAGGAGTAGTAACATGGTTATGAATCAGTACGGATGACTGATGAAGGGGATGAGGGACTGTTCGATACAGAAGGTGCTCTCTAACTTGGCATTCAAACAAAGATGAAGAGACAACGGCTGTGCAGGCTAATGTGGCTTGAAAGGGGCTTGTTGGGGGTCCACCAGAGTGTTCCTTCTAAGTCATTGTGTCTTCTGCCAAAGCTCTGTCAATGATCTGTAGGGCACAGCGAACATGCCCAGACAAACATCTGCTCCCACACTTCCTGTGTGCTCCTTGGATTCTTCTTTATGCTCCCGTGTACCTCTTCTGCTCCCACCCCTCCACCTCCCTTGTGCCAGAGGAGATAAATGCTCCTTTTTTGTCTCTCACTTTCAAAACATGCTGTTGCTCTCTGATAAGCAAGCAGTCAACCCCTCCCTGCAGCCTGAGATTAAGTGACACAGACACCCATTACTTAACCAGCGCTGCATATGCAGATTCAAGTGGAGGGTAGCCCTGGAAATAAGGGACTTTCGCTTCCCCCACCGAGTGTCACGCAGATGGAGGTTACAGAATTCGGCACTCTTCCGTTATATCTTAATTAGTCCGAGAACTCAATTCTCCGCCCACAGTAAGCACAGTAGGCTAATAAGCCAGACACTGCAGTAATTGCCTGCTTTCAAAAAAACGGATGCAGAGCAAATCCAGAACATGACGGCAGCATTCTGAAGCCAGTACATAGAGTATCATTCCTGACAACTTGTCCCTCAGCATTGCAAAGTTCACTGAGTACATCATACCTGCAGCGGAGAGTTTCAGGTTCTCGTAAATCACCGGGTCACAACATTGCGGCAGTTATATTGTCAATGCTGGTGATACAGCAAGTTCTCCCAACGTTCAAATGTGCCCATTTTCGGTGTAAGCGAAACAAACAAAATGGCTGCCGTTTCAGATTCAGGTTCAGGTCCTGATAACTTATGAAACGCAGAAAAAACACACACGCAGCACATCAGTGCCGGGGAAGCTATGAACTGCCTGTACCTTTCGCCCTAAGAAAGATCGCTGTCTTTTTGACTTTTCAAAAAGGTTCCCTCCGATATCCACTTCTTTCATGAACAAACACATGACAGACTTTTCCAGAGTGGCCCAGGTGTTGACACAACTGGAGTTTGTACCATTCGGGAGGCCATGCTGACAGCGGTGAACGGCATGCGCCACTTAGCATTCCTTACTTGGGCAGCGTGCGACACTTCGGGATCCGGCGGAAGGAAGAAACGGGGACGCACGGATGACGAAAGATCCTGGAATCCTGATTATCTCCACGAGTGTAGCATGGCTCTTATCAGCTCTGCTCGGGGTGGCAGCAGCGCCACCCACAGCGCAATATATCATTTGACAATGACAGCACCGTGTAAGAACGCTCTGCCAGGGAGAAGTGCAGACGCCAGGTCCCTCACCCTGTTAGAGTGAATCAGACTAAGATTTACAGGTGCAAGCCATTGTCTGCATGGAGACACCATACATCAGGAGGAAAGTCAGAGAGGAGGAAATTCAAGCTTTCTACTAGCGCAAAAGAGGTATCATGTAGGGGTTGTAATGGGAGAGGGCAACATGACTGCACTTAGAACATTTTTACTGCAGCCTTCCCTGCATGTGCTCCCTCCTGTGTTACTGGCATCCAGTAGTTTTTTCTTAGCAAGGCAGCTGGGTTCAGTGAGGAACAAGAGGGCTGGCTTGTCGGCGGTGTGCGGCATCGGGGTCCAGGATTTCGGATCACTCTACGTTCCAGTCCAGTCCGGACTCATGTGCCCGGCTTCAGGGCTGCTCTTTCAGACGGGTGGGCTGCCAGGGGATGAGGAACTTGGCATCCACGGACAATGCACTTTCAAATTCCATCCGCCACACTATAAATAGGACCTCCGATTGGGCTCAGTTTGTTTGGAATGGCACGTAGGACAAAGCGCGGCCAGACTGAAATAGCCCGGCAGAGTTACCGCTCTAGGCTACAGGAGGGGAGGGGGAAACAGCAGACATTTTGTTCGCTTTGTGTTTGCACCCTGATGACCTTTGCCCTCCAGACATCAGGTCTCAAGGCAGTTCCCCCCCCCCCCCTCCCCTTCCTCTTACCTCAGGCATGGCGGCTGGTAGCTGACCCTGCTGTCACTAGACCTCAAACGCAGGGAGAGGGATCGGTGAGCTAGAACTCCGGCAGGATGTGAGCTGCGTGCCGGAGATCATAAAGCCCTGGCCGTCATCATTATGTCAGCCAGCCTACTCACTGACTCCTGTATGGAATAGCACCCCCCTCCACACGCACACACACTTCCTGGGCCTGCCTTGGGACAACATGCATGATTAAAGACGCCTGGGTAAAAGCAGTAGCAGAACAGGAAGGGCAGCTAGTCAGGGTCTTCCTTTCTGGGCAGAGGTGGATATGCATCAGGGGAGACACAAAGGAAGAAAGAGAGCAATTACACTACAAAGGGATGTACACCCGCTTAACTGGTCAAAGAGGGATGGGAGTTTCGACCCTCCGTGGTCTTTTCCGTGCAGTCCAATTACTGGGCCGATTCCCTTACAGCTCCTAAATCATATAACTTCACTGCTAAGCTTTCATATAATTCCCTTTATGGACAATAATGTGAAGCTGTGCAAGTGTGCCTTTTATAAAAGTGAAACTCAAAAGCCTATAAGATAATAAAAGATGCTGATAACGTGCAAGTGTCTACACTATGAAATGGTGCAATTACATGTTTCAAGTCAAGCTGATGGTTAATAGCTTCCACATGGCATCATGACTTTTAACTGAAATTTAAATGCAACTTTTTTTTAAACGGGCCCTTTGCCAGCCTCTCCACGTTGCCTGCACACAGGGGTCCTCGTTCCCGCACATTCAAGTGCTTGCATACGCACATGCGAGGGCTCTCTACGTAACGGAGGGCGTTGACAAACCAGGCGCTCTCTGGCTCAGGGCTGAAGCACATGCTTTGTGGGGGCCCCTGGGGCCAAAAAGACCACGAGCACTGACGTCATGCCCGCTCTGGGGTCTCCGAGTAAGGAATCAGAAGCAGGACTTGGCCTGGGCTGCCTGGGATATTAGCACGAAAAACCCTCCATGTGCAGCAAGCTGTGACTGACAACTCAAGTGTACCAAAAAAGGAGGGTCAAAGGTCCAAAACCCAGTTCTCTGAAGACCTCTTGTTCTACGCTTTGTCAATTTGCTGCATCAGAGTTCTCAGTGCTGAATGCTTCGGTGAACGTACAACATCAAACTGCAGGGAGGGACGGCGGCTGAAAGGAGTAACACAAGAGACACGTGTAAACCAAGCTACCACACTGCAGTGCATGATCTTTACTGGAAAAGGCCTCTGCAAAGTGAGAAGTGAAACCAGAGTCTGGACTCGTATTTCTGCAACTTATCCTGGGCCTTCAAGCAGTTCAGGCGAGCCACTTTTTTTTTTCCGTGCGCACCAGCTTGTCATGTTTCCAGGAGCGCCGACAAACCCTTAAGACGCTGGAAGGGGGAGAAATGACATCTGGCATCGCACTGCAGTCACAGCCGGGAACTGACACGGGACATGGCCCTGTTTCTGAGAAGCCGCCCCGAAGGTCGGTTATGTAAAAGTACTGGAAGGCCCATGGCATCCAGGCCACCGGTTAAAGACGGCATTCCTGAAGCCATGCCAGCAACCGGTAACATTCTCACAACATTCTAGCAATGCTGAGGGAATGCAGCACGCTGACCGGCGGACCCACACGCTCAGCATCAGCGTGGTCTGCTGAGCATCCTGTGGCGGATCCGTCCTCGACGACTGGCTCACTTCCGGCAGCACTTTGATCTGGATTCCACACCCCCCTGTTTCCGGCACTGCCGCTGCTGCTGTAATTGTGTGTTCCTGGCCAGGGAAGCCGTGGCAAGACCACCTAGTCTGCAACGCGGGAACGGCCGGGGGGGGGGGGTTCAACATCAACAGGACCACCTCCAGGACAGCCCTCACAGCTAGAAAAACACCACAGCACTTGCTATAAGACATCTGCAAATTGTCTGATCCTGCTTTTCAGAGCTTTTACTGAAAGAGCTCTCGAAGCTGAGCAATGGCAAGCATACGTGCAATGCAGCGACCTATTGACAAACATATTAATTACCCTGTACAGTGTGCAATTTGACACAGTTCAGGTAAAGCAATTAAGGTATCAAAGTCAAAGCGCTTTATCATAACAGCCTTTGGCGCCAGCTCTTAATTACAAGTTTCGTGCGGCTGCAGGAAAAACAGAGCAAAGGCACTAATAAAACTAATATGATCTCACAAAGACTGTAACGCACATCTGCACGGTTAACTTGCTGACCGTTGACAGGGAATTAACTGACAAAGTGCTTTGGGATTTGCTGACACGGGTGCACAAAATTAAGTACAGCAAAACCTGCTGATGGTCGTCGTTTCTGCTCCACGACTGCAGCAGCTGTGAGAAACTCAAGCGGAGGAGAGCCCCCATCCTGCCCCCTATCATCCAACCCTCAGTTCCACCGAGCAGGTTTTTATCAGCCTGCCGTCGCCAGCAGACCTTGCCGGGGGCGCTTTGGCAGATCACCAGTCTGTTGCTTGACCCCTCCCTGTCACCTAGCAACAGGACTGGCAGGAGCCAGCCTGCCCTGCTGCAGCGGTGCTGGGAGTTTCGAGAGCGTCACAGAGACTGATGCAGCCAAACAGTCTGCCCCCCCCCCCCATCTGCTCACCAGATAGACGTTCCAAATGTTTAGGCATCAACACTGCAGGCTAAAGTTTAAAACGCCATCCAGAAAAGCTTTACTAGGGGTAATCTCGGGCATCCCCAATGCCTTCCATGGGCCAGACCGTTGGGCATGGCTGATCACTCATGCATGTAGGGTAGGTGGGTTGGGGGCTGCGGCGGCAGCATGCATCTCCCACAAGCAGCCAGGCTTGTGCCCAGGGACAAACCGTGCACAGAAAAGTAGCAAAGGTCAAACGAGTGTGACACATTCCTTCTGCAGGCTAACCAGCACTGTCAAACCATCTTTCAAACCATTTGAACATTTCACTCTTCTTTGTTTATCTATCCTGACAGTAGTGCACAGAATATCAGAAAGATGTGCTTTGGTTTAGTGCTGCCTTCTGTTTGCTGCTTGAATATTCATGCAGGAATGTTTTGGGTAAACAGATCCTATTCTTTTGTCAAGCTGACCATTAAGGATAGGACATTTATCTTTTAATGCCAAATGACTTGAGGAAGACATAACAAATAATTAACTGCCATCTTCCCACAGGACTCCGTCGTTCTTTAACAACAACCACATCTGAGAGCCCTTTTAAGTCCTTTAAGTGCTGGTAAACTCAGCCTTTATGAGCTACATGGCGTTATGAAGTTTTATCTGCAGTGTGAAATCATGGGTTTTTTTTTTTTTTTTTTTTTTTTTAATTGTGACTTTTCCGTTCAGTCAGTCAGGGCGAATGTTCCTCCTAACTCCAGCGATGCTCCGACAGATTCTTTCAACCAGGATAAACAAATCATAAATCCAAAAAGCTTTCCGTTAACACGCAAGGGGACAGAGCTAGGGCCATTGTCAGTGTCTTCTTTTTTTTTTTTTTTTTTTTTTTGGTGGTGGAGGTGGCAGTGAGAAAGCAGTGCCTTGGGCTTTTGTTGCACACAGATGTGCAGCGGGGAGGGAGGGCGAGGGGGCTGACGCCGGTTTCTGGGCTTGCCTCCTCATCCGCCTGCTAGGCGACCTGGGCGGGAGAACGAGAGACAAGCAGGGTCTTTTTCTTTCCCACCGCACACTCCACACTCCCTCCACCCTCCTCCCCCTGTCTTCCCCCCCCCGTTCAGTCACAGGCCCGCTGTGTGGCCTAACCCACAGATGGGAAAGTACGGGCAAAGCCCCGTGACTCGGAATAGGAGTTTTTTTTTTTTTTTTTTGATCTGGCAGGAGCACCCAGCAGACGGGCCGCCCAGGACTGCAGCCCAGGCAATGCCAGCACCCTGGTGGAATTCTCCCATGGCTTCCTGCTCCTCAACATCACGTCTCCTTGCGCATTCTCACTGGGGGAAAGTAAGGAGAGATCTGAGGATTAAAGGGCACTTTCAAGTTTTTTGACTCACCCCCCCCCAAGCTCCACAACAACGCAGTCCCACAGCCAGACCACGTGGAATGTACCGGACGGCTATTTACAAGGAGCCCAGACATAAGCAGGGATGTTTAGTTACCCAGTTAGATGGGTATGGCGTGGAAACTGGCCGGCAAATTTAAGGAGTGTTCCATCAAGCGGCCCAGCTGCCATCGCAGATGCAGCGCAGGAAAAAGTGCTGGCTGCCCCTATCATTAAACAGAGAGCTGCAGTGCGCTGCTGGAAGCCTGCTGACTTTGACTCAGCACAACTTTGTCCTTGCACACAAACCTTGCTCATTGCACTGTGAGCTCCCAGGCAGTAACTTTTCACAGATGCATTAAAAAAAAGCTATGTCTTCCTTTTAAGTTACTCACCTGGTGCTGATGTAAAGATCACGAGACGGAGCAACTCTTCTAAATGGGAGTTACCACCTGCATAGCCTGTTGTACCCTTGAGCAACGCACCACTCAGAAATTCTGCAGTGAAATATCCAGTTGCATAAAACTCTACAAATGTAAATTACTTTAGGTGAAAGTATCTACTTTGCAGCCAGTTAATAAGAGATTATTAGTAAGTATAATATAGTATGGGGTATGTGGTGGTATGGTGGGTATGACCAGTACCTTGCTGTTTGGTGGGTGTGGGGTTTGAGTCCTGCTTAGGATGGGGGGCGGTTCAGTGTTTCTCCCTGCGTGTGCCTCCCCAGCATACAGAAAACAGCACTGGCAACCCCCTTCTGTTCCTCCCTTGCCATGAAAACCACGCGGGTGGTCGCTATGGGTCAGGTTTGACTCGATGGCATCAACAACAAACAACACAGTAACATAACTAGCATTCCCTTAATTCACCAGTTGGAAGTTCTACAGCAACATCCCCCAGGATGATGCAAACCAGGTAAAACAAAGTAATGCAAACTTTTCCTAATTCTGTAACTACGCAACCAGTTGCGCACCGGGAAAGTGCAGAAAGGTCATAAATGACTCTACCCCCTCCAGTCATGCTGCCACACAAATGGGTCAACCTGCAATGCAACAGCATCCCCCACCGCCGATCCCGCTGTCATCGATGTCTCCACTCTCCGAGGGACGATAGGTGACATGCGGGAACTCAAGGACGCAGAGCTCTTCACCCACAGCGCACTTGGAACAAACCCCCTCTGGCAGCCTGACAGAGACACTCAAAACACAAGCCCGGTTTATGTCTGACTCATGTGCCCAATGGTTACTTATGCCAGTGGTACACATAAAAAAACGAAGTGCTGATAACTTCACCACAATTCACATTGTGTGTGGCTAATAGTACCAGACCTTCTCTAAAGACAAGAAGGAATTCATGTGTACGGCTCCAGCGTATTCCTGCCCATCTGCGTCAAACGCCGTCGGCAAAGCCTGTCATCCTTTTGTGCACTACCTTTGACTCAGTCTTTTTGGCTTATCCTGGAACAGGCATAGGGGCAGTATCAAAGGCCGTCTTTCACTTCTGTTTTGGGAAGAAAGTATGTCTGAAGTACAGACAACAGAAGCACTCTTCTTCACACCGTGTGTGGTGGGTGACTGTGAGATCAGCCCCCTTCTCACGTTTTTTTTTTTTTTTTCCCCCTCCTCCTCTCTGCAGGTTTTTTTGACAGGGTCATAAACCCACAGTGCAGTTAAGCTGGAAGATTTCTCTACGCGAGCACCTTCTAACATTTACACAAGAGAAGCCCACCATATTCAAAACTGCCAAAATGCTTAAATCATGTCTGCAAATCCCTTCACGCCATTTTAGCTGAGTTGGAAAAACGTGACAAGAAGATGCATGAGCTCCGGTGGGTTTCAGCGCTACGAAGCAGACATCGGCACTCAGCTCCCCATCATTGGATGCTGAACCCTGTGACCCTAATGTTGACACAAAACACAGGGCTCCATCATTCCTCCTTCAGAAGCATGGTGGCACGCATGCGGAGGGAACTCATATCTTTACTACCTTAACTAAAACACAAACACGGGTCGAGAAGTGTGCATTCCTGCAAAGACGGCGCACTCCAGCGAGCGAGCCGTTTATTAATGCAGGTGTTTCGGTTGGAAACGGGGTGTTGTAAATCACGAAAATGGGAACTCCTGCTCAAATGTGACGATATTCTTCGAACAGCGATCTAATAAAAAGCACACAGAAAGAGGAAACTGAGAATGCGCTACAGTACATGAAGACACGTTACTGGAAAATGTATTTGTATTTACAAATATATTTGGCGCATTCATCACCGCACTGTTGCAGCAAGTGTGTCTTTTTGCTTATTCTTGTTCCAGGTGGAGCTCTTTGCTCACAGCGTCATCCACATCCTGGTAAGAAAGAAGATTGCCCCACCGCAATCTGACATTGTTTACCCAGTGCATGCAATGGCAGGGACGACCTTCAGCTTCCTGTTGTGCAAGCGAGCGTGGAGCGCCTCCCTGGCGACAGGGAGCCCGCCTGCCAGGGGCTGTGGGTGGTGTGTGTAAGGAGGGGTGGTTGTAAACCGTGACTCGTGGGGCCTTCCTTGCAGGAGATGGAGATATCTCTCTGCTGAGTGGAGCGCTGCCACCGAGTCGGTCTGTCCGCCACAGGGAAGACAATTGAGGTGACTTGTTTCAAGTCCCATGAAGAACGGAGGAGTTTCCAATCTCCTAAACCCTGAGTAGCTCTCCCTCAGACAAGCACACACACACACACACACACACACACACACACACACACACACACACACAAAGCAAGATGATTTGAGAACTTCCTTGCCTGTACTGGCTTCCCGCACCAACCGGGGCTGTGCCGCTCATTGCACCGGAGCTTCCCTGTCTAGACAGCAGCCCAGACTGGACTCATTTCACAGGAATCCAGAGAACCCACAGTCTTCATAATTATAAACGGCTATTTGTCTTTTTTCCCCCCTCCAAGATTTCTGCAGCCTTTCATGATAGGTTGCAAAAGCAGTCACTGCTTCTTTGTTAATACCTTAAAAAAAAATGACTACTAACAAAGTCTACCTCTGTGGGTTAAGATTTGTGGTGCAGTTATGCGACTAATGTTTTTCAATTTTTAAACTTATTTAACTCTAACAAATGTGTCTCTTTGACATCAGCAGGCCTGGTAGGCATATATTCAGGCCAACGCGATTACAAGATGGAAAAGCACAGCAAGTTCAGCGGTACGTGCAGCCAAGGCGGAAAGGCCGTGTTACCTTTACTCTGCAATGAACTAAGAACCAGGGCACAACCGTCGAGGTTCCATAATTCCAACATTTTCACTTTGCCAAGAAACACAGAGGCACTAGAGAAAGAACAGCTAGAGCTAAAATTAGAGTAAGATGACTTATTGTGGCTCATGCTGAGTGCAGTTTAGTGTTTTAACACCACAGTCTGAAGTGTGAAACACAACAGAGGGCATAACAAAGTGTCCCACTCAAATTTAAAGTAAAATAGTGTTCAACTGCTCTTTTTCAAAAGAAGGGGTTCAAAAGAGTGCAGTGTGTCATGTCCTCGTCAGCAGCTTTGACAATTTCGGTTACAAACGTTACAGGGGCGTCAACAGCACCGCAGCCGCGTGAGGTGGACCGGCACGCGGCGCGTCTGAAAACTTCTCTCTCCCACCAGTTTACCTGCTCCGCTCATCACGTGACGAGGGCTTGCCTTCCCGGTCGCTGTTCTCTACTCACGTGCAAATGCACTCATTTACAAGCAAAGGAGAGCAACTCATGCCTTCTTCTCAGACAATCTTGTGACCTTAGATGAAGTGTTGTGCAGCCCGGTGCATTCGATCATCACGTTTGCCTGTTTGGTTAAATGATGAACAATGTCAACGTTCAACCTGTGCATCGACGAGGAAGGCCACAAGAGGGAACCTGACCCTGGGTGCAGAAGCGTCCCCTACTTTCACAAACAAATTATTTTACGGTGTAACTGTTTGCACATCGTGATTCCATAAGCATCCCCAGATACAACCTTTATTCAGCCACTACTATGGCATTGTACTTGCTTATTTGTGTATTTTATAATATTTATTTAAAAAAATGGTGGGAGGGTATCGGGATCTGTCTATCCTGTGTTTTATGCACCTACTCAACCTCGGTGCAGCAAGTGGTAGGTAACAAACTAGGTTTACTTGAGACTTTCATGTCTCCAGCTATGTCTCCTTCTCTCGATGTAATGCATAAATTGTACTTCTGCTGAGATGTACGTCGCTTCGGACAAAAGCGTCTGCTGAATGAATAAATGTTAATGTATTTTGCTTTAACTGGAAAAATTTAGTTCCTAAAGTTTACCTGCAAAACCTCGTTTGTTGCACCCAACCACAGAAACGTTATTGCATCATTTTCCAGGCGTTAATTTTAACAGGTTATTGCTGCTCGGAACACATTGAACCGATATCTAAAGACTGACTTTTCAAATAAAATTGTGCAAAAGGATTTGCCTCACTATGCGGCACGGGGAGAACAAAATGGTTCTGCAAATATCCAAATTAACATCCGAAAGATAGTGAACTTAAGCATGAATATTCATACTGTGACTTGCATATGCTTGTGGTGTTTGATGTGGACATACATTGGGTGTGGATGCAGGCAAAGCAAGGAGGAGTGCTGTGTATATGTGGTTTCAACTAAATTACCTTTCTAAAACAGATTCCCATTGTCAAGGCGATGCAGACGCACACATGTGAGTTTCCCAAATCCGCAAAATGCTCTTTCGCTCTCAACAGGACCTGTACACCCTGTGACACCTGCAGATTCACCGTGCAGGAATGCAGGGAGGCACACAAAACAACAGAAACGGAGTAAATTAATTAAGGTGTAGTGAAGTACACTTGAGCCGAGATCCGAATAATCCCTTAGCGGACAGGTGAATGCCCCTCCTTCAATCACTCCCTCGATGTACCCTGCATTTACTGCAAATGATATGATGCTTTATTTAGCAGTTTACATTAATTTTATTAAGTATTGAAAGCTCTGTACAAACTAGTTTTTAAAAATAATTTTTATTGACTTGTTCAGCCAATACCTTTAACCAGAATGAACAGAACTTTATCCCAATTAAAAATACCATGCTGGAGACAGGATGACTCCTGGGTTTTGCATCTGCAATATTAAGTTCGACAGTGTACTTAACTAGTATGCCACCTGCTGCCCAAACTCATGCACACTCCAAAAAAACAAAAAACATTTACAAGTCCAAATGTCTGCGCTCACGCTGCAGATGCGAGGTAGTTAGCCTTAATTGCTCCAGTAAAAATTATGCTGCTTTTGCTATTATGCTGCGGGAAATAATTGCTTAAGTTATTGTAATTAGTTTAGTGCACAAACCTAATATTGCAATTGACTCTGGAGAACAGCATCAGCTAAATATATACATAATAATTACTATTATTATCTAGATAATTTATATTTATATATTAATAATTATATATTTTGTAATTATTTTTTAGTAGTTGCACATCTCCATTCCCATTTCTTCGGAAATAATTGAAATATCCTTAAAATGACTGAAAAAAAAGACTGGAAAAGCTTCTGGAAATGCAACTATTCTGCAGTAGATATTAATACGCAAGAACCCAAAGAGATTTCCATGGTGTTTAACAGCAGCTTTGTTTGCAACAAATCAGAAAAACAATTTTAATCTGATCACGGGAAACTAATTGACTTGACAGTCCGGGTTCACAGGAGGCCTGAGGCTTCTGCATTTTGCATGCCCCCTGCTGCAGAACCCTGGGCAAACATTCTTTCCATACCAGCATAATGCTTCCCCCCCAGTCACAACAAACCATCCTCATCATTAACTCACTCTTGTTCTGCTTTCTGCTGCAGTCATACACAAAAAGTAATGCTGTTGTCATCTCTCAAGTGTTTCATGGTGGTAATGTCCAGCCTATGTGAAGACTCAGTAGAAACCAGGGTTATACATTAAGGGCAGTGTCCAGTGCCATACAAGTTTCCCATTGAAACTGCCCTGAGTGCTATATTCAGGCCACCAGCTGAGTTCTGCAGAGGCAGCATTTATCTTTCAATACCAAAACCAATACAAATTATTCATGGTAAAACTAGCCACATTGGATCAAGTTCATGATTTCTTACATGCAAATTCATTGCACCACTGCATGGTTCATACACTTGGCTACTGAAAACATTTTAGGGAAAAAAAATTGAAATTTGCATAAATTACCCAATGCAATTTATATGCAATGTAACACATGACTGCAGAAGCTATAGTCTGGGTTAGGTCAAGACCCATATTCCCTTCAACAGCATGAAATCCCTGAAACAGGGGCACCCCACTGAGGGGGTGTGACAGCACACAGGCGCTTACATCTGGCTGAGCGACCAGGCGCAGACAACGGCTGACCTTCCGCATTCCAGGTGTCTGGTTTTGTGCAGGATCCAGACCCAGCCGTGCTACCGAACCAATACAGATTTTTTCCTGCACCAGGAGACAATAATTAACTTTCCTGCATCACTGCTTGTCCTGCTCGACAATAAAACTAAAATCTGGAAGGAAAAAAAAAAAACGGACGGTGCCTTTTTATTTTTTCTCCGGCATACCACACATTTTTCACAAGGGAAATTTTGAAAACATCATGGGTTGGGACTTCCCGCTTCTGAAACACAAAGGAGGGGGGAAAAAGGAGGGAATGAGGATGATCTAATGAGAGAATTAGCATTCAGCATGTTCATCAATGCTGAGTGGGTGGAGGGAATGAAATCACCAGAAGTCTCCTGATCTCCCCATATAAGGATGCAGGGGGACAAAGCTCCTCTCCAGTCCTGCAGTTAAGAGGCCCAGACTCTGTCACTCCATCACCTGACTGCTCTCTGCCCGGGCAATGACATCAGCCCACAGTATGTAGGATGATGACCTCACTGCCAGCGTGTGCCTTTTACCCACACACAGTCACTGATCAGCCAGAGCTGTGGCTGTGATTCTAGGGGGGAAAAAAATCATCTGCTAGGGTAGTGCCTTCCTGCAAGGGGGGTCTGTGTGACAGTAGTTAACACATGCCTAGTGCATGACCAGAAGCAGTCCTGCCAGACAGCATTGTTTCCAAACCTGCTGCACCACTCATCCTGTTGTTGGTTGCAAAGAATTCACCAGAAACACTCATTGGGGATGAACGAAAGAAGTCCCAAGCAGCTCAATTTGCATTTCATGCAAAGGTGTGACCTCTGAAACTTAGAAACCAGTCCGGGTTTTACATTCCGAGACCAAAAAGCAACATCCTGTAAGCAGTGCACTGGAATGAAAGTTAATTTTTATGTAACAATACTACGAAGCTATAAATCATCGGACTCAAAAGCAAGGCCAAGTGTTCCTGTTCCAAATATAGTACCAAGCATAAAAGCAGAGTGTTCCTAATAGCGCTAGCTCATGCAAAATTAATTCTGTGGAACAGAAGCAAGTCTGGTGCCAGATGAGTGTCAGTACAAAACGCCATCTGTGCATGGTTCACAGGCTCATCTCCACCGCAGTGGCAAGAAGGCCATGCACAGCCACCCTGTCTAGAGCAAACTCTTCCACAGGAGACCGACGTCAGGTTCACGCCAGCGTGGCGCAGCCTGGAGGCCGAACGGTAGCGTGTACGAGACACAAATGCCGAGGTGAGCTGCCCGGAGGTCCTTGGGATCAATGCTTCCCTTTCAGGGTTCAGAGGAACGCCGGAGAGCTGGTCAGACCGTGTTTCAGATACAAGCACAACTGTGGGCCAGGTGCCAAACTGCTGCAGCAGTGTTACAAAACTTACAGCCATTGTGCTGCCCCCCCACCCAACTCAATCCCCCTTATATCCACTCAATACGTCTATTCATACACCAGCCCTGAAAAATGCACATATATTTTTACACAAGTAACAATCTCTGCACTAGGCTGTGCGCACACAGAGCCCTGCTTTTGTACAGCATAGACAAAGTATTCTTTTTCAGGACTTTGAGTAGCCGGGCTGCTTGTGAATAATTGTTCATATGATTAATATTGAATTTGTTAAGGTGAAGGAACGTGGGATAGTCTCTTCTTAGTTCGCTGGAAGGCGAAGCTGGAATTTAATGTGAACTGAATGTTAAATGGTCATTCTAAAAACTTCCTTGTGCTTGTTTTCCTTGCTCCATGGAACCCAGTGCTGGAGACTGTTTCACTGAGAGGTAAACAGGCCCAGTTGAAAAAGAAGAGAAAATGTAAATAAACTTGGAGTCCTGCAGCTTTTAATAACCGCCAAATGCAATTATGGAGAGAATTGTTGGCGTCCTTCAAGATAAGTATTTAAAAAAAAAAAAAAGACAGTACTGCAAACAAACGGTCAGTTTCCAAGACAACTAGACAATGAGACTTTTTTTGTGCAATAAATAACCACATCTGTAGTACGATAAATAACCTATCTACAAAAACAAAAAAAAGAGGGTATCATAATTTGCGTTCAAAAAAGGCACAGCTTTGTAACAGGTACCTTATTTCTACAAGCACTATGACTTCAAATGCATTTACATTTATTCATTTAGCTAATGCTTTTCTCCAAAGTGACTTACAGTGTTAAGGTTACAATTATTTACCCATTTATAGAGCTAGGTATCTTTACTGAAGCAATTTAGGGTAAACACCTTACTCAAGGGTACTACGGCCAGAGGTGGGAATCAAATCTGCGACCTTTGGATCCAAAGGCAGTAGCTCTACCCACTACGCAACCAGCTGTCCGGTAGCGGAGTGGTTGCATATTGGGATATAAAACTAAAGAAGACCATTCCCTCAGCACCTTCAACTCCGCCCCCCCACCATTTCTCTCAAGGAAACAAAGGTACACAGAAATGACCCAAGTACCAACAGCACCAAGTCTCCCATGGCTCTCAACAGCAGCTTCACTGTTTGGGAATTATGGGAAATGGAATGAAGAAAAGAAAAGAATACACTTAGCGGACATGTGGTTTGACTTCAGTGCTGCATCCTGTCTCAGACACAGATGGACACAAAAAAGATGTGCAACAGCGAATCTCTCCTAATAAGGGTGGGAAGAGACAGAGGCTGGAGTTCACTTCAACAATGCACCAAGAGTAGACAGTGCCTTTCCCATTAACACACCACAAGTACACACCTGTGTGTTGCAATGGTAAACACTATGCTTTATTATACAAGAGTCTTACAAGAGGCCAAAGGTCACCCCATGACTGTGAGCAACAAAATGAGGTCATGCAGCAAAGGAATGTCGCTTCTCGGTGATCATGTGAACAGACCTTGATGGAGGAGATGTGAATAGAATCAAACCATTTCTTTTTCTTACTCCGATCTGCAGAGCTTCCTGCTGCGAGGAAATCATGTCACAGGATTAATTAATTAATGTCACAATGCAGTCTGAGAGAAACGCTGCCCGGTCTGCAAAGTTGTTAAAAGCCACCTGGCATCTGCCTGACTAAATGCTTGCAAAGCAAAAGGTTGAGAAGATCCTGTGATAAACTGTTTCAGCTTTTGTGAAGAAGCAATGCATGTGAAGGTATTTTCAGTTCTTCTTGTAAATGCCCAAGGAACTGACCCAGTTGACAGTGTGAGGAAGTCCTTATGAACTTCTTCTGAAGTGGTATGAGGAAGATCTTTGGGAAACTGGCAATTACAGCATAATATAAACCCAACCTTTATTAAATTCACAGCATCAATCCAACCAAAACCAACAAAGGGTGCAAAGGTTCAATTCGAGGAAACTGGTTTAGGCTGAATTTACCCTAGGCAAACTGAGCTGTCGCCTACATGTGTCAATACTTTAAATACAGAAATATTCAGAAACTGCATCAGTTAGCTGATAAGTTAAGGCATAAGGAAATATGGAAATTTGTATTATGCTGTTATTGCAAGAACTGTCTTTCCTAAGTTCATTTTCATTAACACATTTTAACAGTGAATATGGTTACCTTTTCTCTCTTATAACAAAATAAATATATAAAACTACAGGGGACCGTGCAGAGTTTACATAACTGTTTTACAGAACAGAAGTCACACTTGATCAGTAATACTGACCATGTCACATAGTTATTAAATGACATCCTAACACATGAATTTTACTGCATCTGGTCACACTCCTATCACTTCAATCTGACCACAATTTCCAAATGATACACCTGATACTTCACAGTGGTAAACCAACTTAACGTTTAGCAGTCATGTGGTCAGCTGAGAACTGCTCGATGGGGCAACAAAGCAAAAAAAAAAAAAAAAACCTTAATATAAAGACTTGTAAACAGGCATCAGTGTAAAACAGAAAGCTCAAGACTGTGGATACAAAGAGAAAAATATGTTGAAGAATTTTGTTACCGAAATGGACATACTCAACAGTATGAGTACAAGCTTCCATTTGCCACTTACATTCTGCACTATACCAACAACCACACCATCAAAAATTAGAGGGGGACAATAGCATCCATACAACGTAGGCACCAGAAACTGTACTGCGTGCTTGTTCATGTTAGTGAAAGGAGTAAAAAAAAAAAAAAATGAAAGACTTCTGCATTTTCACTGGCTCAGTAAAAAGTGTCCCACCCCAAGACAGGCTGGCCACATCCAACACTGCCCTGGCCCACCCGCCGGCACTGAGGCCACAACACGTTTACCGCTAAGGGCTGGGGGAAGCTACAATGGGAAGCAGTCATGACTTTATCTTCAACTGAATTACTTGAACTGAATTCCAATAAAAAGTTTACATGCATTTTGGAAGTGTGCTGAACAGATTCTGAAGCAAACTTCAAATGTGAGTTCATGGCCCGATTTGAAGTTCTAAGTATCTCGGCATGAGAACGGTGACTCAGTGGCAGACTGTGTGCCCGACAGAAAAACTAAGTGCCGAAGATCGACCGAGAAAGTCGACAGACTCTGATTCAGATATGAAAAGGCCCACAGTACTTGAATAACTATCATGCACCTGATTGAAAATTCATACTTTTTCGCGTTAGTGAACTACTGAGTCGTGCATGGTTTGATTGTTTTTCAGCAACTTCAGATGCAGCGGTTACTGCGCACGGCCGCAGGTGTAAAAGCTCCCGGACCTGCGATTGTGGATACTCGCATCGGGAGCCTGCTGCTGCAGTATCATCCCAAAGCCATCCTCTATCTCATGCTTTTGCTTGACCGGGTCTGAGTCAGCAGCAGGCTTGCGTAGACACCTGCCCATCGCCTTCAGCTCACAGGCAGTGCTCCATACGAGAGCAGGCCTGCATGCACGCCGATAACATCAGCAGCGCATGTTCAGAGAGAGACGAAGACCTGTAGCGTACGGCGTCTCCCGGGGAGACCGCAGACATCGCCTTCTGGTATCGCTAAGCAGGAGGCTGTGGCGTATTCATAACAAGGTCTTTCCAGCGCTGGGGCTAAGGAGACGGAACAATGGGGGTGTTAGACCACAACTGAATCTTCATACCTGAGCATGTCACAGATGCATGTGCATCAGACTGTGAGAAAACTTTAGTTTTGTTTCAGTCTGTGTAGGTTAGAAGGTTCGGTTGTGAGGTTACCCTCTCTGCCTGAACCTGTTAGTGATCTGGTGGTTCAGAATGCTGTTGTCTGCAAAAAAGGGAGGATTCGACACGTCGCGCTCCTGTTCGTCACCACACACGTTTGTTACTTCATTTAGCAGACAGCTTTCTCCAAAGCTACTTCCAATGAACCCTATGTTATCAGCCCACACACCTCATTCACCAAGGTGCCTTACACTGCTAGATACACTACTTGCACTGGGTCACTCATCCATACATCAGTGGAACACACTCTCTCCGTCACTCACACACTATGGGGGAACCTGAACAGCACGTCTTTGGATTGTGGAAGGAAACCAGAGCACCCAGAGGAAACCCACGCAGACACGGAGAGAACATGAAAACTCCACACAGACTGAGCGGGGATCGAACCCATGTCTTCTCGCACCACTCAGGCGCTGTAAGACTGCAGCACCACTCACTGTGGCACACACGCACGGGTTCAATGGGTCCTGTGCCACAAGGACATGCTGTTGACCAACATGGTTTGGCATGTTGCTGGGAGTATTCTAACCATGCAGGGGGGTGACACAATGGATGAGACCCCTTTACACTCTATCCCATTCACACCTGAATCTGCATTGTCTCACATAGGACCTGGTGAAAGGAAGAAAACCCTTCTCAATGGACTATTCCCCCAACTGAGCAGCTGGAATTGCTGCAAAGGACAAACACAAGAGGGATGGGAAGAGACAAAGTCTTCTTCAGCCTAATCATGTAGGGGGAAAGGCTAGATGATGCTCAGGGAGAGTCAGGGCACCATGGAATGTAGACAAGAGATCAAGCGGTGAGATGAAAATATCTAATGGATGTTAAGGGGAGGACTTCTCTGCGGTTTTTCCAGTGCTGCAAACCACCACAGAAAAGCTCTGCTCCTGGGACAAGGGTGCTTTGATGAGCCAAAGGCGAGGCATTTCAAAGCAGGCATTAGCGGAGCGGAATGTGGAGAGCGTGGACGGCATGCGAGGCATCCAGCTGCTGTAGAGGATTCCATGCGCCACCGCATCAAGGGACTGGCCGCGCCCGGGCTCTCTGCAAACCCGCATTTCCCGGGCGACGGCCCGGCTCCCGAGTCCAGCTCTAGTAGCGGGCAGGGCGCCGGAGGTGAGCTCAGGAGGGCAGTTTTCAGCAGTTCAAACCGTTGTGTCATCGTATCATGTGTCGAGGAGTCCGGCCCGGCAAAATAACACGCATACTGCGAGAGCCCACATGAAAGGCAGCAATGCAAAATATGCCCCCCTGGCCTCTCGCAGCACAGCAGCTGTGTTTACGTTGCGTTCCTCTCCAACAAATTTGACAGTTTATGCTGCTGAAAGATCTAGTTATGCAGCCTGAGCTGCTAAGCATACATGGGACATTGCATGCTTTTCAGAGCTCTTAAAGCTAATAGCCTAAATGAAGGATGGAGCTTTTTGCCCAGGGCTGTCAGTCTGGGACCTGCTAGCAGGCCTCCTGTTTAGGTATCTTTGGCATCCTGTCTTGTGAACGGGAATTTGTGACTTCTTCCGTGATTTGCATCTCGGTTTCAGGGTCACGAGCGGACCTCTACGACGCTTTTCGCCTTTGCACAAATGCTTCCTGCTCCTATACGCGTTAGCTACTTGCACCGCGCGCATTTACTGCAGTGTACGTAGCGCAGGGGTTGTTGCTTATTGCAGCAACAGCGGTGAACTTACAACACAAGAACGAATTAGACAGCATGAAATGTAAAAAAAAAAAAAAAACAAACTCAGTACTGGAAGTTCTGTTCCCGCCAATGATGTGATGATGAAGAGGCAGAAATGCGAGCGCACACACACACACACACACACCGGCTGAAACCGCTTGTCCCATACGGGGTCGCAGGGAGCCGGAGCCTAACCCGGCAGCACAGGGCATAGGGCTAAGGGGGGAGGGGACACACCCAGGATGGGACGCCAGTCCATCGCAGGGCACCCCAAACGGGACTCAAACCCCAGACCCACCAGAGAGCAAGACCCGGTCAAACCCACTGCGCCACCGCACCCCCCGAGGCAGAAACGGTGCTTTTCTAATAAACACACTGTTGGCACACACTGTATGTTGCAATGGAAAACACCAGAAGTTACTCGATCCGAAGGGGGATCTTCTGATGAATTTCGATGGTGCAGATCTTCACGCAACGTATGTCAAAGGCTGCAGCATTTTCTTTACAAACTCCCGTATTTTTGGATTTTAGGATATTGTATAACTTCACGTACGAAGAATAAAAGCAAGTCGTCATTGCCTGATCGCTGAATGAAAGTTTTTCGGCTTTATAGAAAAGAAGTAACGTTGCAGGTAGTACTAGGATTAGTTAACTGTACAATTAGCCTTATTAGACACAGGTTTCTGTTGGCCCAAGCTGATACTCTCCTGGAGAATCTGAACACCATCTCCCGCAGGCAAAAACTGTACACTGCAGTCCCAAACAAAGAATGTTTTTTTTTTTTTTTTTATAAAAATACTGTTCTACTAAGTTTATATAAGCGACATCTGAAAACAAGAAAACGAAGAAACGCAGCCAGGGCAGGCAATGTGATCGGCTCTGACCTATTTCGGAAAGGAAGAAGTAGGCCACGGGAGACGGCAGGGAGTCCGGCACCTAGGCAGGCAGAGCCAGCAGGTGGCCAGGTGTTCTTCCATAGGTCAGGGGGCCAGTGGGCCAGTGGGGTAATTACGTGTTCCTGCAAAGGGCCGGGTTACCACCTTGCTGAGACTGAATGGATGAATCGCCCCGTCTTTCAAAAGAGAAGGTATTTTGGAAACCGCTTACGTTTTTAACGGACGCGGCCCGTTTACGAAACAGGAAAAGGCTTTTGCCTTATTTATAAGAAAGAGGCCAATTCATAATGCTTTCAAGTAGTCCACGTGCACACCAGTTATGCATGTGGGTTTTGAAAAATTGTTAGAAGACCACTTTCCTCATGAGAACAATGGAGCGAAGGGGTTTCCAGCAGAGATGTAAATTATCTACAGTTCCACACAAAATACAAGATATTAACTGCTTAGTCTATTAAAACACTGTAATCTTTGTTTTACACACAGTGGACTAGACGTTACCAACAGCACAGATACATCTACATTTTTACTTAGCAGATGCTTTTCTCCAAAGCGACTTCCAATGAACTCTATGTAGTGTTATCAGCCCACACACCTTATTCACCATGGTGACTTACACTGCTAGATACACTACTTACGCTGGGTAACTCATCCATAGTCCAGTGAAACACATTTTCTTTCTGTCACTCACACACACACACACATTATGGGTGTCTGTAGCATCACTCATCCACCTGAACACCATGTCTTTGGACTGCGGGAGGAATCAGGAGCACCCAGAGCAAAGTGGGGACAACATGCAAATTACACACATACTGAGCAGGGATTGTACCCACGTGCTCTTGTACCACCCAGGAGCTGTGCCACTGTGCTGACAGAGTGTCAGTCAAAACTTTGAGCACACCTGGGGAAATTAGACAATACTTGCATGGGAGAAACAGGACAGGGGAGTGAAAGGAAAGAAGTCCACAAGTGTTTGACATCTCTGGGAACTGCTGCAGAAGAGTTGGAAAGACTTGGGCTCATTTCCTGATTAAACATGTCAACCAAATGCCTCCTGATCAAAAACTGGTTTCCCAAATGCATACCCACACTTTTATTCTTTTAGCTGACGCTTTTCTCCAAAGCAACTCACAGTGTTAAGGGCACAATTATTACATCTTTACAATCATTTACCCATTTATACACCTGGGTAATTTTACTGGAGCAATTTAGGGTGAATACCTTGCTCAAGGGTACTATAGCCAGAGGTGGGGATCAAACCTGTGACCTTTGGGCCCCAAGGCAGTAGCTCTAACCACTATGCTACCAACTGTCGCTTTTCATTGAGACTATCTCCATGGTGATTTCAGAAAATAAATTCAGCATAATGTTGGCTCTCCATTTTGTTTATTTGCAATTTCCTTAAAAAAAGTACCAGCAACCTTTGACTGCAGTTGTTTGTGATGAGACCCATGGCGAGTTTCCCAGTTTCACCAAGTTCATTGTTCATAGCCCCCCCCCAGTATGTGTGGGGCTGGCTGGAGTCCCACCACAGGATGATGTAAGGTAAGGGCAATGAAAAGAGTGTGCCCTGGGTGCAGCAAGTGAAAAGAAATACTCTTTCACACACTGGGACAATCTGGCTGTAACCTGAAAGAACAAGACTAACATGGATACATTCAGGTATCGGAGAAATACGAACGATCGCTGTGTCTGTGCACTACAATGCTCAGCGTTCAGTTTTGCGCAGATTTTACACTGTTTGTCGTATTTCTGTTCCGGATCCGCGCGCACACACACAGTGTTGTTCAGTTTAGCTCTGTTTAACCCCTTCACTTTTCAGCGGTCAAACCTCTGAGTGCACACAAACACAAACCCCCCATTTTCCCCCAGTTTCTCTCGCTACTTTAAAAGAGTTTTGCTTTGCCATTCCGAATAACCGATGAGATCTGCAGCGTCGCCAGTTCCTGCTCTCGGTGACCTCCATTTTTCAGTGTCGGAGCTCCCCAAATGGGTAAAGGGTCTCAGGAGAGTCAATCCAAGTGCTCAGAGGGCTCATTTCCTGAGCAGCCACCGACAACGGTCACGACCAAAGGTCCCCAACCCCCACTTTCCCCACTGCTTCAGCCAACCTGCTGCTGGAGAAGGACTCGTGACTGGCGTCGGCACGCTGGTGTCCGACTGACAGAGATATGGGCAAAGGCCCTGAACAACATGCTGGGATGATCTCCCTCGTGCGCGAGCGCATTGGCCTAAGAGCAGGGCCACAACCACGGTCACAGGTTAGACATGGGACTCATGACCAAAAGATCACAGGTCAGATTCAGGGCTGGAAAATGAAATGTTGCTTTCTGTTGTGCAAAGCAGTAGCGACAGCTGTACGTTTATATGGGCCAGCAGCAAAACTAAAATGCAGAGTAAACACCGAAATCTGACTGCCTTGCAGTATTCTGCATCGCGGACCAGACAGCTGCGGGTTTGCATCCTGGATGGGACAGCACCTTGATCGGTATAAACAGCGCATCGTGCTAAAGAGGGGGGGAAAAAAAAAATCTGACTTAAACCGGGTTATGGAGTATAGAGTGCAGAAGCTATAAGTTTCACAACTCGGCCTAAATTAATTGATAAGTAAATGAAGAACGGCGATAAATGACACCAGGCCTCTTGTGTGAAAGTGCAATTAGCGGAGCTCCTGTAACAAACCTTGCATTGCGCCTCTTTCCGTCTCTCTGTCCTCCAGCCACCTGGAAGTGAGCGCACTCTGTCCTTGCCTCAGAGGGGAATGAAACAAAAGGAAGCTGTCCCCCCCACCACTTCTTCAATGACGAAACCCCAAACAGGTGTCACGCCCCCTTACAGGAGGGGAAGTGGCATAACTGGGCCCACAATCCAACCAGGAACTGTCCTCCATGTTCTCCACAATTCCTCTTTGTTTCCAAATCTGTTCACGGGACTCCCAGCACCTCACAAAGTTGGTTGGAGCTGGCAAAACTATCGTGGCCCCCACCCTCCTGAACCCAGACTGCTTTCGTTCCCTGATAGGGCACATCTTTTACGCCTGCTCCCCCCACCCGAATCTGGCTATTGTAGATAAGCTCACTTTAAGTGCAACAATTGGTGCCCCTAATGCATCCCCGCTCCATGCTAGAGCTTAATGGACAATAAGGGCCGAGAGGCCTCAAGAGATGGGCAGGAATGGGCAGCGAGGACTTGGGTTCCGCATGGATACCGTGATTTCCCCAAAACAAATTTTCTTTGCAGACATTACATCTTCTTTTTCTTGCTTTGGTTCAGAAGCCTGCAGGGTCGCACAGGGGCTCAAGTAGACGCATACGGCCCAAAAGAAACAGAACGAGAAGTGCCGTGTTACACAAAAAAAAAAAATACACAAATAAATCTTTCGAGATCACAAGGACATCGCTTTGGTGGAGATACAGCGGGAAATCTGACACGACACCGCGGTTCACAGACTTTTCTGCGGTCAACCGCTAATTAACCACAAGAATAGGCGGCAGCCTGACAGATCCTTTCCGCTGAGGGCTCCCTTCACAGACGCCACCAGAGAGATGCAAGCATTTCAAACGCCATCTGCACTTAAGACCTCTTTGACCAGCCACGCTGTCTAAGGTGTCGGAGCGCCGTCGGATTTCATCAAACAAGACGAGAGCATATGGAAGCCCCCGTCGATCAGCTGCTCTCCCTTCGCCTTGTCCGAGCTCGCTTTTCTACGCAGCTGAGAGGCTTAGAAGAACCCGGAGCTGCTGAAGTTCAAAGGAGCCGACAGTGCAAGACGTGTGAGGTATAAAGCGCTCGGGCTCCACATATGCCTGACTCATGCTAACCAAACACAGTTTAAATGCATGGCTTTGCAGGACATTAAAATGGTAAACCAACAAGGCCACTGTGCATAATGGGCTTTGGGTTAGTGTACATAAAGAAGATCGGGGGGGGGGGGGGGGGGGGGGGGGGGGTGACACACGTCAGCCGCTTGCAGCGCACATGTTCAACACCTGCACAGTTTCGGTGTGGCCAAGCAAACAGGGTGATGGCAGTCTGGAGCGCAAGCGGCTGGGGCCGGGGCCTGCTCCGCAAAGGGTCATTTCCATGACGGTGCCGTTGCTGGTATTTACAGAGTGCGTATTCTTCTGCCATCTGTGCAGGCCAACTGGGGGGGAGGGGAGGCGCTAGGGGGCTCTATTAGTCCACGCTTTGCACACCTGTCGAACGGGAGAAAGAGCCATTGTCGGACACCTGCAAGACCGGCTCGGCAGCGGTTAAGACTCACTCCCGTGCCCACGGAGCAATTACGGGGGATGAGCGCACAATGGACACCCAGGGGCGTGTAATTTATTGGTGACGGAGAACGCAATCGGGCACCTGCTCTCTGGAGCGTGAGGCCTTTGTCCCGCAACGCGTCAGTGTCCCGCAAACCGAAGAAGCCTTGACCACAGTAACTGAGGAAACTGTAGAAACCTGCAATGTTTTGCTTTGCGAGCAGGAAGGAAAGGGGTAGAACAACTACAACCGTACACAGGTGACATGGACGCAAACATGTTGCGACTTGTTTAGTGCTGGCGAAAGCATGAGTTTTGCGCGAGTGCTGACTGCACAGCTGCTGTACAGGAGCGACACCTTGTGGCGGAACTGCACGAGGCATGTAGACCGCCGTTAAACTCGTTCAAGGTAAAACCGCGGTAAATTCCTTCGGCAGCACCGAAGTTGGGTTACATTTGAGGCATTGAGTCTGGGGTTTTAAAAATAGGCACGATATCTCGTAAATGTACATTTCATCTCATATTACTTTGCTCAGAAAAACAATGTGGCATGTGGACAGTTACATACATACCTGGGAAACGCGTAGTTACTTAATAAAACATTTACAAGTTCAAAAATGTCCACACACCAGGCGTTTGTGATTAAAAACAGCACGTCTTAGTTTTATGCAGAAGCAGCTCCATAAAATTACCGCTTGCTGTCACTTAAGGAAATCAATTTCACACAGAAACAACAACTTGTTCCTGAACTTTGGTATTGTTGGGAACGAAGCTGATGGCCTCGCAGTATTTTTAAATACCTTCGAAATGAGACAGTAGCTTGTATCTGAGGCGCTAACTCACTATAAACACCACCGTTTTCACATCAGCATCATCTAGCCACCGGCACATTCCGCCGTGGTGTGGTAAGAAGCGCTACTGGGCATCTTTTCTACCAGTTGCCCTCAGGAAACACAATGGATCTTCCTCCTGACGTGGCCCCATCGCCCCAGACACAACTTAAGCCAGGACAGCTTTTCAGGCGTTAATTCCAGTTAATGATATACCCTACCTGCTAACTTATATTTAACTTAGATATAGATTTTAGTTAAATAATCTAAGTATGAAGTTTAAAACAAATCACTTTATATGTCTTCTAATATTACTTAACTTATGACACATTGCAAAAGGTTCACTTCTGGAATGCAGGCCCAAGAAGTGGGAAATGTCACTTCTGTAACGGGCAAAACCTTACTATCCTGTTACGAAAGCACCGGTGGTGGTTGCAGAATTAACATTTCTGAAACTGCATAGGCAAAAAGAAGCATTTTCTCCTCCCCACCTAATTTATATTTGCATTGATCAGACAGTTGCGTTTCCTTACCAAAGTTCGCTAAATCAATCATATTTTTATTCATTTCTCTGCATTCCTTATTTTGACTGGTATCTAATAAATGCCTGAGGGAGCTACAAAGTCCTACAGTATCCTCTAATGAAAGTCATATTTTTCCTCTTGGCCCTGTGAATTTATACCGTTCATCTTCCCTTCCCAGTACCCTTTACAACACAACTGGCCTTGACAACAAATTAAAAAAGCTGTTCTTCTTGCAGGTTAGATTAATAGAATATTCATAGAATACTGCAGTAAAAGCAAATATTGTGCTCTACATATACTTTGCAAAATGTTTATTCTTCCTTCGACATACACAAAAGTCCAAAAACAGTTGAACAGTTAAGATGTGGATGTAAACAAGAGCACTGGTTCTGTTGGTCCAACAATTAAAACTGGCTTTCTGTGTTTCGACAAACCGACCTCGAGCCAAAGTGGCACAGCCGCACAGGATTTACATCTCTCGCAATGCATGTCACTAAAGATGTATGTCTAAAGGACGGCACTGACACAGCCACGTGAGATGCTGTGTGAATATTTTTGTCCCCATTTGCTTCTGGGACACACCGAGCAAGCCTACTGAACTGTAACTGACTGTATTAATTCCATAAATCCTGCACACACTAATTTCCTTTCAAAATTTAAGCCAAGCCTGTGTTCTGCTCCTCAGCAATCAAGGTTATTTGGCTATTTATACACCAGTGTTTTCCTGGTTCTATTTAAAGCAACATGTGCTTGTTCTTCTCAGTGAATACACAAATACACTCCAGATAACACCACCTGTTTGTCCTGCAGGTGAAACTGCAGGTAACTGCACAGTCATCACTGTGCTGGTACCATCTGTGTGCTAATACCACAACTACTGGAGAGGTCTTTCAACACCTGCATGCCCCTTTGACTGCCATTATGACTTTCATTCCACAAAGCACATGCTTTTTCCAGAAGCAGCCATCAGTTCCCAAACATTTGGGTACAAAATGAGAGAGGGACTCAGCTCTCTAAATACATTAAGCTGAAGGTATTCATTGTGGCTAATGGGCTGGCTCCGTCAAAGTGGTATGAAGAAAACATAGATTACCATGAAAGTATTCTCAGAAAAACTGTGCTTTAAGAAAACCAGAAATTCTGAAAACACAACTGCTGTCAGTTTTGTGAAGATTCCTCCCGGTAGTGTTAATTCTTGATGGACTCTACTGTCACGATTGAGCTCTGCAGTGTTCACTCACGAAAGGTTGAGATCTGCTGACCTGACTTTCTGAGAGGGACCAGATTCATAGGTAGGTCAGTCATTACTGGACTAACACTGTCACCCAAGGCCATGAGAAGGGCTACGCATATTTTCTGAACTGCAAAAACTGAGATATAAATGGTCACAAGCTCATTATCATCATGCAGACTATAATCAGTTCTCAGCTGTATTCTCAGTTAACGCTTATTTTTTCCAAATTATGTCTTTCATCCAATAAACAGCTAAATCAAGGCTAATTAATTAATTTACAAAATTTATCAGTTACAAAAACCAGGGTACCCAATAGGTCTCCACCACATGCCTATGAAGCACTTGAACGGCCAAAATCATAGACTGCAATGTGACATAGTCGCCACAAGATGGCAGCAGAAGTATGAAATACCACCCTTTCGGGCTCCATGAGCAGGCAGTCAGGTAACATAAAGTGGTATGTTGATATTTTACATCTTCTAATAACTTGGAAGAAAGACCTTGGCTGTCGTATGTTTCTAAAAACAGCCTTGCCTTTAAAGGAAAAATTAATTTGCAGATGTTTATATAAAACAATCAATCTTAAGAAACAACTAACTTCACAGAAATATAATTGAGCCATGTGTTTTTTTTATTCAAAATATGATCAAGTTTAAAATTAATGTAATATTCCAATGAAAAAAATTTTTTTTTTTCATTCATTTACATTCGCATCTTTCACGTGAAATGCAAAAATAAATGACTGAGTTTGCTCAAGCCACAGAAGTGCACTTACCTCCAGTCTAGTCCTCAGTGAACCACGGAGGAGAAGAGCACAATACCTGGTCGACCTGAAAAGAAAGAAATGTAGTGAAATATTCAGAATTTACAAAATTCGTTAACATTATAATACACACACACACATTTTCTGAACCGCTTGTCCCATACGGGGCCACAGGGAAGCGGAGCCTACCCGGCAACACAGGGCGTAAGGCCAGAGGGGGAGGGGACACACCCAGGATGGGATGCCAGTCCGCTGCAAGGCACCCAAAGCGGGACTCGAACCCCAGACCCACCAGAGAGGAGGACCCAGTCCAACCCGCTGCGCCACCGCGCCCCCCATTATTATATAAACAGTATAAAAGGGAAAAGACATGTCATGTGCCAATTCAGAATATAACTACTATATGGAAAACCTTTAAACCTTTTAATTTTTTAAAGGCAACAACACATGTTAATCATTTGTGACTTGGTCCTGAATGCTATGAGCAGCATTACAGTCAGTCCTGTATGATATATATACGTATGTGATATATGACATACAGTACGTACTGTACTTCCTTTACAATTCTGCTACACACCAGCAGGGGGCGGAAAAGGGTGAAACATCATCACAGTGAGGGGGGGAAAAAAAAAGAAAAAAAAAAAAAAAAGGCCCAGCCCATGAAAAAGGCCATGTTCAAGCAATGGAAATATACTGAGCATTGTGAGGTTGGCACAGTCCCTTTTCTTGAGATTCCATGTGGCTTTTTTAAAAGTACAGTCCCCCATTGCCTTCCAATACAAGCCAACCCTCTCCACATTCCTGCAAAACCAGTCAGCCCAGTTAGCCACACACAAGTCTAGACACAACATGAGTTTGCTCAACTGACAGGCTCTGACCAAGACGGGATTGAATGACACCTTCGCAGTGACCCAGAAAACAGGGTAGGACCGTGGGCATCCCTGTCAACCACACGAGGTCTACCCACAGTCTGTCGGGTCCCTGATCGAAAACCACAGCGGTCGATGACGCGATCAATACAGTATGCCCTGTCACCGGGAGAACTAAGCATGTCCAAATATTTACTCACAAAAGGGTTAAACTAAAAACCTCTGGTGGTCTGCATTCTCAATCGACAGGGGTTGGTCAACCATATGGAGATAAAAGAATGTAAAAAACCAAAAACGGCCCAAGAAAACATCACATCCTAAACCACACGGTCAATGAAAAATGCTTTGTATAAGAGGTAGGAGTCTGGCTTTTGGTGTAATTCTTGGGGGCCACATCCCAGCTGTGAAAGACAACGTGTTTATGGAGAGACCACAGATTTCTCAGAGGGCACATGTAGGGAACTCCAGCACACCTACCATTTTATGAGCATACCATGGTAACTCATACCAGGAATGTTGTGATTAGCCAGTGATCCAAGCTTTAGCCCAAATTTGACGTGAGAGGCAGGACTGAAATTTAGGACACTTCGCCAAATCCACCACTCAGACACTGACCAATGAGAGCGCAGCACACAGTTACAGCGACTGCACGAAGGCCTGGACTTTGAAGCAAGACGTGTGCTGCTTTCACAATTGTGACTGCTGACTTGGACGGCGTTACGTTGCTTCTCGGTATGAAATGTAAAATTCATTGCAGCGACTCGGAGAGGCCCCGGACCTGTTGTGCTGAAGTGCGGATTGCTAGGCAACAGGCAGGAAACTCTGCATGGAGACCAGCGAGAAAGGGAGAGAGGGAGAAAACACTCCAGATGAAATGGATTTGAACAAAGCGGGTCATAAACCGCAGACGACCGCAGTCAAAGTGCAAATATTTCTCCTTCCTGTATATATTCAAATAGCTCAGAACCTACAAGGAAAAGCTTTCCAGAAATTTATTTCTTTTTGAACTCCTCCACTGCCCATGAACTCCTTTTGTTATTAATATTTTAAACACAAGGCAACCAGCATTCAAACTAAACATTCAATATCTCTTGCAGGACTCCAACATATGACATCACCGCTATCTGGAAAGCATGGCACCAAAACTGTGCTGCGAATTTATTGTGGTACACATTTAAATAAGAGTAGCTCAATGTTTAAATTGAAATTATAAAATAAATTCAATATCACTGGGTTATAGTTCTGTCACATGCAGGATTTCCATCTAGCAAAGGGGGGGCCTGGACTTGAGGGTTTATGAAAATCATAATCATTTATTGAGTGTAACTAAAGAGGAATGGTGACAAGCAGGTGAAATATGAGAAGCTCTGATTAAAGTGCAGTAAGACTATATAGCATCCTTTTTTTTCCTAGTGTGTTTTCACGGAACTGTTTTGTCCCAGTCTTATCTGGATACAAAATCAATCACGCTAATGGCCTGAACTTATGACTTCTGCAGTACATGCTGTGATGTGACTGATAAGGTAAATTTATGGGAGGAATACATGTTGTTCACTTTCACTGAATGATGCTCTGTCCCCTTTTATCAAGATTTTTCCAGAAATGTATTATTACCCAACTGTTTCCACCAGTTGCTAGGCAACACCCTTCTTTCCTCTTCATCCTGTTTGGAATGGCTCGTGTTAACCTTTGGTGTGTGTGTGTGTGTGTGTGTATGTATGTTTTTGTACGTGTTTTTTTTTTTTTTTTTAATCGCAAGCTCTCAACTAATAGGGCCACTTGAACCGCGTCCCACACAAACTCGTTGATGTGGTATTGGAAACAATGTGTTTGTCTGGGGTGACAGTCCATTAAGGCAGACGCAATAATAATAAAAAAAAAAAGGTTTTGGGAAAAACACTACCAAATTGGAAATTATACAAACAGCTAAAAAAAGAATGAGGAAACAAGCAGTGTTCTGCTTTGATAAAAAAACGTTCCCACCCAGATGTGACAAATGCTTCCTTTTGCACAAGACATGGTCAAAAAGCCACTATTTGTAGCCGTGTATTGTCTATGCATAGAGGAAGTGAATTACAGCAAAGTCCCCAACTCCGGGGATTACCCACAGAGTTCAGGTGTGTACACTGACAAACTACAACGGTTAAGAAGGGGGCAGATTTTCTGTAATTTTTTTCTTTTTTTTTTTTCTGCTGGAAGGGCAGGGCAGGTCTGTGACATAAACACAAAGGCAGAGCAACGTGCCCTTGTGGCGACCTTCCTATGTGTCTCCATGCAGAAAGAAACGTAACACAAACACGTGGCACAGAAACTAAACGTCTTCTTGAAGGTAAAAGGGTGTACCTTTATAAATGGGCATGTTACCCCCGACCGGGGCAGCACGCGTCGTTGGCCGTTGGTGCATGAGAGCTTAGAGAGAGCCAGCCTGGCAGTCGATGATTTCATTTCGGAGTCCCACTTGCTGAGCTCGCTCGGCGCCAGGAGAACATTGATTCTGGCCGGGTCCGTGCGAGCGGTTCATTTCGGTCCAGTAATAAACCCTGTGGCACATAAACAGCCTCCTGGCGCGTCCGTCTGCCGCACTGTTGCCCGCATGTGGTCACGATCTTCTCGAACGAGCGAACGTGAGGCTACAACTGTGTCGAATCCCCAAAGGAATTTACTCTGTGTGGTGTCGTTCCACCCTACTTTCTCTCTACACGCTATGACAAAAACTTCTAACCAACAGCTATTGTTTTCAGAACGTCACGGTTACAGTGAACTATACAAAACACAGTTGTTCACAAAACTACCTTTTCCTAGTGGGCAAAATAATAACAATGTTCTCATAGAGCTATTTTCAAAAACACACCACAGCAATGTTTTACAGCTGTTTCTTACGAGAAAAGCCAGTGTGGTAAAAATCACGAGCAATCCAAAACTTTTACACAACACTTCTGGGGACCGATGGTGAATTTCGGAGACAAGCTTCAGCCACCATGCTATGTGCACATGTTGGACATACAACACTATCTTTGAAAAGCATTGTGGCAATAAAGCAGATGTCGCAGTGAGTGTGTGTCCTTATCAGGGGCTCAAACGATGGGGAACTGCCACTATCACACCTCCTACCAGGCCAAACGTCACCACGTCCCACTTTCAGCCATCAACGTACTCCTCTCTATTCACACCTGCTGTGGTGTGGAGGGAGCTGGGAGATGAGGGAGTCCACCGAGCATACCTCCTCATGACACAGTATCACAGGCCATCGAAGCTGAAAGGATAAACAGAAACATGCTGGGCAACATCCACAAAGGAAAACAAGGAAGGAATTTTTAAAACGAGATTCACTAATTTGACCGTGATGCCACCTCCAGTCCACTAGGTGTCACCAGGTGAGATCAGGAGTACTGCCTCAGTTTCATTACTTTGCACATAATTACTGATTGGATTTGGGGATAGCAGGTCTGTGGCGGTCTAAGCCTAAGGATGACATGCTTGAACGACAAGACAGGGTCCAGGAAGAACAATCCAGCAGGAGCCATAACTGTCCAAATAATTCCATCAATAAAGTAATCTAGCTTCCCTCGAGACTCTCAAAGACCACACAGAAGAAGGGGCAGTTATCAGGTAGACACTATAGGTCAATCAACATCACTTTAATGGTCCCTTCTGTAATACAGCCTTTCTTAAGTCTTTCTTAGTCCTTAAGCAAGAAAACACTCCAGAGTAATGGATACTGCAACACAGGATTTCAGCTGCATTATTCCATTTAACACAAGGATGTTGACACTGTCATCTTATATCCTCCGGCTGAACGACAGGATTATAGAAAAAAAAGCATAAAGCAATTTTCTTCCCGCTGACCTTCTTCACAAGCCGGTACAGATCTCTTAGCCGAAAGGGGGCCAATCGGATTGCATCCGTCACGTTCTGTCCTCGTAAAGCAGATAAAACAATGTAACAACACTGCTTGGAAACTTCTGCCAGCTCACATCGTTTCTGCATTGTTTGACTTGCACTCAGATATGCAGTTCTCCACAACACTCACTGTACACTGGGGGACCTTTTGACGGAACATCAGCTAAGCAGAGACCCTTGTGAGCAGGAGCTGGTCCTGTCGGACGTCCCTGTTGCCATCATTGCTAGAAGGAGCGGTTGGACAGCAAGTGGTCTGGCTAACGACTCGCAGACAGAAAAAGAGAGAAGAAGCACTGCACAAAAACCAGGGAAGCACCTGGGACAGCGAGTGATAACACGGAGCCCCGGACCACGCTCATCCGCAATGACTTGCAGTTTTGAGTCTCGCACAAAGAATGATGTTTCGCAAACAGACTGACTTGAACAGTCATGCAGAATTGCCATTCACAAGAGTGGTTGCCGAAAGCTGCTATACGACGAATCATCAGCTGGCTCTCTCAGGTTCGCAAGTTCAGTGCTGCAAAGTCTACGCAAAATGTGAAATTAAGACATTCTTTTGTTTCTCAGTGTGCAGACAACACCATCCTGGGACAGTCCAGCCAACGGGGAAGCAGCAGTGAGTCTATAAATACTTCCATGGACAGGATGGGAGACAGCGTCCTTCAGGGGATGGGCAAAGCTCTGCTGCCCTTGGATGGGTCCTGACGTCACCGGGGAGGTCACCTTTTCTGGCAGGCCAGTGGGAGCGCGACTCGGATCCTCAGCTACTGAAGGCCCACAGAGTCCTTGCACATTAACGGTCCTGTCTCGCACGGTAGCCTTAAGATTGCTGTAAACCCCACACTGATGGTCACATGCAGAACTATGCCTTCACATCTGCTTTGTCATCAGAGAAGGTCTATTCCTTATATATCCTGTATGATATATAAAGTCAAAAATAAAAAAAAAAGATGTAAAAATATTGACATTGTAAACAATGCTAGGTATAAGGCATATGAAATGCAAATCCACAGCTGCTCCTCAGATTTTTGAACAGTCGGGTTACCAGTTTTAGCTTGTCTTTGTGTGTCTAATATTTGTCTGTAGCACAGTGAGCACAATCTGTGCTTAACCTCCAAGTCAATAGATGGCAGTAAAGAGCACAGAAATAGAACAGGATTGTGGGACCGCCTTAATTCAACTCACTTCCAATGTTAACAGCTCCTGTGTGATGCTTCTGAGTGTTGTTGGTGATCAATAACAAGATGTTCATGGAAGCACTTTTTTTCCCCCCCATTTATTTGAGCTAAATCACAGGTTTTTACAGAATATCACCCATTTCACTGAGATATCCTCCACTAACCGAAAAGAATTCAGTTTATACCGAAAAGGCACTTCCTCATCTTAAGGTTCCGCTCGTCAAAGCTGGAGTCGTTTCGAGCTTGTGACGTTCGTGATGTTCTGGAGAGGTCGCCCTCCCAAGGAAAGGGCCTGTGGAGTGCTGGGTGAGACAGGCAGACCTCAGAAGTATTGGTATCGGTCCAAACTGTATCAGAGAGCACTAGGCATGATGACGGAACCACAAGCCAACACCTAGTCCTAGATCTGTCCCACCGCTCCTCGCTTGTGAGAGTCCACGGCAGAGTCGATGGCAGATCTCGACACCACAATAACCCCAGGCTGCTCCCTGGTGCATCG
The DNA here is from genome assembly GCF_900964775.1 of Scleropages formosus. Taxonomy (NCBI): domain Eukaryota; kingdom Metazoa; phylum Chordata; class Actinopteri; order Osteoglossiformes; family Osteoglossidae; genus Scleropages; species Scleropages formosus. The sequence goes on along the minus strand of NC_041808.1, from coordinate 9,073,786 downwards.
GGACATGGCGTTTAGTTCCTCCCACAGTGCAGAGGTAACCTGATTTGATGAGCTTCCTGCCAGTCAGATCTAATTCAGGGCTCTCAGCAGAGGCAGCGCTTTAGTCACTTAAGAGCACGTCCTCTCAATCACGCGTACGGCGGAAACGAACGCAAGGCCTCAAGCCCCCAACACCGAAAGGTGACCGAGAACACACGCGCGCCCCCCAAGTTATCTTCTCCAGCTACAAGCACTTTGTGGCTAACAAGCGGTGGGAATATGAGCCACTCTACCGATGCACGTGTTCTTCGTGAGCAGAAGGGTGGGGTGTTAGGGGAGAAGGAGGGGCTCTGGGATGTCGTGACAGACCAGGGTCTCTGTGTGACGGTTTCCGTGTAGCTGTCATCATGCATGCCACAGTCACACTTGTGCCAGATTTCCAAAAATAGCCTCCTCAAACAGCCCCTCCCTCGTAACTACCTTCCCTTCCACGCCGACCTCTCTTAGGAACAGCTCCGTTAAATAATGCAATTCACGAGCACAGAATGCAATTACAAACTCGTTTCTGTGGAAGGCCGAGGCATGCGGAGGAGCCCGGAGAGCTTTCGACCAAGCGGCACCTGGCAGGGGGATATGGGAGCGCCGCCGTCACTGCAATTCCACGCGAAGAACACCAGAGAGAACTTTAATGGCATTCTGCCCACTGTGCTTTTCCCTCCAAACAATGAGTCGTGTCTGCTCTGGCTCCGTCCGTCCTACTTCGCTCGACATCCCTCTTAAACCATGGCACGAGCGAAGGGGGCTTGTCCGAAATACACATGTACAATCCCAGCCCACACACGCAGATATTTTCACGATTTAAAATTAGCGAGAAAATGCGTGAAGCCTGGCGAGACAGCTTGTGAGCGGTGCTCTTGACGCCGTCGCCGTCAGTCAGTTACGTACCTTCCTTTTTTTGCCAAGTCTTTTAATACGTCACTGGCTACGTGCAGCCGCTAGTGCGCTAGCCTAGGATTTAGGCTAGAAAACAGAAGGGAGTCAGCGACAGGTAAACCCCGGCAAGGGAAATAGTGTCACGCCCTCAACAGGCGTTTTAAAGCAATAATAATAATAAAAAAAAAAAAAAAACTCATGTAGAAAGAAAGAAGTACCAAAGTCAGTTAGATGCGTTCATGCTTTTTGTGTTGACCGCCTGGGTCCGTTTCAAACCAATGACCCTTGCCCACCGTCCAGGAAAGGAGAACGAGTCAGTGACCTCTGGCAGGACCCCCCAGGGCCCGAGGGGGGCACAGGTGCACCTTTCACAGCCTTACGGCAGAAAAACAAACAGGGCACCCAAAACTGACTTTAACTCCATTTCCATCTATCCCGTGTGGTCGCCATGGCGATTTTCGCTGACGTCAAAGGCAACGACCCACACGTTCGTCTAAGAAAATCTCATTGAAAAATCTTTGCTGATAGACTGCCACTTCCTGAGCGTTCCAGAAAAGGCGTTTTGACTCTTGCATGTTATTTCCAACCAGCTATATTTATTTGTGGCGGTATTTTATTGACCTTATGCCATATGACGGAACGTTCCGAGGCAAGTATTTTTCCGGGGGGTCGGGATCGATGCCGGCTCGATGGCTCGTCTGTAGTTAAGTCTGCAGGCCGGTGGCTACAGCTGGGTGCGTCTGACTGACCTCTGTGTACCCTGCAGTACCTCTCCTGCTTGGGGGGGGTGGCTGCTGCGAAACACACCTCTTCTCACATACACACACTGATGTGCACAAATGCACACACTCGCGCAGCACCCTAAGAGGAATCCAGAGCTGACGAACAAACAATGTGGAGCAGCCTGACCGGGTTGCTCATTTGTTTAAGTGTCCCTCATCCAAGAAAGGTTTTTTTGGGTGGAGGCTCACAGAGCAGCTCTAGGTTGGCACTAAGACTAACCTCTGGCTGCCCGCTTACAACCGCTGTTACATTCGTTGCTTTTTATAGTCCTTTAAGGAAGCAAAAGTCAGCAGCGGGGTAGTATCTGGGCCGCTCAATAAGCACCCTGATGCAGTATGAAACCACAGGAATTTGCCACCCCGTACATGACAGCAGAGCGAGAGCGTGCAGGGCGTGTGTGACGCGGCCACCAGGACGGCGTTCCCGATCGGGGACGGCTCAGGACTCGCAGGACCCCCCGACTTTCTCCTGTCTCAAGGGACAGCACCTGTTAAGGCACATCTTCCGCACACACCGCGGAACTCGGGGCTCCTCTCAGGTAGCCACACACAAGCGACGCCGCAGCGGTGTCCACGGAAACTAAGCGCCATACCTCACGATGACCGGCCACGATGTTACGAACGCGGGAATTTTCAGCAATAAGTGAAGGGAAATACTGCTGCGCGCAGAAACACGCGGAATATTCTGCTTCCAAGGTATCCGTAGATTCAACGGATTCACATCGTACGGAATAAATCTGCCACAAATGCGTTTCAGCCACGCGACTGTCAGGTTGTGAGATTTGTCAGCGAAGAGCAACTCACTTTGCGCTCTTTCAAAGGAGCCCGTTCCTCCCGATCGCAAACGGGCGTCCCTCTACTTGACATAATCGGCACCCAAGAAAGCGGAGATGTGTCACAGTTCAACGACGCGAACCTGCTCTGGAGATGGAAGTCAACGGGTAAGTCTAGCTCACGGAGGCAGAATGAGGGGGACGGGAGGGAAAATGTCACCGGGTGACGTCCAGTTTCTACGACAACCGCAGACAATAACGCACGTTAAGTTACTGCGCGCCATACTTTCCGTGCGTCAATCAATTTATCACCCCCTGCTCCAAAGAAGAAAGCTGTTTGGGTTCAAATGCATTAATGCGACATGCATACCAGTATGTGCCTGTTCACACGCAGCAATAACGCACACTGACCACTGCACCCTGCTGCCCCCAAATGGTCCAACCACATGGGGCTGCCATGAGACAGAGGAAAACGCCCCTTATGCTCCTCTTCCACCGACATTCGTGAAAATCACTCCGGCTCGCTCTGGGAGCGTTCCCATTTTCCGAAAGCCCTAACCCCATCCCTAACCCATGACGAACTGAACTTTGCCAAAAGCGAACCATTTTCCAAGTTGTGCCAACACAGGAGCCGTGGTGACAATGGCGAAGCGATGTCTTCCGTATTCTGCACTTTTACATTTACTCATTTAGCTGACGCTTTTCTCCATGGCCACTTACAATTTACCCATTTATACAGGGCACCGCCGGGATGGTACAGCTGAAGGTGGGATTCGAACCTGCGACATCCGCAGCGCTACCAGCTGCCTCTACACATATCTTTAAATTCTACATTTATTCAGCAGATACTTTTCAGAAAAGTGCCTTTCACCAACAGGACGATAGATTAGGACGCAGACGTGTGATTCTTGAGTACAATTTGCCACGTTCCACAATATGCACCAGTATGCATCATACAAGCAACCACATATAGTTTTTTTTTATTAAACGAATAACACAGCGGACACTTCTCAGTCACACAGTGGACCAGGGGAGAAGCGAGTCCAAAAGAGATGTGTTTCGAGAGCCCTCTTGAATGCTGACGTGCAACGCAAGGTATAAAACAGTGTTAGGTAAGCTATCTTATGCTGACAAGTAATTACAATTATATACCCAGGTATTTACACCCATTCAGAGAGGATGCTCGAGACACGGGCAAGCACAAAGCACACACCTTCATAATAAATGAAATACAACATAAAGAAGCAAAGCAGACACATAACGCAAGAGCGCTTGTTGAGTCTGTGGGCCGACACAGCTGTTTAGCAACAGGTCTGTTTCCTCCAACAGACGGAAGCAGTTTTTGCAATCGGTTGAGAGTTAGCTAACACTGGAAATGAAAGTACACCGGGGGGGGGGGGTGGTCAGAACCCGAATATGAGAGACTGCAACTGTCCGTGTTTGCTGTAACCGACTCATTCAAGTTTTGGGGAACAAGTTGTGAAACACTGTAACCTCTGTAGTCGACATACATGGTTCTTTTACACTTGATTACGTCCTGTAACCCATCCGAACATCATGGAGATGAAACATCGGTCAAAAAATCCACGTTGCGTTAACCGCACTCTTCTTCCTGAGGACCATTGTTTACATTCGCATTACATTTATTTAGCTGACGCTTTTCTCCAAAGCAACTTACGATGTCAAGCTACCTACACTTATTTACCCGTTTATACAGCTAGGTATTCTTCTTTTTTTTTTTTTTTACTGGAGCAATTTAGGGTAAGTACCTCGCTCAAGGGTAGTACAGCTAGGGGTGGGGCTTGAACCTGTGACCTTTGGGTCCAAAGGCAGCAGTTCTAACTACTACGCTACCAGCTGTATAACTGTACCAGTTGGGTCCAGCTGTGTCTGTTCTGGTTTGGCACCCAGCATGGTGAATATCATACTCACACGTTCATTGCTCACAGACAGCTACTGCAGGCCCTGGAAACTGTTTCAAATCAAGGTTGAGGAGGGGCTACAGCTTGACTTGACCGAAAAGGATGTTACCTAATATAAATCCCCACTGCTAACAAGGGTGTGGCTGGTTTCTGTCATCACCACTTCCCCCATGGTGTACACCACTCACGTACTGTATGCGTACAGGAAAACAGAGAGGCCCACGGCTTTTGGAGTCCATCAGAAGGGGAGAGGTGTTCCGATTACCTGATTGAGAGGAGATACGTTCCTTCTGCCTACATCTTCCTTCTTTGCTCAAAAGGACATCACCAGAACTTCAAAAAAAAAAAAAAAAACCCATTAATGTACCTTAACTTGTTTTTCACCATCTCATTGTGGCGAAACTCCTCAGTTTCTGCAATTGTCCCTACCTGTTTAGAAACGCAAGTGTGATGAATTCCCGGTGACATCAAATGACATAAATGAACCCGTTTTCGGAAGATGATGCCACCAGTAGGGTTTCCTGTTAGATAGGTCTCAGCCTGTCCTTGCCTTGCAGTGAAGACTTTTCTTACAGGAAATCTGAAGATAATCAGATGCTGATGTTTGAAAGTTAAGTACGATCAGGTAAAAGTAAACAGCACCACTTTTAGTGTAAATGAAGCGGTTCTAATCCGAGCGTACGAACACTGCATCGCTGCCAGCGTTCAATCAAGTAGTGTCCTACCCTCTTCAAATAGAGTACCCATGGAAAGCGTGGTGATTTACTCTGTTTTGAGTGAACCAGCTGTTGCAGTTTCACTTTCAAACAAATGAGAAACAAATAGGTGAGAACCTCAAGGGTGGAGCTCTTGCCACAATGAAAAGAGTGAAGTGTTTTGAATTGTTCTCTCAGTAGGTGTGGTTCCACATTGGGTGCCAACACTTCTGTAAGCATGTGTGATTGAACTGAGCAAAAAAACCGTGCACGCTCCCACGCCGCATCGTTTCAGTATTTAAGGCAAGCTTGTCATCGTGTAAGGTAGCGTGTGTCGAGAGAGTATGAAAGGAATGTGGCCTCCACTGACCTGCTCACCAGCAACAAGGCTTCTGAACGGGAGCGATACGGCTGAAATTCATGTGCAATGGTGTGCAAAAAAAAAAAAGAAACCCGGGGGTTTTACAGCACCGATGGCCATGATTAATCAGAGTTTACTGCATGCAAACTCAGAAGACATGTTGTGATAATAGATATGTGTGCAGAGGTTCAACCAAATATGGAAAAACGGATGCAATGAAAAATCTGAATGTTCTAGACTTCCATTCAGCAAAAAAAAAAAAAAAAAAAAATGAAAGAAAGGAAAAAAATTACCCTCTTTGTCTTTGGATAGACATATTAACATGTTTATCCCTTTTAACTGTACGATTCCACCTTGCCGGCATTTGAGTACAGAAATATATATATAGGTACCAGATGTCTCGAGCAACTCAAGTGGAAAGTTGATAACGCTTCAGCAATGTGGCTGAGACACCTACACAAAAAGGTATGACCGTGATATGGACACCCCTGCAGAGATCCCCGCTTGTATCTCTTTGCAGGATCAACAACTGTGCTTAGGTTAACAGCAGTGCTCTTTTCCAGCCTCCACCCTTTGCAGGTTGCAACAGTTGCCACAACTGAAATCAGCAATAAAGCAATTCCTCCAGGTGCCGAAATGAATGATCTCATCCGCATTTTTTTAAGAACTATTTCGCAGAGTAGTTCATCACCCATCTGGTATCAGACTAAACTTCCAGAGGAAAAAAAGTGGCATACAGAGATAACCGTCCTACTGGTTTAAACCACAAGGTCAGGAAATATTTACTGGGAATCTCACAGACATCCAAACACCTTACACCCTTCAAAAAAACACACACACACAGACACAGACACAGACACACACACACAGACACACACACACACACACACACACATACATCTTGGAGTCTGGTTCTTGATTATTTAAACAGCTTCCTCACGAGCATACATCAAATTTCCAAAGCCAAAAATACATAAGGACATCTAAGAAGATTAGTTTGAATTATCAACTGTTATGGGATTTTATGGCGATTTTCTAAAAATAAACGCAGCTAAAATAACACATGAAATTCCTTGCCAACTATAATTTTCATACAGTATCTGTGGATGTAGTGAGCCAAGTAATGAATTCAAAGGTGTGCTCAGTTTTTTTTTTTTCCTCATGTTCACAAAGATTCAAAGACTTTAGCAAAGGAAATAAAAGGTTTTCTGCTACTATTCTATTAAGTTTAACAAACATTTTCAAATGCTCGTTAAAAATGTGTGGCTTATACTTAATAAAGAACTGTTTCCTGCATATGCTGTCTGCTATTTGATTGATTCGATAGCACTATAGAGTATGATACAGTAGACTGAGGACAAGGAGTGAAAAACTACGTTATTAGAGCGGTTAGCAAGAAATATACTTTGGCTGATTCGTGTTTATTTCCAGTTTACACTGAGCTAGATTTACCATAACAAAGTTTATTTTCAAATCTTTTGCTCTATCGCCTCTTATTCTGGACTTGGCAATGTTCACCTACACGTTTTCGTAACTGGGAAATTAAAACGAATTGTTAATATACTGTTAATACAACGTCAACGTAGACCATTTTAGCTGCAAAATAATTAAAATTCACAGCATCTGGTGCTCCGGACTTTCTCCTCCTAGGTGGATGAGCTACAAAATGATGCAGAGGTAAACTGTGCTCACTCCTCTTCTTGAGGATTCCCGCAAAACGTCTGAGTAATTTCAAATGCCAACTTGTTGCAAAATCTCCATTGGCATGATGTGACCAGCCCAGCTGAGTAGACCAAGTGGGTCTGGGCAAGTGCTTGAAGTGCGTGTGTCAAAACAGCCAAGTTGAGAGGTTTAGAGATTCAACCCAGTTTAGATTTCCTGTGCGTGTTCTGGCATATACTCACAGTGAGTAGCCAGCTGTAAAAACACTAGATGAACCTTCAAATTTGTACAAAACCTGCATCTCCAACCTGCATCTCCAACCTGGTGCTCAACAGTGACAACATAAGACATCTAGACATTGCGGAGACCTCGTCCATGAGCGTGGTGCTTGCTAACCCGATTCAGCTGCATTACGCACATTTTCCACACTTTACTTGAAATTCCATTTCAATACTTCGCTCAAAGTCCATTTCTATGACTAGAGTGTTATTGGATGAGATTTTTTTTCTACACCGCCGCTTTCCGTCAGTTCCACGATTAATTATTAACTGGACACGGACGGCCACGGGGCCAAATCGCGGAGGGAAAGCCGTAATGAGCTGCAGCGCTGCTTCAAAGTCCTTCAATGAATTGAAATTTACAAGAGATGCCTCTAAACCAACAGTTGTTTGGCTCGACAACCGTCACACAGAGATGTGGTTCCTGTTGACCCACAGTTTTCTGTATTACAAGTACTAGACCCAACCTACGAGAAAACTTGTTTACTCCGGCCAGTCCACTGTGACACTGTCACACTCATCATTATGGCATGGCACAAAGAGACACATTTAACTCCAAAGATACTGGCCGCCGGCGGTTTTAAATACTGCGGATCAACGGCCATTCAAGTCCGTTCCATGCGCCGGGCCCCATTAGTGCAGACTAAGTACTGCATGCATTCCTCTTAGAAGAGCACTTTGGCCCAAGTAATCTATTGCATGGAATCATGAATGTTCTTTAAACCCCTCCTGGGACTTGAAGCAGCAAACTTCAGGTTATACGTTTCCTTAACCGGCAAGGTGCCTGCTTCCCCGTAAACCAAATTCTCCTCTTACAGCTGTGATCCTGGCATGCTGCTCCAGAAATCTAGACCAGACAAGATCTGACAAGACAGAATTTATTCCGAAAGCCTTTCCGCTTCAAAAAAAAAAAATAGGGAAAAGTTGAGTCACGGTCTGACTCCATTCAACAGAATCCTGTCCAATATCTAAATTCTTCACACCTGAACGAAGGAATGGGACCCCAGCGAAAATGAGTCAAATGAATTTCTCAATAGATTATGGGACATTTGCCATGGGATTCGTAGGGTTACGGCACAAACCGTGACACTTATCAAAAAGAGGAATAAGAAATAAAATAACTTGTTACTCATTAACTCACCAAATTACAAAGCGATACCCATTTACAGACTACTATTCTGCAAATATGTTACATTGGCACATAAGTGATACTTAAAAAATATACTGAACACGTTACAAATGAAACCAAAACAAACAGCGATATCAGAAATGGTTACACTGGACCCAGAACCTATCAATAACTTTTTTTTTTAATGAGCCAAAAAAAAAAAAAAAAAAAACGCATCAAGTTGGCAGGGCTGCTGAGCCACGGAGGGCGATCTGCATTCCGTCCTCACCCGCACGTTCCCCTTCTCACAGTGTCACTTTGTGCCGGCGGGCCCCGCAAAGGGAGACAGTGCCGTCCTTTCACACAGGCCACAGCCAGCATGTCAACACAGCACCATTGTGGCTCCCTTGTTTCCTGCTGGCAATGGGGAACAAAGTGGACTGTGGATACCGCACATAAACACAGACACTATCATCACTATTATTCACTATTATTCACTATTATTATACTGTTATCAATACAAAAAGAAATGGCAGGTAAAACTATTCCAGTTCTCTGCCAAAATCCTTGGAAAGACTGGAATGAAAAATTGACATGGAACAGAAAGATTCTGAGAAGGGTATTCCTTTTAATTAAACAAAAACTAAACATTACATTTCCTCCAAAAAAATGAGTCCAGGACGCTCAAACACCTTGTTTAGGACTTGTCCAAACTGGACATGAGACTTCCCTCTTATTACAGGTACACTGATTTACTTACTTTTGAGGAACGGGGAGCTTTTACAGACATACAAAAATGCTGCTACATTTTACAGCCGGCCAGAAATAAATAGAGTCAAAGGTCGGGCGACTGCTGATCTCCCAAGTTACAATGTCAAGCCATTCGTGTTGTTCATTTCTTGGAGCTTTGCAGATGAAATCGTACTAGAAAAAGGAAGGGGGGGGGGGGGGGGGGGGTGTTTTTCGAAAGCTAAGAAAGAAAAAGGAGCAGAGCTTGTTCAAAAAGCAAGACGGCAGGAAAAATAAAAATACTATGTTGTGCCAAAATCGTAAGTTAAACAAAGTCAGCTTCATTTACGATGTAAGAAACACATACAAATTCCACTAGAAACTGCAGCGACAACAACGAAGAACACATCTTCTGAAGGAATGGCAAATATCTGAAAGAGTTCAGACGGACCACAACCAGGCACGTTCTTGACCTTCGGCTGCAAACTATCCTACCGAGCCGGGTCGTGAAAAACGTTCGCAAGGTGATCTTTCTCAGAGAACCGTGCGCGTCACGTGTGCCAACGCTCCCGGAACACAGGGCCTCCAGGGCTCCCCCATGACTAGCAGGGCACCACAGTGTTTGGTCACGTCCTCTTTGCTCTCCCATAACCCTTCAGGGTCTTGTCCTTGGGGGGGGGGGGGGGGGGGGGGGGCAAATCGACATAGTAAATTCATCGAGCACTTAACTGTGTTTCGTACACAGACACTTTTGTTCAACTGTGATCTGTAGTTGCCTCTGTCAAATAGGAACAGGTTAGTTAGTTCAGTGTGTGTATATATATTGTATATACAGTGACACACACACACACCACTAGGAAGGAAGCAGGTATTGTGTTGAATATCAGCATATTGTCAAGCAACTGCTCTTAAAAGTTTGAAAATCAGAAGATTCTTGAAGAAAATTCATGATTTTAATCATTCTGGACAGAGCGGAGACCCAAAGGAAGACAAAGCAGACGCACGTAATGCATTTTTTACTATTTTTCTTTTTTGATTCATTCTTTCCTTTGTAGTCTCAACTAATAAATTCACAAACAGCACACGAGAAAAGCAGACAAACAGAAACCCGCTCTGGTGAGTAAAAAAAAAAAAAAAAAAAACCAAGAAGAAGAACTGAGTATTAAAATCACGGTACCTAAATAAATACTCTGTACGAACTTAGTACCTAACAGAAGGAAATCAGCAAAGAAACCCCACTCAGGACACGTCTACTGCCACGACCCCGACCCGTGGAAGTAGAAGCTCATGGAAACCCAGTCACTGTGTGCTCATGTTTACTGCCCAAGTGTAATTTCCAAAAAAATCAGCCTAGACACAACATGTCTAATCTTTCATCATAAATGTTTCACTGCAATGATACCGGACAAAAAAAGTATTATAAACACATTCTCTGGAATGTGGTTATCTAAATTTATTTTCTGCTTCAGGATGCTCAGAAAGTACTGCAAAAAACTAATATTTCTACCACACAACCCACAAGTAATAATGTTACTTATAGATGTTGCTGGATGTCTTCTGACTGAATGCTTTCCAAAGCAATATTTATCAAATATATAACATCAACAATACAATACTACAGAACTGTGTTAAGATGCCAAAACGATATTAAAAAACCCTACAGCAACGTTGTAACAACAACACTAAACGATGTATCATCAACAGAACAAGGTTTCAACAATACTATTCACAATTTGAACCACATTCATTGTATCATAATTGCAACAAGGTTTCATTAACACTCTTTCATAATTATAACCGCATTGTATCATAATTATTATAAGAAGGTTTCATTAACACTCACTATTTGTATTTCATAATTAGAAACACACACTGTATCACAATTATAACAAGGTTTCATTAACAATGTTTCATAATTATATATGGTATCACATTATGACAAGGTCTCACTCAGCAACACTGTAACACTAATTATAGCCACAACAGAACGCAACAATGTTTCACTGACCAGCGCGCGGAGATACACTGTTGTTACATTTACACGCTTTTGAAGCAGCACCACAGTTTACCGTCTTACTGAAACTACACGATGAGCTCAAACTCAAAGAGGGAAGCTGACGGCTGCTTTTTCGCAATGTTGGGCTCCAGCCTCCACTGACTGACTGGAGTAACTTTGGAGGCGACGGGGGGTCCGGACTCAGTCTCACCTGGGTCCCAGAGGAGAGGCGCAGATCCCGGAGGTCCTCGACGCAGCGCCGTCGGCCGAAGCTGGACCTACACACCTTAGGCTTACGGACACCTCTCTCTCACACACTCACTCACTCACACACACATTGAATCACACACACGCTCCACACACTCCCGCTTCTATCCTCCTTTTTATTTCTCTGCGTTTTCGCGATCTTCTGCCACCCGCTTCTACCGTGTCACATTCCCGACTCGGACTGGACCGGACCGGACCGGACTGCGACCAGGAGACTCGGCCTGTGGCTCCGGAATGGTGGCAGCGCTGCACTGGAGGACTTTTCTGGAGGCTCTTTCTGTTTCTCTACTCGCCCATCCCTCTTTCCCCGCGGCTCCCTGGCGCCCCCTGTCGGCAGACCCGAGTCCGCTCTCAGGCCCGTTCACGCTTGTATCCAATTCGACCCGTGAGCAGAGCAGGGTATAGTTACTGCATCAGTTCAGGGCGTGTGCACTGATCAAGGGTACGACAGCAGCAACATAAACCGGGACTCGACCCAACAACCTTCAGCTCACAAATCCATGACCTTCAATACTTCTTGCATTTAGTGGTAATGGGAGGAGGAGCTGACTTTTGTACTGGTTAGAGCTGTTGCTGCTGGATCTGAAGATCACAGATTCAAATTTCATCTACTGCTGTCGTACCCTTGAGCAGGGTACTTACCCTGTGTTGCTCCGGTAAAATTACCCAGCCGAACAAACGGGGAAATAATTGATAGCACAGCAGCGTAAGTTGCTTTTAAGAAAAATTTCGGCCAAATGAGAACGAGAAAGCAGTGAAATTCCTAGGGCTGATTTGTGAGAACGTTTCAAACCACTTATGATTAAAAATGGAGACTGTTTTTATGACAGAAAACATGATGAAGTTCATACAATAAGTCTGTCATTACTGGATTTTATCCATGAAAGGCAAGATAATATAAACTGATAGAAGGGAGTGAGTGCCAAAGCGATTCTTCAGTTCTTCAGATCCTTCAGCCTATGTTTGATTGATTTTCATATAATTAATCAGTTATCTTAATTAAATGCCATAATAGAGCCAGATAGTTTATTTTGCATCAGTGTTTCTATAAAATGAAGCAAATATTCCTTTCAGAGCCATCAAAGCACTCGTTGAGAAGCAGACAAAGGTCATGGCTTCACAGGAGGTATATAGAGCACAAGAGGCTATTTCCAGTCCCAGGGAACAAATACTGTACTGGAAACCATTCTGCAGCGTTTAATTGACTGATTAAGAGCTATTTTGAAGTGCAGATAGTCCAGAGCAGGATCCCAGCTCCTTAGCAATGGAAATATCATTCTTTAATGCTTATGAGAATCTAGAGGTGTGTAACTCTGATCCTCAAAGTCCTTAGAAGCAAGAAGGGCACATTACTTATAATGTACATATTTAATGTACTTTTACTGTACATTAAAACATCAAGTGTTGCAGTGAAGTTCCCAGGTTCTGCAGGTCTATGATCAGCTACTGGCTGAAAGACTCTGGTACTCAGCATGTACACAGCAATTTCACGTGCTGATACGTTATAAATGGTCCCCCAGCTAACTATGCAACTCAGGCAAAACCCCTGACGTTATAGAGCCGTTTTGGAAAGCGGTACAGTGAGTGGAAGGGTGGAGATCAGCACATGGACCAGAAGGAAGCTTCTCAAAGACTGCAGGAACAAACTGACTGTATAGATCTCAGCAAACAGGTTCAGGAGCTCCAGTGAACATATGGAAGTCTGAATAGGCATAGAAAGTGTATGTCACTTTTGGAAAGTGTTGCAGAAAAAGAAAATAAACCAGGCCAACCAAAAGAGTGTTTCCTTCATCCCTACTGGACTATTTAAGTTCTCTGGGTGCTGTTTGCAAGCCCCCCTTTGACGCCCTCCACTGGTTATAAGAGGTTATGACCGTTTATCTCTGGGTATGAAGTCATACTGCCAGGGTTTCTTTAAGGAAGGAGAGGTAAGCGCACCAAGCCTTGTTCCTTCTATATCAGCAATCATGATACCTTGATTTACATTTACATTTGCATTTATTTATTTAGCAGATGCTTTCCTCCAAAGTGACTTCCACTGAACTCTATGTAGTGTTATCAGCCCACACACCTTATTCAGCGTGGTGGCTTACACTGCTAGATACACTACTTACACTGGGTCACTCATCCGTACATCAGTGGAACACACTCTCTCTGTCATTCACACACTATGGGGGAACCTGAACAGCATGTCTTTGGACTGTGGGAGGAAACCCACACAGACACGGGGAGAACATGCAAACTCCACACAGATTGAGCGGGGATCGATTTTACAGAGGTATCTTCAAACTTGTCATGTGTGGTGAACAACAGAATTTGGCTTCCCTGTATTAGATTGAGCTGCCCCTCCCCATCTCTCTCAGAGCTGCTGAGTCCCTTCCTTCATTCAAGAAGGGTTTTAAGCCCACTTCTGTCTTGATCTCCTAACTACATAGACTTGCATTATATTTGTCATGCTCATACTCCCCTCTGACTCTCAGTTCTATGAGCTGCTAATCGTGTGTTTGTATCTATAACTTTGCCTCTTGAAAAACTCTACACAGAATTGTATGTTGCCTTGAAGAAAAGCATCTGCTAAAGGAATACATGTAATACCATTATCAAAATGTCTTTTCAGAAAGTTACTTTAAAGATGGAAAAGAACCATTTAAACAACCGTAACAAAGGAGTTTCCAGTAAATACAGTATATATGTAATTATGAAAACCTAAAACTTATCAAGGAATCTAAATAATAAGACAGTGTTTGGGGAATTCTATTTGCTATGTGTAGCATGTAAAAGTGGACTTGCGGGGTTTAAGGATTAACTTGTGAATCACGACTCATGTCCGAGTGGTGTGTTAAGGGGGGTGGCTCCCATCCAGAGAGAGGGGAAAAAACAGGAGACAGGACATACAAAGAGGTGGAGCGCCCTTTGGTCCGTGGCAAATTGCAGCGATTACACGCAGCGTATGGAATAGAGCCGCAGAAATCAGCAGCTCTTGCGGCTTGATTGAAAGCGTGTCCTAGGTCATTATTATGGTTCCCTTGACCTCCACCGCATGCAGTCCTTGGAAGAAACAAGATGTTTATTCTCAGAAATGGAAACAGGTTCCATGTATTTATGAGTCAAAGGGGTTTGGCTAACAAAGGACAAGTTGGGTCACAGCCCAAAACTTGCCAGTGGGTTGCAGGGCGATGCCATGACATTGCACAGGTTCGTTCCTTGGAAAAGACACCACCCGTGCAGTGATTGCTGGGACAGGTGATCAGTCAGCCACGTGGTTACAACTCAGTCCCGTTTCACAAAGGACAAGTCTGTCTTCCCAATAATTTTCAGTTCCTTAAATGCACTCACATTGTGTTCATTGATCATTTCAGAGTTCAACAAAATTTAGTTCTTCAACATTGACCAAGTAGTTTCAGTAACTGGGCTTAGCAAAGGTTTTGTTGACCCCATTTGTCAGGTGGTCTTTAAGGTGACAAGGTCATCTTCATGGTCACCAACTCTCTGGCCATCGTGGCTTACAGGCCTTGCATGAATGAGGCAGGATGGAAGAGGTGACAATGGTGATATCTACTATGAATAGCAAGGTTGTGTGCAACCAGAAAAACCATGCACTGACCACCCCACCTGCCCCCTCCGTGTAGTAAGCAGGTAAACTCTGTGGATGAAGCAAATTCCTTCTAGCACAGGCTTTGGCTGTTATTGCAGAGCAGCCCCTCCTCTTTGCATGTTTTGGCAGCAGAGTGTCAGCCCATGAGCTCATGCTGCATCAGTTCATACCAGTGGATATTGATCAGCTGTAAAAAGCTCTAGTCAGATATGTCTGACAGATGGAGTAGAAAGCTATGGAGCTGCTGTAGAAAGTACAACGCCTCACTTTACAACTTTATTGCCCAATGAATCTGCTGCCCCACTAACACGTTCCCTTTTGCAAAACAAAACACACCCCTTCGTTTCGAGGGACAGCATTTGACAGGCATGACCTATTGAACATGTCCTCTCTTGCAGGCTGTCACTTTGAATAGCCATCAATGGCTGTTAGCCCTCGTGCTTCATGAAGGCAAGTCAAGGTCATAATCAATTTTGTGAACCTTGGCAGTAAGACAATGGAGCTGATGTGGGTTTGTCCATTATTGCCATGTTTAGAGGATGCTGTCAAAGTTGCTGAGCCATTCAGTCACACCCCCCATCTGTTTGCTTTTGTTCACATTTCATGGTGCAGCATAGAGAGCTGCAGCTCATCTTCAGTTTCTGCAGGATGGGTGGCGATGGCAGGAGAATGTGTCTGCTGGTTGCCTAGTAACAGAAATCGTGACTCCTTTCAGATCCTGAAGAACTGCCGCCTGTTAGTCTGCTGTGAGCGTAAAGAATTCACATGAGTCATGAACAAATATGCACCAGCGCTTTAAGACTTAGGAAAGGTACCCCAGAACAGTAGTAACCCTCTCCGGTGGATTCAGGCAAAACCGCACGGATAGTTTTAAAATTCGTTGTGAGAAGGCACAATGTTAAAGTGAGCATTTTGGCAGCTGCAGAAAAATGAAAATTGATTTTCCAAGTGGATTTTATTGTACTGAAACTTTACCAGTGCAGTTTAGCCATGAAATATTTACAGAATTGATTGCTTAACCCTATAAGTTTCCCCTTTTATTACAATGGGCCCTTAGTAACAGTTTGTTAAGCAGAGGGATTGACTAATTAAGACACCCATATAGAAGCAAGAAAGTCAAAATATTTTAATTAGAACATACTAGTTTTATAAATACATATATGAAAACATTAAAGCATTTTGAAAACAGTCACACCCATGATACAGTCTAAAGCACACTACCTTAATGCATTATAAATAAAAGGACATTTTAGCACTTGTTTAGCCTTTAAGTCATGATGTCATCATAGGGGAACTATAAAGGGGGAAGAGGAGAAAGCCATACAATCATTAAAACACAATTTAGTCATTTGTAATAGGACATGATGATCAAACTTAAAATACTGAAGAAAAGACTTCAGGGACGGTGTAACAACTGGTAACTCAGTGTCCGATGGCATTCACTCCGTTCACCCACAAACAGAAGGCCCACACTGTAGGCATCCCAGCATCCTGGCCAAACCCAGCTGCAGGCAGCACCATCACATCAGGGGGCATTTCAACTTCAGGCGAGCCCTTGTTCTTTTGGACTTCTTACCATCCACCCGCAGGCTCACCGCCCTCCTCTTCTCCATGGCGAGGAGCTCCTTGAAAAGCTCCTGCACGTTGTGGTCCATCTTCGCCGACGTCTCCAAGAAGGAGCATTTCCACTGCACCGCCCGCTGTTCTCCATCCTGCGTTGGCACCTGTCGGTTTGCATCATCACATTTGTTGCCGACGAGCATCACTGGCACATACTGCATGTCGCTGCCTTTGATCTCACAGATCTGCTCATAGGTGAGCCATAGCTCCTCCAGGGACTGCCGGTTCACCACGGAATAGACCAGAATGAAGGCATGGCCTCGGGCTATAATGAGACGCTGCATAGCGGGGAACTGGTGGCTTCCTGCAGTGTCCGTGAGCTGGAGGGTGCAGATGCTTTTGTCACAGGTGATCATCACAGTGTAGGTGTCCTCCACAGTGGGAACGTAGGTCTTACAGAAGGTACGCTTCATAAAGCGCAAAACCAGGGAGCTCTTTCCCACCCCAGCTGCTCCAAACACAGCAACACGGTAGTCATTGCTCTGTTCTGGCATAGTCTGTCCTGCCCTCTCCTCTAATGACTTTCAGGTGTCCCAACTGAAGAGCTGCAACAGGTGGAATTTAAGGGCAGCTAATTTCACCAGGTTTGTGTTTCCTTGACACATCTGATGCTGCTTTTAACAATGTAATTAAAAGGAAACGAGCAATTTAACTCACATACTGCGTGGTACCGGGATACGAGTGTAAAAGTGCACCGCTTCCTCGGGCATTTCATTAAAAATCCAAATCCAAAATCCAATCAGGCATTTAATTAAAAATTAAAAATCCAGTGCATGTTTTCTTTTAAAGTACTGTAATTATACAGGTCTTGTACTTTGGAAACTTTTATAGCCGGTCTGTTGTGTGCATCACTGAAGTGAGGTGATGCCAATGCAAGGGGTGATTGTGTTTCATTATAATTAGCTGGTGGCATAGTGGTTATATTTACGTTTATTCATTTAGTGGCGTACATTTCAGAAAACAAAAACGTCCATCACACCAATAGAAGAGGAGATCTAGACAGAGACGTGATTGTTGAGTACAGTTTGTCCCATACCAACATATAAACCAGTACACAAGTAGCTACATATAGTTTTTTTTCAGATAGACAACACAGTACACAGGAACACTTTAGTAGGTCAAACACAACACAAACACAACTGCACAGGTTATAGCAGAGCTGCTATCTTGCACTTGAAGGACCTGGGTTTAAATCCCACCTCCTGCTATAGAACCCTTGATAAAGGTACATACCTTGAACTGATACACTAAAAAATTACTGTGCAGCATAAACAAGGAAATCATGGCTGGTGGCTTTGGAAAGAAGCACAAGATCAAAATAAAAAATAGTAGACAGTAGATAAAAAACTGGATACGGTAGATGAATATTAGTGAGTAGTGTAATGAAGAAATCAAACTCATTAGGGGCAAAGACATAAAAATCTATTTATTATTTATGTAATTACAGAACACAGAACGATGTTCACTTTGCAGAGGCATGAGGTATGACTGCGACCAGCAATGAGACCTGAGGAACAGGACATTTGGAGCTCAGGGTTCAATCTGACAGCTTCCACCTGCATAGGATCAGCACACAGTGGGCATAAGGAGGCATTCTGCTGAAACTCTCCATCTTGCAGAAACTGAAGATCAGCCGCTGCTCTCGTAATCGTTCAAACCACGGTAACAAACCAGCGGGCTTCCCTGGTCAGATCCCCAGCTAGGAAAACAACATATCACTTTCCTTGGAAAGGTGCGCTAAATTACAGCAGTACTATAGCTGTGCCTTAATTTATCTAATTATACAAAGTGTATTATTTAATTACACATATTTATATGCTTTTTCACATTTTGTCACGGACGACTTGGGAGATTACTACCAACACTTTACACATTTGTAATACGAGTCAGGGCGCAAACGCTAAACCTGTGCGAGTCAGTGCTCCCAGTGGACAGTGTCAGTGTCGCAGTGTCAGTGTCGTCACAGTAACAGTGTTTATTCCGCACCCTCTGTTGGATGGATTCTCAGAAACAGCAAAGTGCTTGTCTGCCCGCTTCTTCAGCTGCAGAAAGTCCATTTCGGTCCGCTTGGGCTCACTGTCTCCTGGTCTGGTGGTCATCTGCTTTCTCCGGGGAGCTGTCTCCCATTCTCTCAAAAAGGCCACAGCCCCCTCTCTTCAAGTGGCTTAATCCTACTGTCTCTAGGAGGCTGTTGGCCCCTCCCTCTGAGGGCGAAGGGGAGGAAGGTGCAGAGCGACTAGAGAGTGGCAAACTTGCCAGGAGGTTGCCTTCCCTAACTGACTCGGCCCCCGGTCCGTGCCACGAGCAGCAGGCAGGGTAAACCTCCTCTCTCCCCCTCCAGCTGTCACTCCAGAAGTCACCGCGTGGATCCACTGGCATGGAGATGGAGCGGGTGGCTGGCAGGGTATCATAGTGGCTCTCATCTGGAGGGTTCTTGGGGGGGTGTGGAGGAAGGGGGAGGAAGCACGGGTGCTGGAGGTGGGAATTGTGCTCCTCGTCTTCCAGGTCTGTGTCGCTGTCAGTGTCATATCCACTCAGGTAGTGGTCCGACCCCAGCTCCCACTGGTTGTCCTCGGGGCCCGCCAGTGAGATGCCACCTGCCTCGTACCCAGGAACATCGTCTGCACCGGGCAGGTACGAGTGACTCATCCACTCTGATGCTTCCCACTGGTGCGCTGAAGGAAACAGGAAGTCATTAGAGTGGCCGTTAAGAGCAGTAGGGCATCATGGACTTCATCCCTTCGGTTAACCTGAACTGTGCTAAAATGATTACACAACTAATTGATAAGTGGTAAAAATGCATTTGCACAAGGTCTAACCCTCTTTGTCATGACGAAGGACACATTTTCTAACTGTATGATGTGAATTAAGTTAGAATTTCCTGCAGGGAAATGGTGTATTTTCCAAGCAGGATGGTGTGTAAGTGCAGCTGGAATGATGATGACACAACAATGAGCCTCATCACGTATTCATAATGTTCATAGATCCGTTTACATCAGTTCGTTGCTGAAATGCATAAGACAGTCGTTTGGTTAACAAGCTTCTTAAATGAATTAATGTCATTGGATTCATCTCACCGCTGAGATGATATACCTAAAATCCACGAAAGCATCAATCTGGTTGTGTAAACCACTCGTGTTTGATGTTCCTGAGTGTTGCTGATCCAGAACATTAAAAAAAAGCCTTACAAATATTATCATATCTATACCTGGGGTGTTTACATAGCCTAACCCATAAATAAATGGAGGAACATCTTTATCATTAACCTTTTAGTGATTGTGACATAGTGGTCAAAGTCACTATGGAGTTTTGAACAAAACCCAACTGTGTTTGTAAGTGTATGAAAGAAAAATTTATCTTTTGGTTATAACACAACTGGTTATAAATAAATACATATGCAAACTCCCTTGAGTTTTCCAAGCATGGTCTGGAAGCAGGATGGCAAAGGTAACAGATGTAATGCATTCATATTGTTTTCTGAGATGTATGTCACTTTGGAGAAAAACAAATCATGGGTTGATAGTTCTATAGGTGTTTCGCAATTTTCTAGTGATGTATGAGAAAATTTGTTTGGGGTTTTTGGATGGGCTGGGAAAATATTTTTTCCATTTAAAATAACAAGAAATAGGCTTTTGGTATCCGAAATTTCGATATCCATTCTGTTTTCAGGAACGTCACTTTTGTACGTTGAAGGATGCTTGTAGTTAAAAATACGGAAAAGATATATTTTAAGAAGGTCTGCTGCGCTGATGGGTGTCTTGTGTGAGGGAAAACAGGTCCGCTTACAGTTCATGAAGTACCCTTTGACGAACTCGACGCACATCTGGTTCCGACAGTCCGAAGAATACTTCCCTGTAGGAAACACAAAGTGAGAGAAGCTAACAGGCCTGCTGTAAAACACACCTGGGTCACAGAGTACATGAGAAGCGTATGGTGATGTGAACGAGGGACAGCTGAACCGAGTCAGTCACATTTTCAGATGGACTGAAAAAGGGTCAATTGGGAGATCAAATGGATGGACTGGTCTTCTTTGCTGACCCTCTCTTAGCCCAATCATGCTGTATTCACATCTTCAGCTCAGAACTGTGAGTTTGATGGTCTGGGTAACTCCCAGTCATCACCTGAAACTCAGTCGTGTGAGCACCTGAGTGTGACAAAAAGTGGAGGGAAGCGTTGTTTACACGCAGCCTAAACCCAGCACGCTTGCTGAGGCACCTCAATATCACCGCCCATCTCTCCTGTACCGCTTGCTCATGGAGGAGACCACAGAAGAAGGGCAGGCAGGAATACCTCTGCTCTCCTCGACGGCATCTCCTGCGTCCTCACCCAGCTGAATGACGGTCACCATGGATGCTTGACAGACAAGAACGAAACGCAGATGGTCACGTGACCTGCTTCATTAGTATAAGTAGAGTCAGACCAAAGCAGCTGTCACTGAGACGATGCATGTGGACGCCAAGTATGCAGTGCAGGTGTTGTCTGTACGACGGGATGGACCTGCACAGGGTCGAGGCGGAGGCCCACCGAGCAAAGCTCAAGAGGAGCCGATAAGACAATGCTTCTGGTCCAAACCACATGTGGACACCATCCATCACGCAGACAGCTAAAATAAGCATGTCCTCACCAGCAAGCTATTGGTATGGAACTTGAGACAAATGAAACGAGACATGTTCCGCTTAATCCTTATTGCTTAATTGGCGGAGCGTGGTAACTTCGGTAAAACAGTGTGTGATTTGCTTAGATGCGCTCGTGGATGGTGTTTCACATCGGCTGAAGCGAGTACAGGTGGACACGAACTGGAATAGATGAAACACGCATGAGGAAATACACAGAGAAACACACACAGAGAGCAGGATGTTCCGTCCTACCGCTGTCATTGCAGGAGTCCGTTAGGTATGACCTTAGCGACTGGACTTCAGAATTACAGTCGGAGAAGCACGTGACTTCCTCCACAAGGTCCATCAGTTGGACTGCAGGAAGATACAGGGAGCAAGGTGAGAACAAGGTTATGCTCATACGCATCACTGCGTCCCTGTGTCGTCACCCATCTCTCTGTCCTTCCATCATCACAAATTTTCTGTCTTCCCATCATCCCCCATCTCTATGTCCTCACCCATCTCTCTGTCTCTTGGTCCATTCCACTCTTGATAGATGTTTTGCTCCGCATCCGTTGCGCCGCTGAAGCTACTGTGAGCGTCCTCCCAGAAGGACTCAAGGAAGCCTTCCTCAGGCTGGCCTGCAGGGGTTGGGGGCAGGTTTGGGGCCACACTGCAGACTGCCACACCCTGAGAGTCAGGAGGGATGCAGGTTGACTCTGCCTGTTCACCAGCTGCATCGTCCTGCCCGCCAACGGACCCGAGCCAAGGGACGGAATGGGAAGTCGGTCGGACCATGACGCGCGGTGGCCCCTCGGGCTCCAGGTACAGCCCACAAGGGTCAAAGGGTTCACAGGGGCCCCCAGAGCCCACATGTACGGTCTTGGACAGTATCCATTCCGAGTTGTGAAGGGGGATGGGGGCGGGACTCGGGGGGACGGGAGAGGAGGGGTGTGTTGGAGTGTCCTCGTCCTGTGGGCGGGACTTGTGGGAGGAGATCTTCCTGCGGAAGGCAATGAGGAGTGCAAGGAGGAGGAAGGTGACGCAGAGCAGCGCTGCAATGCCAATCAGCTCATCCCGGCCCATATAGGGAAGCGGCTCAGCCTTCGTGTTGGGGTCAGGGGTTGCAGGGGGGCCGCATGACGGCCCCTCAAACTGCGGCGTGCAGTTGCAGTAGAACGCCCCAGGCACGTTGACGCACGCGACTCCGTTCTCACATGCCTCTGACTCGCACTCGTCTATGTCCTCCTCGCACCTAACCAGGAGACACCAGACAACGAGCACCTTCATTCCACCTTCAGCACCTCCTCCATTCACACAAGTGACCTAGTAACTCCCTCTAGGAAACAACAGCTACAGCCCTCCTGGACCTTGAACCCACAGCTTTCAGAACGAGTCTAGTTGCTTAGGGACTACTTGCCCCACCGCCCTTCACACAAAACGGAACGTCTTCTGCATACATAAATGTCACACTGTGCTTTATCACTTTATAATAGACATACTTTATTGAATTAAATTCTGTATTGCAATCTGAAAAAAATCTGGAAATATGTCACAAATGTTTTTTAAAAACGAAACACAAAAAACATACTCCATATACTTCAGACATGTGCTATGTGACACTGTGCTGATGAACTTCTATTATATTCATTCACACTATTATATTCATTCCCGGGGAAAAGGGTGGAAAAGTCGATGCTCACGTGAGGCCTGTGAATCCGCTCTGACAGACACACAAGAAGCTGTCTCCCATTGACTGGCAGGTAGCTCCATTTTGACAGGGGTTCAGGTCACAGGCTGTGACCTTTGCCTCACATCGCTCCCCAGTGAACTGGGGTGAGCAGCTGCATTCAAATTCTGAACAATGCAAATAAAGAAGAAAAATGTCAAGTCTCAGCTTGATTCACGCTAGGGCAGCATATTGCTACAGCGAGTAGCGCTCACTGTGCCTGGGTGGTGGGAGAGGACATGGGTTTGATTCCCCGCTCACTCTGTCAGTCATGGGTTTCCTCCGGTTGCTCTGGTTTCCTCCCACAGTCCAAAGACATGCTGTTCCAGTCCACCCATAGTGTGTGAGCGACAGAGAGCGTGTGTTCCACTGATGTATGGATGACTGACCCATAATAAATAAATGATGCTTTTTTCCAAACTGACTTACACTGTTAGGCCACTTATAATTATTTACCCATTTACACATCTGAGTAACTTTACCAGAGTAATTGTAGGGTAAGTTCCTTGCTCAAGGTTATTACAGGTAGAGGAGGCATTCAAACCTGCAACCTTTGTGCCCAAATGCAGCAGCTTTAACCACTATGCTACCAGTTGCCCTATGGTAGTATTTATTATTAGCATGTATTTTTAAACTGGTTATGCTACACTGGAAATTGCCTATCATAATATTAAAATGCATTTGTAATGTTTAAGGCTTTTTTCTCTTAATTATTTCTGTAATTGTGATTTCTGGGGCTGAAAATCTACAAACAGCAGATTTACATGTATTTATTTAGCAGACACTTTTCTCCAAAGCGACTACCAATGGATACTATGTAGTGTTATGAGCCCACACACCTTATTCACCAAGGTGACTTAACACTGCTAGATACATTACTTCCACTGGGTCGCTCATCCATACATCAGTGGAACACACTCACTCTCTCTCTCTCTCTCTCTGTCACTCACACACTGTGGGTGAACCTGAACAGCACGTCTTCGCACCGTGGGAGGAAACCCACGCAGACACGGGGAGAACATGCAAACTCCACACAGACTGAGCAGGGGATCAAACCCACGTTCTCTCACACCATCCAGGCACAGTGAGACAGAAGCGCTACTCACTGTGCCACCATTCAATAGATTTATAGCTAATAATTTATATTTATATATACTCATTTCCTAGACAACAAAAGCTTGAACTGTAGTATCAATTTCGTTACAGATGATGATGATGAAACCTTTCCGAAAAGCTAAAATCTGGTATTTACATGTCTACCTCCTGCATACTGCTGGTTTACACAGGCAGTACTCACCACCAGAGGGCACACTAGAGCAACGGCCACCATTCTGGCACGGGTCTGTCTGGCAGGGGTCAGGAGACAGCATACAGCCCAGCTTCAGCTCGGTCAAACCCGTGACTTCCGCATAACGACTGCGCTTGTTCTGCAGTGGCATCTCGTTACTGTTCAGAACTAGGGCATCCACACAGCCCTGGAAGCCATCCAGTGCCTGCGGGCCCCTACCTTGCGCTGGGTCTGGAGGCAGTACTTGGGCCCCAAAGAAGATCGTTCCATCAGTTCCAAGTGGCCAAGGGCGGACGGGAAGGCGCCGGCGCCGCCTTTCCACATAACTGTCATCCAGTGTCAGCACGGTGATGTCCCGACTCAGCTCTAAAGACACTGAGTGCCAGCTGCCATCGTTGACAGGCCGTCCAGGGATGCCCATTCCTTCCATATTGTCCTCACAGTCCCACTGGAACCACAGCTCTCCCTGTTTGACCTGTCAGCAGAAGTACATATGCTGTCTGCGTGTGAGAGCCTTTGTGTGTGTGCGTGTGTGCGTGCGCTTGTATGATACTCACCTTCAGTAACGAACACGGCTCCGCCCGTGTATACATAACGATGCCCCGGCTCTGGAGCGTTCGGATCCTGAGGCCCACCTTGAATGTGCTCGCCTTGGGCTTGTCAAACACGCGGTACTTGATGTAGCTGTTCCCCGTGAAGGTCAGAGAAGAATACCCTGAATACACACAGACAGATGGGCTAGCGATGGACAAGCAGAGGATTGGACAGCTCCAACACTGAGCTTGAAGCCAGCAGCTCACTTACCTGCACACTCCCTAAGCTTTGCCGGTGGACACTGGCATGAGTATGGCACTTTACTGCCCTCTCTGTCCACACATTGCATGTCCCCTGGACAGGGCTGAGCTTGGCAGAACTTGGGCAGGGTAGGGCAGCTGCCACCTTGAGGAGCTTAAGGCAGGATGAGGGGGTAAGAGAGAAGTGATGAGTGTCCTATTGCACACAAACCACACACACAATGTCTACAGCCGCTTGTTGCGAGCGGGGTCGCGGCGAGCCGGAGCCTAACCCAGCAACACAGGGCGCAAGGCTGAAGGGACACACCCTGGACGGGACACCAGTCCACCTCAACGCAGCCCAGGCAGGACTTGAAGCCCAGACCAACCACGGAGCAGGCCCCGGCCAAACCTGCCGCATCACCACGCCACCGCACCCCCCGCATACAAACCACAGTGTTTGTATAGTTGCTGGTGAGAGTGGTTATTGGCTCACACACTCACCCTTGCAGGTACAGCTAAAGCGTGGCGATACAAAGCTTGTCTTTGGTGTGCTGTAAGTGACCAGAGCATTGGGTTCCAGCGAGAGTCTGTGCTCGCACCATTGTTCTCCACACTGCAGTTTTGGGCAGCCCTGCTCCAGAATGGCAGAGATACGCAGAGCTCCCTCCAGCTGTTCACGGGACGCTCCAATTTTCCAGGCAAGCTGCTCTGCTGCCATGAAGGCTCCGTCCTCTTCCTCCACAGCCAGGAGGACATCCAGCCTTCCATAGGACCCTGGCACGGGTTGGATGCTGAGAACATGGCAAGGATCCCGTTTTGGAATGCCCACCAGATCGAGCAGCGCACTCCTGAAATCACTGAAGTGCAGCTGCACAAAGTCCTCTGGGGCAACAGCCTCAAAGCGCACAGCAACTGCATCACGTAGTGCCCAGGGTGTAGCACGCTCCACTATCACAGATACATCTACTGTAATACTATAGCGTCCATCACTGACCGTGGCATTCAGCAGATACCTTCCAGGCCGTAGACCTGCTAGGGCCACGATCCGCCCATCCTGCCTATTGATCTTGAAGAGGGACTTCTGCTGGAACTTCTGGCTGAAGGACAGCACATCATCTTCATCACGGTCTGTGGCATGGATTCGACCCACAATGCCCCCTGGGAACTCGTCCCCTGCGATGACAATGTAAATCTCTAGCGGGAAAGCCTCAGGTCTGTAGAGGTTGTCCCCCGTGATGCGAACAAAGATGAAGGTTGTAGATGACAGAGGGGGTTTCCCAGAATCGGTTACCTTAAAGTGAAGAAATTTATAGTGGACATTATTAATGTCAGTAAAATGGTCAGGATTGATCTCAGAGAACAAGATGAGTCCTGCATTCATGCAACGCATTGTAGAATAAAGTGCTATGGAGCAGTGCAACACATCTATTAGTTTTTAAGGAAACTGTTGTGGCTCATGTAAATCTAGAGTTATGCAAATTAGATTAAAACTAAAGCCCTTACATTGTAAGAGAAGGCCTTACCTGCACTTGAATGCTATATTCCCTCACCACATCACGTCCAAAGAATTGGTTTGTCCGCAGCATCCCTCCCTGATCCACGGCAAATGAATCTCCCTCATTCCCGGAGATGATGCGGAACTCAAAAGGTGGGCCATTGAGGGGCGTGTCATTGTCTGTGACAGACAGCTGTAGAATATTGCTACCCAAGGGTCTGCTGAACTGTGCCACAGTAAAAAAAAGCAAAATGAGATGCAACATTGTTTTATCCTCGAAAGGGAGTCTTGCTGATAAATCATTCCCTGCTGTATCTGTTGCCATTCTGTCAACTCATCTTTAACTGTTAAAGGAAGTGAAGGCTGCCTACCTGAATGGAAATGCTGGAGTTGGTTGGAGTGATGAGAGGAGGGTTATCGTTTACATCAGAAACCTCGATGTTCACTGTGGCTATGGAGGACAGGACAGGTGATCCACTGTCCAGAGCTTGGACAGTCAGAGAGTAGCTGAACATCTAGAGGGCAGGACGAAGCATTACGCTGAAGATGTTCCCATATGCATGGCCATTTTGCCTTTCACAAAAATTGTATTGCATATTGCATACTGTACTGGGAAGAAAGGGAAGCAAAGACTGAAAACTGAAGTAGGGAATGAAATCACTCACCCCTTCATATGAATATCTTTCAAAACATTTAGCCTCCCTCTCCAAACCAGTGTTGACATTTCTTCCTCCATGTGCTGCCACCTACCGTCTCTCTGTCCAGCTGCTTGTTGACCCTCATCAATCCGGTGGCTGACTCAACGGAAAAGTGGCTCCTGTCATCACCATTCACAATGAAGTATGTGACCTGTCCATTGAGCTCACCATCCATGTCCTCAGTCTGCAGCTGCATGGGGTCATCAGGAAATACAGTGGTATTTTTCAAGGCTACTTATTGTACATTACATCTGCAAAAGCTTCTAACACAAAACAGTTTTGTTATATGTTTATTCTGAGGACTTACTCTGGTTAGATTGACTGTTTATGTCAAACATACTGCACAGGTCCCAGTTCATTAAACGTTACAGGACAGAAGCCCGCTAAAGGAATGGCCATCTGAACGTAATGGTCATATGAGGAGCAGAACAATGTACCCTGATAACTGACTGGCCGATGCTGGCATCTTCTGCAATGATGACGTTGTAGAGGTCTTTGCTGAACCTGGGCGCATTGTCATTCACATCTGTCACGCTGATGGTCACAGTGGCAACAGCACTCAGGGGAGGAATGCCACCATCCCATGCCTCAACTACCAGGAAGTATTCTTTGCAAACCTCAAAGTCTAGAGCCTCCGAGACTGAGATAGTGCCTGAGTGAAACAATTTTTACAAAGATTTTAGTGTAAAGAGTAGGGTAATCAACTCTAATATTCACCTTTTTCAACCTTTTGTGTTACTCTTGTGTGTTTCTCCACAGGTGAAAACAACAAACAAACCTATGCTCCTACCTGACACGAGAGCAATCTGGAACTTCTCAAGTTCATTGCCAGAGCGGAAAGTGTAGTAGATCTCGGCATTAGCACCAATGTCTGCGCTGGTAGCATAGACACGCAAAACCTCAGTACCCACTGGGACATCTTCAGGCACTGTAGCCACATAGTCCCGGCCCTGGAAGACAGGCGGGTTGTCATTCACATCCAGAACAGTGATGTCAAGGTCTGCCAAGGTTGACAGAGCACCATCTGTAGCCTGGACTGTGACACTGTAGGATGACCGTAGCTCACGGTCTAAGGTCTTCTCTAGGACCACAATGCCCATGACTTCATCAATGGAGAAGACACCATCTGCAGAGTCCACTAGGGAGTATGCTATCTTCCGGTTGATGCCTAAAACGAAGTAATAACACTAAGTGTATGACATAGAATAGGAAACATATTGTTTTGTTTTCAGGCCACATTATACAGATGATCTTGTGTGTGTTAACTAAGGTGTCACAGGGAGCTAGAAAGTGGGAACTGTTAGGCAGAATGAAAACACCCAGAGGCCTCTGGCAGCTGACCTTCGTCTGGGTCATAAGCTTGCATGCGGGTCAGCAGAGCTTTTGGAGTTGCGCTCTCATAGATGCTGGCTGTGTACCGCTTGGCTGAGAAGATGGGTGGGCTATCATTCACATCCAGGATGGTCAGGAGAATCTTGGAGCGGCAGAACAGTCCACCACCATCTGTTGCTTGAGCAATGAGCTTGTAGCTGGGTGTCCTTTCCCGGTCGATAACTGATGCTGTCTTCAAGTCACCTGATGAAAAGATAAAAGTCATTCCCATACAACAAGCCTACTAATAGAAAATATACATGCACTGATACCAAAACACATATATCTTGCCTACTGAGACCTTATCTATACCTTACCTTACAAACTCACAGCCACACAAACACAAAAATTGAAAATTAATATAGCCTCCACCTGTGTTTGCATCCATGTGGAAATCCTCGACCCCAATGCCAAAGAGAGAGTACTGAATTTCGGCACTCGGACCTATATCTGCGTCTGTGGCTCCTACTGTCAGAATCACCCTGTTCAGAGGTATGCCTTCGGGGAATGAGGCTGAATACACAGCCTGGGATAAGGACAAGGGGCAGGTGACCAGGGAACACACAAAGAACAATCAATGTCACGGTCAATCAAAATGTGTTTGGTTTAACAACCTCAGCCGTAGACTTGTCACACAGCTTTAGTATGGTGGAATAGTACTCTGTTGACAAGGCTTAGACAAACAAATAGACTGTGTATTTCAGAGTTTAGAAAGGAAGGTTTTGGTAAATGCATGCTTAAATGTTCACAGATCTGACCTGTTCACACACAGGACTGTTGTCGTTGCTGTCCATGACTGTTACTTCCACCACAGCTTGGGTCACAAAGAGCCCATCAGTTGCTGTAACATTGATGAGATACAAGTCCTGTTCCTCGCGGTCAAGTTGTCGGCCAACATATATCTTCCAGTCACCCTGGACAAGCCCCAGACCAAAGGCACCTCTGGGGTTCCCTCCTATTAATACATAGAATCACAAGGTTAAAGCCTTAGTGCACAACTGCAGGCAGGCAGAAACAGATGAGCAAGAATATTTAAATTTACCTCCATAGAAAAAAGACAGAAGTATTATATCCAAGGTACAATTCCTACCTGTGATGTGGAAAGTCACTCTTCGATTGATGTCTGCACTGTCTTTATCTCGTGTACTTAGTACTGCCACTGCTTCTCCTGGGAGGTCACTTTCTATCACAGCACCCCTGTAGTAACTTTTCTCAAAGCTGGGAGGATTGTCATTGATATCATAAACAGCCACTGTCACTACAGTGGTAGATGATCGAGAAGTAATTTCTCCGAGGTCTGCTGCCACTACTGTGAAAGTGAAGGACGGACATGTTTCATAGTCAAGCTCCTTGAGAGTGGTGATCCAACCTGTTTTGCTGTCAATAGTGAATTCTGCCATGAACTGCTCTATTTCCAGGTTCCCTGGACTGTCTAGGCTATAGGTTACTTGGCCATTGGAACCCCAGTCAGGGTCCAGGGCCCGGACCTGTATCACTCTGGTTCCAATTGGCATGCCCTCCATAACCACAGCTTCATAAGAACCAGTCTCAAAAGATGGCGCATTATCATTCAGGTCAAGTACCTTTACCTCTACTTCCACAATGGATACTGACTCCAACTGAGCTGGCTTGGTTGTAGCTGACACTTTGAATCGAAAAACTTCAATAGCCTCGTGGTCGAGTGGTTTAACAAGCCGGATGACACCTGTCTCACGCTCCACCATGAACACACCTCCACGGTTGCTGTCTACTGTCTCACCACCAATGAGGCTGAAGAATGCAGGCTGGCTAGGGGCCAGATGGACAGATCCCAGTGCAGTTCCTACAGGTGTATCCTCGGGAACAGTGAAGGAATATTGTGGCTGTGTGAATGACGGGATAGGGGCATCAGGCGGTAGGACATGCACATAGACAGACACTAAGGAATGCTTCATTGGGGTACCTCCATCTGCTGCCTTAGCAAAGAAAGAGAGGACTGTGTTTTTCAGGTGGCTGAAGCTGCCTTTTGTGATGATCCAGCCGTTGTCTGGATCGATTTCCAAGATGTCCACGACAGGGACCCGGGCCTCACTGTAGAGTGAGTAGGTCACCTTCCCATTGATACCATCATCCTGATCAGTGGCCTGAATTTGGATTACTGGGAAGCCCCTGTTGACACTGGATTTGACACTGGCCCTGTACTCTGTGGCCTTAAAACGTGGGGAGCTGTCATTTTCATCAACAAGAATGACCCTGACACTGCAGAAGGATGCCCTGCCACCACCATCTAAAGCCATGACTGTCAGGACAATGTCTTTATTTGCTGCATTTTCCCTGTCCAACTTGCCCGTAGTCAGAATTTGACCACTGGTGTCAATACTGAATTGATCTTTGCCCAAGTCATTGACAAAACAGTATGTCAGTTGACCATATATTCCAGAGTCCTCATCTGTTGCTCTCAGTTGGACAACCTTTGATCCAACAGGACTGTTCTCTCGAATCTGAGCCAGGTAGAACCTTTGGCTAAAGACAGGACTGTAATGGTTTGCCTCGAGGATGCGAATGTGCACTTGGGCCATGCTAGTGAAAATGCCATCCGACACGGACACATTTAGGATGTACAGCTGTTGCATCCCTTGCCTGCGCTGGCTGGACAAGCTGATAATCCCTGTCTCCTTATGAATGGCAAAGTTAGCTTTCTCGTTTCCTGACAGGATGCTGTACCTCAATCGTTCTGCATCCAGCTTGTCCATGTCCAATGCCTGGATGCAGGTTACAAAGTGGCCCTTGGGTGCAAGTTCACTGACATGTGCCTCATAGAGCTGCTGGGTGAACATGGGAGGGTTGTCATTCATGTCTTCGATGGTGACTGTGACCAGCACCTCACTACTTAACATGGGAAATCCATTGTCAGTTGCTCTGACAATAAAGTTGCACTGCTGGATGAGCTCATAGTCAAGCAAGCGGCCAGTGAATATGAGTCCACTACTGCTGTCAATATGAAAATAATCAGTACTACTGTATACCTCTGAAAGTATCTGGTAGCGCACATTATTATTTTTCTCAGAATCTATGTCTTTGGCAACTACCTGCAATACTGGGGTCCCAATCATGGAGGCTTCAGAAAGAGATGCTTTGTAAGATGTTTTCTCAAATTCTGGAGGGTTGTCATTCACATCAAGTACGGCTATATCGACATCGACTTCTGCTCGAGCTCCTGAAAGAGTATCTGTTGCCCTAATAGTAAGCCGATAATAGGGGTTGCCTTCATAGTCCAAGGGGTAAAGGACACTAATGACTCCTGTGTCAAAACCGATGCAAAATTGTGCAGAGGGATCTCCATCCACAATGGTGTAAATAACCTTCTCACCTGCTGGACTGGCTGCACTTATGCTGAGAATGGGTGTGCGCACAACAATATCCTCATTCACTGAGATTCCGTAGAACGACTTCTCAAAAACTGGCATGGCCTTGTTGACGACGGTAATGGGAAACTCCACAGCAGTCAGGAGGGGAGGATTTCCCCCGTCTTTGGCAAAAACAACCACTCGAAATTCTAAGTTTGACAAGTCTACCTCCAATTGTTTTTTCAGAGTGAATTCACCAGTGACTCTGTTGACATCGAAGTGTTGATGTTCCTCCTTTAAGAAATAAGACACCTGCCCATTGACCCCCTTATCCTGATCTATGGCACTAACCCAAAATATCGGAGACCCCGGCTCTGCCTCCACTTGCACCGCTGCATAGTATGGAAGTCCAACAAACACTGGGGGGTTGTCATTAACGTCATCCACCTGGACTATCACTGTTGTCCTTGCAACTCGCAGTCGATCCTGCTCCCGGCTTGCCTCTACAACCAGTTCATAAATCTCCTGCTCCTCTCGGTCGAACTGGACACCTGTTGTTTGGATAACTCCAGATGTAGACTTGATCTGAAATCTTTTTCCAGAATTCAGGAGGCTGTACCTAATAGGTTCGTTGAGTCTATTCCCCACTGCATTGACTACAGCCACCGTGGTCACGCTGCCACTGTTTTCTTCCACAGAGCAGGAGTACTGCTGCTGCAAAAATATCAGGCCACCATCCATTGCCTCTCTGACCATAACTGTGACCAGAGTCATGCTCCTGAACTTTCCGTCAGAGGCTTCCACATTGAAACGGTAGCGGTCCTTGGAAAAATTGCTGTTTTTAACAGTCAGGATACCATTCTCTGGATCTAAAGCAAAATGCTGCAAACTGCGGTCGGTCAGAGTGTAGGTCAGTCCCATTGGGTCACTCATGTCTGGATCATTGGCAGAAACCTGCAGGACTTCGGCTCCAATGCAAGTAGGAAGAAGCAAAACTGTCTCGTAGGAATCAAGCAAAAATTTAGGAGGGGAATCATTGATGTTTAGCACCTGGACAGTAACTTCGACAAAGCTGTCAGCAGTTAGCTGCGGTTGGCCACTGTCTCTCACCTGAACGGTGAAAAAAAATTTAGAGCATGTGTCATAATCCAGATTTCCAGTTGTTCTTAAAGATCCTGTGCCCGAATCAACAGTAAAAAACGTCCGTGCTATGTCATCCACAATCTGATAAACAAGAAGAGCGTTCTGATTTTTATCTGCATCTGTGGCTCTGAGAACCAACGGGGCTCCATCCTCCACATTAAGGATGACACTGTTAATTGGTGCAGCCTCACTGATACTGCCCACATATTGTAGTTGCTGGAAGACTGGAGCGTTATCATTCTCGTCCACTACTTGAATGTTGACTGTAATGTTGGAGACCATGCCGGCCATGTTGTAAGCCTGCATAGTCAACACATACGATATGACACTTTCGTAGTCCAGAGGTCTGCGGGTGGTGATGACCCCTGTGAACTGATTTATTCTGAAGTTTCCCTGTTCGTCCCCTTGCTTTATGTCATATGTTATCGCAGACCTGCTGACAGCACTGATAACCATGACGAAAGTGCCAGCAGCCATGTTCTCCTTAACCTCAGCGTGGTACTCCTTCTGTAGAAACTTGGGGCTGGAGCTCTCTGACAGCGTCACAGAAATACGCACTGTGGCCACTGCCCCCATAGGGGGTGACCCACAGTCTGTGGCTCGGACAGTGATGATGTACTGGCCAACTGAGGTCAGGTCCAGTTCCCTGGTAACAGAAATAACACCTGTGATCGGATCCATGCTGAAAGTATTCCCAATATTTCCTAAAAAAGAGGAGAAGAAAAGTCTCTCAGCTGACATAACACATTCAGGATTAATGCTGAATAAAAAAAACTGTTGATGGAGGAATCAGTGGTATTTATGAAGTATATCTAAGCCTGAAGTTCTTTTGCAGAAACACAGTTAAGACCTTGATATTAAAATTAATTTAACTCTGAAGTATATCAAGCCTGTTAAGCCAAATGAGTTCTGAGGAGCTGACCTGCTTCTATTGAGTAGAGAAGCTCGCCATTCTTCTCTTTGTCCCTGTCAAGTGCAGTGACCTTCAGGACCACTGTTCCCACAGCAGCAGACTCAAAGACAGTCCCCTCATATATTGTGCGTGTGAAGTAGGGTGCATGGTCATTGGCATCCTCCACAGCTACCAGGATCCGAGCTAAATCTCTACGGTAAGGGAACTCCTGGTCTTTCACCTGTTTAAAGAAATAGGGCTCCCATTACATCTAGTGAAAGATCTTAGTGGGGGCCAAAGAGTTCTGTGCTGAATGAGCAGCTTATTTCTCCACCTAAAATCTACTTTATCCACACCATTTCTCTTCCTTCCTCCTCTTCTTCTGTCTCTATCATTCTTACCATAATAGTGAGGATGTGCTGACTTCGGGACTCATAGTCCAGTCGGTCAGCTGTGTACAGAGCACCTGTCCCTGGAACGATGCGGAAGAGGCGCATGCTGGCTGGATCCACGCTGCTGTGGATGGAGTAACTCAGCTTGCTCCGCCCATCTGGGTCTGACGCTTGAGCCCGGAACACCTCCGTGTCAGCTGGGGTATCCTCCGAAACTGCAATGAAGTATGTGGGCTGGGAGAAGGTGGGCGTGTTGTCGTTGGCATCGAGAACTGTGATGTATACCTGCGGTAATAAGAGGGGAGTCAGACAGGTAACTGAACTCTTTGACTGTGAGGGTAGAACTGTGAGGGAGTAGTGAGCTAACGCCTCACACTGTAACACATTAGAACTGTATGAAATGCTGAGAGTGAATAACCTGTGCAGAGGCAATGGTGGTGCCATCCGTAACCGTCACAGTCATTGCATATAGAGACTGGAGCTCTGCATCCAGTGGCACTGCAACAACAATGGCCCCCACTCCTCTCTCAATGTCAAACTGGCTGCTGTATCCCTCACCTAGAGCCCGGTGCAACAGTGGGAAAGAAGGAAACCTCTTCTTCACCATCTCCAGCAGCAAAATCAATTGTAAGTTTCACTGAAAGCTTTTCAGAACTCCATGCATCCAGGTTCTACCCGATAGAACTCTACATTTCACATAATACACATTACCGAAAAACACTTATAATATCTTACAAAATTTCTGCTGGGTCTCTGTGAAATAATTCAGATTCCTATGTGACCAGGTGACCTAGGGCTGAGGATGAGTATAATGTGACCATAGATACAGTACCTGTGGAGCAGTTGGTGCTACAGGCTGTTTGCAGGATGTAAAATGTCTCCCAAGCCTGTTTGTCTCCTTTGTCAGACAGAGAGACATGTAAATACACAGCAAAGACATATGAAATGAACAGTAGGTGATGCAGAAGAAGCAGATAGCTGCCAGTGGTTTAAAACAAGATCAAACCTGTGAGGTGATAGATTTTGTTTGTATTTCAGCAGCACATGGAAAACCATGACAAATGTTTATCAAACATCTGTCAGACAGCACCCAGATGCAGACTAAGATGAGAATGGAAACAGCCTCGCCTCAGCCTTACCAGTAATGTCAAACCATAAGGGTGTGGCACTCTGCTGCATGGACACTATTCCCACTACTGCAGAAACCTGTACGCTCTCTAGGATGGTGAAGTTGTAGTATGGCTCACTGAACAGCAGGGGCAGTGGGGAGGGCATGGGCTTGCGGATCCACTCAATTAACAACTGAGCTGTGGATGACATTGCAGGATTCCCACCATCCGTGGCTTTGATCTGGAAGGAAGCTCAAGGTGAGGTCAAAGGTCAGATTAAAATTTATGTGCCACTGATATCACAATAGAGAATTTAGCGATCCACTGGTACACACAGTCAAGAGGTCGAAGCTCCCAGCTGTGACCGTCCTCCTGGTCAACACCACGGCAGTCAGTGGGTCAATGAAGAACCTGCCACCCTCGTTCCCATCCACAATGCTGTAAGAGAGGTTGGCATTGGGGCCAATGTCCCGGTCGCAAGCAAACACCCTGTAGACAGGGTCACCCCGCTTGCTGCGGCCTCGCTCAGGCAGCTTTATCTGGTACATCTTTTCTGGGAAATAGGGCTCGTTGTCGTTCTCATCTAGGACATGGACCATCACCCACACCGTGGATTGCCTGGGAGACTGACCTCCATCTGATACAGTGACCTGCTCGTATGTACACACAAAAATCAGGAATGTAGATGAAGAGATGCATGCGAACTACATGTATGAAGACACAGATACTGATGTCCAAGTATTTCATTTCCCATTTTCTTTTTCACTGAATTTTACCAGAAGACAAAGACAAACCTGGTTTCGGAAACAAAGAGCAAGTGTTGTTTACCTCTAAAAAGTGTTCATCTTGTTGCTCTCTGTCCAGTTTCCTCGAAGTTGTTGTTATGAGACCTGAGAGACAAAAAGATGTAGGCCTACAAAGAATCTTAAGGAGCCATTCTAAAGTGCTCAGTTTTGAGGGTGTGAAGGAGCCATTCAATAGAACTATGTTAGTGTACAAGGCCTTTGGAAGGGTTGTTTGCAAGGGCTCAGCATCACAGACCTCAAAGAAACTTTAAGAAATCATAAATTATGTTAAAAAAATTGATCACTGCATCAGAGAAACACATCTGAACTCTGCACTCTTATTTCTACAATTAACAATGCAGTTAAAAACATCCTTCTTACTCAACAAAGCCTATTACTGGTATAATATTGCTTCACTGATACTAAATATTATGTAGCAAACACTGTAGCAGCCTAAGCTCATAATTCAGTGTAGTAAAAAGTACAAGAAATAGGTTTTCATGTGTACCCTGAATACATTGCTATATTTTCTAGGGTTTGTATTAAACTAGGGTACAATTCTATACTTGCAAGGGCCCGTATTCATGTGTCACATGAGAAGTCCACCAGAGGACTAGCGCACCCAAGGCAAAGGTACTTAACTTGTATTGCTCTGCTATAACTCTGTTGGATCAATGGAATCCCTAATGTATTTCGCTTTTGCTGAAAGCCTCAATCGAATGGAATACCCAGGCTGGCAACCATCACAAAGGGCTAAAGTAACAGTTCAAGGTGAAACCATGCACAGAGAGAAAGGGAAACTATGTGAGACCCAATGAGTAAATGAACAAGCAGGGGCATACCTAGAAATTCTGGGGCCCCTAAAAAATATTCCTGCCCCCTGTTGGGTCTAAATTTTGCTTGAGTTGCTACTATACAATTAAATAATTTGCTTATGAGCCTGTTCTACAGGCATGGTCCCTGAGAATCTTCACCAACACTCACTGCTCTACAGATAGTCTTGTGAACATATAACATGAACACTCAAGTGTGAAGACTCTCACCTGTCTTGGTGTTGATGGTGAAGAAGTTCTGTGGGTTTCCACTGGAGATCCGGTAGCTAAGTTGGTCAGTGGTCACAGTGGCATCAAGGTCACGGGCATGCACCTGGAGAACATGCACGTCCTTGGGAGAGTTCTCCATCACAGTGGGGTGGTAGATAGGCTCAGAGGTCAGAGGAGCATTGTCATTCACATCCTCCACTTGTATATAGACCTCCACTATGGAATAAAGGGGCACCACACCCCTGTCAGTGGCATACACCGTCAACCAATAGGAGTCCTCCATCTCATGGTCCAGGGTATCCATGGTGTAGATGATCCCTGCAGAGAGACCCATGTGAGCATTTGAGTTCTGATCTCTATTTTAGTCCTTTGTAATGTATACCTGTGTGATCCTTGGAATTGTTCAGACAGAAGAAACACACAGTTCACTCCTCCCTCTTAATACTCCAATCTACATCTATGATCATAGACATGCTTTAGGGAATTCATATAGACGATCGTGACATCACAGTATCCAGCAAAACTATGAACCACTGTGCTAAAGGAATGTAAGACCTCGAGGTGCTGGCTCAAGGCCTGAGGCAACCAGCAGGGTAACCTATGTCAGGCCAATCACCTGGTCAACCTGGATAGATTTCAGTTCCCAGATTAGCAAACTGACTCATCACAGAAGGATGATGTAGGAATAAAACGGTCAACACAATCAATGTGCCAAACTGTATTTGTTACTAAAATACTGATGTTTGAATAGAGTCTAGTGTCATTGCCAGAATGATCAGGACATATTTACCTTAATCGTAAAACAAGGTCCATTAGTAGTTAGTATTGATTCACTAGAGTCCATAGTTAATATCTAAATTTGACAGTCGTGTTGCTGTTACATTTCTCTCCTTCAAAGTTCAACAGCACACTACAGAACATTCAAAACACAAAGAAATTCACAGTCAAGTCAGTTAACTTATAGCGTAAGCGAGTTTTAGCCACAGGGCACATGAGACCAGGAGACTGGAGAATACTGAAAAGTAAGTCAAGTTACCCTGTTTATCCAGATTTCACAGCCGTTTTCCAATATCCTATTAGCTTATATTATCATTCTTACACCTTTTTCCAAAGTGATTTACAGTGACACCCATTTTTACAGAAGGGTACTCTCAGTGTTACACTTTATGTTAAGTATCTTGATGAATGGTACTACATGAAGAGGATTTCAACCAGGAACATTTACATTGCAAAGAAATAGCTCTAAACACTAGTGTACCTGTTGCCTTCACTGTTATATAACAATTTTGGTGCAAAATGGAGGAACTGGGAATTCCTCCTGGCTGACTCTATAAGCAAAGTTATGATGAATAACATCTGCTCATTTATTCTTATCACCCAAAGTCAGGGAGAACATCTGTGCATAGCATGCAAACAGCTTGTAAAACATTTTCCAGGAACCAAACAAAATCCAAAGTAGCTGGGTGCTGTAACACAGACCCCAAACCACCACATCAGAACTTCTGATTAACAGTTAACAAACTTTCCTTTGACTTTCTGATAACAAATGCACTGAAAGCGCTTGACCGGAGCAGGGTCATGACAAGCTGAAGCCTAACCTGGCAACATAAGGAACACAGCTGGAGGAGGAGGGGACACACCCAGGATGGGATGTCAGTTCATTGCAAGGCACCTCAAGCGGGACTCAAACCCCAGACCTACCGAAGAGCAGGACCCAGCCAAACCCACTGCACCACTGCACCACCACACCCCCTTGCTTTCTGAAAAGATGAACTGAAATGTTCAGTATACTTGCATACTGACAGAGGAGGTTTTTGGGAGCTGGGACGTGGTGGTTGTAAAAAGTTTGTAGGATGTGAGTTTGTGAACAATTTTGATTTAGTCTCTTGAGATTTTGAGCTTGTAAAGAGCTTTTCTGAGTGTCAATTTCTATTTTTCAGCTTTTTAGCTGCATTATAGATCTCTTTAAAGCGAAAAGAGTATTTTTTGAAAAAATCTATAGAGACCCCTCTAAATCCTCTTATCCCCTATAAATGCCACCCCATGCCTCTTCACTGCTTGGACCAGACCAGTCCTAATGAGACTGCTATGTAGCATGGGACTGATGGTGTGTAATAGACAAATGTCACATCAGGGAACATGTGCCTCTTGTTGTTGGTTAACAAGGACGGAGCAAAACCAGGATCTGCTTTTCAAAATAGACCAGCACATGATTTTGATCACTTTTCACCTGAATCCCATGGTCTGGACAACTGTTATCGTAGCACTGGTGTGCCAGACACATGTTCGGGGGCAACAGGTGGTATAGTGGTTCCACTGTTACTCTTACTTTTTACTATAAAGACCTGGCTTGAATCCCGCCTCCTGCTGGAATAAATTTGAGTAAGGTACCTATCTTGAACTGATAGAGCTGACTTGATATATCAAGCTGTAAAACAGCTGAATAGGACAGCTGGTAATGCAGCAGTTTAAGCTGCTGCTGTTGGACCCAAAGGTTGCAGGTTTAAGCTTCACCTCCAGCTGTAGTACACTGGAGCAAAGTATGTACCCTAAGTTGCTCCAGTAAAAAAAAAAAAAATAAAAAAAAAAATAAAAGTAGCCAGGTGACCAAATGGGTTATAGTAGGT
The DNA here is from genome assembly GCF_900964775.1 of Scleropages formosus. Lineage (NCBI taxonomy): Eukaryota > Metazoa > Chordata > Actinopteri > Osteoglossiformes > Osteoglossidae > Scleropages > Scleropages formosus. Next base: position 9,033,817 of record NC_041808.1, on the reverse strand, counting down.
AGCTTAACATTATAAGTTGCTTTAGAGAAAAGTGTCAGCTAAATGAATAAATGTACATATGTAAATCACTGTAAATATAATGACATTTATTACAAAATTTCAGCAGCCACTTTTTTCTATTACACATGTAGCAGGATTTCATTATGAAACAAAAGTGTTTAAGGGCCAGTTTAGAGTTTAGTGACCAGGACAACGCAGATTTGACAATACACTTCTTTTCAGAGGGTTAGGATACCATTGCTGACCCTGTGTAAAGCTCACTTGCCCTCACCCTGCCACACGGGAGCACAAGGTCACATGTCCACCTCTCACTTTCATTGGTCCTGTCCTTCTGGGTGCAAGCACAGAGGTCAGGGACTTTGCGAAAACCAACCAACACCACCCCTCCCGTGACTGGCAGATAGATGAGCAGTGAGGCAGGAGCAAGGGACTCAATTCTGCATTGGAAATCCATGACCAGCCCGAGGCCTCGGGCAGCAGCTGGAGCCAAACTCTTGGTAATTAACAGAGTCACCACACGCTGCATGCGGACTCACTCAATCTGGGCACTCCTTTTCCTATACAGTACAAACTTGTTTATTTATTGGCAGATTAGCCCAATTTCATAAGGCCAATTTAACCATCAACGCCTTTGTCCATGCCCTATAACTGCTTTAAAGCGCATACATTCTTGTGTTAGATGCACCAGTGATTTACTCCAGTATGTTACTGTGCACCAGTTTTCTACATGAGCCATTGATCAACATGATCATTCCCTACACCACAGCAAAGCACCAACTCCTCCACCTCTGACTGCTTGGTGGGGTCCAAAATCAAAAGCCAACTGGTTCTTGTCACAAATGGAGGTGGAACAAACTCCTTGGGTCTCTCAGCGTTGCTGAATTGCTTTCAAAACCATTTCTCTCGTGAGCTCCTGTCAACTCTATAAATAAGTCCAGTGCCATCTGTTATAATTTTTCTAGTATTTGCAATTTGAATGTTACTTCTATAGTCAGCTGCTTGAGTGATATGAACCAGAAACAAGGTGGTATCAGACAAATAAGCTGTGCTTTGTTAGTTCTGCATCTGTGTCTAAAGCTCTTTCCCCACTAAGAAATGTACTGTTTACTATAGAGCCATATTTCATTTTGGAGAAAAGCATCTGTCAATTGAGTAAAAGTAATTTTATACTAGTTCTCTTCTTACCCATCAGTAATTTATAAAAGTAAATTGCTTTACAGCGGTGCCTACTACAAACCAGTCTTCGGCAGTTGTGTTGAGAGCTCACTATTTAGCTGTTCAATCCTCCATAAAGCCAACTCCCCACAGGCTTACTGCCACCAGTGAGCCCATCACAATCTGATCTCCCTCTCTCAGCCCTCTGTAACCAGCAGCCCGAGGCTGTTAACAGTGAGCCTCGTCCCACTCCACAAAACTCCAGACTAGTCAGCTGGAACATGGTGATCGCACAGTCATCAATTAGCTGCTCCTTAACACAGCAGCTCAGGACTTCTGTTACATGCAGGCAGTGAAGAGCCTGCATTTTTTTCTTCTGATCCACATTTATATAATGCAGTTTTCACACGGAAAGCTAAACCTTAACACTGATAAATAAAAGTCAAATTAAAAAAAATAGTGTAAATAATATAAATAAGTCACCAGTTGTTGAAATCCCCATAGACCTTAATTTAAATATTTTTTAGGGGAGTAGCAGGTGACATAGGGGTTAGGGCTCTTGCCTTCCAAACTGAAGATCCTGGCTTTCCTATGAGGATTTCAGGAATCAAATTCTCTTAATTGCAATTACATTTCTTTCCTCTTGTTGTGTCAATGCATTTTTGTGATGTTCCTAGACTTGAAGAAACACAACAGTCATGAGATTTTTGTCATCTAGTTAGGACGTACCTGTTTCCTCATCGATGGAGAACCTGCCCAGTCCACTCCCTCCTTTAATTGAGTAGCGCACAGTTCCATCCCTTCCCTTGTCGTCATCTCTGGCAACTATTCGAAGCACGCTGGTGCCAACACGAGAGTTCTCTTTCACTGAGCCTCTCAGGGAGAAGTCAGCAAAGTAGGGTGCATACAAGTTCTCATTAACATCCACTACCTCCACCTCTATAAAAGAGATGGAGCGGAGAGAGGTTGGTTGGCCATGATCATTTGCCAGCACGGTTAGGTTGTAGAATTGCCGTATCTCATAGTCCAGCTCACCAGCCACCTGAACTGTCCCACTGTCCCTGTGAACCTCAAATTTTCCATCATAATCATCAGCTAAGGAATACCTTATTTGCCCTCCGGCTCCCAAATCAGGGTCTTGAGCTTCCAGCCATGCGATAACTGTGCCCATTGGCAGGTCCTCTGGCACACGGGCATTGTAGCTTTTGGGAATGAAGGAAGGGGGGCAGTCATTGACATCTTCTAGAATTATGTTGACTGTGGTCACTGAGAACCTTTGGTTACCGATCTCAGCCCTGTCTCGAGCCTCAACTTTAAGTGTGAAGGTTGGAATGGACTCCCTGTCAAGCTGCCTGGCAACATTAATCATCCCTGTAGTTTGGTTGATTATAAATTCTATAGCACTAGTTAACAATGTGTAATAAACTTGCCCATTTTGGCCTAGGTCTTTATCAGTGGCTTTGACTTGAATAACTTCAGTGCCAATGGCTGCATTCTCACTGATTGCAGTTCTGTAGCCATCCTGAACAAACTGTGGTGCATTATCATTAGCATCCTCCACATTTACAGCCAACAGCCGCCAGGTGAACCTCTGTGGTAAACCCATGTCATAGATAGTTAGGTTAAGGACATACCTGTCCGTTTTTTCACGGTCCATTGGCAAAAGTACTGTTATCAACCCACTCTCCATGTCAATTCTAAAGCAGCTGTCCTTGTTACCATCGGAAATAGCAAACAAAATCTTCCCATTGAATCCAGTGTCTCCATCAAAGGCCCGAACTCTATAGACACTTGTGCCAATGGCGAGGTCCTCTCTCACTCGTATTTCAGAGGGTAGGGACTCAAATTGTGGGGTCAGTCGGTTTACCGAGAACAGATCAGTGAACCCCTCTTCAACCCTGGATCTGCTATCTGCCCTGGTCTTCTTCAGCAGCTTTTCCACGAGTTTCTGAGCAACTCTGGTCTCCTTGCAGTTCAGACTCTTAGATGACATCCGGCCACGCACAACTGAGATATTCACAGATGTGGGTTCAGAGAGACTTTCACCATCACTGGCAACAACTTCCAAGATGAAAACACCATTTCGTGGATTGGTGGTAACCAGAGACCTCCTCAAAGACAAGACACCTGAGTTGGGGTTCAGGTTGAAGAAATCTTGGTCATTTCCTGAAAATATTTTATAAGTAATTGACTCTGGCTCATCTATGTCTATAGCAGACATGGTAATGATTGGTTGACCAACAGGAAAATCACGAGAAATGACCCCTCTACAGTCTGTCCTCTCAAACAGAGGCTTGTTATCATTGATGTTCTGCAAATGGACTGTAACGTTGACTTCACTCTCACGACGATATGGCGAGCCCCAATCCGATGCCCTAACAATGAATGTGTAGATCTCTGGCAAAGACTCATAGTCCAGTTCTTCTGAGACCTTGAGCTCCCCAGTGGACTGATCCATTGTGAATGGCAGTGGCTGCAGGCTAGAGATGCTATAAGTGATACAAGCATTCTCACCTTTGTCGTCATCCACTGCTGACACCATAAGGACAACTGTCCCAGTCTGAGAGCTCTCGTTAACTGTCCCTCTGTAGGAGGGCTGAGTGAACACTGGGGTATTGTCATTAGCATCTTGTATGATAACTCGTACCTTGGTCCTCAATGTGGTCTTCACTTCTATCACTTCCAGCTGAAAGACTTCCTGGTTCACTGTGGTCAGAAAACACCCTGTGGTTATCACACCAGTTAAGGTGTTTATTTTGAAATATGTGGAATCTGGGTTGGGACTCAGCATGTATCTAGCACCACTTGGTTCAGGGGAAATTTTTAAGGTTTCCACGAAGGAACCAGGTGGTGAAATCTCATTAAGTGTGACTTCATATAGCTCTTTCTCAAACTTCAACTGGATGGGTTGGGGCCTCTGAAATGACAACTGAACTTCATATAATTCTGAAAACTTAGGCGGGGAACCTCTGTCTTTGGCTTGGAGGGTAAGGTTCCAACCATAAGGGTACTGATCCCAGTCTACTAGCTCTGACATTATTATCTTGTACTCATTACCTACTGCTAATCGATCTAGGGAAAGTAGCTCCAAAGGATCACCAGCAATGATGGAAACCCATTCAATCTCCCCATTCAACCCATCATCCAAGTCATCTACAGTGATCTCTGCGAGCACAGGGTCTTTCTCCTGCCACGAGGGAGCTCGTGTCACTACTGTCAGGGTGGGAGCATACTCGTTAATTCGCTCTATGCGGACAAAGAGCTTTGCCATGCTGCCTATGCCATCTTCACCGTACAGCTTCATGCCCCGATCAACAGCCAGCACCTCAAGCTCATGTGTCACCTGATGGCCAGTGCTGACTTGTGCACTAAGAAAGACTACCCCACTGGTAGGGTGAATGGCAAAAAATTCGGTCTTCTCCTTGAAGAAGTAGTAGAGCTCCCCATTGGAGCCAGCGTCTGCGTCTGTTGCTGTGACCTGTGTAACACTTGTCCCCAACGACGCACTATCAAGTAGCGTGACAGAGTAGGTGGTGGGCGCAAACAAGGGCCGGAGATCATTTGTGTCCAAAACCCGCACACTGACCACAGTTGAAGCCTGAAGCCCATCTGCTGATGTAGCAATCACAGTCAAAACAAAGGTGTCTTTGACTTCCCGGTTCAGAATTTCTGAACTCCCACCCCTGATGCGAATGCGTAGGAAACAGAAATCCCCCACTGTGTAATCTTCAGTCTCAAAAAGCCCTTCGTCATCCCCAGCGGAAATCCTATAAGCAATCTCCCAAAAGCGGACCGTAAGAGTGATCCCCATGCGAACCTCACTGCTCAAGTACGTCCGGGCAGCAGAATTCTCGTAAATAGTGGCGTTGTAGAGAGAATGCGTGAAACGGAAGCTTAGGCCAAGTGCGGGCTCTTGAGAGACTTGACAGTGACTGTAAGGGAGCAAGAGCAAGGGGAAGGACAAGGATAGGCACAGCAGGCAGGTCCTCAGGCCAGCCCAGCTCTCCCTTTCCACAGTCATGGCTTCACCATTGGCTGGTCCTGGAGTTAAAGGAATGGGAAAAAGAGTCAAATGTTCTGTTAAATAAAGGTTAATAATAATGAACAACTACAAACACTGGAAGTGACAGCAGATGACACTGTGAGCTGAAGTGTTCTGATAGATCAATCTGATGTCTGGGGGCAAAAATGACCCACATGGTGCACATGCAGAAGGGGGGATGGTTACTCTTCGGAGCAGTAACGGGTACTAAACGATAATATTTCGTGTTGAAATTCCTGTAAAAATGTATAAACATCTTTTTTGGGACTGTACCAAGCAGAACTTTGGATTTACTGTAGAAAGATTACACTGGTCGTATTAATTCAATTACAGGTGAATTCTGGAAAGTAAGACGCGATGATCTGGTTAGCCTAAGAACTTTAAATATTTGGACATAAAACGTGTTGCTGTTTTTTCAAAAGAAATGTTTCTGCATTTCGATGTCAGTGCTTTTCTTTCAAGTGTGATCGTTTACAATTACAGTACTCTTGTTATCATTACTGCAGTTTATATTCCGGTGTTCCCTATTCAAAGCTTTACCTCCTCTTTATAAAGAAAACGCAATGGATTGTACAAACAACGAAACATGATCATGCAGGTCGAGCGACATTGGAACACCTTGGCCTATATTATTATTATTATTACTATTATTATTATTATTATTATTATTATTATTATTATCAGACAGTTAAAGTGAAAGATCTAATGGTGTTCCATTAATCACAGAACTGAAATAAAGAGAGCCATCATCATCTTACCTTTGTGCGACATAAAAACCCCATAAAAATAACAAAAATCACACAACTGTAACTTCTGTTCAGACTCCTGGACACACACCCACACATCATTACTGATCCACAACTGGGACGGTGCCGGCGGCGCGCACGCATACTGCCTGTCACACACAGGCGCGTATAGGGTGAGCGCCTTCGGGGGGGGGGGGGGCTATGGTGACACATTCGCATCACATCGCATCGTTATTTTCGTCATCATAACATCATCTCATCAACACCATCATCACATTACAGCACATCTCATCATCATCTAATCATGTCACATCTCATTGTATCATTATCATCACATCATCAAACAGCGTCTTATCGGTACAATCTTCCAATCACATTGCAGCATCATGATGATCAGAAAGTCATTGTAAGTAGTGTATCTAGCAGTGTAAGTCACCTTGGTGAATAAGGTGTGTGGGCTGATAACACTACATATAGTTAAAGTCGCTCTGGAGAAAGCTGCTAAATAAATAGTGTAAATGTAAGTCGCATCACATCAAAGATGTTAAGGATGAGAGAATTCTTGCTCTTGTCTGTTTATTTCAGTTCTCCTCAGCTAGATCCCGCAAACAAGAAGCAAAAATTGCAATACATGATTATGGCATAATTCTGTTATTATAAAAAAAAAATAACAGGGTTCTCAGTTAAAAGTTCTCAGTCGCCAGCATCAGTCAAAAAGTTACGAGTCACCGTCCAGCTGGCCTGACTCCGTTACACTGATCTGAACAATTGTGCTTCTTCGCATTTCGTTTAACGGCAGCTCAGGACTCAAAGGAATGCTGCAAGAATAACAAAAATAACAATTTCTCATTTTACTTAACTGAACAGAACCAACCACCGACATTTCTTTTTATGTTTATTTTACCTTCTCTTGTCTCATGCAAATACTGTGTGACGCAATAACTCCTGCCACCAAGCCAAGTAAAAGTCCACTCGCGGACGCAGGCCAAGATGACCAAGAGCTCACGTTTCTCGGGCATCGCTGGTCACTCATACTGCTGCCGCTGCGGCGAACCGTGTTTCTGCTGTGTGCCAGCAGGGGGCGCCGCAGACCAGGAAACTACATCTCTGCGGCGCCCCCTGCTGGCACACAGCAGAAACACGGTTCGTTCCGCCGTCTTCCCGAATGTTCCCGAGCAGCTGCTGCCGGACGGTGGCGCTATCCAGTGGCCTCGAGGGCTGCGTTCTGGGTCCCCGGGCTGAGCAGAACGCGGCGTCTGTCGCAGTATCGCCACTTTTCCGGACCGTTATTGATGGTTGTCGCTGACTATTGACAACATGTCGACGCTGTGCTACAACAGGGGCTGCGGACAGCGCTTCGAGCCCGAGCTCAACGGATCCGGTAACACAGCGCAGAAATACGCGGCAAACACACACAGAGTTCTCCACAGGAACATACGCGTTTGAACGTGTGAATACACAACTTAACACACACAGGTTACGGTAAAAACAGGGCCACACGCAGACCCGCTCCCGTCCCGGGAACTGCGTCCTTGACTCCTTCGGCTTCAGTTAGCTTAGCATCGTTAGCATCGCCGTTAGCCTGCTGCGAGCTAAGCTTCATTTTTGCGTAAAATCGCGAAATATTACACTTTTTTTTACTGTTAAATTAAAGATAGACACAGTGAGTGTAGCTGCACTTTTTTATCTGTAAAATCATACAGTGGGACAGTTGTTAAGAAAAAAATAGTCTGGCTGCACACATCATCATGATGAAATCATGTCACGACACTGCTGCACTGCAGTTAATGAGAAAAAGTCTGATTGCACTCCGTTCTCTGTAATATATCTTTAGGCCTTTCATAAAAATATTTTACCAGGTCACTCGCTACAGGGAAAGGTCACAGTAGACCAGATGAGAAATAAAGTGTGCAGTGTTTGAGAAACAAAAAGACCTGTTTTTACAGTCCAGATACCTAGTGCTCCTTTTCAGATCAGTCAGACTCAGAGATCAAATTATGAGTCTCATTTAACATTAGGAGTTAACTGGCTTGTTTTGATTAGAAAAAATCAGAAACCAAGTCAAAGGTGTAGATTTTAGAAGGAGTCAGAACTGTGATCTGGCTGTAAAACTTGGGATGAATTTGATTAATTTCTCTTTGCACATCTCTGTAGAATTAGTTTGCAGCTTCTTCAGAAATTTCTATCAAACTTTAATTCACAGAGGATCAGTTTTATTGTTGATTAGGATTAGTTTTAAGGATAAGTAAGGAATAGTGGTTCATTATACGCAGTGCTGAGGGGGGAAACAGTTGCAGTTATGTGTCATAAATTGTGTGTTATAGTTCATGGTGATTGTGCACTTCAGCAGATGGAAGCAGGTAAAACCTCTTGCCCACAGTGTAAACCATCAGTGTTTACCAGGGTTCTGACAGTGGGCAGAGTTTACAACTGGAACAAGGCTTCCTCTGCTACCTGTGTGTATATGTGATAGTTGTTCCTGTCCATTCCAGACTCCTGCACACACCACCCTGGGGTTCCTGTCTTTCACGACGCTCTCAAGGTACGATGTGATCTATTTGTGTGTGTGTTGTTGGTGGGTGCTGTGTTTACCCTTTACCTACCTTCTCCTTCACCCAGGGCTGGTCATGCTGCAGGCGAAGAACTACGGATTTCTCGGATTTTCTGAGCATCCCTGTAAGTAAACATTCCCAGAAATGTCGGTGCCCATATGTGCCTTGCACACACCTGCCAGAGAGCTGTCCTGTTGTTTTTGCATCTGCCATGGGCCTTCTTTACCTGGCAGCCACTCGCTCCTCAGACCTGGTCCAGTAATGTGGTCGAATACCTCTTGAGTACTGTCAACACCAAAAACTGCATGCTCAGCAATTGTGTATCTAACTGTACTGTTTTACAGATTGAGGTTTATCCCTTATCTGTTATCAAGACTCATTTCAATCAACAGTATGACTGTCTTCTTTTACATATATTTTTAATGAAAGGTTTATATAAATTTCAGAATGACTTCAGTGATGTATCTGTTGCTTTTTTGTCATTTAAGAGGAGGAGCCATAATAAGGGGTAGCAGGATACAGAGTAGTTGGAGCTGCCACTTAGCACTCCAAAGACCCAGGCTTGAATCCTTGCTCCTGCTGTAGTGCTCTTGAGCAAGATGTTTACCCTGAATTGAGACAATAAAATTTCCGTGCTGTACAAGTGGATAAAAAATATTGTAACATTGTAGATTAACGTTGTGTTGTGCATTGGAGAAAAATCAGAGAGGTAAATAAATGCAAATGTAATTGTCAGTCTCAGAATTAAAATAGGAGGGAACACAATAAAAAATTTCAAAAACAGCCATGTTTGCAGAGACCTGAGAAGCTGCTGTCTGTACTCACTCTGCTGCCTTGGATGACTGCTTTTGGCTGCGCTCTGAATTTTTCCATCCCGTCAGATAAATGAATCTGGATATGTTTGTAATTTATTTATTCTCTATTGATGTCAGATATGCAAGTAATTGGATGCAGGATTACAGGATAAAGAGGACTTACTGTATTCACTTTTAAGGATAATGTAACACCCGTAACATTTATTTTTATCTCTGTCCTTGGGTAGTTTTGGGGTTACAGGAACGCTGTACTTGGACACACACTCAGAATCCAGGTGCTACCTTCACTAGTTTTGAAATAACACACATATTTCATGCATCACTGTTGTAAGGATACTGTCCGCTTCTGTCATTACCCAGCATGTAATGGTGAGTGTGTACTGGCTCTCATTTAGGGCTGTACAAAAGGCCCTCACAGCCAAGAGAAGCCCCCAGAGCCAGTGAAGCCTGAGGTGAAGACATCAGGGGAAAAGAAGGAGCTGGCGGACACAAAACCAAAGTTTGACGAATTCATCATCCAGGCACCCAAGCCTCTGGATTCTATTCGGCGACCAAGGTGAGGACATGACGTGATACACACACACCCACTTCATGTATTCGAACCCAGATGCTTGGTACAGCCGGCAAGCGAGAGGTTCAGCACTGAAGGTCTGACCTGTTCCTGTGTTGCAGCCCAGACGAGCCTTTCACAAGGCTGCAGCAGAAGATCTCTGCCTCCTTGAAGCAATCGCTGGAAAAACTTATGCTGTCTGAAGAGAGAAGCCCAGAGCAAAAAGGTGATTTTTTGCACCTGCATAGGTGTTTATTAAAAAAAGTTACATTGTACAGCACTGTGGCTCCTCATGTTACAAACTTTCAAAGACAAATGTTTTCCAGTTGATTTTTAGCTTCATTTTCTTTAACTAGGTATTTTGTAAGATTTCGTTTGCTGCTGAGTACACACAGTTTGTTTATACAATGAGCTAATAATAGAATGGAAAAGGTGTGTGGAAAATATTTAATTTAACTCAGTTCCACAGTGTTTACATCTTGTTTCAGCTGTTCATGAGCCTTGGTAATTAATAGGAATTAATAGGAAAATAGGGAACATTACATGTTTATGGAATAAATAAGTCTGCAGCTGGCATTGAATAGGAGACTATATCTTAATTTTTAGCTATTTTAAATTAGTCGTAATTTTAATAGAGCTCTTAATACACACACACACACACACACACACACATTGTCTGAGCCGCTTGTCCCATACGGGGTCACGGGGAGCCGGAGCCTAACCCAGCAACACGGGGCGTAAGGCTGGAGGGGGAGGGGCCACACCCAGGACGGGACGCCAGTCCGTCGCAAGGCACCCCAAGCGGGCTCGAACCCCAGACCCACCAGAGAGCAGGACCGGTCCAACCCACTGCGCCACCGTGCCCCCGGAGCTCTTAATAAGAAATATAAAACTAAAAAGTCAAGTATTTTATGTATAATACCTATGTCAGATTTTTACAGAACCTGAACAGTGAGTAATATGAGGGATATCTGGATTATTAGTTGTGAGGAAAAAGAGGTATGAATGGACTTCTGATTCCAGTTGTGTTCCTAAACCAAGGAATATACTTGTAGATAGATAGATAGATATACTTTATTGATCCCACAAGGGAAATTATGTTACAGCAGCAGAGCGCAAGTCAGATAAATACTTGCAATATATATATAAACATATAAACTTGTGTATATATAATATATATATATGTGTGTGTGTGTGTGTGGTAGTTACTAGCTGGTCACATAGATTGTTGTGGACTGAGTGGTCCTCTGTTGGTTTCCAGAGGAAGACAGTGATGAAGTGAAGATCGGAACATCCTGTAAAAATGGCGGCTGTACAAAGGTGATATATTTACAGGTTCTTGATAGTTTGTAATCAAATGTGTGTGTGAGAGAAATGTATTCACCCGTTATCCTGTTAGGAGGAAAAAGCCTTGTGGTCCCGGTCCAGGTTTGCTGAGGCCTCACGTTTGTCTGTTGCTTTTCTACAGAGTTTCTGTGGATCTGCTAATGATGAGGAGACCTGCATGTACCATGCTGGGGTGCCCATATTCCATGAGGGGTAAAATCCCATGGTCCCCCTGCTGCCCATACTATGGTACTGGACTCACTTCTGCCTAACTAAAGCAGGTTATCACCCTCACATTCTATTCCTCCTTTGTCCCAGGATGAAGTATTGGAGCTGCTGCAAGAGGAAAACATCAGACTTTAACACCTTCCTGTCTCAGGAGGGCTGCACTCAAGGGAAGCACTTGTGGAAGAAGCAGGACATGGTGAGAGGAACCAGCACCACCTAGTGTTCACTGCTGTGTATGGCACCCTGTGTCAGTAAAAACTTGCAGGTAGTACTCATGGTGTCCTGCAAGTGGTTAGTTGCTGGGACCCCACAGGTGTTTTGTTTTTCTGTGATAACTTTACTATAGTATGTAACTCTTTAGCTAACATGTGTAGAGCACTCAGTGTGTCTGTGTGCACATGCAGGGGAAGAAGGTGGTTCCCTGCAGGTTTGACTGGCATCAAACCGGCAGCCAAGTCATCATATCCATTTACGCCAAAAACTGCAACCCTGAGCTGAGCTTTGTGGAGGCGAACAGCACTGTGGTATGAGTTTGTATCCCATTTAGTGGCACATGAAGCACTCTGCTACAGCTGGGTTTACACTCTATATTAGAGTCATGTTTGTTTTGAATTACAGATTGATATTCACATCATATTTGAGAGAGAGAGAGAATTTGAACAGAAGATCAGCCTGTGGGGGGTAAGAACTGTTCAACTTGTGTGTTCACATATTGCTCTGTGGGATGTGGTTTTTGTAATGTCTCCATGAAAACCTATGGTGTGAACTGTTAGCATAGATTGTAATATTAACTGTTGGTTCTGCTCACTTGGTTGACAGTGGAGCAGCTGTTGGATCATTGTGTAACTTCCTCTCAGACATTTGACTGAATTGTGTGATACTAAGCAGCTTACTGCAGTACTATCCCTCTGAAGTTACTGGCTACTGCCCCTTGTCCTGCAGGTTATCGATGTGAGCAGGAGCATAGTGAACATGATGGCAGCCAAGATTGAAGTAGCAATGAAGAAGGCAGAGCCAATGTTGTGGGCACGCCTTGACCTACCGCCACCCAAGAGTGGGCTGACAGAGGGGGACAGGGAGATGATGGGCAGTGATGATGAATGAGCAGCTGCTGCCACCAGACAATGTCTTTCACTGCAGGTCTCTGAACCAGTGTTGGGTTGGACTTTAAACCCATGCTGCAGCAGCCTTTTCTTGCAGAAGAGGCACCCCCAAAGGGCTATGGGGGGCTTAGGGTCCTGCAAACATGTACTGTATTCCAAATATTTCACAGGACTCTTGTTCTGTACAACTAAAATATGTAAATAGAGGCAAGCATGCATTTGGGGAACTTAGCGGTCTTCCGCAGTGGGGAAGAAGTCAGGTTTAAGGACCAGCATTTTGATAAATGCAGTGTGGGAACAGTTGTGTACAATACTGAAGTAACTTGAAGTTTTTACTGTCAGCCTCCAGCCCCTGTGCTGCAATAAACAGTTACGCAGTGTTTGGCCTGGCTCTTTATTCACATTATTTAAATGGATCAGTTGCAGGTGTTTAGAATTACTTTGTTCCCCCCAACCCTTCACATCTTTCTAGGAGCCTATCCCCCCCAAAGGGAAACTTCAAAAGTGGTTTATTGCCATTATATTTTGAAAATGTTTTATTCCATTCCTAAAGCATCAAGGAATATCAGTGAGTCTAAGAGGTAGTTTAATTGAGATTCAGTTGTTGGGTAAATACAGACTTTCTGCCAATGTTAAGATGGTGGCCCTTTCAAAGCTGTAGTGCAGGTTATTCATTTTTTTTGTCTGGGAAAATGGTATGTTGAGGGCATACACTCCACAATCTCATCTGCCTGTGATGGCTACAGAACAGCAACCCTTTAGTTAAATGCAAATTTTTATTTTAGAGATGTAAAAAGTCAAATACAAAGGGGCTCACAGGTCAAATTGTTTCTGGACTTCTGGAGGCTGGAAGATGAAGTCTCTCTCAGTGGCCTCAGTTGAGGGACATTCATCCTCTGCATCCTAATTAAGGCAACAAAATCAAAGCTCAGCTAGAACACATTCCTTAATGTCCTACAGACCCAGCTGAAGCACTTTTGGCACAGCTAAGGTCTCATCAGAAGCAGAGCACCAGCAGACTGCATAGCACCTACCTCAGCACCTGCTACACCCATATTCAGCATGACTCACACTTACTTCATTGAAGTACTTCTCGATGAGAGCTTGCGCAGCATGGTACACTGCATCATTCTCATGATTCTGCAACAGCTCAATGCGATCCAGGCCCCCCACCTCCTCTATCAAGAGGCACAGTCTGTCCGTCTCCCCCAGCTTGGCTGCTGCCTGCATGGTGGAAAACATTGATGTTGAACTTAAACACCTTACTGTGTGTGTCACATCCTGCATTGTCCACCTCCTTACCAGAAAGATGTTGTTGATGGCATCCAGGATGACCAGGATGGTCTTGCTATCCTTGATGTGCAGCAAGTTAAGAATGGCTTTCAGGCCACCACTCTGGACCAGAGTGACCACCTGCTCTATAGTGCCCCCACTGGTATAGTTTGTAATAGCCCAGACTGCCTCCCGTTGGGTTTTGAAGTCTCCCTGTCAAGTGAGACACTACTGAGAACATGCTGCAGCTCCATGTCATCTCAACCCTCAAGCAAATGCTCCATAAGATGACCACTGCCATAATTCTGGAAAACTCTTGCATCCATTAGATGTGCTCAGTCAGGGCACCTCCCCAGCTCACATTTTTTAGCAGGTGGATAAGCGGTGGAAGCACACCACATGTGATGAGCTGCTGGATCTGCGAGGAGGGCCCTGCAGCGATGTTGGACACAGCCCAAGCTGCCTCCTTCTGTACACTGGGTTTGTGGTGCCGCAGCAAGCACGGCAGCACTCCCAGCAGGCCTGCATCAATCGCTACCTGCGTCTGCTGGTCTGAGCCGCTAACGATGTTGCCGACAGTGCGCAGTGCTGGGATCTGCCAGATGGGAAGATCTTTGTGAAGAACAGCTATGAGCCTGCTGTATGTGCACTGTATTACATCAATAACCATCAGTGTGATATGGCATAACTCAGTGCCCCATGTCTGATCCATTACCACCACCGTCAGCTCTTCAGACTCCAGCAAGGACACTATGCGTGAAACAACGCCAGTTTTAACCACGATGTCAATGCGGTCGTTGGAACCATCTGTGAGGTACGAGATAGCCCAGCAGGCATCTGACAGGATGTCTTTATCGCCGTGGTGAAGAAGTTGGATGAGGGATGGAAGGAGCTGTTGGACGGCTGACACCGGAGGGAAAGGGTTCTTGTTACGGCACAGGTTTGACAGTGTCCACGTCAGGTTGCGCAGGTATCCCACCTGTGGGCACAGGATACCATGCATCATAGCATGGCCAGGTAGTGTGGCAAGAAACTGAACATGTCACCTACAGGTGTGTCTGGGGTCAGCCGTGCCAGTAATGCAGGGATAACATTGCATTCAATCAAGGTGTCCCGATAGGTTGGCCCATCACCTGTAAATAAGCAGAAGTCAAAGCTAGTTAAATCTAGCAAGAAACCACATGCGCGCACGCACACTTTCTGAACCACTTGTCCCATACGGGGTCGTCTGGTATATTACAGATGTCTCATGTTAAATGTTTAAGTCAAATTTCAGAATGTAATAAACCAAAAAAGTCATTACCATTTACTAAAGTGTCTGACACCAAGATCTGTGGTCCTACATCCAGCTTTTGAGTTTGTTACAAAGGGCACCAAAATAAAGGTGTGGGACCACTTCAGTTTAACAACTGTATTCCACAATGAATACAGTTCATGTTTGTTCCAGACTATGGGCAATCAGTAATTATGAAGCAGTCAATCAGCATTTAATTGTGAAATAAATTTAAAGTTCTATATCCTGCATAACATCTGCAGGATTCATCTCCATCTAAGACTACACAGCTACTTGTCCAGGCCATGGTGATATCCTGCCTTGACTGCAACACTGACTTCCCTGCTACCAAACCTCTACAGCTGATACAGAATGCTGCTGCATGACTTGCCAACACATCCCCACTTCCCTCCTTCTCTCTGCATTGGCTTCCTATAGCTGCTCAGATCAAATTCAAGACTTTGGTTATGGCCTACAAAAGCATAAATGGAACTGCTCACTTGGTGGTCCCCTGCACAAAAGGTCCAAAAGCAGTAAGGTTTTTTTTGTTCTGGCTCCAAGGTTGTGGAATGACCTCAGGACTCTTGAGCATGTCTACATTTATAAGGGGTCCTAGAACTCACCTCTTCCAGACTTCCCTCAGTCACTAAATGACTGAGGTCATAAGTGTTCATGTTCTATAACAGAACTGTAACAGCTTCTTGCAGCTATACATGTAATGTCAGCATCACAAAAGTTAGGAATGTGATTAGCAATTGATATTTGTATAAACCTTTACGCAGCCTCTTCATGCACATTGGTTCAAATTGTGGAAAGTAACTATTTTTAAAAATAGTGTGTCTGCATCCAAGTCTTACATTTAGATTTATTAATTTAGCAGACACTTCTCCAAAGCAAGAAATCTTAGACATTTCTTCCTGCTAATGGAATGCACACATTGTACAACTTTGGAGAAAAGCATTTGCTACATGAATAACTAAATTTAATTTGTTTGAAAATTTATTGTAGGTGTGATGTTTTAACAGAAGCCAATATAATTACCTTAATTGGGACATTGATTTTGTAGATGCTAAAAGTGGGACAAGCTGATGCTTACTGCTCACTCTTACAGAATTAAATGGTAAGGAACAAGGACTGAATAGAAGTTTGTAGGCTCCAAGTTCAAAACTGAACATGTTACACTGTCAGTGACTGGCATCTCATCCATTGTCCACCCTGTATATTTCCAGGATAAGCTCTAGACTACCAAGACCCTGCACTAGAGAAGAGGTTGATAGATGTTAGACTCCACTTTATCTGGAATAAATCAAGAGGTCTTATGTAGCTTTTAAGACTTGGTAAAAGCAAACTCATTCCCAGGTTATGGAGTCACTAGTATACATCCAGACTAGGATATGTGAACAGATTTCTGAAGCACAGCTTGTCTGACTATTTTCCTAGCATCCATTCCTGTAGCCACCTGTAGGCAGGACGTACAAACGGTGACATGTTAGAAGCAACATGGTGGGAAAACGGCCAGTAAAGCTGTTCCAAGGGAATGGGTTTGATGCAAGATGCAGATTCACTTTCACAACAGGAAGTTGAAGCACATCTTACCAGCAATGTTGCCCAATGCCCAGACTGCCTGCTCACTGATGTGCAGCATGGGTGAAGCAAGCAGCAAGATGAATGCTGGCACAGCCCCATGCTCCACCACCTGCTGTGTGTGCCACGAGTTGCCCGAGGCGATGTTGGTCAGGGCCCACGCCGCCTCGAACTGCAGGCTGGGCTCATCGTCTCGCCCCAGGAACTCGACAAAGCGAGACAGAAGCCCTGCATTGATGATCTCTTTCAGAGGAGGGTTACGCTCACGGGACAGCAGCTTCCTGCATAGATGCAACAGGTCAGCAATGAATAAACATGTGATAAACAGAAATTAGACACCAGGCACTGATCTGCTGGTCATGCTGTGTGGGGTCACTTCCTCAGATGGTTTTATAACTGGGTCCAAAGCAAGAGCCAAAAGCCAACAGCAAAGGTGCATAAATGTGGATCACCACTAGTTTCTATACAGTGCTGTTAAAGGGTTACCCTGAGCTCTCAGTTCTCTGGAAAAACAGCACTGTTGACTTACATTTAGTTTACACAAACATGACTTGCAGTGTTAAGCTACCTACAATTATTTACCCATTTATACAGCTGGGTAATTTACTGGAACACTTTGGCTTAGTATCTTACTGAAGACTACTACTACAGCTGGAAGTGGGATTTGAACCCACAACTTTCAGGCTTAAGGGCATCAGTTCTAGCCACTATGCTACCAGCTGCCCCCCTGAATTACTCCTTTATAGTTGTCATTGACCTACACTGGTCGATAATTCTTACCCCATCATACCCTGAGCAGGCCACTACAGCAGCAGGGTGGCACCCGCCATTCACCACACCTACAGGTCACGTGTGGGTCACACCGCCATCTCAAGCCCCGTAAGTTTCACTGCGCCACAAAGCTTTACACCCACCCGCGCGCTACCGCAACTACTCGAACCCGGAGCAGCGCCTCACCTGGCCGCCTGACAGCCGCGACACTGGCGCTCTTTACAATCGCTGTTCACGTCGCTCACGATGTCCTGGATGGCGGCCGCCGTCACCTGAGGGTGACCGCCAATGTCACGATGAAAAATGTGACATGAAAAAAATGTATTTCGTTAGTCATTTAAAGGATAATATCGCCTCAGGAAACGCGCGGGAACTAGAGCCCGTGACAAAGATGGACGGATGAAGCGCGCGAACGAAGGGCGCACCTGCTGGCTGTCGAGCGCGAGCTCCTGGTCCTCGGGAAGCGCCGAGATGTTGCGCTTCTTCAGGATGCTCTCGTCGCGATGCGCCTTGCGGAGCTCCACGCACACGGCCGCCCGGCGTTCGCGCAGCTTCTGCGGGACACACACAGAGGAGGAGGCGGCGGCGGGCGAATGACTCGTCGGCGGGTCGGCCCCCCCCTCGTGAACATGGAGCTCGAGCGGAACCAGTACACGACAGCGGACTCACCGAAGGGTCGCGGCCCTTGTTCTTGAACTTGGTCATCCGCTCATGGGCGACGTTGGTAGCCGGCATACTATACATAGCTAACATCGGCGAAACAAACACAGCGAGGGGCCTAAACTCGAAGAGCCGAGTCGAGCTGGTGCAGAAGCGTCAGTGTGGGACAGGACTCAGTAGCCCACCAGATGCGCTTCTTAACGGCAGAAACACGGGGTCCCCCCCCAGTCCCCCATGTGGCTCTTAAATGGCAGGAAGAGCTGAGCTGCAGGTGTTCTTGCTCACCTGATTAGAACACCACTCCTCCAACACCCCCACACCTTTGCACCAATACTGCTTCTCTTACAACTTTTCTCACTTACATTTTATTCACTATTTCATAAACTATTAAAACTGTCTTTTGTCAACTTTTGCTGTTTTATTATTATTATTATTATTATTATTACTAGTAATATTAATAGTAGAAGTAGTATTAGTAGTAATATAACAGGACACCGTAACAGGTTCACTGCAACACAGAGGCAGGAAGAGCACAAAGAGAAAATAGAAACATGCATACATAATACAGCCCGTTATGCATATTTCTATTTTCTTTGTCCATATTTAAAAAAAGGTCTTAAAACTCATCTTTTCTGGACTCAGGACCTCTTAAGTTCATGTAGGTATAAATGTTCATGATCAGATCAATCCTCTACAGAGCCACTCCTGCAACATAACATAACATAACATAACATAACACACACACACACACACACACACACACACACACACACACACATTGGCTGAAGCCACTTGTCCAAACCAGGGTCGCGGCAAGCCGGAGCCTAACCCGGCAACGCAGGGCGTAGGGCTGGAGGGGGAGGGGACACACCCGGGAGGGGACACCAGTCTGCTGCAAGGCACCCCAAGCAGGACTCGAACCCCAGACCCACCAGAGAGCAGGACCCAGCCAAACCTGCTGCACTACCACGCCCTCCCACAATGTAATCTAAATGTTTATATACCGTATATATCTCAAAAAAAAAAACCACTAGGAAGGTGATTAGGAATCCACGATATTCTGGTTAAGTTTTATGCAGCTGCTTCTGTGATGAATGTCAGTGCATATGGTGAAGGAAACAAACTAACTGTACTTAAGAATCACACATCTGCAGCTATGTTTCTTTCTCCTAAGTTAATGCACAAATTGTATTTGCTATGAGATGTACACCGCTTTGGAGAAAAGCGTCTGCTAAATGAATAAATGTAAATGTAAATGATACAATGGACAGGGAAAAAGGTTATAGTGTTTGGAATTTGTAAGGAGCTCCAAGAAGGAGAACAAATCTTTTACAATTCATCGGCGTTGTGATGCAGCTCGAATATTATCTTTGCAACGAGATCCAGCAGTGAGACACGTTTCATCAGCCTGCTGACAAAGGTGCCGTAGAAAATGGGGGGTGAACAGAGTTTTATTTTTATTTCCAGTAGTTTAATGGTACAATCGAGAGGGAGGAGATCATCTACAGCAGCACTGACTCTTCTGACTGTAAAATTCTCTCTTGTTCACAACTGCAGCGCTGGATGCTGCTGGATAACAGGTGTCTGAATCCTAAGTAATGGAAGCACTGGAAAATTTTAGTAGTTAGAAGTATCACTAGAATTAATAGTATCAGTAGAGTTGCTAGTATTAGTAATATTACTAGTGAAACACTTGGCTTTTCCCCCTTTGACTTGATGTCTGCTTGAGGGCTCACACCTGCTGTCAGGCAAGGCAGTTGAACTCCCTACTGAGGTAAAATAATGGATAATATGAAGAGGTTCTGTCTAACAGTTGCACTCTTCCTGAGTTCGAAAGAGACCACAGGTGCCCCTGCTGGAGAGTCACGGAATGTGGTAGGACATGGCAGAGTCTCCTGTCCTGCTGAGCAGGGGCTGCTTCTCCATTGATTGTGATGCCTCCCTTCTCTTCAGGTGTGGCTTTCGACAGGCTCGGGCCAGGGTTGTCACGGCAACGCCGGCCAGAAAGGCAACCAGAGCTCCGAGGATTATGGCTCCAAGAAGCCAGGGCCAGATGTGGCGGACCTGCTCCACGTAGGAGCCTAGGACCTCCTGGATAAAATACTGACCTAGAGAAATACGATGGGGAGAAGGCAATGAAAACAGGAGAAAAGATGAAGGTTGGGATGAAGGAGGTGAACATGGACACGGCAGGAGACAACAAAGGGAGATGAGGAGTGGCCAGTCAACCTTATTGATGAGATGGCTGGGACCATGTATGAAAACACATTGTGAGGGATCATGTGTAACATGTCAAAGTAGGGAACAGGTGAATGTGTGGAGCATGTGACAGAAACTAACTCACCTGGCTCCAACAGGTAGGCATAGTCGTACCCAAGCTCCTTGCTGGAGATGAAGTAATCGCCGTTGCGGTGTAGGGGCAGGAAGGGAACCATGAAGTAGCCATCATTGTGCCCGATGGGGGCATTTTCCTGAGGGAACTGGGTCCTGGGGGGCTGGTGTCTCCTCAGCCAACGCTCATAGATGCTGAGCAGAGGGACACTCATAAGACAGGACCAGGAAGGAGCTTGGATATACTCTATCTATCTATCTATCTATCTATCTATCTATCTATCTATGAATTATGGATACTTCACAATGTGTTATACTTGAGCAGCTGCGAGCCATTTCTGCAGTTTGCACTCTTGGTCAGACGTACACCTCAGTGGACGAAGACACGGCAAACAGACACGCCTCACCTGTCCACAAAGGCATGGTGGAGGATGAAGATGGGGTCATTGGCAGAGCCCTGCACCGAGGACATGGAGCCATTCATGAACACATGCAGCGAGGCATGCATGTGGAGCTCACGGCTGCTGCCCAGTCCTGTCACGGGATCCCCAAAGCCTGGACAGAGGTGAGAGGTCAAACTGCCAGTTAGTGTTGAGCAACTCCAAGATTAGAGGTGAAACTGTGACGCTGTAAAGAAGCCGATCCAGCAGGATGTATCGATCGATCATCTAACAGCAAGGAGGTATGGCACCTTCCAGTGTGTTCCGGAAGCTCATGTTGGCCGTTCTGTCCATGGCTCCCGTGTCGTAATCCGGAAGGCTCACAGTGAACTCCACGTCGGCCCAGGTGGGCAGTCGACTGCTGAATCCCCGGTCGTGGTTGCCAGGGTTACGTAGCAGAGGGCCCTCTGCTGTGCCATCACACAGCACTCCCCTGATGTTGTACTCAGGTGCAAGAGAGCAGATCACCTGTAGGGGGCAGCATGTTTTAGTCTTGTGTATTTATAGCACAGTTAGAACATACAGCCTAGATCAAAAAACCTATGTGCTCACTTCTGGCTTATTGTATACTCAGTAAGTTTTTAATGTGGGGGGACGCGGTGGCGCAGTGGGTTGGACCGGGTCCTGCTCTTCAGTGGGTCTGCGGTTTGAGTCCCGCTTGGGGTGCCTTGCGGCGGACTGGCGTCCCGTCCTGGGTGTGTCCCCTCCCCCTCCGGCCTTACGCCCTGTGTTACCGGGTAGGCTCCGGTTTGCCGCGACCCCATATGGGACAAGCGGTTCTGAAAATGTATGTATGTATGTAATATTCCAATGCCTTGCAGGAAAATGCATGTTAAGGAGTTTAAAAATGTAGGTTCACCACGCGTTTTGCCTGTGTATCTTATGAGGGTGCAGGGATGGATGTTCCATTTTGATGTTAGGAGGGCTAGATGTCATCCATTTCAGATCCTATTACCTGATACTCATCTTTGGGCTGTGTACTGAAACATATATGACAACATGCAAACTCCTCACATCCTGAGACAGATTCAAACCCATAACCTAGGAGCTGTGAGGCACCAGCACTACCTGCTGAACCATTTCCTGCAGTTACAAGTCAAATAAAACTAGCAGGGATATCGGTCAAATGGCAGATGTCAGAATATAAATGTTTATTTTAAAAAAAATAATATTATATCTTCTGTATACAGCAGAATGTGGTAGTATCCTGAGGGAAGGACATCATGGTGTGGGAGGTTGGATTTGATGACTCTTCGTCTGCTCTCCTCCTTATAGAATGTTTCCCAGAAGAGTGCAGAAGCGGTCTGCTCTTGGTGTGTCATGTGCATGTAATCTGAAGCATTCTGTCTGTATGATTGAGGTGTGGCTCTTCCAGCTGCCGCATCACGTGTTCTGTCTGCATGAGATGACCCTCAGGACATGTCCCCAGGAGGTTCTGACCATCACGAGGCCCGGTTGCAAGTCTCCTCTTACATTTCAACATTCCTTCATGATAACTACCAAACTAAAAAGCTTTCATGCAGCTTCTGAGCACTGCACCGCGTGAGAGTGCCCTCCTACGTGCATGTGTGTGCATCTGTGTGGGACGCGTGGTCAGCCCACTCCAGCAGTTAGGTAACTTTGCACGCAACCGCTGTAGGAGTGGGGGTTGTGGGGAACCTGAGTAGGACACGATGTATCCAGGGGGAGGCAAATTGATCGGGCCTTTACACGGGACTCTGGTTCCCCTAACTCCAAAGTTTCCTCACTCTGGACAAGTTAACATTTTTACTCTTCAGTTATTATTACATGCCTATCTATGTTTTCACTTATAGAAATGGAGTGAAAACTTTCTCACATGTAGAAGAGCAGCATTTACATCAGTGTTACATTAACACTCTCAGTGTTACAGTAAATAAATTTCAGTTACATTTGCTCTAGCAGTTTTACACTAAATCTCTGCTACTTTCACCTTACTCTATCAGTGGCAATGTTAGAGGCAGGGAACTTTTAAGCATTACTTTACAGGTTCGAGTCCCAACAGTGAGTGCTGCAATGAAACTGTCAGCCTTCTTCCACTAAGTGGAAGTTTTTAAGTAGCTTTGGGTACAAAACTAGAGCAATACTAAAATGTCATCATGTCGCCACCATACAAATCACTCATTAACAGGATTAAACCAATTAGCAAAATGGTTAGAGTATGGCCTGAGGGTGCAATGTTACACTTACAGGACTGTTTTGAGCGCACAGAATGGAGTGTACTTGCCGAAAACCACTCTCTAGAGCAATACATCTCATCTGTCCTGTCCTACATTAATTACTGATTGGAGAATGTAACCACAGTTAAGAAACTCCGTGTGTTCCCTAACCAGAAACCCAGGTTCACCAAAAAGACCAGGAGTTCACTTAAACAAAGAGATGCTGCTTACAGGGCAGGTGACACAGCAGCCTGTAGTTTAGCCCAGGCTAATCTAAAGCGAAGCATTAAAGCAGCAAAACTCAACCTTAAACTCAGGACTGAGGACAGTTTTAATAATAACAACCCCCGACATATGTGGCAAGGCATACAAGCTGTCACAAACTACAAAAAGAATGATGATTTGCCTATAGATAGTAATTTATCCATAGTGGAGGAACTTAACTCGCACTTTGCCCGCTTTGACAAAGAGAATCATAGTAGGAAAACAGTTAAGCCTGCACTGCCACCTGACCAATATTAACTGCCAACACAGGATATTAAGGAGGTTAGAAGGGTTCTGCGCAGTGTCAATGTGAGGAAAGTGGCCGGTCCTGATGGTGTTCAAGGACGTGTACTTCGTGCTTGCACCGACTAGCTGACAGAGGTTTTCAGCAGCATTTTTAACCTCTCCTTGACTAGTGCCATTGTTCTGACCTGCCTCAAAACTACAACAATTGTGTTCATTCCCAAACAGCAAAATGTGAGTTGCCTGAATGACTATTGCCCGATTGCACTTACGCCCTTGATATCCAAGTGCTTCGAGAAGCTGATTCTAGCACATAATAAAAGCATCATCCCTGCCACTCTGGATCAGTATCAGTTTGCCGATCAGGCAAACAGATGAACAAAGGATGCAATCAGCATCATCTTCCACACTGCCTTGGAGCACCTGGATGGGTCAAGCACATATGTCAGAATGCTCTTCGTTGACTTCAGTTCAGCCTTCAACACGGTCATTCCCAATGTACTGGTATCCAAACTCCACAACCTAGGCCTAAGCATAGCTGTCTATAGTTGGACTCTGGACTTCCAGATCAACCGTCCCCAGAACATTAGGCTAAGAAATCACACATCCTCCACTCTCACCCTGAACACTGGGGTTCCGCAGGGATGTGTTTTGACTCCTCTGCTGTACGCGCTCTTCACCCATCGCTTCTCGGCGTTTTGGCTAAGATCAAAGTGCAGTACCAGAGATTTTAGCGGGGGGCAGAGTGGAGCCTAATACAGGACTGTGTGTGGCATGACCGCAGCTTTTCTGGGGCGAAGCTTTACTCCCTCGTACGAGTTTATTTTATTTTTTAGGTAGCCTGCTAAGCCTTAGGTTAGGGTTTCGGGTGGCTTGTCCGCCATCTCTGCAGGGTGACGCAGAGATTTTGTTTCCAGTATTTTATACCAGATAGTCCAAAATAGGGTTTTCTTGGAAGACGTCGGAATCCCCTGGGGAAGATGACAGAACATTGCTAGCAGTGAGGATGGCGGCTAGAAGGATGCAAGCTTTGAAGAACACCATTTGCTTCCGCTGGAGGAACCGGGACGACGTCATCGGATTTCCTGAGTGGATTCCTTTCATTTGTGAGGTCATCTTCGGACTACTGGAACTTCCAGCAGAGGACATTTTCTGCATCCAGAGGATCTTTCGTTGACGCCAGGCTGGCAACCAGTTATTGGAGGGTGTTGAAGACATGTAGGGGGAGTGCTATGCATTCCAAGCTGCTCCCTTACTCCATCAAGCCACTCTGGAGGACAGATAGAAGAGTTGTGACTGTCCACATCTTCGACCCCTTCATGTTGGCGGACGTTGTGGCAGCTTTCCTGAGGGATTTTGCCAACGTCTTCCCTAGACATGAGGAAGACAGGGACCATCTGGGCATCTGGACTGGACAGAAATGCTTTTTAGTTCGTCTGCATCCCCACCCTGCAGGGATGGATGGGTATAGCCACCAGCCGGCGTATATCACCTTGGACATGGCAAGAGACTACCTATTTTATCTGGACCAGCCTCCCTCCTCTCACTTGTGTTTTGGCCAGGAACATACCGGAAGAACTTGTAAGACTATGAAGTGTCAGCGATGTTTGGAGATCGACCAACTGGCCAAAGACTGTGTAGGCCCCCCGTCGCTGTACCCAATGTGGCGGGAAAGATCATCTCTCCTGCAGCTGCTTGCAGTGCAAGTTGACCTATGTGGGGGTTGTGGGGGCAGAAGCGGTGCCGACGGGGGATGGGATTGGAAGACCAGCCAGCTTCCTGGCTTCTGGTGGCGCTGTGGAGCAGCGGGGAGTAGCGGCGAGTGCTGAGGTAAGAGAGCGGTTGTCTGAGGCCAGCGTGACACGATCATCTTCTTCGCTAGGCACTTCTGGGGGGTTCCAGGCCAAGGAGGGGAGAGAGACACACCTGGTCACATGGACAGGTCACGGGATTTTGCGGGAGTGACAAGAGGCACATTAAGGAGGCTGGGTTGATCTCCACTAATGCACTCGGGATGCTGGTTTTGACTGCGACTCCCCAAAAGGGCCAAGAAGATCTTTCCTCATCCTTAGTGGTACCCGATCATTCAGGTTTATTGTTTATTGATTTGTCTCGGGGGGGGTTTACCCCTAGGTTCAGTTTGTCAGGGCCTGGGGAAGAGTCCCACCTGACAGTTGTGGAGGATGAAGATTTTTGTTTGGAAAAAACTGTTTGAATGACTGATTTTTAATTTTTAGATTTTTGTACCATTTTATATTTAATAATGTTTTAAGTTTGACGTGTGTTGTATGAATGTTTATGGTTTTTAATGACAGAGTAAAATCAGAGTGTAAAAGTTTGACATGGGCGCTTGGGTACTTTTCTTGTGGGTGTAACATACATGTATTTTTTTGTTGTTTTTCTAAAACCACTTTAATGGTTAAGGGTTTTAAAATCCCACGTTTTCTTGTCATAGTGGATATTTATATTTGTTTTTAAACTCTGATGTTTTTCACCCTTTGTATTAGTAAAATGAGATGATATTTAGATGAGTGAATAAGCTCTGTCATGTTCATGATGAGAAATGTTTTTATGATGAAATGTTTGGATGTGATTTTGTGTTTGTGATTTGTGATGTAGAATTTTGGAGGGTTTTAATTTATTATTATGGTATAAAATAAAGTTGGGAAAAAAAAGCATTCTTCACCCATAACTGTCTACCTGCCGACGCAACAAACACCATCATGAAGTTCGCAAATGATACGACAGTCGTTGGTTTGATTATAAACAATGATGAGACTGCATACAGGGACCTGCATACGAAACCTGACAGCCTGGTGCATTGCCAACAATCTCATTCTTAACACCAGGAAGACAAAGGAGATTGTGGTGGACTTCAGGAAGAAAAAGAGAACTGACCCTAGTCCTGCGCTCATAACTGGTGAGGCTGTGGAGAGAGCCCCCAGTTTCAAATTCTTGGGGGTGAGCATTACAGAAGACCTCTCTTTGGCCACACATACCTCTACTGTCATTGGAACAGCGCTTCTATTTTTTGAGAAGACTGAGGAGAGCGAGACTGCCCCAGGATCTTCTTGTGAATTTCTATTGATGTACAGTGGAGAGTGTACTGATGTACTGCATTACAGCATGGGACACCAGCTACACAAGAGAAGACCAGAAGACTCTGCAACGGGTCATCAGGACGGCTCAAGACATCATCGACACATAGCTACTAGCAGTCAAAAACATTTATCTGTCTGGATGTCGGAGCAGAGCCTCCAAAATTATCAGGGACTCCACTCACCCTGCATAATAACTTCTTTAAACTGCTCCCCCTCTGGCAGGCAATAAAGAACAATTCACACGCACACCACAAGGATGAAAAAGAGCTTCTTCCCCAGAGCTGTGAAACAGCTGAACACTGCCTGATTTTTACCCCCGAAATACACACATACATTCAACTACGCACGCACTTTATTGTCTGCCTTTTATTTATTTGTAAGTCTTTTATTGTCTCTCCTACTGCCTTACTGGTCTACTGTATTATTTTGTTTAAATGGGTTAATTTTCTGTTTTTATACTTAAGTGTTTATGTTTTATATTGTTGTCTGAAGAACTCATGGAATACCACTATAATTTCGTTGTATTGCACAGCAGTACAATGACAGTAAAGTCTTCAATTCAATTCAATTCAATTCAATAAGGAGCTTTGTTCTGCTTTCTGGGAGGTAACCACACTTGGGTCATTCCGCTCACTTGATCCTACCACAATTCACCCGATCTTATTGAATCATGTTGGATCTCACTGGATTTTACCTGATTTCACTGGATATCAGTAGACCTCACTGGATTTCAGGTGACCTTATTGGATCTCTGGTTTGTGCTGAATCTCACTGGATGCTGCTGGATCTCACTGTATCTCTTGAGATTTCACTGGATCTTGCGTTGCTTCCCTACTCTGTGCAAATGCCTACACCTGGCTGACGCCCCAATGTACTTGTACAACGGCACGTGTGTTTTACCTTCCAGGAGGAGAATACGGAGCCAGGGCTGATGAGCTTTGGATCTAAGGGGCTCCTGCCTCCCATCAGCTCGTCTGTGCACACCTGACAGTCGCGCGCGTCCCTCCAGTCCCAATAAGGCACGGCAAATTCCTCGTCTCCCGTCAGCTTCTGGATGTGCTGTTCCCATAGGAGCAGGAAGACACGGTGCCAAGGCAGAAAGCCGGGGGCCCAGTGGCCGAAATCTGCATCCTCCCACACGTTGTTAGGGCCCCCCAGCAAAGCGGCCCGGGACACGTAGTAGTGCAGCCACACAAACAGGTCATAGACACTCACATTTGAGAACATGGGTCTTGAGCCATTGTCCATCTCGCGATACGTCCCCGTCACCATCACGTAATCCAGGCTTACGGTGTTCTTGGCCAGGTTCAGGTATGAGATGAACTTGTGCCTCTCAGCTTCTGACAAATGGAGCACGTTCCTGCGCACCCGTGGCCTCTGCTGCAAACACTGCTCTCCCGTGTAGCCGAACCTGCAGCCACCACAGTCGAAGCCCATGAAGTTTCCAGCACAGCGACATGTGCGATTGTAGAAGACCAGGGGCCAACGCTCCCTGTCATCAACTCCAGAGAAGGGGTACTGAGGCCCATTGCGGAGCTCCGAAACCACCACGTCTTCGCAGGACCCCCGGCCAGAGAGCGCCCCGCAGGCCGAGCTGTCGCCTGCCCACAGGGGGCAACACTGCTTGGAGCGCAGAGCCTCAGTGGTGATGCAGGGTCTTGGGAACTGCTGCTTTGAGGGTCCTGGAAGCAGGAAAAAAAAGAGGAGAGCGCTGAGCGTCAAGAGCAACATCTTCATCCTCCTTCACTGGTGTCGCATCTCTGTGAATGTGTGGGTCTATGTGTTTTTGTGTGTGAGGGCTAGCAGGAGTCTCAGTGTGTCACATAGTCCTAGTCCGAGCCAGTGTGAGCGAGTGTGGGAGTCGGAGGCTCCTGTACTCCATCTGTACCACCCTGTCCTTTGGACACTCCCACCACTGTGGGAGACTCCTTCATTGTTTTCTCTAAAGTTCCTTAGCACAGCTGTGGACTCATTGGCCGCTGTAATGTTTGTAAAACTATATTTTACATAAATACTTTTTAATTACACACATAATGGATGAATTACAGGATTTTTAAGAGCACCAAAAACCCCAAGAAATTCCTAAACTAGCACAATACGTTCTGTTTTACGTAAATTTATGGCACTGTAAAAACCAATAGAAGTGTGTTTATATATATAAAAAAAATCCTTCCCACTATCAGACAGTATGACTATTCTTGTACTCAGTGTATTTTCACTTGAAAGACTGTTGAAATTTATCTAATTTTGGGGGGTGCGGTGGCACAGTGGGTTGGACCGGGTCCTGCTCTCCAGTGGGTATGGGGTTCGAGTCCCGCTTGGGGTGCCCTGCGATGGACTGGCGTCCCGTCCTGGGTGTGTCCCCTCCCCCTCCAGCCTTACGCCCTGAGTTACCGGGTTAGGCTCCAGTTCCCCGCGACCCTGTGTGGGACAAGCGGTTCAGAAAGTGCTTGTGCATGTGTTTACATTTTATCACATTCATAAAGCTAAATGGAATTTTACAAATCTTTCAAACTGTAAAAACCAAACCACAATTAAGCACCGTGACCAAACTGTTTAACTGCCCTAAATCAGTTTTTAAAGTTATTATTACTAAATACTCTGTGTTATTAGACAATTATGTAGTTATTTCTAACAGCACTAAGGGGGGGCTGATGTAGATTAACGTAAATAGTTGGTGTTGGTGTCTATTCCTGTATATAGTCCTGTGTTCTGTTCTTATTGGCTGTTTCGCTACTTATGCTTAGTTTGCCATGGGGGTATTCTGTGGGATTTGAGGGGTGACCTCCTAACCATTGTGTGGAGCAGGGGGGAATAGAGTGACCTGAGGGAACTCTCCAGTGTTCAAGGACTGCTTTGTACTGTCTGAGATGTCTTGGTCAAGGCTGCTATTGAAAAGACATGTACACGATCAATAAAGAGCATTTTCCTGAAACCCTGCTCTCTGGCGGGTCTGTCTTGGGTCAAGTGGCTTCAGCCAGTGCATGCGCAAACAGCAGACCATTACCACAGAGAGTTCGCAGCCAGATTTCACAGAAAAGGAGAGGCTTTAGGGGCGCTGGCTGCTGACATCCAACTCCTGGCCCAGCAAGCGTACCCTGAATACCTTTCAGTCATCGAGGAAGACTCGGCACTACGGGTGTTCCTCCAGGGGCTCGCTCTGGAGCGCCTGCAGCAGCACGTCAAGGTTGCCACCCCAACTAACCTGCATGCAGTGCAGTATAAAGCAGAGCGCGTGGAAGCCATCCTGAGAGATGCTACGGAGCACACGTGCCCTTGCCGTGCCGTGGAGGACGTCACTGATAATGAGACGAAAGGAGAAGTTTCCCACCAAGTTGAAGCGCCTCCCCCACGATGCTGGCTGTCCAACATCTACTGGCATTGCCAAAAGCAAGGGCACCAAGCATGTCGCTGCAGGGAGCCCGCCCCCATCTCGTCTCAAGGAAATGCCAGAGGGGTGGTGTTGTGAGGGGTGCTTTACGCTGTGACTGTGCCCCCTCTCAGGGAGTACTGTTCTTCCCAGTAGGTCATATGGGGACACTCCGCTGCCTCTGTCTGCCCTGCCTCATAGAGGGCATACCCTGCAAAGCCCTCCTGGACACAGGGTCTACGATGTCCATCTTCTGCACCAGGGTCCTGCCCGAAACTGCATGCCATCTCCCCAAAGGATGGACCGAGGTGTCGGCGAACCTGCGCATGGTCACAGGAGAGAC
The DNA here is from genome assembly GCF_900964775.1 of Scleropages formosus. Taxonomy (NCBI): domain Eukaryota; kingdom Metazoa; phylum Chordata; class Actinopteri; order Osteoglossiformes; family Osteoglossidae; genus Scleropages; species Scleropages formosus. Next base: position 9,003,471 of record NC_041808.1, on the reverse strand, counting down.
AGTAGCAATGCTGGGAAGAAGACTCTTGCGCGTGGCTGTAGGCAGCCTGCAGCTTGGAGCACGAGTTCTGGGTCCGTGCATTGTGAGGATGGACCTCCTAGCCAAGACAGGAGCAGTACTGGATCTGGGAAGCTCACAGGGGAGACTATCAGCTTCACTCCCCCTTTGCTGCAGCAGCAGATCCCTGAGGCATGGGTTCTCCTCCCCAGTTCACGAGTGGAAGAGACCAGGGCTGTGCGCAGCACAGTGGTAGAGTGAGAGACCTGGGCACGCAGCAAGGCGAGACTCGGGTGGCGCAGTGGGGATGCTGCATGTGTGGCCCGCGACCTGGAACCCTCTGCAGAAACTCACGAAGTGGTGCGGACACTGTGGCAGAGCGGGCACTGTGGCAGTGCAGTGACGTGGGATTGGAGGAAGGTCAGCGAGAGCAGTTAAAGGAGCTCCAGGAAGCTTTCATGGTCATCTTTGCAGCCAAGGATGAGGACGCACCACATTGAGACAGGCCACGCAACTCCCTTCCGCTTACGATCACACTGCCTGGAACTGGCAAAAAGGCAGATTGCAGAGATGAAAGTTAAGGAGATGGCTGCAGGAGGCATCATTGAGCCCTCTGGTAGTCCCTGGCCATCACCAGTGGTCCTGGTTAAAAAAAAGGATGGCAGCTGGTGGTTTTGTGTGGACTATCGTCGTCTATATGCCGTGACCTAACAGAACTTGTATCCGCTACCGCGCATCGATGATGCGCTGAACTGCATAGCAGGATCGCAGTGGTTCAGCTCCCTGGACCTGTGGAGAAACTACTGGCAGGTTGCTTTAGCACCTGTCGCTCGTGAGAAGATGGCAGTCACCATGGAGCTGGGCCTCTGGCACTTTACAGTTATGCCTTTCGGTCTCCGTAACGCGGCTGCCACCATCAAGCGGCTGATGGAGCAACTCCTGTCAGATGTGCCCAGGAGCCGATGCATCGGTGCACGGGCAATCTGGATGACCTGCTGGTCCATGCCTCCTCCTTCAAGTCTGCCCTGGCGAAGTTAAAGGAGGTGTTTGCTGCTATCTGCGCAGCTGGGCCGAAGTTGTACCCACCAAAGTGCAACCCCCTCCAGCAGCAGGTGAAGTCCCTGGGCCATGTCATAGATACAGATGGAGTGTCCACAGACCCTGACAAAATGCAGCAGGTGTGAGGCTGGCCCACCCCATGGGACATGTCAGAGTTGCAGAGTTTCCAAAGGGGCTGGTGTCCCACTACCGCCGCTTCATTCGTGGCTTCACCAACATTGCTGTGCCATTGCGCTGCCTCACCTCTAAGGTGACCCTGTTCTAGTGGAACTCCGAGTGTGCTGCCACCTTTCACCGCCCGAGGGAAGCACTGGCATCTGCCTCCGTCCTGGCCTTGCCAATCCCAAGAAAGCCCTTCATTGTAGACACAGATGCCAGTGGTCAGGGCATTAGAGCCATGCTATCGCAGGCAGGAGCTGAAGGCAAGAAAGTGGTCACGTTTCAGAGGTCTCCAGCTGAGCTGCCTGGGGAGGAATTACTGTATAACCCAGCGGAAGCTCCTAGCCGTGGTGGCGAGTTTTAAACATTTTCGCCCCTACCTCTACTGGACCAGATTTCTGCTGCAGACTAACCACACCTCGTTCACATGGCTCCTGAACTTCAAGAAGCCAGGGGGATAGATAGCACAGTGGTTGGAACTGCTGCAGTGGTACGATTTCAAGGTCCGACACCAGCCGGGATGCCTGCACGCCAATGCACTTTCCCGGCACCCTTGCAGCACAGATTCGTACAGTCACTGCGACCAGATGGAGGAGCCGCAAGGGACCACAGTCGAGACCTATGCTGCACTGGCCGCAAACACGGCAAGCAAGGGGTTGTCCGCTGACGACACAGAACTGTTCCGCCAGGCCGAGGAGGCCGACTCAGAGCTGGCGGTGGTGTGGGATTTCTTGGAGTCGGGGCAATGTCCACCTTGGACCGCTGTGACCCCACACAGACCCACCATCACATTGTACTGCTCACAGTGGGACAGCCTCGCCCTACGAGGGGGGCTATTGTACTGGTGGTGGGATGGGCCAGTGTGCGGCCACGTCCTGTGACAGCTCCTTGTCCCCCATAGCCTCAGAGAAAATGTGTTGCAGTGGGTACAAAGACCCACCGGTGTCAGGCACTTCAGCTCAGTGAAAACACTGCACCGGCTATGCCAGCACTTCCAACGGGCAGGTTGCCGACAAGATGTGGAATTGTTCATTTGCTGCTGCGACATCTGCACTGCACATAAGGGCCCTGCACTGATTGGGGAAACTGCCATGTGCTCATGGCAATGAACTACTTCGCCAAGTGGCTCCCGGTGTACACAGTGGCGGACCAGAGTGCCATTACTACAGTGGAGCGGTTGGTGGAGAAGATGTTCTGCTGCTTCGGGGCACCAGAGGAGCTGCATAGTGACCAGGGCAGGAACTTCAAGTCGCAGGTCATGAGAGAGGTGTGCGACTGGCTAGGGGTGCAGAAGACACACACCACAACTCTCCACCCGCAGAGCGACAATCTGATGGAGCATTTTAAGTGCACGCTCACCACACAGATCTCTGTCCTCACCTCCGGACACCAGCGTGACTGGGACAGGCATGTCATCTACAGGGTGTGGACAGAACCCGGGCGTCGGCCGGTGGTTCTGCACCAGGACAGGCTTGCTACTGACCACTCGAAGGAGTCCTTACCGGAGTCCCCCATTGTAAGTCTGCCAAGTCCAGCAAATTCACCGCCTCCATGCAGACCCAGGAGGGAAAGCCAGGTTGCCTCAGCGCCTTAGGGACTTTGTGCTGACGGGATCAACAGTCACTGGGACGGACGACTCCTTTGGGGGGGTAATGTAACGGTGCTGAAGGGGGCTGATGTAGATTAATGTAAATAAGTGGTGTTAGCATCTATTCCTGTACATAGTCCTGTGTTCTGTTCTGATAACCTGCTGTTATGCTGCTCATGCTTAGCCTGCCACAGAGGAATTCTGCAGGGTTCGAGGGGTGACCTCCTAACCATTGTGTGGAGTAGGGGGGCTTAGAATGACCTGAGGGAACTCTCCACTGCTCAGGCACAGATTCTTTACTGTCTGAGGCATCTTTGTGAAGACTACTATTGAAAAGACATGTATGCGGTTAATAAAGACAAAGAGCATTTTTCTGAAATCTGAGCCTGGGAACGCTACATTATTATAGTCAAAGGCTTTATTCCGTTATACATTCAGGAACACGACGTGTCTACTGTTTTTGAGAGATTTTTTTTTTCTGAAGGTGAGACACCAACCCTGAACTCCATAACACGAAGCTTTTACTACTTTACCATGTTTTACTGTTTTATTCAAGTGTTTAATCCAGTTTCATCACGTTATGACTCGTTTTAGTCGTTCCTTACAGTTTTACCGTGGTTCACTGCTTTTTCCGTGTCGGGCGAGTCTGGGAGCCCTGGGCTGAGCTCAGTCACGCGGTGCTGAGACGGTTCGAACGCGGAGTACAGAACCATCTGGGTGGATCACGAGCCCGTCACATGTTCCCTGGGGAGGTCACAAGGTCTGTGAGCGTGGACCTCACACCCGCACCCAGGTCAGCGCTCGGGGGCGGGGGGCTTCATGAGCGGGAGAATAAGGAAAAAAACGTGTATTTTCTGTAAACTAAACACCCCCGGCCGCCTCCTCACTTTCCATTCAAATAACTGTCTTATTGTTGTGTAACAGCATCTTGGATCCTCAGTATTACGTTCAGTGCCAGTAAAACACACTACAGTTTCACTGCAATAAGACCACTGATTATATACGATGTCCAGTCAATTGCGGCTCACAGCACGTGACCTACATTCATATGATTATGAACGTAAGGACTCGTTTCCGTTACGGAGCCCAGAAAATTCGCACTTTTTTTTTTTAATCTAATAGACCCGACTGGAAATGAAGAATCGCGCAAACCGCAAGCTAGTGACGGGACAAGAGTATCAGCACGAGGAGGGCATCTTCAGTCAGCAGGTGGCGCTGTGCCGGCGTGTGTTTTAACATTTTAACCACACAGCTATGTGTACTATCGGTCATTTTTGTGAGACTCGTCCCCCCAGTATCTAGACCGTAATCGTGTTTACAAATAGTCTGCTGTGTATATCCACTCAGTAATGTACATACACACGTACACATACATACTGTTCACATGATCTGTGCGTTTCTTCTCTCTCTTTTACTGTTGTAACTTTTTTGTCATCATGTTTGCGTTACTTTATTTCATGTTCGCGATTCGCTTTTGGTGATTTATTATTGTACCCTATAATTTAAATCTTCTTGCAATAAGTGCTAAGTGTGTGTGTGAGTGAGGAGTTTACTGTGAAAAGCTACACTTCGTACTCGGTGTGGCTCCCATGGACACTTTACGCACGAGTTTATACTGAGTATAATTAGGAAATATTCTGTTTTATAACAAATCGATTCGTCGGTGAAAATATACATTATTATATAATTAATCAATGTCAACTTTTTCATAATGGTTTATTTGTCTTTATCTTATTAATCAATTAATTACGCATCCTTTTTTGACAACTCATATTCTGTTTTACGCGGTGGCGCAGTGGGTTGGACCGGGTCCTCCTCTCTGGTGGGTCGGGGGTCCGAGTCCTGCTTGGGGTGCCTTGCGACGGACTGGCGTCCCGTCCTGGGTGTGTCCCCTCCCCTTCTGGCCTTATGCCCTGTGTTGCCGGGTTAGGCTCCGGTTCCCCGCGACCCTGTATGGGACAAGCGGTTCCGAAAGTGTGTGTGTATATATATATTCTGCTTTACGAAATAAACTGTTTATGAAAACGCATCCTGATTTTCCTGAACAGAATTTTTTCAAAGGGGAATTAAGTTACCTGTCACACACAGGGGGCCGGACCTTGCAGGTAGGACCCCCTGCGAGATCTTTTATCTTGAAGGTCGATGAGGAAACGCAATAGTCGTGGTCGGGGGCAGGCGTGGAGACAATCGAGGAGCGAACGTGGTTCCGAGGGATGATCGTGGTCGATTGGCGAAGCCCGAAACCGTGGGAAGCGGGGCTCGGGGACAAGGAGGTACACGTGGGAGAAAGGAAGGGGGGGCACAAGGCGCCGGTCGAGACCGCAGGTGACAAGCTTGTCTAGGAGATTCCGTGAAGTGGCACACTATACCCTGCTCTGCTGATCACGGCTAGGTGCTTGCGTTCGGGGTGGGCTTGTGGGCGTGACATGACCATTAGAAAAACAAAAACTACATTATCATGAGTTTACACATCGGAATCGCGTCTTTTGCGCTTTTTTATGGCGACCACTGAACAAAAAAAATGGCAGAAAATACAGAAAATTGATTTCCGTGCGTGAATAACGATCCTGGAAGCAACACACGCCAAGTGATTTTACATCAGCTCTCTCTGACCAAACAAAGACGGCCGATAATACCCCCACATAATAAACCCAGCATCTCACAGTTCCCTGCACCCCGCTTCTGACACGTGTTACTATTTTTACTCAATACGGAACCGTAAAGTGCCCGTATTGGTCTTTTAAGTGTTTCCATTTCATGTGTTTATATATCTTACTGATGTTTTATACTTGTAGAATCATTTCCCGTAAGGTTTATATGGTTACGCTGGGTTTGTTTCTTTACGCGCGGTTACATCATTCCTGATGTCATCTGAAAGCATCTTTATCATCTTCATCCTTAAACCTCCTTCGTCCTCACTTCGAAACCCGGATATCTTCCTACCTTCTCACACTGAAGCGTGTATTCAAGGGTACAGAGTGTGAACTTGTATATACAATTGCAACGGCAATGGGGGGTTGGGGGGTTGGGGGGAGGGGGGGAACCGCGCGTAAACGCTGAATCCACCATATAACCGTTCCAGCACTTAAACATTTACATGAAGCTGTGAATCACATACATCGTTCACGCACAAAACAATAATAGAATATACAGTAACGAACAAGTTTCTGAAAAAAATATTGTGGCTCTGAAAAAATACATAACCATATTTAATAGTGATATGTTTAACCCTTTTTATTCTTAGTTTCTGTCTCTGAGATGCTGAGCGGTATCTAAGGGCATCTGGGGGGTGTTTGTGGGTATCTGGGGTATTTGGTTGTATCCTCAAGTGTCTGGAGGTCACTTTCAGAGTCCCTGGGGTACTTGGAGATTGCTGGGGGCGTCTGGGTGTGTTTGGGGCTGTCTGAGGTCATCTGTGGGTGTCAGAAGCGCTATTCACGCAGTGATTATTGATTACGCGTAATCGCGCATAAAGCGCCAGCGCGAGGCAACAATCAATGATAGTTTTAAAGTGATTATTAGTGCTCCAGCCAGACAGATGAAGCCGAAGGGGGAAGGAGCTGAGACCGAATGTCCCTCAGGGTGCAACCTCACCTGGAGCAGCAGAGACTCATACAGATGTGTGTTTCGTTAAGTGTCTTCCGCAACCTCTGCTGAGGAATGAATGATTATTAGCGCCGGTGCTGTGAACGAGCGCATCGCGGACGCGCCTGTCGGCAGGTGCAGCTGAACAGTGACTGGAGGCGCGGAGGGGGGTTTGGGGGGGCGGCAGTTCGTGCGTGGTTCGAACTGAAGTAGAAAGAAATGTTCTACCTCTGGAAAAGGATCAGGCTGGAGCCCCACATCAGATGGGCAGATGAGCGTGGAGAGGCGATGGACGCATGATGATGGGCACATGCACATGGTGATGAAGAGATGTGATGATGGCCACAGTGATGGAGAGGTGTCAGAGAAGTGGACAGGTAAGATCGGCTCCGGTACAGTGTGTCAGTTTTAGTTAACATCCTTTCAGCATTACGCACAAGCGCTTTACAGATGGGGGTCCGCTGTAGAACCGCCAGCTGTGGTTTACCTCACCATCTCACCATCTCCACATCGTTCCGTCTCCTGGAGCTCATCGCCTCGGAGCAAACTGTGGACTTTCTAGGCTTTTTTTTCTCATCATTTAATGCGTTACTGTTACACTTAAGTGATGTGTGGAGCTCAAGGATGGCATTTCGCGGCGCAAGCAACCGCACTACTTAATAATAATAATAATAATAATAATAATAATAATAATAATAATGTGGGACTTTCAAGACTGTATTGCTGAAAGTGAAATCATGAAATCACCGTGGTCACGTTTTGGACGTATAAAACGCAGCATTTAATGATGTTATGTTTTTGGATTTTTTTCTACCAGTAACATGTGAATATTTGTAGTAATAACCCTTCAGTGTTTGTCTGAGACGCTATGGCCAGTTAACAGCGGTCGAAGTTCTGAGAGCGAACACAGAATCGACACGGTCAAATTAAAGATTAAATTAAAGATGAAAAAAGTGAAGCCTATTAGCCCACAGGGGGCGCTACAGAGTAGGGATAAAAAACAGAAGCAATTATAATTGTGTGATTGGTAAGAACTGTTTTGGGCAGAGAGCCCCGGGGACAGATGTGTGGGAAGAGACAGAAATAACACAGCTATCATAACACAGGAATAACACAGAAATAACAGACACACTTCTGCCCACAGTCATGATCTCCATCATTATCATTAACACACCAGTAATGTTTTGAATGGGGGGGTACGGTGGCACAGGGGGCTTGGCCTGTGCCTGTTCTCTGGTGGGTCTAGGGTTCGAGTCCTGCTTGGGATGCCTTGTGACAGACAGGTGTCCCATCCTAGGTGTGTCCCCTCCCCCTCCAGCCCTATACCTTGTATTGCCGGGTTAGGCTCCGGTTTGCCGTGACCCTGCTTGGGATGAGCTGTGTGTGTCTGTGGGGAATATTTCGAATAGACATACAGAAATTAACAAAATGAGCACTTTTTAAAACTTTTTAAAGTTCTATTTCATTATACACATATATTTTTCCTGTACAATCATCTTGCATATTTTTAGTGGAGAAGTGATTAATTAGTGATTAATGTGAATTTCATGTGGACAGGACACATAGTGAGGGAAACATCTCTGAGGTGAGAGCTGTTCCCCAATGTGTCAAAATGCTCTTCAGACCTGAAGTCACCTCCTCTCCTCCGGTTTATTGAGTTTACGCCCTTCTTGTTTGGACCACTGGTCTATAACAGGGTCTTTAAAGGGCTGTTTTGCCCCTTTTATTGACTTACAATGTTCTCCTGGGATCTTTTCCAGTGACTTTTCCATTATGAGCCACCTATCAATCTCATATTATCCAATGAGACCCTGAAGAAGAGTCTCCTGGAAGTCAATGCTGGACACAGACACCGTCCCTTGTCTCAGTTTTTCGAGACCACCCGTTATCAAGTGACATCAAGCATCTTCTCAAAAAGCTTGCTGAGGGTTCTCCTTGGACATCCAATGCTCCTGAGTGCTTCTAAGGACATGAACAAGATGGACATATTGCTTCTGCTCGTGCTTTTGCTGTATGGAGAGCAGCAGCTTCTCACCAGCGCCCAATCCAGTGAACGGCGCATTCTGGCCCGTGTCCCTGGCGACCTCATCATCGGAGCACTCTTCTCCGTGCACCACCAGCCACCAGCAGACAAGGTGCACGAGCGCAAGTGCGGGGCTGTGCGGGAGCAGTACGGCATCCAGCGTGTGGAGGCCATGCTGCACACGCTGGACCGCATCAACAGAGACTCCCAAATCCTGCCCGGCGTGGTACTGGGTTGTGAAATCCGAGACTCCTGCTGGCACTCGGCCGTAGCGCTTGAGCAGAGCATTGAATTCATCCGCGACTCGCTCGTCGCGGCCCAAGAGGAGGAAGGGGGTGCTACTGCTACACGTTGCTCCACAGATGGGGCCAAGAAGCCCATCGTGGGCCTGATCGGACCTGGTTCTAGCTCAGTGGCCATCCAGGTGCAGAACCTGCTGCAGCTCTTCAACATCCCGCAGATTGCCTACTCTGCCACCAGCATGGACCTCAGCGACAAGTCCCTGTACAAGTACTTCATGAGGGTTGTGCCATCAGATGCCCAGCAGGCTCGCGCCATGGTTGACATCGTCAAGAGGTACAACTGGACCTACGTCTCTGCCATCCACACTGAGGGTGAGTCCGGCTGTGGGACGGTAGTCTGCCTGAAGGGCTGTTTGACACCCAACCGTAGCCAGAGTGGATTTCAGTCTTGGTGGATCAATAAACTGTGGATCCAGGTCTTTTTAGATTCCCACTCGATCCATCATTGCTCACCCCCCCAGTTTCACAGCAGCCTATTGCTTTTCTGTGGGACTGGGGTTCATTTTTGACTCACTTTAATTCCAACCTCAGCTGAGCGGTGGGTGACGTCTGAGGTCACATGTTCACACCTATAGGGAGAGAAGAGTTCAGTTCTTTATTCATCTTAAGTCCTTCAGAGGTGTGATTAGCAATGACACCCTCTTCCCCTGTGCATTGGTTATTGAATTATGTAAATAAATAGAAAAACTGGTACTTCATGTTGTTCCATCACCTCTTTATTACCTTTGTTAATTCATAACATCTTCTGGCATTCTCTTCCAACATATACTACCTGGCCAGTGACTGCTTTCCTTGTATGACAACCCATGTAAGCCACAGTGAGGACATTACAGATTTGTGTTTTCTAGAAATTTCTCATCATTTACATGATGCTGAAAATGTGACCTTTCGACAGTAGCTCAGAGAGTTGACCAGCTCCAGTCCAAGAAACCTCCTCGCATTAACAGGAGAAACACTTTAACTGTCCCCAGCCCCTCCTTCACTCACAAGTGCTCCTTTCGTTGACTCAGAATCTGTCAGAAACCCTCCATCTGCCAGGACCCCTTAATTACAGAGAGACTTTGGCTCACCTGTTTGCAGATCGGGGTATTTCACAATAATTTCATGATATGGACTTTGATCAAGAGCGTTACAGCAATTTTGTGAGTGGGATTCAGACGGGAAACATCCAGGTTACAAGTTCAAGTCCATAACAGTTGCGCTACCTGTTGCTGTCGGCTTATGAGGGCTCTGTACCTGAGGGCTGCAGGCCTTGGCACATGTTGGCAAAAACTGAAAGATGCGTTGGGCAGCAGGGGTGGAAAGTAGGTCAGGGTCCGCCTGTGCCTGACAGAGATTACCTACATCGCCACTCTCGGTAATGACTTTGGACGGCGTGGCACAGCGGCTGTCTTCAGCTTCATTCTTCTCGACTGATTCAAATTACAGTGTGACTCATTTTGATAAATAGAATTCCGAGTCACTTTTTAGCTGAAAATCCTCAAGAACATCTAGCCTGAAACCGAAAGACCAACCCGTGGTGCGCAGTGTGGCTCTCTTGACACAGTGTGATGCTACAGTAGGAGGACATTGGATAAAGTGCCCCCATCCTGGGGCATCTCTGTCCCCCAAACCGAATGTGTGCTTGTCAACACAGAGAAAATGCTCTTATAGACTTTAGATCAGCAGAGGCTACTAAGGCAGTTACGTTACGTTATAGAGTAGAGATCCACTTTGTTCTCAGCGGCGATCCAGCCCAACACCAGTAACGACGGTGGATCATTTGCAGTACGTTTACATTTATTCTGTTATCAGACTATTTTCTCCCAAGTGATCTATAACTCAAAGCAAACAGAAGGGCATCAACCACAGATGAACAGCTCTAGACTTAGATGCAGAATCATATCACAGCTAATTTGTTTGATTCCACCGTATTGCCGGTTCAGTAGCCGCCTGTAGAAGTGACATTCAAATAGCAGATACATATATAATAAATGGCAAATGATGTTGGACTCGTTTATGTAGTTATGCAGAGATCCAGAGAGGAACGGCTCTGAAAGAGATGGGTTTGAGACCCTCCTTGAAAGCTGGGAGGGATTCAGCAGCTCTGAGGGACAGAGGGAGTTCATTCCACAAGATCGAGGTGAAAACTGGCAACTGACAGGCTTTATGGGGTTGTAACTAATTCTAACCCTAATTGCCAGACAGGTCAGAAGTATGGAGGTGACACATAGTGTCAGCGAACCAGACAGAAAGAGTCATTGATGATGGTGCCACCTGTATAATGAGCCGGTGTGTATATGAACTGGACTTGCGACAGACAATCTGGGGGACCTGCTGGCACACCCATAGTTGAATTCAGCCTATGGGAGACGCAATTTCACAATACACCTGTGGGAAATAAATAAGTACCATGGAAGCAGTGGCTGCAGCTGCAAAATTGTGTGCACTGTGAATATGCAGTGAGAACATGGCAGTGTGAGCCAGAAACATGTTAGACCTTCAGCTTCAGGAACTCAATCTCAAACCCACCAAAGTCCACAGATTTAGACTAGATTCTCAGATGAAAGTAGGTGGCCTGGATTTTATGCAAATGGAGGGGGTCCTCTCCTCACTTCATGTAATGGGGCCAGATCATCTGTCCCTACAGAGCTCATGATCACCATATGAGGTTGGGGAGATGGCTTCATGTCTGTGTGTGTGTGTGTGTGTGTGTGTGTGTGTGTGTGTGTGTGTGTGTGTGTGTGTACGCACATTGACCCACCATTTTTGTAATGTATTAAATTCATTAGTTGTTGTTCCTGGAAATAACTGAACCACGGTGTTCCTACTCACGAGTGGTTGCCAGCTCACCCGGAATGCCCCATAAACCTGTTCATCTGTTTCTTCAGAGTATTGTTTGTATTAATGTTTGTGAATGAATGTACTGGTCCAAAAGATTCAGCGCATACAGCGAGATGGTTCGTGCGCAAATCGGCCCGTTTGTGTTCCATCTCCTAGGCAACTACGGGGAAAGCGGCATGGAGGCGTTCAAGGACATGGCTGCCAAGGAGGGCATCTGCATCGCCCATTCGGACAAGATCTACAGCAACGCGGGTGAACGCAGCTTTGACCGGCTCCTGGACAAGCTATGGGGTCACCTGCCAAAGGCGCGCGTCGTTGCCTGCTTTTGCGAGGGGATGACCGTGCGGGGAATCCTCATGGCCATGCGCCGCCGCCATCTAGGGGGCCATTTCCTGTTGGTTGGGAGGTCAGTGGAGTTCCTGCCCCCCATGCTCTTCACACTCTTTTCTCCACACTTTCAACACACTGTATGTCACAACCCACAGGATGTTACGGAAATGCTCTTAAGTTCTGCTAAATGGGAGAGGGTGGAGCCCCGGCGAAGCACTGCAGTACAGCAGGTCCGTAGTTTGCAACTCAAACGTCATTTTTACCACTAGACACAATCGATCAAATCAAAGTGACTGATAATTCGGAAGTCATTCCATGGATTGTTAGGTTCTATATAACCTTCAGACATAGCCATAAGAAGTAATAAATAATTTTTATTCTAATATTGTGTTAACTTTAAGGTTCAATCATTTTGTGAATAATTATAAAATTGGACTGCATTATTCCTACTGAGAGGGGTGCGGTGGCGCAGTGGGTTGGACCGCAGTCCTGCTCTCCGGTGGGTCTGGGGTTCAAGTCCCGCTTGGGGTGCCTTGCGACGGACTGGCGTCCCGTCCTGGGTGTGTCCCCTACCTCTCTCCAGCCTTACGCCCTGTGTTGCCGGGTAGGCTCCGGTTCCCCGTGACCCCATATGGGACAAGCGGTTCTGAAAATGTGTGTGTGTGTGTGTATTCCTACTGAGGGGGGCGCGGTGGCGCAGTGGGTTTGACCGGGTTCTGCTTTCTGGTGGGTCTGGGGTTCGAGTCCCGCTTGGAGTGCCTTGCAATGGACTGGCATCCCGTCCTGGGTGTGTCCCCTCCCCCTTCAGCCTTACGCCCTGTGTTGCCGGGTTTGGCTCTGGCTCCCCACAACCCTGAATGGGACAAGCGGTTCAGACAGTGTGTGTATGTGTATTCTTACTGATGAATGTTAACTGTTTTCCCACCAGTGACATTTAGTTCCTTTTTCTGCATGCAAGAAAAACTGAAAATGTCAAATTTATTTTTTTCAGTTCTACATCTTTCAGTTTCTCCAAGCTTTTTGTGTCCCAAGCAACTTCTGTCTGGATATTCTGGAAATGGTCTCACCTGTGTCATCACTTCTTACGACTTTTATTATCGTCTCCATCACCATCATCATCATCATCATCATCATCACACTCTGAATTGCTGTCTCCACTCAGTCCTCCATCCAAACCGCCACTCCACGTTCACTGGGGCACCACATTGACATGGCAAAATAGGTCTTCCCAGAATGCTTTGCAGGTAATTACCCTCCTACAGTTTATTTACTCACTAATTCACTAATATCCATAACATGAAATAGCATGAAATTGTGACAGATTTTTAATGTGATCTTAATTTCCACAGAGAGACTCTTTGACTATTTATAGAATGACTGATTCCATAGGACGTATGAAAAAAAGAAAGACTCTGTGAATGTACCTTAAGGCTATCATCATCGGAAATAACGCTCCAGCTATTCTTACTCTCATTTCGGGCAAAAATGACTAATTTCACACTAATTCTTCGTTCTCTCGGAGTCCAGGCCATCTCCGTGTTCATGTTCTCTTTTTGCTTCATTCGCCGTGCTCTGCATACGCTATGCTCGTTGATCGGTTTCTCCTCTGTTATAATTTCTGTGTTTAGAGAGATTTGAAGGAAAGGGGAAAGTTGTACCTGCCAAAGCCACGAGGAGAAGAGGGTAATGCAGTCAAAAAAACTGCTCAAGGAATCATGTTGTGAACAGTTTCGAGAGCCACAAGTGTAAAAATCCAAATAAGTGGCATACCAAATCTTAAATCTCTAACATGAAAAACAATTTACATTTTACGTCTACATTATTGTATTTTATTTAGGTGCGGTGTGCGTTCAAGTTTGAGTCTCGGCTGTAACTGTTTTATCATGTTATTGATTAGAATTTATAGCATTTATGGTTGGTATAGTACATATTAATCATTGTAGAAATGTTCTTGTGGGTCACATTACTTTTCTCCGAAGAGGATGCCTGCAGGTCGCCCAGGCTGGAACCCGCACCATGCTGCATCCACCACAAAGCCCATTAGTCTGATGAGATGTTGGATTTACACCGAAAGAGTGGGGGAGGGGTGGGCAGCAGTGGTGATGAGGGTTCAACAGCCCAGGGCAGCTGACTCACCTACGACGCTGGGATCACCTACATCCCTCAGTTATTTAGAGGCGAAGAGCTGCTTTTGTTATGACGCAGAGCACAAAGAGGTGTGGAAGGTCCACTCGGCATGACGCCAAATTCACAGCAGCCGTGACAGAGACGAGTGGACGTGTCTCAGTATGGCTCACCTCCAGGTGTTTCACTGCGTATTGTTATCTAGTTTTATGTGTGAGGGCTGATTTGGAGGATATTTAAATGGACCTGACAATGGGACATGTACCACTGCAGGCTGTGGGTTCCCTTATATGCTCTATGTTGAGATGTTCTGCGTGGGAGTCACCGTCCGGCTCAGCCCAGAGCGGTCGTGCACGCCGGGTTCGGTCCTGCTCCTGGGACAGCTGTCAGAGGTGTCACAGAGCCAGTCCGACAAGGGAGTGAGGTCAGCGCCCCCTGGCAGACACTGGAGACCCTTGTCACTCACTGAGGCAACCGGCTCCCCCACACTGAGACGCGGCGGTCAGGCCCCGGGCCCTCAGTCTGGACGGTGGACGTGCTCGGGGTGGGGGCGGGTTCAGCGGAGGCCGACACTCCCGCACATCCCTCAGGAGCATTCAACAGAAAGCTCTGCCATAGTTCTGATCTCATCGAAACAAACCGCGGTAATGCAGATGTATCCGTACTGCAGCCCACACACATCAGGTCTTACCTGGGTTTGGAACCTAGGCTGTAATGTAAACCCAGATCTGAATCCCACTCTCTGCTGTAGTAGCCTTATTTAAGGTGCTTAGCCTGAATTGCTACAGTAAATGTTACCCTGTTGTATAAAACGACATATTCAGTCCGGCTTGGTAACAATTGACATTAGTTAAGTCTGATCAAGGTTCAACTGGGCAACGATGAGTTCAAAAGCCCTGCCTATTGCTTTAAATATGCATATTTATTAGTTTAATCACAAGACTGGAAATGACTAAATAGGTTGGCTGCAGTATGAATTCAGTCTGAATACAAAATGTTTAAAAAGTCAGTAGCGTGGCAATTACAGTCCACATTTTGCAAACTGAAGGTATTGGGTTTGAAGCCTGGTGTCATGCCCTTGAGGAAGGTACTTACCTGGATCTTGGAGTTCCAGCTTCCACTGTCCTAACTTTCCCAGCAGCCAAAACAGAGACAGCAAAATTATGGAAACCCTGAACCAATATACTGTATGTTCTATACTCAGACTTGTATTTTTGGACATTTTGCTGTTTGTAGCGCTCATCTCATTTTACAATGAATCTGAAGCTAATGAAATGTTAATATACCTTAATTAATACATACCTTTCTGTCTTCTTGTCTGCCTGCTGCAGTGACGGCTGGGCGGACCGCTATGACGTCACCGATGGCTACCAGAAAGAAGCTGCTGGTGGAATCACCATCAAGCTGCAGTCAGCCTACGTGAAGTGGTTCGATGACTACTACCTGGGGCTGCGACCCGAAAACAACCCGCGCAACCCCTGGTTCCCGGAGTTCTGGCAGCATCGCTTTCAGTGCCGCCTGGTGGGCCACCAGCAGGAGAACAGCCAGTACAATCGCACCTGCAGCGGTGAGGAGTAGAACGCAGTGATTGTCAGCAGAGCCACAACACCTCATTCACAAGGGACAGCTGTAATCATGGCGACACATCAGATACAACTAAGTTATTTTATTCTTTTTAAGTTTATTCTTATTTATACTTTCTATTAAGTTTTTAAAATGTGCTTATCCATTGCATGCTTTTTTTTGTTTTTTATGCGCTGTATACACGCTGGCTCCGAGTATTACAAATGGCCAAGTTATGAATTTTCAAAGACACATTTTGTTAGGTTATTTTTAATTCCATTTTTGTCAGTTCAATTCAAATTTACAGAGGGCTCTTCTCATTTTTACTTTTCTGAAAAATTTTTGTCTGTAGCAGACTGAACCCGCTGAGCTGAGAGATGGCAGGAAAGAGCACTCAAGGAGAATAGGAGTGTGGGACCACCTTAATTCAACTCACTTCCAGTGTTTACAGTTCATGTCTGGTGTTTGTGTGACGGTGATCAGTAATGGATTGACCAAAAGTATCAGAAAGGAGTTTGTAGAGAAAACATTTTTATTTTCCGTCATTTTAGTTTTAATGTTCATGTAGCTGAAGGTTAATGAAAATATTAAAATAAAAACTCTTGCAGATATTTTTTTTATTGATTAAGGCTTTATTTGAGATTTTTGAGGCACCTAACCTATGAATAAATCAAGGGACATTTGTATTGTTAACCATGTATTGAATGTGACTTAGCAGTAAATGTGACTTTGGAGTTACGAACAAAATGAGTTATGAACAGACTTTGGGCCTGCATTCATAAGATGAGGGGGGCACGGTGGTGAAGCAGGCTTGGCCGGGTCTCGCCCTCCGGCGGCTCTGAGGTTTGAGTCCCTCTTGGGATGCCTTGTGACGGCCTATCGTTCCCTCCTGGGTGTGTCCCTTCTCCGTCTGGCCTTGCACCCTCTGTTGCCGGGTTAGGTTTCAGTTCACTGCGACCCCTGCTTGGGACAAGCGGTTTCAGCATCTGTGTGTGTGTGTGTGTGTGTGTGTTCCTAAGATGAAGAGCTGGTATATATTTCTGTGAGAAAGCCTTACCGGATCCAGGAGAGTAACAGGAGTCTCACAGATGTTTCAAAGGTAAATGTCCTCCAGACCCGAGGTAATCAAGCCTCCTGCTGTCACCCTGGCCAGGTAAAGAGTCCCTGCGGCAGCAATATGCTCAGGACACCAAGATGGGTTTTGTGATCAACGCCATCTACGCCATGGCATACGGCCTGCACAACATGCAGCAGGCTCTGTGCCGTGGGGGCACCGGGCTTTGCCCTGCCATGAGGCCTGTGGACGGGGGAGCGCTTCTTGACTTCCTCATGGGGACCAACTTCACGGGCGTGTCCAGGGAGTTCGTGTGGTTCGATGAGAAGGGCGACTCCCCGGGCAGGTGAGGTCCTGCACGCGTCTGTCAGGAAAGCAGTTTCTGTCATTTCAGACATTGGAACTGAAACTGATTCGCCCCTCAGGTATGAGATCATGAACTTCAAGAAGACGGGCCCGGGGCCAAATGATTACAGCTATATCAGCGTGGGCAGCTGGGACAACCAGGGCCTGAAGATGGACGACAACGAGGTGTGGTCCAACAGGAGCGCCGTGATCCAATCCGTGTGCAGCGAGCCGTGCCAGAAGGCCCAGATCAAGGTGAGACACCCGCTTGCGTGGGATTTACAGGGTCGCTCCACCGTTATGCATTTTATTTCCGTTCTACTTATTTGGATTCTGAAATCTAATTTTTCATTTTTTTATGTTTACACAGCAGTTTTACTGCAGTAAACTGCCTTGCACTGAGCTGTTTTCTGCTAGCCAGCGTCTTGTCAGCCAACGGACAGTCATCCGCATCCCGAGTCCCGTCCTCAGCCCCGCCTCTCTGTGTTCTTCACCCAGGTTATCCGCAAGGGCGAGGTGAGCTGCTGTTGGACCTGTACACCCTGCAAAGAGAATGAGTTTGTGTTCGACGAGCATACGTGCCAGGCCTGTGCGCTGGGCTCCTGGCCCACCGACGACCTCACAGGTGAGCCTCTCGCTCCGGCCTCCCGCAATCCCCCGGTGTAGCGCTCACCCGAAACACCCAGTACACCGGAATTTCCTCAAAAAGAATCAAAACTGTGGTCTCTCGAAACATGGCAAACGTCACATTTTGATACGTTTTCTAAAATATCGGCAATACGAGAGGTTTTTTCACAGTGATTGATCGCTGGTTGCTTGTTGCATGGTCATGGAGAGGGTGAGTTGGTGACCACGAAGTGTGGTTTGGTCGCTGAGCGGGCAGTTGAGTGGTTACAGCGTGACTGATTCGTCACATTGTGGTCAATGCATTTGCTTCGCCCGCAGGCTGCGAGCCCATTCCCGTCGAGTACCTGCACTGGGATGACCCCGAGCCCATTGCCGCTGTGGTCTTCGCATGCCTCGGCCTCCTGGCCACAGCCTTTGTCACCTTTGTCTTCGTCAAGTTTCGGGACACTCCCGTGGTGAAATCCTCCAGCCGTGAGCTCTGTTACATCATCCTGGCTGGCATCTTCCTGAGCTACCTGTGCACCTTCTTCTTGATCGCCAAGCCCCATGTAGTCCACTGCTACCTACAGAGGGTGCTGGTGGGCCTCTCTCCTGCCATGAGCTACTCTGCCTTGGTGACCAAGACGAACCGTATCGCTCGCATCCTGGCCGGAAGCAAGAAGAAGATCTGCACGAGGAAGCCGCGCTTCATGAGCGCCTGCGCCCAGCTGGTCATCGCCTCGCTGCTCATCCTCCTCCAGCTGGCCATCGTGGTGGCACTGTTTGTCACCGAGCCACCGGCCGTCGTGCACGACTACCCCAGCGTGCGCCAGGTGCGACTCGTGTGCAATACCACCAACTTGGGAGTGGTGGCGCCGCTGGGCTACAATGGCCTGCTCATCCTCAGCTGCACCTTCTACGCCTTCAAGACACGGAATGTGCCGGCCAACTTCAACGAGGCCAAGTACATCGCCTTCACCATGTACACCACGTGCATCGTCTGGCTGGCCTTTGTGCCCATCTACTTCGGCAGCGACTACAAGATCGTGACCATGTGCTTCTCGGTGAGCCTGAGTGCCACCGTGGCCCTGGGCTGCATGTTCACCCCCAAGGTGTACATCATCCTGGCTAAACCGGAGCGCAACGTGCGCAGCGCCTTCACAACCTCCACCGTGGTGCGCATGCATGTGGGCGACGGCAAGGCGGCTTCCTCCTCCGGCAGCAGGGGCACCTTGTGGAAGCGCCGCAACTCCGGCCCTGAGACACTCAGGTAGGGGCTCGCATGGGTCAGAGGTCACCTAGGTGGACCCAGGTCACATGTGGAACTGATGAATGCAAACAGGTGGCAGAGGCTGATGAAGCACCACCGTGAGGCAGCAAACCTGCATGACAGTCATCGCCCTTCAAGGATATAAAAAAACAATCCCTCAAAGGGGTAATCCCAAAATCCCTGATCAATTCACTTTTACAGCCTTAATCATGTCGGTTTGATGCCATCGGTGAGACACTCAGTTGTGCTTTCTCTGATATGTTATTTTTGGTGTGCAGTTCAGCATTTTGAGTGATGTAACTAACCATTTCAGAAACAACTAGTACAATAAATAACTACATTTTAGGGGCAGAGGGTGGTGTAGTGGTTCGGGTTAGGGTTGTCGTCTTACAATTAAAGGACCCTGAATTGAATCCCAACTTCTGTTGTAGTACCCTCGATAGGGGTACTTACCCTGAATTGATAACAGTAAAAATTTCACTGCTGTATAAATGGGTAAATCACTGCAACTTGAAGTCCCTCTGAGAAAAGTGTCAGATAAATGAATAAATACTTGTCAATTTTATATAAAATGTTTTTTTTTTTTTTTTTTTAACAAAGAATTCATCATAGCAAGCACAGTATTGTGGTTTTCCTTCCTTTTTTAAAAACAACTGGTTGATTAATGCGTTTATTTATAGCATGCCATGTAATGGATGCATATGTCAGTTGAAATACCGCGGTGAAACCAGCAGTCCTGAAAACACTCCTGTGACACCTTCCCGTTATTTCCCTGTTTCCATGGGCAGTAATGGACTGTG
Source organism: Scleropages formosus (assembly GCF_900964775.1). Lineage (NCBI taxonomy): Eukaryota > Metazoa > Chordata > Actinopteri > Osteoglossiformes > Osteoglossidae > Scleropages > Scleropages formosus. Next base: position 8,983,843 of record NC_041808.1, on the reverse strand, counting down.
GCAGGTTTTCTTGTTGCTCTGTAATCCTCCCACTTGACAAATGCAACGCCTACAAGGGCAGCTGAACATTACGGAAGTAACTCAGCAGGGTTCTCAGGAGATGCTGCACCAACAGGATGCTGAAGGAGGCTCTACAAGAGCTGAATCCAAACCGTTTTTTTTTTTCTGTGTTAAACTTCCGGCTTTTGTATGGTTCTGTAAAAGTTTGGCAGAGGAAACGCCCTGATTTTTTTGTTTCATCCGTTAAAATAATTTTTATGGTTGCTCTAGCAGTTGAATGAATCTCACAACTGCTCTGTTGTGCCTTTCTGACTCCAGCTCCAATGGAAAGAGCGTGACCTGGGCTCAAAATGAGCGAGGCTATCGGCACAATCTCTGGAAGCGCATCTCCATCCACATCAAGAGGAAGGAGAGCAATCAGACAGCTGTTATCAAGCCCTTCCACAAGGGCGGCGATGTTGCACGCGAGCCTGTGACCAAGGTGCTGTATGGGGCGGCTCCGGAAGAACGTCCGTACCCAGTGATGTACCGCACCCAGCTGCCCTCGACAGCAAGTGCTGTCAGCTCCAGAGAAACTTCTCTGGGTCGGGATAAAGAGCCAGAGGATGAGGAGGGAGTGGTAGCCCTACCCTCATATCTGCCAGGGAGCTCCACGTCCCGGAGCTCTGCCTCCCGGGCCTCCATCATGGAGCAAATCAGCTCTGTGGTTGATCGCTTCACAGCCAACATCAGTGAGCTTAACAGCATGATGCTTCCTGGGTCACCCCCGGCAACAGCCTCCTTCCTGGCCTCCCGTGAGTTGCCACTGACGACTGGCATGAGCACCTTTGCTGACGTGCAGCATGAGCGTGGCGGTGCCCAGGAGGACTGCCAGAGATCACACAATGTGGCCTCCACCAGGAGGGGGCCAGAGCTGGATGAACTGACAGCCCTCACCCCGCCCTCACCCTTCCGGGACCTGATGGACTCAACCTGTGGGTCGCCCACATCTCGCGCATCAGCGTCAGCTCTTTACATGCCCTCCTCCCCTACATACGACCGCTTACTACTCAGGGAGTACGGTCAGAGCTCCTCTTCCTTGTGAGGCCGTGGTTAGAGGAATGGAGGTGGGACCTTGGGACAAGGCCTTTTGTTTGTGGACTCAGACCGGAGGTGGTGGTGATGGTGATGTCTTGGACTTACAGACATGGCATAGTGGCTTCTTTCATTTTCCCTCTCAGTTATACAATGTCTGTTTCGAAGAGCCACCCACGGCATGATGGGTCATAATGAGGCTGCGTGGGCTGGACACTTTCAGCTACTTTGACCCCTGCAACATCTTGGACTCAGCGTGGTCCGTCAGAGTGTCCCTCTGCCCTGAAGCTGACATCCCCAGCGAGTTCGTTTTGTCACATGATGCCTCCTGCATTTCTGGTGCTGGAAAAATCGTGATCTGAGTTATTAAAATGCAGGTGTACATAGCTAGTTTTCCAGATACATTTGTCTGTTTTTTCTACTTATAAATTAAGTTTTAAAAAACTGACAAACTTTTCCAGCTTTTTCTCAGAAAATGAGTGATTTTAGCATTCAACGTCAAACTAGTTTATTCAAGACCTCAATTAATGGTAATCAATGGAGACGCCAGCTGTTGTGGTGAAACGCAGATGTTATATAGCATCACAAAGACTCACGCGGGATACAGAGAAACACCCAGAACGATATTCACAGTGCGGTTTCCTGAGCTCATAGTGACACCCTCGCGAGATTATAGTTCACTCTTACTGAGGTTGTAGGAAGGTTGTAGCTCAAGCTTAGTGAGGTCTTAGCGGGTTTATAATGACGTCATAGTTTGGGCTTAGTAAACTTGTAGTGAGGTCATAGTGCTTCATAGTGAGGTTGTACTGAGGTTGTGTTGAGGTCATAGTGAGGTTGTAATGAGGTCCTAGTGCAATATGGCACTATGAGCAACCCTGGTTGCTGAACACAGGTAAGCAGTAATCAAACGCGTTCCTATTTAAGGTCTATTTTATGGTTTAAGGCCTGTTTAAGTTCTATTTTCTTCACTTCTTTAAAAATAATTCTATATTTATTTACCTCTTTGTTTTTCATATAATTTTCGATGACAGGACATGGCCTCATGACTCAGATGTCAAGTGACTTCAATAAATTAGTAGAAGTGTTGCAGATTTTCTTGTTTAATGCAAAATGTTTCATAGAGTGAGATTTGCCTGTCCAGCATCAGAAACAATTCAGATACAAATATTTGTTAATGGAAACGTGTGTGATTTAAAAAGAGTTCAAAGAATGTACATTTAAATACTTCAGTCTTTTTCAACCAAGTTACCGATGATTTCAATGATATTTATTAAATGTACTAAATACAAAAAGCATGTTTAACATTTGGCTATATTGGCTTCATGCAGCTTGATATTTGCCTGTTTTAATGCTATAACATCAATATACTGTTTGCCATTCTGTGTGCCATAAAGGTGCATGAATTCACATCACAAAAAGCGGACAGCTTAATACTACAGACTGAAAACACAGCCTTCGTATTATTATTATTATTATTATTATTATATTATTATTATTATTATTGTTCACAGAGGGAACATACAAGGTTAAGTTAAAAATTATCTGCAATATATCCATAAAAAACATCATTGCAGATGCTTTTTGACTTGCTTTCATATATACGCTTAGTTTACGTTAATTATTCTCATTCTTCCCATCCTGTCCTGTGTGTATTCAGGGACGCGCATTCTGCACATGCTGCATTGATTTGTTACATCCAGTTACACTTTTTATGCATGGTACTTGTATTAAACCTTTTAAAACATCTTGGGGAATATTTGTTGAACCATAGCATCATTGACTGTCCTGGGAGATGGAAGCCCATTTGAATAGAAATGCCAAAATCCTGATGAGCTGTGGTGGTTTTGGACACAAAAACTGGTGAAAATAAGGTGTACAGCAGAGGTGTCACAGATGTGACAAATGTTCTTCATTGACATTGGAGCACTTTTTGGGAATTTTTTTAAACTGTACATTATATTGTATTATTGTATTTGTAGAATATTGATTTTGCTGTTTTTTTACTTGGAACTGGCTGTCGAACTTTGTTGTTTGATGCTCTGTTAAAGTGAAGTGTTTTTGGTGGATTTTTGCATTATTAACATTAAATGATTTCTGTGGCCAAACCATGTGCTATCTAGTCAATCCAGGTACTGTGGTCTGAAATGATGAATAACTATTAATTACTGCTAATTAACATTGCATTAAGGGGGGGGGGCGCGGTGGTGCAGCCGGTTTAGCTGGGTCCTACTGTCTGGCGGGTCTGGGGTTCGAGTCCTGTTGGGGTGCCTAGTGAGGGGCTGGCGTTAGGGTTAGGGTGTGTCCCCTCCCCCTTCAGCCTTGCGCCCTCTGTTGCTGGGTTAGGCTCCGGCTCACCCCGACCCCGCTTGGGACAAGTGGTTTTGGACTGTGTGTGTGTAATATTGCGTTAAAAACATTTGTCCTTTAGAGTGAACAAAATGAAAAGTTGGGTCTCAGCAGGGTATTTGACCCTTACATTCTGTGCCTAAAGGCTAAACGCCTGTATTTTTCCAGTCGTTCAGACATGTTTTTTTTACCAGTCTGAACCTCAAGAAAGAAGCAAAAGAGGAACCACCAAAAAGGAAGTTGGATGCGGGTGATGCTGTAATGAAATTCCACACAGTGACACACTGATGAGCCGTGTGTTATATCACATGGACATTCCCGGTGTCCAACAACAGCAGGCCTGTATAGGTGGCAGGTCACAAGTTCTGGACACGTGGGTGTTCCCAGGACCCTGGACTGAGCTGTGCTCCTGCATCGCGGTCCAAATCCCACCGGCTGCCGTGATGCACAACAACCGCAAGGAGCATCTGTACAAGATTCTGGTGATCGGGGACCTGGGCGTTGGCAAGACGAGCATCATCAAGCGTTATGTCCAGCAGAGCTTCTCCAGCAACTACAGGGCCACCATTGGGGTGGACTTTGCCCTGAAGGTGCTCAACTGGGACTCAGAGACGTTTCGCCTGCAGCTGTGGGACATCGCAGGTAGGGGGTTTGCCCTTCTGATCTTCTCACTGTGGAAAAAGCCTGCTTGAGGTCAGAGACCCACATGAGACCCAGAAGGACATTCACATCTTCACCACCAAAGTCTCCTGGTGGGGGAAGTCCTGTTTCCACTTGTAGATCCCATAATCTGTCTAAAAACAGTGAAGACTTACCTAAAGATATTGTACATTGTACTCGGCACTGATATGTATTTACTGTATTTCATACTTCTACTGGATCATCTCTGTATTAATATACATGTTTTGAAGTATATTAACTTCATATGTTTATCTTTAGGATCCTTTGCCCTGATAGTACTGCTTTAGTTGTTTTGGGGCTTTTTTTTGTTTTTTTTTGGATTTATTTTAAAGGCAATGCAGTGCCGAGGAAAAGGTTAAGAAGATTTCTGCTTTTCCTTTGTTTTTGTTGTAATTTTTTTATATTCAAGGAAAGTACAGTATGTAATTACACTGTAATTACAGTCAATTTGTAAATATCTGTGAACATGTGATGTCACGTCATCACGTCTGCAGTGTAGATATTGACTAATGTAGATATTGACTAAAAATTCTTGTTTTAGACTCATTCCGCTCTCTGTACTTCTCATTTTCATAGATATTCTCAGTAAAGTTGCTGTATTACATCACAACCACACAGGGGAAAAAAGACTCAAATGCAGGAGCAACGTCTTATGTTTCCACATTTTTGTAATTTTCAGTGACATCATAAAACCACGATTTGTGTTGCTTCTGAATCTCTTTACCTGGCCTTTCAAATCCTGTGGAGGAGCTCAGGTCAGGAAAGCCCTGCTGTCCTCAAACCCGGCACTCCGTGGGTGAGGGGAGAATCATGTGAATCTCCCTCACGTGTTGCAGATTTAGGGACCGATGACACACAGCGCTGCTGCAGAGAAAGAGTCCACACACACACACACACACACACACACACACACACACACACACATATTTTATTAACCCACTGTGTGGTACAATTCAGCATTCTAAGGAGCGTTGCTGTACCTGAACATATAGACAATCATAGGAGACATAGGAGGCCCTGCATCACAGTCACTTATTCAATCCCCCGTGAACCTTCAAAGATACAAAAAGTTGTTCTTTTCACAAATGTTTAGCAGATCTGAAAGCCTTTTTTGGGGGAAACGATTTCAACTCATTGTAGATCACAAGTAAACAAAAATATTGATGAATTCCTCTTCTACTTTTGGCTGGAATCAAGGTTGAGCTTCTGTCCCTTGCTGTTCAGTAACACTCTGTGTTTTCGTGCTGTCATGTCTATTCCATCGGCCCTCATCTCCCCATCGTGCTGCTTAAGGACAGGAGCGCTTCGGCAACATGACTCGGGTTTACTACAGGGAGGCTGTGGGCGCCTTCATTGTCTTTGACGTCACTCGGCCAGCTACGTTTGAAGCGGTCACCAAGTGGAAGGCCGATTTGGACTCCAAGTTGACTCTCCCAAACGGAAAGAACGCCTCGGTCGTCCTGCTGGCCAATAAATGTGATCACGGCTATGATGCTCTCTGGGGCAGCGATGGTAGGATGGAGCAGTTCTGCCAGGAGAATGGCTTTGTGGGCTGGTTCAAGACGTCTGCCAAGGTACTTCCCCAGCCAGGGCTCACAGATCCCCTGTATGTCATATACCAGCTAGCTCATGGTGATGGGTTCACACAGGTGTGCAGAATGCAGAAGAGTCCTGTCCTGAAGAGATGCAAGATAATGTGCTTAGGTTTACGGTTACCATGGAGACATAAACACTAGGTTGTCTGGAATTGAGTTCAGCTTTTCCAGTCTAATCAGATGCACTTCCCAAAGTGCATCAGGTGAAAATATGATCCCAAAAGTTGACAGTGGAGATGATGGTACTGATGATGTGTGTCTCAGCACCTCAGTGACCATGACCTCTCCTGCTAATGTAGGATGATCTGTTTAAATGGGTTGAGTCAGTAGAGTTGATCATCAGCCAATGGTAGATGTCCCTGAGAGAAAACAGGAAGGGCAACTAGCTAATATTCGCATTCTATAGATCCATCATTACATTTATAATTGATTACGTTGATTGTTGCATGTATTCTTTATTGATATTTTTGATTTTTTCCATTACCATCACACTTCATGTGCACTTGGGCTCTTTTTTTCATAGTTTTTTAAGTCTAGATCACAACAGTTTTGTCCCTCTCTGTTTTCAGGACAACATTAACATTGATGAAGCGGCCGACTGCCTGGTGAAGCATATCATCACCAATGAGAATGACATCCAGAAGTCAGTCATTCTAGACACGATCTCTCCACGGCTTGGCCCCCTCAAGGACACCACCTGCTCTGGCTGCTTTAAGGGATGAGCATGTGGCTAAGGGCATGGTTCTAAGTGTGTTCGGGAGGTGGCTTTCAGTGGGTTTGGGACATGGCTGCAAATGTAGGCTGTTACAACAGGAAAAAATGGAGCTGGAGATGTTGCATAAAGCAAGGCAGATTCTGAGCTTTTGCTGTCTGAAGTTTAAAATGTAATGTGAACTACTGTATTATACTTATAAAATGCTGTGAGGTTTCATACTAAATACAATCAAAATAAGAATTTGATCTCAAAATGCATTTCTTCTTGCTCATGTCTGAAAATATTTGGACAGCACACCTTCACACACTGCTGAACACACACTGTATTACGCACTCACATTACCAAGAGGGGTTCCTCATGTTAGGGCACAATAGGAACACTGGATATTCATCTCTATATACATGTTTGTGTATTGAACTCTGACCCTACAAAGTGCAAGAAATCCCCTACGGGGTAGCAGGTGGTGTGCGGTTAGAGCCGTTGCACTGGATCCAGAAGGATCTGGATTCAAATCCAACCTCCTGTTGTTATACCCTTGATCCAAGTACTTACCCTGAATTGATAAGGTAAAAAATTACTCTCCTGTATAAATAGGTAAATCACTGGGAGTAACTTAATATACAAATCTGGCATTGTAAGTAATCTTGTAGAAAAGCACCAGAAAAAAGTGTGTTTGTGTTTTTTGTTGTCAGAGGACACCAACATAAAGTCGTAGGTCCAGTGCTGCATTCTTAGGGACATTAAATTTGGCCATTTAGGAAAGCCAATGCACCTACAAGTATGTAGAAGCGCTCATGGTCTCAGAAAGCTCTCTGAGGGACCTGAAATAGACTCACGTTCCTCCAATTTTATTTAATCTGTTTAATGTTGTGTAACTGATTATTTAATCTCTGTAATTTCCAACTAAGTTCTTTTTATCAGCTTTGAACGGCCTCCTGACAATCACAGTGTTGCTGTGGTGTTGCTCAAGCTCCGCCCCCATCCCAGCAGCCACCCATTCTGCCACGCTGACTTGAGTCTGACTCAGCTGCATTGCATAAGACTCCTGGGACTTCGATGAGAGGCCTGCAGTATTTAGAGCTGGCCGATGCCTCGCTTACAGTCTGCACTCCTGTAGGTGGAGGAACATATGATCCTCCTTCATGTCCTTCTCTTCAAACCTCAACATTTTCTCTTGATTTCTCTGCCCCCGCTGCCGTCTTTTCTTGTTCTTTTTTTCCAGTATGTGAATTTTCTGTGCTGTGAGCATCAGAGCTGTGGAAAGGCACGCTCCTCCCCCACGCAAGCTTCCGAAGGGTATCATGAAGAATTTGCGCTGTCCTCAACCCCCAACAGTGCTCCTTCACACCAAACAGCATTAACAACCAACCAGTCCTGAACTGACAAATTCCTCCGCTCCACTCTGTGTGACACACAAACACACACACAAAGCATTTAGCTTTTCCGTAGGGAGCAAAACATGCAAGAAGGTCAAAGAAAAAGTCAAAGATAGGTGATATGGAGACACTATGACATGAAGACACTAGATAAGAAGACTCTTCTCTCAGTCTGGTGCTCAAAATGCTTTGGCACATTAATTTCATGTTTAATTTTCCAAATACCTATCATCTTATCTTTATAGTTTGGTATCACTCACCAAACTGTTTAACTGTTACAAACATGGGTCCTTCCGCTCATTTCCCACAGCCATTGAGTATGGAAACAGTGATCCGATTTCTAATAATAAAAGTATCCGATTGTTCATTGTGTTTTTTCCTCTACGTTATGAGCTTCATGAGCCTAAATGTATTCTTGCTGCTTGCTTTGCTTTGAAGTTGAATAGCACATAGACTAGGTCCTGGAGTCACTGGGTGAACTCCAGTTAGGTCTTAAAGAGTCAATGAGTTTAGGATGGGTCACTGACTGAGATCGGGGTCAGCGAGAGAGACTGGTTAAAGATTCATTAGATAAGCTCCTCTTTGGTGTTAAAGAGTCCACAGAGGAGCTCAGATGGGTCGTTTATTGTACCCTTGAGTGAAGTACAATAAAAACAGTGGGTGAGCTCCAGCTGGGTTACTTATTGCACTACTGAAGAAGGCTGGGTAAATAATCATTTGAAGAGCTCAGAGACTCAGTGTATGAGCTCAGGATGGGTCATTCATTGTGCCCTTGGGTGAGATGGATTAATTCTGAGGGTTCCAGATACACCTATGTGTTCGGAAAACATTGTTGATTGGTTTAGAGTACAGTGAGTGTTGCGCTGGAGGCTGTGCATTGACTTAAGCTACAATGTGTGAAAGTCATGCTGAGACAGAGCAGCTCATTGTGTTACCAGGGCTGAGATGTTAAAGAGTGTACAATAAGAAACTGCAGGTCACTTGAGGACTTCAGATCACCACATCACACCCCCACAGCCAGCCTACACTCTCTCTCTGTGCTGACAAATGTGTTCCAGTCCCCAGGGGACAGGGGTGCTGGGACACACTTGTGAATACCAGCTGCCTCCTGAAACCTCCACCCCCCAGGAAGGTTCTGAGGCAGCTAGCAAGTGGTGGGGCTCGGTCTGCTGTGACTGACAGCACGGCATCTGGGATCCTCTGAATGAGGAACAGGAGCAGTGCAAGACGTGAGACATCTGATGTTGACAGAGTAACCTGAAGACAATCAGTAGCGTTTGAGCCTAGGGGGTCTGGGATCTCCAGAGCAAACTCTGTCAGGTCCGATCATGTCCGCATCTGCAGGTGCTCCTGTGTGTGTGACAGTGTACATGCAAGATTAGCAAAACAAATTGTGTTTACTACACCAAAAGAACCTATTAGACCCTCTCTGTCACACTCTGTCTCACACACACATTACTAAAGAGGAAAAAGGCAGAAGAGAAACCAGCCACCCGTCAAGATTGTCCAAAAAAATTAGTAACGTTATAATCTAGTTACATTCATAAATTTGAATGATATTACAAAATAAATATGTGACACATAGAGGAGTAATGCATAGGGTAACCAGACAAAGGACAGCCTTATGGTTGTGTTTATTATTGTGATTCATATTGAGAAAGCAAGCGGAAGTCTGTAAAAAATAAACAGTGGAGAGTCTTTTCAGCTCAAACAAAACTACCAAGAATCACCAGAAATAGGAGGTAAAGCAAGCGTGTGCAACAAAACGGCTCAGGACTTCAAACATCCAACATGCAAATGTCCCACGTTGCTGACTCAGATCTCAAACTCTCCATGTTTCACAACAAACATTTATTTTTGCCCAATATCTCCAGCTCCAGTCTCTGAGTTTTTATGTGTTTATTGGCCTCACCTGATGCTTCTTGACTTCGAATGAACTTCTCCACATATATTCATCACTCTGGGAGGTGGGGGCATGGCCAGGGCCATTGTCTGCCACAAAAAACCAAAGAATATTTCTATTTTTTGTTCTACTTCCATCATCTTGGACAATAAAAGTATAAAAATAACATACAAAAGGAACTGTCCTCCATAGGTCTGCGTGGAATGCATAAGTTTCATCTGCAGGGTCTCCAGGAACTTCAGAACTCCTTGGTCTCCCTGTCATTCAGGTCTCACGGTGTCCAAAGCTGGAAGGGACAGACAGAGTTGACTCGGGTGAGGTGTGGTCATATGGAGTCATCACCATGGCAACGTGGAATTAATAAACATGCGTTCTTTCTCCTGTTGGGCTCTACTGACTTCATAATCAAAGTCCTCCTTCTGATTCCCAAGCTCTTTCTCTTTACCTTCCTTACTTCAAGCCCAGTCTGGACTGAATTACTGGCAACATGACAATATGTGTTTCTTTAGTATTATGAGGTATTCAGTTTCTTTGTTTATGTGGGACATCTACATCTAAGAGCCCAGGTTCAAAAATTGCCTCTGGCTGTACCACCACTGATCAAGGTACTTGCATTGAATTGATACAGAAAAAATTACCCAGCTGTATAAATTGGGTAAATTAATAATAAATCAGGGTAAGTAGTTTAACATTGTAAGCCATTTTACAGAAATGAGCCAGCTGAATGAATAAACATAAATTAAACCCTTGAAATACGTAGTTAATTTCTATCTATTGCATGAGCTCTTCCGTCAGCCTGAGATCGTTTTTCTGTATGATTAAATAATATTTTGCTAATTTATCTGACATTTTTTTCAAAAGCAACTTACAGTACTAAACTTACAGTCATCTATCCATTTATACAGCTTGGTAATTTTTTACTGTATCTATTCAAGGGTAGTACAGAGGGAGTGGGACTTCGGACCTGGGTCCTTCAACTGCAAGGCCACAGTTCTAAACGAAACACTACCTGCTGCCCTGTTCTTAACATAATGCAAGGTTGTTTCCACAGATTTTGCATTCATATTCATTTTGGCTGCTCAGAGATTAAAAAAAGTTAACACTTTTACCGTCCCGCCCTGGGTTCTTAACCACTGCTCCACCTTGTGGCCCTTAGTGTGATGGAAGTCTTCACCTTAACTTTGCCCTGGATTATTCCGTACAGACAGCAGTGGGGTGCGAGAAGGAGACACCAGCACAAAGACGATGTGTGAGGTAAGATTCAAAACAGTATGAAAGGTCATTGGCTCAAAGCTGCAGCCAATTCACCTGCTCTGTGTGCAATGACCCGTGGTTCATGTCCAAGGGATGGTGCTGGATGCCAACTGGAGTGTCTCCTAGGGCCTGAGTTTATGTTCCTTTCAACCGCGGTCGGTCTCCTGCAGCAGACTGGAAAGGACACTGCATTCTTTCGCTTGTGGAGGTTATTGTGCTTAACAGCAGCGGTCAATGTGAACATGGAGGGTATGTAACCCTGAATGAGCCTTTATCTGTCCCACTGAGAACAATCCTCCAGGGTGATGGCCTGGAAACCTGTTGACTCGCTGTATGCATGGACCCTGGGGCTGCAGAATGAACCTGGTTCTGTTTGCAGGATGCCAGGTTTGTCGGTACGGTCACTCATAACAATATCACTGGGAAAATGAAACGGACAAGCAGCACCATTACGTGATACAGTCCCGTGTTTCCAGGTCCCGGTGCAGGAAGACACGGCCAGACTGTACCTGCATGCAGAACAGGGCAGAGGACCCTAGTGCCACAGCGATGACCATCCGGTTCACCTTTCAATGACGGTCCAGAGACACGGAATCCCTGGCCACACTCACACCCAGCACCACTTCCTTCTGGGTAGGAAACTCCCTCCTCCCCCTGCATGCTGGTGTGAATCTGATTAACCCTCATACTCTTTCACACGTCACGCATGGTGTGTGCTGTGAAAAATGAGGAATTATTGTAAGTGAACTTATTTCTGGGAAAACCCAAATCCTGAACCCGTACCTGGATGCCGTCGTGCCGAACTCCGCGTCCCGATTTGGGATGAAGGCACTGTGAAGGCAGACTCATCCTGCCGAACATCTGTCCCCCCTCCGCGGGCTGGAGGCTGCGATGAGCGATCCCTCATTCGTGGGAATAATGCTCCTCTGCTGGTCCAGAAGCCCAGGTTCCTCCGCCCACTGGTACATGAATAATGTATCAGTTCTACATGGTCAGATCACCTGTCAGGAGTCACATTACCAGTGCAGCATCAGAGTGGCTAATAGCTGCTCTTGTATTCTGACTCTCCACCGCCCCCGACTGCTGAGACTGGACTTCGCGGTTCGTGTGCCATTGCGTGTTACGTGTAGATAAAGCTGGATCGGGTCAGGTGGCGCCGTTCCGTTACGCACAGGAGCCTCTTATCTAACGTCTCCTTTGAACACTTAAGGTACAACGGCAGTATCCCACTCACTGTAGCTCCCCTGAGTCCAGCGTTAGGAGCTCTGAAGGTTTCACTCTCATAGCAATGGGCTCACTTTGAGGTGCAACACACTCCTCTGCACTCGAAACCATCTGTACCATGCGTTGTGTAACTCCCAGTGCATTATGGGTATTATATAATCACCTATATACATTCTTCTTTTTCCACCAGTGCTCGTTTAGGATAAAACTCAGATAAATCACTGACAGCTCACTCCAGACACTGTGATCGGGTCTAAGGACATAGGCTGTAAAAGAAATTTTTTTTCTAGACAACGTTACTGGAGAAAGTTACTAAAATCCCACACTAGAGCTATAACGCACAGCAAAAACACACATAAAACAAACATCTTGGGCTAAAAGGTAAATACAAAGTGGACCCAGACCTTTTCAGCTACCCCACATAATTAATGCACAGGAGAGGAAAAATCTGGTATTTGTAACCCACAAAAAACACCTTTTAATACACCCATACAAAAGAAGTCTTAAAAGCCATAGAAAAGTCCCACATTAAATGTCTGCAGTAATAACACAGATTGTAAGAATAGGAGAACATTTAAGAACTGTTTACGTGGAATATGTATGTCCAGATACAGAGACCAGTAACCGGGATTCAACCTATAACCTTTCGTCCAAAATGAAGGTCAACGAGTCTGGATCCCATTCACTTAAATGACTCTCAAGCCCACCCCTTAGTCGAGTTGGGATCCACTTCTTTTAAGCGGAATCGGGAGTTCGAGCGGTTTTCGAAAGCCCTCCAGTCAACCAGCAAGGTCGTTTTAAAGACACGGGTAATTAGAGGAAAGTTCCCATGGGGACAAAAATGTGCCATTGACTCAAGCTTGGAAGGATGCTACCATCGAAGGCCTGTCGATTCACTGTGAAATCACGGTAACTGAGAGATGGCAGAAGGGTTAGGAATGGACTGACAAGGAGCGGAACTAGATAGTCACGATCAGCCCAGTATAGGAACTGCACTGTATGTTTGGAAGGTTAGGGGTGCTGTGCTGCAGCCATCTCCTCTGCTTGGTCTCCAGAACTACCAAGATGACAGAGAGAAGGACAAACGCTGGGATTCAATATAGCCCTTTGAGCATGTTGATGCATTCATCAATTTAACATACATGTGCTCATCATGCTCCAACTGAAGGAAATGCCACATAAATTACCCCACAAACAGCTGTGTTTGACTTTGATCTACACATTGCCTCATTTGATGTACTCATCGTTCTCCAATTACAGCATCATGGACATGATATCCACAAATCATCCTCCAATCACAGTGCTGCCTGCTTGATAGGCACTTAGTGTTCTCCAGTCACAGCACTGTGTGCTTAATCATCAAATTCCTCCAATCACAGCACTGCCTGCTTAATAGGCATTCACCATCCTCCGGTCACAGCACTACCTGATTAATAGGCATTCATTATCCTCCTATCACAGCCCTGTTGTCGTTATGGGCAGCAGTTACAGGATGTTAACATTTAAATTTTGTCTTTTAAAGTATAGGTTACTGAGAGTGCTTTGCACTCAAAGGAGCAGGGTTTGAATCCCACCTACTACTGTAGTACTCTTGATTGATACTGTAAAAATCACACTGCTCTGTAAATGGGTAAATAACCACAAGCAGCTTAACATTAATTCACTTTGGAGAAAGTGTCTGATTAATTAATCAGTAACGATAAACGCAGTGCTTCTTAATAAATGAAACATCATTCAATCACAGCACAGCCACCTTTGTGACCTAGAATTTTTGTCATATGCAGTTATTGTATCACAGTCACACTCACACAGCGGTCTAACATGAGGAGCAACATTGAGGTGTGAACACAGCCAAGGCGACCCTGCGTCAGCACTGCCCCTTCCCACCCGAAGGCCCCTCCGGGTCGAGGACTTCAGCCTCTGCAATGCCGTGCGACTGTAAACATGGTAAAACCATCAGACAGCAGAGGTGAGAATGACCCCTCACTGTGCCCCTAGGAGTACAGCACCCATCAGTCCCCCCCCCACAACGACATGATGATGCGCCCTCTAGTGGTACCTATTGTGCACAGTCCCATGAAGAGGATGGCAGCGCTGAAACGTTGATGCTGCCACCTAGTGGTACGTTTTCAATGGTACAACTACAGGCTTGTTGGACAAAGTGTAAGAAATAGTAACACTTATTATGTGAATGTGCCTGTATGGCTGTGATGATATAGTAAATATGAAGACAATCTCAGACAGAGAGCACAACTCATATTTAAGCAACATATGTGAGCTAGGGAGTTCCAGAGTTTATAGCATGTAAATACGCTGTATGACTTGAGAAATCAGTTCTCCCATTACTGCAAATAATTTATGAGTCAGCAGGTGGCATAGTGGTGAGAGCAGCTAAATTTTGAATAACCAGTCATTGCAGTAACCTTAGTCAAGGTACCTACCCTGAACCGTAGGAAAAAAAAAAAAAATTACCCTGCTATATAAATGAGTAAATAATTACTGTAGTGTACAAACATAACACTATGGGTCAGCATGGAGAAAAGTGTCAGGTAAATTGATTAATAATAAAACTACAATACACATCATGTATAGAAATATTCTGTTGTTGTAATATACTACAGTTTATGATACGGTATTGTGTGTCGGGGGTGTAATGTCAGCCATATCCCACGCTACATTCGTAACAGAACGAAAAGTTCTACTGATTTGTCATAAACACCCGGAAACACTGGTTCCTGATTGGCTTTTATTCACCTCCCGGCAGCGGGATGTCCATCGTTCCCCACAACTCGACAAACGTCAGCAAACCCTAGGTACACCTTTCCGCGCTGCTGAGACAGAGATTTACTTCTCCATAAATTACAAACAGATCTGTGCAAATAAGATTTCAGACAATTTCCAGCTGTGTCATGACACGTCACCTGAACTCCAGGTTGGCTACACTGCAGTCACACTCCCCATCAGTGGATCGAGGAGGACTGCAGGTGCCGGGTGTCTGTGGGCTCTCGACCCAAAGAGTGGGA
Organism: Scleropages formosus; assembly: GCF_900964775.1. Lineage (NCBI taxonomy): Eukaryota > Metazoa > Chordata > Actinopteri > Osteoglossiformes > Osteoglossidae > Scleropages > Scleropages formosus. Next base: position 8,968,652 of record NC_041808.1, on the reverse strand, counting down.
CAACTGCACAGAAAAGCAGGCCATATTTGTGGGGTTTTTTTTTTTTCCCCACTGTAGCCCTAAGAAAAAAGTCTAACACCTATAATTAATAAAATGTGAGTGCGGACTGATAAGCTTACAGTGCAGTTTGGTCCTCTTAACTCATCCTATTGGTTAGTCTAACACCTCTCAGCCTGGCTACATATTCTGGTTCTGTAGGAAATCAAGATATTTAAACATCAGAAAAGTTTGGAATAGAAAGAAAAAAAAGAGGTTTTGAAAAGATTGTTTTAACATTTGTACAATTCAAATTCTTTATATTATTTGATTTATTATTTAACTATAAACTACATATTTGTCATTATTAAGATTCGAAAGTCCCATATCACATTCTCGGGCACTAACTCCCACATTAGCCGAGTCTCCGGCCACTCTTCGATCCCTGACCAAAAAAATGGAAACTTTTACTTGAAGTGCCCTTGCTGCAGCTCGTATGATGTCTGCATCATGTCATATATCACCTTTACAGGTATTCTCGCCCTCGAAAAGACATTCAATTGCCTCCACCCCCCGGCAGAGCATCCCGAACCTCTACTCAGCACTGACCCACTCTGCCCCCTGCTGATCAAGATGTGGTACTGCAGCACAGACACTTCAGGTAATTTATTCCCTACTGTTTCACAGAGGTAACACTGATAACACTGCATAGAGGTGTTGGGGGCGGGTCCCCAAACTCCCAGGCCCAACCACCGCCCCCACCCAGCCCCACCCCACCTCAGCCCAAATGTACATCCACGTCGAATGGCAGCGTCGTTATGTATTTGGGGTCCAGTTTGGGTACAAAGTCGCCAAATTCCCGCGAGGCTTCCGTGCCAAAAACATCCAGGAGTTTGCGGTTCATCAGCGCGAACCTGGGAGAGCACAACAAGACCAGGGGGGTCAGAGAAACACAGCAACTCAACACACAGACACACAGACAGAAGCAAAGTCAAACAGATCCACCCACCTGCCCTTGGTCAGACGCAGCAGAAACTTCCAGTACGAGGGCCGCAGATTCTGTACCTCCATGACGGCCTGACAGAGGGAAAACATGAGTGTGTGGGAGACACACACACATCCTAAATCCACTTCATTTTCACACGTCTCACGTGACACATTTGGCTAGGATTCCCTTCTGTGATTGGAGGGGGAAAAAATGGCATAACTCTGCAACAAGACTGAGCAATAAGTCTCAGCCAATCACAGAACAGAATGGCGTCAGCGGACCAATGAAATGAAGAGTGGAGGGAGGAAAAAACACGCTCTGGTGCTGACAGGAGAATTGAACCAGCAGGCCCCGGAAGCCGCTCTTACTGCCTGGAAGCAGATGGCTGTGGAGACGGTGTAGATCAGAGTGTCTGCCTGGGGGAAGTAGGGGAAGCGGCCGGCCTCGATGCCCTTGAAGTACACGGTCTGGGAATCAGAGACACGAGCATCAAGAAGTGGACAACCTTGGTCCTTTCCAGAGCCGACCAGTCGGAGGTCCTTCCGACAGCTGGCCAACCAGAGCGCCGTGTGAGCAATCGGAGGGTTCCGTAGGTAGGTTACCTCCACGAGCTTGGAGAAGAGGTACATAGAGATGGTTGTGCTCTTGTAAAAGAACATGGAGATTCCAGCCAGGAACCCTGTCAAGGAGGAGACAGAACGAATGAGCGAATTCACGCATCACCAGAAATAATCTTTTCTACCTCAAAGGCGGTCTCTTCTACGGTGGCTCTAATGGGTGGTTTTTGACCGACTCAGGCAAATGTGGGCGTGGCCAGGGGAAACACCAGTGCTTTGTGGGAGTTGAGATCATGGGTAGCTCACCAGCAACGAGGGCGTGCAGCTCGTCGTCAAGGTTACGCACCCAGCGCAGGAAACAGCTTGTTCCCTGAGAAGGAAGAGAATAATGTCACATGGCCAGCACACACATACACACACACACACACACACACACACACACCAGAGCCAGGAACCAAAGGATTTTGGTCAGAGCTGGGAAGGGAGGTGCTGCTGGTGTTGATGCTCCAACCCCTCAGTTCAGAGTTCAGATTTGAAGTCTGGTTGCCCACGCTGCCGGTACGAGAGGGCGGGGTTCACCTTGTAGATGCTGACGAAGGAGCCGAGGAAGGCGCCCAGCTGGAAGTTCTCCTTGTTGTAGAGCAGGGAGAGCAGGCGGGACGGCCGCGTGAACACTTGGCGGAACGTGGAGGGAACCCTCAGGCAGCACTGGATCAGGTAGCCCACGCTGAACATGCGCACAAAGCCCTGTCCACACACACACACACACACACACACACACACACTCACGATCATACACAGGCAGGCAGGACATCAGCTCTGGAGAGGAACGGAAACCCTCGGGAGCAGAGAACCGCCAAGGCTCCTCACCTTCACACAGTACGTGATGCAGTTGTCCCCGTAGTGTTTGCAGCAGCGGTGTCGGGGTCCGTGTTTGCACCTGGGAGGGGAGGAGGAGAACCCATGTCAATATCTGTCTGTAGACGTGTGTGTACTGATGTGTGAAAAGTGCCCTTTATACAACATGTTCATCTCAGTGTGCTCTGGTTATTTCCTTAATTTTGTTAAAGTTTGAATCAATAATTTGATCACATCTAACAGACTGACCTTGTGTTAAGTACAGTTCTGTATACCTGGAGTCTGTCCATAACTCAGTTTGCTCATAATTCCAAAGCCACTTGTACTTGTGCCAATCAGTATCAGTAACTTTTACCATTACGTCAATTTAAGAAGAAAAAAAAAAGATTAATATCGGAGAAGTCACTTAATTTATTCAATAGTTTGGTTGGGTAAAAAGATATGGCTATAATGTAAAACAAGTAAGACTAGCTTCAAGATACACCGTAATTAAAACTAATTTAAGTGAAAATTTCTACAAACTACCACACAGTGCCAGTTGTTGGTCAGTTCATCCCATAAATGTGCAACATTCCTCATCTTTATACTGATCACCGAGACTCAGTAACAAAAGAAATGACACGTAAACACTGTGGAAGTGAGTTGAATCAAGGTGGTCCCACAATACTATTATTTTGGGTGCTCTTTACTGCCATCTATCAGCTTGGCAAGTAAACAGGTCACATCAATACAAACAGAAACTTTGCAAGAGAAAAGTGAAGAAAATGCTATTTAAAATAAATGTACTGAAAAATGTTTGTATCGCTTAAAATTGAGAAGTCAGCTGTTCATAACACAAGGAGCTGGAGTATTTATTTATCACACTGACTGTTACTGTGAACTTGCAAAAGCAGTAATAATTGTGAGGCTTTCACATTACAGCCTGTTTTGGACAAAGCTGCAAGTCAAAAAAAGAACATAATACAGATTTTGTGTGTGTGTGTGTGCGCGTGCATTCGTACACAGCCCAGAACAATCCTCACACAAATTCCAGCAGTCTCCTGGTCAGGGCAGCAACGGAGGACCTAATGGAGGGCCTGCTGGAGGTCGACAGGCTGCCAGGCTCCTCTCGCTCCACAGCGCCACCTTCGGGACCTTTAGGATACGTGTGCTCTGCCAGGAACGAGTGTGTCGGGATCTCCTCTTTCCCGACGATGAACCTGTTGTAGAAGAAGCGTGAGCGATCAAACACGGCAGTGCCCCCTGCTGACCGCAGAAGACCCCAGCTGGTAGGTGAACTCACTTGAGAGCAGAGAAAGTGAATCCCTGCAGCCCATCTTTGCACCTGGGGGCACAGAGAGAGTCCTGAGAGAGGAAGTTACATGCTGCCTTTGACTACCGCCTTACCTCTAGATGGCACTCTTGGTCCAAGCAATCGCACAAGATGGGCACATTCACAACAAGTATAAACTGTGGGGCAGACGGGACAGTAAGACCCCCTGTGGAGACTCACCTGAAGAAGAACATGTAGAGCGAGGCAGTGAGGCAGAACAGCAGCACCTGGGGGGGTCAAGGGAGAGGGCATGGTCAGTGTCCATCTGAGGGAGGGTCAGTGAGGACAGCTAGGCATCCTGGACTGTAAAGACCCCTCTCTTCCACAATCCCCCCATTGCTACAGTCTGAATTAAGTGGGGGGGTACCAACAGGGGGCCTCAGCAGGGCCATGTGATTGGATGGAGAGATGGTGTGACTACTGCAACAGCGCCGGCCAGCAGAGGGCCGAGCAGAGCGCTGTGATTGGCTGCAGAGATGGTGTGACCAGCTACAGCACCACTGGCCAGGAAGGGACAGGCAGTGCAGTGTGACTGGAGGAGAGCGTGGTGTTACCTCACCTCGCCATGTCTAACAGGGCTGATGAGCCCTCTTGTGACACCCATTCGGAAGATGGTCTCGGTGGCCTGGTTAAAGAGAAAGAAGAATATCAAACACAATCGGCGAGACGCTGTCCGATGACAGTTGACAGCCATGTGATCGGCCAGAGGGACCTTCAGTAAGCACACAGACTGCATTCCATTGGCTTAACTCTGGAACCAAGGGTCTTACCAGGTTGGCCATGTATATGGTCAGTAGCCCCCTCCTGCAGGAACACAGAATCTGACATAAGGAAGGGATGCTGGATGACAGTGGGGGGAACAAGAGCCAGGTGGAGCCCCACACAGGATACTCTCTGACGCTCTCACACTCACCGACTCTTGCGCTCTAACAGGATGGCTATGTAGGACGCTGGCAGCGCCGCTCCGAACCCCGAGGACCATGAGTAGAACCTTCCCAGAATCCTCCTGTGGACAAGGGAGAGACAGTAGGGGGCAGGGGGTGAATTGATGCATCTAAGCAAAAAGCCGTATGACTGATCAGGGTAAACACACTCTAAGCAGGAGACACCAGTGTGTGGAAGCAGCTCAAACCTCACCGCCCTAACCCTTAACCGCCGACAACCAAGCCCCATAATCATAAAACTAACACCAACCTTTACACTGTACACTACTCTCCTACTTCATGAGGGTTAAAAAAAAAAAAAAAAAAAAAAAACCCTATTTTACCAAGCACAGGTGTGTTCTACCATCATCAAGGGTGATGGTGTTTTTTCACCGGTGGTGGAAAAGACCAGTACTCATGATGACTTGAGAAGAACTTCGATCCATCAAGGAACTGCTCGTCTGCAGCCACATTACTGACAAACTTATGCTATATGTACAGAACTGACAGCAGAATCATGAAAGAGATAAGAATGGTTAAATTTCATCTGCAAAATACAAAAACACACAGTTGAAATGGAAGCACCGACCTTTGTTCTCATGTACTCCACACACTGCACTCCCTGAACTTTAGACCTGTTTATTGATGATGAGTGTTGATGTTGTCCCAATTCCACTCAGCACTGATACTGCCTCTCAGCTCCAGTTTCATTCACAGTCACTCGACAAAGAGCCCAGTTCCGCTCTGCCAGAAGGGCAAATTCCCATGAACTTAACCATCCACCAAGAATCCAAAACCACAAAAAGATCATACACTACAGACCCTACACCACAGACACTCAACCATAACCCTAAACAGATCCTACACAACAGGAAGACCCTACAGCATAACCCTACACAAAAGACCCTACATCCAGAGACCCCAAAACAGACCCCCTACACAGATATGTCCACCATAACCCTCAAAAGACCCTACACCAAAGACCCTACTTTCACAAACCTGCATCAGTAACCCTGTAACCAAAGACCTGCACTCCTGTTACTCAACTTCTCCCTAGAAGTCTTTGAAAACTACCAACCTCTCTCTCTTCTGCTTTTCTTATCCAAAAAATTGGAACAGACAGTTCATCTCTAGCTCCCTTCTCCTCTCTCCAAAAACAACCTTTAAGCTCATCTCTAGTCTCTAGAGAAACTTCTTTGCCTCAAGGTGCTCTGCATCTCATCTGCCCTCACCTGTCTTGAGTATCATCAGCCTTTGACAAGGTAAATCACTGTCATCTTACCTCACTTAAGAATGTCAGCATCTCTGAAACACTACTGAACTAGCTAACTCATATCTTTCTGCTGATTTGTCACTGTCTCCCGGAATAACTTCATCTCCTCTCCTCACGTCCTCTGTAAAGGTGTACCTCAGGGATCAGTGCTGGGACCCCTCCTGTTCTCCATATACATTTGCTCCCTGACAAACCTCATTATTTCTTATAACTCCTGTCACCTTTATGCTGATGAAGCAAATATCGCATGTCATCTCCTTTCAGTTTTCAGATCTCCACTCACATATTAAACACCCTTTCAGGCATCCAGGAGAAGTTATCTGAGAGGATTTGAAACAAAATTTAACATCCTCAACCTGCTCTCTCTCCGTACCTCTACTGCAACACAGTATCTTGGCATCAACGACGATAATTGCAATAATAATGAACAGGCAGAACAACAACGAAGATTTCAAAAAAGTACCGTAGAATGCAGAAAAAGGCGATGTAAAGGCCACCGTTTGCCGTCAGAAACGAAGTCGACTGGAGGATCTCCGGAAGGAGCCTCTTCAAGTAGTAATCCTTCTTCCTCTTGCGGAGAATGGCTGCGATCTGGAAGACAGTCAACACAACCTCAATGGTCCACTGTAACACAGAGTCAATCAACCTCAAACGTTCACTACAACAGAGTCACAGTCAGTCCAACCTTAAATGACCTGCAGTACACAGCTAGTCCAACCTGAAGGACCTCACGTAAACAGTCGGAGTCAGTCCAACCGTAATGACCCCGCAGCAAGAGTCGGTCACGCCAACCGTAGCGACACCACAGTAAGTTACAGTCAGTCAAACCTTACTGACCCCACAGAGAGTCACAGTCAGTCCAAACGTTATGACCCTAGAGAAACACAGACAGTCAGACTAACCTTAATGACCCCAGAGAAACAGTGATGGTCAGTCTAACCGTAACGACCCACAGAAACAGTCACGGTCAGTCCAACCACAATGGCCTACAGTAACACAGAGTCCCAGTGAGTTGGACCTCCTGCATTCCCACCATCTGCTCAGAAGCAGGTCTCCCACAGGCCCGTTAATAGGATCAAGTCCTGCTCGTGCAGCAGAGCTCCGATCCCGGTCAATGTCCTCCAAGGTCAGACCGCACACCGCCTCATCACCATCCCTCCCCAGGAACACACCACACCACACCGCACCAAGGGGAACTTTAGAACACGCTGACATCACGGAGCAAAAGCCGCAGACTCAGGTTCGACTGCATTAATGACATTAGCGCAAGCACTGTAGCCGACGGCTGAGAGCAGGACCCCGTGACTCAGCTGTGTCGCAAGAAAACACACACTGCTGTGTACCAGAGTATCACTGTGTGTCACCGTGAGGGAGTCAGTGGATCAGTGTCTTGCACCACCGCTTCCTGGATACAGGTGCAACCCCAGCAATCCTGCAAGTCAGACAGGAAGACCCATGCGCACAAGCACTTATGTATCTTTAGACTTGCAATAAATCTATTATTACTATTTCTACTGCTGTTATTATTATGTTGTTAACCTTTATTTATGTGGCTCCTTTCCATGAGGTAGGAGACATTGCTACATTTACAGCGATTTACGCATGATTTTATTAAACACAGGATGATCATTTTTACTGTATCAATTAATTAGTACCTTGCTCAGGGTACTACAGAACGGGGAAGGGTTCGAACCCGAGATCGCTGACTGAAAAGACAGCACTAACCACTACACCACCACCAGTCACCAGTTGGTCTGACCGAATCGACACGCATGTCCAAACATATGATGTATGTAGTTATAGAGAGAGCGCGCGCGCGCACTCATTTGACAGGAGCGCAACACAAAAGCCGGGCAGCGGCGTCTCGCGCTTCCACCGCAGCACCGTCAATAAGCCGCGACTGGCGCATCAACAACTCCGCCCCCCCCTTCCGGACCCGGCCGGGGTAATCGTACGCGCGGACCCGTAATACTGTATCGATCGTCCCGAGCCAAACATGATCTGTGCCCGCGCGGCGCTCGCACACTCACCACGTACAGCGGCGCGTATATCTTGAAGGCGGCCTCGAGCGCGCCCGCGGTCACCTGCAGCGTGGACTCCACGCAGGACGGGTTCCACGTATGACCAAGCTCGTAGCACGTATGGTTGATGTGCTTACTGAGAGCCGCCATGTCTGCGCGCTCCTGCCGCCGTGGGCGGGGCCGCGCGTCCTGGCAGGGGCATGTGAGGAGGGGCGGGGTGGAGGCGGAGCGGGGGGGGAGGGAGGGGGTGGGAGGGGGAGGAGCGTGGTGAGACGGGAAGTGGGAGAAAGGTCGCCGTCGGGGTTACTATCGAGCAGGGATCGTGCGCCCCCTAGTGGCGAAACTCCTCATATACACAGAGGCTGCGCTCCTGGGAGTATGTAAAAATAAGAGTATAACCAAATGAAAGTTCACCATAAAACCGAAACATTATTGCGCTTTTATAGTTTTCAGTGCAATAATTTCTCTGAATTTTTCTGGCGCGGTCCTCAGGTTTCGTTGGTTAAAGTGTGAGAATCTGGTGGAGAAAGAGAACCGATGCATCATGGGTTAACCGTTTATGTGTATTAACGCATACAGCTTTGCCTTCTGAGAGACCACCGGACTCCAGCACACATACACATGATACTGCTGTATGTATAATAAACAGATCACAGAGACACATTTACATATCAAACACTTTTCTTCAAAGCAACTTCCAATGAACTCTGTGTAGTGTTTTCAGCCCACACACCTTATTCACCAAGGTGACTTACACCGCTAGATACATTACTTATGTTGGGTCACTCATCCATACATCAGTGGAACACACACACTATGCCATGGGTAAACCTGAACAGCATGTATTTGGCTTGTGGGAGGAAACCGGAGCACACCCACGCAGATAAGGGGAGAACATGCAGATTCCACACAGATTGAGCGGGAGTCGAACCCACATCCTCTTGCACCACCCAGGCGCTGTAAGGCAGCAGCACTGCTCGCTGTGCCGCCATGCCACACGTTTATTATCATCATTCACGTTTATTTATCTAACACCTTCAGGTTTATAAAATAAATTATTTACGCTGATTTGCCCTTTTTAACAGCTGACTAATTTTTACTGTATCAATTCAGGGTACTTCCCCCCCCCATGGATCAGAATGGACCACCAGCCCAAGCCACAACTCGTTCCACACACACTGTCCACTCATCATCCGGCGATCATAATTTTTATTCAGTAAATAAATCCTGAAAACTGTTATACCCATGATAAAATCAAAAATGAAACAGCAAAATCAATAAAACCAGCTAATATAAAGACTGCACGACAGGACCTAAGACTCTGAAAGACATACCCCAAGGCTAAAAACCATAAATAATTAAAAGGAACTTACCCGGCAACTCCACCGCTCAAGAGAGGCGATCCTCTGGCCTGTTCCCAGGATCTTACCATGATACAAGTAGTAGTAGGATTCGCACCCAGGAATTTTTTCATTTGCAGAATCTGAGAATGGCGGCTCTAAGCACCCCTTGCAGTGTTGTAACATACTGCACAGTCTCAGTGGAAAACATTTCTTTTCCAAAGGAATTGGAATGAAAAGAATTTTCATTCTTCTGCTTAACTACAACAAACCTATTTTGTACGGATGATTATAGCTGGGAGAATGAAAGTAATCAGTTGGGTGTGGCGTATCTGACCTTGGGTTCATCTTGGATTAAGCCTAAGGCATCCGTTAAAAATGAGTTAATAATCAGTGCAAGCCACTTTGGAGAAAGGGGTCCACTAAACAAATAAGTGTAAATGCAAGTAGCAGTTTAAAATTCTGCTTGCCTCTTACAAGAGTCCTGCTGGTCAGTGGAGATTGTACAGTATTGAACACTTCTGTACTGCGGAACAACTCTGACCACTAGGTGGCGCACTATAGTTGTGGCACGCAGAGGAGGGAGCGCTGTTGAACTGGGCAACCCCAAAATTGTGGCAATAATAATTCTGCTGTGTGTCTGTAGGCAGAGCTCTCAAGAGGAAGATGATCTCTCATCCTCCTCCTCTCAACACATTTATCTCTTCATTATGTTGCTATGGAAACCTGGGCCTCTCTGTCGCTGATGACACTTAATGCATCATACTGTGTACCAAATTAACATCAGAAATGACACACACACACACACACACACACATTTTCAGAACCGCTCATCCCATACGGGGTCACGGGGAACCGGAGCCTACCCGGCAACACAGGGCGTAAGGCCGGAGGGGGAGGGGACACACCCAGGACAGGACGCCAGTCCGTCGCAAGGCACCCCAAGCGGGACTTGAACCCCAGACCCACCGGACAGCAGGACCGTGGTCCAACCCACTGCGCCACCACGCCCCCCAACATCAGAAATTATTATATGACTTATGTTTATGATCAGTTTTATGCATTTAAACATGTGAGCATGTCCTTCTTTGGTCCTGTTGGGGATGTGCCTGACCTCCACCCTTCCCCCACCTCCACAGCTACGCCTCAAAACACACTTGACCTGTCAAATTGATAGAGACTGATAGTTACAATTTGAGATGATCTACTTTGCATAAAATCGTCAAGGCATCATTGCATATTCAAATAATAAAGATGTCACATATCAGATTGGAGCAAGGGAGGGAGGGATGTTTCAGACTTTCATCAGTCTACATTGGTCTATGGGTGTGTGTGTGTGTGTCTGTTTGTCTGTCTGTCTGTCCAAGCGTTCCAAACATGATAAAAATGTTCATACATGTATAATTCTCCCTAAGACATGTCGCCACCCACAGATATAGCTATCGTGAGGGTCACTGTCCCTTGTCTCCATGGCAGTCTGGCACCCAGGAACCAGCTGAAATATCCAGCTGTAAAAATAAGTTTAACTGTAAGATGTTCTGGATAAACAAACCAGTTCTCGATGAAGCTGAAACTCCTAACCAGCTTTGAAAATGCGTCTTGAAAATAAAGTTATTAATGAGTGGGTTTTGTTCTTCTTTTACTACTGTAGTGTTAAATTCTGTAATTCATTCTTCTTTGCTTTAGAATAATAACTCAAATTTTTCTTTCTTTAAGCACTTTGAGAAGCTGCTTGTAAAGGCACAATATAAAATAGATTAGTACGATTAGGAAAATTGTTTTAGTATTAAAGTTTTAGTATTATTAGAATGCTGCTTCACAAGGCAATTCTCGTAATCATTGTAATCACTCGTAGAGTCATTACAAAGTTGTAGTTACCTGAAGAGTGATCTGTGATAAGTGAGCAGCAGATCTAATCACAGTCTTTCATAATGATACTGACTTACAAGAGAATTGTATCTATTTTATCTCTCCAAGTTTTAAACTGACAGGTAAGGCTTTCCTTTGCCTTTTCAACTTTCAGAACTCACATTAAAACTGTTTTACTTAGTGCTCATTATTAGTAGTGACAAAAAGTGAGGCGATTTCTGCACGATACAGCCCAGAAAGTTGTAATATAAATCTTCATTACGCAAGGGAAAACTGTCAGATTGTAATTGAGTAGGATAACTTCTGTTAAGATTTATTTGGCAGATTATTTTTTCATGTTCAAAATATTATTTTCCTGAATGAGCCAAAACACCATACTTGACACCACAGTGAGCCCAAAGTGGACAAGGTCAGCAGCCTTCAAGCAGAACAAAACAACACAGAAATCTAGTGTAGTTTTCATAAATGAGTATGCAATTTTTGGCTTTAACTTTGGGGTTTTTCTGAGTAATGTGGGCCACTGGAGGGGGGCGTGGTGGCGCAGTGGGTTGGACCGGGTCCTGCTTTCCAGTGGGTCTGGGGTTCGAGTCCTGCTTGGGGTGCCTTGTGACGGACCGGCGTCCTGTCCTGGGTGTGTCCCCTCCCTCTCCGGCCTTACGCCCTGTGTTGCCGGGTAGGCTCCGGTTCCCCCGTGACCCCGTATGGGACAAGCGGTTCTGAAAATGTGTGTGTGTGTGTGGGCCACTGGTTATGTATTACAATCAGTCCATATTTCACACGGTGAGACTAATTTATGATAATTCTCATAAATGTGCCACTATATCCTGTATGTCCCATTATGTTCTCTCATGCTCCAGTCACGCAATGCCTGTGGGGTTGGTCTGTCATTCTGTGGGCGGGGCTTTCTAGCCCACGTGCACACAGAGTGGGCATATTAGTGCCGTTTTGCAGGCCGTGTTGGTCCTCAGCATCTCTGCTGTCAGTGTCCCGTTGCAGTAGACACTCTTGGATGGTGATGGACCAGGCCAGTAGGACTGCAGCGTTCCGTCTGGTGCTGCTGTCGGTCCTTTTTTCAGGACTCGACAGCACCACCAGGACCTTTTACATCGGCATTAGGGAGGAGATGTGGGACTTCGCGCCCACTGGAAGAAACACTGTAACCGGGAGGGTCATCGATCAAGATCAGTGAGTTGTACACCCTCTCTGTACTGGACATATTGTTACTAGTGTACACCTTAACTGTCTTTGAAATATTCCATTTAATTTACCCCAAACTTTTATTTTACATATTCATGCAAATTTATACCCGAACTCCGTTTTAAATATTCCAATTCATCTAATTTACATGAAAGTCTGATTTGCATATTTTGTCCAATTTAGACTAACTCAGGTTTACTTATTCCAACTAATTTATATGATAATCCTTTTTACATATTTTAGTTTACTTAGTTCTGTTTTCCATATTCTCATTTATGCTGTAACTGTTTTGAATATTCCATTTAGTTAAATTCATTTCTGCTTGTTTTATTTTTTATATAGTGCCTTTCCTCTGCAGACTGCATCCGAGGGCTTGACGAACATGAAATGTTTAAATACATAATGGTGTATGTATTACAGAAAGCAGGTAGCGAGTTATTACAGCTTCTCTTTCGGCCTCAAAGAACCCTTGTTTGAATTCTGCCTCTTGTTATAGTACTCATGAGAAAGGCACTTACCCTGAACTGATACAGTCAGTTTTACCCAGCTGTGTAAATGGCTAAGATGGTGTAATTAGTAGCAAATAACTGGGGAAATGCATCAGAAAAATGAATAGATAATAATAAATAACCTTATGTCTGCTTAAGGTGAATTTTCCCTATGAAGTATCCACATGTCTAAGTGACACTGTAAGCTTCGTAAGTCAACTGAGATAAATATAATATTATCCACCTGGTCTGTGGTGGCTCACACCAGAGCACGTCGCACTGGGAGGAGACCTGAGACAGACTCAACAGACACTTATAGAAGGACATCTCTAGGTTAAACCTGATTGCCAGCTGTAGGGGGAATGAAGAGCAGTTGCCAGCGAAGACAGTTAATAACAGACAGTCTTTTTGCTGGAATTTCTTTGGCTGCTCTCAACCCCTTTGGGTCTCTGCTTAAAAAGGGCCACAACCTCAGTTTTGTTTTGCATTGTCTTAATAATCCGCTTAGTTTTGTTTGGTAAACCTGCTGTTCTGATTCTCTGTCCCACTCATGTGGATGCCTCCATATGAACAGCCACATGATGCTGAAATTATTTCAATTATTTCACCAAACCACTGTGTTGTAGGAGATTCCAAAAGGCAAGGCAATGTGAAGCAGCACAGTGTGCACTCCAGTTTAGGGCAACTGGTAGCATAGTGGTTAGAGCTGCTGCCTTTGGGTGAATAATTCTAGATATCTTAACACTGTAGGTTGCTTTGGAGAAAGGCATCAGATAAATGTAATTGTTTGTGGTTGTGTCTTCAGTGGTCCTGACCTGCTGATCCATGCAATGTGTTCCTTTGTTTGCTTTTGGTTGTTAAGCAGTCACACTGTGAGTGATCTGACTGACAGTCAGGATAATTTCTTATTATTATGCAACTGAGTATTTGCAGAGGAAATCAACCTTCACAACCATTTTCAGTGATATGACATGTTCTTACATTTACTTATTTACTTACTTATTTAGCAGGTGCTTTTCTCCAAAGTGACTTCCAGTGATCTCTATGTAGTGTTATCAGTCCACACACTTTATTCACCAAGGTGACTTACACTGGGTCACTCATACACACTGTCTCTTTCCCTCACACACAAGGGGTGAACCTGAACAGCATGTCTTTAGACTATAGGAGGAAACCAGAGCACTCAGAGGAAACCCACATAGACACAGGAAGAACATGCAAACTCCACACAGACTGAGTGGGGATCAAACCCACATCCTCTCGCAACACCCAGGCACTGCAAGATAGCAGCGCTACTCGCTGTGCCACCCATTCTTCTCATGCCCTATATTGCCATTAGAAGAGACAGCATCTTTAAGAGCCTATAACTGACAGCCCAACTATGGGACCTTCCTGATACAGCTGCATTTATCCTAAAGACACATGAATCACCCAATCTCACAAATAATCTCCATTCAATTTATGAAAATGACTTTTTTAAAAACAGTTAGTTGCACCACAGCTGATTTAGGTGCGTCATAATAAAGTGGCTGAATGTTTGTGCACTCACTTGTTTTGTGTATTACATTTATAATTAATTCTAAGTTGATTTGCAAAGGTATGTTTTGTCTTTGACAATAAAAAGTATTTTTCTATTTCTCAGTGTCAAAAAGGCCTAATTAAATCCATTGTGATTCACTGTTGTAAAACATCAAAACATGAAAAAGTCTAAGGGGGGTGAATACTTTTTTGGGCACTGTTATTCTCTCACCACAAACCCACATGCTTCTGTGCACATAATACAATATGAATCAGTGAAATATTCCCATGTGACACATAAATGAGCTCCAGTGATTTGTTGATGATTTACTTTCCCATCCCTGTTGCATTTCTCAGAGGTACAGCAGCTGTTTTCCTCATGGTGGATCTTGCAAACTTTTCAGTAAAGGGCCATGTTCCTTAATCGCTATTTTTCCTTTTTTTTTTTTTTTACTAGACAGGCATCACTGTTCCTGCAACAAGGTCCACATCGAATAGGACGTGTGTACAAGAAGGCCGTGTACAAACAGTACACGAGTGAGACGTATAGTAAGGAGATCGCCAAACCCAGCTGGCTCGGTTACCTGGGGCCGCTGCTCATGGCAGAGGTTGACGATGTCATTGTGGTCCACCTGAAGAACTTTGCATCCAGGCCGTATTCAATGCACCCCCATGGCGTCTTCTACAAAAAAGATTCAGAAGGTAAAATGATCCACAAGCAAATGGGGCTCCACAACATGGCAAAGACACGGCGGCCATACATACACTGACAATGAAAGATGCACAAAGAATCACACTGAACAAGTATCACACATATGCTCAAAAATGGGCAGAAATAAAAATACAAATAATATTATTAATACAGGTAGGCAGCAGGTGATCAAGGTATTTACCCTGATACAGTAAAAAATACCTGGCTCTATAACAGGATACAGCACTGTAAGTAGGTCAACATTGTAAGTGTCATCAGATAAGTAAGAAATAGAGCCAAAAGTAGAGTCAGTACTAGGTTAAACAGGTACTTGCGTCATTCAAAATGATTTACAAACATTAGGAATTGTTTGTATTTTGACCACTTCTGTTGCTTCTCTTAACATGACTCGCTACTTCCTGCCCTGCTGGCCTGTTAGCATGTTAGCATGTTAGCATGTTAGCATATTAGCCCCATATTAGCCATTCAGTCTTGGTGCCCCGTGTCACTTGTTGTTGGTATTTCTGGGAAGACACTCGACTGCTGTCTGGCTGCCGTCCCACAGAGAGGCGGGACACGTCCCTTCTGTTTCCCAGAGGCTCGGCGTTCGTCTGGGATCTCCTCCCTTTGTGTAGAGCGGGGTCTGTCGTGGTGTGTGACAATGGAACAAAACAGTGCATTTATAGTGCTAGTGTTACAGAGAAAGTGTCTGCACTCCCTCGGTGTCAGTGACAATCACATACACACACACACACGCACGCACACACACACACACACACACACACACACACAGAGAGAGAAGCTCACACGAACAAACGGGTTCATACACACAGATACAAGCTTAAACACAGACACATTAAGCACATACACAAACACATTAGCAAACATCAATTACTCGGGCACACACTTTTCTCATTAAATACGCATTACAGATACATACATTTGCATAAAAAACATGTAACAGACACATACACACTTTCAAAAGTTCACGCTCTTTCACACACACCTGATTCTCCCTTTAGATCTTATTAGGTCTCAGGGTTCTAGGTGTATTTATATAACCTTTTGTCTTGTATGTAACCTTTTGTAATTCTTTAATGTCATAGATATACATATCCAGATCCGATAAGGATCTCAATGTGTCTTGTGTTTCATCTGTAGATTTCCGCCTTCTACTGTTTTCTGTGGCATTTGCTGAGTGTGACGCACTACTCCTCTTGAACATGACCTGTGTTTTTGGGATTTGGCTCAGGCGAGCAGATCCTGCAATGGACCAGGGAGAAGTTGTGCCTCTTTGAACCATCTGATACAATAAGAGCTCCTGACATAAATCTGGAACAAATAAAATTTGCAGAGTCATAGTAGCACCAGCAGGTTAGCAGTCAGACGAAACGGTGGCATCAGCTGCTGCACTGGATCAACGTGACGCAGAGGTGTTCACCACTACAGGCCGTTAACCCGGGCATTTTCTCTGTTCAGTGCTCTCACGCACGGGTGGTCAGCGACACGCTGCCATTCAGCTGTCCACTTCAATGTTCAACAGCAGGTTTTCCACTTCACAGTAATCTTCTCTCTTCTTCTCCTCCTGCCTTTGTCTTCATCTCTCAAACTACATATGAGGTCCACACGAATGTGCCTAAGGACATCTTCACATGTGTCATGTTGAGATGAGAAAAGTGGGTAAATAAGCATTCTGTGTTTCTCACGTTGGGATGAAGATCTGTCCTGTTTGTAATCTCATGCCCATCATGTCGCATCCCACCATTCTCAGGGGCGTTGTATCCGGACAAGACCACAGGGAAGAACAAGACGGACGATCAGGTCCTGCCAGGAGGGAACTATACCTATGAGTGGGTTGTCAAACCCCAGTATGCCCCTGCCGATGGGGATAAACCATGCCTCACCTGGGTGTACCATTCGCACGTCCACTCTTCACAGGACATTGCTTCAGGCCTCATTGGTGGCCTCATCACCTGCAAGAAAGGTCTTTGGCTCATCGTGCCCGCTACAACTGTTCCACTTTTCTCAACCCTTCTCAGATCTTCTCCACATTTTTTCCATCCTGCTCCTTCTTGTTCTTCTGCTCTCAGATCTGCACCACCATGACCATTTCCACACATAACCTTTGCTCCTTTTTCCTTAGGGACACTCTTCAACCCAAGCAATCAGACGAAGCCAGAGCGGAAGGATGTGGACAAGGACTTTTTCTTGATGTTCAGTGTTGTGGATGAGAATCTCAGCTGGTACCTTGAGGAGAACATTCAGACTTTCTGCTCTGACCCCACCGGAGTAGACCGTGACAGCGAAGAATTCCAGGAGTCCAACAGGATGCACGGTAGGTAGTTTCACAGCACCGCAGCACTAATCCTCATCCCTTATTCATTCAAGGGCCACTTTGCTGATATTTCATCCCACCTTGACTGCAATGTTCAGCATGCACCCCGGTACCCTGCCAGGGTGGGAGACCCATAAGAAGGTCTAATTGGATATCTCTGTCTTGGGTCGCAGCCATAAATGGGTATGTGTTCGGCAATTTGCCTGGTCTGGAGATATGCCACAACCACACAGTCGCCTGGCATCTTCTGGGCATGGGCAACGAAGTGGATGTCCATGCCGCCAACTTCCATGGTCACACGTTGCTTGACCGTGGTCACCGCACTGATGTCCTTAGCCTGTTCCCAGCTAGCTTGGTCACCGCAGAGATGTTCGCAGGAACCACTGGGAAGTGGATGCTCAGCTGCCAGGTCAATGACCACATACAAGGTAAGGATTGCACCATTGTTGCTCATATTAAAGGTGTAGCACAAAATCTCTTAAAAGTATGTAAGGCAGAGACTGAAACATTGTATAATTTGTACAGCATGCAAATCAAAGCAAATCAAATCCTGGTAGCTTAGTGGTTAGAGCTGCTGCCTTTGGACTGAAAGGTTGTGGGTTTGATTCCTACCTCAAGTTGTAGTACCATTGAGCAAGCTACTTACCTAAAATTGCCTAGCTCCATAAACAGGTAAATAATTGTAAGTTGTTTCAGGGAAAGGCATTAGCTAAATGAATAAATATAATGGAAATCAACATACAGACCAAAGCCATCTTGACCACGATAAGGTCATAGCTGACGAGTGGAGCACTCTCAACCAATTTGCTTTACTAAGAAGAGACAAATAAAACTGGTCATAAATATTACCTTAAAATTTAAAAAAAAAAAAAAAAATCAGCATTTCAGCATAATCTCTGTGGCATCACACACACACACACACATACACCATCTGAACCGCTTGTCCCATACGGGGTCGTGGGGAGCCAGAGCCTAACCCAGCAACACGCAGGGCGTAAGGAGGGGACACACCCAGGACGGGACGCCAGTCCGTCGCAAGGCACCCCAAGCAGGACTTGAACCCAAGACCCACCTGAGAGCACGACAAGGTCCAACCTGCTGCGCCACCGCACCCCCCCCCGTGGCATCATAATATGATTATTTACCATGCTGTCTATAGACAGATCTTTAAACTGTCTGGAGATAAGAGAGAAGATAAGATCTTTCCCATTATGATTTTCCTCATTCTGTCTCTTCACCTGATCTGCTCTCTTACCTGTTATATGACCCATCACTGCCCAATTGCATTACTTTACAGCTGGAATGCAGGCCTTCTACTGGGTTTTCTCCTGCGGGAAAGAAACCGGAGGTGACCAAGGAGGGCCTCCCAGTGGTACAACCAGGCACTACTACATTGCTGCAGAGGAGCAGCTGTGGAACTATGGTCCAACAGGAATCAATGCCTTGAATAATCTGTCCTTGAGTGATGCTAGCAGGTGTGTGAGACATAGACAGGAAGACCCAGAGCTTTCGCAGATATCCCGCACTGAAATACAGTATTTTTATTGCTTTTATTATTTAACTAAGGTACAAAATAGCCCCAAGTTAGTTTTTTTAATTTAACACATCCTGCTGTCAGTAGGTGGGAAAGCCTGCAGTTTGTCAAAGTATGAACTTCGGTGTACATTCTTCTTTTTCTTCATTTATTTGTTCATTTCTCAATATTTCAAGGGGGAGGATCATGGGGTTTGAGTATAGAAACTGAATCAAAATCATTCATTATGATAGCCTGCATGGAATCACTTCTTTTCATATGTGCTGGAGAGATTGTACTGAGGAGAGAATTACAGAGGATAAAGTAATTTAAAGGATAAATAGATTTTCCCAATTTGTTCTCCATTTCTACCCCTCCATTTTATATTTATCTGATGAAGAAAATTTCCACACCTATGTCAGGAAAGGGATTTTGCTGTCATTCTGCTCCGTGTTTCCATGAACATTAATATTTCTGTTTCCATGTGCATGATTATTTGTCCATGTGTGTTCCTGTATGTGTGTGTGTTTGCGCCACTGCTGCAGCCCCTCAGAGTCCTACTTTGGTACCATGAGGGGTCATCTCGGGGGTGTATACCGCAAAGCACACTATGTGGCATACACAGATGACACATTCACCACCAAAAAAGAGGCGATGGATGCAGAAAAACACCTAGGCATTCTGGGTAGGCTGAGTTTCAATTCAGAATGATGACCGTGGAACCCATTGATCAGACATCTGAGGGCTTATGAGCAGACTGTATAATCCACCACCGAAGTGTTGTAAAGTGGACCATTGGACCCGCTCATTTAAGCGTTTCCAAGATGATTATCGAATTGATTAGTATATGCCTCTGATCTGATTTCAGTCCTCTGTTTTCACCCTGTTGGTGTATGTTTGTACCAATACATCCACCCAGGCCCAGTGATCCGAGCAGAGACAGGAGACCTGATCCATGTGACATTTCTGAACAAGGCCAGTAGGAACTACAGCATTCTGCCCCACGGCATACAATATGAGGAAGGGTATGAAGGCTCCAGCTATGGCACAGGTGAGCACGGAGGTCACCTGTGGGGGTCCTCACAGCTATTTCTTCACGTTGTTCAGATTTCTGCATTGATGTATTTCCTTACTCAAAAAATTTAACTTCATATTACATTTATTCATTTAGCAGACACTTTTCTCCAAAGTGATTTCCAACAAACTCTGTGGAGTGTTATCAGCCCATACCTTATTCACCAAGGTGACTTCTACTGCTGGAGACTATACACTACTTATCATGGGGCACTCATCCATACATAATGCCTTGACTTGATCAGTGGAACACACTCTCTCCATCATTCATATACTATGGGTGAACCTGAACAGCATGTCTTTGGACTGTGGGAGGAAATCAGACTGAACAGGCATCAAGCCCATGTCCTCTCACACCACCCAGACACTGGGAGACAGCAGCACTACTCACTGTGCCACCATGCCACATCTCTCACACACCACACAATAGCTGAAAAACCACTTGTTCCAAGCAGGGTTGCGGCAAACCGGAGCCTAACTCGACAATACAGGGCATAAGGCTAGAGGGAGATGGAACACACCTAGGACGGGACGCCAGTCTGTCACAAGGCACCCCAAGCAGGACTTGAACCCCAGACCCACCAGAGAGCAGGACCCAGCCAAACCCACCGCGCCACCACACCCCCCAGCATGCCCTATTAGCTAAAATTAATTTTAAATGTCACTGGTATAGAGGTTAATCCTGTGGAATTTTGATATTTTTGTGTTCTATAAAAAAATTCTTAACTAATTTGAGCTCAAATTAGTGAAGATTATTTTGAGATCTTGCCTGTTGACCCCAAATAATTTATCTTTAATTTATGCACAATCTTCCCTCAAATAAAGAACGATCATATTATGCGGCTCTGGACTTCTGAGCAAAGCAACTTGTACCTGAAAAATTTTGCAGCTATAAACTCACAATAAACATCACAAGAACAGACATTCAAAATACGAGCTTTGGTAATTTCAAGAATCATGCAAGTGAAGCTGCCTTCGGATGTTGCATGGCTTCTCCCGCACATTTCAGTTCCCTCATACCATGTACTGCTGACAAGAAACTCTCAGAAATCTTTTCCACTATTTATACTCAGATATTTTACCTTTTTATCACAACGTTAAATCATCAACTATGATTATAATGAGCTCTAAAGCAAAAAATGTTTTTCAAAATGCCTGGAGATGTTGAAAAGGCAAAGGAAAGCTTCACCTATTGATTTAAAACCTGAACTGATAAATATATACAATTCTCATTCTATGAAATTACTGATTCTTATTTTTATTTTGTTGTTCAATACCATAAACTGAGAAGGGACAAGGGGATAGAAAAAGGAAGCAAGTAACTAGGTTGTGTATATGTCATTTTTAAGAGGTGGGTCTCAAGCCTGAATTTCAAGTTGTCCAGAACAGTCCTGATATTGTGGATTCAGTCTTGAATTAGATTTTCTCCATGTTTAAATGATTTGGCAGGAATTTTGCCTGTTTTGTGAAAAAAAAATGTGTTGAACTTTTGTGGCTCAGGAATGCTTTGTCTGTTTTTCCCAATTTAAATGAAACTCAATTAAGAGGTTCTTTAACGAGAATTTGCCTTACAGACAGGTTTTCAGGAAATAATTTCCCCATATATGCAAGGGAAGCTTGTGTATTATGTTTATCTTTCATATTACTACACTTACTGTGTACTATGTTAGTCTCTTATTTATGTTGTATTAAGTTTTTCCTAACATATTGTCTAATCAGACACGGAGAGGTCCGGACATTGGGTACCTCCTGGACAGCGATTCACCTACAGATGGAGGGTGATGGAAGGGCCTTCCCCCAGCGACCCAGCATGCATCTCTTTCTTATACTACTCTGCCACCGACCCAGTCCGTGACACCAACTCGGGGCTCGTGGGTCCCCTGCTGGTGTGCAAGAGTAACACACTGGACCAGAGTGGTGCTCAGGTACATCCCATGTTCACCTGTGCCCTGTTTTAGAGTAAACAGAACACATGTTAATCATAACCATTGTAATTTCTACAAGGACATTATATGTGATTGTGTTTCAGAAAGGTGTAGACAAAGAATTCTTTCTGCTCTTCTCTTTGATGGACGAAAACCTCAGCTGGTACCTTGAAGATAACATTGAAATGTTTGGATCAAATAACTCTGAACCACAGGATAAAGACTTTCAGGACAGCAATATAATGCATGGTATCTGAAGATATCAATTTATCATTGTTTTGTGTAGTAGTGCTGAGGTAGATGCTAAGCATTCCTGTATGCTTTCTGGTCTGCAGCAGTCAACGGTTTTCTGTACGGGAACTTGCCGGGGCTGGACCTCTGCCTGGGGGACCGAGTTTCGTGGCATGCCTTTGGGCTGGGATCAGAGATGGATATCCATGGGATCCACTTTGAGGGCAACACCGTCCAGTGGGAGGGCTTGAGGCGGGATACCTTCAACCTGTTTCCTCACACCACAGTGACTGTTTCCATGGCGCCAGATTCCATTGGTAACTACCTTCAGTGCCTTGATGAGAACCCCTACAAGCTTCTAAGTCCAAACACTTCTTGGTTCTCATTTCGCAAACACCACTATACTTTCTCATAACATCAAAATCAATTGCCTGTGTCCAGAGGACTCCGAGATTGGCTCCTGGCGATCACATGACTCCATATCAGGCAGACTGGGCCAACCATAGGTGTATCTCACCTCTGTCCTTGTACCCCATCCTCTGCAGGTAGGTTTGAAATCAGCTGCATGACAACAGATCACTATGAGGCTGGCATGAGGCATCAGTACACAGTGCAGAGGTGCACTAGGCCACATGCTGAGCCCACCACAACACCACTTGTGTTGCACTACTTCATAGCAGCAGAGGAGCTGGAGTGGAACTATGCCCCAGACAGGACATGGGAGCTGGAGAAGCACAATGCCACCAAGGAAACTAGGTGAGCAACAGGTGTCCATAATAGTACAGTATTCATCTGCCCCCTCAATATCAGCTACAGAGGTACAGGCACAGTTGCTACAGCTGGGTACACATCATGTCTCACATTACTGCCATTTTCAGAAATCTCCATTCATTTCCTTAATACGTCAGCATTTACTGTTGTGATTAAAGTGCTAAGTGGGAAATAATGTTTGCATTAAGAACATTCACTTGAGGGCCCTGCTGGCTTTTACCGGCCCGTGTTTCCTTTCAGTCCTGGGAGCATATTTGTGGGAAATGGAGAGAATCGCATTGGGCCCAAGTACAAGAAAGTAGTCTTCAGGGAGTACACAAACTCCTCCTTCCTGGAAAGAAAGATCAGGTCATCTACTGAAGAGCACCTGGAGATCATGGGTAACACCTTCCCAGTTGCTTATTTTTCACAGCAACTATGTTTTTTCTTAGCCTGATACCAAGATGCCAGGTATCATGGTAATAAATCCTGACAACCATCACTGATCTCTTGTGATGATACGAGCCATATTTATCACTCACAAGACACTTTATTTGTGGATCCAAGCTCCCCTTTTCTGTGACTTCTTCCCTTTGGCCTTTAAGAACTTCTCTGAAGACCATGTGGAGTCTCACACATGTTCCCTCTGTAGGTCCTATCATCAAGGCAGAGGTGGGAGAGCAAATTCTGATCACCTTCAGAAATAATGCCAGCCGTGCATACTCCATGTATGGCCATGGAGTGAAAATGAGTCAGCACCCAGATGCTGTGGAGCCAGGTGAGAATGAATTTTTGGCACTTAGCAGCTGTTTGCCATCATGATCTTCACACAAGTGGTCTTCTGCTTGATTAGATAATGGGTGCTAGGATTCAATCTCACTGTTTATTTCCACAGTTACCAAAGTTTTTGTTAGTAAAGCCTTTTTTTTTCTCTTATTTCTTGTCTGTTTTTGAAAGGTGACGTAAAAGAGTATCGGTGGAATATTCCAGAAAGCTCTGGCCCTGGACCTTCAGATCCAAACTGCATCTCTTTTGCATATCATTCTTCCATCGACTTTGTCAAGGTTGGTTGTGAAAAAAGAGCCAACATCGTAGTTTTCAATATTTGCTGTTGTTTGCTGCAGGAGATCTCAAACGTGGTCCTCAGCCTATTGTCAGCGGACTCATGTGGCCCTTGCTGGTTCTGTCTGTGGTTCTGTTGTAGGACACTGTCAGTGGACTCATTGGTCCCTTGGTGATCTGCAGAAAAGGCACACTGAGTCAGAGCAGGTGCAGGAAGGATGTAGACAGAGAATTTGCCTTGCTCTTCATGGTGTTCAATGAGAACTTGTCATGGTATCTGGGGGACAACATCAAGAGTTACCTTGGGAAGGACCCGGGCACTTTCTCCATGACCCCAGAGTTTGAGGAGAGCAACAAAATGCACGGTGGGTCTGAAGTATGAAGAAAGGGGGCAGATTTGTGGTGCAACAGGTAGTGTTTTTGGGAGGATGGTTTGACTATCAGAGGAGGTGGCATCTTCTCTCCATGTTTGTATAGGTTTCTTCCATGTCTTTTTTTAGACCTCACGTCTGTCTTCCTGCAGCCATCAACGGGAAGCTGTATGGTAACCTGAATGGTCTGATCTTAATGGAGGGTGACCGGGTGGACTGGTACCTCCTGGGAATGGGCAGCGAGGTGGACATGCACACAGTCCACTTCCATGGAGAGACATTCACCTACAAGGTTGCCATCTGTGGCCTCATTCAGTTCTTTCTTCTTTTATAGAGTTATTTGCTTAAACCTACTGTACCCATTTTTGCAGCCAGAGTTAACTATAATCTAATTGGTAATTTCAAGAAACAAACATGTGAAATATGGACATCATGGTCAACTATAGTGGGGATGCAAGTTTTTGTATTGTTTTCCTCTGATGGAATACCCAGTAAACTAGAAATGTCGGGTCCCAAATGCACTGGGACTCCCTGGATTGAGGATGGGTGCAGGCCCTTGTTCTGACTAATCTTGGTTATGACCACAGACCAACTGGACTCACCGCAGTGATGTCTTCGAGCTGTTCCCAGGAACCTTCCAGACGGTCTCAATGGTGGCAAGGAACCCCGGGAACTGGCTGATGCACTGTCATGTGGCTGACCACATTCTGGCTGGCATGGAGACCACATTCACCATCAGGAGCAGTGCAGGTGAGGAGCAAGGTGAGAACTGGATCAGATTTCTGTATGCTTGAATGTCTCCCAACAGGACATTGTTTACTATTGTGGCTTATAGCTTCTTCATTTCTAATATGACAGTTCAAGAAGATGATGATGATCTAAAACCAATGAGATAAAGAAGCTTTCTCTTGATGTGTTCTTAGCTGCTTTACCCAGCTTCATGGTGACCCTGATCTTCTTCCTTGGACTGCTGGTGTCTACCCTTGGCTAGATAACCAGGTGAGGGCAGTTGTCCATCAGCT
The DNA here is from genome assembly GCF_900964775.1 of Scleropages formosus. Lineage (NCBI taxonomy): Eukaryota > Metazoa > Chordata > Actinopteri > Osteoglossiformes > Osteoglossidae > Scleropages > Scleropages formosus. Next base: position 8,943,358 of record NC_041808.1, on the reverse strand, counting down.
CTGGGCTGTCAGACTCAACACATGGAGAACTGCAGGGGTCGTTGACTATCAGACTGATGTCACTTGTCACGATAATTAATGAGCTGTGAGCATTTACCCTCCAGTTTAGTGCTTGTGTGTCTCAGGCTGACTACTATGCACTTCACTTTAACTTACCAGTCAAAGTGTAGATTGACTGCATAACTCTGATAAAATATACACTTTCCCCTTTTTTACACATCAACAGTTCCTGAGCTCCTTTAATGGTTCAGTCCCAGCTGCCAAACCCTCTTACAGCACCAGTAATGAAGATGAAGAACTGTGAAGAGAAGAACCTGATCTTATCAGCCTTAGGTTTAAATGAACCTTGAATCAAGGCTGCACTACAACCTACAATTATTAAGACTTGCAGGAGCATTCAAGCCCACATGATTGAAGTGCGAGGGGAGATGAGCTCTTGTGCAAAACTAAAGCCCTCGCCAATGGGTTTCAAGTCTTTTCATGTGAGTGAACATCCCAACAGGTCACGAGCGCTCAGTTCTGGGTTCTCCAGCTCTGATAAGACATGGTGGAACTATTAGAATTAGAATCTTCTTTTAGACTCCTAAAGACTGCAGTTTCGTGTCAATTGTACAGTACCTACTGTATTTTTATGGACGCAGTCATTGAAAGTTTAGCAGGCGTAATGTATATCAGATACAGCAATATTAGACAATTACACATATGAAAGCTCTACAAATCACTGTAAATGCAGTAATTTACATTTCTATGGGCTTATCTGTGTCATTTTTTGATGAATATGATAATTTTAGATAGAAAGATTTTGGAAAAGTCCAATTAAAAGAAACAGAGTGAGTGTTTTGTTTTAATTCTAGTGTATTGTCTAAGTCAGCGTCGTGGTGGTCTAGAGCCTATCCCAGAGACTACCAAGGGTACTCCTACCCAACAGCAGTCCATTACATGGTAGCCACACACACATTCACTTATATACTTAGTTATACACTACAGGCAACTTAGAGTTATCAGTGCCACTGAAACACATATCTGAACTGTGTGAGGAAACCCATGCAAACATGGGAGGAACATGCAAACTCTACACATACTGAGCAGGATTCCAGCCTGCACTCAAACACTGCAGGTGCTGTGAGAAACCAGCAGTACCTGCTACTCCAGTAACCTTAATATCACTGTAATCAGTTAATGATTAATTGGGGCATTTAAAGCTACTTGTAAATGACAAAGTAGGCCAATTGGCTCTAAAAATAATGCTAAAGCTTCTTAAAAAGGAGCAAGTCATGATAACAATGGTTTATTATAGTCATTTTGATTCACAGACACAGTCTGAAGCCGCTTATCCCGAGTGGGGTTGGGGCACACCTGAGCCTAACCTGGCAACGGAGGGCGCAAGGCCGGAGTGGGAGGGGACCCACCCTGGACAGGACGCCAGGTAGCCGCAAAGCACCCTAAGTGGGACTTGAACCCCAGACCAGCGACACAGCGGCACCTGGTCAAACCCGTGGTACCACTGTGCCCTCTCATGTTGATTCATATTCACTTTATTTTTACAGAATTCTGTTCTAATTACAAGGGGGTGCAGTGGCGTGGTGGGTTGGACTGGGTCCTGTTCTCCGGTGGGTCTGGGGTTCAAGTCCTGCTTGGGGTGCCTTGTTATGGACTGGCGTCCCGTCCTGGGTGTGTCCCCTCCAGCCTTACACCCTGTGTTGCTGGGTAAGGCTCTGGCTCCCCGCAACCCCGTATGGGACAAGCGGTTCAGATGATGTGTGTGTGTGTCCTAATTATAGTGCTCATAAAAATCCAGTAACAACTGCACTTTCCTCAAAAATAAGGTTTTGAACTGAATAATATCTAAATGTTGTGTTGCTTTTAGTAATTCAGTTGTTTTCTGCATGCAATTCCGTTTTAGGGGACAAATTATGACTTGGTGTGACTTTCAGAGGTATCTCTATACATCCTTATTTGTGTAGCTGGTGATATGAATGGAAACTATGAGTAGTTTCTCATTTAAATTAGTTCCAGTAAGAGTTAAAACAAGATGTGCAGGTGAGGGTTAACATACTGCTGCTTTCACCGCTCACCTCACTGATGTCCTCACCGCTACAGGATCGATGACATGTCATGTGTGTGCTTTGTGTAACAGGTGAGAAACCGTCACACGGTCAAGACTTAGCGCCTTAAACCATAAAAAACATGAAAGCAAGAAACACATCACAATGAGATCACAGATATTTATTTGCTTAAAGAATAATCAAATAATCAAACATATTCAACATTTTAAACAGGTCTGCAGATCCTACAGCTGAGGCAAATCTGTGTTTTCTGTGGCTTGTGAACTATCCTATAAACATGCAGCAGTCACGCCCCTTAAGCCTTTAGACCTGCCCCCTAGGCTCCTGTAACAGCTCTGTATGGCTTTTGTAGCTCTAATGTTAATAAATATTCATGAGTCAGAGCAGTATCAAGTTACAAATAAAACATAATAAATACAAAGCCATCCAAACATGAATTAATATTTCACAGCATTTCATGCTCCACAGTTTTAAATAGCGGAATGGGTACCATCGACTTAAAAACACAATACTTGTTGAAATGGCAAAATAAAAATATGGTTAGCTGGCACTTACATTATACACAAATAAAATGCGTATCTACAAAGCTATCCAATTAAGTCATTATCACTAATAGGAAGGCCACATTCTGAGTTCTTGTTCACACTAAAAAATCCTTTAGTGTCAGAAAGCATCCTATTAACAAAACCTTTATTTATTATTAACCATTAATCCAAGGTCACTTACCATGTTAGATAATCAACTTCACAGTGATTACACAGTAAAGTTATCCAGGTTCCATAGTGTCAGCAATAATCACTATGCCACCTGCTGACCCTTTCTGTCAAGGTCATTCTTTGAGAAAGAAACCACCTCTAGAGAGACTAGTTTCAAACAAACTGACAATCAGTAATTATTACTGAGCATTTAAAGGGCTGGTAATAAAGGGACCTTCCACTGGCTAATTTTTAAAAAGAGACACATGGAAAATTCACATTCGGCACTTAAACTTTTTCAGGTTCATAAAATCCAGTGTTTGCGTTATCAGAGCATCCTACTGAGTAGAGGTAGTCAGCTGTACTATTTCAAAAGTGAAATTTAAAGGACTTAAGAGAAGGAGAGCTTGGCATTTACAAAACAACTGCATATTTCAAATATCAATGAAATTTCAATTATTAAAAGTATGAGTGTGATGTAATACTCGTAAGGCTTGATTTTCTTAAAGGCAGAATTTTCATTCCATAAAGCCATGCCATTAGGCTGTAGATCCAGCATTATATGCTTTGTCACAAGATCCATCTCCTGTTCAAGGCCAACACATGACGCTCTAACGTGCCATCTTCTCATTCTTCTTATTACTTTGCTTTGAGTCTTTCAACAGCGCATCATCCAACACAGAGGGAACATCTGAGGAAAACATTCAAACACACACAATTTATTTCTATAATCTGGTTGGAGAAGTTACTCTGAAAAGTACAGCTTATACAGAAATGTACTTAAGTACAAGTAGCACAATAAGTGTAACTCTGCTAAATGTCTGAGCTGTTGCCGTGGTAATAAGTACGAGAAGATCAGTTCAGTTCTGGACTTGATGATCGTGTCTGGATTTTAAGCTCTGTGCCTGCCACTAAAAGTACCCATAAACACTGTTCAGAGGCACTAGCTAAGGTAATGGATAGGGTTAACATTGCTGAATGTGTCTTACCGTTCAGCTGCGGGGTACAATCATCCTTGGCCTTGAGTGTGGTCAAAGAGCTGCTGTCCAGCCCATCTGTTTTCACTTGGCCCAAGGTGCGTAGGAGGCACTCGATATCCAGTGTCGAGTCACCTGCCTCCTCCTGCAGCCGAGCCAGGACCAGCAGGCAGCGGTGCGACTTCAGTTCACTCAGGTTCTCCTCCAAGAAGCAGAGGTATATGCCCAGGTCGTTGCAGAAGGGTGGGGTCAGGTCCAGCTCCCCAAAATCAGGCAGCGCCTCGTACGGCCGCAGGAAGGCGGCACCCTGGCGCAGAGGTGCAATGGCAGCATACACCACTAGGGGTGCCAGAAGGATGTACACCAGCAGGTTGATGGAGCTGAGCAGCCAGAAGATGCCCACAGCAACCAGCTTGCACTGGAAGGCACTTGGTACATTGCTGCTGTTGCGCAGGCGACCTGTGCGGATGTCACAGGTGAATTCGTCAGTGGTGGATGCCAGGCTAATGTAGTAGCCCAGATAGAAGCAGGCCATCACCAGGGTCACAAGTGTCAAAGCACGGCAGAACAGGTATTTGACTACCAGGTTCCTAGAAGACCTCTTGGTTTTGAGGTACTGACCAACCAGCGGGTACTTAAAGCACCTGTCTGAGGACCTGCAAAGCCAGGAGAACATCTGTGTTAAGACCCATCATCACTGAGGTGACCTTATTCCTGCTTTCATTCTGTCAACACCGATGAAGCATCCTTCTTGCTTAAAATGTACATTTAGCCAAACAAAGCACACTTTTCAAACACTCCAGATTCACTTCATACTGTACCTACTTTAACTTCACAATCACTTTACAGCTTTCTTTCAGTGAACCAGCTGACACGCCTGGCCACTGTGAATCTCATGGACATCATGACTAAATGTAAGACTGATGTAAGGAATGTCAAAGTGTTTGTGTATGTGCATCCACTGTACCCTTGGTTGTCGCCAGGCTCCTTGCCAGATACCAAGGCCTCTGCTCTTTTGATAGCACGGTTGTAGGTGCGGTCCAGCTCTTCCAACATGAAGTTAAGGTCAGCGAAGAGGTGTGGTGTGCCTGTGAAACGCCAGATGACGGATGGCAAGTACATGAAGAGGGCTACCAGGAGGAGCATGTAAGGGAAGTACTGGAGGAGAGAAACAGACAGAGTGAGTTCAACATTCAGGTTACAGTCTACAAGACAGTCAGAGGGTCTGCTCCCCAATACCTAGAGGATCTGTTCACTTGCTCCACCTGGCAAGAGCGCTGTGCCCCTCCTCCTCAGGCCACTTGCGGTTCCACTCACAAGGGTCCAAAATCAAATCTTTAAGCTCTCAGTGTTGACCCTTATGAAGTGAAATAAACTCCTTCTTTCCCTAAAACCTGTTGAATCCCTCAAGAAGGGACTCAAATCCATCTCTTTCATAGCCAACATCTCTCCTGATCTCCTGGCGCCTCTATAAATGACTTTGGCACCATCTGCTTAGATTATCTATGTATTTGCTCTCTGTAATGACTGACGGAATGGAGCAGCGGAAACAATGATGAGCTATTCCTCAGCCCACCTGGAACACTGATCAAACATCTATTTTTCTAGCTAGGGGTGAACTATCCACAGAAGGAGCCAATACCTCCTTCCTCCCCCCTCGGTGGCACTAGTCCTGGTGGCCTAGTTCTTCTGGTTCAGTGAGTTCTACTGGAAGGTCATCAGATAAAAATGCGGATGACAGCGAACAGTTCAGGCCATTCTGCTGTCTCGACCGTCAGGCCAAACAATGCATTCAGATTCAGAGTCACATTTATCAAGCTTTCATGCAGGAGAAAATGTTGCACCTGCAGCAAGAATAGAATTTAATTTAAAAACTAAAAGAACAATTCAAATATAAATAAATAAAGGTTAACACAAAAGTTTTGGGGCTTATTTTATATTTCCTTTTGTTCTTTGACAGAAGCAGCTTGAAATTATTCATCAGCTCAAAATCATGAGAAAACTTCCCATCTTTTTTGTGTATGAGTTCAAGGATTTAAAAAAAAAAAAAAAAAAAATCACATGCATTCTCGGTCATACAAGAACAGAAAGTCCATGACACAAGTCATTTATTACCATGCTCATATTACGTTAGCTCATGAATTATCTGGAAATGTAAAGTGGACAACTCCACTGTGCTCCACAATTCTCAAAGCCCCTCCCACATTTTGCAAAGCCCATCCTACATATCTCAAAGTCCCTCCCACATTTCTCAATGCCCATCCCAGACATCTCAAAGCCCCTCCCACACTTCCCAAAGCCCCACCCTCACGCTCTTCTTGACCTTCAAATCCTCTGGCACTTTTTGCCTCAGCATCTTAACCCCCAATGCAACTGTCCGTCTTGAGGCCCTGCAGTTTCAGCCTGGCAGTGTCAGTCGGGAAGAATGAGTAAAGAGTGCTACAGTGTTGTGTAGATTCAGACCCCGCAGTGCTGTGCAGCACTCTTTGCAGTTGTTTCACACCCTGGAGTGCTACGTTACACAACATGATGGATGTGTCTCACCTTATGCAACCAGAGGGGCAGGTGACGGGTCTCCTCAGTGGACATGCGGTTGTGCTGCACGGCCGCCCAGCAGAAGGAGTCCACATAGGCGGCCTGACGTATCGAGAAACTGGAGGGAGGGAAGCAGCTGATCTGGGTTCCTAGGGGAGGGGGTAACAGTCGCCAATGTGTATGAACCTCATAGGGCAGGAAAAGTGTCAGCAAGTCACCTCTAGGGGTGGACAGTTTGACAGGACAATGACTTGACAAAAAGTAACAGGATCTCTCCATTCCTTATTGTAATCAAAAACCTCATCCAGCTGGCAGAAACAAAACTGATTCCATCACCACTACCAAGTTCTCCACATCAACCAATTCCACCTATGCCAGGACTCCCAAAAAGGGGTTGTCCCCTGCTTTGTACCCCCTCTCTGACACCATCATCTTTGACCTCCTGCTCTTACACCCAGCTGCCGTTCTATCTCCTTTTATGCTTCTCTTTTACAGTTTCTCTGGAACTTATTTTTTCTCTTAAATTCATCACTCTCATTTGCATTTGAAATGACCTACCTCTCACCGCTGTTAAAGAAATTTCCTCTGAACCCAAACTCAGTCCAGAACTAAACTTTTCTCCAAAAAAGGTTTACAATTATTTACACAGATGGGTAACCTTTATTAACTGGAGCAATTTAGGGTAAAGACCTTGCTCAAGGGTATTACAGCAGGAGGGAACAGTCAAAGCAGCAACCTTTGGGTTTAAAGATAGCAGCTACACTATCAGCTGCCCCAGCTGGTTCAGTATAGTTCACTCTCTACCCATTAGTCTCTGTAAAGAGTTCTGCAGGGCTCGGTACTTGGTCCCTTACTCTTCTCGATCTATACCACTTCCCTTGGCCCATTCATTGTCTTGCATGGATTCTTCCGTCATTGTAATGCAGCTGACACACAGCTCTTCCTATTTTCCCCCTAGCTGACACATCCACCTGGTGGATGATAACCATCCATCACTCAGTCTGTGCCTTGAGACATCTGGCAGTGTAGTGGTAAGAGCTGCTGTCTTTCTAAATCCAAATCCAACTAATTTCGCCCAAGATCTCTCCAGCTCATGTACGGTGTAAATTTTCACGCACTGTAACTTCATGAGCATCACCAGACAAAGCCTTTAGTCAACCACTACTCTGGCATTGTATTTGCTTGCTTGTGTAGCTGATAATATTTAAAAAAAAAAAAAAAATTGGTAGGAGGGTATCAGGATTTGTCTATCTTGTGTTTTATGCACCTACTTGAACAATGAACTTTGGTGCAGCAAGTGGTAGGTAACAAACTAGGTTTACTTGAGTCATGTCTGCAGGTATGTCTCTTTCTCTTAATGCAATGCATAAATTGTACTTTTGCTGAGATGTACATCACTTTGGACAAAAGAGTCTCCTAAATGAGGGGGGGCAGTGGTGCAGTGGGTTGGACCGGGTCCTGCTCTCTGGTGGGTTGGGGGTTCGAGTCCTGCTTGGGGTGCCTTGGGGTGGACTGGTGTCCCGTCCTGGGTGTGTCCCCTCCCCCTCCGGCCTTAGGTCCTGTGTTGCCGGGTAGGCTCCGGTTCCCTGCAACCCCATATGGGACAAGTGGTTCTGAAAGTGTGTGTGTGTGTGTGAGTCTGCTAAATGGAAAAAATGTAAATGCAACACTAGTACCTTTGATCAAGACACTTGTCTTTAAAAAGTACTTCAGTAAAAGTATTGAGCTGTGTATGTATATTATTTCAAGTTGCTCTAAAGAAACATATCAGCCAACTGAACAAACATAGGGTTGAAACCCTTGGTCTCCCAGTTTGGTCTACTAGTACTTGTACCTCAAAACTCCTCTTATGGACAGCTTCTAGCCACAAGCCAAAAGGTTACTCCACACCCACCCACATTGACAGTTGCATGGAAAGACTTGACCTGATTTGTGTTTTTCTCTCTCTCTCTCTCTCTCTCTCTCTCTATATATATATATATATATATATATATATATTTATATATATATACACACACATATATGTATATATATATATACACACACACACATATATATATATATATATATATATATATATATATATATATATATAGATGTTATATATAATGTGTCAGTGTTATTTTTATTGTCTGTTTAGTGGGGTTGCATTTACTGTCTCTGAATTTATTGCCTGGCTTGTATTTACTACTTTTACTGTTTGTCCCGAGCGGGGTTGCGACAAACCAGAGCCTAACCCAGCAACACAGGGCGCAAGGCTGGAGGGGGAGGGGACACACCCAGGATGGGACGCCAATCCGTCGCAAGGCACCCCAAGCAGGACTCGAACCCCAGACCCGCCAGAGAGCGGGACCTGGTCAAGCCCACCACGCCCCTGCGCCCCCTCTGCAGGAGACAGTCTGCAAGAATTTCACTGTGATGTACACCTGCACTAGGTACACATGAAAGTTAAATTGATCATCATTAGCATCATTCAACTGACAGTGAAAAAGAAACCCAAAGAACAACAGGCTGGATGTACCACTAGTCTCATCAGTATCATCAACAGCATCATCTGCACCATCATCAATAACATCACTATGGCAACTTCTCCTTGCTACAGAGCATCTTCAGCCAAAGGTCCACAGTCGGATGGGGGTTTGTTCACTGTCCCACTACCAATCCTGAGCATCAGACAGTGCTTCAGATAAATATGTATACATATTTACATGGAAATATCCAAAAGGGACTTGGACATTCAATACTGATTGGTATTTCTGTCAGCAGTCCAGCACGCTTATGGATCTCAGACATTACAAATGACAGCCAATATGATGCACGCGAGCGATCGCTTTCTTCTCGTCTCCGCTCGTCCCAGCGGACTGAGCGCACACTTTGATTTCTTTTACTGTGGGGTTGACAGCGAATGCGCGCGCTCACCCACGGACACCTCCTGCGCGAAGGCCAGCGAGATGAGCAGGAGTGGCAGCCCCACGGAGATGAACGTCGTAACCTTGTCCACGGAGCGCTCCACGCGCACGCCCCGCGACCCCCCTTTGTCGGAGGGCTCCTTCAGCAGGAAGTCCGAGAACACGTACTCGGTGGCCACGTGCGCGATCGCCATGTCCGGTCTCGGGTTTGGATCTGAGAGCTCGAGGAGTCTCGAGGGTGGCCGCTGTGAGAGCGAGCCGCTCCGTCCCTTTGTTTGGGTTGGAGACACCCCCCCACCCCTTCCCCCACCCCGAGCGGACGGCTGGGGTGGGGCTGCGGTGGATTCCGGGGCTGTTGTCAAGGGGCCCGGGAGGCCACGTGCGCGATGAGGTCATTTAAAGCCCCCGGAATGAATGGAGTAAACAAGGGAACAAAAAGTACATCTGGCTGTGACGCTCAGCGGTTACAAACCGAGATTATTAATGCGAGTTCGTATTTTAATACAGCTAACAGATCTATCGCCATCGCTCCAAGGACTCTCTTGCTCTTGTCTCTTCTTTCTTTGTTCTTCAGCCCCTTATTATTGTCTGTTGATCCGACTCCTTGTCCCATACTATGACTTACAGCGTGAGGTTTGTGCGCTAAACGCTTTATACTGACTCACCATTTATTCAACAGTAATTTTTATTGTAAAAAGTCAGGGTAAGAACTTTGAACGCGAGATGAGATGGATGCATCATGACAGGTACCGACTGCAAGGCAACGGCCTTCACCACCACACCGCCTGCTGAACTTTTCGTTGTCATCATTTCATCGCTGCATGGATGCCCTTGTCCATGGAGAGTTACAGTCCTGCTTTTGGAGCTCATACATGTTTGACTATTTGTCTATTTTTAGGTTGCTTTTCACATTACAGCTGCTCTACATTCAAGAAATGGTATGACATTTGAGATGAACAAATGGAAGAAGTTCCTTGTTCCCTTATTAACAGATCGGTCCTTCTCATAGAGTATCCATATACTGAATGGGTGATTCAAAACATGACCTGATGTGACTGCTTGAGCTGCTCAGTATAGACCAGCATCCCTCATGGAGGCCAGCAACACTGGGACAACAGGCCAAAGACAGGAAACAGACACACCAACACAAGGATGGAGTAATGGCAACCCACACGATAGTATCCCCTGGGGCGCCAACTGGACAAATGATAATCAGAGGTCTCAGAAAAAAATGTACATAAGTTTAATAACACTTCATACAAATCTTGAAACAAAAATCCAGACAGCAGGAGTCAATCTCAGTTCTGTTAAAACACAAATTTAATTCTTGAGTGACAAAGACCATTCATGTGGGATCTATCCCAACTTTCTCAAACAAGACTAACTAAAGGGAATGAAAAACGTACTCTTGATATTACATGATACTGTTGTCCAAAATAGGGATTGGAAGGTGTCCCTCAGTAGACTAAAGAACACAGAGCAGGAAGACTTGAGTGGGTCTGGGTTCCAAAGTATCCTGCCTGTTCCATGAACAAAGGTACCACCTTACCTGTAGAGTCCATCAGCCTCAAAAAGACCAGCTATTTCACATATTTTTCCATAAATTTCTTATGGAACTCTGAGCGCAAAGTATCGTTCACGAAGCGCTTCTCCTTCTTGGAGTCATCCACACCCTTAGCGCAGTTCTTAAATACCACATCGTCATCCCACCTGAGCAGAAACGGAAAAAAAAAATTTCAGAAACTACCAGTTTGCCCACTTTTCAACTTATTTACTCCCAGCAGTTTAAAATATGTTGATTAATTTTACAGATTTCAGAGTGCTAAAAATGATCTTATTCCATATTGTGTATGTATGCCTTCATCCATGCAGCATGGGGTGTGTGCATGTGAAACTTGTACCTCCTCTTCACGCTGAAGCTGGTCTGGACCTGTCCTATCTGCTGCTGTCCCCCCAAGTTGAGAAGAGGGTTCCCACTCAGAATGTTCTCCATGCGGATTCGCTCCTCCTCCGCCTTCTGTTCCCGCTCCTGCGCGGCAAGAAGACACAGACACCAGGTCACTCTAGTGGGGCAGCAAGTGCATGCCGGGACTTCGTGTTAACAGGACTGTGCTCCGATTGGATTTCTGACACACTGTGCCTACCTTACGCTCTTGCTCCTCAGCACGCTCCTTCTTTATTTTCTCCAGTTCAGCCAACAGAGCGGCAGTATCATCGTCATCACTGTCCTCCTCAGAATCATCATCCTCATCATCCTGCCTCACATAAAGGCCAGTCAGCAAAGAGCTGCTGCTAAGCTACTGAAATGACAGTATTTTTTTCCACTAATGACATGAGAAGCAGTCAGTGAGCAGCTCAAAGGAACAAGAACACCTACGTCAGTGAGCGGGTCATCAGCATCCAAGTTTGCTGCAGGAATCTGGTCCAGGCGAGGCCTCTTTGAAGAGGATGAGGAAGATGTGGTGTGCTCTGAAAAGGGGACAAAGGGATTAAAACTCATTGCTTCACCTGACTAGGTCACTGTAGTAAAAACGGAAAAAGACTGAAATGCTCAACCATGTCCAGGTGAAAGGTGGGACTGGACCAAAGACCTCTCCAGATTACTGTTCAGTAGTGCTCAGTCTGACACTGACATTCTGCAGTGCTATTTTACAGAAAAGAATCCCAATGATCACAGCACAGAGACCCCTCGCAGTGGTGGCATTGCCATAGTAACAGTGCTCCTCACCACGAGGTCCCCTCTCCCTGGTCTTCTCACGGACAGCAGCGCGTTCCCTCTCCTCCAACTCGCGGCGGAAGTCACGGCCACGCACCTCCTCTGGAGCATCCTGGGTGGGCTGCCTGCATGTGTTGAGTACGCAGAATAATTTATATTTTCATTTATTACTTAAGCAGGTACTTTTCTCCAAAGCGACATATTTCTCAGAGAACAATACAGAGTGGATTACATCAACAGAAGGAAAACATGTTATAGATGTGTGTGCGATACCACTCTACCGACACACAGATTCTGCATAGAGCCTGCCATAAGCTACGTTACCTGTATTTGATCTTGGTGTGCCCTGGGAGGTCCCGACTCGAGTACTGCTTGGACAGGGCACTGAGGTCGCCCTCACCCTTCCCCCGGCCACCACGCGCCGGCTCGAACGTCGGCCTTGCTGCAGTTGTCATGTTGGCCGCCTATGCTTAGCAAACAATGAAAAAGGGCTGCAGTGATGCGCACAGATTAACCACACATCCCATCTGTCTACAGTGCAGGAACACAAAGGCAACATTATTATTATTATTTAAAGGCACTTGGCTGGAAGGATTGAGATTATCGTTAACAATAATAATAATAATAAGAAAAAGAAGAACGGACTACTACACAAGCTATTTTTTCCACACAGTGCAGAAGGCAGTATTTCTCTGGAAAACCAATGTTTTCATCACATTGTCATTTTATACCTCATCATGCACTCACTTCTACGGCTGGGTAATTTTTACTGTATCACGTGACTGGTAAGCATCTTGACTGAGCTGAGGCAATATAAGGATGACAGCTATAACCATTATGCCGCCTGCCACCCTCAAGAAAAATTGCTTAATAGGCTAACAAGCAACACTTTGCCAGACAGTAGACTAGTAAAACACCAGACCAGGCAGTTTATTAAAAAAAAAAGGGAAAAAAAACTATGACATCATCATCATCATCATGTCTTCAGTTCTGAAGTTTATAAGCATATAGTCGGATGGGCTTGACAGTTGTCAACAATAGCCTAGCACGAACGGCGATTACAACCGTTATTGTACTTTACCAAAACGAAAAAGTGAGTGAAATGTACAAGCAAAGGCGAAACGACCGACGCAGAGCGTCGTGCAGCTCGTTAGCCACCAAGCTAACATGCTAACGGTGAAACTCACCTCCCTACAAACCTCGCGTCTCTAAAAACAAAAATTATCAACGTAGACATACCCGGAAAAAACGGAATGAACCAAATACGGGCAAAAAAAAAAAAAACCTCCAACTGTTTAAAATAAAAGACACTCACCTTTCCCACTGAGTGAAGCTACCCAGGCTATCCCGAGAGCTCTTGTGGCACCACGTGACGCCAACGTCACAAAATGAGACGGGTTCAAATATGGGACAATATAAACGCTTCAAATCGCGTTTCGTTGTTTTGAGTCGCGGCCCGTAAGTTCACTGATTCGATGTGATCGTTTCATAAAGTAAGCATTTGGGTATATATGACAGAAACAGAACATGGCCACAGAATTTTAACGGAAGTCTATGTGAAAAGGATGTTTTAAATTAACACCTGCTAAGTGCTATCCACACATCCTTAGGTTTTTTATTCAGGATGTACAGCAGCAGATTACTGCTCTTTGAAATAAAATTGTATGTTTTTTGGAGCTGCAAAATGCCACTGTGAACCTTTATAAATCAGGTTCTCTTTCAGCTCTCTGGATAATGACATTCACTTTTTATTTACCCATAAATACTGAAACTGATCGTTATGTGAACCTTGGTCTACCAAATGCATGTTATGCATTCAAATTCCTAATAGCTCAGTTATTAATGCTGTACACTGAAACCATGAATTCACCTATTTACTATAATAACACACACAATGGATTAATATATGAAGAGTCCATGGGGTGAATGATCGTAGTCATGATTTTAAAAAAAATGTAGTTGCCCCCTTACCCTGTAGATAACTGGTTCTTGTTTCTTCCTGAAATGCTCTCCTGATGAAAAACGGTCATAGTGGTGCCTGGTGAAGGAAAGAAAAAAGCCTCCTTTGAAAGTACGATCATAGTCCTTCAGTGTTTTCTATGACCTCAGAAGACTAAAGAGCACTCTTAGTGAAGCACCTGAAAAGATGAAGACAAAAGATGAAGTCTCGTACTTATCGACATCCTTCTTGTTCAAGAACCTAACTAGATGTTGTCCAAGGGCAGAATCAGGTTTCTGTGCCAAATGAATGTTCTTGCGATTATCGTGTTTATGTTAAAAGAAATGAGCAGTGGATTAAGGTGCCAGTATGAGCAAAAGCATTTACCTCCATCACTAATTGAAGATTGATCACAATTGACAGCCTTGACAACAAAATGTTCAAAGCACAATCCATCCATCCATCGTCAACAACCGCTTGTCCCGAGCATTTTTGCAGTGAGCCTTAGCCTTACCCAGCAACACAGGGTGCAAGGCCAAAGGGAACGCACCCAGGATGGGGTGCCAGTCCATTGCTAGGCACCCCAAGCAGGGCTCAAACCCTAGACCCACCACATAGTGGGCGCTGGCTAAACCCGCCGTGCCGTCAAAGCACAATATTTTGTTTAATTTTTGTCAGAATATTTTCTTTTTCAGCTTGCATGGACTAAAACTTGGGAAACAGCAGTTTAAAGAATACATGGGTTTTTTGGTGAAATAATCTCTTCTGCAGCAGTGCATTTTTATATTGACATACCAATATCGAGCTGAAATTCTGCCTTAAGTTTTGAATAGATTCTGTCATTTTTTCACTACATCTTTCATAAAATGGTCTATTCACTTATTTTTCCAAAGGAATTGCATGTAAATAACAAAGGGCAGGTTTGAAGAAGCCAGTTTTTCATTCCCACATAGAATCAGGGAAAAACGATCATAGTCCAGATTGCAAAACACATTGCCCTGTTTTAAGTTTCTGCCATAGATTCAGTTATATATATATACACACACACACACACACATTTTCAGAACCACTTGTCCCATACAGGGTCGCGGGGAGCCGGAGCCTACCCAGTAACACAGGGCGCAAGGCCGGAGGGGGAAGGGGACACACCCAGGATGGGACGCCAGTCCGCCGCAAGGCACCCCAAGCGGGACTCGAACCCCAGACCCACCAGGTCCAACCCACTCTGCCACCACACTTCCTGAGATTCAGTTACATCTGACCACAAATCAATGATTTTCATTGCTTCTTGCTAGTGGTTAGATCTGCCATCTTGCAGACAAAGAACCCAGGTTCAAATCCCACTTTGGCTGTAGAACTCACATCCAGTGTTATTATCCTGAATTGGTACAGTGAGTAGGGGTGCGGTGGCGCAGTGGGTTGGACCACAGTCCTGCTGTCCGGTGGGTCTGGGGTTCAAGTCCCGCTTGGGGTGCCTTGCGACGGACTGGCGTCCCGTCCTGGGTGTGTCCCCTCCCCCTCCGGCCTTACGCCCCTGTGTTCCCGGGTAGGCTCCGGTTCCCCGTGACCCCGTATGGGACAAGCGGTTCTGAAAATGTGTGTGTGTGGTACAGTGAGTATGAATGGGTAAATCAGTGCAAGTAATTATAATCAGAATCAGAATGAGCTTTATTGCCAAGTATGTTCACACATACAAAGAATTTGTCTTGATGACAGAAACTTCCTCAGCACAGACAGAATGACAGTGACAAGACAGATGAGAAGATAGAATATGTGAATGAAGGATAAAAAATATATAAAAATATAAAGTACCCAATATACAAAAATAGTCACTAGACATTATATGTATGTCCAGGTATGTTCTATACAAATGCAAGGGAATGTGAGTAAGACATATGATGTGATAAATAGATATAATTATAAATATAAATCGCGTTGTGTATTGCACTGGTTTACTCTGTAGGGGGGATTTAGCTGTTCATGAGGTAGATGGCCTGAGGAAAGAAACTTTTCTTGTGCCTGGCTGTCCTGTTGCTCAGTGCTCTGTAGCTCCGGCCAGATCGCAAAGGTTCGAAGAGGAAGTGGCCTGGATGTGAGGGGTCTAGAATGATTTTGCTAGCCCTTTTACTGACTCTGGACGAGTGCAGTTCTTGGAGAGCTGGGGGGGATGTGCCGATGATTCTTCCAGCAGTCCGAACTATCCGCTGTAATGTTCTGATGTCTGATTTTGTAGCTGAGCTGAACCAGACAGTTATGGAAGTGCAGAGGACAGACTGGATGACTGCGGAGTAGAATTGCATCCGGTTGAACTTCCTCAGCTGGCGAAGGAAGTACAACCTCTGCTGGGCCTTCTTCACAATGGAGTCTATGTGGGGCTCCCACTTCAGGTCCTGTGAGATGGTGGTGCCCAGGAACCTGAATGACTCCACTGTTGCCACAGTGCTGTTCATGATGGTGAGTTGGGATAATGGTAAGGTGTTTCTCCTAAAGTCCACAATCATCTCCACTGTTTTAAGCGTGTTCAGCTCCAGGTTTTTATGACTGCACCAGACAGCCAGCTCTTGGACCTCCTGTCTGTAAGCAGACTCGTCACCATCCCGGATGAGGCCAATGAGTGTGGTGTTGTCTGCAAACTTCAGGAGCTTGACAGAGGGGTCTTTTGTGGTACAGTCGTTGGTGTACAGGGAGAAGAGCAGTAGGGAGAGCACACATCCCTGGGGGGCGCCAGTACTTATTGTGCGAGTATTGGATGAAAATTTTCCCAGCCTCACTAGCTGCTGCCTGTCTGTCAGGAAGTTGGTGATCCACCGACAGATGGAGGTGGGCACAGAGAGTTGGGTTAATTTAGACAGGAGGAGGTGTGGGATGATGGTATTGAAGGCCAAACTGAAGTCCACAAACAGGATCGTCACATAAGTCCCTGGTTTGTCCAGATGTTGCAGGATGTAGTGCAGTCCCATGTTGATTGCATCATCCACAGACCTGTTTGCTCGGTAAGCAAACTGCAGGGGGTCCAGCAAGGGTCCAGTGATGTCCTTCAGGTAGGCCAACACCAGTCTTTCAAGTGACTTCATGACCACAGACATTAAGGCGACAGGTCTGTAGTCATTTAGTCCTGTGATTTTGGGTTTCTTCAGAATGGGGATGATGGTGGAGCGTTTGAAGCAGGAAGGAACTTCGCACATCTCCAGTGATCTGTTGAAGATCTTTGTGAAGATAAGGGCCAGCTGGTCAGCACAGGTTTTTAGGCAGGCCGGTGAGACACCGTCTGGGCCTGGTGCTTTCCTTGTCTTCTGTTTGACGAAGACCCGACGCACCTCCTCTTCGCAGATCAAAGGTGCAGGAGGGGGGAAGGTGGGGGTTACTGGAGGTGTTAAAGTTTAAAATAATCTCCAATGATACCATGTGCGTGTTGTCCAGTTTCTATGCATGGCAATTATATATGTGGAAAAAAAAAATGGTTTCAGAGCTAAAAATTCAGTTTCTGACCTTTTGAGGCCTTGATCGTTTTTCCCATGGGCTCCTTTTATGCAACTGACAGCTTTGTTCCGGTTAAATATTTAACTTTGTGGTGCAGCCAGTTCACCCATTATTACCCTACTGTAACTTTTGTGGTAAAATAACAGATGGGTAATAACACATTTGCACAGGTTAAAATAATATTACAGTAAGGCCAAGTTGTGTTCATCTTCTGGGGTTGGGGGTCATATGAAGACAATCTAAACGAATTCCCCAGCGACAACGAGGACAAAAACAAAAACACAACACAGTTAAAGATTTTTCACCGTTTACTCTTCAGGAAATACTTTTACATTCATTACATCAGTGACATCAGCCAACATTTCTCACATCAAGTCCATTCGATTCACATTCTGTTTCAAATGTGACCTCTGATCCAGGGTTGCGGAATCAGAGGCATGTTATTTAACAAAATTGCAGACAAACATAACAACATGATCAACGCTGCACTGAGAGTCTGCGGCTGTTCATGTTTGCACCACCAGTAAACAGACGAGGAGGGGAATCTCCCTTTAACGTGGTTAAACTGAAGTCTTGCAACAAGCAGGTTCATGCTGTTTGTTGGGAAATAAATCCTGGTTTAGAAAGAAAATAGCTTCGTATCTGCAGTTCTGAGCTTCATGTGGTTTATGCTCCTTTCCCCCTTCAGCTGTAACCAGACAGGAGGGAGTTGGATATTGCACATAGAAATAGCCCACAAGGGCTAAGAATGCTGGGAAATCCCTACTTCCTCATTTCAGAACGCTCATGCCTCAGACCCATGTCAGGACTCCACATAGCGACCAAGTCTGAGGTCTTACTCTTTTATGTGAAGGCCCTCAGTGGTCCTCTGGGAGATCTATGATCTGCACCATTGTCCCCGTGACAGACTGGGGGAACGAGTGGACTGACAGCAGAACAAGGGCATAAAAATTATATGCACGGGCTCTTCACCTTACAAACACATCTGGGACCAGAAGTTCGCAACTTGCGTCGTCTGTATCTCAAAAGTCACATTTACCGTTAAGGCACAATAAACAAAAGTGCAATAATGCTGAAACTAAATTTATTCACAGTTTAGGTTCTGTTAAAAAACAAAAAAAAAAAAAAAAAAAAAAAAAAAAACTCAGAAAAAACTAGAAAATAAATTTAATCCCCCCAAACTCCTATTCAGGGCCAACTTTTGATCAACTCAAATTAAGACTTAAGTACTACAGAAGAAAGAGTAATAGATGCTTCAACTAGTTTTAAATGAATAAAGGTGCCTCCTCAAATTCTATTCAGCTGTGACTGTTGATCAGTTCATCCTGTAAACTTGTGCAGAATTCTTTGTCTTGTTATTGACCACTGACACAAGCAGTAAACACTGTGGAAGTGACCTTCAATAAAGGTAGTCCCATACTCTTGTTCAGTTTTGGTGCTCTTGACTAAAATCGGCTCGGGCGGTAAACACAATTTGTGCTCACCACAAGAAAAAACTAATTTTCTAAAACAGAAAATGCATTTCCTAAAATTCATAAATCTACCATTCATAACTCGACGAGCCAGTGCATATAACTTTCAATGCTAAAACTGTGAGGTCTGTGCATTCTTTCAAAGAACATTTTTTTCCTTTTAAATATTTTGATACAAATATTTGTGTTCAGGGAAAAGACTGTAATAAGTGCAAAGATAAGAAACAAACGTCACTGAAAAGCGTTTCTAGTTTCCAAGTGGGAAAGACAGTATCTCCCAGCTACATCCCGCACACAGTGGGATGGTGCTAGAGGGAGTCAGAACACAACCCCACGGTAACAGGAGTATTTCATTCTGGAGGGTCTGGTAACTGCAGGAGTTAAACTTCATGTGCAGAGCAGTCACAGGAGAAACTTGTATGAGGAATTGTGTTGAGATAGGATGCATGGTAAAGCGCTCTTTAGGCTTTCCCCAACTGGTGAGAAGCTCCTCACGAAACTGGGATTTTACACTTTGATGCAAATCATATTTTGTTCTGTGCATACAGATCACAGTATGGCTTCTGCTGGATTGGATGAACGTCTCCATCTGGGACGTTCCGCTGCGGTTCGTGGTAGTCAGTGGTGGTCGAGGAGCCCGTCTCACAGCTGATGCGTCAGGTCATGAAGGAGGTGATGGCGCGGAGTGCGTAGAGAAGCTCTGCTTGCATGCGTGCCTCCATGAGCAGTAGAGTCACATGGACCTGGAGGAGCAGAAAGAAGGTGAAGCGGCACTGGGTGGAGAGCAAAACAATTTCAAGGGCATCAGGTGGCTCAATCGATTAGCTATCACACTGATATCAAATACCACCTCCTGCTGCCATACCCTTGATCAAGGTACTTACCCTAAACTGATACAGTAAAAATTACCTTGCTGTATAAATGGGTAAATAAATGTAAGTAACCACTATGTGCACTAACTAGTCTACATACTTAACACTGCAAGTCAGTCTGGAGAAAGGTGTCAGATAAATTAATAAATGATTACAACAGGCTTTACAGTTGGACAGTAATGAAATAAGCGCTAAAATGTCCCCAGATGTTCATTTCATAACACATACAAGTGTTTGCTAAAGATCATAACTGAGTGAACTAAGGACTTGAGCAGAGGAGCAGGATCACTGTGTTCCTCAAGTCCAACTCTAGGACCCATGCCCACTTTTCCACACTACACTGAACTACATTTTCCACCCATCATGGTAACACAAATGTGTTGTTGTGTGTGTGGGCCTATAATTCAAGCTCCCAGTGCCAGAAGCCATTTCCCATTAGCACTGTGAGCCAGCCAGCAAGCAGCTACTGAACGCCAAACCAGGAAAGAGCTTTTAAAGAAAAAAGTAAATGGCAGAAGAAAAAAAAAAAAAAAAAAAAAAAGAAAGAGGGAACTGGAATTCAGAAAAACACTGTCCGCGGTTTCTGAGCTCACACTCTTATTACAGCAGTTCCATGTTTTTCCTTTTCAGTCCCTGGGAGGAGCAAATCTGTATGCGTGTTTCTGTCTTGATTCAGCTTCAAAGACACACACACCTTCTCCGAGTGGTGGAACTGTCTCCAGTAGCCGTCATACAAGCTGCGAGTGGTACGCTCCGGGTAGCAGGTCACCGTCTTGATAAAAAGCTTCAGGTTGTGCTCCAGCAGCTGGTTCACCTGCCCGTAATCATAGTCGTCGTACCTGGAGGAGCACATGGATACGTCCCTCAGAGGATAAATCAGATGGACCTGGACAGCCCACAGAAGCAGGCTGACCCGTGTGGAAAGTACAAGACTGAAGGCTGCTGGCAGTGCTGAGGGCAAGGTGGCTCTAGTGCAGGGCCAGAGGAAGGGATCGTCTCACCTGATACCATACATGCAATGGACGTAGTTGAAGAGCGCCCGGCGCAGAGTGCTCGTGTCCACATGCTCATGGTTCGCCATGCTGTAGTAGGTCAGGTTGTACACGGTGCGGAATTTCTCGTCCAGCAGCAGCCCGATGTCCGAGTAGAGCCGATTCACCAGAGAGAATCCGTGATCTTCCCAAGAGTAGTCCTGTACGAGTACAGCATGTTAATCGGTATGGTCAGTGTGATCAGCGTGAGCCAGCAGCGGTCAGTGTGGGGTGGGCCTGACTGACCTGGGCGCGGAAGGTTGGGGGGTCATGCCTGGTAAAGCTCTGATACCCAAAGGTGGCATCCTCCACAAAGCGGGCAATGATGGACATCGACCCCACCTCCTCCTGGAAACCTTCTGGGTCACAACACCAGGTGGTCAGGAAAGTCCGTGAGAGGATACGTCAAAGTTATTTGGCAAAGCCAATAAAAAAAAAAGTACTGTTCTAGAAAATCATTCAAAGTGATACTGCGGAAAAACTGAAACCAGTAAATAGAAAAACAACTAACTTTCGACCAGAGGCGGCTAGTAAGACTTACATCACATTTATTCATTTAGCTGACACTTTTTTTTTTTTTTAAAGCAACTTACAATATTAGGCTACTTCCAATTATTTACCCATTTATACAGTGGAAAATTTTTACTGGAGTACTTTTTTTTTTAGGATAAGTACTTTGCTCAAAGGTACTACAGCTGGAGGTGGGACTCAAACCTGTAACTTTTGGGACCAAATGCAACAGCTCTAACTACTATGCCATCAGCTGCCCCTTACACTGTTGCATGTAATTAAGTAACTTTGTGGAGAAATTGTACTTTGAGTAGTTTTTGGCATCAACACTCTTTCCTTTTCCTTGAGGAGATTTGTAAAGAAAATAAATGTACTTGTACTCGGTTACATGTCTGTTCCCCTCTTCTCATTACTTTCTCTCCTTAGAACTAATCAAGTCACTATTAGTGTGAACATGACATCTTCCGTGGATTCCACCATCAATCCCCCGGATGAGCCTGCACTACCTCCGCATCCCACTAGGAGGCTCTCATTCTTCTCCTTCTCAAAGCGCGTCGCCATCTCCTCCTGCGAGGCCTCCTCTTCCTCATCTTCCTCCTGCAGCTTCTTCATCCTCTCCATGAGGGCCTCCAGCTCACCGAGCGAGTCCGTGGCCTAAGACGCACAGAGCACATTGCTCACATCTAGATTTACCTAAACCACGCTGTGGTGGCGCGTACACCGATTTTCCAAGACGCGTCTGACCGACTGCATGGTCTTTGCAAGCATGACAAGTGACACGGTATTTATCACCGTGAGACACCTCCATGTTGACGATGTTGAGTAACACTGCCTCATTACCATCACGTCAGTCACACTTCCTCCTGAGTTGACCATAGAGCCTTACCCAAGGGCCGGTGTTATCCAAGCTCATCTCAGGGTCCAAACTGCGGTCATTGCACCCACAGTAGTCATCCTCCCCAGAGACCTCGTCCTCGTGCTTGTCCTTGGCGTGGGTGTTGATACCACTACCAAAGACGAAGCTGGCCAGGGCGTGAAAGTGGGCAAGGAGGACCACGGCGTGTACCAGCTCGGCCAGCGACCAGCTGTTCTCTCCGGCCTTCACCAGACTCTGAAACACACAGGAATGGAACATCAGTGATGGGTCAGTGAGTGTTTGGGGGTCTTCGATGAAGAGTGGCCTGCGTGAGCTACCTGTATGTGGTCCTTGGTGATTAGCCAAGGTCGGTGCGCCAGGATCTTGTTGATGTCGTTGAGGTTCCTCAGCCTCTGGGGAGCATAACGCAACCCCTTGAGCCAGTCCACACACACACCCATCCGGTAGAACTCCTGCACATGCATCTTGACCAGGAACGAGCAGCGGTGACGTGCTGCAGCCTGAGGGATCGCAACAAGCATGCTGTCTTGACACCTTTCCTAGTGCACATAATGTGAGTATTATGGCCGGTTTCCACGGCAACTGACCATGATGGCGATGTAGTGGCGCCAGTGCAGCGGCAGGGGACCGTCCACCTGCAGCAGGTAGAACTGACTCCTCAGAAAGGCCTGCAGGTAGTGAGGGTGCAGGCCCATCACCTGCATCAGGTGATCCAAACCTCCACACGGCACATCCGCGGGCGAGGCCTCCATGATCTGAGGATTGGTGGGTGTGGGGAGTCAAACACGGCCTCCATCAAAGCCGACCAGACACACACACACACACACACACACACACCACTAACAGGACAGCACCCACCTCGTGCTCCGGTATGAAAGCACTAGGACCCATGTTGAAGAGTGGTGGCAGCTTTGGTCCCGCCTCCTGTTTCCAATGGGATAAACACACAGGTGGATTATTTTTTGTGTAGGTGTGTGTCTCTGTGTGTGAACAAAGGCTCATGGAGAATGCCAGGTGCATTCCTACCTATGGATCAAAGTGTGTGTCTGATATAAGCTGTAATAAATTGATATAAACACCAGTTGCTGCCCTCAGAGGGAGTGATAAGACTTTATTTCACAGAGAACACCTGGTGCGAGTCCCATCACCTATGTCTGTGGCCTCAGGGTACGTCCAACTGTGTCCAAGGGTGAAGGGAGACACTTTTGACTCTGAGAGCCATTGTGTGATCACTTTATGACCACTATGCACTCAGCAGTGTTTTTGCAGCCATCTGAGACCATTGTTGGAATGCAGCTCCCTTCCTAGACACCTCCAACGTGTGATAGACATGTATCCAGGTGATGCCATGACCTAGTAGCTCGTAGTCCAAATCCATAACCCCCACTTCTCTAAGTGTGTCTCCAGAAACGCAAGTCTCTGTCACTGGTTTAATTTTTCCATTCTCATGACGTGAAAGACACCAAATCACACTAGAGTAGCTATACAAGTTGGCCATAATAATACAGGAACACCTCCAGTATAACTAAACCTCCTTTCCAGCAAAGTCAACAGAAAATCATTTCTGCGTTAAGACAGTTAGTTATTCACCGTTTTTCTTTGAATGATTTTTAATGACAAACTGATAAAGAGATACAGTGGAAAAGTGGAAACTAACTTCAGACAAGAAGTGGGTAAGAAGGCGTTACATTTGCTTCATTACTTGTACTTGCATAACATTCTGGAGAAACTGAACCTTTCGGAACAGTTTTTGGCATCAGTACTTTTTGGTGTGTTGATCTGGTGGTGGTCAGCAGTGGCAGTACACAGATATTTTCTTTTCTGAATGTTAACTTTGTTTCATTCCGATGGATTATCTATTTTCCTTTCGTTAAAAAAGAAAAAAGGTTGTGTTATGAGTAATGTTCTCCCATGATGTTATAACGTGTCTAAATGCTAATTCTGTGAAATAATTTGCTGTTTGTTACAATGTTGAATGTAACTCAATACAGTGAACACATTTTTAAGTTTTAAAGCAAAGCAACATGAGACTGCTGGTTCCAATATATATACGGTTGTGTGTATATATATATATATATATATATACACACACACACACACACACACACACATTTTCTGAACCGCATGTCCTACACAGGGTCGCGGGGAGCCAGAGCCTAACCTGGCAACACAAGGGGTAAGGCTGGAGGGGGGAGCAGACACACCCAGGACAAGATGCCAGTCTGTCGCAAGGCACCCCAAGCAGGACTTAAACCCCAGACCCACCGGAAAGCAGGACCCAGGCGGTCCAACCCACTGCGCCACCGCACCCTCCACTCTGTATACATATGTATGTGTGTGTGTGTGTGTGTGTGTGTGTGTGTGTGTGTGTGTGGTTTTCCACCCTAAAAGGTATAATTTTACACATGCATCTGTCTTCTTTGCCTGCCAAAGGATGTCAGTCTCAGTGTACATGAACTCCTGGGTTCGAATCCCACCTCCTCCTATTGTACCCTTGAGCAAGAAACATACCCAAATGCTACCATAAAAAGAGACAGTTTTATAACAATGTATACCACTGTAAAATAGCTTAACATGGTAAGTTGCTTTGCACACTATGTCATAAGTATCATGGAAATTAATAAATAATAAAAGCTGCACACCCCCTGTAAAAAAAAGAAAAAAAAAAAAAAAAAAAAAGAAAAAAAGTTACAATAAGCTGCTTTTCTTCTGCTGTGTAGCTACGATGCTAACTAATGTAACAAGTTCTCTGTGATTTAATTTGCTTTTTCCCCACTATTTAAAACTGTCACTGTGTTGTTGAAACTGCTGACATTCACAACATTTAAAATGCTTAAGCACAGCAACTTTTTTTTTTTTTTTTTTTTTTACACACTCTTTTTATTAAAGTAGATTTCTGGACAAGGACTTTTTTCCTTTTACTTGTTTGTTTTAGACTTACTTTGTATCGTCCCAACGAAATAAAAGATAAACAAGAATCTGAAGAAATTATCACAAATTTTGACACATGAATTTGAAATTAAATAAAGTCCTACCTGGCTCCCGTACACCTTTCCAGAGAGGTGACAGCGCGCACCCGAAGACCCGGTGGAGGAGACGCTGGAATCCGCACTAAGGCTCATGTCCCGGCCCGCAGCGCCCCTGTCCCGGACCTCGGAGCTGGAGGAAGCCGACGGTCGGTGGCGTTAGACCGGCTCTTCCTCCCCGCGCCGCGTCCGTAGCACACAGAGCAGCTACGGCTGAGCGACAGGCAAGTGTGGCGGCGGTTCACGCCCACAAGTCTATCGGCCACGCCCAGCCAATATCGGCCACGCCCACACTGTGGCCGAACTCTACATACAGCTGTTTTGACTCCTCCCACTATGGCGTTCCCCTGCCTTTCGCCCCGCCCATATCAATACACGCCACTCAGTGTGACCCACCCACCGGCCACGCCCGCTGAGCGGTCACGCTTGCCAACTTCCGCGGAGCTCGAGAACCTCACAGACGTGGCTCGTGCTGCTGTAGAGAGAAAGTTTTGACAAAAGCGCATCATTAATACCGTTCTCTAACTGAACTGATTGCCTCAGGTGTTTTATACCAATTGCGGTTGTTCGCATTTGACGTCATTAAACTTCACATTTATAAATATATGTAAACTCAGTTACTTAAGAAAGAAAAAACTTAAATGCCTGCCAACAATGAAAGCCCTGGGAGGAGGGTGAGGAGTTAGAGTGTGGAGCTGAACACCTGTAAAATGGTTCTGCTCTGTGTGTCACACAATGACCATCTGGTGTGTGTTACTCATCTTGTTTTTACCATGATTAATTTTACATCATACCATCCTGCGTGCACCTTACAAACACCCCTATATCTACAACAACCCAACACGAACACATCTACATCAGTAATAACCCTCCATGTAGACCCCGAGGTGAGGTACAACCCTACATGAAGACCCCCTACATCAGTAATAAACCTGCATGGGGGCAGCTGGTAGTGTAGCAGTTAGACCCAAAGGTTGCAGATTTGAATTAAACCTCCAGCTCCTGTACCCTTGAGCAAGGTATTTACCCTTAATTGCTCCAGCTTTTGCTTAACCAGCTGTATGAAAGGGTAAATAGATGTAGACAGGTCAATGTGGTATGCTGTTTTGAAACCAGCAGTCTGTAAGTGTACAGACCTAGGTGAGGAGGAACCCTACATGTAACAACCTTATATGTAGACCCCTCTGTGAGGAACTGTCCCATGTCGGTGACTGGAACATCTGGCCTGAAATACCGTATGTTTCTCAGATGCTGACTCATTTCCCATCAGGCTCTGGGCTCTGGACCTCAACACTGTTGTGGGCTTGTCTACACACCAAAGGCTATGTGTGTTTGTCCAGCCCTGAAGGTCATGACCATACCGAGCCTCTTCTTTCCTAGTCTCCGTCAAGGGTTTCCCTGGTTCCTGAGAGCCTCTCATCTTGGTTTTGATGATGATGTGTTTGCATAAATGTGTGGTAAACACAAGTAGCATTTTTGTACACCATCAGTGTCTCACACAACACACACAGATGACACGGTTGAGCTTCCATTGTTGGATGGCGTCACAGGCTTCACCTTGGCACGCACGCGCTGAACTCCAGTCCCTCAGAAACAACCCTAAGGACGGTCATCCTAAGTAGAAACCACTGTTTGTCACCTTCAGCTCTGAGATCACACAAAATCAGGCCTCTGCATGATTGTGGTCTGAGCAGGTCCGAGTGCGTCCGCTGCGGAGACTGTGATTTTTAAAGCTGGATCCTTCATAGTCTCACTTCAGAAACGTTTCATGAAGCACACTAATTCGTGTCACTTTCAGATTATCTTTAAACACCTTGTGTGTCAGACAGGGAAAAGTCCATTTCAGCAGCACTTGCTGCCTGTTTACACTGCAGTTTTTGTTTGGCTTGCTGTATAAAGACAGTAAAAGTGTAAAAATAGTTCTGTCCAGAGTTATTTATGCAAGTTTATATTTGCATTTAGGGGGTCAGCAGGGGGCATAGCGGTTAGAGGTGTCACCTTTCAATTCAAAGGACCCAGGTTTGAATCCCACCTCCATCTGTAGTACCCTTGACCAAGGTAATTATCCTGCTGCATAAACGAGCACATAAGTAACGTACACCTTTTGAGAAAAGCATCAGATAAATGTAAATATACAGTGAACTGAAGCTGCTGAATATGAAAACCACTTTAAACTTATCAGCATCACGTAATGACAAAAAAGGTTGTTGCATTCACTTTCTGCTCGATTAAAAAGAGCCAAACGCATATCTAAAAGGAGAATGTAATAACCAAATAAGCCAGTATAGTGTGAGAAATCTCTGACTGAAAGATAACTCCGTTCTCCAGCAAAGCAAACAGACAGATTAAAAAAACACAGGTTGCCTTATTGTTGTTGTTGCAGACGCCCGGCCAAACCGCACAGTTAGCAGACTAAACCCAACAATAACTTCTCTCTGCCCCAGCAACAGCGTGATGTCAGCAGAATGCAGAGGACTCAGCCAATCACGGGCCTCTCATCTGGGTATCCTAGCAACCAGCATACGCTTCACGGCTCGGGCGCTTCTCTCACTTCCTCATTTCCGGCAGGAGCGGTGTGTTTGTGTAGAATGACAGCTGGTTTTTTTTTTTTTTTCTTTCAGCACATCACATGCATTATCTGTTCCCGTTCTGCACTCAATTTTTGAGGAGCAAACAGGGACAAAAATAGACACTTCCCTCCTGAAAGATCTGTGTCGCTCATGCCATTTCCCCAATGCTGAACCTTTAGCAAAATCTTCAGAAAGTCAATATCTTCACCCCCTGCCCCCATCACCGGGTCTGTGGCTGGGAGTTCTATTCCTCCGTTGTGTTTTTAAAACGTGCAACCCAGCACCAGCAGGAAGCCACAGGCTTACTGACACACACCATCACCATGTGTTGACCTATGGAGCGCTATACACACCCCTCCTTAAATAGGACAGACAACACAGCCTGTAACTGACACTTCCTTCACTCAGAACATTGCAGTGTTACAGTAAATAACTAGGAACAGAAAAACAGTTGCAGGAGTTATTGGAAGAGGAGACCAAAAAAAAAACTAAAAAGTTTTGAACCAAACAAAGCAACAAGCTGGTGGGGGCTTCCTCCTGGGCCACTTTGTTTGTATGTGGACGCTAAGAGGCCTGGGTGACACCTGGATTGTCACGATCCCGGTTCTTCGGCAGAACCAGAGAGTGGACGTGAAGGCATCACGGGGCAACCGGGCTGGGGGCGCCGCTTCAAGACACTCCCCACAGTTTGGTAATAAGGCCAGATGGTAGATGAGAACAGGCCTGCCCTCTTACCTCCGTCTGGATGACCTTCAAGACTCCTGCTCTTCGTGCATGTGTGTGTGTGTGTGTGAGACAATGCAGGACCCCACGAAACAAAAGTTGCCAGTGAGCACAATTCAGCAAGACAGGAAGAAAAAAGGCTGCATTGCTAAAGGCTGGTGAGCAGGGCAAAGGCATCGTGTGCAAGACAAAAAAATCAGTGGAGGAAAACATTAATTGTAGCTTAAAATGACAGAAGGACAGGTGAAAGTGCCATGTGGAGAATGCAGTCCTTAGATGCCCCAAATCAAGTGGCATTCTTAGCCATGTTGCTCCTGTGTAGGGGTTTGCAAAGGCTGCTTCGGCGTCCGTTTGTCCTAAAACATTGCGGGTTGGGAGATCAGTAGCACATGGTGGCAAACAGTCAGAGAGCTGGTGGTGGTGAATCACCTGGGTCTGTTTTCCAGCAATAAAATGACACACAATCCCTGGACTAAACCTGATAAGGGTTATGAGAAAGGAGACAAAAGTCCTGATTGGCTGAATTGTGGTTTCCATCCAGGCACTCGTCCCTGATTGGATGAGCTGGGGTGAACCGTCCAGGCGCTTTTCCCTGATTGGATGAGCTGTTGTGAGCCGTCCAGGCGTTCTTCTTTGATTGGATGTAACAATGTCCAAGCTTTGCAGCTCTAAGGTGACAAACTTTAACTTCTGCTTGTTCACCATGGCTGCGAGCTCAAGCTAAACCATGGTACAGTCATGCTTTTACAGTCTTTCCATACAAACGTTTTGCACCTGGTGTTGCGGTAATTTATTTCCACCAACCGCGACCAAATCTTTCCTGGTCTTGTAAGACTGCCAAACACTTTAAAGACAGGAAACAAATATAGAGGCCACCCACGCCATTGTAGAATTAGCTGTAGAGCGAGGGTAGGCATTGCGGAGGACCTGAAGAAACCGTTTTATATAAGCGCAGGCAGTGAGAAAAACAGCGATAAACAGAGTGCAAAGTGCATGCTTTGTAGTCATCCAGGAGGAGACTTATGATGTTCTACATTTCACTAGGACTGAAATGAGGGTTTCTGTGACAGTCAGTTCAAGCTTTTGGAGGACATGCTACATTTGCACCAATGTGTTCTGCCTCTTGGAGGTAAACAGAAGAGTCAGGGCCACTGCTTTGGCATCATGGGAAACCGGGGCCAGTTTACACAGCAGTGAGCTCTTGGTCAGGGAGGCCAAACACACACAAACACAATGGCCCTGGACCTGTTGACTTGCACGCTTTGGTTACAGGACAGGAAATCCACCTTTCCAAACCCCCACGTGACACGGCATCCTCCGGAACTGACCATCCTCAGACATGATTAAAACATTTTTCATATGGCTGTTGCTTCAGTGGCAGAGGACGGTCAACGTTTGTCCTTCAACTTCCTACAGCGAGGTAGTACTTAAGTTCAGAAGCTGGCCTCGACCTCAGGAAATCTGGCTTTCTAAGCCCAGAGGGGTCATGCTGTTGTACTCTTGGGAAAAGCACTTACCCCGAACTGCTTCCATAAAACTGCAGTCTGTGACTCACTTTCCTAGAAGAGCCTGCTGAGCTTATCTGTAGTCAGTCCACTAGTGACCGTCTCGCTTGACTGCCCTTTGTCCTCAGAATAAAATATTTGCCCCCATAGACTGCTGACACTCTATTGTATTTTGCATCCCAGACTGGAGGTAAAACCCAACTGGATTTCCATCTCCATATTGGCAATTATTTGCTCAGGGACAACATTCAATTGCAGCATACCTATTTCCTGCGTTTTTAACAAAATTTTTTAATTTACACAATCACAAAAATGGAGCTGTACTTGTTAAAGGTGCCACTTTGCAATCTGTACATGTTGGGTTTGAATCCCACCTCCTGCTGGAGCACTCTTTAGCGAGGTACTTAATACAATTAATATCATAAATTAATGCAATGAAATGGATTCAGCTGTGGAAGTGGAAAAAAAAAACCACTCTGAAAGTGCCTTAGATGGAGGTTATAATTCTGTAGACATTGTTTTTAAATGGTAGTAAAATTCCAAGTTGTCCAAAAATCCAGTGCTAGTGTGGACTGTACCTCATCATCCATATTCCTTATGCAGCTGTAGTGGTTCATAATTCCCACAAATGTTTCAGCCTTTTTAACACCCAAACAGAACTAATATTTGCATATGTATATAATTAATTTTGGATATATGCAACAGTAAAATTTCTGTATTAAACCTGAGCAGAGTGCGAAGGCAATGGCCAAATGCAAAAACAAATAAGGTGAAGTGATTGATACCTGTCAGGTGACTCATGAACATAAACAGTAGAGAACCATGTTGCGAACGTCTGCCCTCCAGTGGCTGACAGATGCAATGACCAAGTAGAGCACAGCCTCACACCGGGTGGGGTCCAACACCTGTCAGAGTGAAATGTACACCCAACAGTGTTCGTTTAGACCCCAGTCTGATTTATTCAGTCTTACTCAACTCCAGTCAAAGGTTCCGAAATCAAAGGCTCAATTTAGTAAAATATAAACAGACAACAGTTAAATCAAAAGGAATTCACTTTAGTCACTTTTTCAAAAAGTTGTTTAACTTTGTTGTACATGTTATATCTTTAATGTCTGGTATATGAAGCTTAGTACCTTTTACTTCAGAACCACTCTAATTCATACTCATCATAGAGCAAATTTTAATGATTCTAAATAAAGAATAGGGGGCATGAACTACTTTACATTCAAACCAGGGGATAAAATCTCAGAAAGGCACTTTGAAGAACTAGATTTTCACTCAACAGCCAATAAAACAGAATTATGTCAATGTTCAGCATAAAATTTGAGAAAAATTGCTCGCTCACTATTGCTAACTGCTTGTGGAAATCAGGGTTGCAGTGGTATAGAATCTATCACAGAAGCATAGGTCGGCAAGGGTACAGCCCGGACAGGACTCCAGTCCATTACAAGGTGGCTACACAAACCACTAGACACAGTCAACCAGGCTGGCAGGAGGACAGCGAACACAGAACAAACACGCTACAGTCGTTGGAGAACCGGCAGCTCTCTGAGGGAGCAAAGACAACAACGGACAGCAGTTTCCTTTTACTAGATTTAATATTCTCTGAAATGTTGGCCTTGAAAAAGTACAAAAGTGATCCTGTACTGCAGGGTGTGAAGACAGCGCCTCACCTTGTCGGGAGACTGCAAACACGTGACACATGTGTCCTTAGAAGAACTTCCTAGAGATACATGAAAAGGCGCCCTATACATGTACTGAGAAACCCGAACAAGCGACACACTTTAAATACACAACGGCCTTCACTGCTGCACATCTTTACACTCAGCCTGCCGAGGCCTGTCTTGGGGTGCGGCACACAGGTCCACACGGGTCCTTCCACCGGAGTGAGCGGCACCACATGCTGGAGCTGAGGCCAACTGCACAGGTTTCGTTGTACAAAACATTACAAAAATAAAGATTACAAATTAAAGGCTTATTGTTCTTGGCTGTTTGGCATTTGCAAACACTGGTCCTGATGGATCTGCCGAGGGGCCCTGACCCCAGCTCCTCCTGGAGGATGTGGTTGTAGGAGAATATAGTTGTAAACACAGTCCAGGCTTCACATGGATGTCCCTGTACGGATCCACACTGGCACACAGGTATCTGTGGACGAGGCCCCTAGCAGAGAGTTCGCTTTACATTATTACATCCAAATAGAAAACGTGAATAAGAGGTCTGGTGCCACCGTCGGGCTGTTCTCCGCTGAGGTGAGAAATGTAAATAAATAAAAACAGTCCGAGAAGAACCATCAGAAAAAAAAGGTGCTGATGTGTCCAGTGCTGGAAAGGTCAAATCGAAGAGGGATTCATAGTAACGTGAAAAGGAGACGAAAACAAGGAGCACCACGAGGTTCCCTGTGACAGATCTCACCAAACATGGAGTCCAGTCTCAAGGGGTGGAGTGTTTAGGGTGTAAAACCAGGTATTCGGCAAGTTATTAAATGTTACTGTGCTCCAATTCCACAGGGTGCTTTCCCGTCCCCAGAACAGAACTGGGGCTGTGAAAAAGTCCACCTTTTTTGGGCCACTCCTGTAGAACTGCACATAGTGTACTGACACTGGACATGACATGAAACCCAAACATTGCTGGTTCAAGGCCCACCCAATAATCCTGCTGTAGCACCTTTGAGCACAGTACTTATCCTGGTACACTCCAGTAAAATACATAGCTGTAGAAATGGGTCACACCAAATTGATCTCAGTGTAACAATCAAAGACTTTTAAAAGTAGGCTTTTTAAAATTAAACCACTACAGCACAGACCGGTTTAAACAACCGTTCTAACTGTGGTGCTATCACAACCCCCAATGCTTCCAAGTAAAGACTTGGTATTTCCTAATGTGCCACCTGCAGAACTTCATGGCAGCATTAAAAATGGGCTTAATGACTTTTCTACACATATTACATATGAAACAATATTTCATTTGCCTAAAAAGGATCAAATTATGGAGTCAAAGGCATCCTATATCATGTACTGTATGGGTTAGGTTCAACATCGTTTTCCAACGGTTTGCTGCAAGATGGCACGTTTCCCGGCCACTGCCTGAAAATGGGTCTAAAAAGCAGTACAAACAGAGCTTTTGCTGAGATGTGGCTATGAATCATATTTAAAGTGACAGTAAATGATGTGTCCACAGATGGGAATGTGTTAACGTCTGTCTGTCTGTGGGGGGTCAGTCAGGCTGTCACAGTGACCCTCGTTGCTCCACTTTGTTTAAGGGGAGGGGGGGGGGGGGGGGGGGTGTTGTTGCGCCGGGGGCTTCAGGGGGACAGCAGAGAGCTCCCCGCCTTGTCAAACTTCTTCCCCTTGGAGAGGGCAGCAACCTGCTTCAGGAGCTCCCTGTTCTTGGCCTGCAGCAGGGAGAGGAGGAGCTGGAAACTTGTCCAGACATGGACGCACACACGTACGTGGAGACATGCATGCACGCATGCCTCACACAGCTCTGACCTGCTGCTGCTCCATGGCCTCCTTGTGGGCCTTCTCCATGTTGTTCATCTTCACCCTCATGTTGTTTTCCTGGTACTGGAAGTCGGCCTTCAGCTCCGTCAGCTGGAAGGAGATGAACAGATGAAGATTCATATTTATTCCATACCAGCATGGCTAAGCTCCCCCCACTGTCGCATGCAAGGTACACTGTTCCCACCACCCACCTTCCTGTCCTTCTCCAGGATGGTCTGGTCCCTCTGTTGCACCATCCGCTTGAGCATCATCACCTCCTCTTTCAGCTGGCTGATAAGGATAAAGTTGTCTGTGGTGCCAGCATCCATGGATTGGGTGATGGAGCTGCTGCAGGGAAGTCATGGGGCAGGGAGTGAGTATCTCCCAAGAGACGGGCACCCCACACCCTACCCTCCTACGGATAGCCCTCTGCACAACCATACCTGTCTCCGTTTGATGGCTTTGTCTCCAATTTTGGCTTCTTCTTTGGGGTTTCGTTCTGAATGGAGGAAGATTTATGGCTGAAGAAGGGAGAGCACAGACATGAGATGCTGGAGGAACCAAAAAAACCACCACAGACCCCCTGGTGACTTGGAACAAAATGTACATGTGGCAGAGTCCCTCACAGGCTCTCATCTATCCCACAGGCCCTGGTCCAATCTGGGCTCAAACTGCTGCTCAGCTGCGGGAAAAGGACAAACACACTCATATGACAGTGCTGCAGGGGCATACACTATCTGCCATCAACGTATTAATTGGTCAGTGGGGACCAGGTCTACACAGAATGCAGTGAAGGAAAAAAGGGAAAAAGAAACCAATGGTTTTAGAGTAAAAGACCCTATCAGACAGGGTTGGACAACAGGTGCCACATTCTGACCTTTCCATCCCCTGGGACGAGGGTCCAAGAGTGTATAATGGGTATTAAACACAGAGAGGGGGCAAAGCTGAGCAGAAGAACAAGATCGGTAGTGTTTTAAAAACCAGCAAGAGTATTACTACTTTAAATTAAATATTGCACAGCAAAAGTACTCATCCAAAAACTAACTTGAGTAAAATTAGAGTATCAAGTCAGAATATACTCAAGTAATTTTCTTCACTTATATGATGCTTTGCAAAATTTTTCTATGTGGTGGAGCAATTTTTACCTGCATGATAGCCAGCTGACAGTAAAACACACTCAGGCAGAGGAAACAGTGTGGGACCACATCACTTCGACTCGCTTCCACACTGTTTACAACTTGTGTCTGGCGCTTGTGAGTGTTGATGATCAGGACAAACATGACCAGTGCAGCACATGTTTAAATTATGTCAAAAACACATGGCAACTAGAGATAAAAGATAAGTAGCTCCTACTTGTGGTGGGAGCTGCTGTGTCGGTGGTGATGGTGGTGATGGTGCCTTGGGTGGTGCTCCTTCTCGCTGAGCGAAGAGTTGGAGGAGCCAAGGCCTTTCCGCTGCTCCTTGGTCTTCTGCAGCACCCGGCGGTAGGACAGTGTGCACAGCCAGCACAGTAGCTTGCCATCCACCTTCCAGGGAGAGAGATGTGTTTACTATGTACACACATCGCTCCTCCAATACCCTTTGTTCCTTCAGATAAAAAGGTGTTTGGAAAAACTGCTGAACAGAAAACCATTGTTCATTACATCTTATGAAGGACAATTAGTTTATTGGTTTCTGGCCCCCAGCGGCCCCCTCAACTACATAACCTCCCTAAAACACAAATGACCTGCAGAAAAGACACTTTTCAAGCATTTCACTGGAAAAAGCAAAAAATTAGTTATTACATAATGATTTATTTTAATAATCAGGAAGTAAACAAGTCTATTGGTGTAACAAATGACAATGGCAATCACAGTAATACGAAGTGAATGAATAAATTACTGGTCTTTACTTATCTGAATGACCATTTTCTCCAAGGTGTCAGGGTTGTACGCTAAGCCTCAAATTACTGTGCAGATTAACCCATCTATACAGCAGGGTAATTTTTACTGTATGAATTCAAGGTACATCCTTTGATCATGGGTAGGCTTGCAGGAGTGGGCTCAGCTGTTATGGTTACCTTCTGCAATGTCTCAGCTCAAGGTGACATGATGGGGGGAATAGAATGCAGCGTGTTTTGGTGAAGAAAGAGATGTGTGTACCATACACATGTCACAGAGCATTACGAACAGGGAGACAGGTAGCAATTACACAGCCTGAAAGAAGGGGTGCCAACTGACGGAATCAACTGCTTGTTTACCAGAGTGAGAACATGGGAGGCAGTGGTCCTTAACCACAACAGCCATCTACACAGCAAGAAGCAAACAGAGTGAGGAGCGCACCTACACCCAGACACTGGTACCTAGCATGGGAAAAATGACCACAATCCATGCCCCGTACCTTCCGGCGTCCCTCCTCCTTACGGTCAAAGGCACACTGCTGCTTGCACTGTTCGCATGGTTGCGGTGGCCCATACTTCTTCTCCGAGTTGGTGCAGCGCTGGCACTTGGTGCCAATGAAGGCCGCGATGATGTTGCAGTACTGGCAGGGCTTTGGCTGCAGGGACACAGTGCATAGCCAGAATTACAGTTCTAGTCACACTCCGGACCCAAACAAGAGGCAGAGGTGGCAATATGACCACAATTTGGTGTACTTACAGTTCCGAATTGCTTCACGTTCTGTGCACACTTTTTGCAAATCGTGTTTGTCTTACTGGTTTCAACAGAAGCAAAGAAAAAAGGAGACATTAGAACCAAACAGCAGGATACAGGGTCTTTACCCACAGGTCTCATTCTGATCTGTCTGGGTGTGTAGTGGGCGGCACGGTGAGTAGTGCTGCTGTCTCACAGCGCCTGGGTGGTGTGAGAGAACGTGGGTTCAATCCCCACTCAGTCTGTGTGGAGTTTGCATGTTCTCCCCGTGTCTGTGTGGGTTTCCTCCCACAGTCCAAAGACATGCTGTTCAGGTTCCCCCATAGTGTGTGAGTGACACAGAGAGAGTGTGTTTCACTGATGTATGGACGAGTGACCCAGTGTAAGTAGTGTATCTAGCAGTGTAAGTCACCGTGGTGAATAAGGTGTGTGGGCTAGTAACACTACATAGAGTTCACTGGAAGTTGCTTTGGAGGAAAAAAAGCATCTGCTAAGTGAATAAATGTAAACTATGCAGTGTGACCCACCTCTCCTGTTGAAACTCCGACCTGCAGTATGTGCACTTCACAATGGGGTGTGCTATCCGACACTCCTGTGGGACAGAAAACAACATGGTGTGATTTGCTGTTGAGAAAACAACTTTACACACATAGCTCAGTGTGTTTACTCAGCAATGCATGTAGTGTGCCAAGTTCCAAGAAGTGTGTTGGTCCATGTTTGTGTCATGAGTCATATCTCTGTGTCAATAAGGCATGAATCGGCAGCGATGATTTCATTAATGTGGAGTTCACATCCTCTGCACTACATGTGCGCATGTATGTATGTAAGCACAACAGACAGACACAGCAAACCTGGGGTTCAAAGGCACAGAGAGAGAGAGAGATGGACCATCTTGGAGATAAATCGTGGTTGTGGTCCGTGTGAACACACAATGAAAAGCATAACACAACACACATATCTGCAGATTTCGAGCACCATGATGCACTGTGTCAAAAACAGATTCTGCCCAAAGGGAGCAAATATGAACATTGCTATAACATCAGGTAGTACAGTGGCTACAGCTGTTCTCAGTGCAGCTTAGCATGCAAACCTCACAGTGTCAATCCCCATACTAGTAACAGCTAATAATCTTCAGATTAATTTTACCTGACTGCTTTCCACAAGGTGACTGAGCTATGAGTTCAGAGCAAGTAACTTGATCAAGGACACTAGGCTACTAGGAGATGGGGTTCAAACCTGGAATCTACAGTTACAGTACATGACAACACAGCCAACCAGAAGAATGTCACCTGCTCAGTGCTCGTGCCTTTTGGTAACATTTGAACAATTTACGCTGTGCTACATAACATGTCATGATCATGATGATCATGAGCATGATGCAAATCGCTTGCAGAACTCAACCCCACCACACACACACTGACAGAGTAAAATCAAGAGTGTGCGCAAACAGAGAAAGAATCAGTGGCAGTGAGTGTCTGTTGAGTGTAGAACCCCACAGACCGCCCTCTGACTATATGTGTTTGTATCTCTAAGTGTTCGTATGTGGCTCTTCCACGTCTCCACACACACCTTACACAGCTGCTGTCCCTGCGACAGCTCCTCGAACGGGTAGCGCTGGTTACACTTCGTGCAGGCGTACAGGGCCGTGCTAGCCATCCTCATTACACGGAAAACAGCAACGAGAGGAAAAGGAGCCGAAGAGGACGAGACCGACCGGGGGGTCGGACGAGCCGCCGGGTCGACGTTAGCCGCCTAGCTAGGTCCGCTTTCAAATGTTCGCCGCCGCCAAACTGAAGCTCACTGAGAACATCCGGCTACCACCACGGGGGAACATGACATTGAAAAACCGCTGCAAATGTGCATAAGTGTTTAAAGAGACTCGTCGGGTCTTCCCGGATTTTCCTCTATTCTTCCCTTTTTTTTCTTCGCTCTCCTTTCCTTTTTTGTGTTTCCGCGTCGTCATAAGGACCGGAAGTGACAAAAGGCTCCGGAGGAAAAGCCCGGAAATCAACCAATAGGAACCATTCAAAGAGACCCACAACAAAGATGGAGCGTGGACTCCAACCAATGAGAGCCAACATATGGAACTGACTACAAAGGAGGAGGGTAGAATCCAGCCAATAAAAACTAATCAATGAGCCGACTACAAAGAAGGAGCCTGTAATTAAACCAATAGAATCTATGCAAGGGCGGGACTTTACTGTTTGAATTCCACAGACCAATCATAGACGAGTTTTCTTTAAGGTCGGGCCAGGCCAAACGAGAAATGCAGGAGCGCCCCTTGTGGTGGGAACGGTCCGCCTTCTGTACCTGTGTCTGCTGGCTGTTGTACCGCCTGCTCAAAATATGCCGTTATCGCGAAACTTATAACTTATAACTCGCAAAAAATTACATCACAATACATTATTTAAAAACTATGTGTATACATATATAATCAAATGCGAGTTCAAATGTGTGTGAAAGAGGTGACAGAAAGGTCAAAAGGGTCATAAGGTCAGGGTCAGGGCCAGGCACAGCTCAGCAAGGTTAAGGAAATGGCTTTTAAAATTTTACACAAAGTCTGTCCTGTAAAGCATTTTTGAGAAAAAAAATATCAATAAAGGAATAGATGTAAATTGTTCTTTATGGTACATGCATAGGGTGAGGAACTCGGAGTAGAGCCGCTGCTCCTCCGCATCGAGAGGAGCCAGTTGAGGTGGCTCAGGCATCTGTTCCAGATGCCTCCTGGACGCCTCCCTGGTGAGGTGTTCCGGGCATGTCCCACTGGGAGGAGGCCTCGGGGCAGACCCAGGACACGTTGGAGAGACTACGTCTCCCGGCTGGCCTGGGAACGCCTTGGGGTTCCCCCAGAGGAGCTGGATGAGGTGTGCGGGGAGAGGGAAGTCTGGGGGGATCTACTCGGACTGCTGCCCCCGTGACCCGGCCCTGGATAAGCGGAGGAAGATGGATGGATGGATGGATGGATGAGTACCATGCACTCAGAGACTGAGCCTCACCTTTCCTGGCACTATCATATTTTTCGTTGTATTGTACAGCAGTACAATGAGAATAAAGTCTTCAGTTTAATTATTACACCAAAACAACTATGGATTGATGTCTCGAAGCTTATTGATAAACTGTGTAAGGATCTTGCTTTGCTTTATAAATGTGTACTGTTTGGATTCTTACATTTTGATAGAAGCAAAGAGAAACAGGTATACACACACAGACACAATGTCTACAACCGCTTGTTCTGAGCAGGGTTGCAGCGAACCGGAGTCTAGCCCAGCAGCACAGGGCTGGAGGGGGAGAGGACACACCCTGGATGGGATACCCCAAGCAGGACTCGAACCTCAGACCCACCACAGAGCAGGCCTTGGCCAAACCCATTGCGCCACTGCATCCGCCTAAGAAACAGGTATATATTACCAATTAAAAATTAATCAATAGGCCTGTTAAAGACTGTCTTAGCCAAATATCATATAGTTCACAGGTCCAAATTTGCTAACTTCAGTTTTTCCTAAAGAATTTAAACAGTACATAAACACTTTTAAAGTGTAATAAAAAGGTCATTAAGATAGTAAATTACTGTAATGTTTTAAAGGTTTTTACATAATATAAATGGTCATTGGAGTGACTTGTAATTTGTTGATATTTTGTTGATTTATTTTTATTTACATGTTTGTTTACTCCCTCCTGGCTAGGTTTAGATGTTCTGTGTTAATGTTCTTAAAAAGAAGGAATACAAGAGATAATATTATGTTTTGATATGTTTACGTGTTAGGAGAGTTTAAGGAAACAATGCATTGCAAATTCAGTCAGACTCATTAAGAGACTGAGCAGAGCAGCTCTGAACTGTGGTCATCCACATGGGGGGTGCAATCATGTGAATTTTCCATTTTTCTTTGTGAAATCACATTGGAAACACTTGTTTTTGTTAGTTGCTTATACTGGTCATCTTTGTGGCCGTCCAGAGCCTATCCTACAATCAGTGGGCTAAAGACTGATGGAGTACACCCTGGACAGGACACCAGTCCACCACAGGGTGTACTCCATCAGTCTTTAGCCCACTGATTCTATTCCATTGAGGGTCTAATTCACCTCAACTGTATGTCTTTGGTTTTAAGCCTTGGGGTGTGTTTTTAGTGTTTTAAAGGTTCTACCATGTGGTCTTCATATTAGCTTATTGATTTTTATGGTTTTATTTTAAATTTTATTACTGGCATGGCAGTTTTTAGGATTAATTTATTTATTGAATGAAGATTTTAATTACCGGAAATGATGAATTTAGAAATTTATTCCTGTCGAGTTGGACAAGGTGTTGAACCAGACACCCTTGGTGGACTGGTGATCCATTCTGATCCATTTTAAAAAAAGAGAAAAAAAAATTCCTTTGGACTGCAGGAGGAAACCCACACAGAAAACGAGAACAAACCAATGCCCAAAGAGTCCAGGCACTGAGGCAGTAGTGCTACCCACTACACGTTGTGCTGCCCCATTTGAAACCAAATCTGTCATAATCAATAGCAATAATAAAACAATTAATACTAATGAAGAATATTCAGTAAAAGTGAACTTAAAGCTATCCAGTGTTGTTTCACTTGGGAAATATGGTATGAAAATATTTTGTCATGTCTGCGGTTTAGATACAGAGGCTGTATTTTTGGCCAGCTGTAGTTGTAAAACCGCATCAAAAATCTGTTGCCTTTCAATGTGGATTTAAAAACAGTGGGGATGAAAAGAGGAACTTTCCATGAGGACAGACAGCATTGATGAAGAGAGGTTGTCACCCAGTGGTCACATTTGACTGCACAGTTGGGCCAAACAGTGAGATCAGTGCTGGTGGGACCTTGCAGTACTCTAGGAGTGTATGTCCCTTTCTGGCTGAGTTCATCAAACCCACAAGTCTGTGTGGTCACCTTCCCAGGTCTTCACTCTACGATCACAGCCAGTTCAGATCTCCCTCACAGGCATACAGTATACAGATGCTCCTCGACTTACGATGGTTTGACTTATGATTTTTCGACTTTACGATGATGAGCTGGCAATAGACATTCAGTTGAAACCGTACTTCGAATTTTGAATTTTATCATTCAGAGGTGTGTATTAGGTGTATTAAATGCATTTTCAACTTACGATATTTTTGGCTTACCATAGGTTTCATGGAACGTAACCCCATCGTAAGTCAGGGACCAGCTGTATAAACATTTATTCATTTAGTCGCCCCAAAGCAACTTTCACTGTTAAGCTACCTAAAATTTACCATTTATAAAGCTTGATAAGCCCTTTTTACTAGACCAATTTAGGTTAAGTACCTTACCTAAGGGTACTATAGCAGTAGGTGGGATTTGAACCTGCAACCTAGAGTATCAGCTGCCTACGCATAAATATCCAAATCTTATACTTACAGCCACCGAGATGTACAAACACAGAGACACTGAAGTAAGTAGGATTTTGTCTACAGTTAATTAATTACCCAACAGCAGTCTTCACCAGTCTGTGTAAAATCATTCACCTGCTGCAGAGCACAACTTACCATACTGGGCCAGCAGGTGGCATAGGTTTCAGTTTACTTGTCATTTAGCTGACACTTTCCTCCATAGTGACTTAGAATGTTGAGGTTACAATTATTATACTTACAAGCTGACACTTATTTACCCATTTATACATCTGGATAATTTTACTTGAGGAAATTAGGGTAAGTACCTTGCTCAAGGGTACTACAGCTGGAGGTGGGGATTGAACCTGTGGGTCCAAATGCAGTAGCACTAACAACTAGACTAACAGCTGTCCCCTTGCAGGTTTAGCAGACATTTTTCTCTAAAATGACTCATGATAAATACTCTTCTATTTAGACATAGACACACTGTCTGAAACTGCTTGTCCCTAGCAGGGGTCACAGCAAGCCAGAGCCTAACCCAGCAACACAGGGCACAAGGCTGGAGGGGACGCACCCAGGACAGGACACCAGTCCACTACAAGGCACCCCCAGCGGAACTCAAACCCCAGACCCACCAGGGAGCAGACCCTGGCCAAACCCACTGCACCACTGCACTACCATACCACTGCATCCTCCCCTTCTATTTAGCTGACATCTTTTTATCCAATGTGAGTTACAATGCTAGATACACTACGGTACAGCATATTACCTTCAGTCAATCAATCATCTATACATCAGAGCAATGTAACACACTCACTCAAACACAGCTACATTTTTATTTACAGCACTTCTCATAGGCAACACAGTACTTTGGGTATCAACTGTTCATCATTATCTGATTTTTATTTCAGCTGGAAATCCAGGGTTAATTTGAAATTCAAAGTCTTATAATGATTCTCACCGCAGTCTACAGCAGTAATACCCAGAAAGCCCCGGGTGTTCAATTCATTCCTCAGGCTACAGTGTAAAAACTCCAGTGTTACCTTGTGAATCACAGACTTCCACTCTGCTTTCAGGGTCTGTCGAGAACAGACACCGCTGTGGTGAAGGATTATGAATTTATTTGCACCTCTGCTTTCCTATTGGCAGTGGAGAGGATCAACTGTGCATTTAAATTAACCATGAAGTAAAAAATACAAAATATCACAATCTTTTAATAAGTTTGCTAAATCAAAGAGATGTCAGATGAGCATACCGCTCTGACTTTTACAATAGTATTAATGTGATATGATACAAATCATAATGTGTTCTCTGGCTGTATGTATTGCAGCTCTCAGGAACACATAGAACCTCTGAAGCACCTTAATGCTCTGCTTTAGTGTCTGTCAATGTATAAGAATGATTCCATGTCAGCACTGTCTTTCTGCAGGGTTGGAGAGCACCTGGAAAGCTTGGCCATGTGAAAGCACTCAGTACCCCGGTAAAGCACTGATGTAGAACAGGAAACAGGAGAAATGCTGAACCCATCTGGTCCAAACCAGCATTCCGAGTCTCTGAGATGAAGGAACATTGACTCCAGATCCAGTTACCAGGGATTTACGAGGCCACAATTTGATTGACTGAAGTACAGAGTAAGGTTTCAACTTATTGGCTGAAACATGGAAATTCCATCTGATTAAGTGAAATATACTGTATAATGCAACACCATCTGATTGGCTGAAGCGTAAAATGAAGTTCGGTGTGATTGGCTGAAACCTAGAATAAAGTTCCATCTGATTGGCTGAAGTGTGGTGTGACGCTCCAATTTAAAGTCTAGTCTTTCATCTGACCGTCCCCCCCCCCCCCCCCCCCCCCCCCACTGCTGAAAAGGGCAGTATTATGGGGTTTGATAAGGGTTGAAGACCCGGAGAATGCAGCAAGTGGGCAGCAGTTGCAGCTTTGGCAGTTCCAGCAGACTCTAGTGCCCATAGTTCTCTGCTGGACTGGGCTGGGTTATTGTGTCATTCCACCACATTTCACTGTGTTCCACTGTGACTTTTGAGTCTAACAGATGGTAACGTATTATGATTCAATCACAATTTCAAACATGAATCATTTCAGACATGATGAGCTGTGGCAGCTGGGTCACCGACTATTCCTTGGGCCACATGTCACCTTTATGCTGTAAAAAATGAAAGGGAGTTAGGGAGAAGCACATTAGGTCGAGATCACACAGCCATTGTG
Organism: Scleropages formosus; assembly: GCF_900964775.1. Lineage (NCBI taxonomy): Eukaryota > Metazoa > Chordata > Actinopteri > Osteoglossiformes > Osteoglossidae > Scleropages > Scleropages formosus. Next base: position 8,899,764 of record NC_041808.1, on the reverse strand, counting down.
AGCGACATTCTGCTAGAACCAGAAAAGGCCCCTTGAATTACAAACAAGAAGTTGTCACCTGGATGCTCATAAAAATGGCAAGCCACTCCCTCATCTCATTTTGTGTGTCACAGCACATGTACCTGCAGCAGAGAGCGAGAGATTAATAAAGTCAAAATTAATAATCAGAATGAAAGTAACAGAACATTAAGGAAGTAACTGAATGTATTTCAAATGAATTTTATTGCTAATATTTGGACAAGGAAGTGATGAATTTTTTGCAAAATGCCGAGCTGATGGAGCAGACGTGTGTGAATCATTGATGTTGTTTAGACAGATTTATCGTGGCTGTAAGTGCTTCATGTCACGTGTTATGAAACATAAGAAGAAATATGATGGTGGTCCAGGGTGTAGGTCAAGGAGGCTCACCACTGGCGTCGGTCCTGCTCCTCACTGTCACACACCACTGTCATGCCCCAGCTGACAGGACACAAGATACAAGCAGAATATCACTGATTTGGGGTTGACCAGGAACATTTGAGTCACACATGTGAGGTGAAATCTGCTTGCTAGAAGTGTCCCCACTGGTGGGGCAACAGGCCTTGCATAGAATGGACTGATCATCACTTGAAAACTACACTGCGCTCTGTTGGAGCACCAAGGAAACCATTTAACCACTGCAGTTGTGTGTGCAAGTGCTAAATTTTGGCCTTTGTTTGACCCATTGTACGCACTGGAGTCCTTCTCTGTTCACGTTGGCCTCACCTTGTGGGGGGGCGGAGCTTCTTCTTTATGCCTTGGAACACGGTCAACGACTTGATCGGACATTCCTTCTCGGGCCGATAGCTCTGTTAGGATAACAAAAAAACACCTTTCGCTATGTATTCCTGAGAAGAAGAGAGGGAGAAAAGCAATGCCCGAGCAGCGCAGCTAACACCCAGTATCTTTGAATGACTCAGGAGGATCATCTCCTTCTCTTACGCGCACTTCCTTGTAGATCCTGAAAGTGGTGCCAGTGATAGAAACATAGCGCTGTTGGAAACCCCTGGACAGCAAGCTCCGTTCGTCTCGGAATTTCATCATGCCATACTTGGAGATGTCCAGTTTGCTTGCTGTAGGGTGGAAATTCTATTTACGCAATGAACACCAACTTGCAGCTGCAGCCTTTGTCTCATAGGACTAGAAAGACCAAACATGTTGTTCGCTTCCTGTCATGTGACTGCTTGGCTACCTATTACTCTGCAGCCTGGACTTAACCTGATATCCCTGAGAAAGGGTTGATGCTCAGCCTCCATCCTTGCTCCATTGATAGGGCCCTTACCCACAAGAAAAATTAAATTATATCCAACATGAAGGGTATTCACCCAGGTATCCCCCCGAGGTGTATTTCCCATACCCAGATAGACCAGCATTGTCTCCATGGCGTCGTTCTTCTTGACCACTACAGTACTGGCAGACTGCAGGACAGGAAGCATGAGCTCACGGTGGTGAAGTGGGCGTTCTGTGGGAAGAGCCAAGAACCGTAAAGAGTAAGCAATTAGGAAGACCTCAAGGGTTGACTTAGTTTACTACCTAGTCCCACGCACCTGTCTCCTCCACCTCATTCACCTCAAAGCTGCACCAGTAATCAAATTCCTGAGGCTGAATCTTGTGCTGCTCCAGCACTTCTGATGTCAATGCAGCAGCCGTCATGCTAGCATCCACCTGCAAAGGTGGAGACACAGGAGACAGTAAGCTGTAACTGGTTGTTGGGTTCCTGTCACAGAAAGACCTTTAAAAATTAGCAATAAGTGGAAATATTAAAGGTAAATGGTGAAACAGGTGTCCCCATGAGCATAGACCGCTAATGTCACCTTGATGTGGAGTTCTTCTTTCTGACCTCCGTCCTCAAAGTACACAGTGCAGATGATGTTGGATGATGGCTCTGGACTCGTCTGTGGTTGACATATTGATGTTATAAGATGTCAGGAAAAGAAACTAAGAATTCACTGAAGCAAAAACATTCTCTTATACAAGAAATTCCATGACTCTTTATGACAGCCTTTAGATGGTACTCGCCATTCTTAATTACTTTATATTGCAACTTTTTGGGAATTTGTACTTTCCAAAGATGTGAGTGTTGAAAATGGACCCCGGGATAAGCCTCTTGCTAACTTCTCACATTGTTTAGGTTGACTGTCTTTGAATCCACTATGTGGAGACAGGGTGCACTTAACTAATAGATGTTGCTCCTTGCAGGTTTACAGCCTCTGTTATATTTTCTAAAGCACTGACTGTGTTTGTATGCTCTTATCTTGTAAGTCACTTTGGTCCTTCCTGTGATTAAATATAGGTAAGGGTCTGATACTGACACCAAAATGTTGAAATTCTTGCAGGAGCACTGATGTTTTATCCTTGGAGAATTCACCTAACCTGAGCTGCTTCAATAAAATGACATGGAAGAGCTGAATAGTGTTTCTTGTTCCCCTTTAGTAGAAATGTTTGCTATGCTAACTGAAGGGTGAATTTTCCAAAAGGAATCATAAGATGTGTGTACATCACAGTTAGCATTCACCTCAACCATAAGAGACTCTTGAATTTCGACAATGAGGTTAACTTCATGCAACTGTTTCTGCAGCTGTTCTTCATTCACCTGGAAGAAAGTGGTGGTATGTATCTTACTGTGTAAGAAATACTTTGCTTTGAAAACACATTTTGTTTGGTACAGTTCCCCTCCCAAAATCCTCAGACAGTGTTTTTTCCCTCAAATACATGCCAAGGTTCCCACTGTCCAGTTACATATGGCACATGTGTATTATTCTGCATTAAAAAGGATAAGGCCTGGTAGGTGGGGCCGCAGCAATGCGGAAACTCACTTCAAATATTGGTATGTAGTGTTGAATTAACTCCTCAATGACCTTGCCAGCGCTGGAGTCAGTGCCGTCTGTCTGGAACAAAGTGGGTCCAAACACGATGGCCAGGTTGTGTTGGTTCATCTGGTTAACGTTTGAAAAGTGTTGGATACTGATGGGAAAATAACAGGTAAAGTTTGTTAATGGACAATGGTCATTGAACGGTCAGTGAACATAGGGGCATCTGGTCGCATAATGTTTAGAACTCTTGCCTCTTGGAGTCAGAGGTTGCAGGTTTGAATCCCACCTCCAGTTGTGACACCCTTGGGTACTTACCCTAAAAATTGCTCCAGTAAAAATACCCAGCTGTATAAATGGGTAAATAAATAGCTTAACATTGTAAGTTGCTTTGAAGAAAAGCATCAACTAAATGATTAAATGAACAAGAACACAAATTAAACACAAGAGGAAGATCAAGGCCTCACCAGTACAAATGACCAATAAGGGCTTCCAGGGTGGCCTTGTTCACTGATGGGAGGCTGCTGAGCAATGACTGATAATGGGAAATCCTCTGACTTTCTTCTTTTATACCTGTCACAGATAAAATAGACTACATTCAACTAAATGAAGATACAGAGAAGGAAGAGGCTCATAACACAAGAACTACAACCAGGTGACTTTGGACAACATAATTTTCTGTATAATCTTATTCTTCAACATAAAAAATAAAGTGGAGGGTTTAAAAATTCTTTTCTTTTCAATGGAACAAAACCGGGTAGTAGTTCTACAGACACAGCCACTCAACAGGATCAGGGTAGGGCAGTTCTGCAGACACTGTAACCCAACAGGACTAGTGTAAAGCAGCTTTGCACACCGTGATACTAGAGGACCAGGGCAGAGTATTTGTACAGACACAGTGACCCTACAGGACCAGGGTAAGAGTATTTCTTTAGGCACTGTGATCCTATGGGACCAAAACAGAGTAATTTCGGTCTCATTGCACCCACCAATTGTGCTGAGCCAAGCAGGGGCAGCCTGATTGGTGAAGACCCCTTCCTTCACATTTCTGAAGAACCTCTTCAGCGTGCCGGCTACATCATCCACTCGATGTTCCTCCTCCCTAAGATGGATTCTACGAGCATCTACTAGGAAATTCTCCAACAGATTTGCAATCTTGGAGCTAACACCGTTCTTGCGGTAGATCCCCACAGACTTCAATCCTGAAATACACACAAAACTGCACCCTTGAACAGGTAATGGCTTCTCAATTTACGTTCAGCTGGACATGCTGGCCTGAGTGTTGTTGCTCACCAAACTGTGTGATGAAGTCAATGCAGCGTTCCACTATAATGGGAATGTCAGTCCCCGTCAGCTGCTGCTGAGCCAGCGTGTTGCCCCAACTCCCAGAGGCCTGTTGGATGTCTTGAGCCCAACCCAGGAAGTTCAGCTTCAGCTGGCTTTCAATTAACAAAGTTCTGAGAAGGAACAATGGGGTATCAGCAGCATCACCCCCTAGTCCTCTCATCCTCTCAGCCAAGAGTGTGGTGATCCCATAAACACCTCAGCACATCCTACACATACCCTGTGTAACTAATCTCTGTCACACTGTGGTGTGTGCTGGTATCCAAAGGTGTGCATGGTTCTGTTCACTCACCTGCCTCTGTCTATTAGCAGCAGCTTGCCCTGGTCCTGCTTCACAGCTGGAAGGAAAGAAGAGAGCAGAATTTTAGCACATTCCACACCCTGATACCCCATGCAGCTACACCTCCACATGCCATCTACCTTGTCCTTACAGCACAACAAATTTTGCACTCACAAAGTTCTTGCAGCCTACACAGGTCAATGTCCTCCTCCTCCTCCTTATGGTCAGGCAAGCGAGGGTGGAGTATGGAGCCAACTAAGGCAAACCACCCAACCCCTGGGCTCTGCTGACTCAACCTAGCCTTGTAATTCAGCCTTCCGATTCGCTGGAAATCCAGACGTCCCAAGTCCCGTGCATTCCTTGGGAGGATAGACTGGGGGCCAATATCAACAGAATGTTTTTAAGAAAATTGTGAAATTATAAATAATTAAAATACGTCTTCACTTAGCTATGAGGTCAATGAGGGTAGAAATGCTCAATTTTTTCTTATTTTGATTGCCAAAGAAAAAATAAATGATGCACATTCTCATTGTGGAATGGTTACCTTGACAATGACCATGATCCACTCCCTCACTAGTTCTGGGTCATTTTCTCCAAAAAGGTACAGCCGGTCCGCTTCTGTGTAGATCTCAAATGTGTACTCAAAGCTGAAAGTGTGAGGGACGATACATGTGTTCAGAAAAAGAAACCACACTTCTGAAACCACACCTCTGAGGGCAGAAAGAAAAGAGACCATAAGTTTTCAGAAAAGTGTACAAAACCTGAAGATGTTTCCGAAAGGTATTCATAGGCCGAGGTTTTCGAAAGGTGTTCACAGAGCAAGGAGTTTCAGAAAAGAATGGATAGACCAAGGTTTCAGAAAGGTATATCGACTAAGGTTTGAAGAAGCATGTCACGTCCTCCTCAGCGCACCAAGGAGCACCTGCGGCGGGTCAAGTAGCGACCGCATAAAAGGACACGCCGGAGCACACTCAGGCGCAGAACCTTGTTCAGCCTAGTTCATTGCGAGTGTGCCTCCCGAGTTCTTACCTCTCCTGTTCCTCCTATCCGAGCCCTGTCTCCCCGTTGCCTTCCCCATTCCTCTCCGAGCCTCACGATTTCCACGAACCCTTGCTTGTCTCACGGATTACGGCTTTTGGATTATCCTTTTGGTAACGTTTGTAAATCAGCTACTATCGGATTGTCTTGTCCACGGTTTTTGGATTCCTCTCTTTAACCCTGACGCTCCACACTTGGGTCCGACGGCTTCCTTCCGTAGTGACACCATGACAAAGTAGTAGTTACATCAGACTTTGGGAAAGGTATATGTAGTTGGAGATAAGAAAGTCCCAACAAGACCGAACAAAAGGGAAATTAAGATATTGACAGATTTCACACACACATTTTCAGAACCGCTTGTCCCATACGGGGTCACGGGGAACCGGAGCCTAACCCGGCAACACAGGGCGCAAGGCTGGAGGGGGAGGGGACACACCCAGGACGGGATGCCAGTCCGTCGCAAGGCACCCCAAGCGGGACTTGAACCCCAGACCCACCAGAGAGCAGGACCCTGGTCCAACCCACTGCGCCACCGCACCCCCCACCTGACAGATTTCATTAAGGAGAAAAAATGTAAGAGGAAGGAGCTGGGCTTCAGGAAGTGATGTACACTCATTTTACCCATGTGTCCCTGGGGGATTGATTGCTAGACATACAATCTCCTCCACCTTCAGTTGTCTGCCAGGCATAGAGCTGCGGCTGTTCCCATAGGAGAAGATTCCCTTCTTCAGGGTGCACAAGGACTGACTGAATTCTAGGGGACCAAATGAACACAAGGGCACAAACATACATACACATGGACAGAGATACACACAGAAACACATATACGTGACAAGTGTCAGCATTAAGCATGGATCAAACTTGTCTGCATTATCATCATTTGGGAGCACAAAGACTTTACCACCCTCTCTGGATTTCCTCTCTGTGATTGGCCGTGTTGTTGAGGCCATCTTGAACAGATGTCCTCTGTGTGTGATTGATAATCTCAGATCGTTGAGGATGTTGGCATCCACAAAATCTTCAACATCGACTCCTGGGCTGTCTATAAAATTTTTGGGTCAAATAATAATTGTCAGCTTTTATACTGATGCTCCTCTAAATGTCATACAAGACATTAACAACCATACCAAGCAACAATAAAGGCTCAACAACTTACAAACACAGCTAGGAAAGGAAGTCTGTTTGTACCTTGTTTTGTTTGTAACGCCACAGTCACTTTTATCACTCCAAAGTCACAATCAGTAAAAGGTTATCAATACAGATGTCTCTGAATTTATCCACATTTAAGTTCTGTAAAAATCTTTGCTGTAATAAATAAAAAATAGCTTGTACATCTTTCAATTTTAATATTTAGATTAACTTAGAGCTGCATTTATGCACACACACACACACTGTCTGAAACCACTTGTCCCATATGGGGGTTGCAGCCTAACCAGGCAACACAGGGTGAAAGGGTGGAGGGGACACACCCAGGATGGGATGCCAGTCCCTCGCAAGGTACCCCAAGCGGGACTCAAACCCCAGACCCAGCAGAAAGCAGGACCCCGTCCAACCCACTGCGCCACCGCATCCCCCAGGAGCTGCATTTATGTTAAATCTTAAATGACTCAAAATAAAAATATTTCCAGAAAATCCAATTCCATGAAAACTGTTGAAAGAGTCATCGCACCTGCAAGATTAATCATCTTGTTTTTAATCACCAGCACTCAAGATCACCAGACATGAGTTGTAGGCACTGTGGAAGTGAGTTGAATTTGGGGGGGGGTCCCACATTTCTGCTCTGTTTGGTTGCTCATTATTGCTTTCTATTGGCTTGGAGGGTAAACATCTCATTTCTCTAGAGACAGGCATTCTTGAAAATAGGTAAAGCAAATGTTATTAAAAATAAATAAACCGTAAAATACACACACACACACACATTTTCGGAACCGCTTGTCCCATACGGGGTCATGGGGAACCGGAGCCTACCCGGCAACACAGGGTGTAGGGCCGGAGGGGGAGGGGACACACCCAGGACGGGACGCCAGTCCGCCGCAAGGCACCCCAAGCGGGACTCGAACCCCAGACCCACTGGAGAGTAGGACCTGGTCCAACCCACTGCGCCACCGCACCCCCTCAAACCGTAAAATACTTTTTCTTTAAAAGTGATTAACTCGACTGTTAGTGAAATGGTGTACAGAATTGGTTATTATGTGTTTATCCTGGTTGGTGCGGGGAGAGAGGATTACCCACCAGTATTCTGGTTCTGCTTCAGGATCTCCACCTGGAGTGTCTGGTTGTATCTTGTAGCCAGGGAAACAGGAGTGGGGAATTCTGGGTGCTCTGTATGGCAGTTGACATCTGCTCCACAGAAGAGCAGTGATAGTGTCTCTAGGATGTCATCTGTCTGGACGTTGAGGCACAGAGCCTGGGGGCACAGATCATCATTAGAGATCCCAGGTGAGGGACAGAGGAGAGGACAGGTGAGACAGACCAATGGAAGGATGATAGAAGCATAAAGAAGGTCTCTGTGCTGTTCTTGGGTTGTTTTCTGGCAGGGAGACATACTTTGTTGAGTGCCTCCTGCTGGCCGAAGAGCTTGTGGTACCAGCGATACTTCCCCTGGCGATACTTGGCAAAGATGAATGCTCGTCGGTCGGTATCACTGCTGGACGGACACAACGCCTCGCTTGGGGGCACGTTTGCCGCCCAGAAGAGGTTTGCCCGCTCATTTCCTAGCATAATGAACACCTGAGGAAAAATTAGGTGGTTGTTGTGATGTCCAGGGCACAGCTGAACACACTGAGTTCACGTGTAAGATTCGCTGACCTTTATGAGATCCTCAGTCCACACATTTCGGTCCATCTTTAGGCTCCTCACTTTAGAGACGCTAGAGCCGAGACGTCGGTGCTCCCCTAGAAGAAGAGGCACAACTCAGCAAGATGAAGAGTCAAGTGACCTGTGTACAGACCAGGTGAAGGCATGAGGTGTGTGATGCTCAGGGTGGCATACCTGCGCACCGACTGCAGATGACCACACATAGGTTGACCGAGGCCCAGTCAGGGTGCGTTGCGTTGCAGTCAGCGCAGAGGCGATTGGAGTCCTGTGACCAGATTTTGGCAACCACAGAGTCACTAGACAGGGCGCTGCTGATGGCATGCTGCAGCGCCTCCACCCATGCCTGCTTCATCTGCTCAGTTTCCGCCACAAAACTACCATCGAGAGGATCACAGATACACACTGATATGACATTCAAACAGCAAATACGTAGATAATCATAGCAGGTGGTGTTGGACTCATTTATGTAGCTGTCAGGAAATCAAGAGTGTAAATGACTCTGAAAGAGATATGTGAGACCCCTTGTGAATGCTGGTGGGATTCAGCATCTCAGAAGAACAGATTGAATTCGTTCCACTCTAATAACAGACACTCCCACAAATAGATTTGTTGACATACACACCCTGGATATTCATCAGCATGCACAGTACTTGAGACCTTGTACTCATACACAGTCAACTTTGTCAAAGACCACCATACCTGAATACCCTGTAAGGGGTTGTGAGGTCAAATGCCCTTTTGTCTGTCTCTCTCACACTGCCCAGGTTCATCTGGATGGAAGTGATGCCAATTCCCTGCTTGTGTTCCTGTAGAGAGGGACCACAGTGAGTGCAGACACACACACACACACACACACACACACACACACACACACTACTATCCAGCTGACCTCAGTGTTCTTGTACAGGATGACCTTGTCCTCACAGACCACCATGTACAGCTTTGAGTGGATGCCACGGAGCTCCAAGTTGCCCTGTATATAGATGGGGCCACAGGCATCAGAGGTCATCCTGTCTACACCGTACTGCTCCTCAATCGTCTTCTGAAGCAGTGAGACCCATGTGTTCCTCTCATCTGATACACACAAACACACACAGTCACACTGGAGTGATTTTACTGACTCATTCTAGTCCACATCTTCTGGAACCTTCTCTGGCACTCAGTTGATATGTTACAGGACACACAAACACACACAGCCTCTTAGAAATACTCACAGTCACTCTGGGCTCGAAACAGGAAGGTTCTGTTATGCGTAACCACTTCAAATTTCTGTGTTCCAACAGACATGACACGCATGATAGAGTATATGGGGATCATCCTCTTTGAGTAGACATCCTAAGACATGGACAAAGAGTTAGTGTGTGTGTGTGTGTGTGTGTGTGTGTGTGTGTGTGTGTGTGTGTGTGTGTGTGTGTCTGGGTACTGTTATCACCTTGTCATTCTGAAAGTATCTCAGGTACTCATTGTCCAGAGTGATCCAGCGTTTTTGGAAGATTATACTCCTGTCAACGCAACAAAACATAATTTAATACAACACAATGAAATATAAAACAGCAATGCAAGATAATGCACCACCAATGCAAACATTAACACAAACAAATGCAACACAGTCATAAACAATGCAAATATTAACACAATACAACTGAACATTTCATAACACTGCATAGAATAGAACTGTTATGCAGAAGGTGGTGCTCTGCACAGACAGACCCCTGAGGTGGAGTCTTCTCTAGCCATCCTGTCTTGATGGCGGTTGCAGGCCGAGAGGTGGAGTCTTCCGGAATATTTGGAGAAGCTTCAGAATCCAAGTATATGCTATCATCACGTATCATTTTTTTTTGGCTGCAACACAGAGCACAGGAGATGTGTGTGCTATGATACACGCTTACATACACTTATAGGTACAATGAAATACACGCATAAACACATACACTTGCATGTACTTCCAGTGACAGTTGCAGAGCGAGACATACACATAGTGGGATACAATCATAGTCACATTCACGCACTCACAGACTAATCACACACACACACTCTCTGGTTAATTTTTTAGAGTAAATAAACTGTCAATAGTTTATGGATACAAAAATAACTAAATACACTCTAGACTTTAAAGAAGTTAAATTTGTTCAATTTAACTTAAATTTTATTCTGTTCATTTTTATGGATCTCTCTTCAGCTCTTTGAAAAAAGTTTTCAGGTCCTTTCAAAGTTTTCAAATGTAAGGAAGAAAAATTTATACATTTTTATTACAAATTGCCATTATTATTTCTTATTTAATTTTAATTATGATGAAATACCCATCCATGCATTTTCATTAATTGATTGTCTGGATCAGGGTTGCAGAAGTCAAGACCCTATCCCGGAATCACTGAGCATAAGGCTGAGGGAGATATGCCTGTATGGGGCACCAGTATGAGGTGTTTAAGTAAATGGGACACCAGTATGATATGTTTAAGAAAATAAAAACTAAATTGAATAAGTTATGACATCCCTGTGAAAACTACCCTAATGAGTAATGTTAATTACAGTGTGCTTTATTAGATATAATTCTAGTCAGTATAGACATTATTGGTCAGGCAAGGAATCTCAGTCTGAAATGAGAACTGAAGACCATCATGAGGATGTTATACAAAGGGTTTTACAAAAGCACAGATCAGGAAAATGATAAAAAAAAAGCAATGCCTTAAGTGTATGTTCACATACCATAACTTCATGATCATTCCTAGATAAGCCTTTATATAGCCGCTACTCCAGCATTGTATGTGAATGCTTATTTGTGTACCTTATTATTAAAAAAAAAAAGTTGTAGGAGGTTATCAGGATTCATCTATCCTGCATTTTACGCACCTACTCAAGCAATGAACATCGGTGCATCAAGTGGAGAGTAACAAACTAGGTTTACTTAAGAATCACATGTCTGCAGCCATGTCTCTTTCTCTTAATGTAATGCACATATTGTATTTTTGCTGAGACATACGTTGCTTTGGAGAAAAGCATCTGCTAAATGAGTAAATGTAAATGTAACTGTAAATGTATGGATAGTCCTGTGAGAACACCAGCCAGATGTTGTCTAGAAACTAAGAGGTGGACCAGGGAACAGGACCTCAAATCCAACACAGAGCTATGTCCAACATAGAGCTTTTTGCTTGAAACTAAATCCAACACATGTGGCACAAATCTAACATTGCTTTTACGTAACAAGGAGCACCTCCCTGAAGTGTGGTGGCAGTATCATGCTGTGGGGATGCTCCTCATCAGCAGATATTATAATCTTGTTAGAACTAAAGAAAAAAATTGACATAGCAAATTACAGAGAAATATTACACAGGAACTTGTTTATTCTGCCTGAAAACTGAAGCCCTGAAGGAAATTAATCTTTCAGTAGCACAAAAATGCCAAGACAGGGCCAAAGGAACATTTTAGTTATCCATGAGTGTCTCAGTCAGTCTCATCATCAACTTCACTGAGAACCTGTGGCATAATTTGACAAGTGAGGTCCAAACCTGTGGTTTCAGAAATCTGAGCAAATCTGGCTAGATGAACGGCTCAACATTAGTAGATAGTTGACCCAGGAGCAAGAAGAATTAAAGTTCTTATTGTCAAAAATCTGGTTTAGAGAGGGGTTAAAATGTCACGTCTTATTATAAAAACTACTGAAACAAACACACATGTACAAACACATATACAAAATCATGTGTACTCTACCACACATGCACACTTGTACAAACACATGCACTTACTTTTGCATGATGTGCGAGTATTTTCTGTTGTCCTCTGGACTGTCATGGTCACTCCTTGATGTTGATGTATTAATGAAGTCATCCTATTGGACAAAGCAATCCATCACTCTTCTTGTACAATCCACTCTCACAACCCAACTGTGAATTTGTTCCAAAATAACCAAGCACAGACTGGAACATACACTCTCCCTCTCTGCCATGTCTGCAGCCTCTGGTTCCTATAAGGAAACAAACAATTTTTTTAAACATTCTGCCAGTGTTTTAAAACATCTCCAGGTTTAGGAATCAGAGCCTTCCTTACCTTGCATCAACCTCCTTGTGTGAAGAGTTGGAGCATTTGAGGAAGTAGTGGAGATTTCTGGTCTATCTTCCAGTTTGCCCTGTGTCTTCTTTCTAACTGTAACAGTTTGGAGGAACCAGTTCTGCACCTTACAGGTACTTCCCACAGGTATTCAGCAAGGGTGGAGATCTTTACATTCCTCAGGGGGTGCAGCACTAAGACAAGGCTTTCCAAAAGTCTTTACCACATTACCAACCTTTTTTTACACCATTTGCAATTCTGATCCTTAGCTGACACTACACATTTCTCAAACTTTTAATGAGACTACAGTTTATGTGTGCGGCGCACCTCTGGTTGACACCACACCTATCCAGCTGCTTGTGAATTTCCACCACATGTGCAAAAGTGTTTGCATTCCAAGAAGTCTCAAAGGGTATATGGCAGGTGTCCAGCACGGAAAAGCACTGCACTGCATTGCATCTTGCTTCATGTAGTAAACACACATGCCAAAATACACATTGAAGTTCTGAGAAGCTGGAGCGTGAAGGTGTTGCAAGGGTTTAGGAAGCAGACGAGCAATATTCATGCTACAATGAAGAGTCCAGCACCTCTCCAAAACTTCAGTACTTCCTACAGCATCTGCAAACCTAGAGTTCTGATGTTATACCTAAAGATGAAGATGTTGTGACCTGGCGCCAGTAGGATGAATGTTTTATGAACTGCTATTTGGCATTTATTGGACATACAGTTTTACGCTGTCCAGCTACACAATATTTTTTTTCTCCACTGTGACACCCACAGGAAGATTATAGGCTTCTTTTAATAACCAGCCCTCACACCAGATGGTATTGAAGCAGTGGGCGCTGAAGATGTGATCCTAAAAAGCAAAAATCTGCTGTATGCACAGTGAAGATATCATACACTTTTTACAATGTATGGTCTTTTGTCTGCTGAAAGTTTTGTCTAAAGAGATTTAACGACTCATTGACACAGAACCAGATGGATGGACACATCCCCTTAAATTCTAAGGGCACAAGTGGAGGACAAAACTCTGGAGGAACTCTGAAGGTGCAAAATTAAATCCTAATTTGAATTTATTTGATAGGTACAAGTTTATTAATAAAATAAGTGAACTCACTCTATCCCTCAGAACTGCTGAATCTCTCCCAGCATTCAAGAAGGGTTTGAAGCCCATCACTTCCAGACCCATTTCTTTCTTGATCTCATATCATCTCCATAACTGAGTCCATCACCATCTGCTATGATTATTTATGTATTTGCTATTTGAATGTAATTTCTATTCGAAGGTACTTTAGTGATGTGGAAGCAGAAACATGATGGTATCAGAAAAATAAGCCGTGTTTTGACGTTCTTGTGTCTGTCTCTAAAGCTTTTCATCTTTTGTTGATGACTTTTGTTTACTTTGAGTGAAAAGTGACTGCCAAAAGAATAAATGTAAATATCATACATTTAGTTTCAAGTTTCAAGCTTATTGTCATAGGTACAAGTACCGTGTACAAGTATCATGAAATTCTTCTTGAATGCTTCTCCACAGTCTATGGACAAGATAGAGACAATACAAATACTGTACAGACAAAACAATGACAAGGACAGTGAGTGATGCTAATAGCAATGACAATAAATAATGGTAACAGTAATAACAATAATACGAGTACACAGCCAGAGAACTCAGAACGTGAGAGCGAGAATGTGAATGTTTAAAGCGACAGTGTAATTTACCAATGTGCTTGGAAGGAGCAGTCCAACTCTAGTTAGTAAAGGTGGGACATTGGTAATTGTTGTATGCTCTTACAGCACTGGGGTAAAAGCTGTTCCTGTACCTAGCGGTGCGGGTTCGAATAGACCTGAGCCGCTTTGCAGATGGCAGAGAAGAGAAAAGTGCCCGTGCGGGGTGAGTATGATCTTTCATGATGCGCATCGTCTTTCTGAGGCAGCATGTGGTGTAGGTGTCCTGGACTGCTGGTAGCTGTGTGCCAATGATTCCCTGAGCTGTTTTGACCACCCTCTGTAGGGCTTTCTTGTCCTGTACGGAGCAGCTGCCACCCCAGGATGTAATACACCCCGTGAGGACGGACTCCACAACACATCTGTAGAAAGTGGTGAGGACTGTAGTGGACATCCTAGCTTTCTTCAGACGCCTGAGGAAGTGGAGACATTAATGGGCCTTTTTGATGGTTGATGCTGTGTGCTCAGTCCACGTGAGTTTGGCAGTGAGGGTGACCCCGAGGAATTTGAAGCTGTTGACCCTCTCTACCATGTCCCCCCCTACACTGATGGGTGCCTGAAACGTATCCTATTTCCTGAAGTCAGTCACCAGCTCCTTAGTTTTACTGACATTGAGAGACAGGTTGTTGTCCTGGCACCACTCTGCCGGGAGCCTCACCTCCTCTCTGTAGGCCGTCTCATCGTTGTTGGTGATCAGACCCACAATGGCGGTATCGTCAGCAAACTTTATGATGGTGCTGGAGCTGTGCCTGGCCACACAGTCATGTGTCGAACAGGGAGTATAGCACCGGGCTCAGGACGCTTCCCTGTGGAGTGCCAGTGTTGAGGGTCAGTGGGGAGGAGGTATTACTGCCAATCCGCACACGCTGGGGTCTGTTGGTGAGGAAATCCAGGATCCAATTGCACAATGTGGCACTCAGTCCCAGCCCTAGTAGTTTGTGGATGAGCTTGGTTGGGATGACAGTGTTAAATGCTGAGCTATAGTCCACAAATAATAGCCTTGCATAGCAGTTTTTATTGTCCAGGTGAGCCAGAGTGGTGTGAAGGGTGTGTGATATTGCGTCTTCAGTGGATCTGTTGTGGCGGTAGGCAAAGTGCAGTGGGTCCTTTAATCGAATGTACTTCCTTCAGCAAAAGAAAAGAGGATAATTGGATGTCAAACCTCTCAGCCTATCTCACTTTAAGATGAAACTACATGAAGGAGGGTGTTAGTCCAGCTGAAGAAGAAATAGTTCACGTCAACTCTTCAATGGTCATTTCAGCCACCAGGACTCACAGCTGGTCAGACACAGTTTGTTGTGGTCTTCTTTTTATATTAAGATCTTTTGACATTTATCTACAGTCCTGCATGATAAAACTTGTGACATGAAACCCTGAACAAAAGAGAAAGCTGACAGGTGAGGTGCAGGAGGGTGTGTCAACTGCCTCTGTCAAGTTCCTGATGGGAAGCTGCAGTTTGTCTTGATCTGGAGACAAAAATAAGACTCTGGAGATTACCACCAGGACAGGGGTTCCTGCTGCAGCAGGTTAATTTTACTGTCATTATAGGATAAATACATTGAAAAAAGGGTATTACAGGAAGAAGTGGGACTCAAATCTGGGATGACTGGATCCAAAAGGAGCAGCTCTAACCAATATGCCACCTGATGGCACTCCACATTTATATATTAATTACAAATACTGGTTAAGAGATGCGTGTCAGAGGACCACTAAAAACACTTCAGATAACATCAGATTAAGTAATGAAAATGTTTAGTGTTTATAACAGATTCATATTTGTAAGGGGAATTAATTAATGATGTTGTGTGTTTCCCATATGGTTTACTGTGTCCTTCCTTCCTGTTCAACCCCTCCTAGAAACTGTATCAACTCCATATTTCTGTCTCTATCTATTCTGCTATAGAGATACAGTTATACCACAGCACAAGGTCAGAAATGACATGGAACACTTGGTAGGTGCTGCCCAGCTCACTGACTCTCTGTCCCCATATATTATCTTCAAAAAAGGGAGCCTTTGAGAACCCTTGAGACAACAAGGGAAAATACTTTATTAAATAAATATGAGTAGCAATTTGAGAATTTGGTTTTCTTTCTTACACTTATTTTTAATTTCTAGCCCTCACAGGACACAGTAAAACTTCTCGAAATGGATGAGCATCTCATGGGATCATCAGCAAGTATTCCCCTCTGTCTCCAGGACATGATACAAAACACAGATCAGTCCACAGCCACGAGCGGGGCTCCACCAAACCTTTAGTCTGCTCAGGCCCAGAGGGATGCACTCCCCATTTCCATCCTGACCAAGATGGCAAGGTGGGAGTCCTTACCAACATAAGGCTCTGCCTAGCATCCCTCATACCTTCTCATCCCTCTTCCTCAAATTCACATACCTTCTCCTTACCTTGTCATGCTTTCTCCATGCCTTCTGCTCCTTTTCCCATATCGTCTCCTCCTTCTCATATCTGCTCCACACCTTCTTCATATCTTCTTACCTGTTGCATTCCTCCTCTATGTGGCAACACACTGCAACAGGTGACGTGAGAAAGGAAGATATGAATAAAGAATTACTAAGTCACGTGTCTTAGTTCCATACTCCTCTTCCTGTTGTTGTTCCTACAGGACCATAATCAATGTATCTGCTGTGGAATCACCAGGTGTCAGCAGCATGGCTGTATGGACAGAGTGCACCAGTGCAGGTGTGTGCCGGGGAGGTTATACTAATACTAAAAATTACAGTTTTTTAAAGGACTGTCAAACACGGGTTTGTAGTGGAATCTGAAGTTTGAACATCCTTGTGCTCTTTGTGATTCTGAGCCAGACTGGGGGAGACTGAGACGTGAAGAAGCCCCATGTCCTTGTCCGGCCTCTCCAACGATCCCTACCTTGTGCTGTCTGTGCACCTGGTGCCAAGCTCAGACCTGCAGTAGATAGATCTGCTCCATAGAAACTCCTACTGAGTTTCACAGTAGGTCCTGGGACGATAACAAAAAAATAGAAAAGCACCACAAATTCCCATGTTATTAAATGACACAGGGATCTGCAGTCTGCCCGCATGTTTCAGAGGTTTTTTGCACTTCGCCTGCACTTCCAAAATTTGGTCACATCTCCCTGCCTCACCCAACCTCCCTAGAGATCACAGGGTGTGGCCAAACACAACAAAAACAATTGTGGTGTGTCCCAGGTCAGAGTGGAGACGAAGAAAGAGGTTGTGGAGCAGTTTGCGTTGTCCTGAGGCTCCGCCTCATATCATCTCCACGGAAACAACAATGCATGCAGGACATGACAGGTAGATGAATCCACACGGTCCAAATGTCCAGGGAGGACAAGAATGACTGGTTGAAGAATACACACACACACACTTCCAGAACCGCTTGTCCCATACAGGGTCATGGGGAACCAGAGCCTAACCCGGCAACTCAGGGCATAAGGCTGAAGGGGGAGGGGACACACCCAGGACGGGACGCCAGTCCGTCGCAAGGCACCCCAAGCGGGACTCGAACCCCAGACCCACCAAAGAGCAGGGCTGTGGTCCAACCCACTGCGCCACCGCACCCCCGGTTGAAGAATATGCATGCACAAAATATAAAAACAAGCAAACAAAATATGTTTTTTATTATTTTTGGACTGTCATTAGTTTTTTTTTAATGAAACAATGAAAATCCATGTCCAAAATCAACAATAACACTCAAGTGAGGTTTCACTTATGAGAAGCACACCCCCAAGTGGCTGGTGCAGTCACTTTGGCGCACAGGGGAGTGGAGGCCAATGAAAGGCAGCATGATGGACTCAAGTTGACATCTTCCTCTAAAGGCAGGACACTAGGGGTGTGAGAAGAACCCCTAGAACTCTGCCAGCTGGCATTGTATTTGCCATCCTTTTAAACTTTTTTGGTGTAATGTTCAGAAACTTAGAGATGCACAGTGTAATGTCCATCCAGCCATCATCAACAACAACCACTTGTACCAAGCAGGATCATGGTGAGCCGGAGCCTAACCTGACAATGCAGGGCACAGTGTGAAATATTAGAAGGTTTTATTTTTGTTCTTATGGTATTGAATAAAGGATGGAATTGACTTTCTCCAGCTTTTCTTCACCTCTCAGCCCCCACAGCGGCTGGACAACTATTTTCTTTACTTCTTTCCATACTTCCCAAATTTTACAACGAACATAATTTCCTGCTCCAACATGACACTCCCCAGTAACGCAAGTCGTTTATTTATTTACATTTATTCATTTAGCATATGCTTTTCTCCGAATCGATTTAAATCTCTTATTTGTTTGTTTGTTATAGTCCCTCTGGCAATATTGTTTGGTGTAATATCTGGTTCTTTCTTTGTTTTCTTGGCAGTAGTTTTGTAATTACTGTTTTTTTGTCAATAAAGTTTGTTTAAATAAAAAATAAAATAAGTTTTACATTATACATACTCTATAATGACCCGAAGGAGCACAGAGATGATTTCCAACTTAAGGACTGGGGTTCATTAAAGTTCTGGACAAGACGGCCTACCCAACCGACACCCACACCTCTCACATCACACGCAATCCCTCAACCACACCCTTTTATAAAAAATAAAAAAAAAAAAGAACACCATAAAGCACAACTATTTACGGTTAAATAGCAAGTAACACCGCAAGATATTACAGTACATCATTACGAAGATACTCATTTACATTTTTTTTTTTTTAAAAAAAAACTCCTGCAGTCAGGGCGGAACAGCAGAGACCAATATCTTTGCTCCTGATTGGTGGAAAGTGGTCCCTTCGTATTTAATATTATTCTTTATTGGTAAAAACATCTTCCAGCCAATGAGGAAGGACACGAAAGCGAAAGTTAAAAATGGATGGCCGCCATTACGGGAAGCGGAAAGATGGAAGTAATTCGGTAGCAGCAAGATTCGTGATAATCGTAATGTACATTATTTTTTAAAGATTTTAACGCGGCCTGACCTGTCTGCGTCATAAAGGTATGTGTCAAATAAGAGATTAAATCTTAGCTAACGCGGTACATATCAGTTTAAAAAAAAAACAACTAGTAATTTGTTAATAATAATGCTACGTCGTTGCGCAGAGTGACGAGTCATGACTGACAGTGACTGTTAGCGGTATTGTCATATGTTGTCATGCGTTTAATAATAATAATTGTGTAATTCTTTTTCCTTCTGTGTCTTGTAATTTTGTGTCACTGTATTCTGTTTGCTTTACTGTCTTGTGGTATTTTATGTCAATTCGAGTCATACTTTGCTGCATTTTTTGCTATTTTACATCAGTTTGTTTTGTGTATTTGAGGCATTTGTGTCCACGTGAGCCGAGTTAGTAATATAATATATTGTGTATCTCTTGTATGTTTGCATCATTCTTTGTCCTTTTGTGTCTTATTTTTGTTTCTGTATAATATTTTGTGTGCTTGTTCTTGTAATACCTCATCTTGCTGTACTGTGTGCCCAGTTGTCCATCTGTCTCTGTTTCTTTTGGCTATTTTAAAACATTCTCTCATACTGTGTCATATCTTGTGTGTTTGTGCTGAGCAGGCCCTGGATCAGCCCCCTCTGAAGGTCTACCATGAGTGCCCCTGGGGAGCAGGACGACTGGGACGCTGCCTCCCAGAGCGTATCCCTGGACATCGATGAGGACTCCGACTTCGACAATGACGGCCCTGATGAGGACGCCAACTTCTACCAGGAGATGGAGTTTGACAGAGCAGCCTCAGGGGCAAACTCATCCCATGAGGTCCAGGGTGTTCCTGCCCTGGACACTACCTTCTACCGGGAGAGGGAGCAGGGTAGGACAGCCTCAGGGATGAATTTGTCCCATGAGTTTGAAGATGGCCCACCTGGAAGAAGTTCTTCCCCAGAGATTGATGTGGCTCCAAATGGTGTCCTTGCTGACAGGTGACGGGCTCCTTGCTGTCACACACTATCGATATTGCAGTTAGCTCATACTGCTTAATTCCCCACCCACAAAATGATGGATTTCCTTCTAGCTGCTGATCTTCATGCACTGTTTCCCATTTCTGCAGGATCTGGCAATTGAGGACTCCCTCCCCGGCCCCCAGCTATGCTTCTATGGAGAGTGAAGGAGATTTGGAAGAGAGAGCTGCCAAAATGGGCCAGGAGCCTGGCACAAATACAAGGTGCACTCACACAGTTAATTGCAGGGAGTCTCTGTCTTGTTTATGAAGCACACACACATCCACGTAAAGTGTTCTGCAGGCAAGAGGGCTGTGCAGCTGTTCTGGAATGTACTCAGCCCTAACTAGGTGTTTTGTTAAGGTGGAGTAGCTGACTTACCTGCATTCTCAATGTACAGTGGGGTATATGTTTGTGGCTAGAGCTGTGCTTGTGTGTGGTTAAAGTTGCTTTTGTGTACTTGACAGGGTCCAGCTGGAGCGGCCAGATTCACCTGCGTCCACCTGCTATTCCTTTGACAGTGATGATTCCACCGAGCCAGTGAGAAAAACACAGAGGTGAGGTCTCATGCACACCTTCACACCAAAGTTAGCCTGCAGCTTTTCATCTGTAACAAATCCATGAATAACATATTTTTCCAATACTAATAAATACTTATACTCATGGTCTGCTCACTTGTAATTTACAGCACCAGAGTAGTTCCTGGTCTTTAGTTTGCAGCATTTTGGCCCTGAGTGCATTTCTTCTGCTCTGTGCTCATTACTGTCCTTTAACACTGTCATTACAGCAATGTATTTTAATTTGCTGAAATATTATTAGTCACACTTAATTTTAAGTAATTTTCATGTCTATGAATGAATTGCTACGGAGTGTTTTTTTTTTTTTTTTTTTGCTGAAAGTAATTGATAATTAGGAGCTCTATAGTCTCTGAACTGGGTTCAAAGATGACATGTGCAAGAGCTCTCCCTAAGGTCACTGCCTCCTTTTGCACCCCCAGGCTTAATGAGTAGCTAGTGATACCTCTTTAGGTGGCACCTCAAGCTGTTCTTGCTTTTAGGCTTCGAGCCCAGCAGCCGAAGTGTGAACCTGCCCCTGCATTCAGACCAGAGCTGAAGGACCTGCTGGCACCGAATGAGAAGAGGCACCCTGCCATGACCATTCCTTTTATGTTCAAGGTAAGCTAAAGTTACCTGCCATTGACAGCTGCATTAATGTTGTAAGTCAGTAAAGGTTATCTGTAATGACTATGTTCTTAATGAATCTGACCATCACGTTAGAGCTGAGCCCACGGCCCCCTCCCATGGTCTCATTTGTAGATGTAGGATGACTGCAGTGAACCTTGTCATGGGTTCTCTTGTTGTTTCAGGCATACACTTGTTTCCATCTGTCATCATCTTCTGCATGAATTACTTGAGTTGTTTAGATAACCAACTTAAAAGACACGCTTTTTTTTTAGGGGAAGCGGACTTGAGTTTGTGTTGACCATATTGAGAACTGACAAGATGCTGGAATGTGTAGAAAATTGGCTTATTTTTTTTTGTCTGTGTGTGTTCCATTCTCAGTCTCTCCAGGCTGCATTGGCAAAACTGGTCCAGGAGGAGCTGATATTGTTCAAGTGGAATCTGAGAAGACATTACCCAGAATGCTTTCGGTCTACATTGGATGATCTGGACCTCCTTAACCTGGTGGACAAGATATTGGAGTGCTGTGGCCTGGAGGGGTCACTGAGGATCACTTTGCGTACGCTGACGGACATGAAGCTGAAGAGAGCTGCAGACTACCTACAGGAGCTCTGCAAGAGGAGTAAGGGTTTTAAAACAACTCAGAAGAACGAATCTTGATGCACTTTAAATGTTATTGGAAGTTCGGAGGGACCCTGTCCTGCTTTGTTATAGCTTTGGCAAAAGAATGGTCAACCTCACTTTAAAGTCTACAGTTTTTCCAACATTAAACCCCTGGTCTCGTTAGTCACAAGCATCCTCTCAGAATTTTGGGTCATGATTTAAAGAAGGTTGGTGAAATATGGTAAAGTCTGTGTTTGTCAGGCAGTTGAGTACTGAGGCAGTCAAGTGAAAGCAGAGGCCCATAAGTGTAATTTATGCCTTCATCAACTGATAGGTTTGTTTGTGTTTAATTTTCAGACGAGGCGCGGTATGATCTCAAGCTCTCTCTCAAGCGGAAGTACGAATGCATCTTTGAAGGGGTGGCAAAGCAAGGACAGCAGACACTTTTCAACAACATGTTCACAGAGTTGCACATCACAGAGGGTAGCCATGCTGGGATCAACAAGGAGCACGAGGTTCGACAGCTTCCGCCACCAAAGAGGAGCAGGCGTGAGGTTGTCATCAAGTGCAATGAAATCTTTAGCCCTGCCTCTATCGAGAACAACCACATCCGATCGCTGCTGATGAAGGGGATCGCCGGCATCGGCAAATCAGTGTGTGTGCAGAAGTTCATCCTGGATTGGGCGGAGGAGCGAGACCACCAGCATGTGTACTTTCTACTGCCCATCCCATTCCGGGAGCTGCACCTCATGCAGGGCACGGAGTACAGCCTCATGCAGCTCATCCACAGTTTCTTTCCGGAGATGAGGGAGCTGCAGACGCTTGACTGCGATGACTGCAGGGTGCTGTTTATTTGTGATGGGCTGGATGAGTACCAGCTGCCCCTCGATTTCCGCTACAATGAGTGCTGGTGTGACATGACACAGCCAACCATGGTGGACAAGCTGGTGACGAACCTCATCAAGGGCAACCTGCTCCCCTCAGCCCACATCTGGATTACTTCACGGTGCTTCATGCAGAGTCGGGTGCCGGCAGAGTGCGTTCACCAGCTGGTCGAGGTACGGGGATTCAGCAATGTGCAGAAGGAGGAGTACTTCCGGAAGAGGTTCAGTGACCAGAGCGTGGCCAACAGAGTTATCGAACATGTGAAATCGGTGAGGACGCTCGACGTCATGTGTCACAGTCCACTCTTTTGCTGGATCACTGGCACCATCCTTGAGCGCATGTTTCGCGAGGCTGGCGGGAAGCAGATCCCCCGGACCTTGACACGCTTCTTCACACACTACATTCTCATCCAGCTGAACCAGATGAAGCAGAAATACCGCTCGAAGGCCAACAAGGACGAGTCAAACCGGGACTTCCTCTTGCAGCTAGGCCGGCTGGCACTGCGCATGCTGGAGAGGGGCCAGGAGGCGCTCACTGAGAATGAGTGGCAGGAAAGCGGCCTTGACTTCACTGAGTCTGTTCTGCACTCAGGCTTGTGCACCCAGGTTTACGAAGAGGAGTTTGTTATGTACCACACTAAGATGTACTGCTTTGTACACCTCACAGTCCAAGAGTATCTTGCCGCCCTCTATGTGTTCCTCATGTTCAAAACGAGCCAGAAGAATGTGCTGGACCCACACCTGGTGACCAAACTGTCAAGGCTGTTGAAGGAGCCAAAGCTTTTTGATGTGCATAAGAGTGCCATGGATAAGGCTCTGGAGAGTCCGAACGGACACTTGACCGTCTTCCTGAGGTTCCTCCTCGGCTTGTCGCTGGAGTCCAACCAGAATATCCTACGAGGCATATTGACGCCAGTGCCCACGAGCGTGGAAGAGACGATCCGCTACATCAGGGACAAGATGCGGAAGACATCGGATGCAGAAAAGATCAGAAAGCTGTCGTTGTGCCTGGAGGAGCTGCAGTCATGATCCCAGCTGCTATGGTCTTGTGGTCTCAGTTTGGAGGTGCTTTGGTTTTGTGCTTTCGATGCTGGGCCATGGATTTTGCTCTTCCTTGAGCCGAGAAAGTGAATAAGCTTGAGAAGCTTAATTCTCCACAAACACCTACTAAGTGCATGTGACATTTCAGTTGTAAGAACAAATACAAGAAACTGCTTACACATATAATTGTCTTTACTGTCACGTCACTGTCTTTGTGATTCAGTATTGTTGACATCCGCAAGCGTACATGTTTCCCCTCTGGAGTATGAGTTTGGAAGACTCCGTTCGCCAAGGTTAGTCCTTATAGGTGTATTTTGGCTTTGTGAGACTATAGCAGAGCTTCCTGCTGGCTTGGTTCCTTCATGTATTGACTGTGTTCAGTGAATACAGTTACTCATTTAGACTTTAAGTACTGAGACCATCCTTTTTACCTGTAATCTGGTGGTTTTACGTTCCACATCCAAGAACATAGAAGCTCATGCTAATCAGGCTCTTTCTGCAGAGACAGTTGATTTAAATCTACTGTGATACAACAGCACAAGCTGTTAGTTTGATCCTTGGGTGCAGAAGTGCAAAATATTGCTTTATTACTTGAAAAGTATATTGAATTATTATAAGGTGGAGATGGGGCCTTTTCCTGTTTTTAATGAAGACTGTGCCAGTGGCGTCCAGTTGCGGTCCCCTCAAGAACTGAAAGGACATTGATGTTACCATGATTGGCCTGAGAGGGACTATTCGCTCATGCCACTTTAATGTTCTTTTGCAAAACTCAGTTACAATGAATTTTCATCAGCATTTATGGGTGACCAGTTGTGACCACTGAAGAACTGCCCCTGTCATGTCTGTGAAGAAACATTATTACTGCAGATTTACACCTGAAAACCCCAGTTGAAGTGATTTAACTAGCCCTGTCCACAGTGGTGTAACTGACAGTATCCCTCTCATTATAAATAATCTTGCACACGTGAAAATTTTAATTGAATGTAAAATTGTTAAACCAGCACATTTTAACCCTTATCATGGTAATTCACTGTGTGCCCTTGTAGTTAATTTGCATTAATTAACAGAATGAACTTTTTAAATATTTAGCTGAGCACTGGCTGTAATTTATATTCAAGAAAATTTTTAAAAGGGAAATATTTTTTACCTAGCAGAGTTAATGATGCCAAATATGTGGTATTACAACAAATATGTGCATTATTCATTGGATTGATCAGTAACATCTGCAGTATATTAATCAATCCTGTATTTAAACTTAGCATCAGTTTATTATGTTTCAGATGATGGAAATGATAAAAAAAAGAACATTAATGTTAGAGGATTTATATATACACTCTAACATGTATTCATGAATAACATTCTGTAGGACAGGCCCACAATTTGTCAAACATTGCTAATTACAAGTTCAGTTCAGAGGGAACCTGCATGCAGGGTCACTAGGATACATGCACGCACGCACACACTGTCTGAAACTGCTTGTCCCGAGCGGGGTTGCAGCGAACTGGAGCCTAACCCAGCAACACGGGGTGCAAGGCTGGAGGGGGAGGGGACACAGCCAGGACGGGACGCTAGTCCGTCACAAGACACCCGAAGCGGGGCCTGAACACCAGAGAGCAGGACCCGGCCAAGCCAGCGGGACCCCTGCGCCCCCCACCAGGATCCGGAGAAATGCAATTTACCAACAGCAGTAGAGTTTTCATTGTCTTTTTAATAGGTCAGTGAGTAAGTGAGGGTTTATTACATAAGTACCGTATGAGTGTATTAAATGTATGGCTGTGATACACAGTAGTTTTACAGTAAAGAAGAAACTTGCTTTGGAAGGGATATTCTGAAAAATACTTGCCGTGGCAGATATTTAGACAATACTAATAATAGATCCATGACAATACTGAACATTGTGGATTTGTGAAATGCAAAACATGTTCTGCTGTCTGTAAATGTGAAAGTAAAAACTAATTTGCAGATACATTAGACACAATTTCAAATTATATTTGAATGTTTGTATTCAGCGTGTGAATTAACTTTTGCTGTTTTATGCAAAATAAATGGATATTTCACGAAACTCTCCACTTGCGAAAATCAGAATGAAACTATTGATGAGCAACTATTATAACAAATAATGTTTAGATTTTGATTTAAGTATTCGAGTAAGGTTTTGATCGTATAGATTGGGTCAGTTATGAAATATGAGACTCGAGGAAAGTGCTGCACAGCTGTATATTTTACTCAAGCATTCAGGTTAAGTATTTATTAGGGTCTCTGCTGCAGATTAACCCATTCCTGACAATCACATTAATGTAGTAAATGATTTGTAACTCATGTTAGCGGCCAATCAAAGCCTTGTGAACCATCTGAACCACACAACCCAACTGCTTCATGAAAGACCCATTGAGGCTATAAATTCGCAAACATGCTTTACCATGATGCCTAGACTTGTGTTCAAGCCAACCTTGATTCACAGCAGCCAGCAATGGATCAGGGTGTTATAAAACCAACTCAGAAAAACAAAATCCTGCTTTGAATACTGTTCATTCCCACAGGAATTAAACAATTACTTGGATCTTTCATGTGCTAAAGCTGTTGTTTTTTTAAACTGCTTCCTGCTTATATTAGTGTATTTTATGATTTAATACACCCTGTGATACTGAATCACACAGAAGCCAGATAGTCTATGTTTGTTTTAAACAAAAAAAAAAAACTGCTATGAACTTCTGATGTGAACTGAGCTGGAAAAGGTGGGTAACTCTTTAAAGAGGCCTTTGACAGAGTCCGGACAACCCCACAAAGCTAGAAAAACACACTCTCTTTCTCTCACTCAACTGCCACTAGCAGGTGCACATTCCTCCTGCAACCCAAGAAGTGTGGGACAGCGTGGTGCGTTTTTAAGATTCTTCTAAGTTTTTAGCCATCTCACTTTCACTGTCAAACAGTATTACTTTTACAAATAACACCAAAAGCTTTCTGTGACAATCATTTCAAGGTGGGGGGAATAATTAATATATAATACATATTAAATACCTCTAGTATGTACAAACAGCAGCAGTTCACTGACAGGGACAGTTCAGACTGAAATGGGGCAGGAAGTGGCATAGTGGTTAAAGATTTACAGTCTAAAGGTTACAGTTACAGAGGTTACATTTATAGTCTAAAGGTTTGAGTTCCACTTTCACTGCAATATCATTGATCAAGTTACTTACCCAGAAAAGATGCAGTAAATGTACCCTACTGTATAAAGAGATAAATCACTGTAAGTGACCTTGGACAAAGGTGTCAGATAAATCAATAACTGAATAAAAGAATAAATGCATGAGTAGCTCTGGACAGTAGGAAAGTGTATCATGGTTGATTAGAGCCACACGATGCTTCTGCCCACTTCATCTATTCAATTAAATGTGGTGAAGAGCTTGTACTGAATAGTCATTGGGTCTCATGACTGTGCTACATGGTCATATAGTGGACAAGCAGCACAAAGCTACTTTATATGGTTAGTTGCACCAAACTGTCAACACACAATGTTCCCTAACTGAAAGATAATATCACACCTATGCACACTGATTCAGGAGTGGCTTTAAGCACCCCAGGATGAAGTCACACACCATGGTCGTGGCCTCTCAAATCACCAGGTCTAAACATGCATGAACCCTTGGAGAAAGTTCTGGACTGCTTCTATGATTCAAAGCACCACAGGACTGTATTCCTGAACAGTTCAGCCCAGCACCTCACAGCATGCAGCTCAGAACTTGTCCAACTAGATTCCAAGAAGGAATGCAGTTGGCCTGGAAATAAAAGGTTGTCATTAATAGAAATGTTGTTTCGTTCCTACAGAAGCTTCCACAATTTGACAAATTTATACCTGTGAAATCCAGGATTAATTATTGTGCTCAGGCAGGGATACTACAGGCAGAAGATTGCCTTTGATTCACTCATGTGTTACGCCCAGCTCGCCTTTCTCACATCCAGCCATTGTTACATCAAATATAATTAAAATTACTCAATATTGTGGCACATGAAACAGGCAGCATTCATAATGAACGTTTTATTTGAACACCAGCACACAGGGAAATAATGTTCTCAGGCAAAGGATCCCATTTCCTCAAGGACCTGCTGCCTCCAGCCAGCCTTTCCACCCTGCTGCTGAGCACGCCCAGGGTTACTTTCTCTTGCTGGCAAACATGTCCCCAGTGCAGTGGTTGCACACCTACTTTACTAATTTTTCCCATATACAACTATTTACAATAAACATTTTCGCGCTTAAAACACGCTGTAACGTCGGTCGTTACATTATTAATAGAGTTTTATGTGTCTTCATATACCACATTCCAGTAGTACTTATTTGAGACGGAAACACAGATTCACGAGTCCTTTTTACGTCACGTCCTGCTTGGAGAGTACGCATGCCATATTAAGGTTACCGCCTTTGTTTTAGTGACGTACTTTCCGGTTCCGGTTTTCAACGGTTGAGTTAAGTATAGTTTCATGGTAAACGAGGACATAAGCGCGGCAGAAAGGTGAAAAGTCGTTATTGCCTTGGTTTTCTTGCCCAGTTGTGCGACACTAAACTATTGTTGACGTTGCTGAAAGACATATGTCGACATAAGAAGTTAATACTAGTGATAACGGCTGTAGAGGGGGAGCGGCCCAGGGGTGGACTCGGCAGCCGACGTTGGTTGCCTTCGGTTGCGATTCGGTTCTGTGTTCTGCCGTTTTCTGGTAAGTCTTCATAAAGTTTTTTTTTTTTTTTTCTTTTTAAAGCAAGAAATCGGAGTGTTACTGTTTTGTATTTTATACGACAAATTAGTGAGGGTTTGTGACATTTGTCGGCTGTGAATAATCTGCGAGTCTGACTGATGTATGTATTACCAACGACGTTTTGTGTTGTAAAACACTGACTGATGACGATAATAACATCATGTTGATAAGTCTGTGATGTATATTTTTAAAAACCTTTTGACACCACTTTATGCCATTTGAAATATTTGTATTGCCTTATTTTTATTATCTCTACTTAGTCTGTACGGACAGCCGCCGAGTCGGAAGCATTTTCACTGCACGTCGTCGTATGGTTGTGTATGTGACAAATAAAATTTGAATCTGAATTTGGGGGCAATACTGGAATAGTTGTTGGAGCTGTGGAGGATCCAGATCTGAATCCCTAGTCCTGTTGCAGTTCACGTGTTTGAGGTATTTGCCCTGAATTAAAACAGTAATTTATATTACCCAGTTGTGGGTCACTTGGAATAATAATAAACTTATTGTACAAACCTCATGTTGTAAACTTTTTTTCTAAGCTGCCAGTGAATAAACTATTAGATTCCATTAAAAATAAAAGTAATTGAGAGCACAAGTAATGACCTCTGAGATGCCCAATTCCCTCCATATCATATGGCAGGACTCATTGGAGAAAGCTGAAGATGGTGAGGCCTTACTACAGCTCCCTGCGAGAGAAGCAGAGGTAAAGGATGTCCGTACACTGGGGTCAGACTGAAGCCGTCATGATGACCAGCATTGGATGTTGTTTTAACCAGCCAGTTGGTTTCCATCCTTTATGACTGTTGGACTGAGTCTAAAGTGAGGGCTCTGTTTACTCTGCTGGTTAGTTTCACTGCAGGCTCTCTTTCATATGGTTGTTGGTACTAATTTTTCATTATAATAACATAATCAACAATCTAACTCAGCAGCCTGTATTTATGTAGTTTCAAATGGTCAACAGAACTTGTTGTCATAGCTACTTGTAAAAATTCTGAGTAGTTTATAGTAATATAGCAGTTAACTTTTGAACGGTTCATTTTTCAGCTTCCTGCTTTCCTTTTTGTGAATTCTTTTGATTGCATAGTTGTAGTAAAGTGTTGCATGTTTTCCTGGTAGGTTGTATGGCTTCTTGACTTCTGGGGGTGGTGCATGATGGAACCCAGTGCTAATGAAAGATTACTCTAGAGATAAAACCTCTTGTTTTGTCTGAAAATAGGTCTTTTTCCAGCTTTCGAAGGTCCCAGGAGTCTCACGGTGGAATGCATTGTGCTGACAGCCACAGCCCTCGGCCCAGGACTCGCCGGGACCTGCAAGGCCCCCCCACAAAGCTACATCGGTGGAGGGAGTCTGCTAGGGGTGGAGCTCCCCACTTCTCCCGGAGGCCAGATAACCAATGGGGGCCTCGCCAGCGGAGTCCTGCTCACGGGTACCCTGCCCAGACTGGACTCCAGAACAGCCATAGAAGGCGTTCGCCTCCCTGGTCTAGTCCCCCACCCCCCCAGTTCTGCCACCGCTCCCCGCTGACCCACGGGCACTGCCCTCCGGCTTCGCGGAGCCCCCTTCCCAAAGTGCCTTTCCCTGGACGCTTTTCCCCCTCATCACCACGGCGCTTTCACAATGAGCCCTCCCACAGGAGGTCACCATCCCCACGGCACAGCCCTCATTGGGGATTGCACCGACGACATGGCACCGAGCCGGGCTCTGGCTGGGTTCCGGGGCCCAGGTGGCATCACAGACCCAGAGGAGGTCATCAGTGTCGGGGCGAACGCTGGAATGGAACCAGGGGGTTCAGGTTCTCCCCCTCTCCTCAGCGGAGGTCCATGGAGTTTCACAGAAGGAGTCCGTATCAAGAGAGGTACAGGAGTCAAGTCCTGGTGCAGGCTGGGTAGAATGATGTAAAGGAAAAAAGGAGCAGGGTACAAATGTAGATTTCACACAGATGGGGGCAGAGTATCCACTGTCTCACTACAGTACCACCAGGAACACATGCCATGCACAGAGCTGCTGGTTGCCTTTGAGGGTGCCATCCTTCGAACCGTAATGGGATGCACACGTGTGCCTGTGACTTGGCATGTAGGGGGCAATTTTTGGGGCTAGAACAGCATAACCTCCCCACCCCTCCCCCCCAAGGGCCCACCACTGAGCACTAAACCCTGCGCTGTAATGAGATGTTTGTGTTCTCTGTGATGGATGTGCAGGTTGTCCACCGAGCTGGAGGCAAAGAAGCATGGCAGGAACGAGGTGGAAAGGGATGGAGGTGGGCGCAGCTCGGCCTGGGGCCGGGAACACAGTCCTCGTTACGCTCACAGGTCCCCGAAGTGGAGGGCGTCCCCTTCCGCATCTGCTGCTGCATCCTCTTCCTCACCTAGGTTCCACCACCGTTCAGAGGAGAAGCTTGTCAGGCCTCTGAAGAGGAGGAGCCAGGATGAAGGCTTGGGGTTCGAGCAGCCCTCTAAGCGAGCTCGGAGGGAGGCATCACAGCATCCACCCTCTCACCGGGGATTTGGTGGCCGCGCACTGTCCCTCAAGGATAAGAGCCGCTTGCTCAAAGCGAGGATGGTCAGAGCAACTTCAGAGGTGAGACTCGGAGTGCCCCAAAAGATTAGCAGAGAGACGGGGAACACTGAAAAGCTGAGACACCCCAAATCTTGGGCCCCAAAAGATGTGGAGGAGAAGGAACAGACCTCCACAGAGGAGGGGAAGGTACGACAGGAGGCGGCCAAGGTCCAGCCGCTGAAGAAACACACCCTGAAGAAGGTCCCCTGCAAGTCACCCTTTGCAGCAGAGGGTGCAGATGACCAAAAGAGGGACAAAGAGACGCTCACCATCAAGGTGGACACACGGCACACCCTGAGCAACTACAGGTACGGTATCTCCCTTAGAGCCAAGGGTGGGGCATGAGCCTCACTCACAAATAAGTACAAGCTTTGACATCTTGTCACATATCCCAGAGGGAAGAAGGTATCGACCATGACTAAAGTTCTTTCGAAGTGGGATCGAAAAAAGCCCCTGTGCCTGCTGTGTCTTGGCAAAGTGTTGTCACACTCTTTAATATATTTCAAGCCATGTGGGCTTTCAGTAATTCTGCTCAGTTGCAGCCATCGCCCTTGTAAAGGTAGGAATGTGTCAAGTTTTTCCCAGCTATAATGAACTATATCTCAGACCAATGCATTGTCTCGTCCAGAGCATCAGTATGGCTCTTTGCTTCTAAAACTTTTAAAGTGTGTGAAGAACATCAGTATCAATGTTGGAATGCAGTCCTTTACTAGACATGAAAGCACTGGTCAGTGTCAAGTGTGTGTGTGTGAGATCCCAGGGAAAGCATGTTCCAGTTCTGTTCTTCTCAGCTGTACACAGTCAATTGTGGAACAGATTGGGGGCAAAAGCACTCAACTAGTAAAGAAGACCTTGGACAGAAGTTCTGGAAAGAACCCAAATGACCTTCCATACATTTGAGATGTTGATATCATTTGTGAAAAAGGCTTCTTGAGATTCTGTAGTTGTCTGGGACAAAGGACAACTGCTATGGCACAAAGGCCTTGAGGCAGCCTGGTCATGGAAGAACCTGCACCAACCTATAGTGGGCACCTGGGGAGGATCTTAGGCTGATTCTGTATCTTTGGAGGTCACATGAACCCAGACTCTGCACCTTGACTCTGACATAGGAAGAAGAAAGGGTATGGTGCTCAATCAGTGGGCTGAAGATGGAGCAATGTAGAAAACTCTGGATGGAGACTAACAAGCAAAATTTTAAAATGGGGAAAATACTTCAACCAAGGTTGACAAATTTCCCTGTTTGCTATTTTTACTGCCACTTAATGTAGCATTAGTTTCATCTTGAAGCTAAAATGGTGTGTTGTATTAAGTTGCATTTGATGAGTTGCTGGAATTTGTGGCTGAGTCATTGGATCTTCAAATGTATACACCAGTATCCAAGGTAATGTCTACATTGACATACCCACCAGCTCTGCTAACCAATAGAAGTTTGTGGACTGGACCACCTTTTAATCAATGTTGCTCCGAATCAGTAAATCATTCGGACATAGATTTCTCCATATCCGTGCCATCCATTGATCATGACTTCTAATGTTACGTCAGGAAAGAATCTGAGTCAATCAGCAAGTAGTATCTGCTGTCGCTTCATCACTGGAATCAGAACTGGACTAAAACCAGGAGCATCTACTGGACATGCTGCTCCCTTGGCGTCATGCAGGACTCATCTTCTGGAACAGCAGGAAGTTGGAAGACCAGTGTCCTTTGTGGAGAAGAGCTGCTCCTGATATTTCAGGAAGTTTCTGAAGGCAGCTTTACAGAAATCCACCTCAGATTATGAGCTGGGTATGAAGGGCTTTGCTGCCAAAGAGACTCAAGATGGAACAGCAAAGGCAAGGAGAAGTTTCCTGGAGCTGTGAAGATGGAGATGCTGAGGAGGAATGTGACTGCATTTGTGTTGGTGAGCCATGTAGAGATGAAGTGATGGTCTTTGCTGCACAGGATTGTCATCTTTGATTGTCAGAAGTGCACACTCTGAAGAGGAGTTCCCAAATCTATCGAGAGCAGCTCAGAAGAGCAAAAAATAATTTCTGCAGCTCTGGGAGTTGTGAACCTAGGCACTGAGGCGTTGTGGGAAGTTAAAGAAGATTATCTTTTCCTAACTGCCCTGATCTCTCTTGTTTATCTGTGCTTTGCACACAAGCCTACACCCCTCCAGCTAATGAAGGCCTTTTGTAAGTACCCACTGGTTTGATCTGTTCCTTTTTCATTCATAGTAACTTTTCATCTCTGCCACTTTTATTTTTCCATCCATCTGTAACAGTGTTCCGTATGGAAAGGCTGCTGTCCTCGAGCTTCTATGTAGTAGTTTAATATTTACAATGTTGAACACACCTAGACAGATGTTTTGCATGGTGCAGTGTGCTTGTCATGTCATGCCCTGCCCTTTTTTTCCTCTGCAGCTCCTCTTCCTCCTCCTCCTCCTCCTCCTCCTCCTCTGACAGACAGCTTTCACGGGATCTTGTGATTGTGTCCCAGCAGGGTCTGGCTTCTCGATCTGAAGCCTCCATAAGTGACCACTGGAAAAATAAATCGCAGGAAGCCCAAGGTGAGTAAGTTTACAGGACCTTATCTTAAGAAACTTGTTTCTCGATTAACGAACACAGTTGGGAGTGGAGGTCTGTTAACTCATTCCCAATTCCAAAGTTATCTGGAAAAGGTTAATAATAGACAAGACATACCTTGATTTACCTACAGGTTAGATTGTGTAAAAATGTCAACTTTAGTATATAAAAAAAAAAAAATACTCTTACCTCAATGTTTTTATTAACTTAAGTTTTTAATATGAATGTCTGAAAGGGGGGGGTATTTCCTTAGGTTCAGTTGTTGACAGTTTTATCTCATAAACATATCCAATATTGCTGGTCTCGATATTGAACACTAGACATGAGTAGTACTCACTGTGCGAGTAAATGGAATTAAAACAGTCCTGCACTCTGATTGGGTTTGCATGCTTTTCACTGGCTTCTATTGACACAAATGCTAAGCACAGGTCACACTTGCTTCATTACAGACACATTTTTAGGAATGTGATCAAAATGCAATTATAAACTTACTGTAAAAATTTTCAACTCTTCAAATATTTCACAGCTGTTTGCAAAATAAGAAGTTAATCTGTTGTAGTACTGATGGCAGACCAGTACTACTTGCATACCTGTAGATATTTTAGCTATGTTTCCCCTCATGTTTCATGACAAATCTAAGATGTAAATACCAAGTTAATGCTTGTGAGACTTAAATGTGACTGCAGTGAAAACATGTTTTGCCAAGGTGCTGAAAGTGCATTCTTGTCCTGGTGATGCGAAGCAAGGCCTTACAGCCCAATCCTTCCTGACTTTCCTCCAGAAAACTCCTCAGCGCCACAAGAGCCCCAGAAGCAGAGCCTCACACTCAATGAGCGCTTTTCTAAACTTCAGAAGGAACACCCTTCGGCCAGGGTTGGCAACGGTCGCTACTCGGGCCTCAAAATTCAGAGGTAGAGCTCCTCATTCACACACATGCTGACCGAGGAACGACTTGGCAACCTCGGTATCTACAAACACAAGCATTTCGCTTCTGAGGTGTAATTTTTTTTCCGTTTGCTTGCTTTTAGGAAAATTCACATACCGTTGTTGAACCACAAGACTGTGAAAATGAGTAAAGCGCCACCTCCATCGGTCAGTAATGCCGAATCCTGGAGGGTGTCTGTGTGTGACATACTGGTCTGAGCCACTGCTCTCATGTCAATGTAATGTGTTTAATCTTTACTTTTAATGACCACTAATTGGCCAAAGTCAGGGGTTAGTTAGTGTGTGGTTCTGTCATTTTTCCAGAAACCGATGTCACACCATTCTGATTCAGAAGCAAAACCATCGGTTCCCCAGAGGTCGGAATTGGTCCAGCGCCTGGGAACCTTCAAGAAGCCATTGATGGTATGTATGCTATTCAGGGCCTTACAATTTGAATTATCTAATATGTATTTTTAGAAGGCATCTTCTCTATTAAGCAAATCTTCCAGACTTTTTTAGTTGATTGGGTCTAGACCCTTACCTGTGCATCTTTGTGTTCCCTGATATAAGATGTTGGGTTTTTTTTTTTTCTTCTCTCTCTCTCCTCTCTCCAGGTCAGTGTAGTACCACGCCCCTCATTCCACCAGAAGCCTGCTTTCAGGAAGAGCCAGAGCATCACTACAAAATATCGCCAGATGCAAGCATTGCGCTACCGGGGGCCTACCTATCCACATGGCCACAACCCCCATCACCGTGGTCCTGCACCTTACAGTCATGGTCCTGCCCCCTATAAGCGGGGTCCCCCCTATATCAGCAACAGTTTCCACCACAGATGGCAAGTGACCTAAACAATGTCTTGTGTGTGTGTGTGTGTGTGTGTGTGTGTGTGTGTGTGTGTGTGTGTATATTCCTAGTTGTTCCCCCATGTTTTACCACAGTTAATCAGTGGTTATCTACTGAATTATGACTGTGACACAAGTATGTGGTTTACGTGCATTACTCTGGCTACTAATTTTACAATCGGTCAAGAATTTTTTTCTGTTACAGTTGTTTCCTAAGATTTGTCTGATGTGCAAATGTGACTTGTATACCTGCTAAGTTGATAGATGACAAAGAGCATCCAGCCAGAGCAGAAGTGTGCAACTGCTGTGATTCAGCTCACTTCCACAGTGTTCACAGCTTGTGTCTGGTGTTTCCGAGTGTCAGTAATCAGTAAGAAGATAAGGAACATTGCATATGGTTATTGAATGAATCTGTTAATCAGAGTTGAGTAGAAGTTTGTGGAAACATGTTTTTTCAGTTATGTTAAATGAGTTTTAGTGTGTCTCAAAATCAATAACATTCTAGTAAGTATTAGAGCAGCAATTTATAAATACTCTAAGATCTTTTACATATTTTAAAGAAGTCAAACTGGGGGGTTTTTGTATTATTATTGGGATAATGAACAGACTTCCAGTCCCAGTTGTGTTTGTAAGTTGAGGAACTGGTGTGTTGGCAGATGTTGGATGCTTTGAAGTACCTGGGTAGTTTTAGCTAATACAACTTATTCTCTATGGAAGGAAAATGTAACTCCAATTTGTTAGAATAGAACTAGGTTGTGCTGAAAAGGTAATGAGTGAATACACACCTTTCCTAGTTTGACCGTTGTCCGACTACCAATTAAGTTCAATTTTTGATAGAAGCAGCTGATAATGGTGTGTTTTGGAGAGCACAAAACATTCATATCTCTACAGCATGCACACCTTTTGTGTGTTTGACACAATGAAAGGAAATGTTAACAGTTGTGCTTCCTCTTCTGTTAATGTGTGGGTTTAGATGGATGGACTGCAGATACTTCCCATGGGTCTCCTCTCCCTGGCTGCTTGCCTTGCCTCTGGTGATGTCTGACACCACTAATGGGACTACACAGACAGAAGCTTAAACTTCTATCTAAATGGGATAAAGAAGAGGCTGGACACCGTGTGTGTGTGTGTGTGTGTGTGTGTGTGTGTGTGTGTGTGTGTGTGTGTGAGAGAGAGACACACCTTACAGAATGTAGGTTGAATTCATATCCCGTTACCCCTGCTTTAGGTTCCACAAGTGACCCTCTCTGTTTCAGTAGCCATCACGGCCATTTGTGGGGTGTGATGTGAGAACGGAAACTTTAAATACTGTGTGCCAGACGTCTTGCTCATACACTTCCCACTCTTCTCTAGGTGTCTCCATAAATGTTCAGGTTTTCTATTAATGGACAGCAGGTGGAGTTGTAGTTACAGCCATGATCTTGCAAATGAAAGGCCCACCTCATGTTGTAGTACATTTGGATACTTGCACTGAACTCATACAGTTAAAAATGACCCTTCTGTATGAATAAGTCAGTGTAAGAAGCTAAGTCTCTATTTTAAGTTGCTGGGGAAAAGTCAGATACACAAATTCATAAAGTGGATTTCTGTTTCTGAATCACACTTAAGCTGAGAACACTCACTTGTTCTGATGTTTAAGAAACTGGCTAAGCTTTGCTTCTGTTTGACACTTGCTTTCTTTTACGTTTTACCCTCTGAACTCGGCATGTTGCGTTTGTAAACATTTTGTTTAAGATTCAATAAAATTAAAGGAACTGAACTTGTGGCTCTGAGTGTGGTTGACATATCACTTCAATGAAAACGCATCATGAGGTGACACTGGCTTTGGTACCATTTCCGTTGTAGTTTTGAAATGTGTGTTTTTTTTTTTTTTTTTAACATGTATGGCCTTTCATTACATTTCAGGTTTATTGCAAATGTAAATACTGATTTGAACTACCTTCTGGAATCCACACCTTTGCTAAAACAAGTATTAGCATGGTGTTTTGGTTTTTAAAAAAAAAAAAAAAAAAAAGTTACAGGAGGAGGCCTGTTGTAGAACTTGTGAACAGCAATGTCTGATGAAGCAGTGTGTGGCTGCAATTGCAGAAGCTTAGCCTGTGTTGCTCCACATCTACTGCGCAGTTCCTTCAAACCAACGATGTTTCGAAAAACTGTAATTTGTACTTTACTCCACCGTTGCAGAAGGGATCCCAGTTGGGGATGGTAAGGAGTTGGAAAGTTGAACATGGCCAGGAATCCCCTTGACTTACAAATTACCTTTCAACTCATCGCCAAACTTTTTAATAGCAGCAAACAGGAAATTTGTTGCTGATGTGGTACTGTGGTGTGGTTAAATCACATCTATAAGGAGAGTGAGTGAAGCAGCAACACGGTAGTGTTACAGAACCAAGGTGTGCTTTGATAATCCTCTGTGTCCAAAACTCTTCATCTCTGTTCTTGATGTACAAATCAGAGTGAGTAAAATGTATGTATATCGTGTTCGATCAAGGGTTCTTAACTTGGGTTAGATGGGAAACAAATTTGCATCTTCATTTTCACTAACCTCTAAGTGAAATGTAGCATTTCCTTCTATTTTGAATGTAGGCAATGTTAATATTTTCATTATTTGTGACTAATATTTCAAAATTAATTGAATTGTAATATTTTAATCTTTCCTCTTTCACATCCTCTGCTTTTTTTTATGCATTTAAGTGTATTATTCTGAGAAGGGGTGGAGTCCATGGCATTAAAATGTTAAGAATCCCGTTAGAGAGGATCGTCTGCCAAACGTAGATGAAACTGAAGGTCTCGCGCAGGAGAGCCGATGTGTCAGCAGCTGTTACCACAGTAAAGCTCCACGTACAGTGGATGATGTCATAATCTAATGTGGAACCTCAACGTGGTAACAGTTACTGACACCTTGTCAACTGCGCGTGGGGCCGTTTCTATTTTTAAACTGCACGCGTTATCGGTGTTTTCAGTTTTAAAAAAAATATATATTTTAAGAGAAGAAAGTCGCGGAAAATTGTCCCGTTCATTTTGACGTGTCTCGCGAGACTCCGCGCGGCTGCATATAGCGCCCTGCACTCCCACACACACGCACACACTGAAGCGCGCAAAGCGAAGCGCAGCGGCTCGGCTCGGGCCCGGTTTACAGCGTTTCAAGCGGCTGGACACAAAGGATGAGCGCGATGAGCGGTGACTGAGTGTCCGGGAGTGGCGGATCGGCGCTCCGCTTTTTTGTAAACCGCTAGTTTTAGTCCCGTTCGTTCCTGCGCTGATGACGTCCGAGGGGCAAACTAAGTAACGGAGTTTAGTCTTTTTTTTTTTTTCCCGGACGTCACTCACTGGATATTTTGTCTTGTGACCCTCTAGTTTGAAATCTGTGAACTCTCTCTCTGCCAGTACCGTTACGTGCACGCGTTTGGACCCGTGGGCACCCCCTCTGAGCTCCCCTGGACTCGGGTTCGACTCTGACTCCCCCAGAGTCACAGCAAACAAATGGGTGAGTTTTATTTCCACGAGAGCCTGTCCGGTTATATATTTCTTTCCCCCGGAGAGAGACGGTGTCGACAAACGTTCATCATGAACTTCATGAAGTCTTAATTCATGATCATCATGATGATGATGAAGAACTATATCATCATGCCATAATATTATTATGTGTGTGTAAGTTTTTTTGCGCAGTGTTTTACTGTGTGTAACCCGTAAATGTGAGGAGGATGTTACCGGTCGTGCGGAGCGAGCGGACACTTTGAGGTTATTAGATTGTTACAATGTATCGCTGGAGCGGCTCTGATGAATTCAAGATGTTGACACGTTTGCAGTTCCTCTCCTCGGGAGGTCTTTTTTAACGCCACTTCGGTGAAAAATTGACCAACGCGTTTTAAGAGGACATTTGTGTACAGTCATCTGTCAAATGACATGATTGTTGAACCTTCTTTTATTCATTATTGTACAGTTACTGTGTTCGCTGGGGTTTATTAAGGAGAAAGGTTCGACCCCCCCCCCAACCCCCATGTCACTTTTCTGTGGTAGTGAGCAGCTAAGCGGCATCACACCCTGGTACCGGAAACACTTTGCTGCTGCAGTGCATTTCACCCCCACATCATGCAGGCTGCAATGCACCCAACTCACCTAAATAATCTGCCCCTCATTTCTAGTCTTTGCCATCATCATGGTTGGGTTCGTGGGATAGCAAGAATTCTTTAAATCTTCCTATCTCTTCCCCATAAACATGTCCCTTTTGCACATTTAATAGAATTAAAATTTATGTCGCAATAGCCTAGGGAACCTGAGGTCACTAAGAGGTGCTGATCTGTTATGTGTGGATGATCACCTGACCACTGCTGTCATGACCATTTCTCCTGGTTCTGTAGAGTTCTCACACTCAGGAGGGGTGGCAGGTAGCTGGAGCCCCAGAAGCGTTTCTCCTCTCTCTAGCCGATTTGTTGCCTCCTCCTTCCAGTTGCATTCTGGCTTTGATTCTCCACCCTTGTTTTGAATCGTGTGTCATTGCTGCTACCTGCGCTGCTTGTTTCGTGTTCTCCTTTTGAACATCCTGCGGGCGGCGCTCTCAGGGATCCTGGAGGCGCTGTGCAGAAATGGACTGAATTGAGTGAGAGTCTCTTTTTTTTTGGGACTGATTTACCACGGTAAGGGTAGATACTCAGCCTTCAGGTTTCATGTCACTTTTGTGTGCGTGTGTGCCTGCACATCACTCTTCCAGCTGAGATTGTGAGAAGGAAGTAAATGCCCCGCTCTCTGTGCTCATCTGGACAGAACTGCCGGCATCTGAGAGCGGTGCTTGGTAAACGGAAATGGACAGAACCACAGGCCCTCGTGTGGCACACAGGGAGCGGAGCCTCATCTGGCACGTTGTGTGCCTCCATGGTATAAAACCGTGTTTTTGGGGTTTGTATTATAAAGCTCTCTGCTCTGGTTTCCCTCAAAACCATGGCTATAATGAGGTGTTTCAAGCCTGCGGGTGTTTCTGAGGTCATGTCTGGCAGAGTCCAGGAAGTCTGTAGGAACCGGTGAGTTCTGGGGTTTAGGCCCGAGGAACCCGAAGCAGCTGTCTATAGATGTGTGTATACCTGATGTACTCGTGAGCTCCTCGTGTCGCTGTTAGCAGTGTGCGTGGTGTGTACATACTCTGCGCTGGCTGCATTTTCTTTACTTGACCACTCCAGATGTTCTGTGTTTACATGACCCACAGTTGGGGAACGAAACGGGCCGAAATGTGTGTTTTTGGTTTAAAAAGTCACCTTCTGAATGTTTACAGTGGGGAAAAGCCACAGGAAGAAGGAGCATTCCTCCAGGGGTAACACTGGACATGTGCATACATTACACACGGTCCCTGAGCTCATCGGTGTGTTTGTGTGTCTGAGAGACAGAAAATGTGAACCACATGACGTGATGTTCCTCTTCAATTTTGTCGCGTCAGAACCGGACATGAATAGCGGTGCTTGTTTCTCCATGTAAAAATGAAGCTGTGGCTGCTGTGATGCCAGTAAATAAAGTCACAAGCCTTTTCCACCTCAAACCCATGCATGTCTCCTAAATAAAGCGCACCCCTCTAAGTGCCAACCACACACACACACACACACACACACACACACACACGGTCTGAAACAACTTGTCCCATGCAGGGTTGCAGGGAACCGGAGCCTAACCTGGCAACAGAGGGCATAAGGCTGGAGGGGGAGGGGACACACCCAGGATGGGACGCCGGTCCGTTGCAGGGCACCCCAAGTGGGACTCGAACCTCAGACCCTCCAAAGAGCAGGCCTGGCCAAACCCACTGTGCCACCGTGCCCCCCCAAGTGCCAACCAGACTCCTGCTTTTTCTGGATCAGCAGTGGTTCTACAGAGTAATAGATGATTCTTGGCTGCAGGGCCCATCACTTTAAAAACTTAGCAAGACTTTAGGCTCCAAGGTCCCCACCTTGCAGGCATATCAGAAATTATAGAAATATTTCATATCCATCAGTGTCTCACTGGGAGATCTTCGCTAGGTTTAACCTGTTTCTTTAGCTTGACCCTGTGATGAGGTGAAGATGTCTGAAAACATTGAAGCGCTGGGTTCAGAGCCAGAGCTGCAGACTTTAGTAGCCCTGCCTCCTCTGCAGATTCGAGTACCTCTGCCTCGTCTGCATTTGACTGCAAACTACAGTAGCCCTGCCTCATCTGCATTTTTCTGCAGAGTCTAGTAGCTCTTCCTCATCTGCATTTGTTTGCAGACTCCAGTAGCCCTACCTCATATGCACTTTTCTGCAGTCTAATAGCGCTTCCTCATTTGCATTTGGCTGCAGACTCTCTAGTGGCCCTGCCTTGTGTACTCTAAAGTGTAATGTTATAGTCCACTCTGTTGTCGACTGCAGTTAAGATAAGATCACGTTTTTGAATTTACTCTCTCCTAATGCATGAGGAAATGAAATATTTTGTCTTATAGCCAATAGAAGAAGCTGCAAATGCGACCCTGGGTTTCTGCCTTGATAAACCAGGCTGCTCGCTGAACCGAGCGATGGCAAACATGTTCAGAAAAAAGCGGCAAATTACGGAAATTGACTCTGAAAAGTTCCTGTTGGTTGAGAATGTGTCTATGCTGCTGTTATGGTGAAAATATTTCAAAGTATTAAATATCAAAATATTCTTTTTTTAATCTGGCTTCCTTCTTGTCTATGCCCTGGGAAGGCAATTGTAGATGTCTCCTGCATTGTTCTAGGCTCTTAGTGAAGGTCAGAGCCCTTATTGGCCCACAGTTGTGGGCACCTGGATGGGTTTCCTGGGTTTTGCACTGGTCCGGTGTTCATGGCTTTGCTGGGTGTTCTCATCTTCTCATGTTCTGGGGACCTGCACTGTGTTTCTTGCATGCTCACCTGCTGCCCACCTCTCCCCCACAGTGGAGGCCATAGTGGAGTTTGACTACAAGGCCCAACAGGATGATGAGTTGACCATCGCCGTCGGTGACATTATCAGCAACATCCGCAAGGATGAGGGGGGCTGGTGGGAAGGGGAGCTGGCGGGCCGCAGGGGCCTCTTCCCAGACAACTTTGTCAGGGTGAGTCCTCTTAACCTTTCTCACTTTGTGTGTGTGTGTGTGTGTGTGTGTGTGTGTGTGTGTGTGTGTGTGTGTGTGTGTGAGTAAAAGAGAGAGAGGGGGGTGACTTGCAACCATCCCGTTAACCTACAATTTCCCCAGGTTATTTGCATGCAGAACGTCAAAGTCCTTTGTCATATACACCAATCAGCCAAAACGTTAAAAACCACTGGAAGGTGAAGTGAATAACATTGATTTTCTCTTTATACTGG
The DNA here is from genome assembly GCF_900964775.1 of Scleropages formosus. Classification (NCBI taxonomy): domain Eukaryota; kingdom Metazoa; phylum Chordata; class Actinopteri; order Osteoglossiformes; family Osteoglossidae; genus Scleropages; species Scleropages formosus. Next base: position 8,857,145 of record NC_041808.1, on the reverse strand, counting down.
CACCTGTCAAGGGGTAGGATATATTAGGCAGCAAGTGAACAGTCAGTTCTTGAATCTGATGCATTGGAAGCAGGAAAAATGGGCAAGCTGAAGGATATGAGCGACTTTTACAGGGGCCAAATTGTGATGGCTAGACAACTGGGTCAGGCCATCTCCAAAACGGGAGGTCTTGTGGGGTGTTCCCAATATGCAGGAGTTAGTATCTACCAAAAGTGGTCCAAGGAAGGAAAACCGGTGAACCGGCGACAGGGTCATGAGCGCCCAAGGCTCATTGATGCACGTGGGGAATGAAGGCTACCCCATCTGGTCCGATCCCACAGAAGAGCTACTGTAGTGCAAATTGCTGAAAACCTTACTGCTGGCTATGATGGAAAGGTGTCAGAACACACAGTGGATTACAGCTTGCTCCGTATGGGGCTGCGTAGCCACAGACCCGTCAGAATGCCCATGCTGACTCTCGTCCACCGCCGGAAGCGCCTACAATGTGCACGTGAGCGTCAGAACTGGATCATGAAGCAATGGAAGAAGGCCTGGTCTGATGAATCACGTTTTGTTTTAGATCATGTGGACGGTCGGGTGTTTGTGCGTTGTTTATCGGGGGTGGAAATGGCAGCAGTTTCCACTATGGAAAGAAGGCAAGCTGCTGGAGGCAGTGTGATGATCTGGCCAATGTTCTGCTCGGAAACCTTAGGTCCTGGCATTCATGCGGGTGTTACTTTGACACATACATCTACCTAAAAATTGTTGCAGACCACGTACACCCCTTCATAGCAGTGGTATTCCTTGATGGCAGTGACCCTGCCACACTGCAAAAACTGTTCAGGAGTGGTTTGAGGAACATGACGAAGAATCCAAGGTGTCGACTTGGCCTCCAAACTCCCCAGATCTCAGTCCGATCGAGCATCTGTGGGATGTGCTGGAAAAACAAGTCCGATCCATGGAGGCCCCACCTCGCAACTTGCAGGACGTAAAGGATCTGCTGCTGACGTCTTGGTGCCAGATACCACAGGACACTTTCAGAGGTCTTGTGGAGCCCATGCCTCGATGGGTTAGTGCGGTTTTGGCGGCACAAGGGGGACCTATACAACATTGGGCAGGTGGTTTTAATGTTTCGGCTGATAGGTATATCTGTTTTGTTTGTCTGCCTTCTTCTACAATGCCCCATCGTGCTCCATTTGAGTGTGAGTTTTCCTTGGCTCTTGTTGCTCCTCAGTAGACTTGTAATGAGTTGAGAAGGTTTAGGTGTTAGTCTCTACTGACTAACCTATAGTTATGCACACACAATGTCTACAACCACTTGTTCTGAGCGGGGTCCCGGTGAACTGGAGCCTAACCTGGCAACACAGGGCACAAAGCTAGAGGGGGAAGGGACACACACTGGACGGGATGCCAGTCCATCGCAAGGCACCCCAAGCAGAACTCGAACCCCCCGACCCACCACAGTGTTGGCCCCGGCCAAACCCGCTGCACCCCCCCCCCCCATAGTTGTAGTAGACAATTGCTCCTTCACGCAATGTCGGCTTGGGCACCGCAGACGTGCAAAGTGTGAGCGGACCTTTGGTAAGTGAGGCTGACTTTGAGATCAGACACATGGGATGAGTCAAGGCCACTGTGTGATACCAAGCTGCAGAATCTAGACCGTCTCAAGGATCACGATGATGGTAATCACACATTTATTCACTTATTTTATATGAGGTACAGTGTGAAGCTGCTTAACCCATTGGTTCACTCATTTATAAAGCTGGGTAATTCTTACTCTGTCAATTCAGGGTAAGCACCTTACTCAGTGGTATTACAGCAGGAGGTGGGATTTGTACCTTAGCGCTTGACGTGAAAGGTGGCAGCTGTAATGACTACGCCACCTGCCGCCCAATTTCAGTTGATTTACCCTCTGTGTGCACACTGTAACTCAAGTGATGTGTTTCCAAGTGTAAACACACATGCACAAGGGAGTCTAGATGTTGTGAGACACACACACACACGCACGCACACAGGCTCTACTCCAGTTCATAGATGCAGGAAGATTAGTGCTTTTCAACCACTTATTAGTTGCTTTATAATGGATGGTTTATATTTTTTTTTTTACACTTGTTTTGGGGTTTTTTTTTTTGTGTCGTATGGAAAAACGGAAGCAAACAGCCTAGATTTTTAACAAATTAAAAGCTACGAATGTGAATGTGCGCAAGTTTTGAGCACAGAGCTCATACAAGCAGCACCGACACCCGCAACTTCATTCCTTAACCCTACTGAAGAAGAGATAAGCAGTCCCAAAGCTTATTGATGGTGAGGCTTGGTGTTGCAGAGGCTCAGCGCTGCATTACGTTTCCCTTTACATTTATTCTTTTAGCAGACTCTTTTCTCCAAAGCGGCGTACATCTCGTAGAAAATACAATTTGTGCATTACGTTAGGAGAAAGAGACGTAGCTGGAGATGTGCGATTCTGAGTTGCAGAGGCTCACTGGGCAGAATGGGGAAGATGGGGACCGTTGCTGCGCTCGCAGAGATGGAGACCGAAGGCATGTTGGAGATCTGGGTTCGGAGCCTGGCCGAAATAACCGCCCGTGAGATCTTGCGACTCGATTTACCAGCCGGAAAGGAAACGACAAAACAGCACAACAGCTCTAAAGGCAGGATGGAGCCTGGTCCATGTGCTCGGGCAGCTGGAATGGAAAAGTCATTTGCGGGAAAGTTCCTCTTGGCAGCTGTTATCGGAAACGATACATACAAAAAAATACAGCAATAAATCATAAAAATGCACATGACGAATCTGGCATGTCCCAGTAATCCTGTCACAAACGTGGCGGTGTGTATTTTTTTTTTAAATGCACATTGGAGCAGAGCTGAACTTCCCCCCCCTACTTTGATGGACACAGACATGGTAATTTTTCTCCCCCCAATAATCTCAACAAATATACGCAATAATTTTTTTTCCACTACTCTCAGCTGACCCATACATGGTCATTTACTCAACCAGTCACAGTACAGATATGCTGACTTTTTTTTCTCCCCCCCCCCCCCCCCATCCGTGGTAACTCCATCATTGGCCCCTTCTTCCTGCACTTCTGGCCACGTTGTGAAGGTCACATTCCCCAAGTTGGATGGACCCTCAGCGCACAGCACTCCCCTCCCCCCCAGCTGTTCTAGTTTTTATGGTCTCAACCTGCGCTTCACCCAGTTGTTGCAGACATGACCGTGCGGCGGATGGGGACGCCCGCCTGCTTCCTGTGTCAGCGACATCGGCCTGAGTCACTGTGAAAGTGTGTGTGTGTGTGTGTGTGTGTGTGTGTGTGTGTGTGGAGCGCCTCTCCAGCCACCTCCGTGGAATGTGCTGCCTTCAGCTCTCTTTCCGACAGCGAAGAATGTGAGGAATAAAGGGCGATGTGCAGGGCGCTGTTGCCAAGCTGCCGAAGGGAGGAGTGCGTCGCCTCTCTGTGGCGACCCAACATTCAACCCGTCTGTTCCAGGTGTAGGGTGTGTCTCGCAAGGGTGTGTGCCAGAGGCGTACTATTAGTGACTCCCCCTACTGATGATGTGTTACAGTGGGCCGACCCACTGCTCTCAGGTTGCTGTCTCCTGCTTCCCATCTGTTGTCATCGGAGACCACAAGCCTGGCAACTGCTGTGAGTGCAGCCCCCTCCATGGAGGGAGGAGTGGTTTCTGTGTGTCTTTGAAACCTTGGAGAAGGACCTCTTTCCTTTGCGCTTGCATGACCGAGGGTTTATTGAAGTTTTGGACACTCTTTGCATCACGATCTGATGAGGCCTGGAGCAGGAGCCATTGATGCCATGTTCTCCTGAACGCGCTGTGGCTCTTGAGCACGTCATGTTCTCCTCAGCATGCCGTAGAGCCGTTCAGACCTTTCCACCTTTCCGTGGAGCGTGAACCACGTGGATCTGCGGCGCCCTCCTTCGCACTTCTTTGTTTGTGCCAGCAGATGTTTCCTGAATGAGGTTTTTTTTTTTTTTTCTTCTCTTTTTCAGATTTCTTTGTGTCGCTGCACAGCTCAGTTTCCTGTTTTGAAACCACTTTTTTTGCATATGCTTCTGCGTTAAAGAAGCAATTTGCCCCAAACGCCCCCCAGGGTCCCCCTTACATGTGTAGAATAGTAGTCATCCTTCTGTCCAGACTTCCTTTCTTCCGGTCCCAACAGGACTCCTTCCTTCATTTACTGCCGGGGGGGGGAGTCGCTTCCGGCTCTTTGTTCCTGTACTCTTCCCCTTCAGGCCACGGTCCTACTCATCAAGCTGTTTTTAGTTTTAAACATGACCACATCCATCAGAGAACTCTGCCCTGAAGAACATCTCCATTTGCAAACTCGTCCTGAGACTTTGGTTAAGGCTCGGTGGCCTGTCAACGGCAATCATGGTGTCATGTTATTTTTCACGAATGGGTTTCTCTTGCACACGGAGTACTCATGTTAGAAGGATTCACGCTTACATTCAGTTTTTACCCTAAAATTTGCATAACAAGCTGTCGACTCACATTTATGATAAAGGAGAACAGAAATTTCAGTTCAGAACATGACCTTTAGTGCTGTTAGGTACCACACAGGATGAACAGCCCCCCCTTCTTCACTCACTAACTGGTGTGGCTTCTCCTGTGCATCTTTCTTCTTATTTGTGGGCTCCTTGTAAGTGTCTGAAATTTTGTGACTTTTTGTCATTTTGTGAAATCGTCATTAAAAGGAGCCCTAAAGCAATAAAAACTGTTAGTATTAAGATATTGGAAAAAGTAAAGGGCAAAGGACAGCTTTCTCGATCAGATTAAAACTTATAATAAAATATAGTTACTTGCAGGACAATATTAGTTTGAATGAGTTTGTGTGATTTGAATTTACTATTTATCACAATGATAGTTTACAGGTAGCTCAGTAGAGAGGAGTACAAGTGCTACAGTTATAGTAATTACATTTTGGGAATTCTTAGGTTGCGTCCTAATCTTTTTATACCGCCAATTAATTTTAAAAGCAGCTTCTGAAAGTGCTTTAAAATAAAGAAGTTTCTATGCAGAAACTAAGATAAGAAAATGTTAAATGATGAGGCGGAAGGGACCGCAAAAGGGGCAGACACTACTCGCAGAAGATTGTAGAGACAACGATCTATCTCTTAATGTTGATCAGACGAAAGAGATGATAGTTGACTTCAGGAGGACCCGAGTAGACCACTCGCCACTGCACATTAACGAAACAACTATGGAGAGAGTCAAAAGCTCCAAGTTTCTTGGTGTGCACATGCAGGGAACCTCTCCTGGACTCTCAACACCACCTGCCTAGCCAAGAAGACCCAACAGCACCTCCACTTCCTACAGAGGCTGTAGAGAGCCAAACTCCCCCCTTCCATCCTCATCACCTTCTACAGAGGGACGATAGAGAGCGTCCTGACCAGCTGCCTCACCGTGTGGTACGGGAACTGCACAGTCTCCAACCGCAAGACCCTACAGCGAGTTGTAAGAACAGCTGAAAAGATCACTGGGGTCCCTCTACCCACCATCAACATCTCATACAAAAACTGCTGCATCCGCAAAGCACAACATTGTGGACGACCCCTCTCATGGTCTCTTCACCTCTCACCCCTCTCATGGACTTTTCGCCCTTTTGCCATCTGGCAGAAGGTACAGGAGCATCCGTGCCACCACCAGCAGACTCCGCAACAGTTTCTTCCCTGAGGCAGTCAGATACTCGACACCCTGCTGCCTCCCAACGCTCACCTGGCACAGTCAAACAGTGAACCCAGCCTGACTCCAGACACTAGAAACTGCCTACGGTTCACAGCCCATGTCTGCATCCACGTCCTGTCCTGTGTATTTATTTACAGTCTTGTACTCTGTTCTGTGTTGCACCATGGTCTCCGGGGAAACGACATTTCGTTCCACTGTATACGAACTACATAGAGGAATGACAGTAAAAACCATTTGAACAAATGAGTTATATGTGATTTTGGAAATGTGGATCATAAGTTTGGATTTAAAGGTGATATTGTGGGCTTGTTTTTGACTTAGATTTTAGATTAAAGGCAGGAATTTTGCATGTTTGAAAAAGTGGGTGAAACTTTTGTTGCTTAGGAACATTATTTTTCACATTGGGCTAAATGGTAGACTTTTTAAGAATTCATTTCACAAACAGTTTTCAGGAATGAGAGTTATTATATCAGGGAAGCCTATGTTTTGTATCCATATTTATATTAACACTTTTGGTTCAGAGCAGATTATTAAACAGAAAGGATGACATTTTAGAGTGCCAGTGTTTTTTTTTTTTTTTTTTTTTTCTTTTTCCCCCCCCCTCCTCGTATTCAGTGAAAAGAGGAACTTATTAATGTACTATTGTTTTATTTTAACTAAATGTTCATAAAATGTTTGTTTGGGAGATAGCATAATTTTCAGTTTCATTAAAGGAAATTGAGTCATTTCATTTGAGAGATATGTGGAATTACACTACATTTTTTTAATTTGTGTTTGACACACAAACCCACTATTGTTCAGCTGTTTATACACTTTATCTTGCATCATATATTCATCTTAGTTCCCAAGAGGAAACATTAATCCTGTAGTGTGTCTTTGAGAGAAAATGGTCTTAATCTACACTGTCTGTAACCGCTTGTCCCGAGGCGAACCGGAGTCTAACGCGGCAACACGGGGTACAAGGCTGGATGGGGAGGGGACACACCCAGGATAGAATGCCAGGCTGTCGCAAGGCACCCCAAGCAGGACTCGAACCCCAGACCTCCCACAGAGCGGGACCCGGCCAAGCCCGCCCTGCCACTGCGCCCCCTTCCGTCTTAATCTACACTTCACTTGTCCAAAATTTAAAACTCAAGCACAATTTAGCATCCCCTGTCTGTGTGGTACCTCACCCCACCGCTAGGGGCTGTATGTCAGTCATATGTTGTATACCGTCAGAGGTCCTGGAACAGCTGCTTGGGGGTTGGGGGTGCAGCTGTGTCGATGTGTGATTCCAGCAGTGGGTGTCTGTAGTACAGTGGTGATTTAATGGTGATTCTCCTCCATAGGAGCTCAAAGACGATGGGTGTCGGGTGACTCAGGGCAACCAGTTGAAAACGCCGCCCCCCAGTGATGGAAATCCTGTGTCTGAAAAGAAAGGTAACTTCTGCCATATGCCTGTAAATATGCAATATGTATACATAAATATATGCGTCTACACATGCAGGTGTGCCCAGATTCTCACAGCCAAAAATATGTTAGTAGATTCATATACACACTCATGTTTGAGTGCAAGTGCTCTGTGTGTGTTACTGTGTGATTGTTGGTGAGAGACACCTAGTTTTCGCGTTTTCTCTTGTGGACTCATGTGCTAGTTAATGAACACGGCAAATGACAGTGGAATAAACAATGATGTTGCTATGAGCATGTCTGACTGCTGGTGGTGCCTCCAGGTGGCAGTGCCAGGAAGAGGCGGTGTAAGGCGGCGTTCAGCTACACGCCGCAGAACAATGATGAGCTCGAGCTGAAGGTTGGAGACATCATCGAGATCGTAGGAGAGGTAATGTGTACTGCGCGAACAAGACACATGGTGTGTGTGTGTGTGTAATGATACGTGATTAGGTGTGCAGAGACAGGTATGTGTGTGGACAGGTGGAGGAAGGCTGGTGGGAGGGTTCCCTTAACGGGAAGATTGGGATGTTCCCCTCTAATTTCACCAAAGAGCTGGATGAGGCCGAGGACCCTCCAAAGGACACCCCTGAACCCCTGCAGGACGGTACTGACGCCAGCAACAGTGAGTACTTGTGGTCTCAGTAAGGTTAGGAGGTCATGACCTTCTGAGATGAAAGTGACTGCCTGTGTGTGCGTGTTTACAGGTGTAAAGGTCGGCCCGGGGACTGCGAACGAGGAGGATGAGTCCAGCTCTGCCAAATCCACGGAGAGCAGCAAGATCCAGCCAAAAAAAGTGCGTGGCATTGGGTTTGGGGACATCTTCAAGGACCAGCCCATCAAGCTCCGCCCCCGCTCCATGGAGCTGGACGGTGAAGCCGAGAAGGTGAGCACCACGTCCCCACCCCGTCCACGCTGCTCCCTCTGCTCCTCAGGTATAACGCCCCTGTGCCTCGGTGTCTCTCAGCAGCAGCAGGTGGTGAAGAAGCCCTCTCAGGCTACCAGTGCCCAAGAAAGTGCTAAGGTGGAGATCAATGGAAAGGTCAAAGGTGAGAGCATGCCTTTTAACTCTCTTCCCATGACATACTGTGTCACAGCAGCACTGCGTGCACCTTTTTGCTGCTCTGGACCTTGTATCTTGAACTAACCTGAGGTCAGCATGGCGGCAAAGTGGGTGGCACTCTGGTTTCTTACTGCAGTCCGGCGGATTTGTACAAGATACCTGTCTCACGCCCGATGCTTCTGGGATAGGCTCTAGACCACCATGGCCCTGAACTGCACTAGCCGTTACTGATAATAGATTTAATTCGCAAAGCATGCCTGAAGATCTAGATAAACCCTTGTTTGTGCTCCTCTTCAGTCCCGAATTCTTAGCGATGGTACAGAGCTAGAGCTGGTTTACGGCATGTTGCCGTGGAGACGTGGCGTCGGGTGGGAGAGCTTTGCTGGGGAGGGGTGCGTTGACACGATGACCTCTCTGTCTTTCAGCCAATGAATTCTGCAAAGTCCTGTTTCCATATGAAGCACAAAATGAGGATGAGCTATCGATCAGGGAGGGCGACATCGTCGCTGTCATCAGCAAGGTCAGTGTTTATTCGTAGAGTGTGTGTGTGTGTGTGTGTGTGTGTGTAACTGGTGCTGTACACGTGTGCCCGTGTGTTTGTGCATTTGCCCGGTGGGTTTGTGACCCCCCTCGCACGGTCCTGTAGGAATGCGCGGACACCGGCTGGTGGCTCGGCGAGCTGGATGGTAGGCGGGGGGTCTTCCCTGACAATTTTGTTAAGTTGCTGGTGGCGGAAGGCGAGAAGGAGGTGAGCACCCCCTGCTGGTGGTGATGCGTTTACATGTGGCCGTTTGCTCAAAGTTGAGGTGCTGAAGTTGTGTCGTCTCTGCAGAGGCCTAAGAAGCCACCGCCACCGGGCTCATCAGCTACAAAACCCCTCACAGGTAACTCCGCATTGCCCTGCCTTCTGGTCACACGCTCAGGTATCTTCCGCTGATGCCCCGAGGAGCCAGGTGAACTGCTCCTGTTGACCTACAGCCTGTTCCTGTTCCTGTTCCCAGACTCCAAGGCTGAGGACAAGAAGGTGCCACCAGAGCGGCCAGAGTCACTGCCTCAAAGGGGAGAGGAGAAAGGTGTGTGTGTGTGTGTGTGTGTGTGTGTGTGTGTGTGTGTGTGTGTGTGTGGATAGTCTGCACCTACCCATGATGTCACAGCCATGCTTGTGTCTGTAGTTGCGGGAGACGAGACAAAGACTCGAGGGGACATCCTGAAGCCAGGACCCCCTGCCATTCCTCCGAAGAAACCACTCCCCCCGAAAACAAACAACTCGCATGGCCGGCCATCCTTCCTGCCCACAAAGCCCCCCCAAAGACCTGAGCGCCCCCCCGTCCCCAGAATCCAGTAAGTCCACCCAGCGACTAGTCCACAAAATCTGAACTTGTCTGGACCCACGGTGAGGTTTGTCCTTTAAGTACAAGTGTGATTTCTGTGTTTAAACGTCTAGTGTGTTTTATATTGCCAATAAACATCCAGTGTGTTCTGTGTTGACCATAAACATCGACTCAGTTTTGCATGTTCTCTATAACCAGTATATATGTAGAGACATTTATACACAGTGCCGTGAAAAAGTATTTGCCCCCTCCGTTTTGTTTTTTTTTTTTTTTTTTTTTTTTTTTTTTGCATATTTGTCACAGTTAAATGACTGAGATCATCAAACAAATTTTAATATTATACAAAGATAACCCGAGTAAATACAAGATGCAGTTTTTAAATGATGATTTCATTTATTAAGGGAAAAAAGCTGTCCTAACCTACCTGGCCCCATGTGAAAAAGTATTCCCCCCCCCCCCCCTTTTTTTTTTTTTTTTTTTTTTTTTTTTGTTAAATTATGCATGAACTGTGATTAACCACATTTTTGGGAAAGCTGAGTTAAATTTCACTTGCCACACCCAGGCCTGATTACTGCCAGACCTGTTGAATCAAGAAATCACTTAAACAGAACCTGTCTAAAAAATCTAAAAAGATCTCAAAAAGCAACACATCATACCACGATCTAAAGATATTCAAGAACAGATAAGAAACAAAGTAATTGACATGTATCAGTCTGGAAAGGGTTATAAAGCCATTTCTAAGGCTTTGGAACTCCAGCGAACCACGGTGAGAGCCGTTATCCAAAAATGGAGAAAATTTGGAACAGTGGTGAACCTTCCCAGGAGTGGCCGGCCTACCAAAATTACTCCAAGAGCGCAACAACAACTCATCCAGGAGCTCATAAAAGAACCCAGAACAACATCTAAAGAACTGCAGGCCTCACTTGCCTCAGTTAAGGTCAGTGTTCGTGATTCAACAATAAGAAAGAGACTAGGCAAAAATGGCATCCATGGGAGAGTTCCAAGGCGAAAGCCACTGCTGACCAAAAAGAACACAAAGGCTTGTCTCACATTTGCCAAAAAACATCTTGATTATCCCCAAGGCTTTTGGGCAAATATTCTGTGGACTGATGAGACAAAAGTTGAACTTTTTGGAAGGTGTGTGTCCCGTTACATCTGGCGTAAAACTAACACAGCATTTCATAAAAAGAACATTATACTAACAGTCAAACATGGTGGTGGTAGTGTGATGGTCTGGGGCTGCTTTGCACCTTCAGGACCTGGACGACTTGACTGATAGAACCATGAATTCTGCGCTCTACCAGAAAATCTTTAAGGAGAATGTCCGGCCATCAGGTCATGACCTCAAGCTCAAGCGCACTTGGGTTATGCAGCAGGACAATGATCCGAAACACACCAGCAAGTCCACCTCTGAATGGCTCAAAAAAAGTCAAAATTAAGGTTTTGGAGTGGCCTAGTCTGGACTTAAATCTGATTGAGATGCTGTGGCATGACCTTAAACAGGCCGTTCATGCTCAAAAATCCTCCAATGTGGCTGGATTAAAACAATTCTGCAAAGAAGAGTGGGCCAAAATTCCTCCACAGCGATGTGAAAGACTCATTGCCAGTTATCGCAAACGCTTGATTGCAGTTGTTGACGCCAAGGGTGGCACAACCAGTTTTAGATTTAGGGGGCAAATACTTTTTCACATTCGGCCAGGTAGGTTTGGACAGCTTTTTTCCCTTAATAAATGAAATCATCATTTAAAACCTGCATTTTGTATTTACTCGGGTTATCTTTGTGTAATATTAAAATTAGTTTGATGATCTCAATCATTTAACTGTGACAAATATGCAAAAAAATTTAAAAAAAAATCAGGAAGGGGCAAATACTTTTTCACGGCACTATATTGCTAATAGCAGTCCAGTGAATTCTGTGTTGTATATAGACATCCAGTGAGTTTTACAGTATATGTCCTTAATAAAAATGCAACATCTTTTATATTTTAATTAAAATTCAGATAAACATTCATTGGATGTTTTTTCTGTGTTGTTTCTCAACACCCAAACGCTTTTGTGTCATTTGTCAACACCTGTAACTGAGAACACGGATGTTGGTAATGTGACTGCGTGACACACCGACCCTAACGTTCGTAGCAGCGGTTGCAGCGAATGAAGACGCGTCTCCTGCGATTGGCTGGAGGACCGGCCCGTATAAGGATGGGGACAAAAGGGGGCCGGGTCTGCAGGGGAAAATGACCGGAATTGTCCAGCAGAAATGGGTGGAGCAGCTGGTTGAGCAGTACCAGGCGAGCGGGAGGATAGAGACAGACAGTAATGTCAGCAAACGGAGGGACAGACAGGACTGCAGGGCTGGGGCATAGATAGATGGGCATTCTGTACTGACATGGACGCGTTGACAGCAGTAGACAAACTGAAAAGAACACGGAGGTCGAGCTCCAAATGTTTGCCGTAGTGGTCAGACAAGGACGTGCGGCGTCCCCTCTTCTTCCTCTGACCTCCGCTCTCTGCCCTCTGTCCCCTGCAGGTTGGAAGGTGGCTGTCCCTTGCCAGAACAGGGCGGTGCCGATCGACCCGGTGACATTGGTGAGCCGGGCTGCCCCTCCCCCGGGCCTCGTGCCCACCCTTTGCCTGCGGTGTTGGGTTTCCTGGCTCTGAGTCACGGCTGAGAGCGGAAAATGGGAAACCGGCACGGAGGCGCAAAACCCGTGTCCTTCAGGCGTCCGATGGCGCTGACCGTCTCCTCTCTACTTCTTTTCAGACCTTCCTTTCTTTTCGTGCCTTTCTGCTCGCTTTCGCACCTCGTGACTCCGCGTGGCTCCTAACGTTCTGTCGCTATGGGCAACTACAGCTCCGCCCTCACCGCGGGTACTGTGGCTCCTCCCTCTTGACGTCGCTGCCACGCCCACGTTTCACCCGTATTGTTTGTCATTTTTTGTGTGCGTGTGTTTTGTGTCGGTGTGTTTATGCTTATTGTTGAGGTGTGTGTGTGTGTGTGTGTGTGTGTGTGGGCGCAGTAGAGCCCTTCCTGTAGTTGGTGCCAAAAAATATAAATGCATATTCATGTCATAATTGCCGATCAGTACTGTTTAACACATGGAGGATGTGTTGCAGCTGAAGTCTCCTGGAGGATGGTCCAGGCTGGATTTTTCACTTCTCCGTGTTTCCTGTGGATTCACCAGAGGTAGAAGACTTTGACTCCATCGTGAGCTGTAGCGAGAAGCTGAACCACCCGACTGCTTCGCGGCCACGTGTGACAGATCGCCGACCCCGCTCGCAAACCTCCTCTGTGAGTAGCCTTGACACGGAGCTTGGGCTGGGCCCCAAGCAGGGTCATGTGGCACGGTAGCTTGGGGTGACCATGGGAAGGGGACTGTTCCCCACCAGGCAGGGCCTTGAGATTGTCCTGGTCGCTGCCATCCTCAGCCTGCCTACTGGATAAATTTAACTCCCACCTGGTCTTTGGAAGCCTGGGAATGTTGGCTAAGGGGCTTTGTGTGTGGGGGGGTGAGAAAGAAACGCATTCCTCGGACACAAACGTACACTCACTGGCTCCTCAGGTTATGAACACAGTTGAGATTGAAGGTCTGTTAATAATTGGTTTTGTCCATAACTCCAAAGTCACTTTTACCACCGAGTCACAGTCAAAAAGCAAGAAAAACAATTCACTGGTTAGGTTCTGTAAACATCTCCTTTGTACCTGTGACGGATAAAAGTACTTTGTCAAACTTTAATGTCATGCTCAAAACTAATTTTATAAGACTAAAATAAAAACAATCCTGCGTCTCGACCATCTCCTGTTCGTTGCGGATTGTTGACCCATTCTTCCCATAAGCAATTGCAACATTCCTCATTGTGTTATTGATCGCGGACGCTCGGAAACACCAGACGGGAACTGTGAACACTGTGGAAGTGAGTTGAATTAAGGTGGTTGCGCTCCTGTTTCGTTTGGGTGTTCTTTACTGACATCTGTTGGCTTGGAGGCTAAACGCAGGTCCTGTGTGCTGCTCTGCAGTCCGAAATTTAAAAAGTAGGTGAGGAAAAAGCAAAGATTAATCCGTAAAGTAAATGATATTTGTATCTTCAGAAGTTTGTAGTTTGCATGTTATACGGAGAGCCGCTACGCAGTTTTCACTCATGCCTCCTCCTCTGTAATCCCTGTTGCTTCCTGCAGTCTTCTCTCTCCAACCTGGAAGTCCTGGATTCTGTTGCTTGCGAGGGAGACAAACATGACGCAGAGAGGAGGAATGAGGAACAGGACTCGGTCCCCAAAATCAGTGACGCCGATAAAAAGGTTCACATGGTTTTCCCTGCGCTTCCCTGCAATTCTTCCTCCCGCCTGCAGGGGGAGCCGCAGAAGTTGAAGCTCTGTTGTAGGGAAAAGGCCAGGCTGCTGAAGCTCAGTGTGTGAGGCCTGTGTTACAATAAGGCTGATCGTCCTTAACAGCTGCTTCTTCCTCTTAGACCAGCGAGAGCAAGCTGCCCGTACCTCCCAAACCTGCAGTGCCACCATCCCCCTGGGGTCCCTCGGAACCCCGGTCCCGGAGCGAGCCACCCACGCTGGAGGAACTTAGGACTCAGTTGAGGGACCTGAGGGCCACGCTGGAGCAAATGAAGATGCAGCACAAGTACGATGGCAGGGGTGGGCGGAGATAGTGAACCACACTGTGTTTGTGTGTGTGTGTGTGTGTGTGTGTGTGTTTTGTTTGCATCTCTCCACCAGGGTAACCTCCTTCTGTTTCTTATAGAAAGGAGATAAAGCAGCTCATGAACGAACTGGATGAGGAGAAGAAGATCCGTCTGTCGCTACAGGTACAGCAGTGCGCACAGGATGCCGGTTGGTGCCCCGGTAATCTGTCTTGGAGACCGCCGGCGTAATGCGAGTCTCTCTTAGAGACCTGTGCTGTGTGCGAGTCTCTCTTAGAACCGGTGCTGTGAGTGAATCTCTCATACGTCAAAATGAGAAGCCAAGTTGTTCGGTTTTGTTGCCCCTATGATGGAATGAGCGTCCTCTGTACCTCAGAGCTGCTGAATCCCTCCTATTTAGGAGAAACTTTTGTTTTTGTTTTATAAGGCTACTGCCTGACTTTACTACAAAAACTGGGAAATGTACTCGCAGTATTCTGAAGGGGCATTTTAAACCATTCCGTTCTCTCCCTGATCCTGTCTTTGTGCCTCATGTTCAGGTGGAGGTGGAGCACATAAAGAAGGTCCTGTCTAAGTGAAAGCCTTCCTGTGTACGGAAATACCTCGAACCCGGGCCTCGAACCTGTGCCTCGAACCATACGCCCTCAGAAGTCGATAGGAGTTGTCAGAAGCAGCAGTCACCATCCTCTCATTCTTAAAAATTGTTTTAAAACTCTTTTTTTAAGCGATGCGTGTTGATGTAGCACAAACCAGAATTAAGTAGAAAATAGAGACCAGTCTCTATCTGTTATATTACGACGGTACAACTTTTTTTTTTTTTTTTTTTTTTATTATTATATTTTCCAAAAAAACAAACATAGAAAATGGTTATATTTGACTGAAATATAGTTCACTTGCTACAAATTTTCTTTAGTGGACCTACATGGCTTTTAAGTGTGTGTAGGTGTATGTATGTGTTTTAGTGTGTGTGTGTGTGTGTGTGTGTATAGGTGTGTGTGATAAATGGAAGGTTTGGGTTCGCAGGGAGATTCTGAAAGGACTTGGACAACAAGACACCCACTCTGTCCCCACTCTACTTCAGGAAGCACTGTGCTCTTTTCGGCTGGGGCTTTGAAAAGAGCTCCATGAGCTACTCCTGCAGCTTTTTTGTGTGTCCTGGTTCAGTTCATACAGCTACCAGGTCAACTGAGCTGTTTCGGTGTGTTGATCCCCATGTCATCATCAAATAAGACCGAGAACCAACATCCAGAGCTCTGCCAGGGCCACACCCTCTCTGCTCTCCGAATAACAAGGAAGCTGCGTGGGCTCCTGCACAAACCAAATGTATACATTTTTACTGTAATGTACTGAAGAATGGAGTTATGTATGAACATTAAAGAAAGATGAACACCAGCTGACTTGTTGCAGTTTCAACCTGAAACGTTGGGATGATGCAGCAGAGGATTGTGGGAAAATTACCGTATTTAAACACCATTATTGGTTGTTCGTGAGTGTGCAGTGTGCCATGTTGACCAGCAGGTGGAGTGTTACCACATGTCCTCGGAGAAGATGTTTGTTTATTTTATCCGCTGAAGGGGAAAGTGAACTTGGGGATGCCCTGCAGTCAGAGGTGCAGCGGATCCTTAAATCGCCTAAAACAGCATAGGATGAAGGAGGTGCAGGGTTCACATGGCCTTGTTCGAAAACAGCCACTTAAATTCTGGTTGTCCAGAAAAGCCCATATTTTACATTTAATCATTCAGCTGATGCTTTTCACGAAAGCAATTTACAGTTTTAAGCTACCTCCAATTAGTTACACATTTATGGGTAGATGGAAGTGCTATTGCATCAAGCAACCAAGAGAGGTTTCCAAGGCAACGGATGTGCTGTTTGATCAATCTTTTTTTCTATAGTGACTTTTAAGAAGTCGCAATTGACAGATTCCGTCGTGTCCGTTCCGCGAACAATAAAAAAGCTAAATGAAGGCACGGCGGAGGAGAAATCGGCTCGGAGCAGGTAACCCAGAGGAGTTGCACTGAAAGAAGAAATTGGTGACCTCGCCTCCCGTTCTGTTTCCGAAGCCCAGCTCACAAAGCCGGATGACCTTGATATAAGCGCAGAACTTAGGAAACTTTTGTCCTCCTTTGCAGCTATTGAAACAAAACTTGCCGGTTTAACTGATCGTCGAGGCTGAACACGGGATCTTTGAGGATCTAGACGGATCGCTATCTCAATCAATAGCCGCTCTGAAGTGAAAAGCTGTCCTAAATGATCACGGGTGGACTGTGAATGAGAATTGGCACAATAATTTGAAAATTGTGGGCTTGCCTGAAAATACTGAATGAAATATTCCACCCCAAAGGTTTCTGCCACCCTGGGAAGGTCTGTTGATGATCCATCAATCCATTGTCAGCAACCGCTTGTCCTGAGCGGGGTCACGGCGAGCCGGAGCCTACCCGACGACACGCCACAGGGCCGAGGGGAAACACCCAGGACAGGACGCCAGTCCATTGCAAGGGACCCCAGACCCACCATGCCACCACACCCTCCTCTGTTAGCAATTTCACTCCCAATTGCAATCCATTTTGTTGACCAATACTTTGTCCGCCCACTAGACCCAACCCCCTGCCCAAGGAGGATACTGATTCGCTTTCAGAAACGAAACAGAAAATGAACAGACTTCTGATGAAAATGAATCAGAAATGAAACAGAAAAGCAATATGACTTCTTAAGGCTGTCGTTTCAAAACGTACCGTGGTACATGCTGATGTCTGGGAAAAACGGTGCAAATTCGGCAAAAGTTCAAAAGTTTTTAGCGAGTAAAATATTTACTGAGGCTTTGCTCAACCTGCCTAACAGACGTTTTCGTGAAGGGAGGATTCACCTGTTTGATTGCCTGGTATCAGTGACTGCTTTTCTGGCAACTTTGAAAAACTGAGAATGCTTGATAAAAGTATTTGAAAGAGCTCATTTCTGAAAAATTCTGTATTCTGTTAATTTATTATGGGGCTTTTACACTTTTCTATTTTACTTACAGTGGGTTCTGGGGCAGTTTTGTGGATGGATATGATAATAGGCGCTAATGGGAGTTTGGAATAATCCCTACCCAGTGACTGTAAATAATGCAGTAAATCAACAGGCACTTTGGAGATGGCTATTAGGGTGATACTTGCATTCCTTTCTTTTATTTTTCTTTTTTCTTTCCATTGTTCTGTTTTTAATTTCACTGGGTTTTAATCACTTGTTCCTGTTTATTACGTGTACATTTAAATTTATTCATTCAGCAGATGCTTTTCTCCAAAGAGAGAGAACAATACAAAGAGTGCATCACATCAGGAGGGGGCACAGTGGGTTTGGCCTGTCCCTGCTTTCTGGTGGGTCTGGGGTTCAAGTCCCGCTTGGGATGCCTTGTGATGGACTGGCATCCCGTCCTGGGTGTGTCCCCTCCCCCTCCAACCTTACGTCCTGCGTTGCCAGGTTAGGCTCCGGCTTGCAGCGACCCTGCTTGGAACAAACGGTTTCAGACAGTGTGTGTGTGCCTCACATCAGCAGAAGGAGAGATTTGGATACCGACACATGATTATGGAGTAGAGTCAATTTGTTTCGTTCCACCATATGAACCAGAATACATCACACGAGTGGCTGCGTAAAGGCTGTCCATTATTAAACAAATTATTAAAAATTAACAAAAACACACATTTGTCATGGACTTATGAGATCAGGAGAGAAGCGAATACAGAAGAGGTGAGTTTTGAGACCCTTCTTTAATGTATAGAGATTCAGCAGTTCTGAGTGCCAGGGGGTGGTCATTCTGCCACATCAGAACCAGAATTGAAAAGCTTTGTGTTTTTGATTTTGGACCTTTTTATGCAAGTGGGCAGAGGTAGAGGAGTGTAGTTGTCTGACTGGGGTGTAGGGAATGATCAGGGTGCAGATACCCTGATGGTTTTGTAAGCCGTAGCCAGCTTTGAATTTGATCTGAGCAGCTATAGAAAGTCAGTGCAGACAGATGAGGAGGGGGGATACATGGGAACGCTTTGACAGGTCAAACACGACTTGTGCAGCACCGTTATGCATCAGCTGGAGAGGTCTGATGGCAGTAGTGGGAAGGCCAGACAGGAAAGAATTGCAGTAGTCCAGACAGGATGTCACCATGTCCTGGACAAGTAGTTGGGTAGAGTCTGTTGTTAGATAATGATGGATCCTGGAGATGTTATGAAGGATGTATCTGTAGTATGTATCTCTATCTGATCTGTATGTATCTCATGTATTTATGTTTTTTGATTGTAGAGTGTATTGGTTTCGTTACTTTAAACTTGTTACCTGGTACAGTATGTCACCGTAACGTGTAATTAACATTGGGAGGATGTTAAAACTTCTGAAATAAAAGGAAAAAAGCCTGATCAGTGGGGCATTCGAAACCTAAAGGGGGAGTTTATTTTATTTTTGTTAACTTTAATAATAGGTCTACTGTTATTGTAATGAACAGGAAAATCCTTTGTATTCACTCACATATACACTTTTTGTTTATTTTTGTAATTTTTGTAATTTT
Organism: Scleropages formosus; assembly: GCF_900964775.1. Classification (NCBI taxonomy): domain Eukaryota; kingdom Metazoa; phylum Chordata; class Actinopteri; order Osteoglossiformes; family Osteoglossidae; genus Scleropages; species Scleropages formosus. The sequence continues at coordinate 8,838,469 of NC_041808.1, read as the reverse complement.
TTGGATTTTTTTAGACAAAAAAAAAAACAGATTGGGCTCACAATGATCGCCTTCTGGTGAGTGAGTGCCCTTAACTGCAGTAACATAGCTCTGCTTTTCTCCTGCTTCAGATAGGTGGAGTCGCCTCTACACCTCTGCCCCCTTCCGCTTTCCGTACGACAGCATCATCAGGGCGTTTTATTGTCTCTTCGTTGTTTAAATAATACAAACGCACTAAGCGGTTTCTGCAAGAAGTCCCCGCTGAACCACATGAGGATCCGATCAGGGTAAATGTATGAGTCCTCTGTTTAACACACACAATTAAGAACAAGTGAATGTTTTGTTCAGCAAAGCCAGAGATCGTCTCTGATCTTTGATATGGATATTAATGATTTTCTCCTGTTTACCCGCCCGCAGCTCTGCACATGCATAGCCGGGACTTGCTTTGATGTTGCCGAGGCAATGTTCCCGAGGCAGAAGTTAGTTGACAGCAGGGCTGCAGCTGTCCCTGGATGAGGCCGCTGCGAGGATGGAGGAGTTGGCACGGCTGCGCTTTGGAGCTCAGCAGCCACATTTCCATAGGAGCAGCTCTGCTTCACCATCCAGTTCCCACCAAGCTGTAGATATGAGTCACCGGCAAGTCACAAGCCTCAAGTCGGAGTTTGTTTGTAGACCCACCTATGAGTGTGTACTCTGCGCTGTGCATCTTCCATGTGTCTCTGCAGAAGGTTTTGTTTGCCGCTGTGGTCTCAGTATACAGTCTCACCTGAGTGAAAGACACGCTATAACTCTCCGCGACTCCCCTTCTGTCTCACAACGTCGTGCGTTTTCTTTCCGGTGCGAAAATCTGTTATTGTGGCCAGCTGGGTTTTAGTTAATCTATGCGCTGCTCTTTTTTTCCCTTCCAGATGAATGTTCATGAACCTGTGATGGTTCTCTGCACGAGAGTCAGCGTTGTTCGGCGCGCCGCATGGAAGTCATCAACCAGAGCCCGTTTAATTAGTCTATTGACCTCTTTGTGCTCCATCTGGATCAGCCAACAGCTTCCTGCAGGAGCACGTGGCTCAGAGACCATGGTTTCCATCTCATGGAAATCATGCCCAGCAGAGGAAATCAATAGTACATGGTGCTTGTTATTATGGAAGCAGAACCGCATTTCATTTGCAGCATGGAGGCGTTGTTGTGCTGCTGCATGACTGGCTGGATGATGATTTCCACCGGGTGCTCAGGTTTCCTCCCACAGACCAAAGACTTGTGCTCCAGGTAAACTGGTGGCTCTGAATTGCCCTGTGACGGACTCGGGTCCCATCAGGGACGTACCCTGCCTCGACACCCTGTGATTCCAGGATAGACCGTAGGCCACTATACAGGACGAGTTGTAACTGGATATTAATGAATGGATTAATGAATATATTTCCTCAATAAATAAAAAATAGATGTGAAACTCAATAAGTTTAATTAAAATTATACACACACAAGTACTCCCCCTGTACTCATACACAGTACCAGTCCACCCCCTATATTCAAAAACACACCAGTACTCCCCCTGTACTCATATGCAAACCAGTACTGGCAATACTCACCCAGTACCTGTTCCTCACCCTGAGGCAGAGTGAATCTTTGTGTCAATGAGAAACTGGGACTGCAGCTTGTATCTGCAGTATGCATCTGTATCTGTATGTATCTGATGTATTTGTTTATGTTTTTGATTGCACAATAGACCATATTACCAGGGTTATAATAACCACAAGTGAAACACACACATATAGATACATACAAACAATCACACAACATTCAAACTGATAAACAAACTGATAAAATACACACTTTCTTTCACTGCATTTTTGCACTGGCTTCTCCCATCTGTCCTTTTGCTTGTGAAAACATAAAGCAGAACATTCACTAAGATATCATAAATAGGGTTATGGATACATGGACAGAATTTTCCATTCATTCACTGAATATGCAGAAGCAGGCTGGAACAGACAAGCAGAAGTAATATAGATTATAAGCAAATAGTAAAAGTAACCGAGAAAATACAAGACTGAAAGTAGAGGAAGAAACACTCAGTGCCAATAACTCACGTTGCCAATAAAAACTGCTGAGGTTATTTTTTTTCCACATACTTTTTGTTGTAGAAGTGGATATGATGTCATAGGCTGCAGCTGTAGTTCCCATGTAATAAAAATAAAAATAAAAAAACCCACACTGCAGTCACTTTGATAAGCTCTCATTAAAACACTGATATATACTCATTTGTTTTTGGTTTGCCAGGCAGTTTTTTTTTTTCGAAATTTGATTTACAAATATTTAAATAAAATGTCTGCATTCATTTCTACATCAAGCCAGTGCACGGTGACACTCATAAGCAAAAACACACAGCGATGCACAGCTGGAAAGACAAAATCAGAAATACACTGCTTCTTTGGCAGGAATGTGCTAAGTCTCCTTCTTGGGGATGTGCATCCTCCTACTGCCAAGGAAGCTTTAAATAAAAGGTGATGAGCACATTATAAATTATGCTGGTGTTGTCACTGCCATACTTTAAAATATGTTTTATTTGGGTTTCTAAACGAATATTAATCGACACATTTTTTGTCCGGTAACCCATGGGAAATAATACCAATTTGACCCCTCATAATGGGATTTCCCTGAAAAAGGTGATTTCATGAAAAGAATAAATCCTGTTAGGCAAGGGACAAGAATTACCACACCTGCAGCAAAAGGAGGGGAAAGGAGTCACTGTAAACACACACAAAGCATTATTTCTAGCTCAGCTTTTTGCTTTGCAGAATGGTTAAAGTTTGCGAGTTGGAGGGCCGCGTGGCCATGGCAAGGGCCCGGATTTGTCCCGATTAACAGCGCCCCATTTGCCACCCCTGCCTTAAGAGGATGATGAAGACAAGCTGCTGCAAACTGGAAGAAAACCAACAGAGACTTTTAAGCAGCTGGTCTGAGGACTTGAGGGAAACCTGGGTTGTTTTAGTAAAACCTTTTTGTTCTTGAGACCTACTGTCCTCACGCCTTCGTCCTGCCCATGTGGAGGGCAGACCAGTTTTATTATTGCTATTTGCTATTTGCTGTTATTTATTTATTTATTATAGACAGTTAATTAATATTTAGGGGGTGGTGGTGCAGGGGGGTTTGACCGGGTCCCGCTGTGTGGGGGGTCTGGGGTCCGAGCCCTGCTTGGGGTGCCTTGTGATGGACTGCTGTCCTGTCCTGGGTGTGTCCCCTCCCCCTCCAGCCTTATGCCCTGTGTTGCTGGGTTGGGCTCTGGTTTGCCGCAACCCTGCTCGGGACAAGCAGTTGTGGACATTGTGTGTGTGTGTGTGTGTGTGTGTGTGTGTGTGTGTGTGTGTACTTATTATTATTACTACTGCTATTATTATTGTAAATTTTAATATTGCTTCATTGCAAAATAGTCTTTGGTAGGTATAGGACTGTTCCATCCATGCTGGCAACACCGGCGATGTATGAGAAAAGCGCACTAAACTGTAACTGAACAGAGAGAGAGGGAGAGGGAGGAGGGGAGGGGGTGTGTGGGTGGGGGGCGGCTGTGGGAGGAGCGAGCAGCGCGAGACAAGCGGTGTCCAGCAGCAGAGACACACACACACACACACGCACACACACACGCACACAGGATCGCATCAGGGACACGGGGCCGAGCGGAGGGCCGAAGCCCGTCAATGAGGAGCTGAGATTGAGAGAAGCCACCGGGGCTCCGGAGGAATGCGCCGTTAGGGCGGACCTGAAGGAGCGCACCCGGGACTCGCACCCAGGGCGGCGGGTCCAGAACTAGATACACAGACACAGAGCCACCATCGGCGGCGCAGCCGGAGTCTCCGCGTGTGTGGAGTGGTTTACCGTGGACATTTACCACGTTTACCTCGGTGGGTCCGGCGATGGCGCTCGTGATGGAGCCGGTGAGCAAGTGGAGCCCGGGACAGGTGGTCGACTGGATGAGAGGTATGGTCATATTTAATACTCGCATTATATCAACGTGGTCGTGTAGTAACATTGATGTCATAGACAGTAACAGGTTCGAGCGAAGGGGAGGATGATGGGAAATAGCGGACAGAAAGAGACTGTCGGTGTTCGGGGCGAAACGGAGCGGAGATGCGAGCGTGAGATTTTCTAATACACGCACATACACGTAAAAAACATATACAAGCATATATGAATATAGACACACTCGAATATGTGCGCACACACACATATGTACATATATCTGCACACATACCTACGCATAACTGTACATACACACTTGCAGAAATATCTGTAAGCAGGTGCTTGAGGAACATAGAGACGCATATAAATATGTATGTATGCATGTGTACAGTGTCAGACAGTGTGTGTGTGTGTGTGTGTATATTGGAGAAGCATGCAAAAGTGTGCATCTAAATGCATGCTTTTACACATGCACAAGTATGTTAGTGTGTTTCTGCTACACATACATATAGATACGCACACACGCAGGTAGGGAGTGTCACACAGTTCCTGGCCGAGTGAGCGAGGGCCAGGTGGGCAACTCCAGCCTGGACGGAACCGACCCGTGGAGCTGATTGAGCTGCCCGCTGGGAAGATTTCGGCGAACACCTGGAAACAGCTGGCAGCAAAGCGCACTAAAAGCACCTGGAATGTTGTGTGTTTTATGTATGTTTTGACCTGTTAATGATCAGACTTTACATGCGTGAACTGTGGAGAGAGCAGCTCGTCTTCCTGAGCGGAGGAGAGCAAAGGTGGCAGGGGAACGAGATGTGGCCGTCGGGGGGTGTGGGTGTTGGGGGGGTTCGGGGCCTCTGTCTGCGGGGGCGAGTGTGTGCGCCGCCTTCTTCTGGAGCGTCACATAGATTACACTTTATTAGTCATAGCAGCATGAAATGAACAGAGTGTAAGTGTGTGCGTGCGTGTTCGTGTGGGTGCTGGCCTCGTACTGTATTTGCTTGTGCGTGTTTTCCGCGTGTGTGTTCTGTGTAAGTGTGTCATCCTGTAACTTGTCTGACTGCCTGCAGTGGGGGTGCTGCGGGGAGATGACAGGGGATCTGCAGAGGAACACAGCAGGAACAGCAATTCAGGGTTCTGTTTGTGTGTGTGTGTGTGTGTGTGTGTGTGTGTGTGTGTGTGTGTGTGCGCGCGCGCCAGCAGCGGAGCGGGACGGCTGAGCAAAAGCCAAGCCAACGTACAACACCTCAGAGTCCCGCATGCGAGGGCCTATAAGGGCTCCCGTTTTCCAGCAGCGCAGACTTCCATCAGCCGCTGTCATAGCGCATGAGAGGACTCCCATCGTCATGTCAAAATCAATAGACGTTTAATTATTTTCATTTGGCCAAACATTCCTGCCCGATAAACAGAGATGCTTCCTGACAACCTCGTCTGAATGTAGAGTAGATGGAGAACATTGTTCACAGGCTTTCAGGCTCTCAGTTTTCAGGTACAGTCGTGACACTTTCACAGTAGCAACGCATATCTTTTATGCTCAAACTACTTGCTGCACTAAAATCACATATTGATACTAATGACAAATGACATTTGCATTTGTTCATTTATGAGACACTTTTCTCCAAAGAGACGACACAACAGAGCATCAGCAGCAGACGAAGAGCTCGAGACACAGACGCGGGATTGTCGGAGCCATTTATGTGGCTTTCAAAAAGAATCATTTGAGACCCTTCTTGAATGCTGGGAAGGATTCAGCAGCTCTGAGGAACCGTGTTTAGGCATTGGGGCCTAAAATGAGAATCTACCAGGTTTTGATTCTGGAGTCTGTAGGAAGTGATGACATCCGGCAGGTATCAGGCAGCAGATCAACTGATGCTCTTGTAGGTGGTAACCAGGGTGTTGAAGTTGATATGGGTAGAAACAGGAAGCCAATGGAGAGAGACAAGGAGGGGAGACACATGGGATCATTCTGGCAGGTCAAACACAACTCCTACACCAGCATTCTGGTTGAGCTGTAGGAGCTTGATGGAGAACCTGATGGAGGACCTGACAAGCAGTAGTCCAGGCAGGATGCTCCAACCTAAACCAAGAGCTGTTTGGGGTGTGTTGTGAGATATGGGCATTTCCTGTGGATGTTATGCAGGAGGTATCTACAGGACCTGGTTATGTTCTCAGTGTGTTGGGAGAAGCAGAAACTTCAGAATTGTTACTCTCAGGCTCTTGACTGATGAAGTGGCGGAGATGGGCAAGTTCTCCAGTTTGATCCAGAGCTCTTGAGAGGGGGGAGGACCAGCAGGTAGATGGAGGATCTCTGACTTGGAAAGACTGCGGTCTAGATGGTGATCAGTCATCCAGGTGTAGATATCGGAGGGACACGCTGCAGTGTGAGAGGATATATCACTGCTGGTTGGGGGAGAAGAGAGGATAGTCATAAATTATAGAAAGAGGTTCCAGGAGGACCAAAGTGAAGCATAAGTAATGTTGGTGGTCCGAATTACCTCCAGTATCCACACGACGAGCGGAGCTCTTGTCATCATATCAGACTGCGTAGCTGGAACAGCAAGATGGAAAGTAGATTCCTGGAATAACACCAAGTCCAGACTTCAACCCTGTTAAAAATCTCAAAACTGGTGCACATAAGCGAAGCCGGAGTGACTCCAGGAAGCGAGACCGAGCTGCCAAGAAGGACGAGCGAAGAACACACCACACACAGTGTATGCGCAAATGTGGGGGAGAGTCACCCAGAACATCTCCCAGTAGCTGCTGCCATAGGTGCGTCTAATTCAGTGCATCGGTGGGCTGAATACTTACCGTCGACGCAGTGTTTGCATGCACTCACTGAACTTACTGTATCTAGAAGAGGTTGATTTGAACATTTTGGCTGAAAACTCTATTTTAAATGTAAAAAAAAAAAAACATTCAGTCATATAGTTCTGAGACTCAGGACAATAGGAAAGACCTGAAGGTGCTCGTAGGTGTTTCCCAGAAGTGTTACTTCAGGTATTTATATGTTCTTGCTCTTCCCATCCCTCCCTCCCTCTCTGCTTGCACTCGCAGATGAGCCACTGAGTTGATTTAATCCTCATCCATCGCCTGGCGCTTAAGGGCTCTCGTGTTACTCGCTTATTTGTGCCGCTGCTGTTCAAACACACTCCCCACAGCCAGCCTGTGCCAAGGGGTTCGCGACAGGCTGTAACCGCAAGGGACTAACATCCCAAGCAAAGTGGTTACCTCCACCCCCAGTGTGAGCGTGATCCCAGAAGCGGTCGAGGTGAATTTAGTCTGTTTTTGGTACGTGTGCGGTATCGTGCTTGGCATGGAACATCTGCGCAAGTGATGTCAGGGGACGTGGAGAAAGGAGAGAAGGTAGGATGAGAAAGAGAGAAAGAGAGATGGAGGGCGGTTCTTCTGAGCTGTGGAACTGCTCCTGCGTCTCGCTGCCCTCGGACAGCAGCGTTGGGCGACTGTTAAACGGGGGCCTTTTGTTCAAGCCCTCGTCGCTAATGGAAGTGGAAGTGCAGTCCCCGAAACGTCTCGTCGCGTTTCCAGCGCTGCTCGTTCAAGGGTCTCATTAAAATTCATGGGGATTTCTCCAACAGAATGGCTGTGGCCTTCGCGCAAACCGGCTGGGGGGAGAGAACATCTCCGCCACCCATGCCACATCCCGGAGGTACGGCTTTCCCAGGCGCCCCGCACTTACACACACCAGCCACCCCTGAGCTCTGAGCTCTTCTCCGAGTCCCATTTTCTCCTACTTTTCCACTTGGAAACTGAAGTTCATTGGTTCCATGTGGGATTTCTGAAGCCCAAGTGCGTTAGGGAGATATCGAGGTTATGATCAGGCTTTCCAACCCAGTAGTCAGTGAGCTTTGAAGTTTGTTCACTAGGTGTTGAAGACCTAGTGTTTTACATTTACATTTACTTTTATTCATTTAGCTTTTTGTCCAAAGCAACGTACCTCTCTACGAAAGTACAATTTATACACTATATTAAGAGAAACAGACATAACCTGCAGACATGTGACTCAAGTAAACCTAGTTTGTTACCTACCACTTGCACTGAGGTTCATCGTTCAAGTAGGTGCATAAAACACAGGACAGACAAATCCTGATACCTTCCTACCATTTTTTTTTAAATTACAAGATACATCAGCAAGCAAATACAGTGCTGGAGTAGTGGCTGATTAAAGGCTTTATCTGGTGCTGCTCATGAAGTTACGGTGCATGGTACGGAACATTTGCACCGTACATGAGTTGGAGAGATCTTGGGCGAAACGGGTTTGGAAAAGGTGAGTTTTCAGACCCTTCTTGAATGTAGACAGAAATTCAGCAGTTCTGAGTGAGAGGGGAAGGTCGTTCCACTACAACGGAGCCAGAACCGAGAACCTTCGTGCTTTACCTTTCACGTGCAGTGCCACCAAGTGAGCAGAAGTAGACGAGCGAAGGGGTCTAGCTGGGGTGTAGCGGTTGATCAAGACCTGTAAATAGCTGAGAGCAGTTGTATTGATGCATTTGTAGACGAAAATCAGGGTCTTGAATTTGATTCGGGCAGCTATAGGAAGCCAGTGCAGAGAAATGAGAAGAGGAGATACGTGGGAACGCTTTAGCAAATTAAACACAACTCGTGCAGCAGCATTTTGTAGAAGCTGCAGAGGTTTGATGGCAGCAGCAGGAAGGCCACACAGGAGAGAATTGCAGTAGTCCAGATGGGAAGTCACCATGGCCTGGACAAAGTAGTTGGGCAGGGTCAATTGTGAGATCAATTGTGAGGTCTTCTTCATCCTTGGAGATATTAGAGTGATTACCGAGGAAAGACTGTCAAACAACTGAGAGGCTTCAAATGGAATGTTTCTTTCTGCAGTTGAGACATTCCGCCACCCTGCTAACCCAACCCGGGATGTCCCAACTAGACTCTGCTTGCATCTGGGGCGTTCAGAGATGAAGATCAGAAGGAAACTGCGGCCATGATGTCTATGCAAACCCCTGCAACCGGTCTGTTTGGGCCGAACAGAAACCGGATCGTAAAAGATGCTTTGCCGGCATCTGATCAGGGGGTAGAAAGGAGGTCTTAGAGCTGGAACAGACTGGCACAGAGTATGTTAGTAAATGAGCAGCACCTTGCAGAGCATAACTGGGAGAGGCTGTGGTCTCCAGTTTGCTCTGGTGCTGACTGCCAGTACTCTTTGGAAAAGGCTACCCAACATCATGCTTGCAGTGAAGTTCCCCAAAAGTCCTAGGTGAACCAGCCCTGAAGTACAGACAAGCCTCAAACTGTCCTTTTCCCAGAATCCTTCAGCTGACACACGGACACACTTGCTCACACTCACCACGCCTGTAGAGCTGCTCGCCATGTGGCATTCTGGGTCGAGAGGTATTCCATGCATGAGATGTGGCGCTGTGCAGTCTGCATTCCAGCTCATGGAAGCTGTAGGAGTGGTGCTCGAGCTCCGGGGCACACGGCACGTGACAGCACACTTAATGAGGGACGTGCAACACCCACTGTCCTCCCCCAGCACGGTCAACACACCCAGGCCAGCTGTTCCAACAGTTGGCGCCGGTTCAGATGTTCTTGAGCCGATTCGGGTCTGCAGCCGAGTTTACACTTCCTTCCAAGAGGCCTCCGGTGCTGTGCATTGCACTCCTTCCACCCTACTAACTCTGTCCCTTATGCAACATGTGCCTGAGCTCACAGGACTCGAGGGACGGTGGACACTGTGACCTTTCCTTGGTGGCTTTCTCCTCCCTTCCAGTGTCTGCTGTGACTTACCGTCGTTATTTGCCCAGCAGTGTTCTTGGCTGGGGAGTCACAGTCCAGCATGTCTCTGTGGCAGGGAGGCCTGTTGGAGGGTTGAGTACCTCTAGTCTGCTCAGGTACGTGTAGGACCTGCTGGGCGCTATACTGCAAGGCAGGAGAGAGGGAGGGAGATAAAATGTGGAACTACCAGTCCATGAATCAGCCACACTGGTTCACACTGATGTTCTACACATGGATCCATGAACCCACCACTGAGATCATCTCATGTTCTACACATGGATCCATGAACCCCCCCACTGAGATCATCTCATGTTCTACACCATAGATCCATGAACCCATCACTATGTAGGTATGTGTTGGTTACAGCCCTCATCTCATAGCCTTCAGTTTGTGTCTGTTTTTTGATATATGTTTGTTATGGCTCTCTATTCTCTAAGTTGTCTATCAATACCATCTAAATGATACTTTCTGATGCGACTAGATGATGTCTGTGATGTCATGAAAATGATTACTGACAGTCTACTATAGAAGATAAGCAGTTACACAGAGTAAAATTATCACGGGTGACAGTGCGATTGTGTTTGATGATTATTGTTTACTCAGCGTAATTCATGGCTGGTAACTGTGTTAATGATACTTGTTTACACAGCGAATCTGGTACCGAGTCACAGCATTAACAATACTTGTTTATCCAGCGTAAATGATAACAGGAGCCAGTGCTGAAAACACTTGATTTTACAGTACAATTGATTAGACAATTGATTACCGTTTACAGTGTTTTGGAGACTTTTTACAGTGTATTTGATAGCTAGTTGCAGTTTTCATATTTGTTTATGCATTATAGTTGATAATGCCAATTCCTAATTACAGTGATAATTCATAATATTTTTAAAGAGGTCCCATTAGACTAAAATCATATGTTTTTTATGTTTATCATATATGTAAATGTTCAGATGTATCTCAAAAAAATATTACTAGGAAGGTGATCAGGAATCGTGGATATTCTGATAAAGTTTTATGCAGCTACTCGTGTGATGTACATTGGTTCGTATGGTGGAAAGGAACTAACTGTACTTAAGAATCACACGTCTGTAACCACGTCTCTCTTTCTTCTAATGGGGGCGGCATGGTGTCACAGTGAGTAGTGCTGCTGTCTCACAGCACCTGGGTGGTGCAAGAGGACATGGGTTCGATCCCCACGCAGTATGTGTGGAGTTTCCATGTTCTCCACATGTCTGCGTGGGTTTCCTCCGGCTGCTCTGGTTTCCTCCCACAGTTCAAAGACATGCTGTTCAGGTTCCCCTGTAGCGTCTGAGTGACACACAGAGAGAGTGTGTTCCACTGATGCATGGATGAGTGACCCAGTGTAAGTAGTGTATCTAGGAGTGTAAGTTACCCTGGTGAATAAGGTGTGTGGGCTGGTAACACTACATAGAGTTCATTGGAAGTCGCTTTGGAGAAAAGCATCTGCTTAATACACACACACACATTTTCAGAACCGCTTGTCCCTTACGGGGTCACGGGGAACCGGAGCCTACCCGGTAACACAGGGCGTAAGGCCGGAGGGGGAGGGGACACACCCAGGATGGGACGCCAGTCCATCGCAAGGCACCCCAAGCGGGACTCGAACCGCAGACCCACAGAAGAGCAGAACCCGGTCCAACCCACTGCGCCACCGCGCCCCCTCTATCTGCTTAATAAATAAATGCAAATCATGCCAGTTATTTTAACAAATATGATTTTCCGGAAATAACTAGAAAATTTCCCCGATTAACAGACATAAAAATCTGAAATAATTTTAGTATGCTATTGAATGCTAGTCTTTGAGACATCAAACTGAAATGAACATTATTCTCACTTTAGATAAATATACTGATAAATGTAAAATGCTGCATGCCTATGTGTTACATATCAACACATAATGTTTCTGATCTAATTTGATCTTATCTTTTCATGTTGTGTCTTCATGGTTATAACAAGTTGTTCCTTCTTGGAAAAACAAAATAATTTCAGATGGTAATTCAGCTACGAAAAACTGTTACCAATTAGCGTGGTACTTCAACTGTCAATTAGTGTGGTACTCCAGCCACCAGTTAGTGTAGTAATTCAGCTGTCAATTGGTGTGGTACTCCAGTTACCAATTAGTGTAGTACTCAGGTGTCAATTACTGTAGTAATTGCTGTAGTAATTTGGCTATTAGGTAGTGTGGTACAAATTACTGTAGAAAATTTGGCTATTAGTTAGTGTAGTACTTCAGCTGGGTTAACCTAGTAGTCTTTCTTGTTGGATGTCCAGTGCAATAACAATTTTGCTTCAAAGCAGAAAAATGTAGCTGCACTAATACATTAATATACTTGTGGTCTGAGAAGATAAAAACTCTTTACTGTTCTTAGGACATACTGCTTTCTGGTACAGTAATGGACACTTGTAGCCATAATAATTAATTTGCTAAATTCTGATGCTAAGATCAGTGTTTTTTTTTTGTAATTATTATTATTATTATTATTATTATTATTTAATTTGAGTTTCTGTTATATTTGGACATTTCATTTGAGCTCTTCTAAACGTATTATTCGAAACATATTATCATGTTGTTATTTAATAAACATGAGTTATTATTTTATATACTGTATATTTAATATATACAAACTCCTGCGGAAGAAATGTTTGACGATACCCCTAGATGAAATTAATACTGTGTACATAGTATTGATCATTTTCTTTCTCGGTTGTTATTAAGACATTTCTTGACAATTTCATTCTTCACCGGTGCAAACAAGAGGCCGGTTGAGGGAGCGAAGTCCATGAGCTTGGTGGAGTATAGAGTAGAGTAAACTGATTTGCTGCTCTCAGCTCTCTTTAAGAGACCCTCGTACAATGAGTGCACGGGTGCGTGTGTGTGTGCGCGCGCGCGCGCGTGTGTTTCCCCTGCGATCGGCCTTCTTGGTCGAATGCCCCCGTTTTGCCGTTCTTGCAGGGAACCAGCTTTGCGTCTCTCTCCGCATTGTGCTGTAAAGGGATTATTCCACCGCCATCGGGGTGTCGCCGGCCTCGCACCCTGCTTCTGAAGTGGTCCCCTCCCCCAAATGTCTGCGGCGATGTGGCCCCCTCGCACATGCGTGTCAATATGGTCTGCGGTGTGTCTGCTTCGACCTCCCTCACTGATCCTGGACCGCTTTTGTGCCCCTTTGTCACATCTTAATGCGAGTTATTTGCAGACTCTCCACTTGCGCTGTTCAGTGAGGCCCCGGAGGCTGCCGGGAAATAGACGGAAAGGTAGCCGACGAGACCCGGTGAAGACGTTGGAGGGGTCGGCTCGTGGGCTCTTGCGGTGATTTTCTGTGTTTTTTTTTTTTTTTTTGTTGCTATTATTTGTTTGTCGTTCATTGTTGTTGAGCGGTGCTGAGGCCAAATTCCCATCGTTTCTATGGTGATAAAATCCTTGTGTCTCCCAGTCGGGCCGGAGGCTGGACAGCCTGTGCTGTGTGCTTCACAGGAGGTGGGACTGAGGTTGTGCTTCGGTTTGATGGAGGTGGGCCCGAGTTTGTGTGCTTGTCTGATGGAGAGTGGATGGAATTTACGGTCCGGTGTGAAGGCTGGTGGACTGAGTTTACGGTCCAGTCTGAAGAAGGTTGGAATAAGTTTGCGATCCTCTCCGATGGACGTTGTACTGAGACTGCGGTCCAAGCTGATGAAGGTTATCCCAAGCGGGGCTGGTTTCTCCTGGAAGGAGCGCACTCTTATCACTATGGAGACCAGACCCGGTCAGTATCCGAGCACAGTGATGACTACTCAGCCTGCCCGGTGCGCCACGTCACCTTGAGCAAAGTGCTCAGTGAAATACTCCACTGTCAGAGCGGTTAACACGGTAAGATCTGTAAGCCACTCCAAATTAAAATGATGAAGTGCCGTGTGTGGAGCTGCGGTCTTCGGCCTGCTGTCCTTGCGCTGTGTTCCCACACTGTTCTGGCCTAGCCAAAGGAAAGCGCTTCGGAGGAGGAAGGATCTGTGGCATCACAATGGAAGCGATGAGGAGGAAGTAAGAGCTTTTGAGCGTGCTCATGGTCCCCTACATCCGGTCACCTCCCGAGGAGGGCGGGGAGGGCGAGACGCCCAGCAAACCACACGTCACAAGGCTAAATATTGAGACGATTAAAGAAAAATCTTAACCATGAAGGAAAGCATAAAGGAGAACGTGACACAGGTGCGCGCGCACACACACACACACACACACACACACACACACACTCACACACACACATAAATACACACTCTGACTGCTGAGATTAGGCTCGGCTCCAGATTGGGTGCACGGCCACATTTTGAGCAATTCTGTACCCAACAGACAGTGATAAACCCAAAAACAAATAAAAATGTGAGTTGCTTATTTATTTCTCATTATTAATATTACTGTTATTTAGATGTAAATTGCAATGTTTAACCACTGGGGTGCTTTTGTTTGAAGCTATGGAGTTCCTCATGCGTCCTGAGATATGTTTATTTTGAACGTATCGCTGCACTAATAAACCATGTTTTTTTAAATAAACAATAAGCAGCCGAAACCTTGAAATGAGACTGGCTGAGTGACGCTTTGTTTAGTTTATAAATGTTCATAAGATGCATTAAAATCTTTTATTTTTGTCAGCCAAGGTCATTTACGTTCACGTTGAGAAGTCAGAAGTTGGAATGTAATTGACAGTAACAGGCTTTGGCGGCTTTTACTTCTTTCGCTTCATGACGGAGAAGCTCCTTGGATGAGCAAGGTGAGCCGGGGGGGAGCCACGGGGGGCGGGTGGCGTCGCTTTTTCCACCGAGACACGTGCTCCGGTGGATCGGCCTCCACGTGTGATCATCCCGAGGCACAAATCTCTGCGATGACAGGTCTTTACCGCGGTGCGTCTCTGACGGGCATCCCCATGTCTCCCTCTCTCTGCCTGACTGTGTAACAGACTTATATTATAAAGGAAGCGTGGAGAAAGGGGCATGGAAGGAGTGTGAGTCTGGAGTGCAGAGTTGGTCTGGCTCTGATGGTCAGTCACCCTCACTCTTTGCTCTCTCAGCAGGGGGTCTCCCACACCACCCGCCACTCTGAGCGCCGCGTGATTGCCTTCTCTCGTGGCAAGTGTGTCGCGTGTCTTCATTCCGTTGCCCTCGCTGCCTTCATCTCTCCCTCGTGCAAAATGCCTAAGCGAGACCCCTTTTGCTCAGCGGAGCCAGGTCCGCCTCCGCTGTTTCCACGGCAACACCACACCAGGTCAACGGCTGTGCGTTTCTCCGCGACAATGGCCCTTCCAGCCCTAAGGATCTGCGTATGTGTGCGCGCGCGCGTGTGTGTGTGCGCTTTTCTTCTTCCTCTCCTCGACAGACAGTGACTGATGTTATTTGCGCAGCTGTGCTAAAGAGTGGCCCCCGAGCTGCAGACGCTGGACCGCTTTGTTTGCCATGATGCCCTCCCTGCCCTCAGACACCAGCGACTCCGGCTGCTTTCTCACAGTCTCGGAGGAGCTGCCAAACGCAGCAGAGCCGGTGCTGTCTGTGGACTGGCTACTGACTAGTCGACCAACCAGCTAACTACCTGTGCGGCAGTATCTCCTTGTCACACGTCCCTCATCTGGAAGATCAGTTGGACGTGTCCTCGGAGCTGTGTGCTCCTGCAGTGCTCATCTGCGTGGGTGAGATGTGGGTGTCCTGGCGGGACACGGCAGAGATGCAGACTGTCCAACATCTCACACGGCGTACGATGGCATTGTGTCCGGTGTGGATACATTTAAACGGCGTCCACCCTAACTTCAGTGATGAGCACAGTGGGCACAGCCGTGATTTGTGAAGGTGGTGGAAGATCCAAGCTATTTCATTATGAGTTTAAAGGAGAAATCAATTTAAGATTATGCTTTCTGCCAACAAAAGAAAAAAATCAGGGACACAATATACTGCCCTTATGATGGCATGATTTAGGTTATTAATTTTTTAAGAGAGCAGAAATAAAAACTGATTAGAAATTTTATAAGCCTGTGCAAGATTTGATTTATTTTTGTAATTCATTCCTTGATCAAAGTTCTGTTTTAGACATGCGGAAGATATCATGATGTATTAGACTTGAGAAAATGTAAAAATTGCAAAAGTAATTAATAAAATCAAAGTGAAGCATTAGGTATGAGCTTCACGGTGAAGGTTGTGAAGGTATTCATCATTATTCTGCAAGGCTGCACAAGTCCGTGTAAAAGCAGTCCAGTGTTTTCAGAGTTTATAGAAGTAAAAGTAGGGTTACTATCAAATTTCAGTAAAAGTACTCATCCAGAGTCTGCTTGTAGCGACTGTGTTTGACTGGTTTATGGGAAAACTGACAGCTCACAATGTCCAATGGAATCCACAGAAGGTGGCAGCGGACACTAAGGAGGTGTTGCTATTGGATCACAGTAAAAGTGACTTGATTGGCTTTATGGAAATTTAGACTTATAGCTTATAACTGTAGGAAGTGTCCCGCATCCACTGTCTCTGGTTGGTGTCTCACAGGCTGTAACTCTGGTTGGTGTCCTGCAGGCTCTGTCTCCAGTTGGTGTCCCGCAAGTTGTAACTCCACTTGGTGTCCCACAGGGCTCGATGACTGCCTGCAGCAGTACATTAAGAACTTTGAGCGGGAGAGGATTGGTGGAGAGCAGCTGCTGCGCATCACTCACCAGGAGCTGGAGGACCTGGGCGTGTCTCGTATCGGACACCAAGAACTCATTCTGGAGGCTGTGGACCTCCTGTGTGCGCTGGTGAGTTCTCAAACTGAAATCCAAACCCATCATTCCTGACTGTCAGACCTCCCTGCACTTAGCAGTCTGGGCACTTGCGTGTTTTAGCCATGTCTTTACGGTTGAGGTGTACCTTTCCAAGTGGAGAGGGCACTTTCTGCCACCTCCACCCTCATGAGGGGTCTCCAGCTACAACCTTCCACAGTTCACTCCCAATCTTGCTACTTCTTGGTGTACATCAGGGCTATCCCTCCTCACCACCATCTCAACATCATTTGATAGAACCTCCTTGCCCCATTCCTTACATTCCCTTCAGCCTCCATGCTCTCCTTGACCCTATCTGCTCCATGCCTCCTGCCCCTTTCCCAGTCTTGTCTTATCTTTCCGTTGCTTCAGTAAACACCCATCAGTTTCGGTCAAACCATTGGCTGAACAATTAAAAACGTCTTGAAACAGGAGGGGTTTAATTTGGTCTTCTTCATGTTGGTCTTCTGTAGAATTATGGCCTGGAAACAGAGAACCTGAAGACGCTCTCCCACAAACTCAACGCTTCAGCCAAAAACCTGCAGAACTTTATCACGGGTCGTCGTCGGAGTGGACATTACGACGGCCGCACCACCCGGAAGCTGCCCAACGACTTCCTCACATCTGTAGTAGACCTCATCGCTGCTGCCAAGAGCCTCTTGGCCTGGTTGGATAGGTTAGCACTGCAAAGCGCTGCACTGCAGTTTTGTACCCCTTTGCAATGTAGTGACATCCACTCCGTAACACAGTTACACCCCCACAGTAACACATGAACATCTCAGTAATACAGTAGCACCCATCCGTAACACAATAACATGGCCTCGGTATCTTAATAACATGCCCCCATATAACACCAATGCCCACTCTGTGACACAGTATCATCCCCTTAGTAATACAGTAACACTCTAGCAGCAATGTATGAACATCTCCCTGTAACATAGTAACAGCCCCACAGTAGTGTATGAACATCCCCTCAATAATATAGTAGCATCCCGTTCGTAACTCAGTAACATCCCCCCCGTAACACAGTAACATCCCCTTTGTTACACAGTCACTGGAGGACAGTGACACAAGCCCCCTCTCTATGCTCAGTCTAGGTCAGTGTTGCTTCTTATATTATCTGAGTGGAAGAGGCGATTCTTTTGGACAGGTGTCACAAAATGACAAGATCATTAGAAATGTAGTTCATGCATTTAAAGGTACAGTACACAGGAAATCCTCGCTTTGTGGAGGGCTCTTGGAGGAGCTGGGCACAAATCACTGCTGACCCACAAGCAGTACAGCATGGGGGCTCTGCTGGCAGATGATTTCACCCACTCCACTCTCTCACACTGTCGACTATACACACACACACAATTGTTTTGATATTCTTATGTAACCTTCGTGAGCCACGAGTCGTCAGCCAGCAAACAAAAGATGAGTAAATCCTTACATAACTGTTTTTTTTTTCTGCCCTGGCCGTAAAAGCTGTTAGCATGATTAATCGGACCTTGCGCTCGGCCTTTCGTGGCTCATCCTTTTCTCACGGTCCCCGTAGTGATCTTCCGTTGGCCTTTTAAGTGGCCCTTGGGGTGTCTCTGAGTGGAGGGCACATTTGAGGGGTGGAACTCCATCTCTCGCAAGTGCTTCAGCTGCCACAGACGATCAAAGCATCTCAGCTAAATCTCTCGTGTAGCCAGCCACACAGTCCAGCCTAACCGAACCCACACGCAGACCCACCCACACTCCAGGCTAACCCTAACCCTAACTCTAACCCTACCCTAACACCATCCCTAACCTTAATCCTTAGGCTACTGCCACAGTCTATCATAAACTCCACAGACACAGGCCACTCCCACAATCGAACCTAAACTCCACCCACACACAGACCACACCCACCGTCCAACCCAAACCCCACCCGCATTTAGACCACACCCACACTCCAAGCTGAGCTCCACCCACTATTAAGAAAAACCCACAGTACATTCTGAACTCCGCCCTACACCAAGATGTACCCACAGCACGCAA
The DNA here is from genome assembly GCF_900964775.1 of Scleropages formosus. Taxonomy (NCBI): domain Eukaryota; kingdom Metazoa; phylum Chordata; class Actinopteri; order Osteoglossiformes; family Osteoglossidae; genus Scleropages; species Scleropages formosus. The sequence continues at coordinate 8,820,026 of NC_041808.1, read as the reverse complement.
GCTGGGCATTTGCCGTGCTGTTTAACACGTATAAAACATGCCTTCGCTTCGGCAGCACATATACTAAAATTGGAACGATACAGAGAAGATTAGCATGGTATAAAGATGCCATGTGGGACAGGCCCTGGTTGAGGAAGGTGTTTATCAGTAGTGTTACAGGTGAACTGGGTAGTCACAGGTATGTAACTACCCAGTTACAGATTTATCACACAGTTTTTACTGCTGCTGTCTAACTTGTGCTGGCTGTCATTTGTCCTACCTGTCTGTACACTACGAGTCATCCGTTAATTCTGACACGCGCTTCTCCCTCAGCCGCACATACACATGTACACACTAGTGACGTTATTCTCAGTCTGTGGGGGGTAGCCGAGGGTATTTTTAGCGGCTGCTTGCTGGTGCTAAGCCGACAGGCTGTTGCTGCTGGAGCCCTCAGCTGTTTTTCACCGGGGCAGGGGGTTGGGGGGGGGCTTCCTCTGGGCTCTCGGGGGTCTTCGTCAAATACCAGCACAGCCTCGGATTTGATCCTTCTGTGTTGGGACACGTGGACTCGTCCTGACGTGTCTTTAAACGCCAAAGCTGAAAACCACAGACTCTAGATGGGCTTTCATCTAGATGGGATTTCAGCCAGTCGTTGAGCGGAACGGGGGGGGGGGGGGAGGCTGCAGCCAATCAGTGTGCAGAATAACCTTGCAAGGTGGGCAGATGTTTGCACATCCAGCGGCAGATGTTTACCTTGTTAGTTCCCATGTGCCGTTCGTCACCTGGAGGCAGACACCAGTGCACGCACACCGGTTCCCACACAACCTGCACGGGGTCCCATCTGCAGGGGCGGGACCAGGGATTTACTAACAGTTAATTCCAGGTGCTACTTGTTCTTCAGGTCCCCGTTTGCGGCGGTGGCGGACTACTCTGTGACCCGAAACAACGTGATCCAGCTGTGCCTGGAGCTCACCACCATCGTGCAGCAGGTACACCCTCACACTCCGCACCTTCAGAGCAGCACACCCGAGAAGGTACGCACACGCGCGCACACGTGGGGGCATGAAGGTGCAAGAGCACCCGGTCGCCGTCACTGTGGTACCTTCAGAGAGCGTGCACACCACAGAGAGCAGGGGCTTGTGGGAGGCCTGCGCAGTGAAGGTTCTCGCTGTGTTCCGCAGGACTGCACCGTGTACGAGACGGAGAACAAGATCCTGCATGTGGTGAGTGTGAGCCGCGATGGACGCGAGCTCCCGTCTCCGTCTCTCGGACGCCGCGCAGGACGGGGGGGGGAGCAGCTTCCCTGGATGTGACGCGTGTGTGTCTCTGCCTCTGTAGTGTAAAACGCTGTCGGGGGTGTGCGACCACATCATCTCGCTGTCCTCGGACCCGGTGGTCTCTCAGTCTGCCCACCTGGAGGTGGTCCACCTGACGAACATCAAGCCCTCCGAGGGACTGGTAAGGCCTGCTTCTCCGAAAGCCTGCAGCGAGTTATGGTGCTTTCCAGCATTCAGGATGATGAGTTTCTCGCACACACACATGCACACACACTCGGTGATGATGATCCATGGATGTCCAGTGTCAGGGGAAGGCTTCTTTCTTCTACTCTGTGAAGACTTGAGCATCACCCCGCACCCCACCCCCGCAGTGCATCTGCACGTCTTTTACATGCCTCTCTCGCCCACAGGGCATGTACATCAAATCGACGTATGATGGGCTGCATGTCATCACGGGAACCACAGAGGGGGTGAGCATCCTCCTGCCGCTTCATTGCATCAGTGTGTGGGAAGTCCATGTCGGGAGCGCGTGCGTGTGCGCGCGCGCGTGTGTCGAGGAGCTGAGACGAGTGCTGCAGTGAGTCACTGTCACGATTCACAGTCGAGATTCACAGTGGTGATTCACAGCTGAGATTCGCTGTCGGGTTTTACAGTCGAGAGTCACAGTGAGGAGTCACACTAGAGCTTCGCGGTGAGGAGTCACGGCGGCGATTCGCTGTCGGGTTTTAAAGTCGAGATTCGCGGTCGAGATTTACGGTCAGGATTCACAGTAGAGATTCACAGGCAGGATTTACACTCAAGATTCACAGTCGAGATCCACAGCGACGCCGGCAGATTTTTGTTTGTTATTCTGTGGCTCCTTTTACCCGTCTTTATGCTTCACTCATTCTATTTATCTGCCTCTCTCCTTCTTTCAATTCCATATTATTAATATCGATAAGGGAAAAATGACTAAAAGCAATTAATAAATACTTGTATAATGATGTTAAGATGATAAGATAATTAAGTTAACCTATAAAAATATGACAGTTGCTATAGAAACCACTCCCAACCTCTGTCCAGTCACCAGCTGACCGCTGTAAGAAGATCCATGCGGGTGATGAGGTCATCCAGGTCAACCACCAGACCGTGGTACGTATCTTGTGCGTACGTTACACAGGGCTAACAAGTGTGGCTGCGTGTCCTTTGCTCTAAATGTGTGTACGTGCTGGCCCTGTGTGTGTCGCTCGTCGCAGGTGGGCTGGCAGCTGAGGAACCTGGTGAGCTCTCTGCGTGGAGACCCCGCTGGCGTGGTACTAACCCTGAAGAAACGTCCACAGAGCACCCTGGGCTCTGCCCCGGCCTTGCTGAAGAACATGCGCTGGAAGCCGCTGGCGCTGCAGGTAGGTGCCCTGGCCACTGTGGAGCGCCCTCCAGTGGTGAAGGGTGGTTCGCTGTGTCGGTGTGTGTCGTTGTGCAGGTGATGGCAGGTGGCAGCAGACTGAGCCCCGGGGAGATCTTGTGAGCAGGACTGGAAGTGCCGATGCAGGTGTGTGTGTGTGCGTGCGTGTGTGTGTGTGTGTGTGCGTGTGTGTGTGTGTGTGTGTGTGTGTGTGGGTGGGTGGTGAAAATGCCAGCGCGGGCGGTATAGCTTCACACAGCAGACGTCGGCGAGGCGGGGAGCGCAGTGGAGGCAGGCAGCCGCAGGGATTGCATTGTTTGTGCGGATTAGCTGCTGGATGCCAGCGCAATGAATTTTATCGAAATATGGCACACACACACACGCACGCACGCACGCACGCACGCACGCACGCACGCACCTCTCTGTTGTGAGCGCGTAAGGTGCTTGCGCGCACGGTGACTCGCGGATCGCGCTCCTCCTCCTGTGTGCGGTGCCAGCCTGCCTCGTACCCGAGAGTGCGTCGGGTCCAAGTGACACGCGCGCCACCGCTGGCTCTGCCGGCTGCGGCGTGGCTCTTCGCGCAGCTACTCGAACAAAGCGATGGACAGACAGGTGGCGGAGGAGACAGAGATCGACAGGCAGCCGGGGGGGACAGAAAGGAAGACAAAAGCTGGCGTGACGCTCGGCGAAGGCGCCGCGCTGTCAGTGATTAATGAGTTCCATTGACATGCGTGTGAGGCCTTTGTGCGGGTGCTGTGTGGGAGGGGTGGGGGGTGCACAAATCGAGGTCCCCAAACTCCGCCTCCCTGGGGCGGTCAGCTGCTGAGCATCAGCGATGATGGAGTACGACTCCCACGCTGACTCTGGTGCTGTCCTCTGAGCCGTGCGTGACTCACAGGAAGAGCTGAAAAGCCTCGCTCACGTGAGTCACGCGCACTATTTCTACAATTGCATGCTGCGTGTGCACCCACACGCCCGTGTTTGTGTGTACGCCGGCTCCTCGTGGTGAAATTTCGGAAATGCGGACGTTTTCTGGTTTATTTGCTCGTTTTCATTTTCCTCTCAATCCTTTTGTCAGTTTCTGTCTGCAGCTGAGCGATCGTGACCTGCATTTACTCCCTGATCTGATAGATGGCGGTAAAGAGCATCCAAACAGAACGGAAATGGGGCACCGACTTAATTTAACTCGCTTCCACAGTGTTAACAGCTCGTGTCTGGTGTTCCCAGTGTCAGTGATCAGTGGCAAGATGAGGACTGTCACACATGCTTATGGGAATAATCGGTGCTGAACAGGGGTTTGTTTTTATTTTCCGTCGTCTGAAATTTTTATTAACATGAAAGCGCTTTAAGTATAATAAAATAACTTATTTTATGACCTCATTAGTTGTTAATTGAAGTTAATAAGTCTTGCAAAATGTTTTTAATTGTGAATGTATACAAGAACGTGTAATCTGAAATTTCTGAGTAAACCGAGGGACATCTATGTTGTTACCCTGTTACCGATGGCGACTTGTTGGTAAGAGTGACTTTTTAAGTTATGAACGACTTGAGTTACAAACAGATTTCTGGTCCCATTTTGGCTTGCAAGCTGAGGAACCAGTGTACACCCTCACAGCCAAACTCCTGCATCCTCACACACCCATTCCCGTCTTGCACCTGTGTCCACTCTCTGCTCTCACCCTGACACCTGTGGTCCAGAGCCTCTTTGAACACAAGTATGTGTCCCCGCAGCCCCTCGTTCCATCAAGCCCCACCAGCAGCGTGGCCACACCCACCAGCACCATAAGCACACCGTCCCGGAGAGACAGCTCCGCCCTGCAGGACCTCTTTATCCCGCCTCCCCCGTCGGAGCCCTACACACCCAGGTGCCGAGGGAAGGGTCCGCAAATGGACAGGGAGGGGCCGTGATTACCATGCACGCCATCCTCGGCAACTTCATGCAGCTGTAATTAAACTGCACCAAAATTACTTTTGGCTGCAGAGATGAGCAGGGTAACCTACCTGGAGACGACGTCTCCGGTCTCCATGGCGTCCCCGTTGCCAAGGGCTCCGAATCACCAAACTCCTTTCTGGACCAAGAGTACCGCAAGCGTTTCCCGTTGATGGAGGAGGAGGCCGTACTCTATTGCTACGAGTATGACAAGAACCGGAGCACCCCGCCGGGTCGGAGGGACAGCACACCCACATATGGTATTTCTAGACCCGCCGCTGCTTCGTGAACGCGTGTGCCCGGGTTGGCGGGTTGGTGTGTGTTCACATCCTCACGTGTTCATGTGTGGGTTTGTATCTGTCTCAGTGTGCGTAGGCATGTGTATGTTTATATTGTTTTCTGCACGACGTCCCCCAGCAGACGTGTTGGTGGAGTTAGTAGCGCCCTCTGCTGTCAGGTTGTTTTCATTCCCTCAGTATGAGGAATTGTGTACTTACTCTGTTCGGCTTACGGTGCACTGTGTTCGGATACCCACACATCACTGTTACAGGATTCTTCATCTCTTTTTCATCATGGTCATCATAATTGTCATTATTAACACTGCAAAGATGATGCTTTTGTCGACAGCCACATTGTTTTTTCCACATTCATGCAGCTCAGTATTTTACTGGAGAATGTGACTCAAGCACCATTATTAAGGGTAGAGCGGCAATATTAAAAATGGAACTTGAACAAACAACCTTCTGGTACTCATCCTTGCCTGCTACGTTACCTGGTATTTGTAACATATTGGTCATAACTGCACTCTGTGAAATCTTGCTCCTTCTCAGCAGCTTTACTCAGTCTGTGTGTGTGTGTGTGTGTGTGTGTGTGTGTGTGTGTGTGTGTGGTGTGTGTGTGTGTGTGTGTGTGTGTGTGTGCGCGCGTACCCTCTCCTCAGGCAGGCTGAGGCCCGTCTCCATGCCCGTGGAGTACAGCTGGGTGGGGGATTACGAGGATCCGGGCAAACTGAAGCGAGAGAGCAGGAGAGGTAAGTTGAGGCCCCTTCAGTGACGATACAGAACCTTCACCAGCCAGGTCATGGGTTCACACCCAGAACTGTCCAGGAACTGCCTGGAACATTGTGTGGCTGCAGAATTTCTCTGGGGATGGGCAGCAGCTGTATGCCATGTGGGAGATAAGTCCCACATCCAGATGTTTGGCTTATTCACACTGAGGCTTGTGTTAATTCGGATGCAGACAGGTGATCCCTTCGTTCAGAAGGAAGCAGAGCTTTCTATCGCTCGCTCTCCCGGTCTCTCCCCCCTTTTCTCATTGCCTGCCTCCATCTCTTTTGTCTGATTTCTCTCGTTCCTCCGCTCCCTTTCCTCCTCTCTTCCCACTGAAAAGACGCCTCTCAGATGCTCAGGTTGAGAAGTTCTCCGTTGTCATGGCAACCCCCGCAGCACTCCCCCCCCCCAGCATCTCAATCCCGCTGGTTTGCGCTTCTCCAGAGACTGTCATTGTGTGGACAGGTTTATTTATAGTGGTGAACGTCCGGATATACTGTAATTTGTTTGTGCTGTAGTGGGAGATCGTGTGCTGTCATGACTGTGTTAAACCCTGTGGCTGTATTCGCTGTGGCCGCTGTTGGAGACAACACTGCAGGGGGTCTCCACCAACTGTGCGTGTGTTTAACTGCAAGAAAGAGGCCCAGGACAGCATGTGTGACATAGTCCATGATTTTGGTCTCCCTGGTGGTGCCTCCTGGTTCCTCTGGTTCCTACTGTTGACTGTGCATTTCCTCTGCTGTCTCCATGGTGACGCACAGAGAACTCTCTTCTGCGCTATGTGAGCGAGGACCAGGGCCCCCCGGAGGAGTACCTCACAGGCCGCAGCAGCAGGCGCAGCAGGAGGAAGGGCGAAAAGTCAGGCAGCCCCAGCCGCTACACCCTCGTTCCGTCTTTACAGATGGAAACCATGAGGCAGGAGTCTGTGTCCACGCCAAGCTCTGACTCCACCTCCCTCTACCATGTGAGTCTTCTGTCTCTCGCTGACTCTCTGACTCAGCATGAACGTTACTGTTGATCGCCCCGGACCTTCGGCCGCGTTGTCTCTCATCTGCTGCAGGACTCTGACTGCTAACAGCTGCTAGTGTACGGGTTAGAGCTGCTGTCCTTGAACCCACAGATTGCAGGTTCAAATCCCACCACCATGTGTAGTACCCTTGAATGGGTCCAGTAAAGTTACCCAGCTGAATAAATAGGTATATAACTCTGAAATAGCTTCACATTGTCAGTTACTTAAGTGGGGGGTGTGGTGGTGCAGTAGGTTGGACTGGGTTCTGCTCTCTGGTAGGTGGTTTGAGTTCTGCTTGGGGTGCCTTGCGATGGACTGGCATCCTGTCCTGGGTGTGTCCCCTTTTGTCCTGTGTTGCTGGGTTAGACTCTGGTTCCCTGCAACCCTGAATAGGATGAGTGGTTTATGATGATGATGATGATAGTTTCTTTGGAGAAAAGTGTCAGACAAATGTAAAAGTGGTTGTTTCAGTAACACTATGAGTAGTGCACATTATAACAAACCATACTTTTCATAGTAGTTTCTGATGCTTTTTAATGTTACTCATGTAGATTTGTAAAGAAAGTACATGTATTCCAAAACTGCTCTTTCACCCTCTTCCATCACTTTTCTATTTTTGTCATAGAGCTTTTTCCTCTACAAAACCCATCATGCACTTTTACTGCGAACCAAGAACAAACAGCTCCTCATTGCCATCTGCCTCCTTCCGAGGATTGCATTGGCTACTGTCAGCTGTCAGCTCAAAAATCTCCCTTAAACTGAGAGCCACCTAGAAGCCGCCAACAAGCAGCTCTGTTTAGGGTGAAAATCCTTGGCCTCAAATTCAGCAGTATTAGAGTTTATGAAATAAGAAAGTTATGTAATTAATTTGGGGTTCGCGTGAATGTGTGGTCTGCATACCCTTGAGTACCTAAAATACCTTGAGTAGTTTTAGACCTAGATGCTTTTCCTTGGGCACATCTTTGGAGTACTATTTTGGAGTAATCATTTACAAAAAAATAACAGTCCATTTATTTAACAGTTGGTTCTGGTTACTGTACCCCCCCCCCCCGGTAATAAGTTGTGATTGGTGCAGGAATCCTTTTTGACCTTAAAGCCTGATAACTGCAGGAATCCTGTGACTGATATGAAGTTTTAGGCTCACTGCACACGCGTGTGTGTACACATGTAAAGTTGTAGCCTCTAAACGGTCTACAAGTGTGAACTGTTATGTACGAAAGAAGGTGAGATGGACACTTTGACATTTGTTTCCTCATTATGGGCTGATATTTATTAGTTGATTACAGGCAACCATTTGTTTGTGGAATTAATTCTTTCCTGAAATCGGTGTAGATTTTGAAATTTCAGATACCAAAGGTCCATTTTCCATGATTTCACATGGGGAAAATAATAATAGTGCTTTTCCAGCCCATCCAAAAACCCCAAACCAATTTTCCAATATATGAGTAGAACACAACCCATCATTTCAGCGTGACACAAAACATGTACATTTACACACTTACTGCTATGGGGTAATGTCAACTTTTGGTTTTAATTGCTTGGTTGTCTGCAGGATGAGCAATAAACCAAGAAGAGATATATTGATCATGTTATGTTTATTGTGAACAACTTTGTAAAACTGCACACTGTTGACAGAATGTTCATACATATCCAAAAAACCATCAGCTAAACTATTCCTGCAAACTACTCTGCTGTCTCTGCAGCTCAGCTAAATAACACACCCAATACAGCCGACAGACGCTCCGGTGGAATTCCGTACACTTCCCATAATGCCCCACTTTTATAAAGCAACACCCAGATTCCTAACTCACCAACAGGCGGAGAGATCTGGATGCACATGAGCTAAGAACAATACCTTACTGCATTTCTGCTTCACTTGCATTATGATCAATTTTTTTTTTTTTGACACTGTGGAAAAATTTTACATTTATTCACTTAGCGGACGCTTTTCTCCAAAGCAACTTCCAATGAACTCTATGTAGTGTTATCAGCCCACACACCTAATTCACCGCAGTGACTTACACTGCTAGATACACTACTTACATTGGGTCACTCATCCATACATCAGTGGATCACACGCTCTCTGTCACTCATACACTATGGGTGAACCTAAACAGCATGTCTTTGGACTGTGGGAAGAAACCAGAGCACCCCAAGGAAACCCACACAGACACAGGGAGAACATGCAAACTGCACACAGACTGAGCGGGGATCGAACCCACGTCCTCTCACACCACCCAGGCGGGAGTGGTGCCACCCGTTTTGTTATACTGATACACTAATAAAAGCGAAGAGCTGTTATATTGAAATTTCAGATAAAGCGAGTTTGTAAATTGAGGGATACCTGTATTTGACGCCATTATTTAGTCCTGCACTGCTTGGTTGGCACTGAGATGCGCAATGTGTATCACTGCGACTCAGCATGTTTCTGTGAGTCAGTACACACACCATATCGGAGCAAGAGCCACTTTGTTATCCTTGAAGTGGGGGGACTGCAGGCTAAAAATGCTGACGCACTTTGGGAGGCACACGCTTTGGACGGCACACACATGCTTCGAGTGCCGTGTTCTAGATGATGCAGGGATGTGCTTTTCTCTTTGTTGAGCAGGTGTGTTTTGAAAGCGAAGGTCACTAATATAAAAAGTTATTTGGAAGATTTTAAAATTTTTTTATAATAAACTGCACAAGAAAAGTACAAATATTGCAGACACACATCGGTGGGAAATCAAACAGAGCACACACACACACGCATACACACACACACACACACACACACACACACACACACACACACACACACACAGGCACGGTGAGCGCATAGCTGGCACTCCGAGCTGGTGCCCATGACAGATGGCATTGTTGCAGCTCTTGGCAAGCCCTGTGGTTCTGTTGTCCCAGCGGGCTGATGAGCCCCTAGAGAGAGCGGTGGGGGGCAGGGGTTACAGTGAGACACTCTGTAATTTGTCTCTCGAACCCTCCTGTCCATTATGGGCACCTTACAAAGGGCCCTCTCACACTGCGCTCAATGCGCTCTGTTGTGTGCCGTGTTGTGGCCGCCCCTCCCCCCATGCTTGGCGCTTCCTGCTTGCCATGGGGTCAGAGGTCAAGAACCTCCCAGGCTTGGGACATCACAAAAACCATATTCTGTCCCATCATTGCAGCAGGCTGTAGCCCAGGCCCTTCAAAGCCCTGCTTTTCCACCTCGTTCCAGAATGTTCTTTTGGCATGTGGGGGTGGACTCACTTTAGGGTGCGAACAGAGAGACAGCCAGGCAGTTAAATGGTTAAACTGCGCAGCTCACTATTAATAAATCCACTAATAATACATGCACTGCGAACTGACAGCAGCTGTTTCTCCGCCTGCTTGCAGACGTTTCAACATTCATCGCTGCTCTCCAGGTCCAAGAAGAAGAAGACAGGTGAACGCCGCCCTTCGCCACCTTCTGTTACTGCGGTTCGAGTGCCGCTCTTTTGTCCCGTTCGTTCCTGTGCTCGTCAACTCCGCCACACAGCGTTTCACTCTGTCAGCATATAACTGGTTTGCCCCCATCAGCCGCACAGCCGACTGCCAGCAGCAAGCGACGCATCTCCTGCAAGGAGCTTGGACGTGGCGATTGTGAGGGCTGGCTCTGGAAGAAGAGAGATGCAAAGAGCTACTTCTCCCACAAGTGGAAGAAGTACTGGTTTGTGCTGAAGGACTCCTGCCTCTACTGGTACATGGGCGAGGAGGTGAGAACAAGTGTCTGCTGGTGGGTGGATGAGAAGGTGTGTACTGATGAGTGCATAAGGAGGTGTCTACTGGTGTGTGAATGAGGAGGTGTCTACCGATGGGTACAGGAGGAGGTCTCTGCTGTTGTGTGGATGAGGAGATGTCTAATTGTGGGTGGGTGAGGTGATGTCTCCTGGTGGATGGATGAGGAGACGTTCAGTAATGAGTGGATGAGAAGGTATCTACTGGTGGGTGGATGGGGTAATGTCTGCTATAAGGCTGACACTGTAAATCAGTTTGGAGAAAAGCATCAGCTAAATGAATAACTGTAAGTGTAATAGTGGTGGGTGGATGGGGAAGTGTCCACTTGTACGTGGATGAAGAGGTGTCTATTGACGGGTGGATGAAGAGGTATCTGCTGGGGGTTTAGATCAATTACTGTAATGAAGATGACAGTGATGTTCATGGACAGATCTCCTACATGATCGTTTAACCAAAGTTGTACCAGCATCTAGGTGGGTCCACTTGTGTGTAGCTCATGGATTGTGGAAAAGGTGGTGTTGGGATGGTGATGGTGGAGTCCTGATGAGGAAGTGCTGGGTCAGGTTAGATGGTTGTTGGAACGTTTCACAGTGTTGGAAGTAAAAGATCCTGTGGGGCACAGCTGAGAGAACTCAGAGCTCCATGCGAAGCAAATTCAGTGTGTTCCTCTTCCAGGATGAGAAGGCTGAAGGCTTTGTCAGTCTGCCGGAGTTCCACATCGACCGGGCCAGCGAGTGCCGCAGGAAGTAGTGAGTATCCATGGAAACGCATCTAGCCCTAGCGCACTCTTGGTTGAGTGCAATTTAGGTTGGCCTCTGTGAGGAGCAAGATGGACACACTGCCTGTTTTAATGGTGTGTGTGCCTTGCTTGTGTGTGTGGTTCATGTGCGACTGAAGGTCGTGTGTTACAGCTCCACCGTGCGGCTGTTCACAGAAATGCTTCTTTGTTCCCTAGTGCTTTCAAGGCCTGCCATCCAAAGATCAAAAGTTTCTACTTTGCAGCAGATGGCTTGGACGACATGAACAGGTGAGACTCCAAGAGCAGGTACAGATACAGTGGGCAGAGACTGCAGGACATCTGTCAAGACAAACACTAGCACCCCTGCAGTACCCGCAGTATAACTGGACTGATACTAACTGGCATAACAGGTGGCATTAGAGCACGACCTTGGAATCCGAAGGATCCAGGTTGGAATCCTATCTCCTGTTGTAGTACCTTTGAACGAGGTACACTTACCCTGAATTGATGTAGTAAATTTTACTGTGCTGTGTGGATGTGTACCTGGTTTTGGATGGCATTCTGAGCCTGGTGTTGGACAGTGATGTGGGCGTGCCATTACGCCACTGTTTGGTGGAGGTCGTTAGATGCCGAAGGAGGTGGTGTCTGTTTTGGAATGGGACAACGTGAAACGACTCGCCTGCAGCTGAACGTTTGAAATGCCACTGGGGCCTGAACCTCGCGCTACCTGGTCTTAAGGCGGAGTGGCTCACCAGGCTCAGAAACTTCTTCGTTTCTTGTTATTCAAAGACATTTTCAAAAGGGGTGCTTTCAGATACCTCCTCCTGGAGGGAAATGTCCACACTGACTGGCCGTCCAAATGATCCCCTTTGGGGGTAACTCTCACCTGACCACATAGTCATTAAACACCCATGCTTACTGGCTTATTTGAGACACAAGCGGGACATGAGTGTACGCATGCACCAGTTTTCATTTTGATTGCCTGGTCACTATTCTCTTCCTGATGCTGATTCTGCTTTGCTGTAGGTGGCTGAGCCGTCTCAATATGGCAGCAGCGGGTTACACAGAGCAGGAGAGGATCAGACAGGACCAAGGTGAGGAGTATTCCTGAGGATATCATGAGGTGTACCAAACAAAAAGGCTGCCGGCTCTCAGTTTCATCCCTGATGTTTTGCAATGAGTGTCCTCTGTTCCTCAGAGCTGCTGAATCCTCCCAAGATTAAAGAAAGGTTCTCAAAACTCCTTTTCAGACCCAGTTCTCTCCCGATCTCTTAATAGGTATTTAAGACACAGTACTGCAGAGTTACATTATTTTTCCTTTCTCTGCTCTTGTGGGTTCTGCAATATGTGCAGCCTCTTTCACAAAGGGGGATTTCTTTCTCCAGATTTTTCACATATTGGTGGTGAATCTCTCCCAAGATTCTCATGAAAATTAGTAACATTAGCATTAAGCTGAACGGAAGCGTGTTCCAAAAGTTCTAACTACAGTGGAACCTCATGTTATGAACACTGCTGGGAGCATCTGTTTATAACTCCAAAGTCACATTTATTCCTAACTTTATAAGAATTTTTATTGTAATATTTCTGATTAAAAATATTTTTTGTGTTCACAAAGCGCTGTTCAGTGCTGACTGTTGGTGGATTCATCCCGTAAATATGTCAAACATTCCTCAGCTTGTTACTGGTCACTGAAATCCCAGAAATGAGTTGTAAACAGTGTGGAAGTGAGTTGAATTGAGGTGGTCACACACTCCTGTTCTGTTTGGTTGCTCTTTAGTCCCATGTAAATACAGGTGACATTTGCTGCTCTAAAAAAATCGATTTTTTGGGAAAAAAACACAGATTAAAGTAAATAAATGAACTGGAAAATGTTTGCATGTTTCTGAATTCCTAATTCGAGTCTCCATAACAGGAGGAGCTGGAATGTTGGGTCCTCTGATTCCCCCTGCTGGTGACAGTGTTGTCATATCTGAGCTGTCGGGTGTTTCTGTACCCCAGATTACTGGAGTGAGAGTGATCGCGAAGACACGGACACACCTTCCACGCCCAAACAAGACAGCCCTCCGCCTCCGTACGACACCTATCCCCGGCCTCCCTCGGTGAGTCCCTCTGCCGTGGAGCACCTCTTAGGTGGAACACACACACACACACACACACACACACATAGTTGTGCTTACCAGGGTCTGTTGACCTTTGATTGGTTTTTTCAGGTGCTGCTGTCCAAAGTTGATCAGCATCTATCCTGTCCAGTCCACAAGGTGTCCTCAGTCCCTAAACTGTCATCTCAATTGTTTAATGAGGGCTAACAGTCTGCTGTACCCCAGCTGTCCTCCCCAAGGTTTTGCTTTATTGCATCCTTTGTGTTGCTCTTTTGACAGCTCATTCACACGTCCTCATAGTTCTCATGTTCCTTAGAGTCCAGCTTGGACTTGCGAAAACCACAACTTTATTCCCGACATAAAAAGTGCTAGGAAGTGTCCGTCACTCCTGATTGTGACTGTTCCCATCCAGCTGTGACTGAGGACTGAAGTCTAGGACACTGTTCCATAGGGTCAAAAGTACACACTCCAAGTGAAGCATCAGTGTGGTTCCTTTTAGCTCAACAGCGCCCCCCAGAGGCTATCTCCAACAGCACCACGAGTCCTTTCCCCTCTGCCTGGAGAAGGGTGAAGCGGCTGGGCCACGTCTGGAGTCACAGCTGAGACTGAGAATTAATGATTATTACTATTAACACAGTGATCTGCAGGAGGTCCAATGTGTCCGTTGTCCAGCTTCCACAATTCATCTTCCTTCCAGGGATTCAGATGACTGAATTCATGGCATCACTTCCCAGAATCACATGACACAAAGTGTGGAACAGCCGTGTCGGGTCACATGACCAGCTGGCATCAACTACTCTCTCTCGTCCCATGCAGGTGGGCGGCAGCAGCCCTTACCTGGAGCCCAAACACGGTCGTCTGTCCTCTACAGAGACCTCGCAGTCGCGCTCGTCCCACGAGGAGTTCCGCTCTGAGCCGCTGGGAGGTAGCAGCAGTGGCACCTCTCCGGCGTGCAAATCGGCCAGCCAGCGGCGCTCGTGGCAGGACTTGATTGAGACCCCGCTGACGAGTTCGGGGCTGCACTACCTGCAGACGCTGCCCCTGGATGACGCGGTTTTCAGCAGCGAGCCGGGCACCGCGTTGTCCCCCGAGGGACGCCGCCAGTCCACACTGCCCGCCCAGCGCAGCCTGCTGCAGGAGCACTATGGCCCTCTCACTCCGGCTGGGGGTGGACAGCTACTGAATGTGCCCGGGGGAGGGGGCAAACCTCGCAGCTACACCTTACCGCGTGACGGTGGGCTCCATGCCCTTCTCAGCATGACCGCCAGCACAGATCAAAGTGACGCAACGCGCTACCATAGAGGTCAGGGCCACAGCCATGACAGAGATACAGGTGAGCACACGGGGGAGTATAACATACATAACAAGATGAGTACATGCAAGGTGAATGGAAATTTTTGAGGGCTGTGATCATGACCAAGCAACATCTCTCTGGCTATAGAGCAGGACGGGCAGCAGGTGGACTCCCTTCGTGACCTGTACCGTGCTCTGGAGCGGGCCAGCTTGTCGCCCCTTGGTGAGCACCGACCATCCAGCAGGCTCGAGTACAAACGGTCGTTTGTACGGCGCTGCAACGACCCCCTCCTGAATGAGAAGCTGCACCGTCTGCGCATCCTGCAGAGCACGCTCAAGGTTCGAGACTCTGTATGTATCTGTCTGCCACACTGTCTGTCTGCTGGCTTTATGTTTTGTCTGTAAACACACAGGCTCTACAACTGGGACTGGAGATCAGTTTGTAACTCGTCTTGGTCCTAACCTGAACTCCAAAGTCACTTTTACCACGAAATCACAGTCAGTCATATGTTAATAATACAGACATCACCTGATTTTTTTTTTCAAGGCTGAGGTTCTGTAAAAATCTCACATAGACCTATAACTATAACCTATAATCTGTAACCTTCTCTCTCCATCATACCTACCGCTCAGGGGGGTTTAAACAGACAGGTTGTTTGGGTCATAGCAGAAGTAGTTGTGTTCCTGTCTCGCTCCTCTCTTCACCTTTTCCCAGGCCATGTTTTCCACAACCTTATCGCTGACTAATTAGGAAAGCAACTGCAAAATAGAAGTACCCCACATCACTGCAGCTTTTCTGAGTGGATGTGGAGTTACTAGAATTATTTATTTTTAAATGACACTTTCTCCAAAGCAATTTACAATGTTAAAGTACTTTGAATGATTTACCCGTTTGTACAGTTGGGTCATTTTTAATGTATCAATTCAGGGAAAGGACCTTAATCAAGGTTGGTACAGCAGGAGGTGGGACTCAGATCTGGCAGTTTGTGTACACCAAAACTGACGTCCTTTGGCAGGCAAGGATAATGACTGTGAAGAGCAGGTGGACATGTAGCATGTAGCCAGTAACCTTTTAGATTCAATAAGCCAGACAAAAAGTCTGCTGGTTCACTTGGGAGGTAGTTCCTCCATAAGGAGGAACGGAACTGAAGTGGGAAAAATACCTGAGTAAATCATGCGTGAGAGAAAGGTAAACAACGTACACAAAATATCAAAGTTTGCAAGCGAAACAGCTGAAACGTATGCTCAAGAATGAACTAGGTTGTCAGTCAGTGGAGAATGAAACAATGCTAAATTCCAATTGGTCAGCACTAAGCTCTGATTGGTCCGCTCTAAGCTCTGATTAGTCCGCTCTAAGCTCTGATTGGTCAATACTAAACTCTGATTTGTCTTGCTGCTGGCAAACTCTGACAAATGAAACTAAAAAAAGGTGTCAGGTGACAGTGAAAAAAATTTTAATGGTTCAGTCCAACCTGCAACCTTTGGGTCTAAAGGTTGCAGCTGTACCAGAAAACAAATGTGAAAAATTCAAAAGTAACAAGAAGAGGGTGACAGAAATATAGGGTAAAACTACATTTATTCTTTACAAAATAGTCTCTGAAAAGTACAGTTTCTCTAGGAAGTGACTTAAGTACTTAAAACTTTTTAACGTAGTGTTTTTATCAACTTCAAACTTGAGTAAATCTAAAATTACTGAAAATAAAATCATGATGTTGCCACAAACTCCTACTGAAATGCAAACTGTCAACCAATTCATCCCATAAACATTTGCAACATTCCTTATGTTATTGATCACTCACATTTAGGAACACCACACATGAGCTGCTGTAAACACTGTGCAGGTGAGTTGAAATAAGGTGATCTCAAAGTCCCATTCAATCTGGTGCATTTTACTGCTAACTACCAGCTGGGCAAGGAAGTGAAGTGTGGGTGTTTCTTTCTCTGTGGCAGTCAGAAGTTTTTGAAAATAGAACAATGGCAAAAATGCAGATGAAAAGAAATGAAAAATGTTCATATCTCCGAAAGGTTGTAAATCAAACGTTTGTAACACGGGGAGCCAGCGTACCATGCTTTGCACCTGCCTGTGTACCTGTCCTTCTTCATCATCCGTACATCCCTTTGTTTCTCTTGCGTCTGTCCTTCTCTCCATCTGTCAGTCTGTCTGGGCTTTTCACTCTCCATCTTCAGATCAGTCTGTGTCCCCCAGTCCTGGTGTGATGTAGCTCTATGGTCGCTTGACGCCCTCCGCACCTGCGTTCTGGCCCGTTTGGGGTTTGGCTGTGCATTGGACTTGGCTCCGTTCAGTCTGGCTCGTCCGCACGCTTGCAGCACTGGCGTCGCTGTTCTGGCTTTGGGACCGATGGCTGCTGTACGCTTTAGCGTGTTGCATCAGAGGGGTACTCGCAGTGCATTGTGGGTACTGGCTGTGGCTAACGGGTAGTCAACGGGTGTGTTTCTGCATGCTGCTTCGATATCTCTGCGCTCTGTGTTCCTGGGCACATCTGACCATGCGTTGTGTGGTGTGGTGGAAACTGGGCACTTACAACTACTGTCTGTAGAGAGAGAGAGAGTGTGTGTGTGTGTGTTTTTGTGTGCATTGTATGACTCTTTCTGCCTCTTTGTAGTGTGTATGTGAGCTGCTGCTTCTTTGCTTGTGGTTTTCTGCTCATACTTACACACCTGCACCAAACCAGGTGGGTGTGAGATCCGTGCTCAAAGCGCTCCGCCTCCTCATGCCTCGCCCTGCCCCTTTAAATGGCGCCCCCAGACTCACTGTTCACTTCTGAATTAGACAGAGGGGCGTGGTCCTTCACTGCAGTAAAAGTGTGTAACCACGTCCCCCCCCCCCCCTTTCTGTCTGTGCACCCCCCAGGACAGGGCGGGGCAGGTAGCCCTCATTGACAAGCTGCTGGCCAATCCCGAGCTCACTTCCTCCGCCTTCCTGGAGTGGAAGAGAGTTTACGTCGAGCTGTTTGGGGCGGAGTCACAGAGTGATCGGGAGCCCACCAGCTCCGCCCCGAGCCCCGCCCCAGACCAAAGCCCTGCCTTGAGCCCAGCCCCAGGCCGCACGCCCTTGCTCTCCCACACACACTCTTACATCGAGACGCACGTCTGAGCCCTTGAGCTGCCTGAGCTGGCCATGCTCCTTGCATACACACACGCACACGCACATGCACGCACGCACATGCACACACACTCAGACATACATTGTGTGTTCTTGCACAAATCATGTCCAGTCGAAGTGGATATTTCCACTCTTTCTGTAACAGACCTTCTGTATACCAAACACACAGCGTGTATCACACACCGTGTCTACCCTCCCACAGCATCCATACCAACACTTCTCGTGTGAGTTAAGTAAATTATCAGCTCAGTTAAGTGCTCATGTGGTCTGAGTTGCTGCCGGTCAACAAGAGGATAGTTGACAGCCAGCGGTCAGTATCCATACAGTCTGTGTCCAAACACACGGTCAGCACCTGAACACAAGTGTGTAGAATGGAAACTGCCGGACTGCACCCAGACAGCGTACACCCAAACACCCACTACACCTAGTAACTCTTAGTGGAGACACCATGTGTTAATTCTCTTATTGCACAAGTGCAAACATGACAGCAGAATAAAAAGAGAAGAACATAACAGGATATAAATACATTGATATGGTATGATCACTGAGATGTACCACAGTGAAAACGTGGTGACAGTACCAAAAGTCACCCTGAGACTGGACTGTCAGCAGTAAGAGTACTGTCTATAGATATTAAAACAGCTATTTTTGCCCTTCCTGGAGCTGCTTCTCAGGAAGTAAAAGTGGGTTGAAGTGAGTGGCACAATTACCCAAAATGCACTGCTGTGGATTGGGGCCGGACCCACCACTGCTACACTGGAACACTGGAACACTGGAAGTGCAGCTTGGGCTCACTGTGGGTCCCACAGAATGTGAGGGAGCATGTGCGTGTGTGTGTGTGTGTGAGAGACAGTGAGAGTGTTACAGCATGTGTGCAGTTGTGCAGAAGGGAAAGTGTTTCTGTGTGTGTGTGTGTGTGTGTGTGTGTGTGTGTGTGTGTGAGTGAGACACAGTGTCACGCAGAATGTATTTCCATTGTAATGCGAATGCTTTTCAAGCTTCCCATTTGGGTGTTCCTGTGTTTCTTTGTGTGAGAATATTTAAATTATACATTATTTGCTTCATTTCTTTCAGCAGGGAAAAGCACTGAATCACTTCGGAAGAACTTTCTTGAATGTATCTGTTTTGAAATGAAAATAATAAAGAAAATAAAATTAATAACAATCTTTTTTTTTTTTTAATCACCCCAGGAAGGAGACCTTTTGTTCCTGCCCTTGTCACTGCTGTTACGTAAACGTGCATTATCGCTTTGAGATTCACCCTGTTTTTACCGTGGAGAGGTGGGCGGAGCCTGTGCTGGGTCCTCCTTGTGTAGCAAGGCATGTAAGACACATGTTAGACAGGTGGCCGATTGCGAGCTGGAGGTGACCACACGGGCTGGATGGAGGAGGATAAAGGAGAGCAGTGCGCGAAACAAAAAAGGTTTTATTGAGAAAATGAACAGAAAACAGTGTGGCCATTTATTCATTAAGCTGATGCTTTTCTCCAAAGCAACTTACAATGTTAAGGTATTTACAGTTATTAACCAATTTATACTACACCAGAGGCGGGAATTGAATTGGTAATAGCCATGACCGCCACGTTACCAGCTGTCCCGTTTAAGGGTGTAAGGCAAAACAACCCCCCGGCCCCCCCACATTCTCACAAAAGATAAAATAATGTGTGGCACGCCGGGGATGCTGGGTCTAGAGAGTGACCGAGGGACAGTGGTATGGGCTGGACGTACAAAGTATTTTTTATGAAACATAAAAGTCACAAAATGCACAACACAAAACAGGAGCTTTGGGTATCATGTGTGTCCACACCAGCCTGAGCGCCGCACTTTGACCAACTACTGTCCTCCGATGCTCTTGAAACCTACAGCCGCACCTGATGCTCATCAGCCAATCAGGCGTAGCCGATAATCCCGGAGGTGTGCGTGGCCGTGCTTCTGGATACCATGCCGTGTTAAAACCATGTTAAAGCCAGTAGGAGCGAAACTGATGGTTCTTCAGTATCCCATCAAGGCTGTTTGTCCACGAACATTTGCCTGCAGTCTGGACGTTTGCGCTGCAGAAAAACAAGGTCTAAGACACCGTTGTCTTCATACCGAACAAACGGGGGCTTTTGCACCTCCGATCGTTTAATGCTGGGTCTAGGACTTCATCTGTGGACCGACTCATCTGGTTTCAGACCCTTTGAAAAGGATCAGGAAGAAGAAACAGATCTTTCCAAAATGGGATTGAACCTATTGACCGCATGCAGTGTGTTCCATTTCCGCTCAACTCTTCTCCTATTTCCAAAGAGCTGCTGCTGTTTTGTAACACCTGTGGAAGGCTTACCTGAAGCCTGATCCCAGTCTGCAGCAGAAGGTGTGTCTTTGGTGCTTGACGGGCGGTGCTGTGTTGCTTCTTGGGGCGGTTGTAGGCGTGAGATGCACCGCGAAGGAGATGGGTGCCACCTCTGGAGAAACTGACTCAGTTATGTGCGAATTCTGGGATTTAACGATTTCCTGGCACCGATTTCTCCAGGTGAGCCGGGGCCTGTGGCTGTTGAGGGTTTTAGTACTTGATTCCGTTTGTCGGACCTGGGAAACCTTAAATAAATAAAATGAGCACCGTGTTCAGTATTTTCAACCCCATTTTTTGATTTTCCATTCCAATACATATCAGTCAACTTTGGGATATGCTGACCGATGCCCTCATCACCGCCTGTATGGTCATGTTGTGGTCATCGTTGTAACAGCGTGTTACCGTTCTGTATTAAAATATCAGGTTGTGTTCTGAAAACCGATGTCCGATAATTTAATTGCGGTATTATTTGGTGATCGTGGTCGGACTCCTGCTGTTTGATGTGGGCGGTAAGAGTGTGTACCTCTTTGTTTTTGCGCTGACCATCAGTTGTCATCAGGAAGCTTCTGCTCGATCCATCCTCTTTAAATGTGACACGTAGTTTTCGTTTTCCTCAAGCCAGTCCACGCCACACTATCACAATAAACTCACACACATACATTGGCTGAAGCCGTTTGTCCCAAGGGGGGTCACAGCAAGCCGGACCCTAACTCGGCAACACAGGGTGTAAGGCAGGAGAGGGAGGGGACGCCCAGGACGGGACGCCAATCCACTGCTAGGCACCCCAAGTGGGACTTGAACCCCAGACCCACCAGAGACTGGGATCAATCCAAACCCGCTGCGCCACCACACCCCCCACAGTAAACTTGTTTTCTGAAATTATTTTTTAAAAATCTGTATCCCTTACCCTTCATGAAATTTTCAGTACACCCAGTAAAACTTAAAAATAGTGACTATAAAATTATAAAACTGTAATTTCTGCATTTATTTAGAATTTAGCGTAGAAGAATATAGAAAACAGAATACAACGAAAATTCATAGTTCTTCATTTCAAATGCATACTTAAGGGAAGCTTTTTGGATATAGATCCATATCTGCAACTAGAACTCCACGTGATTAAAAAAATTGAAATAACCTCTGCAGATGAAATCGAATTTTAAAAAAGTTATCACACAGACATGATTCAAACTGAATTTGGGATGAACTCGGGATGGCCTTGGAATCAGTTGAAATTTTTCCCTATAATAAGTAATGGATTAAGTAACTTCATTATCCATTTGAAAAAAAAGGTTTTCATTAAAAATTAGGACAGTTTAACAGAGAGTAAGTGTACCGTGTTGACCTGTTTGACATTGTATGACTTTGAACTGTTCTGAAGGTTTTACAGCATGGTACGATATCGTGGTGTTCATACTTTACGATCTATACAATAATGTGAGGTTTACTTAACTGTTTTTATAGGGTCATTAAGCTTTTCAGCAAAAAACAGTGAACACTGCACAGATGCGCAAAGCACAGATAAAGGCCGTTCCGTTTGCGGTCGTAACTTAAAAATCAAGAATATGGCTTCTGCTCAAGGCTCCGCGATCCTGTGGCTCTTGGGGCCCCTCTAAGGCAAGGGCCCACGGCCACTGCTCTCTCCACCGGTCCACAGTTTGAATGGTGCCAAAGCGGAAGCGTTACTGTAGGCTTCTCCAGTGCAGAGACACAGCCAAATGCATCAGTTTGCAATATTGATTATTGGTAAGTGTGGCAGATATCACACCTGTGCCGTTTCTGTGTTTAATTACGCAAAATATGCAGTTATACCCTGCTAAAACGTTTGAGGGATGTATTGCTATGTGTGTTATGTTTGGGGCTGTGGACTATGCATTGATGGTGCGGATCATGTTTTGTTGGGTTTACAAGTTGCACTGGGTATTATGCGTTGATTATAAGGATTTCGTACAGTGAAGAACAGAACCAAGAACCTCAGGTGTTGGACTGTGGCGTTGGGTGCGAGTGCGTGTTCCTACGTTATTGCCAGTGTCGTTTTTTTTTTTTTTTCCTTCTGCAGGACTCTCAGCTCCATGACACAAAGCCTCCATCAGGGTACTGAGAGCGCCCCTTGGAAGCCAGCTGCCCCCCAGCATAGCCACTCCGAGGACCTCCGGCCACGCTCTTCGCAATGCTCTGTGCCGGATAGGACCGGGTGGACAGCGCTCAGCATCGAAGCCATACCTGCCTCCCTTGTCCTCCTATGGTCACCTACAGGCCACCGAAACACCCAGAATTCTTTTCAGTTTGTTGATGCACTCTATTAGAAGCACAAGCCCATGCGGTTTTCCTGCCCATGTTTACAGTTTTTATTCTGCTGGGGATGATGAAGAATCGATGAAATAAGCACACGGTACCTAAGCAGCTCCTTGCAGCTCCCTGGTGGTGCATGTTGGCGATTTTGACAGCCTGTCAGGGTCCCTGGGTCCCCCAGATTGGCACAGCACCAGGGGCCCATCATTAGAGCAGGAAGTTCACAAGCGTCTCCAGGGATCATGCAGTTGAGAGGAATGAGGTCATCCACAATTGTTATCCATGGACTATCCTTCCAAGGGTCTCACTGGGTCTCGAACCTGTAACCTGGTTGTCCGGCCTCCCGCGCCTTTCCTAGACCTTTGACCTCCGTGTCCTTACCGCTCAAACGCAGCAATGCTGGGAGTGTTGTTCTGTGGATTGCGTATGATTGTTCTGTCTCAACCATGCATGGCTGCTCCTCAAATAACTTTTGTAATATCTCTGTAATATTGAAATATATAAACATGAATATAGATAAACGCATTCGTTCTCCTTCAAGCTCGTGGACTTGTGGAGAGGAGGGCAGGCTGTCCGTGTCACTCCTTCCTCGCTGGCTCTTCCGCTGCGCTTCCGTCACTATGGTCCTCAATCCTTATACCCCCCCGCACCCCCCTTGGCGGTGCACTCACCACGGTGGCCGTCGGCCGGCAATAATCACCCTTCAGCTGTACCGTCCAGAACAGGGTCTATTTTTGTATGCATCATGTTTGCCCGAATGTGTGATGATGGTTCCCGTATAGTGATGTATCTGTGGCTCTGAAGAAGCCATTTCCTCACCATCCTGGGAGTGCGTAAGTTAAAACTTTGTACGAGATATTTTAACATGTTTACGCTGTATTGTAAATACAACTGGAATGTGAATATGAAGTGTTCTCTTCGGTCTCTGCATAAAGGAATCCCAAGACTTTTATGAATAAACCGTTTAATGTTAAAAGTTGTTGTGGTTTAGGTACTTCTTGTACACACTCCTGAATTTAGAGCACAACTAGGAACAGAAGTCTGTTCATATCTTGCTTTGTTCATAACTCCAGACACTTTACCCCTAAATTCCATTCAATAAAAGGTTAATACAACACCACAATTTATTTACAGGTTAGGTTCTGAAAAATTTCTATTATAATGAAAGACACAATCTGCTTCTGGAACTTAGCTGTTCGGTGTCAGCACTTTATAAAATTTTAGTACGTTTGCTGGACCTTCAGTTAATTTTATTCAGACATAAACCAGTGCATTGAAGAATGGTAACTATTTCTCTGAGTATTATAGTTTATAGCATTATATAGATTATTATAGGTTATAGTGCTATATTAAGCAATGTAGGTTATAGACTTACACAGAATATTGTATAAGATTAAATAGAGCCCTACAGGTTTTTGGGACCAACCTGAAAGTCATGATCATGCCTCCAGGTTTACAGATAGCGTTCAGGACATGGATATGAACACAGCTGTGTGACAGAGACGATCAACATTCATGCTGAACACAAAGCGTATTCATAGTGCTCTGCACTCATATTTCTACATTATTGTTCTCAAGGTCATTTCTTCCTCTTCTCCTTCCTCATTTTCGCATCATGTTGCTAGCACCCAAATTGTGACGCCCTTGTCACATGAACACCCTTCCAGCGTGCTGTGTTTCTTGTGGAAATTGACCAACCAGCCCACAGACAGCTCCTATGAACACGACCCCGCATCACACTTCCCGGTTCATGTGTTCACAAGTCAGCGGCAGTCCGTGTCTTTTTCTCGCTCTGTGGGACAGTTGCTGAAACGGTTTTCTTTCGTGCAAATGAAGAAAATTCTCGACCCTGTTGTTTATTATTGCTTTTGGAGAACTCTGATCTTCTGACCTTCTGTGGTGCCACCCATCAGCATCCCGTTCACACTGCAGGTCATCGCGGTAAACAAACTGCAGTCCAAATTTCACCCCCTATCTGAGTCAGATGAGAACCTCTATTTTTTACTTTTAATGTTTTTTTTTTTTAATGAATATAGAACTCCATGGATGGTAACATGTCAATAACATGCAAGCAACAGTAGGACAGGTGAAAGCTGAACTTCACCTCCCCTTTACCCTTCCCCCACAGGAACTATGGAACATGTGATTCACCCATTGATACAGTTCAGAATTCTTACTACAGTAATTCAGGGTAAGTACCTTGTTCAAAGCGCCGCAGCAAGTGGGGGATTTAAACCAAACCTGTTCCATTCGCAAGATGACGTCCCTAACCACTACGCCACCTGCAAGGTTTATCTGTGTTGTGCGGTGCAGGGTGTGTTTATTTACAAAGAAGCCTGTGTCCATGGAGACCAAGTTTTCCCATCTTTGAGATAAAAATACCCTCCCTGCCTCATTCTCGGCATGTCTGCGCTGCTCTTCACAACACAGTACCGACGATCGCGACAGGAGGGAGAAACACTGTGGCGGCAGCTAATTACAGCCTTAGGAGCCCTTCTGTCAGACCATCTCATTATCGCCACGGGAACGCGTGTCACACAGAGCGCACTCGGTCTGTTTCTCACCCTGTGAACAGATAGCGTGATGTAGGATAGAATAGAAAAAGATAAGATGGAATAAAGTAGGGTAGGATAATATTTTATTCATCCCTTCAGGGAAATTCACAGGTCCTTGACAAGCACTAGATGGGAATGATTTTTGGTAAGATGGACCCCCAAAACTGCCTCTCTAACGACTGCCTCATGATTGCCTCATGATCTTTTGTCCATAATAGACTCTAAATTCCACCTCATCCTGGACTTTGCCATTACCTCCTTTGAGTTGGGGGTCAGACCCATGACAACCTGCTTTCTTCACAAGACACCCTCCATATCTATTACCTCAATGGTAACCAGGTGCATGTCAACCATCAGCTCCTTCGTCCTGTTGATGCTGAGCTGGAAACGGTTCACATTTCACCAAAACAAAGTCCTTGGTTAGATGCCTGCTCATGTTCACCTTTCTCTATACATTCAACAACTGCAGAGGGAGAGAACCTCTGCAAGTGACACAGCCCAGACTTATATTCGAAGTCAGAGGTGAACAGGAAGGGACCGAATACTGCTCCCTGGGGCACACCTGTGTTGCTCACCACCACACTGGAGTCAGTCCTGAAGCCTGGCAAGTTTTCCTCATACCCTCCTCACATGCTCCTCACATGTTCACCTTCCTGAGGTTTGCTGCTGATCTTTCAGAACAGGACAGAGCTCCATTGTTCAGTCTGGATAACACTGGACACAGCACATGCCGGGGTCTGATCCTTCACAGGTCAGATACATTGTCACCCCCGTTTCAGACTGTGCTCCAGGTGTGACGATGTGCCTGTGACATAATACTGATTCTATTAACCATGTGGAATGCAATGACGATAGCATCTCCATTTTGTTGTCATTCAGCATGCATTACATTCTAGACAGTCCTTAGACATGTGGATGGAAAGTGTGCGACACATCAAACAACAGGACAAAGATGTGGAACCGTGCTCCAGGTGTGAGACAGGTTTTACAGGTAGGAAGCAGTGGTGCAGCCAAAGGACAGACTGTACCTATATGGAGAAGTCTTCCAGACATGGACCTGAGCTCCTGAGCTCTCAGGTAAAGAGTAGGTTTGAGACCTGTTGTCTCTAGTGAGATGTGAAGATGCTGGTGTGGGAAAGAACTCATTGGTGAGGGACTAGTAAGGATTAGTGATAAAGGTAGTGCCTCAGATGTGGAGAAGTGATCACCAGTTGGGAACAGTGTCTGCAGGCTGTACAGGTGAGGTACAGGTATCCACAGTGTGGTACATGTGTAGTGTGTATTTCAGGTGTGTTACAGGTATCTGAAAAATGGCACTGGTGTGGTGTTGGTGTGGTACAGCCATGTGTACAAGTGAGATATGGGTATCTGCAGTATGGTGCAGGTCTGGTGTCTGGTCAGGTGTGTTCAAGCTATGCTTTGGAAACAGCGGGGAGCTGCTGAACCGGTTTGGGGTGGTTCATTAATAGAAGATCATGAATGCCTGACATGAATGTCTGTCTTGGTATAAGACACAGATAGGGGAACTCCCTTTGTGTGTGTGTGTGTGTGTGTGTGTGTGTGTGTTGCTGTTTTCTGTCCCATGTTGAGATCTCTGACGCAAGACAGGTGTGTCTTTCCCCCTCTCTGCACAATGATAGGTGTGGTACCTGAACGCTCCAGTCAACCTGAAGCAGGGCGCACATTGTCTCACTGAACGCGATCACCTGCAGGTCCACTTTACTTCACTTTACTCCATTTTACCTCGCGCTGTACTCCACTTCGGACAAGTCTGACCCGCTTTCGCACCCGAGGACAGAGGCTGGATCCATCGCAAGGATTCCTGGAGACGGATCGGACCGGGCGCGCCCCCCATGGGAGTCACATGCCGCATCGGGAGAGGGTCTCCTCGGGAGCGCGCAATGGAGCTCGCAGCGCGACCCCGCGCGCTGCCCCCAGGTGAAACTCTCAGGTGTTCATACGCTCACAGCAGGGACTGCGACTCTGGTGCTGAAACACACACTAACACACAAAGACACGCACACCCGTACACTGTTCGCATCTTACGCGCATTTCACGTATGCGGCTCAGTTTAACGTACTTGTGACCACCAGTAAAGAAGAAAAGTTTTTTTTTTTTTTTTTTTTTTTTTTTGCGGGAAAATATGCATGAATTGATTTTTGCCCCTGAGTAAGGACCGACCGTGCTGTCAGCTGAGTCAACTGTGATGCTGCATTAACCCGTGTTCCCCGGAACCACGATACCCCACAGATACGTACAAATTGGCACAAACGAGCCCCAGCGGCTCTGTGACCGAACGTGGAATACAGTGAAAAGGGGGTAAACACGCCACTAACTTCTGTACGGAACTTAATGGAGTATATTGGTGTTTCTTCATTATTATTTTCTTAAATTTACTTTTTACTTATTTCGCGTAATGACTGCATTTTCCGTAAACACGTTCATTACCTAGTGTTTATAATTATGTTCATATCCGATAATTATATTAGTTAACCAGGGTGAACCGGTTCTGCCTTCACGCGCAGTCCACCCCCGCGCTCCGTAAAGTGACACTTCCCGGTAAACACGTGTATATGTTCAGTTTAAGTTTTAGTCTCAGTGATCGTGCGGCTGCTGTATGTATGGTGGCGTGAACAAACACCCGAGATCATGCGTGCAAGAAGAACTAATAACAATTAATGCAGAATGAATACGGAATCCACGCATCTCCCACCCACAAAATTAATTTTTATGCCTTATTTCTAATATGCAGAAGAGAAAATCTTTGGTCTTCGTTATGATGGTATTTTATATGCGCATCAGTATGTATCACGTGCCATATTCATACACAGTGGTGCGAATGTGACACAAGTCTGCCAAGTGGACCATTTGATTTCCAGAAGAATTGCTGCACAGGTAAAACACGTGGGGCCAGGAAGTGCGATGAGACCCTGGGCTGTTGCTCTGGAGAGATGCAACAGCTGAACCGTCGGACGAAACGTGGGAATGAATGGAGGGGATAATGTAAAAGATGATACGCGCACACACACACACACACACACACACACACACACACACACACCTGCCTTTCTGTAATAACAATGATAAGGAACACTGAACTGAACAGTCCAAATAAAGAACTCGGTTTTGTGGTGCTGCGCTTTCTGTTCTGCTTTTTAACCTTTACTTACTGCCCCAATGTCTGTTTTGGACTATTAATTTCTTCCTGTTTAATTCCACTCTTTTGTCACAGTTTTCTTGTATTTAAGCTGCTGGAGCATCATATAATTTTGCCTGGAATTAATTAAATATTATATCTATAATTTCACCTAGAATAGAAAGATAAGATGGGGTCATAAGACGTGCAAACCTGAAACATGTAGCGATGGGTAAGATAGAGTACAAGTGAACTTGTTTAGGTGAGATGGATTGAGGAAACAGTTCACCTTATTCAGGTGATGTAACTGAAGATAGAGTTCATTCCGGTGAGATTATCTGAGGGTACAATTCAACTTGTTCAGGTGAGATGGACTGAGGAAACGAGTACGTGTATTCTGGTGAGATAGCATGAGAGTATACAGTGATGACCAAAAGTATGTGAACCCTATAAGGATGATCATTATTCTTGTATAAAATGTTAAAATGAACTTCTAAAATCTAAATCTTCAGTCGTGAATAAATTATTACTTGCATGACTTCCTCTAAACCAACATATAGAACTGGGAATTGCACACCTTTTATGTCAGATGAGAAAGATTGCTCCTCTTTAGATAACGATTTTGCGGTAAAACCAAGGGATACAAGGGGTTCACATACTTTCAAGCAGCACTGTATGGGAGCTTGTACAGTTGAGATGGACTAAGGGGACAAGTGAGCTTTTTCAGGTGAGGCAGACTGTGGATACAAGTGAGCTTATTCAAGTGATGTGATAGAGGAAACCGATGAGTTTATTCAGTTGAGGTGGAATGAGGAAATAAGTAAGATTGCTCTTGTGAGTTGGACTGTGGGTACAAGTGAACTTGGTCCGTAACAAGAGATGGACCAAAGGCAAAGGTCAGCTTGTTTCACCATGTGAGAACAGAAGTGTGACTCAGCTGTCAAATGTTTGCTGTGGAATTTTATCCTCTTTGTTTTGAGGTCAATCGGGGGTGCGGTGGCGCAGTGGGTTGGACCGGGTCCTTCTCTCCGGTGGGTCTGGGGTTTGAGTCCCGCTTGGGGTGCCTTGCGACGGACTAGCGTCCCGTCCTGGGTGTGTCCCCTCCCCCTCCGGCCTTACGCCCTGTGTTGCCGGGTGGGCTCCGGTTCCCCGCGATCCCGTATGGGACAAGCGGTTCTGAAAGTGTGTGTTTTGAGGTCCTTGAGACCAATCCCAGCACTCATTTCACCTTGGCTATAGTAATAGCTTCCTTGTCTCAAATTTGTTCCAAATTTTTGATCTTCTAATTCTAGATCTCATCTGTCTGGTTTGGCACATTCAGATGGGTTTCTGAGAGATAGTCACAAATTTCATATGAAAGTTGCTGGTAGTAACCAGAAAAAATATTAGCACAGCTATAAAAAAGAGTAAATTAAATCCACATGCTGGCAGGTGAAGGTGTACGGACACACGCACTGTAAAGTTCACACACCGGTCTCCTGTATGCACAGTTGCTACGAGTCACCTGCTCAGGGACATTTACTTTATGGGTCACAAAACATGAAAGCTTTCCATCATAATTTGATTATGTCAGACCTATCTGGCCTGTAAACGCACAGCGATTGATGTGTGATTGCTTCTCTACATGATAGATGATGTTCAATGGCCATCCTGGGCTTGTGGGAAATGTGTGTTACATGTACAGGATCTCAGGATGAATACTGCTGTACAATTACTCAAATCACCACCACTCTGCAATGAAAACTCAGCAAATCTTAAGTACGTAGAATGTTTGCCAATAATATTCCCGTATAGCACAGGTGTCGACTCTTCAAATAATGGTATGCCTGTCCCCTTTGCTCAGCGTCTGAGTCATTTGAACAATATTATTCAGTCAAACAAGACCGCGCCTTCCTTTATATACCATGATTCATCTTTTCAAAGCACTTAGTTCACATGTTGTCAGAGCTCGGGCTATGCTAGCTGTCGACCTGCAGTAGTGACTGTTGTTTCCTGTTGGTTTGGGTGTTACAAGCTTTTCTCGAAAGCAACATACATCTCAGAGAACGATACAAAAAGAGCATTACGTCAAGGGGAGGCGATATTTGGATGCAGACACGTGATTTTTGAGTATAGTCAATTTGTCACATGCCACCATGTAAACCAGTATACATTATACAAGTACCATTACATTGGTGTTAGAGGAATGACCACTGCCCTTTAGAAGTGAATCTTTGAGGAATGGCCACTCAAACAGCTGTCTTGTAGATGTGTTAGAGGAATGACCACTCAAACAACTGCCCTGTATAGGTGAATCTTTGAGGAATGGCCACTCAAACAGCTGTCTTGTAGATGTGTTAGAGGAATGACCACTCAAACAGCTGCCCAGTAAAAGTGAATCTTTGAGGAATTACCACTCAAACAACTGTCCTGCAGACATAAGTGTTAGAGGAATGACCATTGTATCTTTTGGCTTGCAGAATGGTGTCCTTTCCTGGCCAGGATCTCAAGAGCAAAGGACACAACCTACTGCAGAGCAAAGTCTTCCTGTGTCTCTCTATCCTTCTCTGCCATGAAGCCATAGGTACGTGAACAAGAGCAGAGTGTAGCCATCACCTCTCTTACTACAAGGGAAATGTATGTGTTCTAAAATCTTTCATTTGTTAAAATTTGTATTACTTGTTTTATCTTGATCTTATTTAATTAGCTGATGCTTCCATCCATTATGACTTGCGTAACTATTGTGACAAAGCACAGGAAATACAACTAATTATTTACAGGAAAATATGTCTTCATTAGTGTCTATATGCATCACTTTTGAGGTATTCGGGTTCATTAGCATGTATTTTACGTGATGCATGTGTACTAGGGAGGAGTCTTCTGGAAGGAGGCAATGATGATAGAATCAAACTTATACCAAACCTGCCCCTCAGGGCTCTCCAGGCCTAGTTCTGGAGCTTCCTGGTATGGTTTTAAGGTCTGTCACAGATGAGCTCCACCAGGCACTGATGTTTCTGAATAAAGGAAGTGATGGGAAGATGTTCATGCTCTGAATGGAATTTGGTCATGTGACAGTGGAGGAATTTGTTCACCTTGCCAAACTGCTTTCCATATCTACTTCCTCCACTTTTGCAGTTTTTGGCCTCAGCCACAGAGAAATCATAAGATTTATATTGCAAGAATGTCCTGCCATGATAAGGGGGCGCGGTGGTGCAGTGGGTTGGACCGGGTCCTGCTCTCCTGTGGGTCTGGGGTTCGAGTCCCGCTGGGGGTGCCTTGCGGCGGACTGGCGTCCCGTCCTGGGTGTTTCCCCTCCCCCTCCGGCCTTGTGCCCTGTGTTACCGGGTAGGCTCGGGTTCCCCATGACCCCGTATGGGACAAGCGGTTCCGAAAATGTGTGTGTCCTGCCATGATGTGAAAGACATCCATGTTTTTTCGTACTCCCTCCGTTCAGTTATAGATAACATCTGTCCTGTTTGAGGTAGGAGCCACAGAGGCAAGTTGAATAATGTGAGCTACAGAGGTAGATAATGGAGAACCAAGGAAATGAGGTCTTCTCTATACTATAAGAAGAAAGAAATCCTGAGAAAATGAAGAGATGTTGTTTTTTTGCCATCTTTTCATTTTTTTAGAATAGAGCATGAAATTTTATTGTTCTTGACCACCTACCCTCAGCATGTACTAAGTCTAAAATTATTACGGTGAACCCTTGTTCACCACTGATGTGGGACCTGCTATTTTACATCCGTTGTCTCCTGTCATTCTATATGCAATGTGTGGTCGTGCAATCTGATTTTGGGTCTGCACTCATGGTGGTGTGGCATGACGATAGATGATCCTTCACTAGGTGCATTAAGAGACTGACAAAGCATTCCAGAGTATCTTCAAAAACCTCCTTGTTGATCCTGAAGAAATTCTGCAGGGCCGGTCTGAATAGTGGGGTTCTTTGTGTCGTTGGCACGATTTAATTGCTTGTTAAATTATCACTTTTTTCCACAGTGACAGAGGCTGCTTATCTGGGGGGAATGAAGGCTGTGTTTCCTAATGACTGCGGTGACCACTGGACCCTACGAGAGCAGGGGACCCTGGCAAAGCTGGCCAAGATGACCGTGTGCGTGGATGTGCGCGTCCTCTTTCCAGGCACATGGATAGCCTTCTCCTACAGAAGCCCCCACAGTCCACAATCAGAACTGACCCTGCAAGGTGACGGAAGGATTCTGTTAGTGATGCTGGGCTGGCAGAGATACCGCTTCTATGTGCCCCTGGCCCTCAACCAGTGGCATCGCGTGTGTTTATCCCTCAACGCACCCAAATCCTTCCTCACCCTGAGGGTGAACAACGTCAACTACTGGCAGAGTATCGGCACAGCAGTCTCACCCACCTCATCAAGCGGGGAATTAAGGCTGGGTTGCCAGCGCCCATCTGAGAGTGTGGCAAAAGTGGAGCTTTACCTCCTTCGTGTTTGGGATAATGTCCTTCGCCATAGCAACTGTGAGGATGGCAATGTGGTTGGTTGGAACTCAGAGCAGTGGGAGTACCACGCCAGCACAGTGATGGAAGATTCAACACTTCCATGTGGTGAGTGCCGAGGAGTGTCCCCAGCCCAACCGGCACACCCACAGCAAGCAGAGAATGGGATCTGAGTCAATATTGTGCATTTTCTACCAAACTGCAACAATTTACACATATTTTTACTGTATTTTTACAGACTGCCCACTCAGTACTATGCTGAAGCTTGGCTTTGTGCTGGATGCAATGTGTCCATGCTGAGCAGACAAATCATATGTGTGTTTGTGTGTGTGTGTGTGTGAACACGCACTTCATGTCCATGTTGCTTTTAACCTTTCAGGTCATCATCGTATCAAACGTGACGGTAAGTCCAGAGGAGCTGATGCTCCATCTGCACAGGAGTAGGCATCTGTGTGTCAGTGGTCCTTCCTTTCCTTTTGCTCCGCCTTCTCTCCTTTGTCCCACCCTTTCTTCTGCTCTTCCTCTTGTCTGTCCCACAAGCTTTTCTAAGAAGAGAGCAAAACAAACCCCCCATGGTGGGGCTGGTTGCCTTTTTCTCTTTTTACTGGCTGGTCAGTGATTAACATTTCTGAGGATAAAGTTGGTATCTTTTCAAGAACATAGAGTTCATTGGCTCTGCACACGTTCACTGGTGTTGGGTCGCTAAAATTCCTCTATCTGTTCATTGCATGGTGCTCTGTGTCTGAGTGATGTGAGATGAGTGCTTCTCAGTAGTCACTTCTGTGTGTCAGTCACTTTTGCCTGATGAGGAATTGACTCTCTGCATGTTTTGCCAGACAAAAATGGCCAAAGCCCCTTCTCGTCATCTACACAAAGCCCTACACCATCATCTATTCCTCCATCAAGCTCTGCCCCATCATCACAGACATTAACTAGTACACTACCATCTCCACCTCCAGAAACCCTTATATCTAAACCTACCTCAACCTCTACCCCACCAGCTTCAGCTACATCAACCTTTCATGCATCTAATTCATTTACATCTGTCTCCACCCCATTACCTCCACCAACTACAACTTCCACATCAACACCTTCAATTGAAAGAACCCTTACAGCTCCATCTACCTCAAATTCTACCCCAACACCTAGAGCAGCATTTACTGCTCTGTCTTCAACCACCACAACATTTTCAACAACACCCACCCTGTTACTGACAGGCTCACCTAGTACAATACCTTCTACAACATTCAGTACACCACCTTCGACACTCCCAAACACAACACCTTCAGCCACATTTACCCAACCACCTTTAACATCTCCTAACACAACACTTCCAGCTACATCCATCACACCACCTCCAACATCTCCTAACACAACATCTACCAACCCAATGCTTTCAGTCACATCCACCACACCACCTTCAACATCTCTCAGTATAACTTATCCAAACACAAAGATTTTAAGCACTCATACGACAGCACTTTTAGCATCTCCTAACACAACATCTCCCAACACCACATTTTCAACCATGTTCACTTTACCACCTTCAACATCTCCCAACATAAATGTTTCAACCACGTTCACTTCATCACCTTTAACATTTCCCAACACAACATCTCCCAACATAAATGTTTCAACCACGTTCACTTCACCACCTTTAATATTTCCCAACACAACATCTCCCAACATAAATGTTTCAACCACGTTCACTTCACCACCTTTAACATTTCCCAACACAACATCTCCCAACATAAATGTTTCAACCATGTTCACTTCACCACCTTTAATATTTCCCAACACAACATCTCCCAACATAAATGTTTCAACCACGTTCACTTCACCACCTTTAACATTTCCCAACACATCTCCCAACATAAATGTTTCAACCACGTTCACTTCACCACCTTTAACATTTCCCAACACAACATCTCCTAACATAAATGTTTCAACCACATTCACTTCACCACCTTCAACATTTCCCAACACAACATCTCCTAACATAAATGTTTCAACCACGTTCACTTCACCACCTTCAACATTTCCCAACACAACATCTCCTAACATAAATGTTTCAACCACATTCACTTCACCACCTTCAACATTTCCCAACACAACATCTCCTAACATAAATGTTTCAACCACGTTCACTTCGCCACCTTCAACATCTCCCAACACAACATCTCCCAATACAACTATATCCACCACGCTGCTGCCAGCTTCGCCCAACACGCTGCTTCCAGGCATGTCAACAGCAACAACTCCATCAAACAGTAAGAGTAGTACTGAAATGTGGAGACCTGATTTTTGTGCAATACATAGGTGGGTCAATGATTCCTTTGCTCAGCTATAACTTTTCATTTCAGCTTCCACCTCTGAAGGTCCCTATGACAACAGCACAGGTAGGTGTATAAGAGGGGGAAAAGAGCTCTTTCTACAAATTGCATGCATCACAGTCACTGGATAGACTGGAATTTCAACCCAGTAAGATATTCAGAACCATTGAAACTCCTGATGGATTTGAAGTTAACTAGCTTCAGGCATATTCAAGTGGCAGGTCTTTGTTTTTCCGTTCATTACCTAACTTCAAGATTCTATTCATTTTAAACACTTATTATTATTTCTCTGCTTTCCGATTTTGTAACAGTGCACTTTACAGAGAATGTGCTAATTATACTCTGAGAGCATCTCACCATTTGGAGACAATGGGAAAGTAGAGCAGTGACGGCATAGCAACGATAGCAATATGTGGACAGCAGATATGACAGCTGGGACAAACTGTATGTCTCTCTCAACTAACCCATACCCTTATAGCAAAAGCTACAGCTAAAGTGGCACTTTAAAATAAAAACTTTCTCTGAGATGTACGTCGCTTTAGAGAAAAGCATCTGCTAAATGAGTAAATGTAAAATATGAACTCAAAGGCTCAGGTACAGTAATGTACAGTAAAGAATACAGTGAATAATATACCCTGTGCTGTATTATACATAAGGGGTGCAGTAAGTAATGACTCACCTGTCTGGTTACATGAGCTGACAGAAAACCTAGTTCTTTAAACACATTGTGTCCTGTTGTCCAGACTTATTTATGTGTCCTTTCACCCCCCCCACCTGCAGGGGCGCTGGTGTTTCCCTGCTCATTTTCAGAGTCCTGTGCAAATGCGAGTGAGTAGCCTGCCCTTTTAATCAAGCACTGTTGTCCTTGTGCTTTGTGTCACTAGTTGAGATCCTTATTGTAAGGAAATAACCCCAAGTATTTTGATGTGTGCGTGTGTGTGTTTGTGTGTAACATAGCTGCCTTCTACTGGATGGACCTTGAAGTAAATGTAACAGGAGTCCAGAATGAGTCAGACATAACCGTTGAGGTGAGCTCATGTGACCCATTGGGTGTGGGTGGGTTATGTGAACTACTGGGAAAGTGTGGCTGGAAGGGTGTGAGAACATTACCTCCACCTGCATAACCCTTTCTGCTTGACAGCTCACTCAACTCTTCAGCATCTATGATTGCGTAGCATCCAACAGTACGAGCATCACAGTGACGCCGCTTGCCACCCCAGCCAACATAACTGTCACCACGAACAACACAACTGTCTTGCTACTTAGCTCAAGCCAGAGCCAGAACACCACCTCTGGCAGGTGAGGGAACTGCACTGGTCACATGCATGGCTGAATAAATCCTTGTTCTGAGGCCATGTACTGTCCTGCTGTCATGTCTAACAGAAATTTTGTCTGTCGCGCAGTGGTACGAGCATATGCAACAGTGTGAATGAGACCACCCGCCAACTCTTCCAGGTGGGACATAAGATACCATCGCTCTCAGCCTGGCTTCCCGTTCTGATGATTGTGTTCCTGTTCACCAAAATCACTGATTCTCCTTTTTCCAGGCTATCAAGGTCATGTGTGACACTAAGGAGAACATAAGGTTAGTGCATGTGCAATGCCGTGACTCCAAATGATCTAACTGGGCTTCCCATCCAACTATGACCCCTTGTTCTGTCTTCCCCACTCCTCCCTCCACTTGGCAGCCTTACACGGTGCTCGGTGCTTCTCCAGCTCAGCAACGCCGTCAGCACCTGTCGGCTTGTCCAGGTGCTGAAAACCACTGCGGGAAACATCCAGACCAACCTCCTGGGGAGCGTGCAGAGTGTGGGTGAGCGGACGGGGCATGAGACATGGCACAACCTTCTCACATTGAAACTCTCAACAAGCAACAGAGCTGAAACAAAGGGAAAGAAGGATTCTGATCAGCGCATTCTCTTTGGTGCAGTCCTATACTATAGTATAAACCGTACCATATCATTCTTGTCTTCTGCTCAGCCCAGGGCCACTGTCCTAATTCGATGACATCACCTCCTGCTGGAGACATTGTTATGTGTGACACCCCGACTCTGGTGTCCAGTCCATGTCAATACAGTGGACTGGTGAATGTAACATGGTAAGTATGCACGTCAGCACGGTAACTAGGGTGTTCATTACATGCTTCAACACTGCCATGTGGGGGAGTGTGTGTGTGTGCTGCAAGTTCAACTCCTATTTACAGTGGACAGAAATGAAAAATGTTTAGGTGTCAGAGGGGGACTTGTACAAACTGCCACAACATTCCTTTGAACTCTCACACACACACACACACACACACACATACACACGATATCTACAACTGCTTGAGCTGAGCAGGGTCATGGCGAGCTGGAGCCTAACCCGGCAACACATGGCGCAAGGCGGAAGGGATAGGGGACACACTCTGGATGGGATGCCAGTCCGCCACAAGGCACCCTAAGCAGGACTCAAACCCCAGACCCACCACAGAGCAGGCCCTGGCAAAACCTGTTGCTCCACCACACCCCCATTCCTTTGAACTCTGTGTTTTTTGTGTGTCCATCAGTAATAGTTATGCTGAGACTGTGTACGTTCCTCTGATGACTAACACGCCTGGGAATGTGACCTGCCCGTCCCCCAGCTGTAAGTACTCACCATGGCTCTGTTAGCGCACATCTGCCTGTTCACACATCACTACCAGACACAGCATCCCACACATCTTTTCAGATGAGACCTGCTGTTGTACAGTCAGTCATCGTGCTCCACTTGCAGAGCCATGTTTTACATCTGCTTTTTTGTTCTTTGAAGTCACAGAAGAGCAGACCTGCAGCTTCTCAGCTTACTGCAATTCAGCAGGTGAGAGCACAGTGCCATAATTGCATCCAATCAGCAGATGGCATCTGCAGGGCATTCAATCACCATCCCTCCAGTAGGCATCCAATCAACACACACCATCCACAACACATCCAGGGAACACCCGCTATCTACAGGGCATCAAATTAGCACCTGCCATTCACTGTCCATATAGTCAGCACCCATAGAGCATCCAGTCAACACACAAAATCCACAGGGCATCCAGTGAACACCCACCATCCACGGGACATCTAATCAATACACACCAAGACCACTTACTAGCTTCTTGCTGTTTCTCCTAGCTGGTTTCTACACCTTTGATATCCTCATCAATCAACAGTGGAACCAGAAAGACCTTCAGAACATGGTGAGTTCCCATGAGGTTTGGCTTCACCGTGGCGGAGAATGCCAAGCTGTTGATTGAAAAGGTGATACGATCCATGCAGTATGTATTTCTGCTTCAAGTACAGGTGTGTGTGTGTGTGTGTCTGCATGCTGCATGCAGCTGTTCTGAAAATCTCTCCCTACACAGATTGCTTCAAAGCTGAACTCTTCAGTACCATCATGCAACATCTCCACGGTGACCCCAGGGTAAGTTTACCAGCATCTTCACCTTCCATCTCGTAGCCCTTCCTGCCATCTTTATAATCAAGAAGGTACCGGAGATATGACTGTTGATTTGGAATCTTCTTTTCCAGCTCAAACTGTTCTACAAACAACTCGCTGGCAGGACTGGTTCAGGTAAGCATACTACTTATTACATGCGACTATATGGATATTGAGATGAATGATCAGGGTGGGAAGTTATTGGTGCATCAAGCAGAAATGTGATTGTTGTGTGTCCTCCAGGCTGTCAAAGTCAAGTGTCTGAGTGCAATTTTGTGAGTACCTCCATATTTCATCTTAATATGAGCTCTTTAACCTTAACATAAAGTTTGTTTTCGTCCTTACTTGAGGTACCGAAGTACTAGTTGTAGCTTGTTGGATTCAAGTGTAGCTTGTTCTACCTTCTCTGGATTTTTTTTCTCTGAATATTCAAAACATTTTTCATTGATTCATTTTCATAGATTTCATTGATCATTCATTTGCATCATATCACTGTCAAATGCATTCGTTAGTTGACATCACACTGCTTCTTCAGTAAAGTAAGATCACATTAATTTTGAGAAAAGTTAAGATAGAATATTTGTAAATTTTCTTATTTTTCTGGAAAAAAAGGAATAATATCGCTCAAATGTTCACTAATAATTTAAAGAATAAATCAGCCAGAAATGGTTGGTTGACTTAAAAATGCAGAACACACACACACAAAGTGCTGACTGAGTCCCATTCAATCTACCTACCAGGAACTGCAGTGTGTACTTGAAGCTGGTCCAGCGCCTGGCTGTGTGTGACGTCTGGAGTGGGGTTAGTGATGCCTTCTCAGACATGGCAGGAATGAACCTATCCAGTTCTGTCATCATGCTGGGTGAGTGCTGCGGTCAGTGTGGGAAGGTCCACAGTACCGCTCGGTGTGGTCAGTGCGCTTTCTGTATAAAGCGTGCTTGTTCATGTGTTCAGTGTATCTGAGACTACGTGTGTCTAACACACTGGCTGTTCTCTTCTTTTTTTTAGCTATATACAGTTTAGAATCAGGACCCACAGCAGATCTTTGGAATTTAAACTTCTCAATGGAATTCGTTTCCTTGAACCGTTCCCTAATCTGCCACGTGACTACTCCACTCAACAATATGATGCCTTGGTCAGTATCACTGGTCATATGGACCATCCTTAGTGGTCACATGTCCCTCAGTGCTACTCACTGCTCATATGTTCAGCATTGGTCACACTGACCATTCAGAACTGAATGCGCTGATTCCTGGTGAACAGCGTTTGTGTGTGTGTGTGTGTGTGTGTGTGTGCCCAGCCAGTAGATGGCAATAACATGATGAGGAATCTGCACACGTTTATGGAATGAATTGGTCGATCAGAATTCAATTCAAGTTTGTGGTTTTATTTTCTGTAGATTTAAATTATTTTTAATGTAGTTTGAAGTATATACATGTGTTTATTTAGCTCTTTGTCTAAAGTGATTCATAGGAATAAGAAGCAGGAATTTTTATTAGCAAAAAAAAGAGCCATACAAGCTACAGAGAGTTTGGGCGGGAAACGGGTCTACTGTAAATAGTTGGATTCTGGGTAAATGGTAAATAAAGTGTTCAACCACTGGGGGAAATTCCGGGGAATATAATGGTGTGGCTGTGTTTGGGAGGGA
The DNA here is from genome assembly GCF_900964775.1 of Scleropages formosus. Lineage (NCBI taxonomy): Eukaryota > Metazoa > Chordata > Actinopteri > Osteoglossiformes > Osteoglossidae > Scleropages > Scleropages formosus. Next base: position 8,780,218 of record NC_041808.1, on the reverse strand, counting down.
GTAGAAAGAAAGGTGGGGGAGCTAAGCAGGGTGGGAGGGCTGCCTTGAAGTGCAGGTTCTTGAGGGGACGGGTTTGTTGGACTGAGAGTGTTATTTCTCTGTGTGCTAGTGTTTCAATGCACTGTTTAAAATGAACGCTGCCTGTGTGTCCTCCTTCACCCTCTCTGAACTCAGAGTGCCGTGTACCACAGTAATTTTAAAAAGATCAAATATATTGATTGTGACGTGGTAGTAAGAATAACTGAAGTTTCAAAACATTGCAAGCAGTTGCAATCATAAGTTACTTTTATGATTATAACTCCATTTGGGGTGATAATTGTTGTTGAACTGAATATGGGCAGTAATTCTTGTTCTTCTTACAAACTCATTAACAAGTAAATGTACTTTATGTGTGTGTCTGTTTAATACTTAACATTTCAAGTGACATCTTTTTATTGAATGTCTACATGCGGGTTTTGTCTCCTTTCTATTGAGTATAATCTGTTTTTTTTTTTTTTTTTTTTTTCCAGTAGTTTTTAAATATCATGCTGTGATGAGGATGACTTTTCATTGTATATCAATGTAAGTGTTCATTCTCTTTTTTTCAGCGGTCCAGAGAAAAATATCTATGCTTTACTGAATGAAAGTTGTTCAGGTCCAAGTTCCTTGCCATCCACAAGCAGCACTTCTGTTCCAGCCACATCAATGACCACTGTATGGGCAAATACCACGGTCGGAGCCTCCAACACAACAGAAAACTCCACATCTGTGGTCTACAATGCTACAACGATTGGAGCAAATGCCACAGATTCTGGCTTTGAACCAGTAGGTGGTGCTACCACAGTCTCGAGCAATACCACAATGATGTCAACAACAGGTAATCATGGCCACCGTAATCTGGTGTTTAGTGCTTAAAGCCATCACCTTGTAATTTGATATAACCCTGCTGCATAAATAGGTAAATCATTGTATGATTACTGTACAAACGTCATGCTTCTCTTCATTACGTATAACATTGAAAGTCACCTTGGAGAAAAGTGTATGAGAAATAAATGATGATAATCATAATAATCAAAAGTCCATGAATGACTATATGGTGATGTCTTGGAGATTAAATTTATGTTAATTTTGTGGCCCACCTCTCCCCACCGTTTCCACAGCCTCTGGAACAACAGTGAGTGTGGAGGAAGAGCTGGCAGGGCTGTTGGCCTCGACGAGCGACGTTTTGGCCCTCAACTCTTCTGAGGTGGAGATGCTCGTCTCAAAGCTACAGCAACTGCTCTCAGGGCCCAACGTCAGCCTGGCTGTTGGCAATACTACCATTGCTATTGTCAGCAACCTGCTCAATGCTTCTGCCAGTGTCTTGGCTGCCTCTTCCACCAGGTCAGATCCCCAGTCCATTGGCCATGGCTGTTTCATGTGATGTTATCGTGCTATAATCTGTCACATTTCAGAGAAATATATTTTCACACTTTCCCTCAACTCTCCTGAGCTTTAAGCACAATTTTTCTGTCCAAAAACCACCAGATGATCAGTGCCTTATTCAGTTTCTCAGACCTAACAGTGGTGTGATCCTCACTTCTGGGTTCTTACATTGATATTAGTGAAAAAAATATTGAACTTAATTAAGATGAGAATTTTCAGCAAGATTTCTTCTTTTACCTTTTCTCACATAGGCTCATTGAAGTGGTGGACACAGTGGGGCTCAAGCTTGTTCTGACCAATGGGATACAGACCATCCAGTCTCCCTCACTTGCTCTGGCTGTAAAAAAAATGAATGGCACAAACTTCCAGCAGACTTCTTTCACTATATTGGACCCCAACAATATCCAGGTGCAAACCCCAGACACAACCCCTCTTCGCAGACCAGCTGCATACTTTATCTTCACCTTTCTAACTTGAGTTCATGTCCAGCTGAAAATGCAAATCTCTATTACCCAACACCTAAACTTCAACTGTCTCAGACGTTGGTGTTTTACTCTGCATTCAATCAGCAGAGGATGATCATTACTCTTCAGTAGTCATACACCTTGACTGTATATGTCTTACAATTTCTGGTGTGTGTCCATTTGTTTTCCATGTGCTCTGAAATATTTAGTATGTGCTTACAAACTTAAAATCCCAATCTGTTCTTGAATTTTTTCATGTCACATTATTTCGGTTGCAGGTCAGTGGTGAGGCCAAGCTTGGACGGTCAGTATTGCCCCAAGCCTCTATTACACTCCCAGCCTCATTGACCAGTAACTTGACTCCAGAGGAGCAGCTGCAGGCCTCCAGAGTCCAGTTCAACTTCTACCAGAAGAGCACCTTGTTTGTGGTACCAGCATTCTTATGTCCTACTTGTCCAGAATCACTGTAACGCTTGAACCTGAGGGTTTAACCTATGTCTTTGATGCCCTGTAAACAATAATGAAACACTCTGTTGAAGCACTCCCCTACTTCATTGTTACTGCTGGATTTCCCTCCAGGATCCATCCCTTGGAAACCGCACACTGAATAGTGGGATCCTTGGTTCCAGTGTGTCCAACCTGACTATCAGTGGTTTGAAAGACAATGTGGTCTTCACTCTAAGGAACAATGAACCCATTTCAGTATGTCACGATTATACGCTTGCTGGCAATCTTCGGTCTGATATCTTGTTATGTTCATGACTGGTTCACAAGATGGCTTTTTTCTTCTCATTCTGGTTCTCTGCACAGGCAAACTTTGTAGCTTCCTGTGTTTTCTGGGACTTCAGTAGAAATGGTGAGTATTTTTGTATTTATTCAGGCCAAGCTGGCAATATTGAGAGTGCTTTTCGTGCATGAACCAAAAACCCTGCACACCTGCACATTTTTATTGGTTGACCTGGTTGACCTATTACGTGTTAATTTTGGAAGGTGGACAGGGAGGCTGGAACTCTGCGGGCTGTTTCATTCAGAACTCTACAGATGAGGAAACCATCTGCAGCTGTAACCACCTGACCAGCTTTGGTGTGTTGCTGGTGAGTGCTTCTCTAAGGTCAACCACTTAAAGAAGCTGTCTGTTCTATTCCCTGGAGGATACGATGTTGCACACAGGACTGTGACACCAGGTATAATAGCTTTGCTGTTGCTCTTGCTCCTCACAGGACATTTCGATGCAGGGCATAACAGACCCGACGCAGATTTTAATCCTCACCTATATTACCTACATTGGCTGTGGAATATCTGCAATCTTCCTGTCTGTCACCTTGCTCACTTACCTGGCCTTTGAGTGAGTCTCCTTACCACTGATGTAACCATTAATCATTCCACCATAAAACATACTCAGTATTTATTCAGTCAGAAATCATTTGCTTAGTGAATAACTTTTCAAAAGTAACGTACCGTAGCTTAGTGTTTAGCCTTTTAACCAACGGTTTGACAGCATTTATAAAATTCGTCTCCCTGACTCACTCGTTCATCTCACCCCCAGAAAGCTGCGCAAGGACATCCCATCCAAGATCCTCATCAACCTGTGCCTGGCCCTGCTGCTGCTCAACCTGGTCTTCCTACTGGACTCCTGGCTGGCATTATATTCTCATGCTGTTGGCCTTTGCATCTCTACTGCCTTCTTTTTGCACTACTTTCTGCTGGCCTCCTTTACCTGGATGGGTCTTGAGGCCTTCCACATGTACCTGGCTCTTGTCAAGGTCTTCAATACCTATGTACCCAGATACATGCTCAAGTTTGGCCTCGTTGGCTGGGGTATGAGTTTTGTATTTGTTCTGAGACTGCTGTACATGTTTTTGTGAAGCACTGAGAATGAGCGTGTAGACATCAAAGGTTCTATTCTGCATTTCTATGTATCTCTTTAGGTGTCCCCCTTATTGTGGTCATCATAGTCATTGCCATCAACAAAGACAACTACGGCCTTATGTCATATGGTCGGTTCCCTGATGGTTCCACAGATGATTTGTGAGTCTTCCTCTTCTAATACTTTGTCCCAATCTCTTCTAGCAGTCTTTTGTATAACTGTGTCAACTCAAATGAAATAATGTCCCTAGGGTAAAAATGACTTTTATTTTTAAGTAATGAGGGGAAGTTTAAAGAGAAGTGAGAAGGGAAAAGAGAATTTAAGATGCTATAAAACCTGTGGTTTTGATGATATATTACATCAAAGTCCTCCAAGGTCATTCAGACTTTGGATGCATGTAACAACAGCTGTATCTGTGTTTCCAGTTGCTGGATAAAGAATAATGTGGCCTTCTATGTCGCCGTGGTGGCCTACTTCTGCCTGATATTCCTGCTCAACATGGCCATGTTTGTGGTGGTTCTGGTTCAGCTGTGTCGGATCAAGCGGCAGAATCCCCACAACACACAGCACAGAAACGTATGGCAGGAGATGCGTAGTGTGGCTGGGCTCACCTTTCTCCTTGGCCTCACTTGGGGTTTTGCCTTCTTTGCCTGGGGGCCCGTCAACCTGGCATTCATGTATCTCTTCTGCATCTTCAACTGCCTGCAAGGTGAGGTCCCAAGGCACACCAGCCAAAGCTGGGCAGCAAATTACAAGGAAATTCACCAGGACTGCATCCCATACTACAACTAAAAGATACCTCACACCCCTTCTACAGAACAGATATTAATAAATACAGTTTCTTGATTCACAGAAATCATGTGGTCAAAGTACTGTACGTAAATTTGACAATGTAATTTTCTCAAAGTTCTCCACTAAACCAAAAACACAAATCATTCCTATTACAGCAACAGTATTACACAAGACTGTTGTTCTGTCATACACAGCACTGGATCTGTAAATAAAAATTCCTTTATATCTCACAAGACATCCTTTTTTTTTTTTTGTTTTGTTTTTTTTACTCCATCCCTAGTTTTTTTTTTTTTTTTTTTCCAATAAAACAGAAATGTATGCCAAGATTCATACCAAGAAAAAATTTTTTTATACAAATGTTCACTGGGTTGTTACATCATGAAATTGAGGGTGAATGCATGCTTTGGATGGTTCAGAGGAGGGTTAATGTTGAATTTTTCCTCATCAAATGTAGGTAATACCAGAAAAATCCCACTTGGGCATTCCCTTGTCTCCCTACAGGCTTCTTCATCTTTGTGTTCCACTGTGCTGTCAAAGATGTCGTTCGGCGTCAGTGGAGAACCTATCTGTGCTGTGGGAAATTGTGGCTCCCAGAGAACTCAGGTATAGCATCTCTTGTGGTGTGAATCTCAGCTCATCTGCTAGCTGTCAGTTTGTCTCATTCACATCTAAGTAATTTTTTTGTGAATTCCTACTATGTGTGATAAAAATCAGTGCTGTTTTTGGATGTGTGGCATTCATGCAACTAATTAAATTATTTAGAAAATTAGTTCAGATCATTTTGTTCTCCAAATTTTGGAAGGTGCAGCATTCAACCCAAAGTGCACTTTGCAAATTGAAAATGGCCTTACTTTTTTATCTGTCTGATGAATGACAGAATTGACATCACCCATTTTTCTGCAGTACAGGTCCAGTGGGGGAACAATTTAGAAGTGCAAGGGTCAAAGATAGAGATCAGGACAATGTGTGGTGTCCTTGAGTCACACATGTTAAACTGTTTTTTCTCTTCTTGTTTCACTCTCAAGACTGGAGCCAAACTGCCACGCAGAAGACAATGAGGAATCGGTCTAGAGTGATGGCCACATCCTCGCGTTCATCTAACTCAACAGAGTCCAACAACTTCTCCAGCACTGCCTCATTCCTGCCCAGGGATCAGGCAGAGACAGCCAATGGCATTGGTGGGCCACTGTTGCTGAGTTCGACAAATGTTCTTCACTCACCCTTCTTTTAACATTTCAGAGTGAACAAAGGTTTTACTGAAACCACTTGCAAAGGATTACCTTCTTGCATTTGTGTGACATATTTCTTGCATGTGTACATATACATGACATTATAAAAAATTGATTTTCTACTCCTGTAAAGCATTCAGAAGTTTCAGCAATTAATCAACAATGAAAACTCTTAGGGGAAAAATCTTGGATAAATCAACTAATTACCAGGGATAGAGCCATATTATTAGGGTCTGTCTCTGAGTTTTTGCATGTAGCCCATTTGAAGTATGACGCAGTGTCTCCTCCTACAGGCAATCCAGTTGAAGACGCGGTTATCACTGCAATGGAGCAGCCCAGTGAAGATGTGGTTTTAAATGAGATCAACAGCAGACACAGGCACCAAAGGGAACACTGAATTGTGTGTGTGTGTGTGTGTGTGTGTGTGTGTGTGTGTGTGTGTGTGTGTGTGTGTCAGTCAATATCCTTAGGTCTTCACAGTGAATGCCTCATAAACTGACTTCAGATGTCCGAATTCTGTTTTTGTACTGAATCCAATGATTTTTCTCCAAAATATAGGGATGCTTAGTACATTTCTACTTATCACAGGTACATATGTTCATTAATATAGCTAAACATGTATTATTATTATTATTATTATTGTTGTTATTGTTAATTACATCTTTGTCCAAGGCAACTTATAATATCTTCTACATTCAGAATATTAAAATATATTCCAAAGAGACCCTTTTTAACATCTGGGCTCTTTATAACACTTTTCTTGTTAGTCAGCTGTATTATCAATTTAGCATTGTTATCAGAAATTATGTGTTTAGCCAAATATTCTAAAACTGCCTATGTCATTAAACACCTGTTTCATCCCACAATGGTACACTGGCTGTAGTACAGCTCCAGTGCACATTACTGCACATTTTTATGCTTTTTCCTACCTCTGATGAGGCTTCCTCTAGGATATCATCTCTTTACTTCTTGCATTTCAAACCAAAAAATGGAAAAATACTAGTAAATATTGAACCAATGAAACAGATTTAAACATATTGCTAAAATTTTCATAGCAAGGAGCACTTCAGTGGTGCATGTTTATGAGATGTATGAAAATGGGTTTTTCATATTGAATGGGTACTTACTGGAACCATGAATTAGCTTGTTAAATTATTTTTGTTCATGATAAAAATGGTTGAGGTGTCAAAACACTTTTTAGTAAGGAGTCGAGCTATAAAAAGATTGATTGGTTTTTCTGAATCCACACACACATATGCGCGCACACACGAGTATGTCTGAAGCACATCTGTTCATCCTTTGAAGAAAGCTCTTATTCAGTACAGGGTCAATATAGTGTGGAGTCCGTCCTAGGGTGTAAGGTAGGGAACACCTGGATCGGACACCAGGTGTAAACCTGTAGGTGAAGAACTACAAACACATTACCTTTACAGAGGTAAACCTGTACACCATTACACACAGGTAACGCTAACTAATGGTTAACTAAGTTAATTAAAGACACCATGACATATAGAAAGAGTATTCCATGTACCACATCCATCCACTAAGTTATTGGACATGTATGAAGACTGATTTCCTGAAGTTCCTCCCTATTTCAGGAAACTATTTATTTGAGGTTTTTTCTGCCTCCAGCATTTGTAAATATGTTTTTATTGTGATCTGTAGTTTTATTTTTCTGTTTAAAAAGTACATTTTTAGCACTGTTTGGTTGTATTATATTGGATGTAGTGGACAGTATGCCTTATTCATGCATTTTATTATACTTTTATAGACAACCAACAAACAATAATTTACTGCAAAATGTATGTTTTCCATCAGAGAAAAAAATAACATAATAAAGTTTATTTTGTTGGAAATTTTGACTTCATCTTTTAAGATAAAAAGCACACACAAAAATGAGTCATACATCATTCAGATGTAAAGTAAATGTTAAAGTGGAAGTCTACTTCAGAATTTGAAAGATAGATGAACAGGTAGAAATTATATTAAATTCAATTTATTCATTCACAGAAACAAAATTGTGCTGAATGCACTCCAAATGGAAAGCTGCCTTGTTCATTTTCTCCTAGACAAATCATTTTGTTACCTTTGTTATGGGGTTGGTCTATGTGTATATAATTTAAAATGTTCTCTTTCTGTGTATTAGAAGGTTTGTCTGTTGTCTGACTATTTCAGAGAACCTAACCAGTAGCCCCACCCAGTGAGTCATGTGAGATCTAGTTAATGTATAACATTCTTCATGTCAGAGGAGATATAGAGAAGCCCTCAGAATCTTGAGAACTTTTCTCCAATGAATCATTATTGATGAGACCATGTGATCAATGGCTGATGTCCTCAATAAATTCTTTATCTTCTGCAGCCAAAGTTCCAGGACTATGTCTCACTTGTTCCCCACCATCACCAGGAGAGTTTCAGGCACGGTCCTCAACAATATCAATACGCTGAACTAGTTGAACACATAATTCTGTGTGAGATTTACATTGCAGGATAAAGCTGCCTAGTCTTTCATCCATTTAATAGTCAGATTCCTGTTAAGTCCTTCGGCTGCAAAACACAATGGAAAATGTTGACAGTATGTGTTGGAATGAAATGATGCATGAAACCACAAGCGTGATACCTCAGGATCATGAAAGCAAGAGTTTAGAAACAAAATAAGTCAGAGACAAAGTGGAACACATGCCTGCTATATCAGAAACAGCATATCAAGTAGTGAAATTGAGGTGGCTTTTCACATTAACATAAGGTACAAAAACAGGAAAACAAAAAAGATGAAGAAACCTTCCATGAATGTCATATATTTCATATAAATATCAGATAATATTTATTGTATAATATCTGTTGCTCCACAAAATATGCAATGAGCAGGAAAAAAAGTTTGGACCCTTTATTTCCCTTTCTGCAGTGGGGATCCATCAAGAACATATATGGACTCTTTATCAAGTGAAACCCTAGTGGTATTCTGAGCAGCTGAGTACTTGTGCTCTATTTATGAGTAACGCTGTTGTATTTTTGAGAACCAGTGGTGTCTTTATAAGTACTTGCACTGTATTAATGAGCATCAGTTATGCATCTGAGTACAGGTGCTGTGTTTGTAAGAAGTACTACTGTCTTCTTGATTTATGATTTTGGGTTAAGAATACCACTTCTGGCTTTATGATTACTGATTCTGGGTTTATGGGTACCTCTTCTGTGATTATAACTACCAGGGCTGTGCATGCCATTCTTATGAAAACTGGTTCTGTTTTTGTGAGTGCCAGTGTGGCCCTTACTGTGATTACCCTTGTCTAAGAGTACATGCTCCAGTAGATGATGTTGAAGAGCAGGTAGGCCAGGGGGAAGAGGATACGCGAGTAGGAGTCGATCATGTAGCTGTTGCTCATGACAAAGTTGATCTTGCTTCTGAAGGATCGTTTGCGGCACAGCCTAGTGCCCTCCGTTGGCGGGGGCTCAGCCGCGCTGCGGGGGGGCGGCCGTCGGTCACAATCGGGGTTGGGAATCTCGGGGAAGGAGGGGAGGTCGATATCATTGTCGTGGAAGCAGCCATCAAAGGCCATGGCTTGCGTGGCATTGAAGGAGGCAGGGAGCTGCGAGGAGACAGAGACTTGGTGAGAAAGGGTGGTCTCATTCGCATCTAAACTACAATATCATAGTCCAGAGCACAGGGAGAACCTTCAAAGAACATTTAAAACACTTAATTAATTAATTTCCAGAATGATGTCAAAGAGGTGGTCCTTGCTTTCCTTTGTCTTTATGTTGATTTAAAATGATTACCGAAGGTTTGTGGATGGTCCTGAATTGAGCGGTGACTTTCTGAAAAATATGCTTCATACCATGAATGTCAAGATGATAAGGTTTAAACCTGTGTTGTTTAATGCAACTGTGATTGTGTTGCCTGTGAATAAACAATTTAAATGTGTGTAAACAATTGATCCAAAATGTTGCTACACAAGTTGTGTTTGACCTGCGAAAGCATTCCCATGTATCTCAGCCCCTTGTCTCTCTTCACTGGCTTCCTGTCGTTGCCCGTATCATGTTCAACACTCCATTCACAGCCTGTAATACCATCAATGGATCTGTTCCTCAATACCTACAGGACCTGATCATTGCTTACACCCCAGAAAGAGCACTGTGCTCCTCTGGTCAGCTGTACCTCTGATCAGCTGCTGGTCTCACTCACAAAGATCATTGAAGAAGGGTTCCAAATACATCTCTTTTAGATCCATTTCTCTCCTAATAGCTTCATAAACACGCCCAAAACCACCTGCTACGTTTATCTCTGTATTTGCTGTTTTAATATCACTTCTACCTTCAGCTACTAGAATGATCTGCAGCAGCAGCATGGTGGTATCAGACAAATTAGCTGTGCTATTATAATCCTGTGTGTGTATCTAAAGCTCTTCATCTGTTGATGCACTTTTGTTTACTCTGTGGTGTAACGTTAAATGCACAAATGTAAGCAGCAGAGGGAGACACTGCATTCCTCCGTGGTCATGTCCTTAACAGTTCATTTACAAGTAACAAGAACAGCAACGCGGAAATCCGAATGACTCAATGCTCCCAGTCAGATGAGTTAATATCCTCCAAAAATACAGTGAGGCATGGAATTTGGGGAGGAAAAACAATCATTTTGAATACACTACACAATCCAGCCATTCCCTTGTGTCCTAGTGGAGGACTGATGCATCTCTCAGTGTTATATTGGTTACTGTATATATAACATATAAATATTATTTTTTGAAGTGCTCCACTTAGACCACAGTTTATGATGTGGGACAGTGATTGATAAATCACTGAGAGCAACAGCTGAGCAAAAAGGAATAAAAAGTTTTCAGTGCTGGAAGCGTAATGACAGCAAAAGGATCTCTTAGACCCGGGGTACTCAACAGGCAGCCCGCGAGCCGCATCAGGCCCGTCGGCATTAATTTTTTGGCCCGCGTCATGCTGAAGATTAATGTATTTTTATTATAATTTGCGCTCAAAGCGCAAATATTAGGCAGTGTGGCTTTATGTTCGCCTCATTTAAATGCGGTTGATACTCCTGACACTTTGCATTGTGTACATTGTGTCAGTTGTTAAATATTAAAATATAAAATATAAAGATAATATTAGCCTATATTTAATGGCGGTCAACATACCTGGTCACGAATTTAATCACAAGTCGTGCGAAAACGATAGTGCACCTTTAGGCGATGGCTACGGAAACCGCGAAAGTTAAAATAACCTGATCGGCAACAAATCATCACGACTCCTCATCTGTCATAAACCTTGTGAAAATGTGTGCACGTACTGTACATTAACTAATGATGGTGTCAAAGAAAAGGAAGATTGACAATGAAAACAGAGTTTTCAACCCTGCATGGCAAATGGAATTTGCCTTTGCGGAGATAGGTGGCAAACCAATGTGAAAAGAATGCAGACTCAGATTTCCGACTAGGAATAAGGACTTCTTTTTATCAGGGCTTGTTTTGAGTTTGAACATTCTGAGTTTGTTTAATACTCTGAGTATGAATGCATTTTTTTATGCATTAATATAGCAAAACAAACTGTTAATTCACTTTTTTGTTCCAGATTTTTTTTTATTTTCATGTTCAGTACTATTTTAAATAGGACAAGGACAAGCAAGACTTAGATAAGTAATAAACTGCATTTCTAAAACAGTAAAACTGCAAATATTGTCTTAAATAAAGTCTTATGACGCAAATTGTAATTTGTGGCCCTTTGCATTTTAGGTGGTTTAAATGTGGCCCGCTTGGCCTCTGAACTTGAGTACCCCTGTCTTAGACCACTCAAACCCATGACCCCTGACCCATGTTAGAATAACCTTTCCCCCTGTGAGCTTCTTCATCTCCTCGACGGTGGTGAAGTAATTGACGGCAGCGTACTCGATGACAGACAAGAAGACAAAGAGGAAACTGGTCCACAGGTAGATGTCCACAGCTTTGACATAGGACACCTGGGGCATGGAGGCGGACACACCAGTGATGATGGTGGACATAGTCAGCACAGTGGTGATACCTGTGCAGGTGAGACAGACAGAAACATTTAGGTGTATATTCTCTATTGTGTGATGCTAATGTTGTGGACTTAGATGTCATTGAGTGATAAACACTAAGCTTTTGGTTTGGAGCCCTCTTCTGAAGGCAGCTAGTGGATCGTTCCACACAGCTGTCACGTAACAATACATGGGCTTTTACTGCATTTTGCTTGAATGCCTATTTTGTAAAATTTCTGTTTATAGCATAACAAATATAACCTGTGTTTTTTAGCCAGACTGAATAAGATTGCCTTTATTAAGTGCACTTCCACAATGTTTACAGCTTGTGTCTGGTGTTCTTGTGTGTCAGTGATGAGCAGCAAGGTTAGAGCACTGCACATGTAGCTCAAAGCTGATGAAATTATTGAAGTAAAATGTTGACAACTGAGACATTTAAGTACCTGGTCTGAGGGCTGGAAGAGAGACTTGCAGTGAGAGAAGAAGGTGAATGGGGCTCTCTGGAGTAGGGTGCATCGTTTTGTACCCAATTGGTTTTCGGCTGTTTCTGTTATGTCTCATGGGGGTTTGGTATTGTTATTAAAAACATTATTTTAGTTTTGAAAACCTGATGCCCTTAGTGTCTGTCCTGCCCATGTAGCCACATCCATGGATGTATATACTAATAAGCTTTTATTCATTGTGGTTTAGTGGTAAAAGTAACTTTCAAGTTGTAAACAAGAAGTATTGATACACTTTCGGTCCCACTTGTACGTTGAGCATCCAGTGTATAAACAGTATTCAGAGATACATGGTAACACATATAGATGAGTACCTAGTGAGACACGGGCAGGTACGGCCCTCCTGTCAATCCAGAAGGACACCCAGGAGAGCATTACCATCAACATGGTGGGGAAATATGTCTGCAGCATGAAGAAGAAGATGTGCCTCCTGAGCAGGAAATTTATATACAGCCTGTTATACCAGCCTGAGACAGAGAGAGAAACAGAGTCAGGAAGAGTCCTACACTAGCCTACAATAAAGAGACAGACAGTCATGAAGAGCATTATACCAGTAGAGGTGGGTGATAACAAGTTACATTTACTCTGTTATATGTAATAAAGTAATTTTTTTGAGAAATTGCACTTTTCAGAGTAGTCAACGGTAGTACGCCCACAACCGCCAAAGAGTTCTGGACACAGACACTGCGTTATCAAAGCACTGCTTGCTTATTTGATACCACCATATTGCTGATTCACATCACTGAAGGACCTGCCTATAGAATTGACAGTGAATGGCACACTACTTCCTCCTATTGGAACCAGCAATCTGGACCTCAGTGGGTTTTCACCCTAAAGGGTACAGTGAGTACAAATCTGCTCTAACTTTAAGGGACAAATTAGCTAATAGAGAGTTACACCAGCCTGCAACAGATAAACGGACAGTTAGGAAGGCCAGTTATACCAGACCACAATGTTGAGCCAGAGGAAGAAGACCAAGAAAGAGGAAGAGCAGCCCTTTCTGCATTCTTGAAGGAATTCATTCACAAAATGTAAAAGGCATCAAGTGGAAAAACAGCTGTACTATTTATACATGCATTACAGCATAGTCTCAGGCTATAGATATTGCACTAAATTTGCTTCTTAGTACTGTGCATGCGTTGCAATACAGCAACATGTTAAAAAAGCATATTGCTGTACATGTGAACATTTATAAATGCAGGTTTTTCTCTGCATGATGAAAATACCACTGTGACTGGGTAAAATCTGTTCCTAACCCTAACACTGTAACCCCAATCCTAACCCTAAAAGGCAAAGATTGTAATACATTTACACTAGCCAATACTTTGCAACATAACTACACATTTGGAAATGATCTGCAGCTGAAGAAACACTGAAGTGACGCAACCTGGGCTGTATACATATGCAGGGTTGTACAGGCTATCCAGAGTGAATGCTGGGAAGAGAGGCATGTTGGACAGAGGGGGCCACACACACAGGTTGAGGGGGCTGAAGCCAGCTGTCCTAACTGAGGGAGGCTCTGGAGTGCTCTGTGTTGAAGGTTCAAGGATAACTTGTCCATCAAGCTATGGAGCTTCCCTCTCTCAGCGTTGATCACTGAAGCCCACCGAACTCAGACACACACATGCTTACACACACACGTACCTGTACTGCTGTAGAATGAAAGCCCATAGGAAGGGTTGAACTCTTCAATAAAAAACTGAGAGAGCACAATCTCATCAGTCCTTAATGAATCATTTCCATTCTTCCAGTAGAGCATTAAGTCTTTCTCATTGTATGCGTCTTTAAGAGAGGAGAGAAGAAAGGGAGGTGAGGGAGATTTCTCATCCAAGGCTCTGATTCGATAATACTGACTGGGTACTGGCTTCTCATTCACTGATGACAGCAACATAAAGACTCTAATGTGCTGATGATCCATTGCCTGATCGGCCCACTGTGTGATGCTCTGTTGACCACCATAATGCTGAAGTTGGTGCTATGTGTGAACAAAACTGTTCTGTTCTGTATATGTTACCATGTTGGACATGTGCACTGCTGTTACTCACAACTCTCCAGCTCCAGAGAACAGTTCTGAGTGTCCAGAGGAAACCTGCTAAAGTCCATGGAACATAGGGCAGTGACCGTGACTCTGCAACATAGGTGTCACAAATGTGTGTCACCTATTCAGGTATGCATACACACGTTTGCACACAAAATGTGAAAACAAACAGCATCTCAGACACACTGTCAGCATCTCACACTCATCACAGCATCAAAGTCTCAGATTCTTTACAAACATCATTTGGAGATACCCTTCCCACATTATGGACAGACGACTCTTCTTAGGCGGTATGTCCCCATACCTGACGCTGTAGAGGATGTTTCCATCAGGGTAAACTCTGAGCATGATGTTCTCCATGGTTGTGTCATGGATGAAGGAGCGTTTGGAATGAACAAAGAAGACATCGGGAACCCAGATCTTCTTCACCAGCCGTGCATCAAACGTGCGGCTCTTGTTGCTGCTGGAGGGGAAGGCGAGGCGGTCGTCTTGCCAGTAGTGTCGCAGGTACAGAGTCATGGTGAAGTCCTTGAGCAGACAGACACATGCACACATAGACAAAGACATACACACATGCAGACACAAATACACAGACATATGTATGCGGACAGATGTTGATACACACACAGGGACAGACACACAAAGATATTTCCATGCGCATACAGAAACATTCACGTGAGAGCATACATGCACGAATACATGCATGACATAAGGTTCAGCAAAAATACATCTGCATGAATGTACGACTTGATGCATGGTGATGTCTTCACTTTTTTATTGGATATATACTGTATTTTTATTCATATGCCTAAATTTCTGATCAACACACAGCTATCTGTAAAAAGGCAGTCATTCACACACACTCACACACAAATGCAGTCACAAAGCATTTTGATTTGTTTCTGCAGACAAGCAAAGTAGGGTTCCTACCATGTTGACTTCTGAGATGCTGTCGATGCTCTCAACCTGCACATCTATGCCCACAGGAATGGCTGAACCTGAGGAGTTTATATAACATATGACTCGTTACCATCATGTTCAGTTATCATGTCAAAGGAGCAACGAAGGGACTAAGAACTGAAGGCAAGCAGCCTGACATTGGTCATATTCAACTCCATGACTGAAAATGACCACCACTCACTCTTATGGTTGCTCCTCATCTTATAAACAATTGAATTATGCATTTTTTGAAGATGCTAATGTGATCCAATGCATTTATTTACAAATGCATTTTCTTCCCTTATCTGTTTTTTAAAATTAACATTTACATTTATTTATTCAGCTGATGCATTTTTTTCACAGCAACTTACAATGTTTAGATAGATAAGAGATTACTCTGAGGACTCATTGTAGAGCCTGATGACAGTTGGCAGGAATGACCTCACAGAAGCCTGCACCAGCTAAAACTGGTAGATTGGTAGAACATCTGCAACGGTGACCTGTATACTCTAAAAACCTGAGCCTTTTTAGAAAGTAAAGGGGATTTGTGCCCTTCTTAGCCTCAGGGCTGCTAGACCACTCCTGCTTGTTGACCAAGTCCATCCCCAGGAGCATGTTGTCACGTGCACCTTGCCCGCATCTGCCTCTCATGAAGACAGCACAGGATAAAAGGACCGGGATTCCACGCCTGCTTGCAGAACCTTACTTGAGCGACCGCTACTCCCGTGTGTCCAACGATTCCTGTCCTTTTGAAGTTCTTGATCTCCTGGCTACTGACCTTCACTTCATCTCGTCGTTTACTTCCCTTGTCTGCTCCAAGAAATCCTGAACACTCATCGCCCAACCCTTTCCTGTCTCCGACTACTGCTCTTTGTCTTGCTCCTTGGCCGTGTTTGTTAATTAACAGAACCCGCGTTTGGGTCCTACTCACCTTCGCCCTGGCTTCCATTGTTCCAGCATGACACATGTGCATCCCCACCACCTCCATTTCTTCTCCATCGGTGGTTACTGAACACAATGGACCATTGAATCTCCCAAAGTACATCACTACTTCATTATCTTTCCATCTTGGAGCTACAGCTGATTCCTTTTGCACGACTCAACAAAGTCTTTCAGAAAACCTCCTCATTCTCATGTCAGCCCCTAATATATCCGGCTATTGCTGTTTCAACCGAGAAATTCCACAGATGTCACGACTACCGGCTGTACCAGAAGTCCAAGATGTACAGGGTAACCAAGAAGGGAGCCAAAATTGTCAACTGAGAGGCCCATATGCTCCTCACAACCACATCTGACACAATCCTGCGGACTGTAGGCTATCAGTTAAGAAAGCTGTAATCTACAAGAAAATGGATGCATCTACCTCCACTGACTGTTGCTTCTCTCCAGACCTGTGGAGAACGGTATTGAATTCATTGGCAAAGTAAAAAAACATTATCTTCGTAGTGTTGCCTGCATTATCCAAGTGCAAGTAGGCTTTGTTCAGCAGGAACAGGTTCAGCAGCAAGATGACAGCAGATGACTCCAATCAGGAGGCAAGCTAGAGAGAGTCCAGTGTAGTCCTGTCCAGGGATTACAGTGTACCAGCATTTCCATGCTCATTTCAATGTGTGTGCTCAGAGCAACTAGCTCATTCAAACCTGATGGTTGCTCATTCTTTGGAAAAGGGGCCAAGATGTTTTCTTTTCAATAGGACTCTTTCTAGGCCCAGGCTCTGCTTGAACATATGCTGGAAAAACTCTGTATAGCTGCTCTCTTAAATCAACACCCTTAGAATAATGCCATCAGGCTCTCCAGCTTTTCCCCGGAAAAGTCTCTTCAACTCTTTCTTCATCTGGTAAAAAAACAGTATCGGGGTGAGCATGTTGATGGTGACAGACAAGACTGAGGCGCTGAAGTATGACATAGACAAAGAAGGAGGAGAGGTGTTTGTGGTCATGGTTGTGTGAAGATAAACACATTGCCCCGTGGAAGGGGGAGAGTTGCCAGCACATATAGTTGTGGCAGGTATGATGGTATCCCCCCAGGTACTGGAATATTACCATACAACAGATCCAAAATCCTGTTGTCCCTTGTATGACACTTGACAAATGGCCTAAATGTGGACAGAGTTGTGGACAGAGTAAAATGTTTAAAGTCTCCTGAGACCACAATGAATGCATTTGGGTGCTGTGTCTGAAGTCTTCTGATAGTTATTTGGATAAAGTGTTGTTGCCACTGTGGTTGCAGACAGAATGTAAAAACAGATATAAAAGATATTTGTGAAAAGATAACATGATAAAACTTCTGCATAATGTGGACACGCTGACAGCAGTCAGCTCAGCTCAGCATTCGGATTGCAGATTTGTTCTTTTACCATGATATCACTAAATTTACATCATTTATCATTTACAAACACAGCAAGCCCATCACCTTTTTTCATTGCACTGGTGATTTCTGTTTGCACGCACAGTCTGAGACCCATTTACAAACACACTGGAATCAGTGATGTGCTCATGTGATCGCATCTCTGTGAAGCACGTTACTGCATTCCTGGTGTTCCTTCTGAGTCTTCACCCTGCTGCCAGCTCATCCATCTTATCTGCAAACAATTTTTACCTTCCTTACAATGACTAAAGGGAAGATATGGTTTGAGTCTCCAAAGCGTCTTACAATTATTTACCCATTTGTATAGCAGGGTTTTTTTAATGGAGCAAATTTTGGTAACTCATTCCTACAGTGTTTGCAGCACATTTCTGTGTGTTTTTGATCACCAGTGCATAACGTCTTGGGATAAATTGGTCAACAATCAGCAATCAGCAAATATATATCATGTTGTTTATTATAGGTATAGCCAAAATTTTTTACTGTGGATAAATCAATGACAAAACTAATTATGAACAAAAAATGAATTATGTACAGACTTCCAGTCCCAGTTTGTTCATATATTGAGGAATCAGTCCTCGTAACCTCAGGAAGAAAGTCTGATTCTGTGTTTCACCCACTAGCTAACTGTCAAACATGATACAGAACAGAAACAGAAAGAGAAGGTAACAAGGCAGATTCATGGTCTTGAAAAACTCATTTCTTTCTGATCTGTGGTTATTTTTTATCAGATTTTCCTTGCTGTGAGATATTGGTTCTGTTGTTCTATTTTGCAGTATCTTTCCCAGTAGTATGGTAAGAAGATGCCCGGGTTCTCTCAGGTCGGCACAGAACACATGGCTCTCTACCACTCTAGACGGGGATTATAATCCACATTGTGCTCAAACACAGAGATGAGGATTATAATCCATATTGTGCTCACATGTGGGAGCATAGACTCTAATCTCGACTGCCCTGTGTTAGAGTACCAGACGGATCCCGTGTAACTGCTGTCTGCGCTGTGCCAGGACACAGGGTTGAGCAGTGCTTTAGGAGCCCCGGACTGGATGGCAGCAGCGACGCCATGACCCACTTTGTGTTCAAACTCAACAAGTCGTGGGGGAGTGATGACAGCAACTAGAGGAATCACAAGAAAAGCTAGTGAATTCATTCCATGTGCTTCTCTTCTCTGGGCTGTCGAGCAGTTTCTTTGAAGCAAAAGATGGTGCTTACCATGTTCACATATTTCCCCCACAGCCAGACCTGGGTGTTTTAATATAGACCCAACTGAAGCATGTGACACTGACATCGTTGAACTCATGAGTGTCACATCAGATCAAATCTAAGTCACTTTTACCAGCCACTTGTAAACCTTTATTTATTCTCTCATTAGAAGTTTACATTGTCAGAGTTTTAAACATTGCCCTTTTGAGCAGCAGAAGATAAATATTTGCTCAAGAGTCTCTCAGGGGTTAAAAGCAGTGTTGACCTCCTGTGTGGATTTCATCCCTGCAGCCTATCATCTTCTTGAGCTGAACCAGTGCCATGTTGACACAAAGTGAACTGTGGTCTTCTTCTCCTTCCTCCTTCCTGTCCACCCTCTGCCTTCTAGTCCCCCTCCACCACCACCACGTTTCAGCCCAGCTATGTCCGTGTCCCATTTCTACATGTACCTTCTTCTCCTTCCTTATTCACACTCTTTCTCTCTCTTTCTTTCTTCCTGTTTTTGACATTCACACACACACACCGTCTGAACCACTTGTCCCATACGGGGTCTCGGGGAGCCAGAGCCTAACCCAGCAACACAGGGCGTAGGGCCGGAGGGGGACACACCCAGGACAGGACACCAGTCCGCCACAAAGCATCCCAAGTGGGCCTCGAACCCCAGACCCACCGGAGAGCAGGATCTGGTCCAACCCACAGCGCCACCGCACCACCGCACTCCCCCCCCCCCCCATTTACATACTGTATGTTTATTTGATATTTTCTTCCAAAGCCACTTACAATGTTAAGCTACTTGTAATTAATTAGCAGTTTATACAGATGCATAACTACTTATCCATCCATCACTTATTAATTAGCTGTAATAGTTCAGGGTAGGTGCCTTGATCAACATTACTACAGCATGTGGTGGAATTCAAACCTGCATCGTTCAAGGGCACAGAGGCAGCTTTTACCCTGCTGCTACCTTTTTATACGCACACACACACACACACACACACACACACACACACACACACACACACACTCTGACTGAAACCATTTGTCTTAAGCGGGGTCGCGGCAAGCCGGAGCCTAACCCGGCAACACAGGAGGGGGAGGGGACACACCCAGGGCGAGACGCCAGTCCGTTGCAAGGGACCCCATGCGGGACTCAAACCCCAGACCCACCAGAGAGCAGGCACGGACCAAACCCGCTGCACCACTGCACCCCCAGTGCCAGCTATTTTAGTTCTAACTCACACACCAAATTATTCTTCAGAAATCAACTGCAGCCACAATTGCTTGTAAATGATGGAACAGGAAAGGAGTTAAAGGTGAGTAAAAGGGTACAGACGAGATGTTTGTCACAGCTGACTTCCTTTTCTTTGTCCCTGCTTGCAGACGGGCTCACACACTACTGCTGCCAAGTGTTTTCAAGAAGCACGTTTTCATCATATGTTTCACTCTTCTATTAAAAAATCTTTTGCTTCTTCTACCAGAAATATTAATTTACCTTTAATTTATGCCCATATAAAAGGTGATACTTGCACTCATGTATCCCTCACAGTCTATCTTGCACACACAGGCGTACACACTAACACACACCATGCCCTTAGACTGGCGTACCTCCAAAGCCTGGTCTCATCGTGAAGTCATGGTCTTCAATGCGCAACAGCTGCTCAGACTTGATCAGCAGGGACTTGGTGCTGTCTGACTTTTTCAGCTTGTAGTCAATGCGTCTGACAGGGATGAAGCAGGGTTAGAACACTGACACACACAAATACTTACAGACACACACACACACACACACACACACACAAACAGAGTAATAAATGCACTTGTTTGACTGAACACAAATAGATGCATTGTGACTCGTTAACATGGTCCAACAAGACTACAATATACTGTCAGGGTCTGGAATAAACACACTGACACAGTAGTTATTAAGATGGAAATAACACTGGATTCATTGCTTTGTTGAGTGAGGAAAATATGTGATTTTCAAACACTGAACTGTTTTAAGACTGAGAAAGTACAATGCATGTTGTATACTGCACACCCAGAATCACACCAGTGAAAATAATTCGCCGTGAAAGCAAATAGGTGTTTTAAAGGTTTCTGATGGTCCTGGTGAGCCCGACAACAAATTCCTCCATGTCATGTGAACTTGACGCAGATTTTTACTGACTTTTTGAAAGTACTGCGCTGATGGCATACTGAGGAAGAGGAACTGGCATCATGTCACAGACACAGAAAACAACTCATTGCACCATCAGTCACACCTCTGCAAATTAAACTACTGCAGCGAGATGTCAGAACACTGATAGCACACGGTGGAGTTCCTTCTCTTTCAACAGCTATGACCCAGACAGGGTTCATCCGTTTGAAAGAACACAATCGGTGTCACAAGAGACATTCCCATTTGGAGCGGTGCCCTTGTCTACGCCAAGCTGAAAGCTCAACCCCACGAAAGCCCCTGAGATCCCATACACTCACCCTCCATACTTATGCTTGGCATGCTCCCCTAGGTACACGTCTTTGTGCCTCCTGCGACCGGGCTGGTGGCTGCCGTGGACCGGGCTGAGAGACAACAGCCCCGCCAGCAGCAGCAGCCCAAGCGCCGATGGCATCACCTTCACACGCCGAGGTGAACGTGGACGCTCTCCAGGAGACTTGAATGGAGGGTCACCGTCCTCCCACTTCTCCCACAGGGAGTTGCTTTAGAGTCCTGCACATATCAAAGTCCGCCACATTGAGTCCCAGAATCCTCTCTCGTCCTTCCTGCAGTCTCCTACATGGCATGCCCTGGCCCGGGGTGTGGTCCACACTGGTGCCTTGTACCTAATACCCAACACCACATTGCCCCAGATCCTGAGGACCTGTCACCCCTTTGGACTTCAGATAGGTGAGGTGAGACCCGCTGGATGTGTAGCCTTCCTCCTCCTTTCCTCCAGTCCTGGGCCGCTCGGTCTGATTCTCCCTGCCTGGTTCTTCCTCTTCCTGATGGAAAACTGAATATCAGTTTATTCCTACAATGACAAAAGAATGGAGTTAATCCCCCTCTAATCCTCTTACCCATGGCCCGGCCACAGAAATCTTTCAGTAACCTACAAACTCAGCTGGAGAGGGAGATGAAGCTGCAGTGATGTTAGAAACCACTGATTCCACACAGAAAATAAATCAACATAACCTACTTTTGGGGACAGTATCCCAGGTTTTACCTTTTTATCTGGGCACCAAAGGCTGCCTTAAACAAGAGCCCATCTCCTTGCCCTGTATGTTACTGTACGTAAGAGTCCATGTCCCTGCCCTGTGACTGAGACAACCTGTCTCCCTGACCCACCCATTACTGTATGAAAGAATCTGTCTCTCTGTCCTTTGCAGGAGATCCTTGTGAAAAAGGATGCCTGTCTGTCCTCACTAACTGCGCTAATCCCTCCCTTCAAAGATTCATTAGTAAATGATTGCACAGCTTTTGCAGCACTGTGGGTGCTCCACCAAGCTGTTGGTCAGTCTTGCAACTCCCTCACTTTTACTTGCAAAAAAGATCCCCAGGTACCATTTTAGTGGTGCTAATGATGACATTCTAGTAAAGCTAAGAGGACCATATCACCTGCAAACAGCAGTTCTGAAACCCTGGTATCCCTGACCGGGGCAGCATGGTGGCACAGTGAGTAGTGCTGCTGTCTCAGAGTACCTGGGTGGTGTGAAAGAACATGGGTTTGATCCCCGCTCAGTCTGTGTGGAGTTTGCATGTTCTCCCTGTGTCTGTGTGGGTTTCCTTGGGGTGCTCTGGTTTCCTCCCACAGTCCAAAGACATGCTGTTCAGGTTCACCCATAGTGTGTGAGTGTCACGGAGTGAGTGTGTTTCACTGATGCATGGATAAGCAACTCCTTGTAAGTAGTCTTATCGAGCAATGTAGTCACCTTGGTGAATAAGATGTGTGGGCTAGTAAAGCTATATAGTATCTGTTGTAAGTTGCTTTGGACAAAACTGTCTACTAAGTGAGTAAATGTAAATATATAATCATGACAGGATACTCACCAAACCTTCACTGCACTATGATATTGTTTCCATGAAAACCACAAACAGGAGGTGAGATGCATCCTTGACAGAGTGACACCTACACTGAATGAATTTTACTTAGCACAGAAAATGTGGGTACAGCTCTCGCTCTGCAGATGAAGCGAGACTCAGAAGACGCCCTGGGAGCCCATACTCCTGCAGCTCCTCTATTACCAAAAATCTCAGGGCGCACAAACGTATGTCTTGTCCAAATGCACAAATTCTCATGACCTCTCCAGTATCTTTGCAAGGTAGAAGCCCAGCATTCCATGGTAAGACCTTCCAAGCTTCATTTGTCAATAGTTAGAGGATGTTCTTCAGTCCCCCTTTTTAAAGATGGGAACCACGACCCCTGTCTCCCAGTCCAGAGGTATTGTCCCAGGCTTCTACACAATACTGAAAAGGCATTTTACCAAAGAAATGACAGCAACATGCAGTATTTTCATTATCTTTGGATAGAGCTTCATTCACCCATAAAGCCCTACCACTTTGGAGTTGAGTCACTGCTCCGGTAAACTAGGCTCAAGAGATGAACCCTGCCCTTCAGAAGCTTGTAGTATTTCATTCAGGAAGGATGAACTGTTCACTAAGTTCAAGAGTTCCACAAAGTACTCCATCCACCTGTCAAAGAAGTCAGCACAGCCTCACCCTTGCTAAGAAAAGCTTGAGCAAACATTTTGTTTTCCCTCCTGCATAGCTGGATAGTCTGTCAGAGCCCTTGAAGGATGTCCAAAAGCTACTTTCCAAAATCTCTCCTAACTTCTCTTGTGACCAGCTTTTCATTTTCGTAGCCACTGCCAGTGTGACCTTTTGCCTTTCTTCCAAATCTGGATTTCTACCTGCTAGTAATGTATGACAGACCAACTTGATTCATCCATTGGCATTTTTATATTTGATTTACACCCAGCGATTCTTGAACTTCCTTTTGAATATAAGTGTCATTGTTATGAGCAAAGAGCCTACAGGTGGAACTCAGATGCAGGTGCTTTCATTAAGGGTTAGACAGGAGAATGGTTTGGGACAGGGAGAGGTCAGTCGATCGTCGTTCTTCATCAGAGGGAGCGCGTTGAAGTCAGAGTGCAAGGAATGTGGGCAATAGATTGAGAAGCCAGGGGAGACGTATTTGGGAAGAGGGGAGGAGGGTATAAGAAGCACACAGGAGAACACAGAGTGATCACACAGGGTTGCGGTTGCTCTGACAAGGTTCCGCAGACTGAGGTGTCTGGCAGCCTCTTTCCATCCAACCTCCACAATTTGTTGCAGCTGCGGTGGTTGAGCATGCGCTCGGGGGCGTGACAGTCAGAGACGCTCTTCCAGAGCTGTCACCAGGCGTTTTCTAGGACACCCTTATTATTTGCTCGGGTCTTTCTGATATGTCCCATGGTCTCCTCAACTGCTGTATCCAACTCACCACCAGGTGGAGATCAGATAACAGCACCCCTCATTATCTGAGTGTCCAGAACACGCAGCCTCGGGTCAGATGACACCACTACAGAGCAAATCACTGACCTCTAGCCTACGGAGCTGAACAATCCAGTACACCGTGTGGCACCAAGAACACCGCTGAGCTACCTTGTGCTCTGACATAGTGACAGTTACGGCCTATTTGTGACTACACTCACTACTTGAGTTTGGAACATGTGCTAAACACACACCACTTTTCTGAGAAACCCGAAGATCAACAGATGACATCTCTTCTCTGGAGAGATTTGAAAACCACAGCTTCCTCTGAGGGAGGTTCCTTCACACCTACACAAAGAGAAGAAGTGAGGTGTCTTCACTATTGCTCTTAAATGTTGCATTCTTTGTTAATTGTATGACTTGTTAAACAAACCTATTTTAGAGGCAGCTGGTAAATAGACTTTGGGTCCAAAGGATCCAAAGGCTGCAGATTCAAATCCCACATCTAGCCGTAGTATCCTTGAAATTTTACTCTAAATTGTTCTAGTAAAATTAACCAACTGTATAAATGGACAAAAATTGTAAGATGCTTTGGAGAAAAGTGCCAGCTAAATGTTAATCTAATGTTTTCGTTGCCAATTAAGCCATTTTAGAGAGATGAAAGTCGGTGCTTCAAAACTGGGACCAGGACCCTTAAAATACAAATAGAAACCAATGCACACTAACATACACCACACAGGAAATGAGACAAAAAATAAAAAGCAACAGATGGAAAGGAGAACAGAGGATTAGAGATGATCCTGGAAAGGCAAGGAGTGGGACACATCACAGAAAGGTCTCCACCTTGAACAGGCCCAGTGAACATACCTTAGTAATGAAAAAAATGACAAACTCATGAAAACCTGTACAATGCTGATACCTCAGGATAAGACAGGTGGAAAATATTCATATACAGGAACAATATAAGACAAAGAGAGAGAGAGAGAAAGAGAGATACAGTCAGAGGGTCCCGCTGATGAGGAGTCTCACTGTAGCGTCCGGACGGGAGTCCGACACGGACGCGCGTTGCTATTACGTCCAAACACAGACGAAATATATAATGACTTCACGTGCAGTGTGAGGTTAGACGTGTACGGTGAATATTGTAAGACACTCGGTGGAAGTGAAACAAGAAACACGAGACCAGGAAACACACACGGTGTTGGAACTACGGTGAACAGTGAAACGCTAATCTGTGAGTCTGACCGCAACCCTGAGACGTGACGAAATACCGGACAGGAACGATGGACCAGGACTGAAGAACAAGAGGCAGGAACTGACGGGACGGGCACTCGGGACTGGAACATGCACACCTAGAAAACAAACTGAGGGAACAAGAGACTACCAATCGCCAACGAAGCACAAGAGAACTGCTGATTAAGAATCCGCGACTAGTTCTGCTCCGCTGGCTCCTTTTATACCTCCATGTCCTACGAGCCTGTGAGGTGATAGGTGAGCGTTAGCTAGCGGCACTGAGTGGCGCCGCCTCTGACCAGGAGGGGCAGTGACCCCGTGGGATGTGACAGTACCCCCCCCTCCAGGGGCGGCTCCAGCCGCAGAACGCCGGCGGGTAGGCGGTCGCCCCCGCCGTCGCGGAGCAGGCCGATCTGGATGACACTCATGGAAGTCCTCAATAAGAGCTGGGTCCAAGATGTCCCGTGCTGGTACCCAAGACTGCTCCTCCGGCCCATAGCCCTCCCAGTCGACCAGATAGTACAGCGTACCCCGTCTCCGTTTGGAGTCCAGGAGGGCCCTGACGGAGTAGGCAGGAGAACCATCCACATCCAACGGTGGAGGTGGAGCAACTGCTGGGCTCTGCAGGGCGGAAACACAATGGGGCTTGAGGCGCGAAACATGAAACGTGGGACAGATACGATAACGCGAGGGCAACTGAAGACGGTAAGAAACCGGGTTGATCCTCTTCAGGATCTTGAAGGGGCCGATGAAACGGGGGGCAAGCTTCTTCGAGGGCAAATGCAGTTTGAGATCCTGGGTGGACAACCATACTCTCTGCCCTGGCTGGTACAATACAGTCCTACGCCTTTTGTCGGCCTTCTCCTTTTGGTGGGATACCACCTCCTGGAGACGGACATGTGCGGATTCCCACACCGACTCACTCCTCTTGTACCAGTCGTCCACAGCTGGCAACCCACTGGTCTCCATCGTCCACGGGAACAGCGGAGGCTGGTAACCGAGCACACACTGGAAAGGAGTTAAGTTTGTGGACGAATGGACCAGGGAGTTCTGGGCGTACTCTGCCCAGGGGAGGTATCTGCTCCAATCCGCTTGATTCTGAGCACAATAACTCCGCAGGTAACGTCCAACCTCCTGGTTGAGGCGTTCCACTTGCCCATTAGACTGTGGATGATACCCAGAGGAGAGGCTGACTGAGACTCCTAAGCGGGCAAAGAAGGCCTTCCAGACTCTTGAGGTGAACTGGGGTCCCCTGTCCGAGACGACATCCTCTGGCAGGCCATACAGCCGGAAGACATGTTGGAACAGCAGTTCCGCGGTCTCCAGGGCTGTGGACAGACCTTTCAATGGGATCAGTCGACAGGCCTTGGAAAAGCGATCTATGACGACCAATATGGTGGTGTTTCCATCAGAACACGGAAGATCAGTAAGGAAGTCCACCGCTATATGGGACCATGGACGGTTGGGAATCGGGAGTGGCTCTAAAAGCCCTGCTGGCAGCTGCCGTGGGACCTTGGCCTGGGCACATGTGGTGCAGGCAAGGACGAAGTCTCGTACGTCCTGTTTCATGGATGGCCACCAGAAGCGTTCAGCGAGAAGCTTCAAGGTTCGGTTGACCCCTGGGTGTCCTGTACTTGGACCATCATGGGCCCAGTGTAGGAGCTCGGACCGAACAGTGGACGGGACGTATTCTTTGTCTTGGGGCTGCTCGTTGGGACCGGGTTCTTGACGTTGGGCTGCTTGGATATCGTCCAATAAAGCCCAACGGATAGGAGCCACAAACTGCGTCGGGGACAAGATGGTGTCTGGTGGGGAGAGCTGAGGCGATACCTCGAACAAACGGGACAGGGCATCGGCCTTGCCGTTCTTGGAGCCAGGACGATAGGTCACCGTGAAACGGAACCTGGTGAAGAACATGGCCCACCGCGCCTGTCTGGAATTGAGCCTCTTTGCCTTCTGCAGATACTCCAGGTTCCGGTGATCAGTTAACACTAAGAATGGGTGCGTAGCCCCCTCTAACCAATGTCTCCACTCTTCTAAGGCCATCTTTATGGCTAAGAGCTCCCTGTTTCCTACATCATAATTCTGTTCAGTAGGCGACATCTTGTGTGAGAAATACGCACATGGATAGAGCTTCAGGGGACTTCCCTGGCGCTGTGAGAGCACTGCCCCTACCCCGGCCTCAGAAGCATCAACCTCCACAATAAAGGGCAGTTTGGGATCAGGGTGCTTCAGGATTGGGGCAGAAGTAAAACGCTGCTTTAGGTCTTCAAAGGCCTGACTCGCCTCAGGAGTCCAGGTCAGGCGCCTAGGGGCTCCTTTTAACAGCGCAGTCAACGGGGCTGCAACGGAACTGAAGTTCCTTATGAAGCGCCTATAGAAATTCGCAAAACCTAGGAACCGTTGCAGGTCCTTTACTGTCTTTGGCTGAGGCCATGACAGAACTGCCGAGACCTTCTGTGGATCCATCGTGACCCCGTTGGGTGTTAGGATGTACCCCAGGAAATCCACAGAGTGCACATGGAACTGGCACTTCTCCCCTTTCACGTACAGCTTATGTGCTGCCAGCTTTTGCAACACCTCCCTGACATGTCCAATATGCTCCTCACGGGACCGAGAAAAGATCAGGATATCATCCAGATACACTAATACTGAGCGATTAATTAGTTCTCTGAGTACTTCATTAACAAAAGCCTGGAATACGGAAGGTGCATTCGCCAGGCCAAAAGGCATGACCAGGTACTCATAATGGCCGAGGGCGGTGCTAAAGGCGGTCTTCCACTCATCCCCTTCCCTAACGCGAATCAGGTTATATGCACTCCTAAGGTCCAGTTTAGTAAAGATGGTAGCACCGGAAACCTGTTCGAGGGCCGACGTGATAAGAGGCAAGGGGTGCGGGTACTTCACAGTAATGGCATTTAGCCCCCGATAATCAATACAGGGGCGCAAACCCCCGTCCTTTTTCTCAACAAAGAAAAAGCCAGCGGAAGCTGGAGAGGTAGACGGCCGGATGAATCCGGCTTCTAGTGCCTCCGTTATATAAGCCTCCATTGCCTGATGTTCAGGTTGAGAAAGAGGGTATACCCGCCCCCTAGGGGGTGTAGTGCCCGAAAAAAGATCTATAGCACAATCCCAAGGTCTATGAGGAGGCAGTTCTGCAGCCTTGTGTTTGCTAAACACCGCCACTAGATCTGCATACTCCCTTGGAAGCTGCAGGGGAAGATCTGCATTAGGGCTCTCTATGGATGTGGAGTTACAAGACGTCTCCAGGTGTTTGGGACACTGCTGTCCCCAAGACAGCAGTTTCCCCTCACTCCAAGAGATAATAGGGTCATGGGTGCATAACCATGGATATCCCAAAATAATGGGGTTATCAGGGGACTTAATCAGATAGAACCATATCTGTTCCTTATGGAGTGGCCCTACCTGCATAGTAACGGGCTCTGTGCGCTGTTCTACACGCCCCGACCCGATTGGAGCGCCATCAATAGCTTTAATAGCCAGGGGTTTTGGGCATCGGGCACAGGGCAAGCCCCAGGACGCGGCCATATCATGATCCATGAAATTCCCTGCAGCGCCGCTGTCTACCATAGCTTCCGTCTGCTGCTGCTGGAAACCCCAGGATACTGTAACTGGTAATGTCAACAGGGAGGTATGGAGAGATACATCACTCACCAGTAAGTCGGTCCGTTGGGATCCACGGGGTGGC
This sequence comes from Scleropages formosus, assembly GCF_900964775.1. Classification (NCBI taxonomy): domain Eukaryota; kingdom Metazoa; phylum Chordata; class Actinopteri; order Osteoglossiformes; family Osteoglossidae; genus Scleropages; species Scleropages formosus. The sequence continues at coordinate 8,751,038 of NC_041808.1, read as the reverse complement.
CGCACTGGACAGGAAACCTGAACGTGATCCGCAGCTCCACAGTAAAAGCACAAGCGTTGCAGAAAACGGCGCCTCCTTTCCTCCTCTGTCAAACGCCCGTTACTGAGTCGTATTATTCCCTGTCTGACGCACTGTTCTTCGAGCCCTGCACAGCTGACAAGGTTGCGTGCTTGAGCCGGCTCACTGTCCACAGGGCTGTAGGGCACCTGCTGCCCTGGCGGCGTCGGGGTCCGGCTGGACCTGGAGTTGCTCCGGTAATCCGGCGAGAACTCCTGAGAGAGTGGTCTTGACAATCGGGGGCTGGATGTCTTCTCCACTGGAGACCTGGAACGCACCTGAAAACTCTTGGTGCTGGGGAAGAACTGTCTCTCTGTCTTTCTGTCTGGGCTAGGGGGTGACTCTGGAGAGTAGGGCCCTGGGAACAGAGAGGCTGGACTGGAGATTGAGTATTCTGTGTAATTCTGGTTCTCACCTCTACTACCTTGCAAAGCCTCCGGGAAGGGAACGGACAGCTGCTCAGTAGCGCTGATCCCATTGGTCTGCACAGGGCTCGTGGGCTCCGCGCGAGGACCCGAGGAAGCATAAAGACGATCAAAAAGACATGTCCGCCAATCATCATGCGTTTGCGAACTGGTCGGATCGGCGCCCCGCCCACCGCGACCGAGGAGTCGTGTCAACCGCCCCAACTGATCTGTGAGGCGGCTAGCGGCATTTGCGCAAACCAGGAGCCGTTCTTGGTTCGCCTCTGTCAGATCCGCCAGCTCACGCCATTCCGCTGAAGTCATATTAGCAGGCGGATTCTTCTGTAGCGTCCGGACGGGAGTCCGACACGGACGCGCGTTGCTATTACGTCCAAACACAGACGAAATATATAATGACTTCACGTGCAGTGTGAGGTTAGACGTGTACGGTGAATATTGTAAGACACTCGGTGGAAGTGAAACAAGAAACACGAGACCAGGAAACACACACGGTGTTGGAACTACGGTGAACAGTGAAACGCTAATCTGTGAGTCTGACCGCAACCCTGAGACGTGACGAAATACCGGACAGGAACGATGGACCAGGACTGAAGAACAAGAGGCAGGAACTGACGGGACGGGCACTCGGGACTGGAACATGCACACCTAGAAAACAAACTGAGGGAACAAGAGACTACCAATCGCCAACGAAGCACAAGAGAACTGCTGATTAAGAATCCGCGACTAGTTCTGCTCCGCTGGCTCCTTTTATACCTCCATGTCCTACGAGCCTGTGAGGTGATAGGTGAGCGTTAGCTAGCGGCACTGAGTGGCGCCGCCTCTGACCAGGAGGGGCAGTGACCCCGTGGGATGTGACACTCACCACTATAGAACTGACGATTACTCCATCTGGTCTAGAACCTAAAATAAGATCAGTAACAGACACAGACACAGACACAGACACACACACACACACACACACACACACACACACACACACACACACACATAAATACAGGCAGTCATGCACATAGACTAAAAAATTAAATAACTCAATGTGCATGTAAAATATCTTATATAAGGTTGGAACAAATTTATCTATTTTTTAGTTTAGTCAAGATTTGCTGAGTAATTTATGATTTACTGAGAACAGAACCAAAGGGTAAAAAGTCCCACACATCTATTCGTCCTGCTGGACTCTTTCCTGATCCATCACTTCCTTCCCTCAGTTCAACCAGTCACTTTGGTCACTTTAGGGCTCTGGGTTCAGAGCTGCTGGGTGGACATCTGCACCCCTGAGCTACGGCGGAAGTGGGCGCAGACATGGTGAGCTTGGTCGCGAGGCATGGTGGGCAGCCCCCCCTAGGTGAGCAGCTGTGACTGCGCGACAGATGGAAGCAGAATGTAATGCTCCAGGACGTCTGCACACTGTTAATGACAGATCAGAGAGGACTTTCCACTGCAGATGCCCATCCAGGTCCTCAGCTGGGAACGTGTTGGAAGTGTGATACCCATGACACATTACACAATACACGACGCACATTACACAGCCGCTGACACAGACCCGCGGCCCTGCATGTGAAACCAGTTACACAGAATTGTGTCCCAGATCAGATCCGCCATGGCACGAACCACACCATAAATGGGAGGAGGGCTGAGAAAAACTGAAACAGATGCAAAATGAAATCAGAAACAGACAAAAATAGTTAGCAAATCTGCAACTCAGGCACGGAATGCGGGATTCATATAAACAGCATGATGAACTGATGCCATTTCTGCCAGCGTTTAGCCGTTTATCAGCGGGTAGTAGAGCGGTTAGGGCTGTTGCCCTTACATTTACAAGGTCCTGGGTTGGAGTCTTCACTCAAGCTGTTGTACCCTCAATCAAGGTATTTACTCTAGTTTCACACAGTAAGAATGTGCAGTGGTATAAAAGGGTATGTTGTGGTAAAGACCATCTAACACTGCAAGCTGGCATGGCCAAAGGAGTCAAAACAAACAAGTTCAAGAAACAAAGTTAATTATAATACCACACTTTGTCATTACTGCTGTGTAAAATAAATATGGGTGTTAACTGTCATGCAATGAAATTTCATTATGAACAGAACTGCAACAGAGGCAGGAGAGAGAGGAAAAGTTGTGCAGAGTGGCCTGTTCCTCCAGGCCTACGATGGAGGGGGCGTGGCTCTGTCTCCACCCCCCGCCAGCCCCTTTTCGTCCACCCTCCGCAGCTCTCAGAGCACTCAGTCTCCCCATCAGCTCTTCTCCACTTTCCATTTTATATACTGAGAGCTCATGACCTGCTGAGAGCTCGCCTGCAAGGGGCTGGCCTTGAGGTTAGCAGGTGTAGCACACTGTTCCTGTCCTCACATCCAGCTGTGTGGCGCAGCTGCATGCTGAGACACACAGAAGATGGAAAGTGCTTTCTGTCATGGATGAGACTGTGTCTGTCTGCTGGGGGTGAGCAGTGTCAGTGAAGGTCACCAGTGACACCACCATCTGGAATCCTTCGAACATCACTGAACCTACTTGAGGTGGGCTGGTCTGGACAGTGCTGGACGGGTGAGGACGTAGAGTCTGGGACAAGTTCCAGAAGCCTCCTCGCAGCAGGCTGTGCTTCTCAGAACTCATCGCCGTCTCTCAGCTCAAGGATCCAGGGTGTGAGTCTGAGAAGAAGAGATGGTTGGCACTCAGGTGTGGCTCTACACCCTGCTGGGGATCTCAGTACTTGTTGAAGCCAAGAAGAACCCAGGTAGGAGCAACACTTGTCTCGCCTGCAAAGTTCTTCAGAGCGACGTGTGGACGTAGAGTTGGGTTAAGCAGTGAACTCAAAAGCCAACTATTTTTAAACTCCAGCTTCCAGCCTGTCAAATGTGTGAGAAAGAAGTTGGGTCTGTTTGGCAGACAACAGCCAGATGATCCTCCCGGTTAGCTGGGCCTACATACAGCAAGCTTCACACCTGCCCTTATTCTTGTGCCTTTTATAATTTGCATGTAAGGGAACGTAGTTTGCTGCTTGTGATAAATATTTTTAACACGAAGATGGTCGCCAGTGAACGAGTTAAAACACGTGGCTTTGGATCTCCACCAGAACAGATCTTCCTGCCACAGAGGGTGAAATTTGTCATAAAATGCAGCCGCTATTCCTGCATGTACCGTGTCTCCCACATGTTTGGACGAGACGCTGTCTGATGAGAATGGCACGTACAAGTGCATGTTTGAGCTGGCCTGTGTTCCTCAGGGAGCGGCGTGTTGACACCCACACCGACGTTGGGCATACGTGGGCTGCTTCCTTTCCTTTGGTGTCCTGGTGCACAGAGGAGATGCTTTATTGACCACTTCTCTTTCCTCAGGCTAACAAAGTACTAAGTAATTTCTCTCGTAATCGTGCTCCTCGCTTGTCCTTTCCTCTTTCTTTGGTGAGAACTTCTGTTACTCAGATGTGTCAGGCTCTTATTAACTGTTTGTGTACCAGACGTGGCAGAGGCAGCACGGCTCGCGGTGTAGAAACCACCTGAGAAAAATGGGTTAAGAAATTTGTGCTTTTCGCAGCATTTGGCAGCTCGTAGGCCTCTGCTACATCCTGTAGCTGCTTTCTTTCAGCAGACGCACCATGGGAGGTGTGAGAGAGCTGTGCAGACCCAGTGCTCAGAGTTGGTGGACAGTGTTGGTATCAGAGCCTCAGCAAGCTGGGTCTTATCGTACCTGCCATTCAGCCTGCACCATCTCCCAAAGCAGGACAACAGAGGTAACACAAGGGCAGTGCAAGTCGAGGGGCATTCCACATGAAAGGGCAGCGCAGCTCAAGGAGTGTCTGGTTACAACAGACTTGGGTGTTCTCCACTGACCGAACCATGTCTCCTGCTTGAACAACCAGGCAATTTTGTTGTAATTGAATCATTTAATAATCTCTGCACCAACATTAAAAACAATCTGAGCTGAGACAGTGTGACCCACACATCCCTGCATTGCTGCAAAGGCCTCATCTGATAAATTTGCAGTACATTATCTTAAACCAACGCAACTAATGGGTGTGAAGGTGAAGTAAGTGTGTCGCTCCCACACTGAGCAGCGCAGAAGGGGACACCTTCTGCATTTTAGTCCGAGACAGACAGGTAGTTTAAAAGACAGTTAAACACGTTATAGTTCCTGTAGGATATGGTATCAGGTAGGTCCTTTCCCTATATCTGCCTTTGTGAGTTTATGTGTGGATATCTGTGTGCATTTCCATATATGTGTGTGCTTGGGGCAGGCACGAGTCTGTGCATGCAGAAATTGAAAGAATGTAGGGTTATTTTCAGGAAATTCCTGAGCAAGAACTAGGAGCACTTTGCACCTGTTCCTCACAGTGTGTTGAACGTGTGGAAAAGCCATAGACTCCACACACACAATCCACCGCAGTGTCTCTCATCCTATTTTATGAACGCTGATGAGTAAGGGTGTACGGGAATGTCTGTGTGTCTGTGTATGCACGCACGGATTTATGCATCTAGACATACCTAATGGAGACATCATCTAACTACTATCTAACATATGCAGAAGTGTACTTTTCGTCACTACTTTCAAGTGACAGCAGCTCATATCAGGGATATCAAGGTGCAGAGTCATTAAATGTCCGCACAATTCTGCTTGAAAACTGTGGCAAAAAATAAAATGTTTAAATTAAGCACCATCGTCTTGCAATATGATTCAGTAAATTTTTTAATCATACGCAAACGGTTCTGATAGCAAAGCATCAAACTTAATCTAAGTTCACAGGATTAATACTCCATTGCTTCAGCACTATTGTAGCTGAATATATAACATATATATATATAACCCTGAATATATAACCCCACCAAAATGAAATAAATTTATCTTCCAAAATATACAACTTCTGATGTATCTAACCATTACTGTGATATTACAAGATATTATCATTTGGTCACTTATTTCATTTTTCAGTCTGTTTGTATGTGTGCATGTATTCATGTATTCAGCACCAGATCCACCAAATTATCATATTAGTTGGTGTTTTAACACATGAATAAATATTAAAATATCTTTGCCAACTTTCTTCTCTTAATGTTTAATTACCACTCTTCTGTAAGATTAATGACCCATTCAGAATCATTCCAGATAATGATATTCAATTATATTTAAATGAGTTTTATGAATTTAATTTTTGATTGAATTTTTTAAACCAGTGTTTTAACCTGAACAAGCTTTCACAATTCCATTCGAGTACTAGCACTGTCTATATGATTGAATGAATGAATTAAACATTACAAACCCCAGTGGGAAATTCAGCTCAGCTGTAGCAGTACATAATGCACAATATACTGTACATACATACACAAGTACAATATGTATGTACATCAATCTGCACATAAAATAACAAACAGAAAACGAAGTAGAAAAATAAACGTTAGCATGTAAAATAAGAAAAATTAACACTTGAAATATGAGCAAATTATAGTTGCTTTATAGTTTGGCAGATACATTTCTCTAAAATGATGTACAGCTCAGGCTCTAACAGATAGAGGTCTAAGATATACGGGGATTATTACTGAACACGGTTTGTTTGTCTGATACAGCCATATCATGTCATAGTGCAAAAATTCCAGTGGAAAATAAACAGAGAAACAGGTACATAGAAAGTAGTAGGTGGTAAGGGAGTAACTTAAAGGTTTTTGAACTTAAACAATAAGTCTGCTCAAAAGTAACTCATAAAATCCAACTCTGACAATGAGAAAAAACTATTTTTAACTTATTCATGTTATACAAACACATTTTTCTCAGTTGTACCGCCACTTTTTAAATTTGAATGAACTAGGTTGTCCTTGAAGATATGACAAAATTCAGCGCTAGACTCAGACAGGTCAAAAATAAACGATAGCCGGTGAAATCCACTAAGGAGTGTTTAAAGCTAGAAGTGAAGGCTCCTTTCACTTGTTATTAGCACTGGAAATGTTTCATGAGATAAACCAAGAACTGTTTGGATATTTCACACACAAAGATGAGGTCTACAGTCAAATATAGATGACCCTAGAAGCATTCAGTTGACATGCGTCTGTTGCCCCCTACAGAGGTTCATGTAACTACGTGTCTTATATCTGGGAACTGCGTACTGCCTTGCCGCTTCCAGCCCAGCGCTAGAGACATCATCAGCTGGTACAGACAAGAAGTGCTGCTCCTCAGTTCCTCCAATCACAGCAGCCAGCTACAGCATGGTGAACGCGTGTCCCTCTTTGAGGAAAAGGTCGCCAGTGGCAACGCTTCGCTTCTACTCAATCACTGTACCTTCCAGGATCGGGGGAAGTACAGGTGTCATGTCAACAGCACTGTGACAAACCAAGAGTCTTTCGTTCTACTAAGGGTGGAGGGTGAGTCCAGCTAAAGGTCCAGCATAGTGTTCACTCTAGACAAACCACAAAGAACCATGAAATGTGCTGGATGAACCCATACCCTGATCTTCTACCTACACATTTCTTGCCATTGCAGCCCCCATGCAGTTCCTTTCCCTCAAGATTGCCCAGCCTGAAATCCAACAGCTTAACTGTTCATCCCAGGGCATCTACCCGGCCCCACATCTGCAGTGGTCTACAGAGCCCCCCCTGCCACTACAGGCACTAAGGCCAATCACACGCATGGCGGCTGATCGAAGTGGCCTCTACTCCGTACGAAGTTCTCTGACCATGGTGGGGAGTTCGGCAAATTACACCTACATCTGCACTGTGAATGCATCCTATGGCACCCAGACCTGGAAGGCCTCTCTTAGGAAGAAAGGTACAGTACAATGCCTATGCACCTGTGTGTCAGAGAGACAAGGTTTTCAGGGTTACCAGGTGCCCATAAACAGGTGACCTTCCTACTCACCTGAGTACCATAGTGACCCTCCTTCTCTGCATATTCTTACACTGTTTATCAGAAGACATGACAGGGACAGTGGGCCAGGCGCTGACCATCCCCTGCTTTGCTCCTCGGGATATGACCAACTTCACACTCACCTGGACTTTCATGAGAGATCAGCAGCCTTCCACCATCCTCACCTACAGCAGCGGCACTAAAGAGATGAACAATGACTGGTCTCACCAGGCCCGGGTAGACAAAACCCAGGCCAGGTCAGGAAACGGATCTCTGCGGCTCTGGAACCTGATGAATCAAGAGAATGCAGGGACCTACACCTGTACCTTCTCAGCCACCCAGAGCACACACACAGTCCTCACTAGCATCAGTATTATAAGTACAGCAAAAGGTATGAATGGAATATGTACCTTTATTGCCTGCAAGGAAAATAACACTTGTGTACCAGTGAAGTGTTTACCATAATCATCTTTAACACAGCCAATACAAAGTATATCAATGCAGCAAACTTTACTGTCCCTCCTATATGTAACACTTGTCTTATCCTATATAGCTACAAGCTACGCTCGAATATGGATCATCACTCTCGTGGTCATCGCCTTGTTCCTGCTAGGCATTGCTCTATTGGTTTACGCTAAACAGAAAGGTAAGGAAACTTACCCCAGCATGCTCGTACCGACGATGTAGGCAAACTCCATCACTACACGGGCAGCACTCACTGACTGTCTCCCAGATGTTGATATGATCATGGCCCTGATCCTAACTCTGCAGGTGCTGTAATGAATGAATGAATGAATGAGCTTTATTGCCAAGTATGTTTACACATACAAGGAATTCGTCTTGGTGACAGAAACTTCCACAGCACACACAGAATGACAGTGACAGGACACAGATAATAAAAGTGAAGTGGGCTAATAAAAGATAAAAAAATCATCACAATAATCTCAACCGTTTTGAGCATGTTCAGCTCCAGGTTGTTATGACTGCACCAGACAGCTCTTTAACCTCCTGTCTGTAAGCAGACTCGTCGCCATCCTGGATGAGACCGATGAGTGTACTGCTCATGTTTTAGTGCAGATGGTGCTCTTGAGGCAGGTTTAAGCAAAAAGGTTGTCCTAAATCAACACATACATTTATGCATTTACATCAGCTCACTCATTTCCTCGTCTTACAGTTGAGTGCAAAATTTTGTGCGCATCTGGTCAAACTACAGGTTTTCCTCAATCTCCACATTTATCATGAATGATTTTTATCTGACACTTTTCTCCAAGACGATTTACAAGGTTAGGCTTGAATAATAAGGGTGAGTGCAAAGCTGATTAATATTTTAAGTTGCTTTGAACAAAATTATCAGTTAGATGGGGTCATTATAAAAAATTTCTAGTTTGATGAACCCCAGATGGGTTTTTGTTGCTGCTGTACATTCTAAGTCACCTTGGTGAATAAGGTGTGTAGGTGATAACACTACATAGAGTTCATTGGAGGTCGCTTTGGAGAAAAGCCTCTTCTAAATACACACACACACACACACACACACACACACACACATTTTCAGAACCGCTTGTCCCATACGGGGTCGCAGGGAACCGGAGCCTACCCGGCAACACAGGGCGTAAGGCCGGAGGGGGAGGGGACACACCCAGGACGGGACGCCAGTCCATCGTAAGGCACCCCAAGCGGGACTTGACCCACCGCAGAGCAGGACCTGGTCCAACCCACTATGCCACCGTGCCCCCCTCTTCTAAATAAATAAATGTAAATGTAATGTAATTTATTGTAGTTCACAAAATTCTCTTTGGTTAGATTAACTTTTTACCAGTTCAAACTGTGTTTTTTTAGTTTTTTCATCTTTTTACAGACGAGTTTAACCATGTACACTAGACATTGTTTGGCCACTTTTTAGGTATACCTACCCAATAACAACTAGGTCCCATTTTTGCTTCCAGAATAGCCTGAATTTTTCAACAGATGGATTCAGCAAGGTGCTGGTAACAGCCTTTCGATCCTTGCTGACTCAGTAACATCGCACAGTCGCTGAAGATTTTTCAGCCAAACATTTATGCTACAGACTCATTCCTCCTCATCCCAAAGTGCTGCAATAGGTTGAGAGCTGGGATCTGTGTAGACCTGTGGAGTAAACTGAACTCACTCGTAACTTGGTGGGGACAGCTGGTAGCATAGTCGTTAGAGCTGCTGCCTTTTGATCCAAAGGTTGCAGATTCAATCCCCACCTCTGGCTGTACCTTTGAACAAGGTACTTACCCTAATTCGGTCCATTAAAATTACCCAGCTGTATAAATAGGTAAATAATTGTAACCCTTGGATAAAAGCATCAGCTAAATGAAATAAATGTAATTTCCCTGAAACCACCTTCATACATGATTTGAGACATTTGAGGTGCATTACCCTACTGGAAGCATCTGTTTGAAAAACAATAGACTGGTCATGAAGGGATGCACTCCGTGGTATTCAAAAGATGATCAATTTCCTATAAGTAGCCCTATTTGTGTCAAGAAAATGTTACCCACCACAACCACAAGCCTGTACCTTTGACACTAGGCAATAATGGATCAAGTATTCTTGCTCCTGACACCAAATTCAGACCCTACCATCATCATGTTACAACAGAATTTGTTCAGCCAGGTGATGTTTCCACTTTGTAATCTTCCAGTTTTGTTGTTTGGAAGAGTGGGCTGTTTGTGCTAAGCAGATGTATCTAATAAAGTGGCCACTGAGTGTGGACTTTGGTCAAATTTTGCATCTTAGGTTTTGTATGAAACTGTCTCCATCACACCAGCACTGAGTGTGAATGTAATAAACTGTGAATGTTGCTTGTGTACCCAGGTGTCTTTTACTCTTGGAGACTAATGTCTGAACCAGCTGATCACTCTGAAGCAGGTGGAACCACACAGATGCAGACCATGGAGACAGGTGGGAATGCTTCATTCACACTTTGGTCTTAAATATCTCAGCAGGGTGTGTTCTCTCGCTTGATGGTTTCTTCTTCTTTCCTCACTACAACCAAACCAGAACAGGCCACAGCATCTGCAGACCCTGACAACAGCCAGCCATAGGCCGTGGTGAAGAGAGTTTGCTCAGGAAAGCTTGGGGACAAATACCCATTGTGCAAGTCCACACATCCCCCCTCCTCAGGAAGAACAGGGAACCCACCCTGGTGGGACACAGACCCACTCGCCATGGAGCAAGAAGCCAGCTGCTGCCTTTGGGAGTTAATGAGATTCCCTGGATTGACATGATCAGTAAAAGTGCAACTTCACCCTACTGAACAATTTCTGTATGTTTACAAAGTGTACTGTAGTAGAACCCATACTGCTTCTGCATAAATTGGACAAGAATAAAGTATTGTTTTTACAGAACTCACTTCCTCTGTTCCCATTTCTTTAATTTGTGCTCCCCGCTTGGTGTTTATTTCATCAAGTTACCAGTCAACATTTTTGTATCTGTACTGAGTAACCGCCATGACAGGTGAAACAATCCCTTTCTATCTGAATTGACTACCTCCTGAAATATATGGAAATGTGACTTTGCTAAAACACAGAGGATATCGAACCGATTATGGAAATGTGTCATGATCATGCCCGCACTTCAACCAGCAGTACCTGATGTCAGTCGGAGCACCTGCTTACAAAACACACCACTCAACCACTTCACAGTTGCGGAATCTCACTTGAGACAACTATCCCGTCTGTGCTCTCAAACCTACCTCGCTTGCTTACCCCATGTCCTGTTCCCCACGATTTCCCTTTCCCACTCCACATCTCTTTGGAAACGACTGCCCACATCATCCTCAACCACGACTTCAGATCGTCACCTCTGTTCAGTTTGCTGATCGACCAACCATTTTCCCGTCCCAGACCATGAGAACAAGTCTAGTCTTGGATAGCGAATAAACAATCCTGCACTTGGGTCCAGCCTCCTCCGTGTCCTCTGTTCACCATGACAAAATGGTTTAGTGTGGCACAAACCCACATATACACAGATATACAGAAACTCCTCACTTAACAACCTACCTGTTTAACGACCGTGCGGACTTACGACCAGCTCTCCAACCAGTCTGTATTGTACGTTGTATGAGAACTTTGGCTGTGGAAATGGTAGCGCAGCATCTCAGCGTCAAGAATCTCATCTCACATCACCCTTTCTCAGTCTCAGTCTTGTTCCCACAGTCGGTCAGTATTCACTACACTAGTGTTCGCAATCTCCAAGACTACATATTTTGTCTATAAATTTGTACTTTATTGTGTACCCCATTGTATGAAGGATAAAGATAGAGTGAAAGAGGCAGTGAAAGCATTGACAGGATTTAAAGCCAGAATAACTAGGCAGCAGAAAGAAGATTCAACCTGCAAAATCGGAGTATCAGCAATGAGGCGGCAAGTGTGGACGTAGAAGCAGCGGAAAAATTTGTTGACCAATTTGATGAAATCATCGAGAAAGGCAGCTACCATCTGGAACAGATCTTCAATGTGGATGAAACCGGAGTGTTTTGGAAGAAAATGCCCGAAAGGTCCTACATACACAAAGAAGCTAAAACAATGCCCGGTTTCAAGACTTTTAAGGACAGGGTCACATTGTTGTTGGGAGGAAATGTCACTGGGTTCAAGTTAAAGCCTTTCCTCATCTATCGCTCCAAGAACCCCTGTGCATTGAAGCAGGTTAGTAAGCACACACTACCAATACAGTATGCTTGAAATATCGGTAAGGGGCGGCTTCTCGCTTATCGACCAATTTGTTTAACGACCTAGTCGTAGGAACGGAACTCGGTCATTAAGTGAGGAGCGTCTGTACAAACATTGATGCAACAACATACTGCATAAACAACACACGGGCCTTGTCACCTGTCATTGTTATAACTGACAAACACAGAGTTACCATGACTCCCATATGTAAACCCCTTCTGCCAATAGTGAAGCCACTTTTAGACTTTACCAACACTCCTGATACCCTTGTCCCCAAGAATTCTTCAGCCTAAAATAAAGATACAGCAACCATGGCTTTGTGTTTCTTCCAGGACAACGTTTGCAGATCACCTGACCCTTGCTAGTCTCCAATCACACAGCACTTGCGACTGAGTCTGTCGAATTGGTCTCCCACCATGATAGACATGTACCTGGAAGCACAAATTGCTCACAATAACTGTTCTTATCACAGGTTTGGTTGCTATGTATTGTGGGAGATGTATCTAGTGGAAAGTGTTGTCTTAGAATGAAAAAAAAGACTCATTATATTTCTTTGGCTAGGTGGTACTTTGAGTGAATCAATGTTTTCTCAAAGTCACTTTGCCACAGAAAATGCAATTAAAAGTGTAATGTATAATGTGCAACAAGTTTTAAATACTCTACAGATGAACTGGAGGGACAGCTGGTAGTGTAGTGGTTAAAACTGCTGCCTTTAGACCGACAGGTTCAAATCCCACCTCAAGCTGTGGTACCCTTGTGCAGGGTACTTTCCCTAAATTGCTCTAGTAAAATTACTGAGCCGTATAAATAATTTTAGGTAGCTTAACACTGTAAGTTGCTTTGGAGAAAATTGTCAGGAAAATGAATAAACGTATCCTATCAAAGATGTTCCTTGCCTTGCAACCTGAGATTGCAGCAAATACTATAATTGTAATGCTTTTAGACCTTCATGCTGGATTTGACCAATCAATACTGATTAGAAGACTTAAAGCTTATGTTGTTCTGTCTCAGACTGTCCTTAAATACTTTATGTCTTGCCTCTCAAATCGCTTTGGGTTGACCAGTGAAATCTATACATTCCATCTGACTACATACCCTCATCAAATATATTAGATACATGTAATGTCTCTCAGTGTTCATTGTTAGGTCCCATAATATTCTCCAGATATACAGTATATGTCACGTTCTCATCCACCGGCCATTTAGCGACACCTGCGGTCAATCAAGGGAGCACAGCATAAAAGGGCATCCTGGAAGGTCTTCATGCGGAACCTCCAATGAGAAACTGCAGCACTCTACTCTTTTGCTTCCTTGTCCCTTGTTGTGTGTTTCTTAGCTGCGACCTTTGGACCGTCTTATTGACTACGAGTATTGTGTTTTTCCTCGGACCACGTTTGCAGATTGATCGACCCTCGCCTGACCTCTGACCATTCTTTTGCTATACCCCTTTTCAATAAAAGGACGAGCCCTCACCTGACTCCGTCTCTCATTCCCGACCCCTGGCCTGACAGTGTGTTTCTTGGTGAACTGTCAGTGAAGTTAAAAGAGAGAGTGTTAAGTGTAAACCATGCTCAGCAACAACTTTTACTGGGAGGAATTAAAAGAAAAAGCAATGTACTTTTGTCACTTCTTAAACTGGAGAGGCTACACTTTAAGTTTGCTGATTATAGAACCAGGGGATATTTTTGACTTCATGCTGTCATTTAATTCTCCTCTTATATCTGTATTAAATACATGTTAGTGGCAGCTAAGAATTAAGCCATTCATTTTGCTTCCTAGACATTAAAAATGTAATTTATGTTTGTATGTAGTAGATTGGAGCCTTGCTCTCAATAGCCCAAACCGAATAATACAAAAATTCTTTAAAGGGGCCCAGAACTCCTAGCTCTACCCCTGTCTGTGCTCATATCCATTCAAAAATTTTCAATGTATGCCCGTATAAACAGAGAACCAATGAAAATTTAACAGTGCGACAAACCATTGTGATGGAGGGTCTGTACCCCACAGGGCTGTAACTGGTTTCCAACAGGGAGTCCTACTCATTGTGCCCCTCCTCTTCAGCCCATTCAGGGTTCTGCACAGGAATAATTCACTGTACACCTTTATATAGAGAGATATTCCACTCATAACATTTAGCATGGACTCTAAAAATAGATCCTTCAAAGGAAATGATAGTACTGGGGAACAGAATTTTAAGTGATCTGCTAGCAGTCTATTTAAAGCTAAATCAACAATTTGTCCAGGCAGTCCCTGGTGTGGTGTCCAAAAGAAAGATACACTGTTCTTTGGAGGTTTGATGGAAACACAGCACTGGAACACTTTGAGTGCACAAATAAAAGAGTTCATTAAGAATAGCAGCTCCCGCGCAAAAAAGCCAGTGTTAGACCCAGTGAAGCCTATAACAAATTCCCGCTTCAATTAAGAATTAACCAATGACAATTAAGCAACTGTCACGTCCCACGGGGTCACTGCCCCTCCTGGTCAGAGGCGACGCCACTCAGTGCCGCTAGGTAACACTCACATATCACCTCACACTCTCATAGGACACGGAGGTATAAAAGCAGCCAGCGGAGCAGAACCACTTGCGGATTCTTAATCAGCGGTTCTATTGTGCTCTCTTGGCGATTAGTAGTCTCTTGTTCCCTCAGTCTGTTTCCTAGGTGTTCATGTTCCAGTCCCGAGTGCCCATCCTGTCAGTTCCTGCCTCTTGTTCTCCAGTCCTGGTCCAGTGCTCCAGTCCGGTATTTCGTCACGTCTCGGGGTTGCGATCATACTCACAGAGTAGCGTTTCACTGTTCACCGTAGTTCAAACACTGTGTGTGTTTCCTGATCTCGTGTTTCCTGTTTCACTTCCACCGAGTGTCTTACAGTACGCACAGTGCACTTTTAACATCACCCTGCATGTGAGGACATTTTACGTTTCGTCCGTGTTTGGACATAATAGCAACTCGCGTCCATGTCGGACTCCCATCCGGACGCTACAGAAGAAGCCGCCTGCTAATATGACTTCAGCAGAATGGCATGAACTGGCGGAGTTGACAAAGGCGAACCAAGAACAACTCCGGGTTTGTGCAAACGTCGCTCACCGCATAATGGATCGCTTGGAGTGGTTGACATGACTCATCACTCGCCGTGGGCATGGCGCCAATCCGACCAGTTCACAAACGCATTTTTAGCAGACATGTCTTCTTGATGCCCTCTCGTGTCCCCGCGCTGAGCCTGTGGCTGCCCTATGTGACAGTGAGCCGGCACAAGCACGCAACACTGTCAGCTATGTAAGGCTCGAAGAACAGTGCGTCAGACAGGGAGCAATATGACTCAGTAACGGACGTTTGACAGAGGAGGAAAGGAGGCGCTATTTTCTGCAACGCTTGTGCTTTTACTGTGGAGCTGCGGATCACGTTCAGGTTTCCTGTCCAGTGCGGCCACCTCGTGAATCCCAATGGACCGACTTACTGGTGAGTGATGTATCTCTCAATACCTCCCTGTTGATATTACCAGTTACAGTATCCTGGGGTTTGCAGCGGCAGAAGACAAAAGCTATGGTAGACAGTGGCGCTGCGGGGAATTTCATAGATTGTGATATTGCTGCGTCCTGGGGCTTGGCCTGTGCCCCATGCTCTAAACCCTGGGCTATTAAAGCTATTGATGGCGCTCCAATCGGGTCTGGGCATGTAGAGCAGCACACAGAACCCGTTAATTTGCAGGTAGGGCCTCTCCATAAGGAACAGATATGGTTTTATCTGATTAAGTCCCCTGATCATACCATTGTTCTGAGATATTCATGGTTAGTCACCCATGACCCTGTTATTTCTTGGAGTGCTGGGAAACTGCTGTCTTGGGGAAAGCAGTGTCCTAAACATCTGGAGATGTCTTGTAACTCCACATCCATAGAGAGCCCTAATGCAGATCTGCCCCTACAGATTCCCAGGGAGTACGCAGACCTAGAGGCAGTGTTTAGCAAACACAAGGCTGTAGATTTGCCCCCTCATAGACCTTGGGATTGTGCTATAGATCTTTTGCCTGGCACCACACCCCCTAGGGGACGGGTATACCCTCTTTCCCAACCTGAACATCAGGCAATGGAGGCTTATATAGCGGAGGCACTAGAAGCCGGACTAATCCGGCCATCTACTTCTCCAGCTTCCGCTGGCTTTTTCTTTGTTGAGAAAAAAGACGGGGGTTTGCGTCCGTGTATTGATTATCGGGGGCTAAATGCTGTTACTGTGTAGTACCCGCACCCCTTGCCTCTTATCACGTCGGCCCTCGAACAGGTTTCCAGTGCTAACATCTTTATGAAACTGGACCTTAGGAGCGCATATAACCTGATTTGGATTAGGGAAGGGAATGAACGGAAGACCGCCTTTAGCACTGCCCTAGGCCATTATGAGTATCTGGTCATGCCTTTTGGCCTGGCTAATGTGCCTTCCATATTCCAGGCTTTTGTCAATGAAGTACTCCGAGAGCTGATTAATCGCTCAGTGTTAGTGTATCTGGATGATATTCTGATCTTTTCTCGGTCCCGTGAGGAGCATATTGTACATGTCAAGGAGGTGTTGCAAAAGCTAGCAACGCATAAGCTGTACATGAAAGGGGAGAAGCGCCAGTTCCATGTGCAATCTGTGGATTTCCTGAGGTACATCCTAACACCCAATGGGGTTACGATGGATCCAAAGAAGGTCTTGGCAGTTCTGTCATGGCCCCAGCCAAAGACAGTAAAGGACCTGCAACGGTTCCTAGGTTTTGCGAATTTCTACAGGCGCTTCATAAGGAGCTTCAGTTCCGTTGCAGCCCCGTTGACTGCTCTGTTAAAAGGAGCACCTAGGCACCTGACCTGGACCCCTGAGGCTAGTCAGGCCTTTGGAGACCTAAAGAAGCGTTTTACCTCTACCCCAATCCTGCAGCACCCTGACCCCAAACTGCCCTTTATCGTGGAAGTTGATGCATCTGAGGTAGGGGTAGGGGCGGTGATCTCACAGCACCAGGGAAATCCCCTGAAGCTCTATCCATGTGCGTATTTTTCACACAAAATGTCACGTACTGAAAGGAATTATGATGTAGGAAACAGGGAGCTCTTAGCCATAAAGATGGCCTTGGAAGAGTGGAGACATTGGTTAGAGGGGGCTACTCACCCGTTTCTAGTGTTGACTGATCTTCGGAACCTGGAGTATCTGCAGAAGGCAAAGAGGCTCAATTCTAGACAGGCGCGGTTGGCCATGGTCTTCACCAGGTTCTGTTCATGGTGACCTATCGTCCTGGCTCCAAGAACAGCAAGGCCGATGTGTTGTCCCTCTCGTTCAAGGTATTGCCTCAGCTCTCCCCACCAGACACCATCTTGTCCCCAGCACAGTTTGTGGCTCCCATCCGTTGGGCTTTATTTGACAATATCCAAGCGGCCCAACTTCAAGAACCCGGTCCCAACGAGCAGCCCCAAGACAAAGAATACGTCTCGTTCACCATCCGGTCCGAGCTCCTACACTGGGCCCATGATGGTCCCAGTAGAGGACACCCAGGGGTCAACCGAACATTGAAGCTCCTCTCTGAACGCTTCTGGTGGCCATCCATGAAACAGGACGTAAGAGACTTCGTCCTTGCCTGCACCACATGTGCCCAAGCCAAAGTCCCACGACAGCTGCCAGCAGGGTTTTTTGAACCACTCCCAATTCCAAACCGTCCATGGTCCCACATAGCGGTGGACTTCCTTACTGATCTACCGTGTTCTGATGGAAACACCACCATACTGGTGGTCATAGATCACTTTTCCAAAGCCTGTCGACTGATCCCATTGAAAGGTCTGTCCACAGCCCTGGAGACCACGGAATTGTTGTTCCAACATGTCTTCCGGCTGTATGGCCTGCCAGAGGATATCGTCTCTGACAGGGGACCCCAGTTCACCTCAGGGGTCTGGAAGGCCTTCTTTGCCCCCTTAGGAGTCTCAGTCAGCCTCTCCTCCGGGTATCATCCGCAGTCTAATGGGCAAGTGGAACGCCTCAACCAAGAGATTGGACGTTACCTGCGGAGTTACTGTAATCAGAATCAAGCCGATTGGAGCAGATACCTCCCCTGGGCAGAGTATGCCCAGAACTCCCTGATCCATTCGTCCACAAACTTAACTCCTTTCCAGAGTGTGCTCGGTTACCAGCCTCCGCTATTCCCGTGGACGATGGAGACCAGTGGGTTGCCAGCGGTGGATGACTGGTACAAGAGGAGCGAATCAGTGTGGGAATCCGCACATGTCCGTCTCCAGGAAGCGGTGTCCAGCCAAAAGGAGAAGGCCGACAAGAGGCCCAGGACTGTATTGTACCAACCAGGGCAGAGAGTGTGGCTGTCCACCCAGGATCTCAAACTGCATCTGCCCTCGAGGAAGCTCGCCCCCCGTTTCATCGGCCCATTCAAGATCCTCAAGAGGATCAACCCTGTTTCTTACTGCCTTCAGTTGCCCTCTCATTATCGTATCTGTCCCACGTTTCATGTTTCGCGCCTCAAGCCCCCCTGTGTTTCCGCCCTGCAGAGCCCAGCAGTCTCTCCACCTTGACCGTTAGATGTGGACGGTTCTCCTGCTTACTCCGTCAGGGCCCTCCTAGACTCCAAACAGAGACGGGGTACGCTGTACTATCTGGTTGACTGGGAGGGCTATGGGCCGGAGGAGCAGTCTTGGGTACCAGCACGGAACATATTGGACCCGGCTCTTATAGCAGACTTCCATAAGTCTCACCCAGATTGGCCCGCTCCGCAATGACAGGGCGGCTGCCTACCCGCCAGCGTCCTGTGGCTGGAGCCACCCCTGGGGGGGTACTGTCACGTCCCACGAGGTCACTGCCCCTCCTGGTCAGAGGCGACGCCACTCAGTGCCGCTAGGTAACACTCACATATCACCTCACACTCTCATAGGACACGGAGGTATAAAAGCAGCCAGCGGAGCAGAACCACTTGCGGATTCTTAATCAGCGGTTCTATTGTGCTCTCTTGGCGATTAGTAGTCTCTTGTTCCCTCAGTCTGTTTCTTAGGTGTTCATGTTCCAGTCCCGAGTGCCCATCCTGTCAGTTCCTGCCTCTTGTTCTCCAGTCCTGGTCCAGTGCTCCAGTCCGGTATTTCGTCACGTCTCGGGGTTGCGATCATACTCACAGAGTAGCGTTTCACTGTTCACCGTAGTTCAAACACTGTGTGTGTTTCCTGATCTCGTGTTTCCTGTTTCACTTCCACCGAGTGTCTTACAGTACGCACAGTGCACTTTTAACATCACCCTGCATGTGAGGACATTTTACGTTTCGTCCGTGTTTGGACATAATAGCAACGCACGTCCGTGTCGGACTCCCGTCTGGACGCTGCAGCAACTGTCAACTTTGTCAACTTGCACCATTCAGCCTGAAAGGAATCTTTATTTTACAAAACTCTAAATGATTTGCTCTTGGTGTAAAACATCACACCTGGATTATGAACTAGTTCTGTTCTTAAGTCTGTCGGATGTTTATGAAAGTGGGAACAGTTAGGTACGGTTTGTGTCTAATGTTAGTTAGTCAGATGTTTGTCTTGGTACAGTATATAGTATATCATGTATCTTTCTATGCATAAAAACATAAAAAAAAACACTTAAAGATACAGTAAACATTTTGAATACAACACACACACACATTTTCAGAACCGCTTGTCCCAGACAGGGTCGCGGGGAACCGGAGCCTACCCGGCAACACAGGGCGTAAGGCTGGCGGGGGAGGGGACACACCCAGGACGGAACGCCAGTCCGTCGCAAGGCACCCCAAGCAGGACTCGAACCCCAGACCCACCTGAGAGCAGGACCCGGTCCAACCCACTGTGCCACCGCGCCTCCGTGTTATGATATAATTCTTATATTATTATGATAACAACAATAATAAATGTAATTACAGTATTTATAATAGGGAGAGACATAGAAAGAGATAAGAAATGTTACTACTGTCATGATGAACGGAGGACACAGAGGATGCTGGACTCAAGTGCAGGATTGTTTATTCAGAATCAAAGAACTAGATGTGTTCTTGCGGTTGAGGACAGGCGAACGGTCAGTTGATCGGTGAACTGAACAGAGGTGAGGATTCGGAATCATGGTCAAGGGACAAGGTGGGCAGTTGTTATCAAAGAGATCTGGAACGGGACTGAGGAACGATTGGGAACAGGACTTGGGCAAGCCAGGTACTGCTGGTTGAGGTGAAGGCATGGTCGTGACAACTATAGTATTTTTAATACAGAGAGCCTATCCTGGGTGTGTCCCCTCCCCCTCCAGCCTTACGCCCTGAATTGCCAGGTTAGGCTCCGGTTCCCCGTGACCCCATATAGGTCAAGCGGTTCAGAAAATGTGTGTGTGTGTGTGTGAGTGTGGCTGGCTTGGAGGGGGCACGGTGGTTCTTAGTTCCACATTAGATCCATAGCACAGATTCATGCCCCTCCAGACCCCTGGAGCAGCATGCCAGCTCTCATGAAAGTCCAAATGCCATGCCATGTGAAATTGTTCTATCTAAAATCCATCTACATCCCAGGAGGAAGTGTTCTCACCAGTGATACATCTCTGTGCAATCCTATGGTGGAATGCTGAGAGATTTTTCTAAACTAGTCTGTCCTGTTTAAACCTCATTCTTCAGGGATCCAGCACCCTTCAATTCAGCTGTCATTGTCACTCATCTTTTAAAATGGAAACAACTGTAAGGGAAGGAGGAGCACTGAGGGCATTACTTTTCATACACATTCACAACTGACAGAAACCAAACGTCTTCAGGAGACCAGCTTCTGTATCAGGAATGACTGAACCTAAAAGGTAGCCTTTGCACAGGGCTGTGCTGTGAAGGAAGGTCTTCTGAGAAGCCTGGATGCTTCTAAAACAGATGAGTAATTCAATTGTGAAGTGGTTGTTGGGCGACAACCAAGTTTCCTGAGCTGCGAAATAGAAACAGCACACCTTCCATTATTTTCCCTCATATTCTTTATCATAGTTTTTCTTTGTCTCATTCATTGTGTCATAAGCCAGGTGATCAGAGGCTTGTCTGTTTGTGTGTCTATGTTGATCTTTTAAGAATACTGCCAGTGACCATGCGGTGAGTTTGGGCACCACTCTCCAGCAGCTTTACCTGGGCAGGTGAACTACTGCTTAGTAACGCTGACAAGCTATGATCTCACTTTCAAAGGGGCAGGGTTCAACTGTCACCTGCAGTGTGTGCGGCGCACTGGGACGGAATGGAACGGCTGTTCAGCGCTGTGTTCCTGCTCTCCGGATTTTTGGCACAATCAGGAGGTACGATCCACAGCCATGTCTTTACCTATTCTTCATTTAAAAATATTGCAGGTGACCTGGTGACCAGCTCATTAATAAGGTGGATGATGAATTGAACTCTTCATTTATGAAAAGATTTAAAAATGGTGTCTAAAACTGAAACAATCAGGTTACTAAAAATATTAAAAATACAGTATATGCTGTGTTCATACTGTTACTTTCTCAAATAATTAAAAATATTTCAAATTTTTAGTTTACATAACCAGTGAAATTCATTCTGAAGTTAAATCTCAGCTGTCAAGCTGAGGGATCACACTGAACTTTGTTGTCTCCTCTGACAACATCTTGTCAGATTTTCAGTATCTTAAAATTATAGCAAATTATGGCAAATTTTAGGTATATTTTCCTAATTTTTCTCAGCATGGGGGAAAAGATTTCTTTCAGTAAAGATAAAACTGCTCTCATCAACCAAAGTATACTGTCCTTTAAACAACAAGACTTACACAAGTGTTTGTCATTACAAGCATAAAATCCCTAATTTGTCAGTGTATTTGTAGTCTGAATTTGCTTGGCTTGTTTGAGACGCAAAGTGAAACTGAACAGATTCAAGTTCTTCTGAAAGTAAATTATGCGACCATTGTTGGGAGTGAATTCCAAGCTGGTGATTTGACCCTAGACTTTGGAACTGCAGGTTTTGAATGTTGCGCAAGACCATCTAGTTAAAGGGTTCAGTCATTACACAGGTGCTTTCCAAGAGAAGAAAGGTCAGGTAAATGAATATCTGCAAATGTAAGCTCTCCAAACAAACATATTGGAAAAGCTTCTCAGCAAAACTCCAGTCTGGCACGATAGCTGCGTAAAGGAATTTGAAACTGCAAAGAATGCTTCCTCTTTCAGGCACAGAAAACCTGGTGAACTGCATTGTTGGAAAGGCATGTATGCTGCCCTGCCGGTTCTCGGCAGCAGGCTCTGAGGTGATTCACTGGTACCGAGGGGACACAGTGATCCACAGCTTCTACTATGGCCAGGACCAGCTAGCCAAACAGAACTTGGACTTTCACAACAGGACGTCTCTGTTCGAAAACCAGATTGCCAGTGGGAATGCATCGCTTCTCCTGCGTGGGGTAAAAATCCAGGATGGTGGGAGGTACAGGTGCTACAGTAGCACTTTGCAGGGGAGTCTAGAGCTCTTCGTCCACCTGAAGGTCTCAGGTCAGTAATACTTCTCCAGATGCAAGAGGCCACAGACATCCTCTATTACACAGCTCATTCATTTTTGAACAAAGACTGAAAATAAATGCAGGTATGGCTCAGATGTCATGAATAAAATTCATTATTGAATTTTAAGAACAATTTTTCTTTAATCAGAGCTACATCAGAGCAATGGAAATTCTAGTAATTTCAACAGGTGTAGCATTACTGTTATTAATTCATCTGACATTTTTCTCCAAAGCAATTTACAACATCATTTTGTGCACTAGGCCACATGCAGTAATTCACACATTTATGTAGATGGGTACCTTTTACTCTATCAATTGATGGTGAGTGCCTTATCTAGGGTACTACAGCAGGGGGTTAGGGTTCAAGCTCAAATCCTTCTGATTGCAAGTTCACAACTCTGAGCACTACACCACCTGCTGCTCCAAAACACAGACAAACACATAACAGGTTTTATACCCTGTACTGGCAGCAGTGAGTAGATGCTCACAAAAGCATTTATTCTTCAACATTAAACTTAAATTTCTGTGCCTTTTTGTGGTTATTCAGTGGACAAATACTGAGATCTTGTTCATCAGTCAACTCCAGTCTGTTAGAACGGTCACCCAATCAACTGCAGTGTGAACCTTGTCCACCAATCAAGTGTAGTATAATCCTCATCCCCAGTCAGATGGAGTGTGACGTTTATGTCTTAAACAAATCTCCTCCAGCCGATCTGTATTTCTTCCACCACCTCCTCTCTTCCAGCTCCCATTCAATCAGTGGACATGGAAGCGACAAGAGAGAAGGTTCGCTGTTTGTCACGGAATATCTACCCTGCCCCCAATGTCTCGTGGTCCACCAGCCCTAGTGAACTATCTGATGTCCTGCAAGCATCCACTAATTGCACTAAGCAGGCAGATGGTCTCTTTTCAGTAGAGGGTGAAATAAGAATTCTAGGAACTCGCTCAGATCTCACCTACATCTGCTCCATCACTTCTGCAGACAAAACACAAACATGGAGAATTTCGCTGAAGTCCCAAGGTACCAGCTCTTTAATTCATATGGTCCTCAAATCAGCCCCCGGCATGCGTTGTTTTGTGCTGGAGTTGGGTTGTCACTTCATTTGTTTTAGTAAAACCAGCTGATTTTGCTGTAGATACATCAAATTTTACCTTATAAAAAATGCTCACTATGGCTGATGTGTCAGGTGAAATACGGTAACAATGAACGATGTGAAGGGCAAGTGCAGGCCATCTTTATGCCTACAGTGAGAGAGGTTTGTGTTCACCACAATACCACAGTTACCCTCACTCTCTGCATGTTCTTGCACTGTTTATTGGAAGATATGACAGGGACAGTGGGCCAGGCTCTCACCATCCCCTGCCTTGCTCAACGGGAACTGACCGACTTCACACTCGTCTGGAGCTTCATGAGACAAGAACAGTTTTCCAACATCCTCACCTTCAACAGCCGCACCGGAGAGAGGACCACAAATTGGTCTCACCAGGCCAAGCTGGATGAAACCCAGGCACAATCAGGGAATGGATCCCTCCAGCTCCAGAACCTGAACAGCCAGGAGAATGCAGGGACATACAACTGTACCTTCTCAGGCTTCCAGAGCACACACACTGTCCTCACACACATCAACATTACAGGTGCAGCAACAGGTATGGATGAAGTGTCTCCTTTCATTGCCTAAAAGTAGAGAGTGTGCCATAATCACCTTTCACCTGGTCAGAATAAATCAATACAGCCTGGATGTGAGAAGGACACTCCTACTGTCCCTCTTCTGCAACACCTGTCTGTCACCCTGCACAGATGGAAGCTTCAGCAACGTGAAGATCATTGTGGGTGTGATCAGTGTAGTTCTCATCTTGTTCCTACTGGGAGTTGGTGGCTATTGCATCTATGTTAAAAAAAAAGGTGAGATTAAACCAAACATACACAAATATCGCCACACAATTGTCTCCTTCTCTCCACTATGACTGACTCCTCACACAGAAACACAGAATTTCATCTTCTGTTCACTTTCTAACCAATTATGTTAATTTCAATGTGTCATTTTCTGAATTGGACATGGACGATGCACAGCAGATAACTGAACACTCCCTTTTACTAACCTCTGTGTCATGTTGTTTATTCACTACACACTCATGGCTGTGAGCTCATGTGTGTGATTTGAGTGATAACTTCTTCATAGTCAAAGCTCTGTGTGTGTGTGTGTGTGTGTGTGTATACACACGTGTGGGGGGGGTTTCAATGAAAACTCTGTGACCATGACTCTTTGGTTCTGTCTCCAGGATGTTCAAAGAAGAACAATCAACAATCACCTCAAAATAAAGAGATGGAACCTATGAACCACAACCAGAATTAAATAATTGCAAACAAACCAGACCTTGAACAAACTGATGAACAAAATGGTGCTTAACATTAAACAGCCAATGCCTACAACCACTTGTCCCGAACAGAGTCCCGGTGAGCGCAAGACCGACGGGAGACACCCTAGGCAGGATGCCAATCTGTCGCAAGGCACCCCAAGCAGGGCTCAAACCCCAGACCCACCACACAGCAGGCACCGGCAAAACCCGTCGCGCCACCACACCTCCACACTGAACGTTAGTTATCAGTTATTCAAATGTTTGTAAATATGATAAATTTATATTTTTATAAAGGATGTTTTTTGAGTTTTTGATGGTGGTATGCTGTAGTGTTCAGTGGATCACCTACTTAAGTCTGTTACTTTACTGCATCATCCAAGACCTGGTAGCACTTCTCACTCACTCATCAAGACACAGCCAGCACTGCAGGAAGATCTCCACTGGTTTACTCCACACTGGGATTTCAGCCAGACTGTGTGGCAGTGTATAACCAGGCTGCTTATCACTTCAAGTCTCCAGGGAGTGGAGATAAAAAGGTGAGAACATGACGGGAGACATGGAAAAAAACACACACACACACACACACACACACACACACACACACACTTTCTGAACTGCTTGCCCCATATGGGGTCACAGGGAGCCAGAGCCTAACCTGGCAACACAGGGTGTAAGGCTGGAGAGGGAGGGGACACACCCAGGACAGGACACCAGTCTGTCACAAGGCACCCCAAGCAGGACTCGAACCCCAGACCCACCAGAGAGCAGGACCTGGTCCAACCCACAGCGCTACCGCTCCCCCCTACATGGAAAAACACTAACGCATAAATATGGCTTGCAAAGACTTGCCTTGGGACCATCAGCTGGGTGATGCCGGTGTCTTTGGTTTCCAAGTCCAAAACTTGAGTGTCCACATCATACTGTATGTGACTGGATGGATACAACCACATAACTCAGCTCAAGCAAGACTGACAGGACACCGGGCCTCAGCATCATGAGGTTCCAGTCTGCAGACTTCCATCTTGGTACCTGAAACTCTCCACTTGGACACTGATGCATGGGAGTCCATCTGTGTTTACACTTCAGAAATGTAAAGTTCATAAAGTCTGTATCAGGAAAATCAAAACGGAAATACCAGTCTACAGTAAACCTCACACTGGGAATGAGACCATGTCTATGGGGGAGTGTGGAAACACTGCCGTCTACTACACTCCTCCAGGTGTCACACTCACTTCAATACCCTAGATTACCATAAGATGTAGGAAGTTGTGGGAATTAGTTCATGAAAAAACATATGGACAGCCCAGACTTTTTTATTAAATAACAAATCAAAGACACAAAGAGACAGGAGTGAAAGATGGAGGTCGATAGTTTCAGCAACAGGTTCTTTTTAAAATCAGTTTGAAAGAACATAAATATCATAAATATCATATTAATGACCGCATGGCACCTGTTTGACTCATGAGGAATAACACAAACCCATTTTTAAAAATCTTGGGGGTTCACTCAAAAAAGAAAAACACCACGTTCACATGGCTCGAGTATATTGGGCTCACAGGGAGAGGCTGTCGCTCTTCAGCTTGCCACTGCTCAAGCTGTGGATCATAGCGATCATCTGCGAGTGTTTGCTCAGTTCCTCCTCCTTTTTCTGCAGCTTGGCCTCCAACTGGGATTTCTGCAGCTCCAGGGAAGATGCCTGCAAAGGGCACACTACAATGAGTTTTTCACAGTTGCACATACACAGACCTACCGACCCAAAGGTTGCTCAAGCTTCCTCACACTCGTACCCGGATGCTTGCTTCCTTCCTGGCCTGTTCTGTCTTGTTCAACTCTTTCCTCAGAACATCGATGGTCTCTTCCATGTCCTCTTTCTCCTTGTCCATCTGCCGGACTCGTTCTTCTTGGCTCCTGACCTCTTCCTGCAGACCTGATGCAACGAGTCAAGGAGAGCAAGTCAAACCCAGAGTCCATCCACACTAGGATCCAATACTTAACCAAGAGCCCACCTCACCTGAAATCTCCTGAACCTTTTCTTCAATGTTCCTGTTCAGGTGTTTGATCTGCTCCTCCTTCTCAGCCAGCTGAGAGAGAACTCTGAATCACACAGAATGATGATTTAAAATCAAGTTGACTGAATTGTGTGTAAATTCGTCTGGCCACACACACCGGTTCTCCATGGGCAGCCCCTCCCCCTGCCCTACCTGTCCTGCTGCACTTTTAGCCCTTCATTCTGCTTTCTGAGGACCTCTGCTTGCTTGGTCAGGATGATGTGGGCTGACTGCAGCTCTTTCAACATCCGCTCACTGTCGTTAAACCTGTACAGATGCTGAGAGGTCACACCTTCAGTGATCACACCTGTGCAGGACCGTGCCCACCAAGATGCCATTCTCAGGCTCACCTGTTGAGTAGCTCATTGTAGGAGGCCTTCAGGGCCTGGTGGTCCTGTGAGTCAGCCTGCAGCCGGGCATTGTGCTGTAGCAGCTGCTGGATATCCGCCTGCGCCCGCTCTGCCTCTAGTACCTGTCCGCTAAGCTCCACCTGTAGCTCTTCCTTCCTGTGCTCCGCCTCCTTCAGTAATGATGCCAGTTTTCGTGCCTGAGGGGGGCGGGGTCAGACCACCCGAGTAAGTGGCAAACAGAGTGATGGGGAAAGAGTGGGGTGGGCTCCAAGCTGTCCTCACCTCAGCCTCAGCCTGGGCACGCTGGCAGCGGTACTGGGCAATGAGCCGGTCAGCTTGTGACAGCGCCATGGCCTTAGCCTCCAGCAAATCCTGCAAACGGCCCTCCTTGGACTACGGAAGGATCATCACCATCATCAATATCAACATCAATAGAGGCGATAAAAGCACATCAACAGCAAAAGGCTAGCACCAACCGCCAACGCAGAGATCTTCTGCTCGTAGACATCCATGATTTCAGACACACGCAAATCCTTGACATGGTCCTGCAACTGCAACACACATTCATTAGTCAAACAGCAAAAACCAGTCAGAACCCCACATCCCACCAAAAGGACAAACCCCAGCAGGGGAAGAGATGCCAGTCTACCTCCATGCTGCTCTGTAGTTTCTCAATAAGGCTGTGGATAGCATCCTGCGAGGGACCTGAAGACTGACATGATGGGGCTGGCGGGGGGCAGCTCCTGCTCAACATGGGGGCTGGGAGGGGCTCCAACCCTGAGAGCCTGCTGGCAGACAGCTCTGCCTCCCGCTGCCGGTAGGCATTGTTGGCCGTGATGCTCTCGCCCAGGCTGCAGGAGTGGAGCCAAGGGGGAAACAGCCAATCAGTGGACTCAGAGTAAATTACAGGCAGACGAACAGATGCAGTAAGGGAGCAACAGCAAGAAAGACCAACCCGCCCCAAACCTGAAGCCCACTGCTTACAGGACCACTGGAAAGTCTGGGAGAGGTGCAGCTTCAAACAAGATGCGGAGAGCAGTTTGCACATGCTCTCTGTGGTCTGATGTCAGAGACTGTGAGAGTGGGGCCACCACACGTTGGTCCTGCACACAGCACAGAGATATGTAGAGTTCTTCATCACAACATCAATGACATTGCCTGGTCACTGCCCTAACCTGCAGTTCCAAACCACTGTTACCACTCACTTGCTACATAATCACAATCCTCTCACAAAGCTCCTTCCACAAGACTCACATTAAAGCAGCTTCACCTAAGCAAGCCAGTGAGAAACTCTGGGTACCTGCAAGATGCGGTAGAAGCTTGTTTCCATGTCCAACACCAGCTGCTTTAGATGCCTCATCAGGTCCAGCATCTTCAAAATCACTTCCGAAGCCACCTGGCTGGACAAGAAAAACACAGGAGACTTCATCAGCACCATTTCAAGTTCAACGACTGAAGCTAGCGCCACCTTTTCCAGTCCTACCTCAGTTCAGAGTCAGCAACAGTACAGCCGAAGCTCACGTCCATTTGTCCGCTAGAAAACAGCGCCTCCATCTGGGCCAGGCACACTGCAGCGCTCAGTCCCTGAGCCACCAGCATCCGCATGGAATCTTCAGTACACAGCAGTGTTTCAGTCAAGGACCATATATGCTTTATGACACACACACACAGAAACACAAATAGAGCCATAAGGAGCCACAGAGGCCACTGCAGGATATCGAGCAGCAGGTCCAAAGCCCTAGCCACACGTGAGCAGTGCTTCTTCAGCAGTCGTTCACTGCATGTCGAGTCGGGAGCCTCCAGCATAGTCAGGAGCACAGGGAGTAGGAGATCCAGGAAGGGCTGCGCTGAACTATACAGGGCAGAGTCTATCGTTTCCTATTTATAGAGAGGGACAGACAGATGGGGCAGCAGAGAGTTTACCACATGTGCCAGCTGATGGGGTCAGACAATAGCTGAGCTACTACTACTAAAAAAAGATTAACAACAACAACAACAACAACAACAACCACACACCTCAAAGAGTTCTTCCAGGAGAAGCAGAGCTTGCAGGTAGCATTTGTCAGGCCCATCTAGTGGCATACTAACCCAGTGGACCAGTGCCACTCCCGGCTCCCCCCCACAGCCCTGTGGTTCCTTCTTAGACCCAAGGCGCAGGCGAGCCCCTGCAGGCCGAAAAACAGCCTGACAGAGCAGTGTGCGCAGGCCTGGGACTGAGCACAGGGACAACAGCAGCTCCAGCACCTGCACAGGGATGGCTCAGGGCTCAGGTACAGGCAGACATAGAGGTCTCAGGCAGAGGTGGAACAATCAAAAAACTGTTGCAGATTATGTTTATAATCCAGTCAAAATGACTTGTGTATGACTTTGTTAAAGATAGCAAGATGGGAACCCATCATCACATCACATCACATCACATGAAGTCCCCACATTACCACTGGCCAGACTCCCAGGTTGCACTGCTACACTCACCTTGGCCGCAGAGTCGGGGTCCTTATTGTGAAGAAGGCCAAGCACCTGGGACAGGCAGGGTGAGAAATGCTCATACCTGCAGGAAGAGCAACAAGCCGTCAGTTAGGGGGATTCATCTGGAGCCACTGCTTGCCGTACCATCTATGTGGTTAGTGTTCTCACCTAGTGAGGTAATTTGCAATTTTAGGATTCTTCACAAGGTCCACCAGGAGGTCCACTGCATACTTCCTTGTCAGCGTGCCATCCCCGTTCACAATGATGTTGAAGATCAGCTGGAAGGTCTGGTGGATATTTCTGGCATGGAATAACTGCACGATGGAGACAAAACAGAAACCCTTACCATTACTTCTTCAGGGTACAACCAGGTCAAAAGTGAGGCCTGGCAGGAATTAATAAAGTACCAATCCAGTCTTGGACTTGGTCCTGCCACCAGTGCTGGGAAAACTACAAAGTGACTGTAACTTGTTCCTATAATCGGTCAGAGAAACGAAAATCTGACACAAGTTCGATAACATGAGTGAAAAACACATGACATTAAAAATACTGCAGGGGCTTGTCATGAGGCAGGCTTTCTGAAAAGTGCACCCATTCTTCATCTCCTAATTTGACCTGCTAATAGCTGAATCTTTTCAGGAACCCCAGAAAACCACTGGAGAGACTCAGGGTGCTGCAGATGAAGTCCGTTGCAATAAGGGCCCTCTCCCTACCTTCTCGCCCACCTCCTCATTGAGCGTCAGGCTGGTCAGTACGGACAGCGCAAACACCACCACCGTAAGGCTGCTGTGGGCCAGGAAGTTGATGAGTGTGCGGTAGAATACCTTCACGTGACTCTGGGGAGAGGAGAGGAAGTCATCCATTACTGCTAATGTCCCACAAAAATATGATTAAAACAGATTAACAAAGAGAACTCCAGAGAGCAGCTTCTCTCTCACCAAAGACTTGATGTGGGTCTGGACAGACACGTTGTACCGACACAGATTAGCCATGAGGCCCAAGCACGGAACAGTGAGGTCATCATTAGGGGCCTGGCTGATGGACCAAACAGATTAAATTGAAACTCCTAGCTCTCATAAAATGCAAAAAAGTAAAAATTTAAAGGCACACAAATGGAGGGGTCCATGCAGTTGCTTCAAGAAGCAGGGACTGTACGGCTGCACTTACATGTGTTGCACTAAGAAGGCAAGCAGCTCATCCATGTGGGTGAAGCAGTGGGAGACACGTGCGCTGTAGGTCAGGCTCTGCAGAACCTGCAGGCACTGCACCAGGGGAGAGACACAGCAGCAGTGGGTTGCATGGAATGGGAATACAGCAGAGCACTAACTTATGTAAAAACTTAACTTCAAAAAACCAACACATCTAAATGTATATGTACAATGAATGATATTATTTAATCATCAGGAATCAGCTTGGAGTAAAAAAAAATTTAAGAAAGAAAATCATATGCTAAATATAATAAAACAGCTGCGATAAAAATAAAGACCTGCTTAAACAATTCAAGTACCTGCAATACCACCCCTTCCCTTGGGGTGGCACTATTGCTGTGGATGACAGACGCCAGTGTGCCTGTGAGATTGTAGGTGCTGTTCAGAGCAACTTTGATCTCCTCATCAGAAGCTGGTATTGATACAAACAAACAAACCAACGTAAGTGAGGAATCGTGAACAGCAAGACTACTGTCGATACAGAATGGTGGTCAGACGGACAGAGGTCAGTAGGGTGAAAAGACAAAGACACACACACAGCGAGTAGTGCTGCTGCCTCACAGCGCCCGGGTGGTGTGAGAGAACGTGGGTTCGATCCCCGCTCAGTCTGTGTGGAGTTTGCACGTTCTGTCCGTGTCTGCGTGGGTTTCCTCCGGGTGCTCTGGTTTCCTCCCACAGTCCAAAGACATGCTGTTCAGGTTCCCCCATAGTGTGTGTCACAGAGTGTGTTTCACTGATGCATGGATGAGTAACCTCTTGTAAGTAGTGTATCTAGCAGTGTAAGTCACCTTGGTGAATAAGGTGCGTGGGCTAGTAACACTACATAGTATCCGTGATTGTAAGTCGCTTTGGAGAAAAGCATCTGCTAAGTGAATAAATGTAAATGTACACACACACGGCAGGGGTTACCAAGCTGGGCCAGCAGGGAGATGATGATGCTGCTGAGGCAAGGGTCGATGTTGGGGTCTCCAGCCAGCTCCACCAGGCCACTCAGGCACTCGCTGGGCAGCACCTGCTGAGGGGACAGCAGCCTGGGGCCTTTCATCCCACAAAGATCCTGGAGGAGAAAACACACACAAGTGAGCGATCATCACCAATAACGTTCCGGGTCGAGGATAAGCAGAGTCCAACTGATGGACCCCAACTCCTTCCGAGTCACGGAACCGACAGATCGCGGACGAAGACCCGCCTGTAATGAGAGCACGTACATCAGCACACCGCCTCCGATCCTCACACAGAGCTCAAAGGTGAAGTTACATGGGTGTGATTAACTAGTCAACCAGCAGCAGCACCACAAATCAGAGCGACCCAAAGGGCCCAGAACAGAAGAGAGCAGTCAGTCCCACTCACATGGATGAGCTTCTGCAGCTGCGCCGCATTGGCTGCCGATCTGCTGCTCTTGTACTGGTTGATAGACAGCAGCAGGGACTTGAGGCAGGTGGTGCCGTCCATCCTGTAAACAACAGGAAGTGCACGGACATCAGCTGAATAGGACATGATTCTGTGTTACTATGATTGTCTGTATCAGACCGCCTATAATATTTGATCAGTATCAACCTGTATCAGTCACTCATCAATCGCTGTGCCCGTGACATTTGTATCCATCAGTCTGTATCACTCACTCCTCCCTGTATGGTCGATCAGTATTTGGCAATTTGTACCGAAACCCAATCAGCACAGAGCTGTCAAGGCAGTTTTTACCTTTTAACTTACTCTGCGAATGAACACGAAGAACACTATTCGCTTCACACTCTTATGAATACGACTCAACAATCGACCGAATTCATGTATTTTCGCGATGAACGCGCCCACCTAAGGCTTAGAGGTTTAAACCGTTTCCCTCGCGCTCAGAACTTCGAAAGTACGGACGGGTCCACTGCAGCGCACAGGGGAGTGGCCTTCGGCAACGCGCACCTAAAACACGTAAGTTCTCACTAACACAGTCTAAATTCTTCTTCATTGGACTAAAATTGTTATAGAATCATAATAACAGTGTATCTCATAGAACGTATAAAGGAAATACAGCATTTTGAATTGAAAAACACTTCTCCTCCCCTGTGACGGATGTGGGAGAGCGACGCGCGGCGATATGACGTAGTCACGCACGTACTCGTCTTTCGCTTTTCCCTGCTTTTCGTTGTCTGACAAGGAGGAGTGTGGTAGTGCTGTCTGTGAGATAGCACAAAGTCTCCTGAAATACGGATATCTTTTGTTTTTAATTCTAGGTTATATATGTGGGGGGCGCGGTGGCGCAGTGGGTTGGACCGGGTCCTGCTCTCTGGTGGGTCTGGGGTTCGAATCCCGCTTGGGGTGCCTTGCGACGACTGGCGTCCCGTCCTGGGTGTGTCCCCTTACGCCCTGTGTTGCCGGGTTGGGCCCTGGCACCCCACGACCCCGTATGGGACAAGCGGTTCAGAAAGTGTGTGTGTGTATTAGTTATAATATTGAGCGCTGTAATCGATCCTGAGTCTTAGTGGAAAAGGGCGTTTTCAATACCGGCTGTGAACAACAGCGCTATTTTAGAGTAAAACCGTCCATCTCCCTCCCATCCCAATCCCCCAATGCATGATGTTATCGAACGTCAGGAGAACATGAGTAGGTCTTAATGCAGAAGAGTTTTCGGACCTATTAGCGCTAGTAGTCCTCTCACTCGGCTTCACCAGCGCGCGGAGTGAGCTAAGAAGTGGACTGGGAAAAAAATGAAATCGCCAAAAGGAATTTTACGAAGAACCAATTTTATTCCCCTCAGTACATAACAATATTTAAATATAAAAACATGAAAACACATTCAAGTCATTTCATATCATTACAAATCCCAAATATAAAACCATATCATGTTCATAAAAATGTTTCTAATGTTTACACCTTTTCAGCAGTCACAAAAGTTGTGTACAGTCACAATT
Organism: Scleropages formosus; assembly: GCF_900964775.1. Classification (NCBI taxonomy): domain Eukaryota; kingdom Metazoa; phylum Chordata; class Actinopteri; order Osteoglossiformes; family Osteoglossidae; genus Scleropages; species Scleropages formosus. Next base: position 8,717,236 of record NC_041808.1, on the reverse strand, counting down.
TGTAGAAATACATGTGCAACAGTCCGTTCGCTAATCAAATTTTTCGATCAACAAATGCCAAAACAAAAAAAAAATAAACTCTCCCCGTAAATCTTAATCTTAACTCCTATTAAGGAATGCAAATAATCCTCTAGCTACCATGGAAGCTGCATAAGAAGCAAACTCATGTACATACAGGGCAATCTTCCCCACCTTATGAAAATCCTGAAAGACCCTTTGGAAGGTGAATTCTCACAATCTGAAGATGTTATTAATTTCAGTGGTTAAAAAGTAACAGGCCTGTGTGTTCCTGAGCCCCAAAATGCTAAAAACCCCTCTATGCTAAAGTATCACCAAGTCCCATGAAAATTGACACGATTACTGCAATAGTTATTACTTATCATAACACGAGATAGTTTCCCTTCATTAATTACTGTATCCCACTGTATGACTGTCTGTCTGGGTTCCTTCAGCTCTTTCATAGCTTTAAATTGCTGGGAGTGAGTGAGTGTGTGTGTGTGTTGTAAACCGTGTCTAACCCTGTCACCATATTAACCTGAAGGATATGCTGCAGTAAATTTGCCCTTACTCAAAAATTAAGAAAGCATATACATTTTTCTCCAAAGTGACTTACAATTATTTACCCATTTACAGAGCAGGGTAATTTTACAGGAGCAATTTAGGGTATGTACCTTGCTCAAGGGTACTACAACTGGATTTGAACTTGCACATTTGGGTCCAAAGGCAGCAGTTCTAAGCACTACAGTACCAGCTTAATACTGAATATTTCTAAAAAATTATTGCAATTATTTATAAAAAAGAAACTGTAAAACATCTTTATATAGACTAAATTTGTGTAATATTAACATAAAAATATAATTATGATGCAGGTTGCTATGCAGATTAAAATATTTGCCTCAGTCAAAGTCCAGAGTACAATGTGAGCATTCTTGCTGTTCCTGTGAATTGTAAATGAAGCTTGAAGTTGTACCTGGCATATATATGAGAGATTGGAGAAGATGGAGTGAGACATGGAGTGGAAACATGTGAACAGGTGGGGGAGCAATGGCACGGATAGGATATGTGATAGTATATACGCGTTTGGTTACAAGCGTACGTGTTTTCCTCTACATCTTATGTAACAATAACATTCTCGTAGTCTTCCCTCAAAATGTTTTGTTTTTTTTTCCCTGCTTTTGCTGTATGGCTAAATATGTGTTTGTGAGGGAGCGCAAGAAACCTTGTGCTGCTCCTAAATTAGAATCGTTCACCTCGGGCTTGAAGCGTACAAAGGCCTCACAGAGGCCTGTTCATCGCACCAGCATCATCTGATCGCTGTGTGACTGTCACTGAGGTGCGTTATGCAACATCTTCAGAGAAGTGACACCGTAGGACCCGGTGGTCGTTGAAACATTCTTCCGGCCTGTTGCTATGACTCACTCAACAGTCTCACAGCATTCCAAAACCACAAAACACTGCATTGCCCCAGGTGTGAGAGGACCGCTGCCCAGCTTGCTTAAGGCTACGTGGACCTCTACAAAATATAGTTGAATGTGAAGGTGACATGCTGAAGACAATGTCAGATATGACAACATATAGGGCTGAAACATCTTCCGCCCCATCCCTAACCCTAATTTGCCTGTACCTGCCGTGGCTCGCACCTGTTGCCTGTATGTCCCGAACACTCATCTTGATTTTTCTATAGCCTCCTCCTTCAAAAACTTTAGCGCACCGTCTGTCGTTCTCCAGCAGAGGCAATAGATGGTGATTACAAGCGGATCTCCGTGGCTCCAGTCTGGTCATCGGTGTATCCCTCTAAATAGTCTGAGCCACATCCCCAGAGACTGAAATGCGGTTCAGGGTGACACAGGAAGTTGCTCGTGCTCCTGACTGGAAGGCCATCTGGGAAAAACCCAGAGATAGAGAGGATGTAATTCAATTTCATAGCTGAGCTTTATTCAGTTATGTAATTTACAGTGTAACTGGGTCTTGTTCTGAGATCACTCTTGAGAGAAGACTTCCTGGTACTGAGGCAGGGGTATGAAGGACGGTTAAAGCATATAAAGAGCATGGCTCGGTATCTGCTCTGTAAGAAGTGATTTCCACGGATTTAATGCGTAAGTTTATGTCCTCTGTCGGTCGCAGAAATACACACTTGACAGCAGCCCTCACTTTGCATCCACAGCCATGTTCCTCTGGCTGCGTTCCTCCGCGTAGCTGTTAGGGGCTCCCTCTCTGGTTCAGCGTGCTCTAGTAAGGCGCTCGAGGGTGAGAATGTGCTCTTTGTTTGGTGTCAGTCAGCCAGAAGACGTGGCGGGACAGAGCCCCGGCCTGCGACCTGGAGCGCTGCCGAGGAGCAGGGCGCTTCCAGTCAGAGAGCGCCGGGCTCTGGATGCGCTTGTGTGTCTGTGTGCATCTGTGTGGGTACAAATGTATATATGTGTGTGTGTGTGTTGTTTTGCACTACAAGTCTCTCATTCAGGAATGGAGGGGTGGGCAAAAAATATTGCCTAATTTTTTTGTTACATTTTCTGTATATTAGAATTGGAGCCATACTAGTTAAATATTTTCTTCAATATTGTGAATGTTTTATTTCTTGCCTGTGAGTGAGCCAATTAGATGTCATACTGAGTGTGGATGTGAAGATACCCCCGGGGATCCATCAGGTGTGCAGCATGATCATGCTGTCCTTTGTAAATTCTCCGAACACGAGCAGCCTCCCACGTGGACCCAACAGAGTAACAACATTGTAACCCCAATATTCCCCGATACACTAATTTTTTTCCTTTGTTGTTTGTTCACATCCACCTGCACGTCATGTTTTTAAGATACATTTGTGGCTGGTCCACAGCACCTCAGCACTGGCGATGCTGTTCTCTCGCAGTTGAAACAAAGGAGGACAGACAGCAGAGGAGGATGGGGGGACATGGCCCCCATGACAACAGATAACAGGGATGAGGGAGCGAAAGGCTCTGGCACTCGTCCACCGCTGCTCCCTCAGCCCTTCCGTTGTCATGGTGACGAGCTGAGGAGAGAGGGAGAGGGTGGGAGCAAGTGAGCGAGCAAGAGAGAGCGAGAATGTGAGGGAGCGGAGCGAGACAGAGAAAGAAGACACACGGGGAGTGGCGAGAGAGCGAGAGACGACGCCAGCAGTAGAGAGACAAGCTGTTCGGAGAGACGCGGGGAGAGCAGCTACAGCCATGGACGTGCAGTCAGAGAGCAACGAGCCACCAGCCTGCGAGCCACCACCTCCCAGCAGAATCAACAAAGCGGCGTTCAAGCTCTTCGGTCGTCGCAAGCCTGGCAGTGCCGTGCCTGCCATTTTCTCCATGCGCGGCAAAGGGGAAGGCAGCAAGGCAGCTGCAAAGGCGCCACTCGTCCGGAGCAAGACGCATGACGGCCTAGCAGAGGGGGGGCATGGGGAACAAGGTGCACCAGAGGAACCTACTGAAGCCCCATGTGAAGCAGCACCTCTACCCCCACCCCCATCGCGACCCTCCATCTCTTCCGTCGCCTCGGTTAAGTCACTGGGCTTCCTAACACTACTCCGTGGAGGAAGTCGGCGAGGAAGCAGTGTCAGCAGAAGAGGGGGTCTCAGGGGACTGTTGGGGAACGTGCGCTGGCCCCGAAGGGCTCGGGGCCCTGAGGACAGAAGAGACGAGGCTCCCCCGCCTTCAGACGTTCTTCTGGCTTCTCGCTCGAACAGCGTGGAAATTGTGAAGGAGCACATGACCCTCACGCCCCGGCCACCACCACGCACCCTCGACACCACCCCCATGGATTCTGGGATGCCCATCGAAGGACAGCGAAGGAGCGGTCTTCAGTCAGCACGACCACTTTCCATGGCCACCTCCCCGGGGAGCCCTCCAGCAGTACCCTGTATGGATCTCCTTAGTTCCGTCCTCGCAGACATCTCCTCGCTTGGGAGCTTCGACTCACCAGCTGCCAGCGGTGACATCACCTCGGATGCAAAAACACAAGTACTCAGAGCTGGCACCTCAACGGAACAGGACAGGGGGCAAGGTGAGGCAGCACTGCTGGAGAAAGCCACCCTTAAACCCACCTCTGTCCCGGTCTCGGACCCGCAGCTGATCCTGATACCCGGTTCTTCATCTACCTCTCCAAAGACACCTGCCAGCACTTCTGCTGCTGCAACAACTCCTTCTGTCTCAACAGCTGCTTCTGCACCTTCTCTTTCTCTTAAAACTTCCTCTACTCCCGCCTCTACCATCCCCTTTGCCCCTACCTCCAAATCTGCACCTATTAAAGCTACCCCAATTCCTATCCCTACCATCACATCCATTCCTAAAACTACCCCAGTTCCTACCCCAACCATTACATCTGCCCCAAAAACTACCCCAGGCTCTACCCCAACCATCACATCTCGCCCTGCAACTACCCCAGTTCCTACCCCGACCATCACATCAGCCCCTAAAATTACCCCAATTTCTATCACCCCTGCACCAACTCCTATCCCTAACATCACACATCCCACGGTCATTAAACCTGCTCCATATCCTGTATCTACTATCGCTGCACTACAGACCCCTACCACTGTAATTAGCTGTACTTCTAAATCTACTACTGTTACTACATCCACACCCACTATGACATCTCTTCATGTCCTGAAGCCTGTCCCTGTCACCACATGTACGCCAGCCTCAACTCCTACTTCTACCACTACATGCGCCCCTGTTTCTAGAACTGTTCCAGTTCTTACTACTTCATCTACCATTACATCCACCTCAGTACAAAAACCTTGCCCTTCTCTTTCCACCACATCTCCCCCTACCCCTGATCTGACCCCCATTCCCACCATCACATCTGCTTCTAAATCCATCACATCCTCTGTCTATACAGTTAGCCCAACCCCTGTTACCACATCTGACCCTATGCTTACTCCCATTCCTTCCATCATACCTACCCCTAAACCAGCTCCCTCCCTTGCCATCACATCTACCCCAGTGCCCACTACTAGCCCTATCACTACCATTCCACTTGTCCCTGCCACTACATCTGCCACGTCTCCTGCTTCTGCTCCTAAAACCTTCTTTGCTCCGGACTCTACAACAGTCACGAGACCTGCTGATGCTCCAGCCCTGGGTGAAGAGGCTCATTCCAGCACTGATGAGGTCAGTGAGGATGGGGAGGCTGGTTCCTGCAAGCTGGACCTCCAGAAGGACTTTCACTCCCCCAGCCTATCCCGGTCCCCACTCCCAGAGACAGGATCTGCTCTTCGTCCTGAGAAGAAGCTTCCCCCCGTAAGTAAGATACCTGTGAGTGGAAGTGGTCGACCGGGAAAGACCCCGCGAGATGCTGCTCCTGACAAAGGTCACTTGGACCTGGGCACTCCTATTGCTACACCTTCCTCCACACCGGCTGCCACTCCTGTTGTTACACCTGCTGTTACACCTGGCCCAGAGGATGAATGTGCTGGCTTTACTGCCCAGTGGAACAGCTCGAGAGGCGATGTTCACCACCCAAATGTGGATCCTGCAGAGGTCCTGGAATTGAGTTCCAAGCTCACTCCCCCTACCAGAGCTCCTGGGGCTGCCCGCACCACTAGAATCCCTGTCAAACAGACACAACTTGTACAGTCTACTCGTCAGGGCGCCCTCATACAACCCTACCCACCACAAGCCAAGACCGAGGCTCCTCGGACCAAGATCCCAGTGTCCAAGGTGCCTGTCCGCCGTGGCAGCAACAAGCCCCCCACCACCCATCAGTCCCCTCATGACCTGCCCCGGAAATAGAGCCTCCACTTTTCCACTTGGCTCCAGCACAGCAAATGAGTCTGCCGAGTCTTAGTCCAAACCCTCCTGCTGGCCCTGTATAGCAGATATTCTTTAGTTTCCTTAACTTCCATACTCCCTACATGTGGATGAGAGGATTTTTTTTTTTATTTTCCTTGGTTTTACTTTCATGATTTTTATTTATCTGAGGTATGATGAACTGGAACCAAGGTGCTGTACCATAGGTGTTCTACTGCCTCTCTATCAGGAATACGGTCTCCCTCTTTCACCAGGATGTACAGAAGCAGGGCTCAACGCCATGGACTGCTGAACACTGCAATAAACAGCAAGAACCACGTAAACAATGAAGCACAGCAAAACTGCACAGGATGATCCAAAAGCCATGGAAGCACCACAGCTATAAGTCTCCGGTGTACCGACTAAAGATGGTCCTCCATATCAGTGCTGGTGCGGCCAAAAGGCTGTGTGGGATTACAACATAGAAGTATAACCACAAAACTGGGAAACTCATCAGGAAATAATACTCTTTCTTACAATGTGCAAAAACAACTCCACCCCCAACGTGAACACAGCTTTTCTAAGAGTCAAAAACATCTTTTTAATGTTTTCTTATATCTTTTTGTAGAATTTTTTCCTGCTGTGGTCTTTGGTACCTGTCTTGTCCAATTGGAAACATGATCTGTGTCACAAGTTGCCCAGTACGTTTCCCCACCTTTACTGCAGGACCAGGACACTTACAGCACATTCAGTTTGAAGCAGTTAGCATGCTACCACCATAAGACAAAGGAAGGTCTCTCGAGGTTGAATCACAGTCACAGGGGGACAGTTTGCACCCGTAGTCCAACAGTGACTTTTGGTGAGAAGCTCTTGATTCATGCTGAGACAAATGCGTGGTCCTCAAAGGATGGTTCAGTGTTTTTGCAGGATCACGATGGTCAGCACAGGTCAGTTTGTCACTTTGTATATGTCAACAGGATAAGGATTATTTTTGTTAATGTAAATGTAAATGTTGTTTTATTTCCTATTTAATCAATAAATGCTGGTGTACCCAACACACAGACAGGCTTCAGGTCTTTACAAAAACAGCTGACACCAGTCATCATGCTGCCCTTGCCCACTGTCACCCCTTTTCAGTTGAGGCGTCTCATGGTAGCTGATGGAACACAAGCTTTATAAATATCCATTATATGTGGGAGCAACATGAAAACAGTCTGGAGACAATACATGTACACGTGTGAGTGAGCTATTGATGATTTCATGTATGTATGTTTTTTCATGCAATGCATTATGTGTAAATGATTGTGTGACAGTGCAGCTGTAGAATGTGTGCATGTGTATGCATGTGCGCATGCACGTTTGGGATGTAAAGAAGTGGGGATGGTGTGTGCACTAAAGATGTCTCTAGCAGTCACTAATGTCATAGCATAATGTAACTCCAAATCTAGCCTGATGGGGAGGGGCCCTGTGTGAGAGTGTGTTTACGTAGTGTACATGAGTACATATGTGTCTTTCCCGTCACCAACTATATATGTAGGAGCAACCCTTTAAAGAGCTGGACATTAAGTTTTTTGGTGTGTTTGTGTGTGATGTTATAAGACGAGCTGAAGCGATGAGTAGAGGAAACACACTGCTGCTCTGTCACTTTGGATACATAAGGGCATCACCCAAGCATTCATCCGACAGAAGATGAATGATGACACTTGATTTTAACACTTCTCTTGTTAAAAACTTATGAAAAGCTGCTTGGTTTTTATTTTAAGGAGAGAGTGTGTGTTTACATTTTTTCATTTGTCTGATGCTTTTCAACAAACGACTTGCACTGTTAAACTACCTACAATTATTTGTCTGTCTATATAGCCAAGTTAATTTCACTGGAGCAATTTAGGATAAGTATCTTTCTTAGGGGTACTACCTCTGGAGGTAAGATTCAAACCTGTAACCTTTTGGGACCAAAGACAGCAGTTCTAACAACTCTACTACCAGCTGAAAACATGTTGCCGAGTTGGATGTAAACTGAAAGTTTCTTTGGATGAAATGGAGATGTACTGAGGTTAATGATACTGAGCAGCAGGTGGAGGAACCAGTGAGATCAGACAGGTTAGGTTTAATAAAGCAAACTGCAGCATGCTTTGCTCATCGGCCCAAAGGGGTGCTGCAGTGCCTTTGCTTTAAATGGCTTCACTTGGGACCAGTGGTCCTGCTGGGTTATGATCAGGACATGCGCTACACACATACAGTAGAAGGATGCATGTAGAATGATGGATGGGAAAATACAGTGACTGAAGGAGCACTACCGACAGAACCAGAACTGCAAACATTGAAAATATTTAATTGGCACTTAGAGATGTTTACTGATTGGAGGGTAAACACGGAGATTAATGGATTCGTATATAGACATGGCTAAACGGAGAGATTAAAGGATGGGTACTGATTGCGGATAAATACAAAGATTAATGGATGAGTACAGACCTGGGTAAACGGATTAATGAAGAAGAACTGGAAGATGAACAACTAGATTGAAATGGGTAAACAGATTAATAGATGGTTACTGGTAGATGGGTAAACACAGAGATTGATGGATGGGTGTGAATAGATGGGTGAACAGAGATTTGTGCATGGGTATTGATAAGTAAACAAGGAGAAGTATGATTGCGTACTGATCTGTTATCAAGGAGACTGAATGTTTGGATACTACTGAGTAAATGAAGAGATGAATTCTCAGATATTGATGAATAAACAAATAAGGAGAATTCTTGGATGGTGATAAGCAAATAAGGGGATTAATGAATGGTTGCATATTGATGAGGAAACAGATTAATGGTTTGATATCGATGCGTAACTGAAATGAATAGTTGGGTATTTATATGTGGGTAAATTGGGAATACCTGATGGGTTTAGGTTACGCGGTCCTTTCCAACACAAACATTGAAAACTATGCCCCATTTTGTTGGGGGAAGAAACGAACAGCACTCACATAAAGGACCAGATGGAGTTGCAGGAAGAGGGGGAAAGTGCACAGGCATGTCTTAGTTGAGTCGTGTGGAGCAAGATGAGTGTGAGATTTGGAAATGGGGTGCTGAGATCTGAAGTAATCGAAAATAAAACTGCTTGGGTAGAGACCTAATTCACAGTGGCTTTCTAAAATAAACACTGATATTGATTCATTTAAAAGCCTTTGCACATAGAACATGGCCAGCTGTGAAAATGATTTTGTTTAATTCTACAGTATATTGCTCATGTGGTTGCAGAATGCACTGCTGATGTGAACCGTCTGGGAATACACTGATGGTGCCGTACACACTCCAACATCCTCTGCTCCCTCCAAGCCTGAATCGTGCGTGGATGAGATGGCCGGTGGGCGTGTCAACAGCAAGCATCGAGGCTGTGCGTGACTCAAATGTGAGCCTCAGAGTGATGTAATCTGTGCTCCACAGGATGAAACACACAGTATGATGCTCTGCTCAGTGTATCTGGGCCAGTGAAGATAGGCACAAAGACTGGAGATTCCACATAAATGCCTCTTGTCATCTGAGGATGACATAATGAGCAAGGGCTGTCACTGAGTACTGCAGACATGTTCAGACACACATGCACACATTCATGCACGCACGCGCACTGATACCGCAGTTACACAACCCACCATCAGCGTGCCGCAGCGCTGCTGCCTTTCAGGCCCCCTCTTTCACAGCCTGAGGGGGGCCATTTGCAGAAAGGCGTCCCATTCGCCATCTCTCAACATGTGAGCAAAGCAGCAGAAACCAGCTAGCAGGTGTCTCCTTTGTGTGCCATGTGTGTATGTGTATCGTTGCATTTTCACTTTGTCGGTAAATGCTCACAGGTGACTACCATTCCCACAGCATGTCGCGTTCACCAGGAGAACACCCCGATCAGAATCTATCCCCCTGGCTCAGCCTGTCTCACTCATCCTGTCTCCATGGCAACCTTACTGGGTCAGCCAATGAGACGCTGCACTTATGGGGGGTGGGGCTGGGATACAGATGTATGAGCAAACATTTTTGAACGCACAAATACTGAGCTACATATTTAAAATAAAATTTTCCTATCCACAAATAATCACTTTGCAGCAGAAGCTCCAGATATGGGTTTGACTCAAGATAAAGACATACTGTACCTCTGGGGAAGTATGTACATGTGTACTTACTGCACCCAAACACCGTCTTACTCCCACATGAAGTTATACAAAAGACCAGAATAACAGCTTTAATATGGTATTAAGAAGGTAAAGTGCTGCAGGGTGGCAGTTTGTAGGCCAGATCTCTGCGGGTTGCAGATAACTCATTGCAGTAGGGAGTGCAGAGTGAATAGGTTCGAGTTGGGAGTAGTCAGTGACGGAAGGAAATGCAACGCCAACATAGTTGTAGGCATTGTGTACATAAGTGGCTGGTGTGTGGAACACAGTAGTGGCGAATACTATACGAGAAATGATAGTAGTAAATATTTTTAAATTTGGATGGTTTAGGGAAGGTGACAGTATAAACATTGTGTAAATTGAATACTGCAGCGGAGAAGATAGTGGTGAATATGGTGTAAGATGGACAGTGTTGGAAAGTGGTAGGTGTGGTGTAAGTAGGCTGGAAAAAGGATTTTAAATCCTTGTTGCTGGTAAAACTCTAGAACCCTTCAACACCAAGTGGGATCACATATCCAGTAGCTCAGCGCATCTCTCTGCCTCATTCTTGGACCTCAAACAAACCCTGATAAGGAGAGAAAGTCCTGAATAAACAGTTCAGCATAAACTCATTGTCAATAAAACTCTTTAGAAAAGTGCTCACATCCATTAGGGTGGGGGCCAGCGAGCCAGCCGCAAGTGCTTTCCATCATATGTTCCTGACATCCTAGACTACTGGTACCAGGATACCCTGTGTCTCAGGACTGGCCAAAGGAATTGCTGACATGGACCCATCATGATGTCCTACCTCTCCAACAGCTCTGATATTCATCTATCTAAAGAGCCATTATCAGAACCCCTAGGATCCTTCACCACCTCCGTCTCTGCAGGTCTCTCTCTGCTCTGCTTCATATTACCACAGGGTTAATCTGAAATCTGACTGTTCACTGCAGAGGGGTGGAGCAAGCAGCTGAGCGAGCAGAGAGAGGGAGGAGAGCTTTGCTGAGCACGAGTCTGTCATCAAGAATGAACGAGCAAGTGAGCTGATGTCATTTCCATCAGTGGCGGATCATAGCAGTACCTGTGAGAGAGGTCAGTGAAGGTGGACTGATGATGAAACCCATCAGCCAAAGTCATTGCTATAGAAACACAGATATCACACACTGCACATTTCCCCCACGCTTCTACCCCTCCTCAACCTCGGGTTCAAACCAAGTCGGATGGAAATAGATAAAATATTCAACGAGGATATTTTTAAATATTAAAATGTTCAAACCCCCAGAAAGAGATTCTTCCAAACACCAGATCATCATATGCAGATAGATCATAGAAGCATTATGTGGGTGGTTTTTTTTCCATTTATTAAATAAATGAATAAATCACCCTTTGCTCGGGGGTCTACAGCTGCTCTCCTTTCTGCTTGCTCTTTTGGCTCTTAATTGGTGTTTTAACGGGCTCGACGAGATGGGAAACAGCAGGTGTGCTCAGATCACATGTCCACCACACACTCATTAAACGTCCACAGTTGGGCAATGGCTGTATATAACAACTGAGTCCAGATGTAATCACACAGCACTGGGAGTTTGGGCTTTATTGATCTGTATCAAAAAAAATAAACAAAAACATGCATAGCAAATGTTGTAATAAGACTTTGATTAATTATATATAAGTTCTTAAGGTGATAAGGCAGATGGTGCAGTCTATAGCATTACAGTATTTTGAAACAAGAGCACTCTCTCCTTGTTTAAACTGCTGCCAACAGCACCATTACAAGGCTGACAGCAGCACTTCATAGTACCTGTCTGACCGCCACCATTGTCACTGTCTTCCATCCACTCTGGTTTCTCTCATGCTTACAAACAGGTGCCCCGCAAAGGAGTGCACTTGTTGCCCAATAAAGAATACTAACATTTTTCAGTATTATGTATATATATGTAGCAAGAGTACAAATAGGTGAAATATGAGGCTGGGATTGGCTATTCACTACCCGTATATGAGGGCCAGCAGGGTCGAGCAGTAGCTTAGGAACTGGTGCTCATTTTCATCTGAGCGAGAATATTTGGCTTTCTCACAAATTTCTCTGCTGTATCAAAGTGTAAAAATAGAAATGCATTCATAGTGCCCCCTAGTGATACTGTAGTGGTAACATTTTTGTGCTGGCAAAACTGTATTTATTCATCTTTAATTGTTTAAGAGAACCCTGGTGACATACGTTCAGACATACCTACTGTATGTGCGTGTCCTGGCTTGAGTACGCACTGACACACCCATGCAACATTTGGCACACATACCTGCATGTAGGGGCACATTCATACACACACTTTCAGGAGAGTGTGACAGTATCCATGCCTCTGAAATCCATTTCTGGCTTCTCAGGTTAAAATAAACTCAGTAAAAATATAAAATACGTATAACAACTTTGGCAGTATAAGAACAGGGTAGGGTTAAAGTCTGTACCATGGGGAGTAGATGTGCCGTCAGCAGGGCTCGGTCCCTGAGCTCCACAGACACGTAGAAACGGCAGTAAAACGTGGGCACACACCGTCTCCATGGTGTCTTTATGTGCTGTTCTTTGGTACAATTACTGGCATGACCCATAACCTCTCGGACAGCTCAGTGCCCTGGATGGGTCCTGGGGGTCCAGCAGGTCCTGTAATGTTATTTAGCACCAGCTATAAACACCCATTTCTGTGGTGTGCAGTATCAAGGCAAACGAGGGCCAGTGCCACTTTATGAATATGGGATGGATAATGAAAGGAGGGCAGAGCAATAAGACAAATGAAGGGAGGTGCTGTTGGGATGGGTGTAGTAATAGGATAAATGAAGGGAGGAACTATAGGGGTAGGTGGAGTAATACGACAAATAAGGGGGGAGGCGCTGTAGAGATAGAAGGAACAATGAGGCAAGGAGAGGCTTTTGAAGACGTGCTGATCAATGAGAGGATAACAGAGAATGAGAGGAAAAGGTGGGTGGAGCAAAAGGATGTGGGTGGAGCAATGAGAGGAAAGTGGAGAGGGCAATACTAGTGGAACTAAGAGAGCAGGACTTGTGTGCTGTGGCCCAATTCATTAGCCAGGGTAGCTATGTTTAGACCATGAAATGGGTGTAGCCCTCAGCGCCCGTCACGATCACATCCATCCAGATGCGCATGGCCTCCGGCGATGGTGCCACCATGTAGTACACGCGGTCGTGAGTCTTCACGCTGAACGTCAGTGACGGATTGGGGCTCTGTGGAGATGAGCGCAAAAGTGAACACCAGAATGGTGTGGAAAAACCTTCACGAAGGGTAGACCTTGACACTGAAGCCACACATGTGTGCAGCGTGTATTTATATAATGTGTCCTTGACCTTGTGAGCATTCTTCAGGTGATCATAGTACACCTCCTCAATGGCCTGGAAGTATATGACGCCCTTCATTTTGGCCTCGTGTTTATCTGGGGTTGGGGGGAGACGGTGAGATGTTATAACAAGCCAAAAACAGGTTAAATACCAGACTAGGTTTCAATTAAATCATGAAAAATAACAATAACAACAGCAGGTTCGACAGCATTCTAGGAGCTGAACGTGGGCTTGTTAGTTCAAACACTTTGCATCAGACCGCAGCCCACCCCTCCTCACCTGCATAGTAGGACAGGGTGCGGCGATTGCGGTCAAAGACAAACCAGCGTTTCTTCCAGGTCTTGATCTTGCCACCCATCTTGACCAGGAACCCACGGCAAGTCTTCTCCGTCAGCGACACATGGAAGCAAGTGTCTGTGTGGTGGCCTGCTGCCTCGATGTGGCCGCGCAGGTCAAAATCATCCCTCCTTACGGGCAGATAGCGAGTGAGGGGGCGGGACTGGCGAAGAGGGAGGTTGGGTTAGAGGTAAAAAGGAAGAAGAGGGATGGCCATGGTAAGTTCTTCGCCATAAAACCGGCCATAAAAGGGATAGCCATAGATGTCCAAAGCAGATGGCTGAAGTGAGACCAGCTTTCTGCACACTGTAGATTTAACCTGCATATCTATATGTGTTCGTACTAATCTTGCGTGTGTCTCTGTGTGTCTGCGGTGCTTCTCACCTGCGCTCTCTGTTTCTCCCTCAGCTTCACTTCTCTCTCTATGAGCTTCTGCCTCCTGCTGGTCTCTTCCTGCAACCGCTTCTCCAGCTCTTCCCTGCGTCTCCTCTCCTCCTCCAGTGCCTGCCTGCGCACCTCCATTTCCCGCTCCTGTTGGGGGGTTACACACAGCGAGTCAGGGTGGGACATCTCTCACACGCACACAGAGCACAGTAATGCACACGCACAGGTTTGGTGTGATACCCGCATTTCGAGGAGCCGGATTTTCTCGGCCTGGGCTTCTCGCAGCAGCTTCTCCATCTCCTCCACCTTGGCGGCATTGGCAGTGCTGGCACTATCCGGTGAAGAAACCACAGAGCCTATTAAGGACATACTGCTCTGCTCCTCTGAGAGAGATGCAAACAAAATGAATTGACCTACAGCCCTACAACTCAAATGTGGGTACATGAGCAAGAACACACGAAGGTCTATCTATACCCATCACCAAGATACACATTGACCACCCTGTCTGTTGACATCCACCTCTGAGACTCATGTTGACCCTTCTAACATTGAATCCGAAGCTTCCCTTCTTGCCCAGAGCAAACAAGTGGCTTTAAAGCCTGCTCAGTGCTCATCATGAAGATAATCTGGCCTCACAGCTTCTTTTCACATGGTCTGTACCCTGACTTATTGGCATTTCCAAATTATCTCGTAGAACTTCAAGTACAAAAGCAATAAATACAACCTTGATAAGTAATTTTTGCTTTTCTTTACAAAAAAAATGGGAAAAGTAATAAAAGCCCTTCATTCTGTTGATGAAATGCACTCATTGTGTTTTTCTCTGAGATGTATGTCGCTTTTCAGAAAAGCACCTGCTAAATGAATAAATTTCACACACACACACACACATTTTCAGAACCGCTTGTCCCTTACGGGGTCACGGGGAACCGGAGCCTACCCGGCAACACAGGGCGTAAGGCCGGAGGGGGAAGGGGACACACCCAGGACGGGACGCCAGTCCGCCGCAAGGCACCCCAAGCGGGACTTGAACCCCAGACCCACCGGAGAGCAGAACTGCGGTCCAACCCACTGCGCCACCGTACCCCCGCTTGAATAAATTTCAATGTAAAGAAATTAAAAGCAATTAAATAAAAATCATAATTCTCCTTTACTTAATAATGGAGATTTCAGGTGTGTTTTGTCCCATCTTTCACCTGGAGATGTTGTCAGGTGAGCAAGCCGAGATGCTGGTCTCCATACTGTCCGAGCTGTCGATGCTCAGCGTGTCGAAGGCGTGGCCGTTGTCACCATAGGACAAAGTCTGCAGGAAGACACTGGACTGGGAGGCAGCCCTGGTGCACAGGTCGCCAACTCGCAGCCTTTGCTCCTCGCTCACTGAGAGGGTGTTCATACCTGGAGGACAGGTAGGGAAAGGGATGGAAGCTAAGATAGGGCCCCTGGGGGAATCTTCAGTCCTGCCGATTCTGTCAACAACTAAAGAAACTGAGAGAGACAGAGAATCAACCCACACCTGATGACCTTTCTGCAGAAGTTCCAGAGAAATAATCCTGCTGCCTCCATCTCACTCAAGTGCATGAGCACACACACACTTCTTCTATTTCCACAACACTGTGACTTACCTTTGGGCAGTCTTCGGGTCTCCAGACAGCGGTTTAGAACACTTCCACAGCTGGAGCTCTGAGCTAGGGGAATGTGGGCCTGCATGGGGTGGGTACAGAGACTCATACACCTTGGTACACACACGAACATACACCTGGAGGCTGACAGAGGTACAGTACCAATATACCTTAGATGCCAGGCCGCGGCCATGTGTGACACTGCTCAGTGTTGGAGACGTAATTGACTGGCTCTTTTTACGTGGCACAGTTTCACTGAGCTGAGAGCCCACCTCCTTTCCTGTCCTTTTTCTCTCCTCCATGGTGTGGAACTGCTGCTGGAAAAGTCCACATCTTACACACACACATGCACACACACAATAGCACAGTCTGTTTCTCACTGTTTTGTACCTCCTTCAAGGTTATAGGGCTGAGTGGGAAATCCTTTCCCCCAGTGATTTCTGAGTACTTCCTCTCCAGGCTCTCCAACTTCTCCTTCTCCTATAGGCAAAGAAGAAACTTGTCAGACTTCCAGCATATGTGGGGAAGCACCTTCAAGAAACTTTAGTGTAATAAGCTTTGCTCCATAAACTCAAATCCAGTCTTAGATAAATCTTACTGTGAGACAAAGAGCGGTGCAGTATTTAATCTGAAATTATGATATTCTATGATATTCTCAAACAGATTCCAAAAAACAAGGAATTCTGAGTAAAATGTGAGCTGAGAAATTAATATAATTTAGGTGGTTTAGTTAATATGTTTAATTCTGCATGTGTCAGTGAGTCTATGTGCATGGATATGTGTGTGTGAGGAGGTAATAGTCCCACCCTCTGAAGCATGCACAACAGGTTACTCCTCTCTTTCAGGAAGCTGTCCTTCTCCCTCTGAGACTGCTGGGTAATCTGGCCTGACTGCTTCTTCAGGGTGAGAAGTCTCTCCTGGGCAGCAGGATGGGCAGCACCATCATAAGACACAACCGCACAATCAGCAGTGAGACTGCTGTCAGAAACAGATACCACTATAGGTGTACAAGCACACCGCCTGCCTACCTTTCGTGTGACCATGCTACGCTGATACTCGGCGATGTCTCGCAGTAGCTGCTGCGTGTGAGTCTCCTTCTCCTCATCCTGACGACTCTCCCTCTCCAGTTGCTGGAACTCCAAGTCCTCAAATCGCTTTGTCTCCACCTCCAGTGCCTCAGCATCCTGCCAGAAACAGAACCAGTAAGTTTGATTCAGCATGGAACAGCACAGTTTCACATAGGCCAGGAACTTGCTACTGCCTCCAGGTCCAAGTCCCTTAGCATGACACTACCTGTGGGTCAAATCGGCACCACACAGGTGCGTCCTCATATGTTGCTTTCAATATATCCCAGAGACACTAACCCACGTGGAGTAAATGTGAGCAGATGTGTTAGTAAACAACATGTTATCCATGAACAATTTTATATGTAGTTGTCTCATTTACAGTGATGTGAAAAGAAAGTTGATTGATGCAGATATTGTGGCACAGAACAGCACAACCACAGCATGCTGAAAATGCATGGATAGATAGAAAATATGTTTTCTGTTTCAGTTAGATTTATCTGTTCTTAGGGCTAAGTGAGATCTAGATGAGGTACCAACATTTTGAGTCAAATCCTTTATACTGATGGAGAGCACATTAGCAACACACTATCTGCGTATGTGGCCAACAACTGTGGTCCTTCATCATGTATTCTCACCATCCTCAGCTGAACGTAAAGTATGCGGTGAGATAGCCATAATAATGCAATAGTTATTGACACTGGATCTTCACGCTAAGAAGGATTACTACAGACACTATGGACTCTGGCATCAGCAAGGAGTGAGACAGGAGGAACATGGAGTCACTAACACCATTAACAAACTGAGGGCAGGGGTAAAGCCAGAGGACTGAGCTACCAACAATATCAAACAGAGAGCAGGGGTAAAGCCAGGGGATTGAGCTACCAACAATATTAGACAGAGAACAGGGGTAAAGCCGGAGGACTGAGCTATCGACGATATCGAACAGAGAGCAGGGGTAAAGACGGAGGACTGAGCTATCGACAATATCAAACAGAGAGCAGGGGTAAAGCCAGGGGATTGAGCTACCAACAATATTAGACAGAGAACAGGGGTAAAGCCGGAGGACTGAGCTATCGACGATATCGAACAGAGAGCAGGGGTAAAGACGGAGGACTGAGCTATCGACAATATCAAACAGAGAGCAGGGGTAAAGTTGGAAAACTAAGCTACCAACAACATTAGACAAAGAGCAGGGGTAAAGCCGGAGGACCAAGCTATCGACAATATTGAACTATCGACAATATCGAACAGAGAGCAGGGGTAAAGCCGGAGGACTGAGCTACCAACAATATCAAACAGAGAGCAGGGGCAAAGTTGAAAAACTAAGCTACCAACAACATTAGACAAAGAGCAGGGGTAAAGCCGGAGGCCTGAGCTACCAACAATATTAGACAGAGAACAGGGGTAAAGCCAGGGGACTGAGCTATCAACAATATCGAACAGAGAGCAGGGGTAAAGCCAGGGGATTGAGCTACCAACAATATTAGACAGAGAACAGGGGTAAAGCCGGAGGACTGAGCTATCGACGATATCGAACAGAGAGCAGGGGTAAAGACGGAGGACTGAGCTATCGACAATATCAAACAGAGAGCAGGGGTAAAGTTGGAAAACTAAGCTACCAACAACATTAGACAAAGAGCAGGGGTAAAGCCGGAGGACCAAGCTATCGACAATATTGAACTATCGACAATATCGAACAGAGAGCAGGGGTAAAGCCGGAGGACTGAGCTACCAACAATATCAAACAGAGAGCAGGGGCAAAGTTGAAAAACTAAGCTACCAACAACATTAGACAAAGAGCAGGGGTAAAGCCGGAGGCCTGAGCTACCAACAATATTAGACAGAGAACAGGGGTAAAGCCAGGGGACTGAGCTATCAACAATATCGAACAGAGAGAGAGCAGGGGTAGAGCTGGAGGACTGAGCTATCGACAATATTGAACAGGGAACAGGGGTAAAGCCGGAGGACCAAGCTATCGACAATATTGAACTATCGACAATATCGAACAGAGAGCAGGGGTAAAGCCGGAGGACTGACCTATCGACAATATCAAACAGAAAGCAGAGGTAAAGTTGGAGAACTGAGCTACTGACAATATTAGACAGAGAGCAGGAGTAAAGCCAGAGGATTGAACTACCGACCAAATCAGCACACAGAGAGCAGAAGTAAAGTCAGAGGATTGAGCTGCCAACCCTATCATCAGAAAAAGAGCAGGGGCAATGTAAGAACCTGGAACTACTGACCCTGGAGAGCTGCTGTTGGAGCTGCTCCCTGAGAGCCTCAGGACAGGTGTCAAGCTGGATCTTCTGTTCGGAGAGAAGCTCCGCCAGCCTCGCTACCTTTACCCTCTCGGCATCAAGCTGGGCTTTTGCCTATGGGCCAGGGTACAGTGGGAGGGCAAAGGAGGGAGTTAGTGGAGAGCTAGCAGCTGCAGTGACCATTTAGTCCCAGGGGTGTTAGGTTTAGTCAGAGGCAACAGTGAAACAAAGCAAAGAGGAGCAGGAATGAAAAGGAAATATTATCGCTGTGCAAATCCCCAGATAATCTAAAAGGTGCTACTCAACTCCGATATAATGGATTATAGTCTTCTCAATCCAAGTCCATTGCCCACACCTCATCCCTGCTTATCATTTATGTTCAGGTAGAGTATATGCATGTGATGTGACTGCACAATTTCTATAACTGGTGTAGGAGTCAACAAAACACCACAAGAAGTGTACACAAAGGGTCCCCTCAATCAGCTGCAAAGATTTCCAGAGGAAGAGACACTTTAGTTACCATGGCACTGTCAGCCTGTGCACTGCTCTCCAAATGTACAAGTTTCTGGTTGAGCTGCTCAAGGAGCTCCTTGTCCTGCTGTAACTGTTCTGTCTCTGCCTGTTGTTCGCCCTCCAGCAAGGCTCGTTCCAGATCCATCTGGGCCAAATCCAGAAGCAAGAATAGAGCCAGAATCATAAGAAGCATAGCAGCAACACGTATTGGATCCACTGATGTCATCAAAACACCTACTACTAAAACTACTAAAGACATACCAGGACACCACATACAACTATCTGAAGACAACCAACATCACCATCCAGTAATACAAAATGAGACCTTTAACATCATAAACCACACTCACAACCAGTACCAGCAACTAACATACTCGCATTTATGATATCCTCAGTTATCAAACCAAGAATCAAGGAATGTACACATTAAAATATATAATTGTACCTCTCTGATGGACTCCTCCATCTGGTTATCCAGATCTTTGATTTTCTGTTCCAGCTCTTCCATATTATTCAGCACCTGGATTCTCTCCTCTTCGATACGGGTCACTTCCTGTTTCAACTGTCCATCTTCCACTGACTCGGGGGCCTGAAAATTATATAATAACTGTGCTTCTAACAACCGTGTGCTTTCCAGCTTGCAAACATTGATTAAGGTAACTGTTTCTACACTGTAAGATAGAGCAGCCTCTATGAAGCCTTTACATATTGATTATGATGTCAGTTGGGTCCTCTCACAGTCTACCACTGTCCAAGATGTACCGAAATGTTAGTATGAGTTGTGGTTCTGTTTGGTAAGGGAAGATTCTTTAAAATTAAAGTTCAGTTCAAGTAGACATCCTATCTCTCCTCCCTAATTGCTCATGCACTCAGTAACCAATTCAATCTGTCCAAGCATGCCTGATGAGCAGCAAGTACACCTTGGTCCCAGGCAGGCGAGGGGAAGGGGTAGTCCTGAAGACATCGTGTTGGCCACTGTGTTGGCGCTGACGGCCCTGGACCTCATAGCTGGTGGAATCGAAAAAGACAGACTCATCGTCTGACACTTGCAGCTTCTCCAGCTCCCTGTTGATCTTCTGCAGGTCAGCAACAGCTGAGCCACCACGTTCACGCTCTGAACAGAGAGTGAGGATAGTCTCTAATCGTTGGCGCTCCTGGAGAGGGAAAGGGACAAAACGGTTGCTTCCTAGAAGTGTTGGCTACTGTTTGATTCAGCAGCCACACTGCTCTTGAGCCCCGGTCCCAACAGGGACTTTTTTTAACGACCATTCACTGTTGTCCTATATGTTCATGGTTCAGTGCAGATAGTTTGTTTACTTCCTATTCCCTAGAGTCTTTATACAAGGGGTTTAAACCTATGTCCCCAAACTAGCACTCTTCTAGCCATTTACAGAGCGTGGTAATTATTCTGGACCAGAAGCCTAGAGTTCTCAACCATTCTGCTTGTAAGGATACCACTAAGTAGCAAGTACCAGTAAGGAGTAATAGTTCTGGCTTGGACTTGGACCAAATGGACTTGTTTATGTGGTATTCAGTCCTCCATGAGAAGCTGAATGTGAATGCATGAGGCCACTGTCACATGACATCTAAACAGTGCACAACCACTAGGACTCTCATATTTCATTCACATATTGAGTCTGAATTGAATTTACAATAATTGAAATGTTTGTGTTTTATAAAAGAAGCAGGATATCTCATAATAAACAGTAAATCCAATGGCTGGTGTAGCTGTCCACTCCCTAGACTGCACATATGCTCTACATATCACACCAAGCATCAACACAGCACAGAGTCATCCTTTACACTCCAAGGCTCCCTGACTACTTTACATTAATATCATGAGTTATGGATTCATGACTCTTTATCAACACAATGAACACTCTTGTTGTATAGGTCCATATCTTGCATGGTGGGAGTTGCCTATAGGTGAAATCAGGAAGGAAAATTGTAAAAAACTGTAGATGCACAGTAACAGCAGAGGACACAGTATAGGTGGAGAGAGTTGAGATGGAGAGGAATGATAGATGATTTGTCCTCACCAGCCTCTCCACCTCCTGCTCCCTCAGCCTCTCATCTCTCTGTCTTTGATGATAGTCTCTAAGCTCCTCCTTCCCGCTCAGGGAACTGATGCTACCTCGTCGTTCACGGATGGCTCCCTGTCCCACCCCTAGGCCTGCCTTCCCAAATGAGGACCTCCTTTCCCCCTGGCCAAGATCAAGGCAGGGCGAGGACCCACGCAGCCCATTTCTCTCCACATCGCCAATGGAGCCTGAGGATGAGAGATTCCTCCTCCGAGAAAGGCGTGGGCTGGCAGGGACGCTGGCAGGCACAGTTACATCAGGGGGCTGCTCCAGCACAGCCAGGCTCCGCCGAGGCCGTGGGCACAGCAGCACAGGTTCCGTTCCTGCGCTGGTGGTGCCCACCGAGCGGCGGGGAGGCAAAGAGAATACAGGACTCTCAGCAGACTTGTAAAGGCGCGGCAGCGAGCGACTATAGGCACCCAAGCTAGTTAGAGATCCTGCTGAATATTTCCTGTTTCGGAATGCCAAGTCCGTCCCTCCCCGTGATCCCACTGCCTCCTGCGTGTGAAAGCGGCGCCCCAGCCGGGGACTGGATGGCATGCTGGCTGCTCCACTGATGCCCCCTAACTTCATGCGTTCTGAAGGTGAGCCGTTCCACATGGAGAGCAGGCGGCGCCCCTCTATGGACTCCAGGAGAAGTACACTGTCCTGGGACAGGTGCCGCACATTGGTACGGGAGGGCCGGTGGGTAGGGCTGAGGGGACGATCCCTGTCACCATCTCGGGTCTCACTGTTGCTATGGCGAGGAGAGGGAGGCATGCTGATGCTTTTCACATTACTGGATGCTTTGATGAAGAGGGGTGGACGCTCAGTGTTGTGGTGACGCCAGCTCTGCTCCTGGTAATGGGGACCGGCGATGGTCGATAGGGGATGAGGGCTGGAGCCAAGAGGCAGGGACCGGCTCAAGCTCAGGTATTCCTCATTGGTCCGCAGGCTCGCTTCCAAGAGGAGCTTTCTGCGCTGCAGCGTTTCCATCAGTTCTTGTAGCTCTGCCTCAGACCGCGTTCCACGTGATGACCTCACGGTGGACCCTCCTCCGGCATGGTGGTGCTCGTGCTTCAGACCATCTGAACACACAGACACACAAAGACAGATGTATAAGTTCACACTAAAACAACATGAGTTTGCCAAGGGGGGTATGGTTTGGGGCTGTGGTTATGGGGGTTCCAGGCAGACTGTCTCTGCTGACTGCACACTAAACTGCACACCAGACGTCCGCTCCCACTTGGCTCCTGGTCCAAAACCAACACACACATTACTACTAGGAACAACTCTTCTAAAAATGGAAATGCAGAATGTTTTTTGTACATTGTTCTGGCGCTTTCATAGAGGGACGGGAACCACACAACCCCTCTCAACCATGCCCACATTCCCACCAAGACCTCCCAGGCAGTGTGAGGAGGAGTTCACCCCCCACGGAGTGTATAACACACTCTGTAATCCTATCAGCTTGTACCCTGTTTCTTGCAGCCTTGAACCCTAGGGTTGCAACACAGACCCAACGCTTCAGTCTCGGCTGTGTCTGCTGCCCCTCCTGGCCTGGGAGGGTCATTAAAAAGTCACATGACTCATTACATTCCTCTCAGCTGCATCAGATCTCTGATTCTGTAGTTTGTTTCCTCAGGCTACACTCACTCACACACACTCAGGGTCGGAACAGTGAGAAGAGTTTGGCAGCAGATGAAAAAGCAAACAAAACAATTTGTTTCCAGGTCAATTTTTTTCTCAGGCTGAGTGTATGAAGTCTTTTCAGACTCACAGAAAATGTAAAGCGGAAACAAAGAGAAACAAAGAACAAAAACTTAGAGGAACAAGTTTGAATTGTAAACAAAGAAGTCATGCTTGAATGACTGGCATTTTCCGTGTGTTTGTGTGAAAAACATCAGCCTTAGTGGAAATAAGCTCTATGCAACTAAACCTTGTGGGTGGTAAAGAAGGTCTGGACCCACTTAACTGACCGGTCTTGCTCAGTGAAAGGTGCGAGCATTCATCAGTTCTAACTCAATCAAGGGCAAAGACCACATTAAATTTGCAGGAAAAGTTCAGGATGCATCTTAATGTCCCACATGTAGAAGAGTGTTGGAGGAGATCTGAGTCAATGGGTCAATTTCTTACCTGCACTGAAGCCGAGAGGAGACAAAGGGCTCTCCTGAGACAACCTGCTCTGCATTTCACTGGTCTTTTGAGGAGTTTGAAGTGTAAGGAGGACTCACCCAGACAGAGAGCCCCACCTGCAGAAGAGAAGACAGTGTGTGCAGCAAAGGGCAAGGAGGGCAAGCACAACACAGCATATTGCTTGAGCAAGACACCAGCTGGAAGAGGGCACGATGAAGATCAACTGGTAACTGAAATTTTTCTTCTGTTAATAATGAAACTTTCAGCAATGGATGGATTTGATTGTGTTAACAGACTGACTAAATTAGCCACCAGAGACATGGCTTTCAGGCCAAACGCAAGAGGTCCAGCCAATGAGATGAGGAAAGAATGGGGATGAGGACCCTCCCCCTGGCCTCCACATTCCTGCGACTGCAGACACAGTGCTGAATGAGGGAACTCGCCTCAGACGAAGAACACCGACCAAACGTCAGAATGAGATAAACATCCACATGGCTGAGTGTGGAAAAACTGATCCCGCAAAGAGTTCATTACCCCGTCTGTCAGCTGCGCAAACACATAACATTGTGCTAATGTTATTGTTACCATTCAGCTATTTTACCTTTTTCTGGTGCTGCAGACATTTGCAAACGATACAAGAATGTGGGGTAAGAATTCTCAGTGCCCAATTCACATATGGAGCTAAAATGCAGTTGCTGGTTTCTCTCAGTCTAGCTGGAGGAAGCGTAGGCAAAGGAATTTGGGTGAGAGACATGCTGGCTGGTGATGGGGGGCTTACTCAAGGTTTACATCTATTTACTCTGTTTACATCATATATAAAGAACAAACAGAGTCAGCATGCTGGGTAATTACATTTAAATTTAATTTAATTAATTTATTCTTTTTTTTCAGATGCTTTGAGGAACTTTTCATTTTGGGCCCCTTGGGAGCAGGATCACCAAGTGGCTGGAGGGGGAGGAGCACAGTGCTGCTGCTGCACTGTAGGAGGTGATCAGGTCCAGTACTTGTGAGAGCAGCATGTTCATTGAGTGTGCAAGTTCTGTGTTGGGAAGTAGTAGCATTTGGCTACAAGAGTGGACAGTGTGTTGGTCTGGGGTAATTCAGTGGAATGAAGGAGTTGCCTTGGGTGTGGGTGTGTTAGGGTCACAGCTGACCATAGTAGTTGCGAACAACAATGTACTTAAATAATCAGCACTGAACATGTTATTCTCTGCCTACAGAACTGTGAAATTAATTTGTTTTTCCAAACACCTCCCACAAGCATCAAATTTCACATTCAGATACAGTCTATTTAAAAACATCAATATGATATGGAGATTGACCATTTATATTAGTTTACACCTGCAGCTTTGCTGTGGATCTCATCAGTTGTAAACCCCTCACATTAAACTGAAACTCCCATGTCCTTCACACTTAAGTTCACCTTCAAGATACTCCTTACATGGAATGACAATCCTAAAACTCTTCCTCGCTACTTGACTCTTCCATCCCAATGCTAAGGCTGGCTAGTTGCAGTTTCTGTCTGTACCAATAGACTGGAAGCAACAGGCAGATCATGGGTGTGTTAGACTATGTTAGACAACACAATTTTAGTTCAAACAGTCATCCAATTATTCCTATATTTAGGGTAAGCAGCTGTTGGAAATTTTCTTCTCATCTCATCTCATCTCATCTCATCTCATCTAGTTTGTATGGATGCCATATGTGTGTGTGGCTGTTAAAGGACTGCTACGGACACGCTCAAGTGTGCGTGAGAAACAGAAACACGGAAAGAAAGAGATGGAATATTTCCGTGCTTCTTCAGAGCTTTACTAACACAGCTTTTTCGGTTCTAATAATACAGAGCCCCAACATGCCTCATTTCTTGGCCTTGGAGTGTTGGTGCTGCGGTTGAGGCCACTACTTTCCATTCTTGCCAGCAACTATCCCCAACAGACTCACTACAATAATCTGAAGCTCAGGTCAAGATACACATATGGGACTATCTTGAATATTATTTTGTTTTTATGGCCAAAATTGGTAATGTTTCAGTTTAATCATTATGTTTTTTGGAATGTGGACATGATGCAGTCCTATAAAATTTTTGCCAGCAATTCCAAGCAGCACAATGCCACAAGCAATTACATCACAACTGGGATCTCAAGCAAACAGTATCTGTGTATGACTTGGTGGAAGAGTTTGGAAATCCATGTAATTCAACTGTTTGAATCACGTAAACCAGCACATTCTGTGTGCAAGAACAGATGTGCAAACACAGCCTAAAGAAGAATCAACATAAACAACCTGACAGAGAAGAAAGTGCTTAACCTAAAGAAGGAAAAATGTTTAAAACCTCATGGAGAAAGAATGTAAAGAAACAGATGGAGAAAGTCTTGAGAACCTGAAGAAGAAAAAAAGTAGATCATCTAATAGAGAAGCAAAGTAGAGAACCCAGTGGAGAAACAATGTAAAGAACCTTATGGAAAAACAATGGTGAAAACTCCATGGTGAAATAATGTACAGAACATCTTGGAGAAACAGTAAGACAGTGATGAAACAGCTGGTAGTGTAGTGGTTAGCGCTACTGCCTTTGAATGCAAAGGTCATGGGTTTGAGTCCCCCCTCCAGTAATAATACCCTTAGCAAGGTACTTACTATACTGTAAACTCCTCTGGTAAAATTACACAGCTGTGTAAATTACTGTAAGTTCTTTCAGAGAAAAGCATCGGTTTAATTAACAAATGAAACCCCAGCATATGATACACGGCAATTAGTTGGCACTAGAAGTTAGAGCAAGCACACTAGAGGAACACCCTATATCTGATGCATCCCCATCATCAGTGGTAGACAAGAATACCTCCAGGTTAAACTCACTGGATAACAGAAAGGAGATTGAATTAAAGTTGAGTGCTGCAGTGACCTTCAGCTTCTGAAGATGTGAAGAATCGTTGCTGTTGCACAACAGAAATGTTGCTTTCGGAAGCAGGAGGTATGTCCCAACAGGGAAACTAAAGGTGTTCCTGGGGATGGAGATTTTGAGGTGGAGTTGTAGTTGTTCGGGTGAAGCTGGAGTTGCTGGATGCCCTCCACCTTTACCACAGCCCAGAAACATTAAATATGAATGACTCCCTGACTCGCTCCATTTCACCTTTTCATTGCCATAGATCAGCTAAAACAGGGCTCAGGGCTCAGGTAACCTAACCAAGGGAAAGTGATGTGAATAATTTACTGGCGAGATGCTTATGAAACACAGAAAATTTGCAAATAAAGCTAGAGGCTTCACGACATTTTATCTGTTATGTGTATATGTTATGTGATGTGAAATATATACACCGGTTACATACACTTAGAGCGTCTGGGTTTATTAGGCTGCATGAACTTGTCAAACATCAATCCTCCAGTGACTCTCTCAGCAACTTTTACAAATTATCTCCAACTCTTTTATTACTTATTGTTTTATTAGTAACTGTATTATTATTACTATTAATGACAATAATAAAGAATACTGACCTTTTCCTGGGCTCCATTCAGTGTACCAGAAGGAGGAATGACCACTGATTCCTCTGTGATTTGACCATCATGAAGGGATCCATCCAGCAGCTCCTCTCTGTCCCCCCAGGGACCCTACAGATCCAGAAGAACCTACAGAACCAACAGAACTTACAGAACCTCCCCCCTCTCAGAACCATGCAACCCTCCCCCAGACCTTCGCCCTCTATTAGATCAACCCCCTTCCTCAGACCTTCTCTCCCTCAGATCCTACCTTCTCTCAGAATCTGGACTCTCTCTGAGATCCTCCCCCTTCTCTCTGAGACCTCCCCCCTC
Source organism: Scleropages formosus (assembly GCF_900964775.1). NCBI lineage: Eukaryota > Metazoa > Chordata > Actinopteri > Osteoglossiformes > Osteoglossidae > Scleropages > Scleropages formosus. Next base: position 8,689,862 of record NC_041808.1, on the reverse strand, counting down.
CCTGCCCCCTCCTTCCAACCCGGGGCAGTCTGGGTGGTCAGGATCACACTATCTGCACCAACGGGTGGGTCGCATCTCGGACACTGGTGGAGCCTCTTTGCCCTGCCCCAGAAGACACACACTGTCACCAGAGTCTCTCCTTTGAGGGTCCCTGCAACGGTCTGCTGGACACACATACACCACTGTTGGGTTAAGTGGACGGAAAACTAAACTACAACAGCGCCCCCACCCCCCTCACAAGGACCACTGGTACATCCACAACGCAGTTAAACACACGGTTAAATACATAAACTTCTCCAGACTTTTTTCCTTTGTTCTCTCCTCTTTCTGCTCCCTTAAAGGTACAAACTTTGTTCTTCTCTTTTCCAGAGACACAGGTTGTGTCTTTTCAAACAAAATGTCCACTTTTATTCATTTCCATTTTATTCATAATACAAGACATCTGAGGTACGAAGGAGATGCCCAACAGTTTCATTATGTAAAGTATGAATTTTGAGAAAGTTTAAACTTTCTAAGTCTCGTTAAACTTTTCAATGGGGCAGAACAGCCAGCCTATACTATACAACATATTTCCAGTCTTTTCTTATATCCCACACATCAATGCAGAAGTAGATGTGAAACTGTAGCAATATCATCAGGAATGTGTCCCTCCCTTTCCAAGGGTTTGATCCCTTAATTACATCATTCTGACTGGGTGAAATTAGTGCTCATGTGCTCCTCATTATTCTGCTATTATTTTCATGCAGTTTTGCAGAAATTTCCAATGGCCTACAGTCACATGATCATCATGTCACAGAGTCTTCAGGTGACCGAGTGAATCCACACCGGCCAGTGACTGAGTGAATGAGTGACCGAGTACCTCCGCACTGCTGACAAATTGAGCAATCTCAGGTCAAAATGGAATGACCCTTCTATGCTCCTCTGAACCTTTTTTGGCCCTGCGTGGTGACAAAATCCTCAGACCAAGCTGATAGAGTTAATCTTCTCTACCCTGACTTCTCTCAGTCTGGATGGAAACATCCCTCATTCCTCAGAGCCCATCTGGGCTGTGGATCCGAGGTCGAGCTATGTGCTGCTTTAACCATCAACACCATCCAACTCCCACCAAGGACCCCTGAGATGATGGGCATTGTGTTTCAGAATGATGAAGACTATATGTAAGGGTGTGTGGGTGTGAGTCTGTGTGTGTCTACATGTGGGTGTATACTTGTGTGTGCATGTCAAGCTGCAGCCCAGGCCCCAGCCCCCACTCGCCTTCCAGTCCCCCAGTTCCCCATTGGGCCTCTGGTTACATCATGGGGAGGGGTCGCTGGAGTTGCTCCTGGGGCTGATTGTTTCCAGACCTCTGCAGCCGGTTCCTATTACCCACTAACTTGCTCTCCGGCACTCAGAGCCTTTATGGCCACGGACAGGACTAGACTTAGACATTAGCGCTGCAACACTGTGGAGTTAACACTGTATCACTAACACCATATCACTAGCACCATGTGACCTGATCTGTGACTCTGTATCACACACTGTTTACACATCACTGTGTACCTGCACTTTGGAGTCTTTTCTGCTGATCTCCACCGCTAATGTCCACGTGGCCGAGGACCAGGCAAAGCTGTAGGCAGACAGCTTTGGGGAAAGGACTTTGACCTTAGCAGTGACCTTTGCGAGATGATGGGGGTAGGTCTTCTGGGAATCATGAGTACCGTTGGTTACCCCCCACCCAGAAGATGCAAACATAGCAGAAGGGTCTGTCTCAGCTTCTTGGACACTGAACAAAGTGTAAATATTTACCCTACGGTCCACCTTGATCCCAGGATGTTCAGTGAAGGAAGCCTGGGGAGCAGAAAGCTCACATCTGGAATATACCCCTTTTATATGGACATGACACTTTTGTGTGTCACTGTGTCAGTTGAACCATTTCTCTGGCTTCTCATCATGTGTTGCGCTTCCTTAAAAACTGAATATATAATCCTCCGACTGTCACTCCGTGCACATTTTCATTGGCTGATACAATACAATATGTTCAAGCTCATAAAAAGAGCATATGAACATAACACGCGTATGAAGTGAATTTAATAGGAGTGGAAAGTCATTGTGCACCTAAGTTTAAGAGCGTCTGTAACACAAATGTACAGTAAAACACCAAAAAAACACCAAAGCACAAGCTGTTTTATTATTTGAATTTATTGCTGGATCTTTTCAGTGTCGTTCTAATTATTTCCACATGCAATTTTGCAAGGAACCAACAGGCATTGCTAGATGATTTCAGAGCTGAGATGATGAATCACAGTTAGAGATGACGCTTAGTGTTGGAGTTTGTTCCCAGAAGCACAGTGGAGCCCTGACCACTAATATGAGTCCTGACCGATTCCAATGCAATTGATTCACTGGACACCTTTGCGACGTTTTACATGCTCTAACACTCACTGTCTGAGTGCTACGGGGTGATTCAACATTTGCGGGAGCGCAGGGAAATCCATATGGTAGTGTTGCAAAATGAAAAACCCAATGTTGTGCAATGACAAGTGTTTCAAGGGCGCTGTAAAAATCCTGTTGGTGCAAGGGCTCCTGGGAACTCCCTGGCTGCATGCTCGGCAACATTCCTCTGGGAGGAAGTGGAATGGTTTCCTGGTTCTGACACACTCTCCATTCCTCCGCACAACCCCTCACTCCGCACCCCTGGTCCTGCCCCAACCCGGCCCAACCACAATCACACCCGCTGATCACTTCGCCTCAAGATGTGTGTGCACCAAGTGGCAGACTCACAGTGAAAGGCCAAGTTTTACTGTGTTTTGATGTCAGAGGCGAGGAGAATGGGGTATATGCATCTCTGGTTGCTAAGTACCGAACAGTGCAGGAATGACACCATAAAGCCACTCTTGTTAAGTGATGACACATGTCAAAGGATGTGTGAAGAGGACGCTGGGCACTCGTCCATTTCTGGCCGGGACAGACTCAGGCAGCGATCCAGTTTTCTGTATATCATCCTAATGGTCCCTATTTTTACCTAGTCTTGGAAATATTTTTTCCTCAGTGTTAGTCCATCTTCATGAAGCAGTTTGTACCTCACATAACTTTCACTGTCCTCAGGGACAGCAGATGCCGTAGTGGTTAAAGCTGCTGCCATCCACTCAAGGACCCTGTTTCGAGTCCCATGTCCTGCAGTAGTAGCTTTGATCAATGTTCATACATGGAACTGATACTTCAAAAACCACCCAGGTGTTTAAATGAGCAAATCAATGTAAGTAGTTTAACACTGTAAGTCATTTTGGAGAAAAAGTGAGGGAACCATCACGCCATCTGCACTACACAGCTGCAAGGCCTCCGTTAGGTAAGCACATGCATGTGAGAGACTTCTATGAGCGGGTGATGCTCTGCAAAATCACTGCACAGCATGTACTCATATGACAAACAATGCTGCCTTTGTCTCTAATAAAAAACCATGGAAATCAAGAGGATTATAGTTATACTTTTTCCATGGAATCTCAAGTGATTTGAAAAGAAACAAATGGACTGCAAGCCATCTGCCTGAACCACATTTCAAGTTACAATCTTACATTTTTCTTAAAATATTGACTGTGTTTATTTGTAACTTATTTTTATTTTATCGTAATAAACATTGACCAGTGTTGACGCTGAGCTAACCACAACTTTCATAACTCTTCCAGTAAGAATGTGTAATGTCTACCCAATTAGAGATCCAGAGACACTCTGAAAATGTTAATTGGCTTGAGGGAAGGGCTAAGTTCAGATTATAGTTAATAGTTGTGTGTTCTTGTCAGTGACCCATGTTGTGAAGAACCAAATGAAAAATAAACTGAACTGAAATTAATTTATTTTTTGGAATGTTTTGGAAATCGAGAAGCACGTTAATGTAAGTGTGTTAAAATCCAGAAACTGTGGTATATGCGTTCTTAAAATATGGTATGACACAACATATTAAAATATAGTGTAAACTCAATTAATTCACATTTCACAACATCGTAGAAGGACAGTTTAATGAAAGTCAGTCCGCTGGCTGGAGCCCCTCCACTGTAAACAGGAAACAATTTGCGTTCGGTGCCGCACCCTCCGATTTGCCTGCAGTGTGTTTATATCTTCACTGACACATGTATACATCGGTGACCCCATTAGTGTGCATTTAAAGGCGTAACGCAATGGATCTGAGTTTATCCTGCTTCATGTGTAGGAAGGATACTATTGTATACTTATAATACATCTTTATTATATTTCTTTTATTCCACAATTTTAGACCACTACATATTTAGTTTTTTTTTACCACTATATTTTTATCTTACTTTATTTTATTATTTATTCTATCCTATTTTCATCATTATATATTCTTCATATTTCTGTATTATGTTTCTAATTTCTACTTTGACATTTTCACATCCCAGAAACATGTTGTACCCCTTCCAGATGTATGTTTTGTTTTGGAATTACAAAGAATCAATAATCTCATATTATGAACTATTTTCAAGGTAAATATGATCCATCTGTACTTTGTAGCTTGTGGCGGACTGGTGTCCGGTCTTGGGTGTGTCCCCTCCCCCTTTAGCCCTGCGCCCTGTGTTGCTGGGTAGGCTCCAGCTCGCCATGACCCCGCTCGAGACAAAAGGCTGTAGACATTGTGTGTGTGTGTGTGTGTGTGTGTGTGTGTGTGTGTGTGTGTATTCTGTAGGTTGAGTGTTTCCATGGTGATCATCAGCATTCCTGGTGACCATAGTCTGACTGTAGCCAGCTGCTGAACGAAACCATTTGTCAGATGCATCCCAAGCAGAGAAGATGGCAAAACTAGAACATTTATTGGACATTGCAGTTATGAAGACAAACAAGATCTTACTCCTGGTTCTTTGTCATATGGTAAAGTCTCTAGCACAGTTTGACTCTAACCTTTAATGTAAACAAGCACCATGCTCTTGGAATCATAGCTGCTGAAGGCCTGTGCTCTGTCTAGATCCACCTGGAGAAGGACTCCCAGGAATAACATCCAGGATGGAAACTGGACAGGACAGGAAGTGCAACCTGTCTATAATTGTACATGTAGCCCCCTAACATAGGGGGATGAGACCACTGGAGCTGCTTGCTGAAGCTCTGCAATGTTCACAGCGGAAGTAGTGAGACCCCTCACATGGTTTGGATGTCTCTCCAGCACTACAACACCATACTGCATCTCCTTGTAGAAAAGTCGCTGCTCTCTGGTCACATCAGGGGAAGGTTTGGCAACAACAGGTTGTTGAGCTTAATTACAGTGGAGGCAAAGTCTACCAGCTCTACAAAGTCAGAGGTGATGATGTTGACACCGTTGACTCCGGGTTTCTGAGCCTCCACCCATGTCATTATGATGGGCAGATTCCTGGAAGACAAGGAGAGGACAAACCTACTCATTCTCACAGGGCCCCACATATTACATTTCCTTCTAGGATCCCATGAGTCTGTAGGAACATGGCTCCCCATGCTGCACAGGTATAGGGTCCAAATGCTGTAATGATTCCTAACACAGGTATCAGAGCTGGTCTCTTGATTAACAATCTGATCATTTGGGCTGGCAGTAGAGTTACCATGATTTACAGTGCCATCTAGTGGTAAGAAACAAGTGTGCTGTAATAACACAGGCACATACCTACACGGACATATCGACACAGGCGCACAGACCCACACGGTCATACACACCCATTCACCTGCACATCTCAGACATACTCCAGCAGTGGACAGTCGGCCCTCCGCATACACAAACAGCTGTGTACCTCTCCACTAGGTGGTCACGGAGACCCTGGATGAGGCCCCTGACAATGGTCTTGACACGGGGTGTAAGGATCGCCTGGGATACATGGAAGGTGTCGTGTTGCGAGCGTTCGCCCAGCGTCGTCTCCAGGAACTGGATCAGCTTGCAGGCATCCGTGGTGTTGGCCCAGGGGGCTGGGATCTTACTGCCCGGCCAAAGGAAGGGCCGCTTCTCCGCACATGGGTGGTGGTAAAACACTATCACCTGAGAACAGGTGAGAGGTGATCAAGGTCCGTGGGAAAAGGTTGCAAAGTCAAGAAAACATGTGTGCTGAGTGGTGATAAAGGCCTGAATCCCAAACAGGCATGAGTCACATACTTCTCTGTATATTCTTTCGTATTCATTGGTTCAACTGGCCCAAACTGGCCCCAGTTTATTATTATAAATTTTTATTATTGTTTAGCTGTCTTTTTGTTTTTTACAAAGTTACAATTTCACCTGTTTATACTCCTGGACATTTTGAAAGGACCTGGAACTGCAGCAAACATTAGACTTGATGGTGAAACACAGTAGAAGTTGTTAACTTTTGCCTCTTGAGATCATTTGGGATGTAGAAGTCAAGGGACAACCCTAAAGACCAACACTTGGCAGGGCTGCAGGGAAAGATCTAGAAAAAAGTCTTCAAATGTGCTGCTGTGTCTGTAAGAACAATGAGTAGTATTGTTCAGTCAATGGTATTTTCTAGAACACTGTATGGAAGTGAAAGGTGGGCATTGAAGAAGCAGGACAAGAGACTCTTCTGGACTCTGGTGGTACTTGAAGAGACTTTTAAAGACTTCATGGACAGCCAGAAATAGAAACAGATGGATGTTGGATCAAGTCAAAGCAGAACTGCCACTGGAAGCACATATGTTGAGACTGAGTCAACATGAACTCATCACACTGTTGTGTTAAAGCATTAGTTGTGATGAATAACAGCTCTGCAGAGACACAGTGATGCATGTGGACACTGGGAATCCATTGATATTCATCACCTTTTCATTCATTCATTTAGCTGATACTTTTCTCCAAAGCAACTTACACTGTTAAGCTTTCACCCTTACAATTACTTACTTATGTATAAACAGCTGAGCAATTTTACTGTAGATGTCTTGCTCAAGGGTCCTTTAGCTGAAGGTGGGAATCAAACCTGTGAACTTTGGGTCTAAAGGTAGCAGCTCTAACCAGTATGCTACCAGCTGCCCCAGTCTTCCCCTATGTTGTCCTAACCCAAACCCTAACCCTGAATCAAGTCCCAAACATCTCACTCACACCAGTCTTTATACCCTCTTGTTGCTGGAGGGTTTATCTAACTTACACACACACACACACACACACACACATTGTGCACCCACTTTTACATCCCTGCACCAACTTTCTACCATCCAAAAATATCCTGAAGAGTTGGAAACAACAGCAGAACGAGTATCAAAATTACAACAAAATGGCAGGGTCTCAGATCTCAATCAGAAGTGTCCTCAGCCGGCAGCCCTACCTGGTACTTGCGTTTCCACAGGTAGTCCAGTGTGATGTCCTCCACAACATTGACTTTGCAGAGCTTGGGGCCAAACACTTCCTGCAGTGTGGCAATGAGGTAGCGATGGTGGTCCTCGCTCATGGCGTAGTGGTGGTTAAAGTCCAGGAAGACCACTTCCTTGGGGTGCTCGCTGAGGAACGCGTCGATGTCACCGAGGCCATCTCGCACCTTGAGGCCAAACAGGCCGTGGATGAAGTAGACCTCGTACCCTGGCTCACCCGGCTTAGAGGACACCCGCAGGTCAAAGTAGCGGATACCGCCCTCCAGCTGCTCCCGAAAGGTCAAATTCTGGGTCATGGACCACTTCTTCATCACCTTCTTGGCCAGCAGCCGGAACACCACCGCTAAGTGTTTGACCACTGCCGTCTGGTCCGGGCCCACCGGAGCCTCCTCGTCCACCCAGAAACTGAACGAGTCGTGGGAGCCTGCAGCACAAGGGCGAGAGCGTGCGCTAGGTGAGGTGTGCACAGGGTCTGATGAGTCGTGACCCCTAAAACACTCATCTGGCAGCACATCAACACGCATTTTATTATTTTATTATAAGATGAACCACAGACAGCACACTGAACAAGGACAGGAGAGGATGAGGAAAGGGCGAGACAGATGGACAGATAAACAGAGAGACATGGTGGACTCAATGTCTGTTTGAAGAAGAAGAAGGGTGTGGAGCTTGGTGTCCTGGCTGTGTGCTTCGCCACTGACCCACATGCATGCAGACTATCATATCCCGTGTGACCTGTGACCTCCACAGGGACACACAACCGCTGACATCAGGAGAAGACAGAGCCGTCCACTGCGAGCTGCGTGCACGGGAGCGCGGAAACGGATTCAGGTCAGCTCCGGGCCAGCAAAGGATTAACGCCTGAAATCCGCATCTTACCCAGCAATAACACTCTCTCCATCACACACACACACTGAGATACATGTGCATTAGGAGACACCCAAAACAGGAGGCTAAACGTCACACGACACACCGTCTGACAAGGAGAAGCATGGACCACCCAAAACCCCGCATCGCAGACACTCCACAGTCCGACAAGCCGCGGGTTGTGTGTGAGGGAGCTCGTGCACCTGCTGGGGATGCTGGGCAAAGAGGGGTCCAGTCTGACTGCCCGCTGCAGGCAAGCCCATCAAGAGCAGGTCTTACAGATCATTTGGCACTGTAGGTTGTCAGTTCTCTAAAACAAAGCACGGTGCAGGGGGGAGGAAGAAGTCACCATCACCATCATCATCACCATCACAGAGCTGATTTTCCACAGCTGATTAACCCCATTCCCCAGTGGACAAGTGCAGCTTCGCTCTCGGCTGCCCAAAGCCAAAATTGCAATCTCCAGCAGGTGGTGCAGCGGTTAGAACTACAATCTTCCACTTGAAGGACCTGCGTTCAAATCCCACCTCTTACTGGAGCACCCTTGATAAAAGTGCTTCTCCTGAACTGATTTTGTAAAAATTACCCTGCTGTATAACCGTGTAAATCAATGTAAGTGGCTTTGGAGAAAACTGTGAGTAAATGAACAAATAAGAGATGTTAAAAACAAAGAGAAAATAGGGGAAAACTGAGTGACCCATAACAAACAAACTGGCTGCTCTGTACACCTTTCTCTTCCGCCAAGTGACAGAAAGCCTACCTGGAACCGCCAGGTACCTGAGGGGCATGGAGGTGAGGGCGGGACACAGGGAGCCCATCCAGTCGGCGTTGCGGCTGTTGCCTCCGGCGCCACCATTGCGAACCTTCACCCCGCTACTTTCTACACAGAAATAGTCCAGGATGCGGAGGAGCTGCATGTTCACATCGCCACGGAGACAGCGGCTTCCCTGCGTGAACTCGTGGGTACGACCTGAGCGACCCGACCAACAGGTGGCAGTGCGCTGAGGAGCGCGGGAGCTCCTACCCCCCACTGACATTAATCTTCTTAGCTCCTCATCACAGCCTTCATGGGTGGAGGCAGGACACGGGTGTGCACAAACACACACACACACACAAACAGGAATTTGAGTAACACTTGCACTGTGAACAAATGCCACGCCTGTCACTCAGTCAATGGAAGTGAAGATGTCGAATGTGCAGATGAGCACATGGTGTTGAGCCCATAGAGACCCCCTGTGGAGAACTTCTCTTTACAGCATACTTCTGTTCATATTTCAGTTTCTGATGGCACCTTAACTGCAAGTCTTTCAGTCCCACAACAGGATAGATAGATAGATAGATTTTTCCTCCCTCTAGGGCACATCAGCAGTGGTACAGCACTACACCAACTGGTGGCCACTCAGGGTCTGCATATCATAGTGCCAGACGATGTTAATTCACCACGGAGTGTTGCGTTGTACCATGTTTTACAGTGAAATCGTAGTGCTTTGTTGCCTGCTACACACAGGCTGATACGGGTTCGAGTGCACAGCCCTGGCGCTGAGGCCCCAGCGTTACCCGCTATTCCGCCGTGTGCACCGGCTCCGCCACGTTCACCTGTGACCTGGGTACAGTCAGTACACCTGTTTTTTTTTTATTTAAACTTTATTAAATAAAGTTATTAATATCATACACAGTTTTAAAAACAATTGTCAATAATAAGTTTACAACCAAGTAAAAACAACTACAGTTCCTACGATTGGTTAACAAAACTTAAGAAATCATTAGATGAATACGTTGTCACAGTAACAAAGTCCCTCTCCAATAACATACATTCAAAACTCATAAAAGGAAAACAATCCCCCTGAAGTACACCTTGTTTTACTCCATTCCGCCGAGAGCGCGGAGCAGCGGCCACATGACTGGACGCGCCCGCTCGCGCGAAGTGGCTGCTGTGACGCCACGCGGGAGCGCGCCGCTCCGCGCGCGCGGGAGGGTGCGCAGTGGGGGGCCGCGCGCCGAACCGCCTATTCTCTTCCGTCTGTCCCTCTTTATTTTTATTTGTTTTTGGTTTTATTTATTTCTGCCATTTTCGCCGCGTTTCGCTTCTGTTCCAATATGGCGCCGTGCCGGGTGGCGCGCTGCTCGTGCCCGCGCGCGCTCTCTTGGCTGCCCGTGCTCTTCGTCGTGCTCGTCGTCGCGTGGTCCTACTACGCCTACGTGTTCGAGCTCTGCCTGTGTGAGTGCCCGCGTCTTTATCGATCCGTTGGTTGGTGTCGCGCTTTCTGTTCACGCGAGAGGCGGCGGTGGTGCCGCGCGGAGCGGCTCGAGACTGTTGTTAGCGCAAACCGCGTAAAGACCGGTGCGCTCCTGAGTTCTGTCTTCACTGTCACACAGCCTCCGAGCTCGTGTTTTCCGTGTGTTGATTATTATTATTATTATTATTATTATTATTAGCAGCGTTGTTGTATGTGGTTTTCTTTTCACCGGGAACTCATGTGGAACACTAGTTTTTCCACTGTTAACTACCTTCACCCTTGCCCGGGTTAGTAGTTAGTTTGCTTTGCTAGATACTTACTTACTACTTTGGAATAGCTACTAGTAGTGTCTTCTTAATTAATACTCTGGACTAGTTAGTTCTCCTTCTGGGGTATTTAGTTCACTACTCTCTGTCTCTGTGTGTGTGTGTGTGTGTGTGTGTGTGTATGAGAGAAAGAGAGAGAGAGAGAGATCCAGCTGTAAACAGAGTCAGTAAGCCCTTTATCCCACACAGCCCAGAGTCAGCATCTCCAGAGCGCACAGTACCCCACACATACACACTCGCTGACACCACACGTACTACACACACGACGCATAAAGACTTGCTGGAATGGTGAGCAGAGCAGCCAACCACTTGAACCTGAGTCACAGGAAAGCGCAGCCTCGCTCCCATCACCATCTTCACACAGGAACACAGATGTCAGGTCGAGGGGGGGCATGAGTAACATCCCTGCATCACTGGGGAGGATGAGGATGACTGAGATGATGAAATGATGGGGAGGATTAGATGGAGGTGAGGAGGATGATGGGATGAAGGAGACTGGGAGGACAGGGATGATATTGTCAGTTGTGACCACACATGATGGACCGTTGTTGACCGCAGCGCGTGGATGGTCCTGGGTGTTGGCAGTTGACAAGCCGGACTGATGACCGTGATCCAGGTGGTGTGAATGAATGGTCTTCGCACCTATGCTGCTGGTCCACCAACAGTTGTCACAGCACCAGGCAGTTCTGAGCATGCTCTGTGCAGCTCTGTGGGTGCTGTCCTTTTGCACTAGTGTTATTATAATCGGGGTAGGGCAGAAGGAGTCGTTGGACTGCGCTAAATGAAGCGGCAGCAGCATTCATAGCAGTTTGTGCTGCAGAGAACAGAGTAAAAACAGTATACTAACAGTACATTCAATGTAATGTACACCTGACCTGTGTTTTCTTTCCTGTTTCCTACAGACACCATCCCCAGTGTGGAAGAGCAGAGTAAGTAGCACTCCTTCTGTGTGCGTGTGTGTGCACGTGCACACCAGTGTTGCGCAGTTACACTTTGTGACAGATACCTCTGGGGCTGTGGGCCTGCCACTTGCTGCTTCTCCACTTTGGCCATGGAGAAATGTGTGCTGTTTATAGCCAGGTACAACATGGTATGGTAGGGTACCTCAAGAGGGCAGCAGAGTGCAGCGGGAGGGTGAGGCACCTCTGTGCAGGTGACAGGTGTTTAATCCTGAAGGTGAACTTGTGTCCACCTGTCATTGTGCTGCTTTCCCGCAGGCATCTGCTTGGTCACGTTCCACCTCTGCTTCGCCATGTTCATGTGGTCCTACTGGAGAACCATCTTCACAAAGCCGGGGAACCCGGCCAAAGAGGTACCGCTGGGGCATGTGTTCACATGAGCTCCTCCTTTTCAATAAAAACAGCTTTTAAAAAATTTATTTTTAATTGCATTTTTTTTCCTCACTTTTCTCCAAAATTCCTGTCTGTAGCAGAAAGAGCTCCACTTCTTTTAATCCTCCAGGCCAATAGATGGCAGTAAAGAGCATCCAAATTGAATAGGAGTGTGGAGCTGTCTTCATTAAACTCACATCCACGGTGTTTATAGCTCCTTTTTTTCCGTTCCTGAGTATCGGTGATCAGTAACAAGATGAGAAACCTTGCACATGTTGATGGGACAAATAAGTAAAAAGTTAGGGTTGGGTAGGAGATTTTGGGGATGACTTATTTTTGTTTTCAGCAATTTTAACTTTAAATTTAAAATCATTTCATCACAATTAATATGACTGACTTGAAGTACTTTGCTTTTATTAAATTTTTTTTTATTGTAGCTCTATCTGAGGTTTATACACAACCTGACCAGTGAATAAATAGATTGACATTACAATTAACAACCTTTTGTGACTTAGTGTATGGATGAGTGAGCCATTGCAAGTAGTGTATCTAGCAGTGTAAATCACCTTGGTGAATAAGGTCTGTGGCCTGATAACACTACATAGTGTTCATTGGAAGTCGCTTTGAAGAAAAGCATCTCCTAAATAAATAAATATAAATGTAGTGATGAAAATAACTTCAGAGATAACATCCAATTGAGTTATGAACAGATGCCCAAGATCTGTTTGTAAGCGGAGTTGTCAGTGTATTTTGAAACAATAAGCTAAATAAATGAGACATTATTGTTAGGTGCTCTATTAGTAAGCGACCTGTCTTTTTTTCCATTAAATGCCTTAGCATTGTGGCTACGAAGCCCTTGAGGACATACTGGTCTCTCTCTTGCAGTTCTCTCTGACCAAGGCCGATAGGGAGCAGTATGAGAAGGAGCAGAGACCGGAGGCCCAGCAGGAGATTTTGAAGAAAGTAGCCAGGGAACTCCCAGTCTATACCTGCACAGACACCGGGGGTGAGTGTTTACCCCAAACTGTACCCATACCCACACTGGGGGTGAGTGTTTACCTCAGTCTGCACCCTCACTTACACCAGGGGTGAATGATTAGCCCGATCTGCACTCACATAGAGGAGGGCTGTCTGTGTGTTTCATGGTCACACTTACCTGAACATGGCTGTGTCTTCTGCAGCCATTCGCTACTGCGACCGCTGCCGGCTGATCAAACCGGACAGGTGCCACCATTGCTCCACCTGCAACACGTGAGTCATGTCCTCACCCTGCTCACTCCCTGTCCCCTGTCTTGCTATTGTCAGGTGATGGGTATTTTCTGTGGTCTGTTTCTTTAGGGAGTAGTTAACTGTGGTTTTCCTATACACTGATCAACCATTTAATCCATCCCAAAAACCAACCAAATATGGAAAAACCAGATAATGAATTATTTCTTCCATAATTAATTACTTTTGCTCCAGGACCATCCCAAGATCATCCCAGAGTCACCCTAAATGATGCCTAATAAAGGGAAAAAGCTATGTAGCATATTAAAATTGCAATAATAAAATTTTATAACAATATTACATTTACGAAAATAAATTAATTATTTGATGATATCATGATAGTGTGCGAGAACTGACTTGAGGAAGGCGAAGGTGGTGGTGTTAGGCGGAGGAGTGAGAGGCATTCGGTGGAGGATGCTGGTGGAGAGGGTGCCATTTTCAGCTCTTATTTAAACTTCATCTTTCATAGAATAAATAGTTTGCATTGCAGTTTTAAGCAAGGCTAATGTAAGATGAAAAATCTTTCTCTTTCCCCATGTTCATAGTTCCAGACTATGAGCCACTCCCACACTTTGTCATCTTCCTCACATTATCTAACACTTTCTTTCTTCTTTAGGAGCCACTTTTCAGAAATGTAGCACTATAATAAGTAAATGTATAATTATGCCTGTTAGAAATTAAGATAATTTCTAATCTATCTCAGCCTTCTGCCACCTCAGAGCCGTCCGGACACCAGAGACCAGTGATCACTGGGAGGATTAGGACACAAGAACAAGCAGCGTGTTTCGTTCCAAATCCTCAAGTTTATTGTGTGTTCACATAGATTATATACTATTCTTCAGAACAAATAAATAAGTTTTCATTGGTTTAAAAGTGAGTCGGGGTCTAGGGACCAAACCACAAAAGGTAATGTTAAACAACAGAGCACTGTGATTGGTTATACATATAGAGAGGATATATGATACTTCAGTCGCATCCGTTAGCCCTTTTACCTTAAACAAAGAGAGAGAAGTTAAAACAAGAACTGCAACGTGCACTCGCATTCTTGACAGGTCTGACACAAACCAGAAGAACAGGGAGGACAGAGAGGTCAGAGAGGTCAAGGTAGAGAAGAGACACGAGAGCCAGTTATTTCTCACAATGCCGTGAAACCGCAGTGGTGCAAAAGAGGACAGAAAGACGAACAGGTGGATATGCAAATTCAACAAGAGTATCAAAGAGCAACTGAGAGCATGGGTACACAGTTCCCACAATGCACTGCATCTCACACTCTCTCCTACAGCTTCTTCCATTTTAAATGTCTCTCAATTCACCTTGCTAGACTAATTAAATAGTCAGTTTGTTATGTAATTAACATTTACTTAAAATCCTTCATTTGCTTGGCAGTTCAGTTGCAGAGCAGAAACAGTGGACACAAACACAACTATAAAAAATATTAAAAAAACAAGAACACAGAGTGACCATGTCCCTCTTTGCGTGTCCCCCAGGTGTGTGCTGAAGATGGACCATCACTGCCCCTGGTGTGTATACTTTCTGCGCCCTCAAAGTTCTGGCTCTGTGTCACACACACTTGCTCAGCCATTTCCATGTGACTTCTTTTAATGTCACGTGTGAAGGCCTTCACACTGTGGTGGTACACTGGCTCTTATTGTGTCACACATTTGACTTAGGGATGTTTTCCAGATTATTTATTTCTTTTTAATTGTTCTTTCTTCACTTATATGGAACCAAATTCCCCCATTATATGTGCCTCATTCGCTCCTGAAAACAGTCCATATACCAAAGGTCTGTAAACTAGGAGGTCCTCTCCCATTATTTTAAATGGGGGAAAAAATTATACGTTCCTGGGCTTTGTGGAAATGTCTAAATATTTCAGCAACCCTTCTAACACTTAAAAACAGTCTCAAGAAATAGTAATCAGAACATTAGGATGGTAAGATATCAAGAAGGAAATTAACAATGACTGAATTAGGGCAGTATGGGGGGCGCGGTGGCGCAGTGGGTTGGACCACGGTCCTGCTCTCCGGTGGGTCTGGGGTTCGAGTCCCGCTTGGGGTGCCTTGCGACGGACTGGCGTCCCGTCCTGGGTGTGTCCCCTCCCCCTCCGGCCTTACGCCCTGTGTTGCCGGGTAGGCTTCGGTTCCCCGTGACCCCGTATGGGACAAGCGGTTCTGAAAATGTGTGTGTGTGTGTGTGAATTAGGGCATTAATTTTATTTTTTACTTAACTACTATACAGTAAGTACACATATGAAAGACAGTATATTTACATTAATTCATTCAGCAGATGCTTTTCTCCAAAGCGACATACATCTCAGAGAACAATACAATAATTGATTACATCAGTAGAAGGAGACATTTGGATGCATACAGGTAATTCTTACGTACAGTCAATTTATCACATACTGCTGTATAAACTGGTATACATTACAGAAGTTGCTGCATATAGATGCTCCTTGACTTACGATGGTTCGACTTATGATTTTTCAACTTCACGATGGTGAGCTGGCGATAGACATTCAGTAGAAACCTTACTTCAAGTTTTGAATTTTAGTATTTTCTTCCCTGGCAAGCGATATGCAGTGCAATACTCCTTTGTGATGCTGGGCAGTGGCAGCAATCCACATCTCCCAATCTGTTACACGATTTGTATACAGATACCCCCTGTATCCACGTTGTGTTTTGTGTATCCATAATGTCACAGAAATGCCCATCTGTGTCTCCTGCTACTGGTGGGAAGAAGAAGAGGAGGGCAATTTCTCTTGAGGAAAACCTCAGGATTATTGCCCAGCATGAAGGCAGCAAGCCTGTAATGGCCATCGCACGTATGCTAGGATATGATGTTCGGTAGGTTAGGTATATTAAATGCATTTTCGACTTAGGCTGGGTTTCATGGAACGTAACCCTATCATAAGTTGGAGACCACCTGTATAGGCTTTTCTGTTAAGCAAATTGTTACTAAAATTATTAAACATAATAAACATGTTCACCTTTATTGAGCACATAGGAGATTACAGGAGAAGGTGAGTCCTAAAGAGGTGAGTTTTGAGGCCCTTCTTAAATACGGAAAAGCATGTGAACAAAAAGGAAAACATTTCTCAAAACTGTAATAAAACAATTGGGAAAAACAATACAACTATTTATATGTATCTGAGGTTTTTACAGAACCAAACCTATGAGTAAATGGAGCGGTGTTTATATTACTAAGCTTTTATTGATTGTGACTTGGTGGTAAAAGTCGCTCTGGAGTTGCGAACAGAGCGAGTTGTGAGTTTTGAGCAGTCTTCCGGTCTCAGTTCTGTTTATAAGTTGTTTATAAATTAAGGAGCCACTGTGCTGTGGTACAAGGGTACAGCAGAAGTGTCTCCCCATGTGGTAGAGCAGCTTTGTCTTTCGCCCCTTTGTTCTGGTGCCAGAAGGTGAAGGCGGATTCTGGAAAGGACCGATCGAATTAATGAGATGTCTGATATGTGAGTGTAAATCTTTGGACTTCGCTGCATGGAGCTATACAGTCAGCCAGTATCTCTACGTGTGTGTGAGTGCGCATGTCTGCCTGCGGCCACACCTGAGCCTCTTCGCATCATGTTGCCCCCTCAGGGTCAATAATTGTGTGGGCTTCTCCAACTACAAGTTCTTCATCCTGTTCCTGGCGTACTCGGTGCTCTATTGCCTCTTCATCACCGCCACCGTTCTCCGCTACTTCATCAAGTTCTGGACAGTAAGTGACTGTGGGAAGGAGCCGGAAGCAGCCAATCACATCCCTGCATTGTAGCACATTTCTTTTCATAGAGGTGTAGATGGTGCTGCCAAGGCTTCTTTGTCCCCATTTACATTTATTTATTTAGCAGACGCTTTTCTCCAAGCGACTTCCAATCCTTCCAATTCCAGTCCTCTATGTAGTGTTATCAGCCCACACACCTTATTCACCAAGATGACTCCTGTCATTTTCTATGTCCTCAGAAATACAAAAGGAAAGGCAGTAGATTAGCCACTAGCTACCTACCTCACTAACTACTTGATTAGCCTCCTCACTTATCATTCTTCCCTGATATCTATCGTATCACGTGAGCCCTCCTGCCTCCGGTCCTCGGTTCATTCATCGGTCATCAACATTTCACTGTACGAACAATGGGATGCATTTCTGCCATAGGGCCCGCCTCCTTGTACCTTTCTTTCCCTCTCATTGGCTGCGTGTGTGGCTGTGGGGAGGGACTTTTCCCTTCTGCATGTCTGCTCTGGGTCAGATGTAGTGTGTGTGTGTGTGTGAGAGAGAGAGGGGGGGGGGAAAGAACGACCCATCAACTTGTAGGGACTCTTGCTTCTGTTCCTTCCTCCCCCAGAGGCTCAGCCCTCACTTGTCTGTGTGCTCTTTTTGCAAGCCCTGAAGCCCCACCTACAGGGGGCACTGCTCCTCACCCTCTCTAACGCTGTGTCTCTGTCTGCACTAAGCCTTGCCGGAGGACACCTGCTGAGATCTGTCCCCAGGTAACTGTCCTCCCTGTTCACCGTGTTCCCTGTCCGTCATCACCTTGCCCCTCCCCCAACACTGCTGACACACACAGTAGCCGACATACCTCATATATGGGCGTCGTGGCGGTGGGGTCCCTATCCCAAGGCTCGAGATTTTGCCAGTCCTAAGTCTCCTTGTTTAATGTTGTGATGCCAGCTGGGATGAAATATCTGCTAAGTAATTTAATAAAGACAATGATAATTAATGATAATTATTGTAGTTCCTAAAATCCCTGGGTGTGTTACGATCAGGCCCCGGCTCATTTGAATAGCGGTCTGTGCGTTACCCTGTACTGATGAAGTGTGCCTTATTTCCATGGCGACAGGGGTCCTGTTGTTGACGTGTCTTTCTCTCTCTCCCCTCTCAGAATGAGCTGCCAGACACTCACGCCAAATTCCATGTTTTGTTTCTCTTTTTTGTGGCGGCCATGTTCTTCATCAGCCTTCTGTCACTGTTCAGCTACCACCTGTGGCTGGTCGTCCACAACCGTTCTACTATAGGTAACCCCCCCCACACACACCCCCGAAACACTGGGATGCCGTGTGTGAGCACTATCACACATTGAGTGAGTATCTTCCTTTCCTAGAGGCCTTCAGGGCCCCCATGTTCCACAGCGGACCCGATAAGAATGGCTTTTCAATGGGCGTTGCCAAGAACCTCACCCAGGTGTTTGGGGACCAGAAGATGTTCTGGCTGCTTCCTGTCTCCACCAGGTGAGACTGGCTCCTCTTCCTGCTGCAGGACACACACTGGGCCTGTAGAGTGTGTGTTTAGAACGCCTCACTGCCTCTGTTCTTGTGTGTTTGCAGTCTGGGAGATGGACACACCTTCCCCACTCGCCTGGTGAGTGCTGACCCCGAGCAGCTGCCCGCTGACCCCCAGTCACACTGTAGAAGGTACGGCTCTGTCGGTGGGGCCTCCGCCAGCAGGGGGCAGAAGCTCCACTTTCAGCCCTTGGGGGTCGCAGGTCGCGAATTGTTTATACCCTCGCTCTGTGACTCTAACTCTGTTTTGATGGTTACAGCACTGGTGATGCTCCATCCTACCGCAGGTCCCTGAGTGAATCGCAGAACCGTCTCCTGGGCAATGATGTGCCCTTTGCAGATGAGCAGCTGGATGGTGCCGCTCCCCAAACAGGTACGCTGTGTCACGCAGGGCTCCTGCAGGTGTGTGGGTGGGTCTTTTCTCTCTGTCTGTGGAAGACCTCATCGTGTTGCTCTTTGTCGCCGTGGTGATTTCATTTGCGTCACTCATTTCTGTATTGCAGACGGTAGTCACACAGTCACAGTTTCCATGGAGAGCGAGTCTTAAGAAGGTCAGTTGTGTGCGTGTGTGTCAGACATACACAATCTGGTCTCTCTGCTCATATCTGGGACCCCCAGCTGAGTAGTGTTCCCCCCCCAACAAGAGCGAAAGGTATGACACTGGTCACCCACTAGCTCACACACAGTGAAGCCAGCAAATCAGATGCCTTAAACACCATGGTCATCCCAGCATCACCATGCTCAAGGCTTCTAGATGACCACTGCTATGGCAACCGCTTGCCACCATGGACCTTTCGGTGCAGTGGTTGGGGACTCCATCATTCAAAGTATATCACTCTGGAAGTTGACACACACACAAACTTTCACCTGCCTACACACAGTTACACACATTCCACTGGCTTGCATACATTCAGATGTTTGTTTTTATTTAGTATTATATACATGCTGTTGTCCAAGTCATTTAAACACAGTATAAAGACGCACATCCACTGATGGGCACAGACAAACTCTGCTTGCTAAAGACACCACATCTGCTTTGACCAGATTTCTCCATAAATTATCCCTGGGACTGAAGCTTCTTTGAGCCAGAAACTGTCCAACCGATACCTGGAACCCTCCCTCACAGGCCTCCTGCTGCTGTTCCTCCATGGAATCACTTGAACCTGGGCTTGTCCTTCATTGCCTCTGCCTGGAGCTCCTCGCTGCATGGGGCTTCAGGTTCAACTCCCCGCCTGTCCTGCACTGAGCCCCAGCGCCACTCTGATTACAGATCAACTGTCTTCATCCTACTCTGTGTCAGAGTCCACTGTTCACAGGCATTTCCAGGGCAACCTGTTCAAGACATGGGGCATATTGCTGTGCGCAGCCCTGTTTGACTAATGACATTGCTAGTCCAGGGTTCGAGTCAGTTTGCTCATCGCAATACATATGAGCCATGATCACGAACACGGAGCGTATGAAACCACCACCATCACCGCTCCCACTGTGGAATACTGTCACACTGTGAGGGGAAACCTTTGCACTATCTTGTTTTTGTAATTCCTGCTGTTTTTTATAAAAAAGAGACTTTGTCCATAACAGGGCGAGGTTAAACGCTCCCAGAACACAGTTAAAAGTACACAGCACTGCGCGCACACCTCAGCTCTTAGCATTGTAAGTAATTTTCTCATTTTTGTTGACAATTTATAATATGCAACAATATAATAAACATTTGTTTTCGTTCCTTTGTTTTGCCTTTTTAAAAAATACATTGTTCTGGCCTGAAACGTCATTGTTTTTACACTCCCATATACAGTTGAGCATACTTATGTTAGCAGCCACAGCCTGTTTGTGTGAATATAAAAAGCTTTTGACACAAAGACTGGTAACAGTTAAAATGTAACAGGACAAAGTACTTTTTTTTTTTTTTTAAACTATGATTAAAATAGTGTCACTATCCGTCACATAATGGGGTTAATGTGTTTCATGAATTCCCTGCATGAGGGATCCAATTTTTATTATTTCTTAGGGAAAATATAATAGGTTCCTGGATAAAAATGTCATTTGTAATTATTTAAAAGCCAAAGTATTTGATCAGATTTGCAACATAATATGTTATTTCTGGGGGTGCAGTGGTGCAGTGGGTTGGACCGGGTCCTGCTCTCCAGTGGGTCTGGGGTTCGAGTCCCACTTGGGGTGCCTTGCGGCGGACTGGTGTCCCGTCCTGGGTGTGTCCCCTTCCCCCTCCAGCCTTACGCCGTGTGTTGCCGGGTAGACTCCGCGTCCCCGTATGGAACAAGCGGTTCGGAAAATGTGTGTGTGTGTGTGTGTGTTATTTCTACCCTGTGCTTCAGTAATGGCTTCGAAGGTTTTGATTTTTTCCAGATGGAGATATTTGATCATTTGATTCACTGTTAATGATGTAAAGAAATAAAGACCAATTTGTGTCACTGAGCAAAGTGCACACATTGTGCCATTTGAGAGGGTAGCTGCTGGCAAAAGTCTTGACTATAGGAAGGCTTGATTTACAATACTGTTTGTGTTACTAAAGATGTTGATATGGTTGCCCATGCATGCGAGTGTGACTAAGGCATCAGGAAACGAGGAGGGAGGTCCAGCCCCTCGGTGTTGTTCCTGCCAAGTCACTGTTTCTGTAAACAGCACAAACAAAAACACGTATGATGCACCTTGAGTCCATATTTGGTTCTACTCCCTGAAAAGTAAGGAGACCCCACCCCTGGCACCTGAACAAGAGACAAGAACGGAGTGGGAGTTCATACCTGCGGTCAAGGAACCCAGTGTGGTCATAAATGGAACACTCTTATCACAGTGTTGGGTGTGTCTCACCTGTCAGAGGACCATCGTTCACGGTGCCATTGACCTCAGGCAGCATCCCACACATATATAGATACACAGGATTTTGTGGACAAGATGACTAAAGATGTAAACATCTTCACACGCTTTACAGCTCTGTAAAAATGAACAGACCTGTCTCTGTGTGTGAGAGACTTGAAATGTTCATTTGATCTGGTGTAGAAGTGGTCAGCCACAGGTGGATCTGCCCTCCTGGTCCGTGTATGTTGCGTTCATTCCTTTTTTTGGGTCGAAATTAAAAAAAATACGAATTACGATACCTTCATTTGTTTTTTTGTTTTAAAAATGAAAAACAAATTATGAATTAACTATGTTCAAAAACCATTTTTTATTTAAACTGTAGAATATTTAGAATATGCCCCATCTATAGTTTTTGTGGAATTCCCGAGCAACCCACATGTAAACTAATTGAAATTGTGCACAATCCATCAGTGGCTTCATGGAACATGCTGCCATCGCTCCGAGTTATTCATAGGTTAATGTGGATCACTAGGTGCTTTTCAAAAGCAACAATAGAGTGACATTAAGGGAGGATGACATGTCTACCGAGAAAATCGGCAGGATTTTTCAGGTGCTACTTCTTAAGAGTCTTATTACTAATTATTAAGCGCAGGTGTTAAAAGCACTGTGAAGTTCTGCTTTACATTTACTTATTCAGCAGACACGTTTCTCCAAAGCAACTTTCAATGAACTCTGTGTAGTGTTATCAGCCCACACACCTTATTCACCATGGTGACTTACACTGCTAGATACACTACTTACACTGGGTCACTCATCCATACAGCAGTGGATCACATTCTTTCTGTCACTCACACACTATGGGTGAACCTGAAAAGCATGTCTTTGGACTGTGGGAGGCAACCAGAGCACCTGGAGGAAACCCTTGCAGACACAGGGAAAACATACAAACTCCACACAAACTAAGCAGGGATTGAACCCATGTCCTCTCACACCACCCAGGCACCGTGAGACAGCAGCACTGCTTGCTGTGCCACCCATTCTAGGTTAAGCTCTCTCAGATTGCAAATATTGTGCACTTTAGGGCATTCGTCATATTTGGTATTGTGAGATTTTGATTTCTACACGTGGTATGATTAAACGAAAAGAGAAAATTAATAAACAAGTCCTTTTTGTGTGTGTGTGTGCTCAGAAACAACCAAGAGCCGATTTTCTAATGTTTCTGCTTTCTATATTAAATGAAAAAACTAATAAAGGCATCGTAATTCATGTTTTTTTTCCAATTTCAAATCAGAAAAGGAATGAATGCAACCCCCCCCCCCAAGACTGTCCAGAGCCTGGGGTTGGGGCAGCTGACACTGTAATGGTTAGAGCTGCTGCCTCTGGGTTCAAAGGTTGCAGCTTCAGCTCTCACCTACTGCTGTAGTACCTTTGAGAAAAGTATGCATCCAAAGTTACTACAGTAAAAACTACCCAGCTGTACAAATGGGTAACAACTGTTTGTAACATCTGTACATAAAACAAACATGTTCTACTCTACCATCCAGACACAAGGTGCAATGACCCCAATCATGCAAATACAAGTGCACAGGGATAACCAGGAATTAAAGTGCATAGGTGGTACGATGGACACACAACAAAGACACACAGGGTCGCGTCCTTTAGAAGTGAAGAAGTGTTGGGTGAACAGAGCTAATACAAAGACTTGTGGTGAAGACAGGGTGGTACATATGACCTGGAAAGGGTCACAATGGACTGGCAGAGACAGGACAGGAGCTCAGGACTGGAACAGAAATGCACTAGAACAGTAATATGTAGACATCGATCAGTGAACAAGTACTGATCAAGAATCCACAAACCAGCAATGCGACTTCAACCTCTGTACAGGGCTGGGACTTGATCAGGTTCATTGAAAACTGTTGTGTTGGCTTAATTGCATGGATCTCAGGGCTTTCAACTGCTGGAATTGTGGCAGCGATACTTTCGGCCACTTGGTAGCATAGGGGTTAGCACTGCTGGCTTTGAACCTGAAGGGGGGCAGGTTCAATACCTGCTGTGGTGTAGTTGAGCAAGGTGCTTATCCTAAATTGCTCCAGTAAAATTCCCCAGCATGTAAAAAGGTAAATAATCCTAAATTGCTTTATAGAGAAGTGTCAGCAAAACTAACAGTTGTAAATAGTCCCACTACATCTCTGGTTTTCTTGTCGTGGACTCTGTGCGTGTGTGGATGAGGGTTATCGCCACGTCCCTTTTCACTTTCGGGTGAATCTCCGTTTTGTCTTTCCGACACCTCGGCTTCACTGTAGTTTTTACTTTAATTTAACTTCGGTTCTCAAGGAAACTTCTGAGCCGCGTGACTCCCCGAGGTCGCCTGTAACCATGGCAACCGGAGCTGGAGCGGGTCCAAGTTTTCTCGCGCTCGAGCCCCCCCGGCAAGCTGCGGGGTTTGAGATCCGTCTTTGTTCGCGCACAGACAGAGCTTTATATTAATTTCTCCACATGCAACTGTAACCTCGGAGAATCATCCATGACATCCTCACTCAGCGAGTGTGTGCAAGAAGTAAAGCGCGACCTTCCTCCTCCTGCCAAAGTGAGGACCACTGCCTTCAGCGAGCTGGGCTGCACCTGAGGACCACTGCAGCAGTGCAGGGCATCTCACATCTGCCCCGGAACCGAGCGTAGGTGGAGCCTCCGCGTTACTCATCAACCCATCGGCTCCGCTTAGTTTCGCCGCAGCGATGGGACCGCGCGCGACCTCAACATCTGCACCCGCTTAGCCGGTGTCTCGCGCCTCCGTCCTTCTTCCTTCCTGTTCTTCCACCTTCCACCGGACCGAGCTCCCGGAATCCAGCAGCGGCCAAACTGATCA
Organism: Scleropages formosus; assembly: GCF_900964775.1. NCBI lineage: Eukaryota > Metazoa > Chordata > Actinopteri > Osteoglossiformes > Osteoglossidae > Scleropages > Scleropages formosus. The sequence continues at coordinate 8,665,586 of NC_041808.1, read as the reverse complement.
GTGATGGAGCACAACAACAACGAGAGCATCGATCCCAGGTGCCTGCTCCAGCAGCCGCCCCTGGCCGCAGACATCCTGAAAGGTGAGCGTGACACTGCCCGCGCCCACTGCACGTACCGTTACTGTACGTACTTAGCATTCGAGTTACGAGAATTCGACTTCGCGAAGAGTTTTTTTTAATACCCCCTACTTCGCGCAACGAAGCGTTTCTTCGCATTTACGAGGACCGAACTTCGCGCGCCTCCGGGCAGCTGAGCCGCGCGACGTATTTGAGTTTGTTAATTCATCACTCTGTTCTCCAAAGACTTGCCGTGATTTCGTAACCAGCCTGTTCCTGACTGCGATCAGCTCCCTACAGTCATGCACACCATATGTAGGGCAGAGCCATGTAACACAAAAACACACGGATAAATTATTTATTTATCACAGGCTTTTCTCCACATGAACTCTGTGTAGTGTTACCAGCCCACACACCTTATTCACCGTGGTGACTTACACTACTAGATACACTACTTACAATGGGCCACTCATCCATACATCAGTGGAACACACTCTCTCTGTAATTCAGACACTATGGGGGAACCTGAACAGCATGTCTTTAGACTGTGGGAGGAAACCAGAGCACCCAGGTGAAACCCACACAGACACAGGGAAAACATGCAGACTCCACACAGACTGAGTGGGGGATTAAACCCACATCCTCTCACACCACCCAGGCGCTGTAAGACAGCAGCGCTACTAGCTGTACCACCATGCTGTTTGATACAGTGTTATATATATATATATATATATATACATACACATATATAAATAATTAATAATAATTTCAATTTCCTTATTATATATATATACACACAAACACACAGCGATGGATACACCTATATATACACACACACACACATACCAGTCCACCATGTCAACTTGTTCAGTGTGTAAACTACTTTGCGTTGTTTTCAGTGATTTCTTTTGTCATTTTGGTTCAGATTTTTTCCCTCATTACATGTTGAATACACAATATGTACAAAATTTTAACATTAATACTAATGATAATGATGTCTTCAAGTTGTGACAACTCAGCTTACTAAGGGTTTTTGAGGAGCGCGTCACCTTTGTAGGGCGGGGGCCAACTACGTACAATCACTGTACACTGATTACATTCAGCAACAGTTGAGCTGTTAGTGAACCAATGTGAGTTCTGTTTTGTGTTTGTAACCACACAGAGGAGTGGAAGTCACACACACTCACTTCCCTGGTACAGATGGATGGATGGACGGACAGATGGATGGGTGGATGGATGTCTAAATTATTTAAATTCCCTCTTGCCAGAACTTGATGCCTACGGTGTGGCACTTTACGCCATTCTGACCATCATGGCATCTCTTTCCATGCTGGTCTTCATCGATGGAGCAATCTACGTCTACAGGAAGGTCGAGTATCCCAAAAAGACTGCCATTATATGGATCAACGGAGCAGCACCGGTACGAGGACATAATACAATATTAATTATATAGTATAAATTATACAGCATGCACTACACACTCTGTACCCATTGTGTACCAACTCTGTACCCACTATCTACCCCTTGTATACCCACATGCCAATGCCAATTGTGTACCCACTCTATGTCCACTGTGTAGCAACTCTGTACCTATTCGGAACCCTTTGTGAACATACTTTGTTCGTACTCTTCACACACTCTCTGCCAGGTCATTGCCACCATGTGCTGTCTGGGAATGTGGATTCCAAGAGCCACCATGTTTGCAGATATGACATCGGGCTCGTAAGTCCACCTAGATATTCTTACTTAGTCACACACGCTTATACACGCAGTGACACACTCATATGCACACTGACATGTGGTTATGCACACTCCTCCAGTCTTGTCTGCTGGTAGTGTAGTGGTTAGACCTCCTGGGTTTAGACCCTGAGGTCACAGGTTTGATCCCCACCTCTGGCTGCAAAACCCTTAAGCAAACTACTTACCTTTAGTTGCTCCTATAAAGTTATCCAGCTGTATAAATGAGTAAATAATTGTAACTTTAACATTGTAAGTTGCTTTGGAGCAAGAAAAGTGTCAGCTAAATGAGTAAATGTAATGGTTCACACGCTCGTACAGGCAGTCCCCGGGTTACGAATGTCGGGCCCATAGTTACGAACCACCCCCTTACTGACCGGAAGTTAATTTTTTTTGTCACCCTTAAGTAACAATGAAATAAAAACTTCATAATCAAGCCTATTATATTCAAAATTTGAGTTACATACAACGGTTTTAAATAATAAATGGGCGAGCCCGAGGTAGGATAGACGTCCTTCTTTTCCCGTTAACAGTGTCTCGTGTGTTACTGTATTTGGGTTTAACTTTTTTTGAATTTGCCCTCCATGGCACCAAAGTGTAAATGCGATGCAAGTGATGGTGATGCATCAAAGAAAAGGAAAACGATTGCGATTGAAACTAAAGTGGAAGTAATGAAGCGATTGGAAAAAAGTGAAACACCAACGAACATTGGAAAAGTGAACATTAAAGTTTATTTAATGTTTTGCACGCACACACACACACACACACACACACACACACGCACACACGCCCTGCACCTCAACCAGCAGCTTCAGTCAGAGCACTTGCTGATAAAAGACGCTTCTTCCCACTTGCGGAATCTCACCCGAGACAACCGTCCCCTCTGCGTTTTCAAACCTACCTCGCTCTGCTCTTCCAAGTCCTGTCCATCATCGTTCCCCAGTCCCATTCCACGTCTCGTTGATAACGACCGCCCACCTTGTCCCTCGACCACGATTTCAGATACTCGCCTCTGTTCAGTTCGTCGATCCCCGGCCACGAGAATACGTCTAGTCCTTTTATTCTGAATAAGCGATTCTGCACATACGTCCAGCCTCCTCCGTGTCCTCTGTTCATCATGACAGTAGTAACATTTATTATTTCTTTCTATTTGTCTCTATTATAAATACTGTAGTTACATTTATTATTATTATTATTATTATTATTATTATTATTATAACAAACTAGGTTTATTTAAGAGTCACATGTCTCTTTCTCCTAATGCACAAATTGTATTTTTGCTGAGATGTACGTCGCTTTGGGCAAAAGCATCTGCTAAATGAATAAATGTAAATGTATTATTATTATTATTGTTGTTCTTATCATTACATCATTACATTTTATAATTATTATTTTCATTATTATTACTGTATTGCTGTATCAAAGATGTTTTAGTGTATCCGGAAGTGTTTCTTTAATTTTTTTTTATGCATAGAAAGGTACACGATATACTGTATACTCAGACAAACAGTTGACTACCTGACTTTAGATTCCCACCATGCCTAACTGTCCTGACTTACGTCAACATCCGATTTAAAGACAGACTGAGGACACGGAACTCGTTCGTAATCCGGGGACTGCTTGCGCGCACAATCGTACACACGCTGCCGTTGCTCGTCCTTCTTCTGCTGCCACGTTTTCACGTTGTAGGCATGTTGATCCTTTGACCTCCGTGTTGATGCCATGTTGTGTGGAGCTCAGTGTTCCGTTTTGACCAAATAGCACAACTCCATCTGTGCGCGTGTGTGTCTACCCCACTAGGTACTTCTCCATCGTGGTGTATCAGTTCCTGCTGCTGCTGATAGCCGAGTGTGGCGGGGATGAGGGCTTCCTGCGACGCTTCAGGAACACCCGTCTGAAGATCAGCACAGGACCCTGCTGCTGCTGCTGCCCCTGCCTGCCCACAGCGCCCATCACGTGGTGCGTGCAGCTTGAGCTCAGGCACATGCCCCATACCGTCCTCCATCCGTAAACAGGACACTAGATGTGCTAATTGTCCCAGATCGCTGACTCTCCAATTCTCTTCATCCTTGACTGAACTGGGCAACTCCACTTACGTGAGGACCCGTCTCCTCTTGACTTCTCCTTAACTCCGTTTTCATGGGGAATCTGCCTGTCTCTTCTGCTCCTCTGACTCTGCACTGTGGATGATTATTTATAAAAGTCTCAGGCTGATCTGATGCTCTAGGTGAATACAGTGCATTCATGGACATTTTTGAAAATGTCAAATTAAATCTGAATCAGAATAATATGTAGTAATCTAGGTCTGGATTAAATTTTGGGATACCTGGTGTTAGGGAGGTATGGTGGCGCAGTGGGTTTGGCCGGTGCCTGCTGTGTGGCGGGTTCGAGTCCTGCTTCGGGTGCCTTGGGATGGACTGGCATCCCGTCCAGGGTGTCACCCTTCAGCCTTGCGCCCTGTGTTTTTGGGGATAGGCTCCTTCCTGCCGCAACCCCACTCGGGATAAGCGGTTGCTGATGTTGGTTGGATACCTGGTGTTTCTTGACCCCACCCTTGTGCACGGCGTAGGCGGACACTGTTCCTGTTGAAGTTGACATCCTTCCAGTTTGCGCTGATGAAACCCGTCTTAACCATAATATCCATTGTGCTGTGGACCAACGGAAACTTTGACCCATCGGATGTAAGTGATCTTCTGCACTTTGCTGTATGTCGGAGTTCGCATAGGAGCAGAACACAGGTTCATCAAGTCACACACACAACTGGGAGCAGAAGTCTGTTCATAGCTCATTTTTGTTTGTAACTCATTTTGTTTGTAGTGTCACTTTTGCTACTAATTCACAATAAAAGATTAATACAGATGTTTCTCAATTAATGTGCAGGTTAGGTTCTGAAAAAAAAAGAAGTACAGCTATAAAAAATAAAACACACTTTATAATACTTTTAAATATTTCTTTACTTTGACCTACATCAAAAATAAAAACTAAATTAAGATCGCTGAAATTAAGAAAGCATTAACTCCACAAATTTCTATTAAATACCAATTGCTGACCATTTCATTCCATAAATATGTGCATTGTTCTTCATCTTGTTACTGATCACCAACTCAACACCAGACGCAAGCTGTAAACACTGTGGAAACGACTTGAATTAATGTGGTGCCACGCTCCTGTTCTGACTGAGAGCTCTTAATTGCCTTCTGTCGAGTTGGAGAGCGAACACAGGTCACGTTAAAACTTCCAGAGAGAAATTTTAGGAAATAGAAAGGTGACGAAAATGAAATCGCATAAATGGGAAAATTTTGATTGCTTCCGTGTCTCTGTGTTTAGTACGGGATCACAGGAGCTGTGGTGTGGATCGGCCCCCTTCTGGGGGTTCTCACCATCCTTGCTCTCTGGCCAGGAGTCATGACGTTCATGCACCTGTATAAAACTCTCAGCAGCCAGAACATCATCCCAAAGTATGCCATGTACCAGGTAAGGCAGCAGCATCTCAGGCTCCACACACACACACACACTCAGGTCAGCATGGTTTGTGTCAGAGGCTCTTGGCTTCCATGCCAGTACCACTCTTTTCCCAGTCTGTTGAATGACCTGTGTCACAAACCTTTTTCCTTCCTCAGTTGGTGCTCATATTCAGTCAGCTGCAAACGGTCATCATCAATGTCCTAGCCCTGAATGGCGTCATTGGCTGCTCCCCACCACACTCCCCTCAGGCCCGCGGGTTCTGTGAGTGTTCACACACACCCCTCTAAGGTCCAGCTGTATGTTAAACCTGTGTGTTTCACTGATGTTCAGCTGCTCCATATTTATTCTTGGGTGTAGAAGGTTGTACTTCTGGACCTCCCGTACTCAGTCGGCTCTTTATCTCCCGGCTCCGGTGACGTTGAACCCCTGTGTCTTTCCGCTCTACAGTGATGTGTCAGCAACTCCTCATCCTTGAAATGTTCATCATCACCATGGTGACCCGAGGCTTGTATAGGCACACTTACAAGCCTCTGCTGCCTGAAGATGAATATGACAGCGACAACGTGAACACCAAGCTCAATGTACACTCTGAACATGGAGAAGCTTAGCGGTGTGTATATGTGCGCATATGTGCGCGTGTGCGTCTGCGTGTGTGTGCATTCAAATGAACGTATAGCAGTTTTTCAGCTGAAAGATATACGCTCAGCCCTCATGTAACGGGGTCCAGTACAATGAAAAACACTCCAATGATTTATGAAAATATATTTCCTTTTTTTCATACAATATTCTTATGATTCAGTACAATACAGTGCATTTTTCTATGTTATTTATTCATTTTGCTTCCACAACTGGTGTGTAAAGAGTTAATACAAGAATGGCAGTGGCCTTTACTATGTGCTATTTCAGCCAGCAGCAGTTTTTTAAAAGAAACCCTTTAGGCCCAATGCGGTGCACTCGCTGTGCTGATTTTAGTCTGTCTACAAGCTGGTATAAGGACAGCAGTTTAAAAATCGGTAAAACATTAACTGCAATCTTTATAAAACGGTGAAAGACTTCATTTCAGTGCCGTCTCCTCATGAGCGTGTTTGCAGTACTGTTCTTTAGTTCACGAACGCCACACTCACTTCAGGTGGCTGCTACAACAGTGCCCCTCAAATGCAAAAACTCAAAAAGGGAGTGTTTTAAAATGAGATAAACCACAAGATGTGGAGTACTAGGGTAAAACTTTCTTCATGCAGTAAGATATACAGTAAATCGGAGTAAAAGATAATGAAGAGGCTTCTTCATCAGGGCTTTCTTCTCTTCGTAGTTCAGCGTTACCTCCGGCGAGGGGGAAAATAGTTTTTCTAAATATCGTTCAAACCATGTCTAAAATATCAAAGAAACTAAACAAGTGGTAATTCATAATGAATGAATTAATGAAAATTCAATATTAAAAGTAAAGCTAGACGTAATTTCTGTACGCACACGCTGTCTGAAACTGCTGGTCCCGACAAACCGGGACCTAACCCAGCAAACACAGGGCGCAAGGCTGGAGGGAGAGGGGACACACCCAGGACGGGACGCCAGTCCATCACAAGGCACCCCAAGCGGGACTCGAACCCCAGACCCGCCAGAGAGCAGGACCTGGCCAAACCCGCTGCACCATCGCACCCCCTTAATTTTTGTCATAGAAAAATATTAAAAAATATATGTTATGACTGCCGTGTATAAAAATACCTTTACGTTTGTGTTTTGATTAATTGTAGGTAATTGATTTTCATCCCGGAAGCAATTATTTTTTTATTCTATCAGAACTCGTGGTAATTTGTTCCCCTCGCAAGGGGAATTCTCCTAACAGAGTGAATTCACAGAAAAATGAACCCTGTTATTTGAGGAATGGTTTTTTTTTTTTAAGTTTTCATATCATTAGCATGTTTTGAAGCCTGATCTGTCTGTACTGTTATGATGGTTTGAGAGCCAGTCAGTGAGCTTTAACGTTTGGGGAAGTGGAATAAAGGTGGAAAGTGAACGAGAGTAAAGAGTGCTTTATGTGTATGGCCGCATTGCCGCATCCGCCACTCCCTGCAGCTACACCGTGACCCCTTGAAGAGTGCACCGCACACATGTTACAGCATCTCCTCTCTATGTGTGTGAAGGATGACTGTTCTGAGGAGATAAGGGTCTCACATGGCAGGGCCTCATCCAACTTTGGATTGATACTAAACCATCCAACTGAGCTAAGTGTGCAGTGATTGGATGTATGTGGCTGTGGGAAGCAGGTTTATTACAGAGGAATGGCTGCATTTCCTGCAGATAATGATCTTGCAAGGAGGCCGTGTACCCATGGGGCACTCCCACTTGGCATGAGGTGGATATTCCTGAGAAGATGAAAGGTCAGCACAACATTCTTGGCAAGAAGAATAAGGTGTGCAAGACGTGCCATCTGTATTATCCCATAAAAAGACAGTTCATTGTATCCCTTGAAAACCGGAAGGCTTTGACGGGAAATGTGACCTTCATTCTCCAGAGGTCCCCTTCGGATTACTGACTTGCGGGCTGGAGGTGAGAAAGCGGGCTGTCATTTGGACTGGAGTGGTGTTTTTCACCATAAAACAGAGACACCTAACAATTACCAGCAGTCACAGTCACTTAAAAAACACATGAGAAGGCATGGAAGCAAAATGATGTTTAAAAAGTTGGTTTCGTGGTGGTCGCAGTGCCCAGACAGTGGTCTGGAATACCCCAAGTGTAGAGAAGCAAGTGATCTGCCTATAAAATAATATAATACATAATTTAATATGGTAAAACATATATAATAGATATATGATTGTAATGTAATACTTTAATTGAGAAGCAAGGCCTGAAAGAAAATGATCCGGTTGAACCAAGATTAAGAAATTCCAGATCTGGGGGAAGAAACTAAAAGGAAAAGGTCCATTTTAACATTTAACATCTAAAGTCTCACGTTCACCAGGAGCTTTGTGAATTGTATCCATTACAAAAAACTTCTCGAACCTTTGGCTTCCTTGACTTTCTGTCAAGAGAAGCATCAACAGGAAGTGTGACGCGCGAAGGCCAAATCCAGGCTTCTGCAAGCACTCAAAGATCACATGTGGTTCTTATTTCTGTACCATTGAGCAGAATTACTCTGTGCGGTAAAGAACTGGACAGATTCGGTTTCAACCGATGGGGGTAGAGCTATGGGCGGGGATGAGCTAGACGGAGAGCTGCCCCCGCCCACTACTCACCCCCCATTGCCCCTTGCCCATGTGCCTGTTTTGTTCTTTCAAAAAGTCTCTTTCTGTCTGGGAAAACCTTCTGTCCCTCTTCTCTGTTCCCACAACTGGCCACTTTCTGGCGGAGAATGTGCATAATTAGCGCCTCCTAGTGGACACCAGTGACACTATCTCCTGTTTGTGGATTCAGTTTTAGGGGCTGGGAAAGTTTGCATTTTGGTGTTTTTCTTCTTCTCCTGGAGAAATAAAAATAAAATACTACTACACACGCACAACAGTATGTCTGGATGGCGTTTGAGAAGGCCTAGTGTCCATCTGGACAGGATGTGTGGCAGCCAGATGAAGGATACTCGACCAGACGGGGCTGTTGAGCAACGAGCTGATGGCTGACTGGTGGAAAAGGAAATGCTTGAGTAGATGGGGGAGTCTGGAACACCTTAAAGTGGCCACATGTGGTGGACAACGGAAAGCCCTCTGATGGACCTTCATAACAGAAGGAGCTCAGTATGGTCTGCATGTGGGGGACAACAGTGGTATGGGCTCCGTCCATCTCGAATTTGAGTGTTAGGGTGGGTGGGTGTTGGGTACCCTGACCTCACCAACTCAACCCCATCATGCCCTAATAGACTGAATAGTTGCTGGAGGGAGCCTTCCAGCCCAACCTTGAGACCAGCAGATGCTATTCTCTGATGGGGGTGACTAAAGAAACCCCCAGCTCATGCTTTCCGAGATGCTAGAGAAACAATCTTGAGATTGAGAACCTGACCAAGTAACAGTTGCAACCTGATTCAGTTCTAAACCACATTGAAGTGGGTCCAGTGGGAGCTGCTGTACGTATGGGACTCAGACTCATCTCTAATCAGCTTTCAACAATGTGGAGTCAGGGCCATCTGAATTGTGGTCCACCAGCCCACGGATAAGGACTTGAGGGCCCGGAAGGACCCAGACAAAACAAACGGTGGAGCTGATGGTGACAGCCAGCAGCCAGAGAGTAAGGAGGATCCTGGGAAGGCATTTGAACTAAAGGTTCTGCACAATCTGGAGACTTGGTTTGCCTAGAATTCGGATGTTGAATTGGACCCCACAATAAGACCTGCTCCTGAATAGCAGGTGACTGGCAAAACACTGACCACAGCATTGCAGGAGCTTGAGGCTAGGGCACTACAAGTGGACACAGGAGAGTCTGGGGATGATGGACATCTCTGCAGGCGAAGACCACTCAGTACGAGGGGTTAGGTGACCAGACCTTGCTGGAGGAGCCTGACTCAGAGGCCAAGGACCCACACTTACTGACCCCAAGTCCACCTGCTCTGGATTTCAGGGAAGACAACTAGCCAGTGACACCACTGCAGCTGCCTGATTTTCCAGTTCTGTCCAGGTGGGCACCAGCCACCAGAGATTCCTCTTGTCTTTACATACTGCTGTCCATCCACTCTGGAGCGGCTGCCCGAGGTTCCTGTTGGCCAGGTGAGCTTTTGGGTGGAATTTCATTGCTGGGCATACTAGACGTCAGGCTTGGAGTCACCCCACATCACTGTTACTACCCTCATTTGCTGGCTTTGATCTCTCAGGGGCCATTTGGCCCCGCCCCCTTTGTCAGCCCTGCCAGTCCAGGTCAGTGAAGAGCAGCATCCGGGGACAGACTGGACAGCCAGACCCCAGTTAAGGCAAGTGGTCTGACAATGGCCACTGTGGACAGGGTGCTGGAGGACTTCTCTAGTAATGTTTTGTGCCTCACTGTGGTCCTCTATGTTTTTTGCCTTAATGAGATTTGATCCCATGTTTGTCTTTGTGTTTATTATGTCAAAATGCCTTGCTTTGCGTGGGAACTCTACTGTCCTTTCCTCTGGCCCCCAGCAAACACCACAGGGAGTATAATAACTGTTTCTTTATGATTATGGCATGATGCAGCAGTAAGGAGCCAAAGCAGCTCCTGCAGAACCACACAGTCCGTCAACCTTCGCGCTCCGACGTTTTCGTTTTCAATATTTAACACGTGATCTGGACGACAACCCCTGTTAGAGACTTTAACGCTAAAGTGGCCTATTTGCGCGCGGCCTCTATAATCGTTGTGCGACGTGACGGACAGTCGCGCGGCGCGCGCCGGTGAGTGATCACGCGTGGACGGCTCGCGGACACGCACCGTGGGGGAGATGAAGCTGCTCGCGGCTCTTTTGAAGCAGGTCTCATCCAAAGTGGAGTTTTACTCGCGCTTCTCGCCCTCGCCGCTCTCCATCAAGCAGTTCCTGGACTTCGGTAAGACTGAGCCGCCGTTTTTAAATTTAGCACACACTCGACTGGCAATCGCTGTTTTTTTTAAACACACACCCCACAAGCACTCGGACAAAAACACGGAAACACACAATGGATGTGCGTAGAAGACCCACGTGTAACGTCGTGTTATATTGTATGAGTAGCTCTGGTCCCGTACAGAAAGTGAAAAGTTGCCAAAAGCGATACAAAGTATCGAACTGCGACAGACTGACGCGCCCTCGCGAGTTCGCGGAAAATGACCATGAGCGATTCCCTGGCAGAAGGTCATGTGAAAGAGATATTCGCCGCTCTTCGCATTTCACGTTATTTACCATTCGCGGTGCCACCGCTTGTTAAAAATAGTTCACTTCGGGTGTGTCCCTTCGCAGCCAATCATCGTTCGGTGTCGTCCTTTCTCAGCCAATCGCCGTTTAACGTCGTCTTTTCACAGCCAATCAATGTCGTCCCCTCATATTTACATTTAATTATTTATGATGCTTTTGAATTTTAAAAAATAAACACGAAGTTAATCAGACAAATTACCAGGAAATGAAAAAGACAGTGTACAACGTATTGCTATTAACCTTGATTATTTACCTTACACTTTTGTCCAAAGCTATTTACAGTGTCAGGTCTGTGTGCTAGCTACTTACATTGATTTACCCATTTATATGGTTGGGTAATATTACGGTACTGTGTATTTACTCCATCAGGGATTGCTACAGCAGGAGGTGGAATTCGAACCTGATCTTTAGTTTACGTGAGCAGCTCTAACCACTATGCCACCTGCTACCTTCAGCGTCTTCTTATTAATGAGATCTTGAAGGGCAGGCACACAAGGAAGGAGGCTTGTGAGGTGGTGTGTGCGGAAGTGTCACTACCCTTCGTCACACTGGCAATCTGAAACTTCTCTTGGCTCTCCTCCCTCCCCCCAATCTCTAAGTAGCTTTGAGGCATCATGGGAGATGTCCGTCAGCAACTTCGAGGCCAGCAGGGTCGTGCAAAGAAGGGCTGTAGGCACGAAGCTGCTCTGCTGCTTCGTCTTGGGACAACAGAGTGCACAACATACTGCTGTTATTTTTGATGTTCCACATTCATAGATTATGCGGTGCAAAGCAAGACAATTTGGCACATGGTGACAATGGAGTAAAGATTAATACTTCGCTCGAAGGTACAACAGCAGGGCTGCTCCCACTCTTTGTTTATGTTCAGTTTGCAGTTCTGTGTCTGCATCTTCACAGTCACACCAGCTGGTGGTTGGACCACCGGTTGCTGATGGACACGCTCCTCTTTCTGTGTATCTTCCTCGTCCGATTGCCCCAGGGAGGGAGAATGCATGTGAGAAGACTTCCTACATGTTCCTGCGCAAAGAGCTGGCCGTGCGCCTGGCCAACACCATGCGGGAGGTCAACCTGCTGCCGGACAACCTTCTCTGCCAGCCTTCCGTCAAGCTGGTCCAGAAATGGTGCGGGGGCAGGGCTACTGCAGCAGCTAGTCTAGAGATGGGGTTAGGGAACGGGAGAAGCTAGTTCAGAGGTGTAGTTTATACGGGGGCAAGTCTGTATTGGGGTGATGCAGGGGTCCATCCAAGGGTGGGTTTGTGCAGAGGTGGGTTTAAGGCTGGTGGGAGTTACTAGGGCGTAACTCTAGGGGTTCTGCCGCCCTATCAGAATTCCATGGGATGAGCCCATGACTAGACATTGACTAAACATTCACTAGACATGAACTAGATAGGGAATTAGACTAGAATTATCAGGCAGTTAGAACTGAGTGAGTAGAGAGTTAAATCTAAGTGGATAGTGAGCACTGAGCAGGTGGAAAGTTAGTGCTCAATAGGTGGTTAGCACTGAGTAGGTGGATAGTTAGCAATGTGTAGGGAGAAAGTCAAGTTTGAGTAGACAGATGATCGCCTCAGCAGGCCCTCAAACCGCCATCAGTGAGTGCGTGGTGTCTGTGTTCCCCCAGGTACATGCAGAGCTTCCTCGAGCTGCTGGAGTATGAGAACAGGGCTGCAGAGGATCCCCGTAATCTAAATGAGTGAGTGAGGTCCTTCCTTTGGACCTTTAACCTTCTGTATTGTTTGGCTCATTCTCATTTGCATTTATTTCAATTGTAACAAAGCCCTACTGGTGCTGGATGGATGAGAGGTCATGCAGCCATGCTCTGAATTGACAGCGTGTGACTGATTTGTCATTTAATGTCTGCCAATGACTATTAAAAACAATATCAAGAAGCGCATTTTTGATCTTCCCTTAGTAGCCATCCATGTTCCTTCTGCTGTCACCTTGCAATCGTAGTAGCTGGACCATAGCTCGCTAATCCTGTCCCCCCAGTTTCCTGGATGTCCTGATTGACATCAGGAACCGGCACAACGATGTGGTGCCCACCATGGCTCAAGGGGTCATTGAGTACAAGGAGCAGTTCGGCTTCGACCCGTTCATCAGCTCCAACATCCAGTACTTCCTGGACCGCTTCTACACTAGCCGGATCTCCTTCCGCATGCTCATCAATCAGCACAGTGCGTTCCCACCGCTACCGTCTTGCTTCTTCTCCTCCCCTTAAATGACCTTTGACCCTGTTGTGGTCTGTAGACCCCTGTGTTGGTGGTCTGGCCCCATATGGCCCAGACTCTAGTAAATTTTGAAAGGCTCACTGAAACTGACATAGCTCATAGTAGAAAGCCCAGGTACCTGTGTGCTCTACATGTACCTGACCCTGGTGATATGGTTTTACATATTGCAGCCCTCTTGTTTGGCAACAACACCAACCCCGCTCACCCGAAACACATCGGCAGCATCGACCCTGCCTGCAACATGGCAGAGGTGGTGACAGGTAGGTGCCGGCCTTCTTCTGCCGGGAGACACGTTCCCATGTTTCCCTTTCGTCTGTATTGCTCTCATGTCCCTTATTTCCGTGTCAGATGCTTACGAAACGGCCAAGATGTTGTGTGAGCAGTACTACGAGAGAGCCCCAGAGCTGCACATTGAGGAGTTCAATGGTAGGTGTGGCTGTGCATTCAAGGCCCCAACACACTATAGTGTGGATGTATTGCTCACCGTGATTGTGATACAGATGTGTCTCCTTCACAGGTCATTAACTTTTGTGGTCACATCACTGTTGTGCAGCAGTGCGAAATAAGTTTGCAGTCCCGCCATCTGCAGTCTGAGTTCACAGTCATCCAATTATCATTTTACTGGATTTTTACTGAATATCATTAGTCAGAGGAAGAGTGCACCAGAACACTGGAGTAGTGGAGTGGTAAAGTCCCACATGGCTTCTGCAGGCGCTGACTGTCTCTTTACATTTCTTCAGCAAAGGCTCCCAACAAACCCATCCAGGTGGTGTATGTGCCCTCCCACCTGTTCCACATGCTCTTTGAGCTCTTCAAGGTGAGCGACTTCCCTGCCTCTGGAACATGCGTGTCTGCAGTAACTCTAAGCAAGATTGTCGTGCCTCCAGGGTTCCTCATGGTGTGCAGCTCATACCGTTCACTGGCTCCTCATTTTATCAATACTGACATTACAGATTTTGAAGATACAAACAGTTCCTAGTTTATTTATTCACTTTTAGTTGCATTTTCATCGCTTGTCTAATTTGTAAAATGTGTTTTTCGTGGGCGGGGGGGCTGGGTGCTGTGGCACAGCTGGTTTGGCCAGTGCCAGCTGTGTAGTGGTGAGTCTGGTGCTCGAACCTCACTTTGGGGTGCCTTGCGGCAAACTGGCATCCTGTCCAGGGTGTGTCCCCTCCCCCCTCGGCCCTGCGCCCTGTGTTGCCGGGAGGCTCCGGCTCGCCGCAACCCCGCTTAGGACAAGCAGTTGTAGACATTGCATTGCATTGTTTTTAGTGGAGCAAACATGACCTGTGTTTGCCCTCCCAGCCAATAGATGGCAGTAAAGAGCACCCAACCTGAAGTCAACTCGCTTCCACAGTGTTTCGAACTCATGTCTGGTGACACTGAGACTCAGTCAGTAATTAATCAATCAAAAGATGTCAAATATTTCATGTTTATGGCATGAAACCATGAATAATCAGCATTGAATAGGAGTTTGTGGCGATGACATTTTTATTTTTAATTTAAACGAAAATAATTTGTTATTGGATATGTTTTATTTTTTTGTAGCTTCATCTGAGATTTTTACAGAATCTAAACATCGAAATTCTATTAAGCTTTTATTAATTGTGATTTTGGAATTAAGAAAAAAACAGTCTTTCTGCCCCAGTTGTGTTTGTAAGTTGAGGAGTGAGTATTGAAACTTTAAAAACATGTAATATCTCTTGTTCCTTCTGTCAGAACTCCATGCGTGCCACAGTGGAGCTCTATGCCAACAGCTCAGAAGATCTCCCCCCCGTGCAGGCGCTAGTGACCCTGGGCAAAGAGGACCTCTCCATAAAGGTTAGACAGGTTCTCATGGAATGACATACATATGCTTACATTTATACAAACACTATCATGCTCACAGAGATGTCTACATCAGAAAGTCCCTGGTTTAGGTGATGGTGCATCTTCCATAATTCAGACTTCATGGCTTGAAGGTTATTTTCCTGACCCCCACCAACTGATCTTTGACCTTTTCTAGATCAGTGACAGGGGTGGTGGTGTACCCCTGAGGAAGATCGACAGGCTTTTTAACTACATGTACTCCACCGCGCCCTCCCCAAGCCTGAAACCTTCACGAGCTGCCCCGCTGGTAACCATGTTGACAACTGACACCCATCTTCTAGTCATTTGCATCAGCTTGTGTATTAGCTGCCTTGTGGTCCACTGCTGAGTATCTTTGCTTATAGGGACATGTGTGTGCTTATGTATGTGTGTGTGTGTGTGTGTGTGTGTGTGTGTATCTATATCTGTGTGTAACTGCTGACCATGCCCTCTGCAGGCAGGGTTTGGCTACGGTCTACCGATTTCTAGACTCTACGCACGCTATTTCCAAGGAGATCTGGTTCTGTACTCCATGGAAGGGGTGGGCACAGATGCTGTCATCTACCTGAAGGTAGGAGGGACTCTGTGACCGAATCTATTGCTATCAGTCTTTAGAGTATTCGGACTCTTCAACTTATGAACACAACGGTTCATAACTCCTTTGCTCGTAATTCCAAAGTCTTTTTAACAATTAAGTCTCACTCAATAAAAGTTAATAATACGCATAAATCTTGATTTATTCACTGGTTATGGTTTATAAAAATCTAAGATATAGCTACAGCAAAAATTTTTAGAAAGATTTTATAATATTTTAATGAATTTAATGCTACATTAAAATCAAAACTAATTTAAAATGACTAAAAATTAAAACACGTTTCCACAAACTTCTTTTTAGTTTTGATTTGTTAACGGATTCATCCCCTAAACGTGTGATTTTCCTCACTTTGTTATTGATCACCAATACTCAAACACCAGACAGGAGTTGTAAACACTGGAAGTCAGTTGAATTTTGGTTGGGTGCTATTTACTGCTGTTTACTGACTTGGAAGGCAAATGTAGGCCATAGTCACTCTGTTGCAAGTTGTAATTTTAGAGAATACATAGATGATGACAATGCATTTTAAAAAATTTATGGAAAATCTTTAACTATAGGTATATGTAACATACATAGCTGGTGTGTTGTGTCTGACTTTTGCTTGACATAGTGTCACTGAAAAAGAGCTGAACACTTTTAAGAATTTCTTACTCAGTAAATGTCATTTGAACATGTAGTATGCACCAAATTGTAGTTACCCTTAATTCTTTCACCGCATGTTCATATGAAACTGATTGTCTCTGATTTCCTCTGCCTCAAGGCTCTGTCCAGCGAGTCCTTCGAACGACTGCCAGTTTTCAACAAGTCCGCATGGCGACATTATCAGACGGGCCCAGAGGCAGACGACTGGAGCAGCCCCAGTCGCGAGCCTCGCGATGCCTCCACGTACAAGGCCAACTCATAGTGGTCGCCATGGCAATAGTGTGGTGCCCTCAAGAATCTACCTTGCTGTGACAGAATACCCTGCCCCGATCCCTTTATCCAAAGGTGTTCACTACTGTTTCCCCTTTTACACTGCACACTATTCATTCTGGAGCAGTTTGAGGGAAACAGTGCTCAAGTGCAGTACTGAAACAGTAGGAGTGCAGTTTTAACTTACAGCCTTTAGTCATTATCCCTAGATGCCACACTATTGACAGCACAAACTGGTGCGACCGCAGCGAGGGTGGTTCTGTAGAGGTGAAAACCACTGCTTTCATAGCATCTTTGGGGCTGTCCAAAGTCGAAGTGGACGGATGTTTCTTCATTTTCCTGTTGAGCTGTAATGCACTGTTTCATATCATTTCTTCACTTCCCATTCTGGGCCTGATTGGGTCTTCATGGTGCAGGAACAGATGTTCTGAGCAAAAGAAAAAGTGTTGCAAGTCCCTCCTTAAGCAAATGCACATGGTTAGTACCTTTGCGTTGGAAACTTGTGGTGTTTATGCAAGAACCCCTGGGGGTCTGCTTCATATTTGAAAATGTGTTGTTACGCTCGTTCTCTGTGTACAGCTGCACTTTCCGGTTGGTTGTCTGTGTGTCTTATTAGTGGCTTACAATATTAGGTTTATACACAGAGCCTATTATGATGATTTAACTTACTTATACGGCAGGGTAATTTTTACTGTGTGAATTCAATGTAAGTACCAAGATTAAGGGCACGACAGCAGGAAGTAGGATTTGAACCTGGGTGTTTTGATGACAAAGTAGTTGCTCTAACTACTATGTTTATGTCCCGAGTAGTCTTACAATTAATTTGCTGTTTAGTTGATCCCTTTATCCAAAGGTGGAAGGGGGCTGTGATGGTGCAGTGGTGGAGTGCGTTTGGCTGGGTCCTGTTCTCCGGTGGGTCTGGGGTTCGAGTCCCGCTGGGGGTGCCCTGCACTAGACTGGCATCTCATCCTGGGTGTGTCCCCTCCCCCTCCAGCCTTGCACCCTGTGTTACTGGGTTAGGATCCAGCTCCCCGTGACCCTGCATGGGATGAGTGACTTCAGATGGTGTGTGTGTGTGTGCGCCTTTATCCAAAGGTGTTTACTGCTGTTTACCCTTTTACACCACACACTGTTTATTCTGAAGCAGTTTGAGGGAAACACAGTGCTCAAGTGCAGTACTGAAACAGCAGGAGCACATTTCGAACCAACAGCCTTTAGTCATTATCCCTAACCGCCACGCTATTGACAATAATAATAAAGAGAAACACAGATGCAATCCATATTGACAATTATCTGAGACTTTTTCCCCAAAGCAACATTATACAACCTATAGTTATTCACCCTTTTATACAGGCGCAGTAATTTAGGATAAGTACCTTGCTCAAGGATACTAAAACTACAGGTAAGATTAGAACCAACAACCTTTAAATCTAAAGGTAGCAGTTCTAACTATTGCACTACCACATGTCCCCCAGTAGCAAGCAGCCAAAAAGGCCTGTCAGTTTGGATGGTAAAAATCCAAAGAAATTCAACAGCCAGTAGGGTTTATCATGTCTATGAACTTTCAAATGATGGCTCCACCTCCTGCTCTGGTGCTGTTGGACCACAGGTGCTTTGCAACATTGGCTGGATGGAGCTCATCTTCTGCACCTGCTGCTCTGCTCTCCTTAAGCTCTGCTACCTCGTTCATTCGTCCTCTCGAGGAACTAAGTTGCCCTTAGAAATTGCTGGAGTATGCAGAGGGGTGTTCTCTTCACACATGAGTGAATCACAGCGCACCCAGTGGTCTGCAGTCAGTATCTGTACTGCACTTTGTTTTGCACTTCTGATCTTGTCCTGCTGCTTTCGACTTCTTTATCTGTATTTTATTTCTGACTGACAGAGTCTGGTCATCTATATATTGGTGTGGAGATTTTAACTATTTTTTTTTTATAAACAAAGATTTTTAAAAGGAAATCCGAGTTTCCTTTTTCAACTTAAAATGAACGAATGCCTGTTGTGTTTTCACGGGTTTGATTCTCAGTGTCCAGATATATGTGTGTGTATTTCTAGGATGTACAGATTACTAGATTGGGTCAGATC
This sequence comes from Scleropages formosus, assembly GCF_900964775.1. Lineage (NCBI taxonomy): Eukaryota > Metazoa > Chordata > Actinopteri > Osteoglossiformes > Osteoglossidae > Scleropages > Scleropages formosus. The sequence goes on along the minus strand of NC_041808.1, from coordinate 8,646,846 downwards.
CTTGTGCTGAATATATGAAATAAAAACCTCCAATTAATGGTCTGATTATTTATCTTTATTTACATGTGGAGGGGTGCGGTGACGCAGTGGGTTGGACCACAGTCCTGCTCTCCGGTGGGTCTGGGGTTTGAGTACCGCTTGGGGTGCCTTGTGAGGGACTGGTGTCCTGTCCTGGGTGTGTCCCCTCCCCCTCCGGCCTTATGCCCTGTGTTGCCGGGTAGGCTCCGGTTCCCTGCGACCCTGTATGGGACAAGCGGTTCTGAAAGTGTGTGTGTGTGTGTGTGTGTGTATTTACATGTTTTACCATTTTCTGAATAAGAGACTTCATAATCCCCTGCTTTGCACACAGGTTGTTTTCAGTCCCTGAGAGCAGAGTGGGAACATGTCATTTTTCTCAGCTCCTGTTGGCCACTCTGGAGTTCTCACTTGATCATTCAGTTATTTACTGTGAATCTGTGAGTAACTGCGGTTTCAGTCTGGGCCCTGCAGGACTCAGGCCTTGTGGGGCGGCCCAGGGTGGGACTCGACCAAATAAGGTCAGGACAGATGACCATACCGCTATGGAGCATTGATGGTTGAGGTATTATGTATTTATAAATCTTGAAAGGTCATGCTTTGACACATTACAGTGACTTTTGAATGAATGAGTTTTACTGCCTTTAAGACAGCCAGAGAGTCATGACCAGACTACAGTTCCCATAGTCCTTTGGGCTGCTATCACATAATTGATGTGATGACAGTAGAACTGTGAGTGTGTGAACTATAGTGCTTTATTAAAAGAAAGAGAATGCATGTGTATGTGTGTTCCTGTGTGTTGTCTCTTACCCTACTTATCATTGTCATCGTTGTCTCCCTCACTCATGCTGCTAAAGATACCACCCTTTGGCGATGAGGAAACCCAGTGGGAAGGGGGTGAGGGTGAGCGAGACGGAGAGCGCCCCCTGGTGGGGCTCACACTGGGAGAAGTGCTGGGAGACTGGTAGGGAGAAAGGGCCTGGAGCATCCGGCCACTCTGCTCCTGGAACATCTGCCTCTGGTTGGGAAAAAGTGCAGAGTTGTGATGAAAGTTCCCCAAATGTGTGTGTATGTAACCCAGGCCACACCTGGGCCTCATTCAGGCCCAGGAGGAGTAGTGATTTGAATGGTTTCTACAAAAGAACAGGCACAGATCCAAACACGCACCCACGTGGATGCAGAAGTGTCTAGAGCGGTTAAGAATCCTTACCCAAGCTCCATCAGGGCCGAAGAGCTGCAGGAAGTTCCCGATGAACTCCCGTGATTTCTCCTCCCACTTTAGGATGAGGTCATGGCTCTTCTCCTCTACTCGATTCACAAAGTCCTTGGACCTCTCCTCCACTGTCTTCACCTTCTCCTTCATCCTGTCCACCTGGTTCTGCAGCCGGTACTTCTTCTCCTGTAGGACAAAAGCAGGGTGCCAATCTGTAGGTTAAGACTCAGCATTCCTGTAGCAGCTGCCGGAGGACCGTGGTGATGCCAACCGAGCGTCACTCTTACGTAGATGTAGCTGACGTTGAGCTCCTTGGCAGTGTAGCCCCTCTGCAGGTTGCGTCTGGCATAGACATCATAATCCCGCACAATACGGGTGATGATGTCAGACGTGGAGATCCCTTCTGTCCTCTGGGTGGGAATAAACATACCTGAAACGCACAAAGCGCATGTACAAATGCAGTGTGGCTTAATCTCACCACAAAACACTATGTACCACACTAGGTACCATTAAATCCACCTGAAACAGGTGAGAAAATGGAAAAAAACAATGTTTTAAATTTCCCTCCTTAAAACGAATAGATGCTTTTACTGGTTACATAAGCAACACCTGCTTCACTGACCTCTGGATTTCATTAGTCAGCGCCGGCTACCTGTCAGTTTTATCCCATTTTAAGATCATGCAGACGTTCCCATAAAGTTTGGTTTACTGTGAAAATCCAGGGTCTCAAATTCAGTCTATGGTTATTGAAAAACCAAACAGTTCTTCATCCTTTAGCTGGTGGGTTTGTCCATTATGATTTACACTACATCCATTACTATTTACACAACTATTACACATCGTTGTAAAAGCAACATCCACAGTTGGTATGGTAACTCTTCACTAAATAGGAAAAAATCTCTGGTTGCTTTCCAACCAGAATGTCAGAGCTAGTTATGGAGTATCACTTAAGTTTATTAATTTAGCTCATTCTTCTCTCTAAAGTGACTTCAAGCACTGCTTGATCTAGAATTATTTACCTGCTTAAAAGCAGGGTAAATTTTATAGGAGTAATTCAATCTAATAGCTTTGCTCTAGGGTACTGCAGCAGAAAGTGGGTTTCAAACCTGGAACCGCTGAGTCCAAAGGCAGCACCTCTATCCACTACACTACCTGCTCCCTTGTTTAGCTACCTCAGTTAGTCAATATTTAGTTAGTTGTGATAACCAACTACATGTTTTCAAGAGAATGATTGATACATTAGTTCTGATGTCCCAAATGAATCAGTGCTTAGGGAGCCAATAATCAAATTTGACAAGTACTGACCAGTAGATCAAGTTCATGGAGAGAACGTGACGCTGCAGGTTTATAGTTTGGGTATGTCTTACCAAAACCCATAAAGAGCACAATTTATCCTCACCTGCTTCCTTGATGTGCTTGTAGACATCTTCCGATCCAGCAGAAGAATATGGAATGTCATCGTGAGTGACAAAGTCAATCTGTGAAGACCACACCGCACAGTGAAAGGAATATTCTGCTGAACTGCGAGGTGATTAGGGTAAAAGCCAAAAACTGTGTGCGATAAAGCCACTGGGACCAATAAAAGCTTCTAAAGTAACCAAAAGGGCCATTCAAGTATTCTGCAGTAAATTGAAACGTTCACACACTGCATAACTCACCTGGTGTTTCTCCAGGAAGTCCCTTGTGATGGTCCAGGGTGCATCCCGGACCACCTCGTCCACGTAGCGACAGTGCGTCAGTGCATCATAGCGTTCCTCCTCCGTCATCACCGTGAAGCCCTTGTACTTGTGAGTGAGCTCGTCGCTGCACACTGACACACACAGAGTCGGAATACCACTCTCATGCCGCAGCGTGTGCACATGGTGTGAGTCTGTGTGAACCAGAGAGTCTCCTACCTCCCACAATGAGGTAGCAGTTGGGAAAGAGGTTCTTGGCCTGCATCAGGGCACGAGCATGGCCAGAGTGGAAGAGGTCAAAGATTCCATCAGCGTAGACCCTCACCGGCCGGCCCGCTGGGAAGAGGGAACCAGGTTACTTACTTAGGCTTTCGTCTTTTACTGGGGTAAAGTACCCTTAGCTCATTAATCTTACACAACCAACATCACCTTCAGTAACCAACTATAGGTAGCCTTACTGTGCTTAAACTTACTCAACTAACCAAACCAAACTATGGAACTCAACGGAACCAATCTACTGAGTTATAATAACCATCTAACCCTACACAGTCTCAACCCCAACAGGTAGAGTCTACACCTTGAGTGCCGTCAAAGCTTCTGGTGTATCACGGCCAAAAGACGTACAGCCCACTGCACCATGCTATACACTGTCATGTTGTCCTCATGCAGGTAGAACACGGGGTGATGAGAAGCACAATGGGGCTCACCTGGTGTCCCACGGCAGGCCTGCTCAAAGGTGACTCTCCTACGCTGTGCCAGGCACTCACAGCTTTTCTTTGAGGAGAAGATGGCTGGCTGGGTCAGGGCCTGGACCTGGCAAAGAAGACATTTAGGTCTGTGAAAGAATGATGCCTTATCCTCTTCAGATCACGGTTGTGGTGTCATCTTTGTCACATCTACAGGGTTATGGTGGTTCATCATTGTGACATCTAGAGTTTTATGGCCCTTCACCTTCCTCACATCTAGAGGATTAAGGTCCTTCATCTTCCTCACATTTAGAGGGTTGTGAAGCTTCATCATTCTCACATTTAGAGGGTTGTGGTTCTTCATCATCCTCACATCTAGAGGGTTATGATCCTTCACCTCCCTCACATTCAGAGGGTTGTGGTCCTTCATCATTCTCACATCTAGTGGGTTGTGATGCTTCATTATCATCACAACTAGAGGGTTATGGTCCTTCATCATCCTCACATCTAGAGTTAAGGTCTTTCACCTTCCTCCCATTTAGAGGGTTACGGCCCTTCACTATCCTTACATATGTTTTATGCAGCTACTTGTGTGATGTACATTATTTCATATGGTGGAAAGAAACAAACTGACTGTACTTAAGAATCACGTGTCTGCAACTAAGTCTCTTTTTCTGCTAATGTAATGCACACATTGCATTTTCTATGAGATGTATGTCGCTTTGGAGAAAAGCATCTGCTATATTAAAAAATGTAAATGTAGATGTACATATAACAGGTTAAGGTCCTTCTCCTTTCTCACATTTAGAGGATTATGGTGCTTCATCATCCTGTTCCGCTCATTGACAAGAACCTCTTTAGCATTATTAGTCATTTGTTATGACACAACTCAGTGGTGAAAATTTTGTGCTGCTGAGGTGAACTTGACCTCAAACAGGATGGAGTATCTCAGGGCCTTCTTGAAGAATCGCACTGATCCTGAAGGTGGCCAGGAAAACTGATTTTAAGATCACTTCAAAACAGACACAACAGAACTCATTGTATTTTTCTCTGAGATGTACATCACTTTGGAGAAAAGCGTCTGCTAAATGAATAAACGTAAATGTATGTAACTCAAGGGGGTGCGGTGGCGCAGTGGGTTGGACCGCAGTCCTACTCTCCGGTGGGTCTGGGGTTCGAGTCCCGCTTGGGGTGCCTTGCGACGGACTGGCGTCCTGTCCTGGGTGCGTCCCCTTCCCCCTCCGGCCTTATGCCCTGTGTTGCCGGGTAGGCTCCGGTTCCCCGTGACCCCGTAAGGGACGAGCGGTTCTGAAAATGTGTGTGTGTGTGTATGTAACTCAACAGCGGTAAGAAACTCATTCAAGGCTTCCTTAACCTAAAAATACAGTAACAGTCATGCAATATTTTAAAAAATCTTAATAAGGTCACAGTTATGTAATTCAACAGCTTGTTTTTATTATCTTCCCAGCAACCTCTCATACACTATCCACTCCAGCACTGTCCAAACCAGCACTGTCCACTTCAGCACTGTCCACTCCAACATTCTTCAAACCAACACTGTCCACTCCAGCACTGTCCAAACCAACACTGTCCACTCCAGCACTGTCCACGCCCACATTCTCATTGTCACTTCTCATATGTCAACCTTACCCTGAACTATCCAAGGCTTCTCCCAAAGTCTATTTTGTGTGAGTGTGTGTATGTATGTGTGTGTGTGTTTACACTCCCTTATCTAACTGGGACATGGGGGAGGAGCAAAGTGACACGTCACTGATATTGTCCCCTTGACCTAGTCGGGTGTTTCGTTCCTGCTCAGTTATTGGAGGAGAAGTGAGCAACTGGTGAGTGATAACAGAACTTGTGTCCCACCTAGTATATATACACACACACACACACACACACATACACAAGTATCAAAAAGTTTTGTGGTCTCAAAGGTTTCATGTTGAATATTGATGTGTTTCTTGCACTTTTATTTGGACATGCTCAGTTTTGTTTTTTTCTAAGAAGTCCATATTGCAGTGGAATTCCTGCCTCTGGTTCCTCTAAAAACAAAGGCATTGTGGGTAATTGCTTAATACCAGTTGATCTATCTATCTATCTATCTATCTATCTATCTATCTATCTATCTATCTATTGTTCTCCTCATCAAATCAATCAATTTTTCTCCTCCTCGACCTGTCTGCAGCTTTCAACACTATCAACCACCAGATTCTACTCTCCTGTCTTAGTGAACTTGGGATCAAAGGAATGGCACTATGATGGTTAGAGTCCTACCTATCTGACAGATCCTATCGAGTACTCTGGCGGAGCTCTCGTTCTCTCCTCTTCCTCTCTCAACTGGTGTCCCGCAGGGCTTGGTACTGGGCCCTCTGCTGTTCTCGATCTACACCTCCTCCCTCGGCCCTGTCCTCGCCTCCCATGGATTCAAATACCACTGCAACGTTGATGATACCCAGCTCTTCCTCTCCTTTCCACTTGGAGCATCAGACATTACCATATGCATCGCTGCCTGTCTGTTGGACATCTCTGCATGGAGAGAAAAACAGAGATCCTACACCTCCCAGCTGGCCTGTCCTCCTGTCACTATCTCTTGATCAAACTGACAACTCACTCATTTTGCCTACCTCCTCAGCTAAGAGTCTGGGAGAGATGATTGACTCAGGTCTATCTTTTCTCAGCACATCAAAGCCACAACCCAGACCTACAGACGCATCCTGTATAACATCCACAGGATCCATCCTTACCTCACAACTGACTCTGCCAAACTACTTGTCCAGGCCATGGTGACATCCCATCTGGACTACTGCAGCTCTCTCTTGTCTGGCCTTCCTGCTACTGCCTTCAAACCTCTACAGCTGATACAGAACACTGCTGCTGGAACACTGTGTTTGACTTGCCGAAGCATTCCCATGTATCTCCTCTACTCGTTTCTCTGCACTGGCTTCCTATAGCTGTCCGGTTCAAATTTAAGACCCTGGTTACCGTCTACAAATGCATCAATAGAACTGCTCCCAGCTATCTACAAGACTTGGACACTGGACCCATTCCAGTATGCCTCCTAGCCCAACCGTTCAACAGAAGATGCCATATCCGCTACCATCCACCTTTCTCTGACCCGTTTGGATAAAAAGGACAACTATGTAAAGATGCTGTTCATTGATTTCAGTTCAGCATTCAACACAATCATCCCTCAGAAATTGATAACTAAGCTGAGCCTGCTGGGTCTGACCACCTCCCTCTGCAACTGGATCCTGGACTTTTTGACTGGGAAACTCCAGTCCGTCAGGATCGACAAATCCACTTCCAGCACCACTACACTGAACACCGGCACTCCCCAGGACTGTGTGCTCAGTCCACTGCTGTTTACCCTACTGACTCATGACTGTGCTGCAAACTACAGGTCAAATCATATCATCAAGTTTGCTGATGACACTACAGTTGTGGGCCTCATCAGCAACAATGATGAGTCAGCATACAGAGGAGGTAAACCAGCTCATAGAATGTTGTAAAGACAACAATCTACCTCTTAATGTTGATCAGACTAAAGAGATGATAGTTGACTTCAGGAGGACCCGAGTAGACCACTCACCACTGCACATTAACGAAACAACTATGGAGAGAGTCAAAAGCTCCAAGTTTCTTGGTGTGCACATGATGGAGAACCTCTTCTGGACTCTCAACACCACCTGCCTAGCCAAGAAGGCCCAGCAGCATCTCCACTTCCTACGGAGGCTGAAGAGAGCCAAACTCCCCCCTTCCATCCTCATCACCTTCTACAGAGGGATGATAGAGAGCGTCCTGACCAGCTGCCTCACCGTGTGGTACGGGAACTGCACAGTCTCCAACCGCAAGACCCTACAGCGAGTTGTAAGAACAGCTGAAAAGATCACTGGGGTCCCTCTACCCACCATCAACATCTCATACAAAAACTGCTGCATCCGCAAAGCCACCAGCATTGTGGACGACCCCTCTCATGGTCTCTTCACCTCTCAACCCTCTCATGGACTCTTCGCCCTTTTGCCATCTGGCAGAAGGCACAGGAGCATCCGTGCCACCACCAGCAGACTCCAAAACAGTTTCTTCCCTGAGGCAGTCAGATTACTCAACACCCTGCTGCTTCCAAACGCTCACCTGGCACAGTCAAACAGTTTACCCAGTATGACTCCATACACTACAAACTGCCTGCAGTTCACAGCCCATGTCTGCGTCCACGTCCTGCCCTGTGTATTTATTTACTGTCTTGTATTCTGTTCTGTGTTGCACCATGGTCTCCGGAGAAATGACATTTCGTTCCACTGTATACACGCTATATAGAGGAATGACAATAAAACCAACTTGAACAACTTGAACACCTGAGCCACTCACCCTGCGCGGTGCCCCCCTGTGGACCTGTTCCTGTCCCCTGCCGCTGCCCCGGCCTCCATGGCGTCTCCTCCCCACCATGTCTGGAGATGTGTGTGCCTGTTCCTGGAGTGGTGTGTGTCACTTTGAGACTGCAGACAGAGTGGTGGGGGGAGCTTTTACAGCAACAGGCTCCTCTGACCCTGGTGACGAGAGAGGACACTGCGCAAAGTCCACTTCGCTGACACTTGAGCGTCCGAATGTCACTGCAGTCACTCCAGGTCAGTGTGCTCCCTATGGGCAACCGAGGCTCTGTGAAATATTATTATTATTATTATTATTATTATTACTTGAGCTCATGAGAATTGCACCGAAAACAGGATTACAGATTATAATTTATTGTCTGATTTGTTCAGGCTCACGACCCCCCAGGGTCTTCATGGCAAACTTCCATCCTCACAAGCATCGCTCTGAAGTCCTCAACATCTTGCTACAAACATGGTAGCTGTGGCTTTGACTGAACAAGTAAAGCAGATAAAAATGAACGTGAAGAAGGTGGAGGAAGAGACTGTTGGAAGGACAATTGTATAGAATATGACAATTTTTCTCTGTGAGATGAGTCTCTCTGAAATGAGTGTGTAGATCTGAACTTTGGTCCTACCTCTTCAGCACCCATAAATATTACATAAGAACATTGCAGAGTCATAACTGATAAGTCCTGTGTGCTTATTCCATTTGGGACTGAGTCTGTTTCTGAATTCTGTGTTCGTTTGTTATTTGTTACTGAATTTCTAATACTCTTATTTTTTCTTTTTCATGGCAAATTCCTCCAGGGTTACTTGCAATGTGAATTTTATACACTGATTTCCCCATCTATACATCAGGTTAATTTTTGCTGTATCAATTCAAGATAAGTGCCTTGATTATGGATACCACAGCAGGAGGTGGAATTCAAACCGTGGACTTTTTTGACTGTAAAGCAATGGCTCGAACTGCTATACCACCAGCTGTGCCCAATGATCAGATTACTTATTTAGTAATCTCTGTATGGTTTAAAATGGTTTTACTGCGAAAGAAAACCTTTAAAATAGACATTTGACTAAATATAGAGGATTGAATGAATAATTTAAAGTCTGATTCAAAAAAAAATTCTAAACCATTTGTAACACCTACCTGGCACAGTCAGTAATTTCTAGGACTGGCCGCCATGTGACACCAGTGTCAATATTAGAAGCTGTTGACCACACCAGCTGAGTAAAGGTTGATAATGGTCATGCCAGCAAATTGATGTGATGTGATGTGATGTGTGTGTGTGTGTGTGTGTGTGTGTGTGTGTGTGTGTGTGTGTGTGTGTGTGTGTGTGTGTGTGTGTGTAGTGGAGTGGAGTGGAGTTTGTGGCCACCAGAGGGCAGAGCACGACCGGTTTCGCTGTCCTGTCGGCGGTTAGGTGTCTGGGGTAGAAAAAAACCAGTGCAAAAACGATTTGCAGACCTTCATGGTCATGGTGTGGTTCAATCACATGAAATTTTTTGTCTTGTGAAAAGTAGCAAGAATAGTTTCTTTAGACCTTTTTTTATTATGGCCCAGCTCACTTCGCACAGATGGACATGAGGCCTGGAGTATAAAAGCTCAGGTGGGTTAAAACCACATGGTCATCATCAGGTTTTATTTTGCTGTAGACCCATGTAGGGATCTCTGGGAGGATCAGTGCCACTTTTCCACCGTGTGAGATGAACGCTGCGACTTCACAGGCCCGTGAGCTACATTGCACACAAGGGGGCGCAGCAGTGGTGGGGACTGCACCGTGTGTGGTGGGCTGATGGTTGACTGAATGAGGGATTACCGTAGTATGACGGTGCTGAGATCCTGCTGGATGGTGCAGCTTTACTGAGCTTATTAGTTAACGGCTGGCATATTGCCATGGTACAATTGAACCCTGAGCAGTGCAGTTTCTCTCCCTGTGGCAGCCCGTGTGTGTCTGTGTGTGTGTGTGTGTGTGTGTGTGTGTGTGTCTGTGAGACACTGTTTCCTGGATGATGGGAGGTCAGGACGCATACGGACACATGATACCCCTGGTGGACTCCATGCTGACAGGCATGACGGATGAACACAGACATCTTCCTACATTCCTTACATGGCTCAACAGCTTGTTCATTAATAGTGTGTGGGCGTGTGTGGGTGTGTGTGTGTGTGCTTTGGCCACCATATGCTCAGTTCTGGGAAGCGCACTGAACTGGACACTGCTGTCGCCAAGCGTTTAAGTAGATGCTTGGCTGTACAGACAGCTGTTTGGGGGGTCAAGATGATTTGGGTTGGAGGGCGGCACATGTTCCACGCACAGGTGACTGTCACACACATAATGGCCCCAAGGCCTTCTGGGAAGAGGCACAGTTCTGCCAGGTGTTCCCCAGAATTGACTGCTATGGGCGATGCCTTAAAAATTTTAGCCTCTTACATCTTCTTTTTGAGCCTAATTCTGGGACCTCCAAAGTGTAATGTGAACGTGGACTTGTAAGTGAAGGCTGTCAGTCAGAGCTTCTTCTCCCACTGCTGTAATACCCTTGGGTCAGGTACTGCATTTCTCCAGTGTATATGGCTCAAACAGTGCAAGGTTATTTGTACAACAGTGATAGGTAAGCAACAAATTGAACAGATATATTCATGAAGAACATAATGGAATAGGCACCTCACTTCTGACCCTGTAAGACAACTGTGTGTGTAGAATTATTCTACCATGGTGTTTTAAGGTCACAGAGTGTGTAGAAGTACTCTACCCTGGTCCTGTGGAATCATAGTGTCCACAGAATTACTGTACCCTCTCACGGTCACAGTCTGTATAGAACTACTCTACTCTAGTCCTGTTGGGCCATGATATCTGCAGAAATATTCTACCATAGTGTCATTGACTCATGGTCTCTGTAGAACTACACTACCCTTGTCCTGTAGGGTGATGGTGTCTGTAGAAATACTCTACCATGATCCTGCTGGGTCATGAGGTTTGTAGAACTACTGTACCCTGATCCTGCAGAGTCGTAATATCTGCTGAACAACTGTACTCTGGTCCCCCTGGGGTCACAGTGACTGCAGAAGTACTGCAGACGTGATGCAGATTCCAGATGTTAAAGGGTGCTGTGGGGTGTCCATGGACTCTCCTTCAGTGCTCAAAGCAGCTTGTATGTTCTTTACTGTTAGATGAACTCTATGAAAATACCGCCACTACTATACACCTGAGGAATAATGTGCCATCCTCACAAATGGGTCTTGGCCACATGACTTGCAGTGGCAAAATGGTAATATTAACCTGTGTTCAGTGGCAACAGCCTTCTTTAACTGTTGATGATGATGCACAGATGATGGTACAGTAACCTACAGCACCTCCTTTATACACTCACACTTAAGAGCAGAGAGAAGCTGGACTCAGCAACTTACCCATCTTTAATAAACTGCGGTGAGACGTGATGGACTTTGACCTTCCTGGAGACGTGTTGCGCTCGCAAGTCTGTCACTCTGGTATTTTAAGTATAATGGGGACAGAAGGTAGTGTTACGTGGGGGGTTGTGGCTTCATTGATTGATGGTCTCCAGTTTTATTTCTGTGGGCCTATATTCCTGGACCTGCTTTAAAGAGCTTTCATGGCCAAAGGGCCAAGCGGGTTAATTGATTGAAGTTTGCAGCTTGTGGTCGGGATCAACCCTCTTCTGAAGCACCACAGGCTGACCTTTGACCCCTGCTGGCAGCTCTGCTGGCACAACTCGCAAGCAGCGACAAAATTAAGCCCATTATCTACCTAGTAAACGGGCCTGGTGTGAAAATGGGGATGAGGCCCGCGGCTGTAACTCAGTGGGTTGGTAGTTGACATGGGAATCCAGGGACACATGCCTGGCGTTCCCACCACAGTCCCCCAGCTGTCCCAGGCACAAAGGTTACGGCTGAATTTCCAGGAATAAGACATATCTCTGGAGCGGGGACAGGGCAGTGTGGGGGTGGGCTGCCATTGTGCACTTTGTTTTTGCTGCAGGCCACCCCCGCATTTAGAGAAGGATTTGTTCCGGATATCAGTTGACTTAACAAATAGTCACACGAGGGGTAATTGAAATATGTGACTATATCAGTGGTAGGGAGGTGTAACAGGATCTGTTTCGTTGGGCCACTGTTACACGGTGGGATCAACAAATATATGCATGTAGGCCAACGTTAAAGTGGAGGATGAAATGGAACAGTTGAAGCTCAACTGGAGAAGTAAAAATTTGCAAGAGTTGAACAGGAAGGGTATGCAATACATTTGTGCCGTGACCAGAACATTGCAAAATGCCAACTTTAGGGGAATATTTGAGAGCTTCCAGTTACATTTACTTTTGTGTCTTTGTCAGATGTTTTTCTCCAAGGAAACATGCAAGTCAGAGTGAACAGAAGTGGATCAACAACGGATAAAAAGTTTTAGACTCACAGGATTATAGAAGTATGGCTTGTTTGACTGATACCATCATGTTGCTGGTTCCCATCCCTCAGGTAGCTGCCTATACAAGTTACATTCAAAGAGCAGATAACATAGATAATCATAGCAGATGGGCTTGGATTGATTTATTTAGCTGGCAGAAGATCAAGAGGAAAAATGGGTTTGGTTTGAGACCCTTCTTGAATGACTGGAGGAATTCAGTAGCTCAGAGAAACAAAGGAAGGTCATTCAACCACAACAGAGCCAAGACTTCTGATTTTGGACCCCTTCATAGGTGGGACAAGCCAGGTGAAAAGATGGGAAGGACTAAATGCTGACTACATAGGTCACAGGAGAAACTGGCAGGTAGCATCATAACCAAGGGAAAAGTTATAGACACTTTGGTTTTAGTCAGGTGGGATTCTTATAAGTTTGGTGCTGGAATACACACACACACTCACATTGACTGAAACCGCTTGTCCCAAGCAGGATCACGGCGAGCCGAAGCCTAAGGCGGCCTCTAACCTGGTAACACAGGGTGCAAGGCTAGAGGGGGAGTGGACACACTCAGGATGGGACGCCTGTCCGTTGCAAGGCACCCCAAGCAGGACTCAAATCCCAGACCCGCCAGAGAGTAGGCACAGGTCAAGCCCGCTGTGCCACCACACCCCCGGTGCTGAAATATAAGAGGCCAAATGTACATTTCTAAGATAGGACATAAAATATAGTGTTCTATTACATAATAGAGCTCCATGTGGGTTTTGTTTAGTTATTTGTTTGTTTATTGAATGTCTTTGCCCAGCTCCACTATAAAGGAGGTGTGCAGTAGGTATCAGGGATGTGCAGGAAAGGAGTCCCTCCAGGGCCAACGCTGCTGACCTCTGGAGCAGAGTGAACAGGACAGCTGGGGTTTTGGGCAGGAATAAAGGTGTTAATCTGGGTCCTGCAAACTGAGATGGGATGCACTGCATCATGTCAGCAGCGATCACAACCCAACTGCCCACCCTTAAGTCCAAGCTCATATGCGGGAGAACTCCAGCAGAACAGAGGATTTTCACAAGGAGGCACATTTTTCATGTGGGTGTGAGCAATTTGGTAACTCTCTATTGAGTGTGAGGGCAAGGTTACTAATTAATACCCAATCCAACGTAATCCTGTGTCCAAGGTGTCTGAGCACAGCAGTGTAACTAACGGGGAAATGTTCATGTTTATTCCTCTTAACACGGCCAATATGTCCAGTCGTAGAAAACAAGGAGGGACACAGAGGGACATTCTCTGCAAATGAGTTTGGCTTGCTGCAGTTATTTCTTTGAGTCATCTCCTTTCTGTCTGTTGTCTCTCTTTGAGTCGACTCAGTCATCATTTTGTACTGCCTCTCTGAGTCAACTTTCTAAGTCATCTTTCTGAGTTGTCTCTATTGACTTTGAGTCATCTTTGTGCATTCTCTCAGTGTCACCTTTTTCAGTTATCTCTTCAAGCGGTGAGGGTGGTGCAGTGGGTTGGACTGGGTCCTGCTCTCCAGTGGGTCTGGGGTTCAAGTCCTGCTTGGGGTGCCTTGTGATGGACTGGCATCCTGTCCTGGGTGTGTCCTCTCCCCCTCCAGCCTTATGCCCTGTGTTGCTGGGTTAGGCTCTGGCTCCATGTAACCCCCTATAGGACAAGCGGTTCAAACAGTGTGTGTGTCTTCAAGTTATCTACAACTCATCTCTGAGTTATCTTTTCCACAGTTTGAGACCTCAATTTACAGTATGTCCTTATGTCATCTTTCTGAGTTCACTGGTGTTATTGCATTGTCTCTTTGAGTCAACTTGCTTTACTTCCCTGTGAAGTATCTTTGAGTTCTCTCTCCACATCATCTCTTTGTGTTATGTCTGCTTTCTTTTGAGGCTGAGCAAAGAACAGTCTTGTTGCCCGACGGGGTCATGTTGTGTGTTGGGCTCACTGGGTGGTGAAGACCGTGTTTATGAACTAGGATTTGCCCAGATTTCTTATCTGTTGGAATTTGGACCTTCATTAACAGAAGAAATATCAGCAGTCTTCTCCACAGCAGCTGTTTGTTAACCATGAGTTCCTCAAGGGCCAAGAGTTCCTGCAGGCAGAAACTGAAACAGCCAATAATTATCTTTTAATCAAGTTGATAGCTCCATGTTTTTCTGTTAATATGATACCACACCTGATTAAGAGGACCAAGAACGGCCCTGAGATGCTACCATTTCTTCCTCATCAACTCGGTGGTCACAGTTTGCCTAATGAGACTCCTAGTCTTATCAGATTTAGCTGCTTGTCTTTTCCCGATCCAGCCGTGTGCGGTTTGTCACAGGACTTGTTGCCCTTTGACCCAGGGGATCAAGGAGGTGGTAGTGTTTTGACGGGCTGGACAGCTGGAACGGGGGTTACTGAGATGAGTCTGGTGAAAGACAAGCAGTTTGACCGTGGCCTAGGAATGCTATGGCTGGGCTCTGGGGGGAGGGAGCTCTAAGGGTCTCATCTTTAAACTCATGCCGACCGAGGATATTGCAGCCAGCCAAAATGCAGGACGGCCTGAGGTTAATCTCTGTCATCTCTCAGCTCTGCACAGCCGAGAAAGCACAGTGGAACATGCACGCAACACTGTCCAGGACACTGCACACACCCGTGCCACCATACTATCCAGACCAGTGAACTCCGGGTTGATGATCTTACCCAAATAGTTGGATTGCGGTGTGGCGATAGACCCCACTGCAGTCAGTGACTCAATGCACCTTGCTGCTACTGGTGCCTTAATCGTGTCTAAGACGAACCTACGTGATTGGCAAGAATGTCTCCCACCCCGGCAGCTGTGGAGGTTGGAGTGGGAGGATCCACTGCGAGAGAAGCGGGGGCCTCCTGACAGCCACACAAAACAGTCCTGATTGGAGCCATTAGCTGTTATTGTGACTCCTCCTGCGTGTGGCTTTCAAGGCCTATTTGAATGCATCTAATAACCCTTTTAGCCAATTACCCTTCATTTAAAAGGAAATCTTGCTGGCGTTTGTGCTGCCGAGTGTCAAATTGCTGAATAGATCTGATAATTAAAAGCCTTTTTTTCTTAGCACTTGGCAAGGGATAGGGCACTGCTCAGGGCTTACTGTCTGCTCGGGGGCCCTCGGGCCACTGCTTTAACTGTTGAGGGTGAGGCCTGAGAGCTGGCTGCCCTCCCTGCAAGAATGTACACTAAAACTGGGAGCACTGGTCAGGTGGAGACTTGAACGCACTTTTCCCATCATGTCTTACGTTTGTCTCTTGTTGCCATAGAAACCTTTGGACATCCCAGGAGTTTTCATAAAAGAGACAGGACCCCAATTCATCGTGCTGTCGTGACAAGCTGTCATTGCCAACTGATGTGTAAACACGAAGGCAGTCACTTACTAGCCACACAGTGAAAGCAGTTGCTACCCAATTACCCATAATCCCGGCTGGTCCCCAAGGGAGCATTCATATGTACAGAGGCCAGATGTCAGATTTTGAGGAAGGGGTTTCCTTATGGTTGTTAATGCTTCGCCAGCACATGTGCGGGCAGGAGTGTGTGCAGCAGCTCCTCTGTGCCCTCAAATTTACCATCTTCTCATCTGATCAGCATAGAGTACATTTTTAGTAGGAGGCCAGAGGTTAGAGGTCACATGCTTAGGCAATGAAGAGATACTGGCATGTGCGTAAATATTGACAGTTAGGCAGGTATGAATCTATACCTGATACCCCAGCTGTTGCTGCCCACTGTCACATTCACACACACACACGTGCACAAACACTTGACCTCTGAGCCCCAGACCCACAATGTTTTTGAATTCTTCCAGCCAATTAAGGCATGGCTGAGGCTGATAGGTTCAGACATTTCCTCAGTTAGACACTGGACAGGGCCCCCACGGTGGCGAGAAACACGATGCTTGGCCAACACTACAGACCAGCAGTGTCAGCGTGTGCATTCTGTCTGCTCCTGTTGGGCAGCACAAGTGATGCATCCACTGACATCTCAACTTTTTCAAAACGAGACTTACAAGGGGCTCCCTACACAAGTTGGATCCGCATCACCTGTTAACTGTGAATCGAAAGCAAGTAGTTACCCTCAAAGGTAGCACCTTCCAGTCAGGCAGGATTGCGTAGGGTTAGTGGACCCATTCAGGCTTTGGGAGGTTGCAACACACTGCTGAATCTGTCCAGGGCTCTAGAGCGATCGTATCCATAACCTCTGTGGTCCCATTCATGACCTGTATTGCAGCATCTGTGACCACTGAGCTCAAAACAATCATAACAATCATGACAATCCTTATTATTTCAGTGAACAACAAAACCCGAACGGCAGAGACGGTTGGTATAAAATACAACTGTACACAAGCATAGGTGGCAAAGTGAATAGCTCTGTTGTCTCACAGTTCCTGTGCAGTGTGATGGGATGTGGGTTTGATACCTGGTCAGTCTGTGTGGAGTTTGCCTTTTCTCACCGTACTTTCCAGGGTTTCTTTCGGGTGCTCTGGTTTCGTTCCACAGCGCAAAGACCTATGCTTCGAGTGAACTGGTGACTCTGAATTGCCTCTGGTGTGGTTTAACTTTAATAGAGAAGGCGAGAAATCAAAATCTTGCTCAACAATATTTTGAATAATTGAATAAACACGGTTCCCATAGCTTGTATCCTGCCACGTTACCAGAGTAAATGTATCAAAGTACCAGGAAAAGTCTTACATTTAAAACACAGCTGAAGTATGCTTGGGAATGTGCCAGAAATTGTGTTAACATCTGTGAGCAATATGCAAATGTGTGTGACCACTGTGGCAATGTAGGCTCACCAGTGAGCACTGGACCATCTAACCGTTTCCGTTAGAAAGCATGGAATGACCAAAGTGATCACCGGACCATCCATTCACCCAGAGGGACTGCACAGGGGAGATGTGTCAGTGTTCCCACCTGCTCTCTGTGGTGTTTCCCCGCTTGCATGACTCCACACCATCCGGCCTCCGTCTTCCACGCTGCAATATGGGTTGCCATGGTGCTTAACAAATTATTGCAATTATGTTCACTGTGTGTGTCATGGCTGGCAGCTGAGAGCCAGAAGAGTGGAAATCCTGTTTTGAACAGAAGATCAGATAAGCAAATGGAGTGCCCTGGTTGAGCAGACATATTTAGGCTGTTGCTGGGCTGACTGACCCTGAAGCAGATCCAGGAGGGTGAGCTGATGGAGGTCATTGGTGATGTTTTGGGATATGGGTGTTGCCTACGATGGTGAGAGTTGTAAACGCAGGTTGCGGTTTTGGAGGTTGTCAGATGTGACAGGCAGGAGCCCAGGCCACATCGCCATCTCCCAGACTGATGGCCACACCTGAGAAGAGTCGGTTAAGTGGCTACGGCCGCCAGCTGTGGCCAGTTAATCCGGTTAAACACTCCCTTGTAAAGAGACAAAAACTGAAGGGAACTACAAGGGACAGTGCTTAAAGTTGTCTAATGCAAGTTGCGCTTTCAGTTTATTGGCTTGTAGGTTATTTTGCATTTTTTTTCTCGCTTTCAGAGTCATCCCACGGCCTGCCAGCGACGTCCTCTCCTCAGGCTCACGGCTGCTGACCGCTTTGTCTGTGCATCACAGCGGCAGATCTTGGCCGAATCAGTATACGCCTCCCTGGTTCTTCATCAGCCGAAGGAGCGCACAGCTGCAATTTGCAATATTTTCGCTAAATTTAATTTCCTTCTTTACGCCCCCGTGGTCATCTCCCTCCATGGTTTCACTGGTGTCCGCTTGCTCGGCCATTAGGGCCTCCTCTTTCCCTCTAGTGGAAATAGCAGCCCGTTAATTTTCACACAAATTACAGCAATAGCAGGTATCTCTACTGGCTGCGTTAATGCGGGATGCAATCAGGGGTAATTGAGTGCCTTTCACACAGAGACCAGCGCTTTTACTTCGATCCAAAGCCCCACCGTTTACTGCCTAATCGCTCTTTAAACACTGAATTTCTGCTACAAGAATCCCTGCTGTAATTTTGCGAGAGTGTATTTGGAAATCACAGCCCTTTGAGCAAGCATAATTGAAATCAAATCCCTTTCACTGGGGATGACATTTCTGCAGCTCCCCAGTTGAAATTAATTTTCAAAATTGATCATGAATATGTTCAAATAGCTGGCAATTATACTGTTCAATGAGGAGAAATTATGCGCACAAAGAAGTGTCGACACGGACGAGCGCTTCAGTTAAACGCCTTTGTTTCCCGCCGCGTCGGCCTTGTAAAGATTTACATACATTGACTCGTATTGCGACCCTGCGCGGCTGATCGCACCACGTTCTCATTTCAGCCCATTAAAATTAACTCAAATTGCAAGGTTTTTTGTTAAGCTTCAGGAAAACTCTTTTTTTTTTTTTTATTTCTGCTACAGCTGCAGAGTTGCCCTGCATGGCTTAACCCTTCGCTTACAGCATGCAAATTTCACAGAATAGAAAAGTCTGTGTATTTGTGTATTGCTGCTTTGATACGTGTGTGTTACTCTCTGCTTGTGTTTATATGCAAGCCTGTGCAAATATGAGCCCTTGTTTCTGCGTTAACGTGTGTTTATATATTAGGATATATGACTCCTTATTTGAGATATGTGGTTATGCGTACGAAAGCAGGGAAGAAAAGGCAAATATCAAGTTACCTAAATCTTTTTGGGGGGCGTTCATACCCAGCCATAGTCAATTACACATGAACCGTCAAAGCACGTGGCAGGGGTTCAAACCCAGGTCCCAGCTGGAGAGGACAAGTCTCAACTGTAGCCCCCTGAGTGAGTGCTTAGTGAGCACAGGTGAAGAAAGTCTCCACCTGCAGTGCTCCACCCTCCTCCACACCTGTGCTACACCTAAAATTACAGAGCTAAATGCACACATGATTTCAGCACCGGTGGGAGATTTCCACATAATCAAGCGGGACAACAGCCAGCAGCAGCATCAACAGCTTGCAGATGAATTTAGAGACTTTATTGGACAGAGATGTGGTCATGAAGACTGGGCAATTCAGATTTCAGTAAGAACATCATCAAATGTTGCATTTTTTTTTCCCATCGTTGCAGGGAAGCAACACTTGTTGTCCATTTTTATTCAGATAACAGTCAATTTGATGGCTGTCTGCTCCCATGGTACAACCCAGTTCTCCAGGGAGCCCCACCACCAGGAAACCTGGTCCAGAGGAAACGTGCTGGTAGAGCATCACATCAGCTATTCATTCTGTGCAATTAGCTCGGTACAATGAACCACACTGAGTTCCAAATGACGATTAAATTAACAGCTCTTCCAGCTGTCTGATAACAGCTAATAGAATATTCATAAGGGACCAAAATGGAAGGATGCTCTACACTCACTTCATCATGCACCTAATTGCACACTTGTTATTGTATTTACACCTTGTTGGTTCTCACTGAAGCTGATACAGTGATGGGGGTGCACCTCTGCCTCTCTGTGCCACACCCCCCATGTGAGCAGGACTGCAATGGAAAGGAAGTAGGCCCCCTAGAAGGCAGAGGATGCTGGATTTGTTGGGTTAACACCAGTCAGAGGAGTCAGGAAAAAAAAACATCCCCTGAGACACGTGCCATGGCTTTAATATATTTCGGTGCTTATGACTTCAAGGCAGGGTGCTTCACTGTGGGGGTAAGAGGAAAAAAAAACACTTCATCTCACATTGTTTTTTTATTTCTTATTTTTGTGGCAAACGTGTGGCGCTGTTACTAATATGATCTTTATTATTAAAACGATATGTCTTCATCCAAAGAAACTTTCATTACTTCTTTCCTGTTCACTTTTTACCTGCTGACACATCAGGTGTTTACTACATAAAGTCTCACCGTTTTTCCAACATCTGTTCACTTGCTGTATCACTGACTTAAGGTCCTTAAGAGATATCCATCTGAGCAAACTGTGATATTTAAATAATCTCAGAGAACTCGGCAAGACCAGAGGTACAAGAGACCGGAGAAGGTGGAGAGATGGATAGATGGTCTGAGACACTGTAATTTGTGGATGTAACATGGTTGCTTCACAGACTCCAGGTCCACACGTAGGATTTTGTTTCAGTCTCAGAGCAACAGAGATTTTCCAGTCTCTCTGTCCATCCATTCTTATTCCTCAGTAATTAAATAAGGAGGGTTGTATACCAGACTCCTGGAATTAGCCTAATCAATTATTCTAATGATTCTAATTTTAAAGATGAAATTTGACTGAAATGGTATTCCCTTCAACTCATTAGTTTACTCAATATGGACTTTAAGATCATAGCCAATTCTTTGGCACAAATACCAGAGACACTCCCCACAAAAGCCTTTAAACCTAACCAGATTGGATTTGTTAGAGCAGAGCACGGCTCTGATAACGTATGTTAAGCATGATAAATTTTATCATCAAAGAACAAGAGTCAGCAAACTTTCCAGAGGAAAAGGCTATCAGCAAGATAGTCCCCTTTCTCCATTTTTATTTACACTAATGTCTGAACCTTTGGTTGGGCTATTAGGACTGGCAAAGCCATACGTATAAGGCTACAGGAAAATGAACATCATAGGCTACATCCTTCTATGGTGACAATTTCCTCCCATAGCTGAAGAACCCAAAATCTCTGTTCCAGCAGTTTTTAAAGTGATATTCTAGTAAAATAAACACACACACACACACTTTCAGAACCACTTGTCCCATACGGGGTCGCAGGCAACCAGAGTCTACCCGGCAACACAGGGCGTAAGGCCGGAGGGGGAGGGGACACACCCAGGACGGGACGCCAGTCCATCGCAAGGCACCCCAAGTGGGACTCGAACCACAGACCCACTGGAGAGCAGGACTGTGGTCCAACCCACTGCACCACTGCACCCCCTTAAAATAAACATTCTATTTATAAAAATTAATTTCTCTAAATGTCTGGCAGCTGAACACTCCTACAGCTCTAATTGGTGCTAACCCTTTTAACCCCAACCCTGACCTCAAACAGCTGCTAAACCCCAACTATTGAACTCTGGTAAAGAAGGTTAAAGAGAATCTGCATGGATGGGCCTCTGAAGTGGAAGAACAGACCATCTCCCTGATAACTGTAATGTAAGATTTTTAAATCATATACAGTATTCACAAACATTGGACTTGTTATGATGGACTGAGGGAGACATGGGAGCAGCACCTTCACTTCAAGATACGGTCACCTTTCAGGAACATATTGCACAGTGCTACATGAAATGCTATATTTACCTGTGTCTGTATGCATTTGCATATTCTCTATGTTCTGATTTAATTCTCGTGTTGTCTTGTGTAAATCTGTTAATTACAATTTAAAAAATAATGCAAGTTAAAACTGGTAAATGTCAGTGAATCTAGGGATCTGACAATGCAAAACACCTGCCCGATGAGGTTTGTGGTAGTGAAACAGCAGTCTGGAGCCAGAAACCTCCCACCTGAACACAAGTGACCTGACCTGAAGTCCACAGAAAAAGGACATATGTCTCGGGCACTGCATACTACCTGTAAGCTCACTCTCCACACCAGATAAAGGCTTCCTGAGACCCCCTCCTCTGAATACAGTCCCTGACCACTTCTCTCTATTCATCAACATGGAAGTTTACTGTGAAGAGAAAATGGGTATCTTAAGTAAATTCCCAGAAGAGAAGTTCATTACATATGGCATGTCAATGTTAGGCATGCATCTGATCGTGAGTTCTTAACTGGCAGAATTTGTAGGGAAAATGACGAGCAGTCAGAATAAACCACCAGGACAATATGATGAGGAGTTCTCTCTCCCCAGGCTCAGCCCCTGCTCTCCAGGTTACAGGAGATCTGTGAATCCGAAACGTGGAGCACAAGCTCTTCTCCACAGCAGGTAACACAGAGGAAAATTAATCCGAGAAGTAATTTCACGCAATTTAGTTTGGCACCATGGTGGGGTCAAATGGGGGTAAATGGTTATGCTGAAAGAAGCACAGTGATTGCTGTAATAGCCCCGTTTGGAATGAGCTCCATCGGAGGGGACTTTACATTAAAACGGGGAAGTCTAAAGAAAGCCATTACTTCACTGACAAAAAGGAGACACCTCCAGCAAACCTGCATCAGACATGCAAGAACCAGTTTTGTTAACAGGTTGATATAAAGTGTATCATAACTGAATGCCATAGGCTATCTGCATTCCCACCAAGTGTGGAATTTTTCATAAATGTAATGAATACATAATTTCTTGGCAGCGACATCATTATTGAGTTAGTAAGAAAAGGTGATAGATAGATAGATAGATAGATAGATAATCCCAAAGGAAAGTGTCTGAAAGGTTTATTTTTCTCATTATATTTTAATGTATTAGTAAAGACAGGATGTCAGGAATGATTCTCCCTTTGTGTCCCACTGAGTACCTTAAAAGCAAACCTCAGTCTGCACACATAAAAAGTACACAGTCCTTTTTAATTATCTGTCAGATTTGCAGCGCACACATATTTACTTTCTTAATGTCAGTATTTTGCCTGCGCGGAGACCAATCACTGTAAGAAAATACAAACACTGACATTTCAGAAAGTACACATTTCATTCTCTGGTTCTCTTGCTTCAGTGTCAACAACACCTTAAGTTAAGGAGGTATATTCAATAAAATTTTAAAAACCTAGTACTTAATGATCACAGAAAAATTATGAAGTACATCCATACAATATTAATACTACAGGAATGTAACTTCATAAAACGCTCTAAATAAACAGACCTCTGTTTTATATTTTTCACTTTCTTAACCACTTTATCAGTAAAACGGTTCATACTTACAGGAGCAAAGCTCACAATAAATACATCATTTCAGTACTTGGGTACCCTCGTAGGAGAAGTGAGTACTGCTGCCACTCTCTTTCTTTGGTGCAATACCTTGGAGGTCCACCGGAGAGCGCTCAGGGAACAGAACCACTCTTCAGACCCCCCACTGCCTCCCCACAATTGTCACAATATCTTGCAATCACCGTTACTATTTCGCAGCACTTGTGCAAGATGTAATCAGATGCTAGCAGGAAGGGATGGGGCATTTGTAACGCAAGAAAGAGCTTGGAGCTGGAGAGGTGATGGAAAGAGACAAAGGAGGGCATTCTGGGAATTCAGGAAAGCTGAAGAAAACCGGAGCAGGGCGTTCTAGGAGTTCAGAATGGTGAGGGAAAAACAGGAGCAGAGCATTCTGGGAGTTCAGCACAGTTGCAGGGAGACAGAAGCAGGGCATTCTGGGAGTTCAGTATACAGGTAGTCCTCGACCTACGATGGGGTTCCATTCTGATGACCTCGTCATAAGCCAATGTTCTAATTAGTCATAAATCCTTCAACTGCATAATATAAACCATAGGGATATATAAACATTTAACATGCCTGAATGCTATGTTGTATAATAGTTTTTTCTTATATTTATTCACGAACTTCATGCATTAGTCATGTTAAAAAAATTCTAATAATATGAATACGGTACAGTATTATTTTTGCATGCTGCACTGTTATTTTCACTTTCATTTCAAAATCTGTTTTCTTGTGCTTTTTCTTTCACTTGCTAACTATTGTAAAAATGTAACTTGAATGGAATCACTTATGGAATGAATATTCCATAAAAAACAACATTTTTGTAACTAAAACACAGTTGCTGAAAGACACGGTCAATAAGAAATATGGTGCCTTGTGGTAACGCAGCCAGTTATGATACAGCAGATGAAGATGGTTGTCATTAGATGTTACTACCAAATGTCAGGACTCAAAAATGTTAATAATAATTCTGATGGGACGCCTGTTGTAAGTCCAGGACACCGTAAATCGCATATCTTGTAAATAGAGGACTACCTGTAGTTGAAGAAAGACAGGAGCAGAGCATTCTGGGAGTTGTAGTAGCTGGCTTGCAACCCTGAGACGTTTTCCAGTGGCCAGTCTTGTTGCTTTGGTCATGGGTGTATTTGGGGGAGGGGCTTAGCACACATCCTTCCCAGGTGCTCCAGAGGCCAGGATGTGGAGCTGTGTCAGCTGGGCTGAATGCTCCCTGGCTTTAAGCCGTAGTGCAGCAATGCTCGATGCTCGCCGATCTGCTGCTGCCGCCGAGGAAGATGAGGGTGAGTCCGGCAGGTCAGCCAGAGAGGCTGCAGGGTCCACAGGGGGACGCAGTAGAGCTCCAGGAGGGGGGACGTTGCTCAGGGAGCCCATGGAGAACAACCTGGGGAGAGGAGGTAAACTGCCTCATGAAACCACTGCTGCAAGTCTGGTAGTGTTAGGAAAGCATAGCACAGTCTCAACACAAACACATCATAGTCACAACACAATTTTAACACAGTCTCAACACCAAAATAACACCATCAGGACACAATCAAGACACAGTCAAGACACAGTCCTGACCCCGCTGGTTTTCTCAACATTTCCTTGCAATGATCTCAGCTGTATTGTCCTGCTCTTTGAAATGAACCCACGCCTGTACTGTTGACACTGCCTGTGCTCGGCTTTGTTCAGCGCACCGACAGCACTTCATCGGCTGTGCTCAAGTCACCAGGAGTCGTGGGACTGTGAACACACTGCGGGAAAAGGACTGCATGGTGACTCGCTGCAAAGCTAAAAACCCACATGAGACGGTAAAGAGTTGTAAGAGTGAAGGCTGTGCCTGCGATCCGGGAGCCACGCATGTCTCATTTACCTCCCGAAGGCGGGGCTGAGGAAGGCGGGGTGCCGGAACACAGCACCACCTAGGAAGGTGCTGAGAGTTAGGCGGGGTACGGAGCCAGCAGGGGGCACCATGATGCCTGGGAAAGCGGCAGCACTCCACGAGGGTTCCAGGGTGGGATGAGGATGGGGGACACATGGGTTGCTCTCCAGGTAGCGGCTCAGGGGGTGGGCGGACACCAGCGGGCTGGGAAAGGCTAGCCCAGGGGGATGTGGCTGAAGCCCCGCCTTCTCCCGCTTCCTCCATTTGGCACGGCGGTTCTGGAACCACACCTGCAGATCACAAGGAGGGAGAGGTGGGTGGAGTAGGGGAGGAGTGCAGGACCACTGTAAGCAGAAGCACCACACAGCACAGTGGTGCTCCTGCTACTGCAGAGATTAAAAATCAGAAATCTTTTTGATCCTGAAACAGAGCTGAGTGTTCAGTGTTCAGTGTGAGTTATGTTACTGGACGGTCCCTCTATTACAGGTGAAGGAGGAGCAACTGAATGATAACATGTCATTTTAAAAATATTACATCAATCATTGTATATGTGAGTATACATCTGGGAGTAACAGGTAAAAGTGAGAAAAAAATTAAAACCTTAGCATAATAATAATAATAATAATAATAATAGTGAAAATGTGACAGTGTTCTCACCTGGACCCGCGCCTCCGTGAGGTCAAGTCGCAGCGCGAGCTCCTCTCTGGAATTTAATAAATGAGTTTGTCAATTAACGGGTATTAATTAATTTCCCAACAACCAACACAGGGTGTAAAATAATCTCAGTATGATTATAAACGATAAATTAGTAGATATAAAATATGCTGTGATCAACGATTCTTTAAAGCTACAAAGAAATGGCATAAACTGCATATCCAGTTAAAGAGAAAAAAGAGTACCAAATAATTATATGTAAATGTAAATGATTGACCGACCCTTTCACAGAAATTTGTGTGGCAGTTAAATACGTTATTAGATAATAAAAATGCAGTGCATCACTCCATAACGAATTATTTCATTAAGATGATTCCACCTTAAACAAAATTAAATATTTTGCATTAACGCAGTGGACCTCGTATAACGTACTCGCTACTTTAAAAAAACATTCGTTTTGAAACTATTTATAGTTTAATAATATTAACATTGTATTAAATTTAATATTGCGCGTGTTATTATTATTATTATTATTATTATTATTATTATTGTTGTTGTTGTTGTTGTTGTTGAAGGAAAAAAGAAAGGGAAAAATGTTGCAAATGATTTACTTCTGCAAATATTTTCATGAAATTGAAAAACGGTTGTTCCGCTATAAAACAGGTTTAATTTACTGTTATTTTTAATGAAATACGCGATTTTCAGAAGTAACACGAAAAAGTGAAATATGTCGTAATGTCACTACTAGCCTAGCTGTTTTGCTGAGATTATTTCAAAAGAAATATTTTTTATTGTCGGTTGTATTCATTATACTTTTTTCTTTAGCTGAATATTCATAAGCATAAATTTATTAAACACTACAATAATGATTAATAAAAACTTTTAAAAAACTAAAATACATTTCTATAGGCTATTTTACGTAATTCACGTGTCAAAGTGAAAAAGTATTACGTAGCAAATTCTTAAATAAAAATTTAAAGAAATACACCAACAAAGAGATTATATATTATGGAAAAAGTAGATCTTTTAGAAAGAATATAAAACTCATCATATCTGAATAAATAGTGATAGTCATGCTAAACCTTTGATCCTACGTGAATCAATCAATATGTGATATTTTTCGCCGGATAATTCATGCTAGAAAAAGATGGATTTTGTCCAAAGTAAAACGTGAATTTATTTTAAAGAAGGGAAATTCTGAGACCGCTCCGCGGCTGAGGGGGGAGGGACGGTGACGGAGAACATCGGGAAGACCTTCGGGAGAAGGCTGGAAGACCCTCTGAGTACAAAGTGAGTACCGAGTAAATCCCGTAGAGCCGTTACTCACGCTGCGGGGTGTCTGACCAGGTGAGAACCTCACGCACTTTAGCTTTCGCTTATTGAAGGCTCTTTTTCACACCAACATGCTGTGTGACACTTGTTCCACAAGTGCACATGATGATACTTCTTAAAAGCACCTGTGCACGTGGGGGGTCCCCGCTAGGTCACTATATATAATATAGACCGAACAAGCGATGTACAGGGTAAAAATGCTGTAAAAACATATATATTTAACCTTAAAATGTTATTCCAATTTCAAGCTTAAATCCTTCATTGAAAGTGTCATGTGCTCTGCATTTACATGACAACTGCAAGTGTCCTTTCATAAATATAGTCTTTCTTTTAGAAAACAGTCAACTGGCTGTAACTGTGACAGTTTGCAGAAATCTTAAAAAATTGCATCAAATTTTTATTTTTATTATTATTTTTTTTTAAATGTTCCATTAACTGCATTTAACTGAAAATATGGACATACATATAACCGTTAGATGCGCGATTACGTTAAAATGAAATGGTTTAAAGACTAATGCGCTGCCCTTCTTTCATAATTTTATAATGTTTTTTTGGTCATTTTAGGACACAAACGAATAACCCTGTGCTATATTACAGCAAATATGTATAGACACTGTTACGGGTCACACAGGAGCTGAAATATTTATTATGAGGCACAATACGTTTCTAACGCTCCTCTGCTGCACGGTGCCGTTCCGTCTACTGCCTGGTTACAAACTGCCCTGCTAAGAACTAAACTGTACATAGATATTCTGTTAATTTGCATAACTGGGACAAGTTACATGTTTTGTTCTTAAGAGGGAATTGTTTTATTAATGGATTGTTTTTGGGCACTGCTGTGTGTGTGCAGGTACCTTGTGAACACATCAGGGTAGTGGGTCTTCTGGAAGGCCCTTTCCAGCTCTTCCAGCTGGTAGCTTGTGAAGGTGGTCCTGTATCTCCTTTGCTTCCTTGTGAGGGTGCTCTCCTCTGTGTCACTGCCACCCAACAGACATGTGCCACCCTCCTCTCCATCCCTCATATCTCCATTATGCTGAGGGTCTCCCGCCTGCTCGGGGGATAGATCGCCATCTCCAAAAGGCTCCCGTTTCACCACGTCCTCTTGGAACTTCAGCACGTTGTGGCGTGGACCGGGTGCTGCCGTGTGCTCCCTGTAGGACTTAGCACGGCTGATGCTAACGGGTGGTGCCTGGATGATCTTCGGCCCCTTTGTCTCCTCCACATCCCCATTCTCCTCAGATGTTCCGCCAGAGTCTGAGATCTTCATCTCCTGATGGCAGAGGTGGTGTAGTCTTGGTGGAAGGTGGAGTAAACATGAGTCCAAGTGTGAAGACGGTGTGAAACTGGGAGAGGCTGTCGAAAGAGAATCAGAGGTGGAATCACAGAAGAACCACAGACGAAAGAAAGTCAAACCAAAGAGGAGCCAAAGTGGAACCACCGAGTATTTATAAAGCAACCAAAGTGGAGCCAAAGAAAGACAGAGGAAACATGGAGAAATCACATGAGGACCACTGGGGAACCACAGAGGAACCATAGAGGGATCACAGAAGGAGAACAAAAGTGGAAGCAAAGAGGAACCACTGAGGAGCTGAAGTGGAAACCAAACAGAAACAAAAGCGCACCAAAGAAGAACTACGGAACCAAAGCTGAACCACAGACAAACCACAGAGGAGCCACAGATGAACCATAGAGGACCCTGAGAGGAACATGTTCATCTTCATGAAAATACAGCTGTGAGAATCACGCTTTGGTTATTGTCGCATTCTATTGTTATTCTGTGTTATTAAAACAATGAAAAATGAAAAATTATCAGAATTATTCCACAAAATATATATTTCAATTAATAAATCCCAGCAAAAACATTTGCAATTCTCAGTATTAATAAATCATTTGTGGTAAATGCATGTTTCAAGCGTTAGGAAATGTTAATAGAAAACTAATCCTAAACGACGGTATTGTATTTGTGTTCTTAATGTTAAAAAATATTTTTTTAATATAATAAACATGATGAATTACTGTTTAATTCTATTTGTGCTTCATTTTTACTTTTGTGCGTTATATCCTATTATTAAACTCTAACGAACGATAATTAAATGAGGAGGTAAAAAAAGAGTTTAGAAAAGAGGAGAAAAGGTGTCCGATTGTGTGGTTAAGGTGAAGTGCTCGTCATGTGGATGTTCTCGCGTTGTCGGGTACAGCCTGACCTGTACAGATGCTTTTACCCGGGTACTGTAGTGAAATACTGTGCTCTGGTCGTGAATCCTCTATCTCACTTTTCCCTAATGTGATGGTGTACAAAATGTTTCCGTGCGCCGTTCTCTATGACTGCTGCTCTAGTCTTACCTTCCGATCCCTGCTCTGGTTCTTCTCCGCCGCACCTTCTCGAGAAGCTCTTTGAGGAACTCTTTGAGGAGACGTTTGAGGAGCTGCTTGAGAACCTATTCGAGAACCTGTCTGAGATCCTGTTTGAGACACCTTCCAGTAGACTTGCTGCCCCCCCGATGTCCATCTTGCAGGGGCTTCTCCGGCCCAGGATGCTTTCTATGCAGTAGGAGGAGAGTCGAGCTGGGGGTTCATTGGGGGCTTCCGTCCTGTCTGGGAGCTGATCCTCGCACCGCCCGGTCATCTCTGCCCCATCCTCGTGCTGGTCTTCATATCGACCGGTCATCTTTCATTGACTGGTCATCTTTGATTTTTCTTAGATCTTCACCGTCCCGTTCTTCAGCGTCCCTTAGGCTTACCTACTCTTTACCTCACGCTTTACTCTTCTCTTACTTAGTCCAGCGCTCGGACAAGCGTGGCTCGCGCCGAGACGCGCCCCCCGCCTAGCGCTGTCGCGCGCCCTGATTGGATCACACTGGAGTAAGGGACACTCACCGTGCGACACACACACATACGCACACACACACACGCACACACACACACAGTGCCATTCAAGCAGGAAACTTCCAGTGCAGAAATGTATGTAACTTGCCTTATATGACATGTCGGTGATATTGTGTGTATTTAAACAACGATTTATTATGGAATACAACAAATCAGATTTTAATTCATTTAGTTTCGAGTTCGAGTCAGTAATAGGCTTTACTAAATACTATGTTCAAATATTGTATTAAAATAATGTATTGTAAATTGCGCGTATAATAATAATCATTATAATCATAATAACAGACTTTATCATTTCATTCAACATGTCATGACCTCTGATCCAATGAGATTATGCTGTTAACAAAGAGCAAACTTACTGCATATTTTTCTTGCTTTTCATGTTTTACCATAACTCAGATACATTAAATTGTTACATACTGTTTTGATACAGTGCTCTTGTGAACAAGGTGACACACGTCTATACCACAACAATAAATTTAAGTCCAAATTGCTAAAGCTCTGCAAGATGAAAATGAGAACAGGTGGTTTAGTGTTTGTTGAAGAAAGGCCTTATGTTTGATCAAACTCCACCACCAGTTCCATAATAATATTAAGCTGAGACCGACCCCTTTTCAGTCTCTCAGCACCCTGAAAATGACCCTTTTTACCTCGTTCTTAAACGGTAAATCAGATTTGAGCTAAATCAGATTTGAGTCACGACATCATTATTGTCACTTCCCGCCGATCTCGTATGTGCATAAACGTGCAAGTGTTCATGTTTAATATTTTTTAAATAACAGTTGGTTGAATAATGGACAAATATTTATGCAACTACTCGTGTGATGTTTACTGCTTCATATGGTGGATTGTGAAAAATTGACTGTACTCCATAATCACGTGTCTGCAGTCAAACCTCTCCTTCTGTTCATGTGTTGCACTTTTGTATTTTTTCCTCTGAGATGTTCGTCGCTTTGCAGAGAAAAGCGTCTGCTAAATGAATAAATTATTATTATTATTATTATTATTATTATTAGTTGTTCAAGGAAAGAATGAAACTGGACACTAAACATATAATACTGCTCCTTATGATTAAATATATTGATAGGAAAGTGAAGGGAAGGTGGAAATCTAGGGGGAAATGTGTTTTATTTCCCTTTTAGCTTTATTTTCTAGAAAAAAAGTAGAGTAGAGTCGGAATAACAAGCGAACACACGGGATGCATGCAGAACATTTTAAGACCATGTGAAACACCTTCGGTCCCACCGAACAGAGTTCAGCGCGTTCTGGCTGCGGTCGCGTTTGTGCTTCGAGACGTTGCTGTGGTCAAATGCACGTTTGCTGCGCCATCTACTGGCCAAAATACGGACCTTTCTCTCACGGGTAATAAATATGAAATACTCACAGACCAAAAGCTCACATATGACACAACTGTGATCAATGCAGGGTCCTGATGGTCCAGAGCCTATCCTATGAATACAGAACATTAGACAGGGTACGCGCTGGCTGGGGCACAATCTCTATCGCAGCAGAGAGGAAACACACACACACACACACACACACACACACACAGAGTCTGAAACCGCTTGTCCCGAGCAGGGTCGCACCGGAACCTAACCCGGCAACACAGGGCGGAAGGCTGAGGGGGGAGGGGACACAACCAGGACGGGACGTCAGTCCATCGCAGGGCACCCCAAGCAGGACTCGAATCCAAAACCCGCCACAGAGCAGGCCCCGGCCAAATCCGCTGCGCCACCGAGCCTCCAGTAGAGAGGAAACATTTGTATAATATTAAAGGGCACCAGCAGTCCACGATCCAGTTTCTCTGCAGTTCACATATTCCTATTTTGTTCCGAATACATTGGAACATTGGAACTGAATTTGTGACTCTGAATTGCTCGTGTAGTAGAGAATTCGGTGTAGTGTCTCTAACACCGTAAGTCGGCCTGGATGAAGGTATGAAGGCTATGAATAGTTAACGATCACCGTACGCTGCTTCGGAGAAACGCGTACTTTAAACCAACGTAAACAGGTCAATGTTTACGGTTCGGCGGCCTTTCACGCCATTGGTCGGGCTTGGTCACGTGATCAGGTGGGCGGGGTTTCCGGAAGTAGGAGAAGGAAGTGGGGGAGCGCGCGAAACGAACAGCAGCTGCAGCGGTGAGATTTATTTAAAGTGGGAATGAAAATAATTAAAAACTAGCAGTTAAATTTTTTGTGAGGCAAGGAGATACCTCTGATAACAGAACAGAGCAGTGCAGAGAGTGTCAAAAAGGTTAAGTACGAGGGGAAGATTAATTTGATACGCAATGAGCTGCTGAGGGAACAACAACAACAGGCCTCAGTCAGTGTCTCTGCACCTCATCACGACATCATCCTTTCTGTTTTCCTGTTAAACCACAATTAAAAAGCGGTTCTTTATGTTATGCAACGTATGACGATTATTCTTAGATTTTGGTAGGAAAGTAAGTATGTTTAATTGTGGTGGTCCTAAGTCCTGGTGTACCTGTACCTCCCCTCACAACTGGTAGCATAAGTGGTAGAGTTGCTGCCTTCTCGATCCAAACTTTTGAGAAAAGCATCAGCTAAATGAATCAGGTGTCTTTTTGCTAGATAAGTAAACATTCAACTCATTACTCTAAGATTTCAGTACTTCTAGATGCTGTGCTTACTAGAATCTGTTCACTTATTTACCCTGGCTCCTCAGCATACAAATATAGTTGGAACCAAAGTCTGTCTTAAGTGGATTTGTTCCTAAATCCAAAGTGAATGACAGGTTAATAGTGCAGACATCCCTTAGTTTAATAGACTGGTTAGATTTTGTAAAAAAAAAACTTGGATAAATCCATAAATAGATTCTCTAAGGTGTATTTTTTTTCTTAAAAGAACATTAGAATTGTCATTTGAAATTGAAATTCCTTGAGCTCCCAATCAATCACATTGGTGGAATGATTTATCACATAAACATGTCCAGTGGTCGTCAGATTCTGGTCACATTCAACTTACGTTATTATATATGCAATAAAAATTTAACACAGACCTCACTCCCATTTTATTTAAAGAAAAAAAATTTAAATGACTGAAATTAAATAATCTCTCTCCACAAACTTCTACTCAGTGTCAGCTGCTGACTAATTCATTCCATAAACATCCAGTGTTCCTTGTTTTAGTTCTGATCACCAACACTAAGGAATGCCAAACATGAGCTGTGAACAGTGGAAGTGAGCTGAATTAAGATGGTCCCATACTCCTGTCCTGTTTGAGTGATCTTTACTGCCAACAAATGACAGAATGTAGAAACATATGTCTTGCCCAACAACAGACAGAAATTTTGGAAGACAAAGAGTTGAAGAAGGGTTCAGTTAAAAATAAATACTCTGGGAAAGTATTTGTATGTTTGAAATATTGTGACATGAGTAGCCAGTGTATCTCTTTCCTTTATTTTGTTTTTCTTTCATGGTAGATTGTCAAGTTTACACTTGTTCTTTTGTAAGAAACATTAGCTTTTTTGTCTCAGTTTTTCCAGCATTTCTGTCTTTGGTTGTTGTAACCCAGTTATGTTGTTGACAGAATAGAAAGAAGTTACAAGTTATAGATGGTGTAGTCAGACCATAACTAAGATTTGTCAGAGTATGGCACTGAGAGAAATTTGAATCAGGTGAGGGTCACATAGTTCCAACTGTTGATGAGCAATGATGGCTCAGGACATGAGTCTTCACAAGGCTTTGGACGGTCTGGAACCATGGCATCATGCCTGAAGCCAAACTCTTGTCAAACCTCAGATTGCTGTCAGCCAGTGAGGATGACCAGTGCCAGCTCTAGTGTGTCATACCAGACGAGGAGAAGAACCCAAGCAGGAGCAGCGAGGGGCTCGCGGGTCGACCGCAGACGCACTCGAGTTGGCCTGCTCTCATACCTGGGGGACAGTGGAGACGAGTCAGATTCCCACAGCTCCAGCTCGGAGAATGACTGCTATACCGAGGGCAGTGAGGAAGATGCCCAAGGTGTAACGGCAGCTGGAGACAGCGTCCCCGCACAAGGCGACAGTGACGAGGAGCAGGGAGTCTCACAAAGCTGCCGAGCCCGGCGCAAGAGGGCATGCTCCACAGTACTTGTGGACAGCTCGAGCGACTCCAGCAGTGACGTGGGTGGCCAGCCACTCAGGAAAGTGCTGCCGAAAAAGCGGTTAAGCCTCCAGCTCCTTATGTCCGACTCTGACACTGAGGCAGGAGAGAGGCAGCTGAAGGAGGAGAGTAGCGAGGCTGCCAGGAAGAAGGAGAGGCACAGGAGGCTTGAGGAGCTGGCAGAGAGAAAGAAATCCGGGGCATCCAGGTCCAGGCGCAGCAGGCTTGAGGTACTTTATCACTCCTCTTATGCAAGACACAAATGCACCTCATGATAACCTTATGGTGCTGCACCATTGAGTGTGTCCACACTCTACTCTTTGACTCTGTATGTTTCTAGGACTCAGAGAAAGAAAATGGAAAGGAGCAAAGTGACAGCAAAGATGAGGCCCTCCGCGTGAGGGGAGAACAGCAGGAAGATAAGGAAGATGCCGCAGTAGCGCTGCCATGCAGCAGCGAGGAGGATGAAGATGAAGATGCCTGTGTAACAGTGGCTCACAGCAGCGAGGAGGAGGACAGCGACAGTATGAGGGACTTCATTGTAGACGATGAGGAGCAGAGTAGTGGGGAAGAAAGTAAAGTGTCAGTAACATCCCTCCTGTCCCACCATCTCCCTCACAGTAAGTCACTGCAACACCTGCATCTGAGTACTTCTGCTCGTGCCTTTATTTAATTTTTCATTGTGAAGGGTCCATGGACATGAAAGAGGCTGTGTTTTTGTATGCATGTGTACACCTATCCTGTTTCTATCATCTCAGTGGTTACTGGGTCCCAAAAAAAGCACTTCCAGGCGGTGGTTAAGGCCTTGCTCATCAATGTCCTGGACCCAACATTCCTCAAGTCACTGTATGGTAAGTCTTTGTTTTCTGAGCCACTGTGAGCACATCATTCCTCCACCGTGCTCAGACCTCCATGTCACCTTTTCACCCTGTTGGTGTCCTTCTCCACTGTTGCCAGTCAGGAGACCACCCCACAGCTCAGGTCCTGTGTGAGACGTCCATCCACTGGAAATTCTTTGCATTGTAGATAGACAGACACACATACACATATGCAGCATGGTAGCACAGCGAGTAGTGCTGCTGTCTCACAGCGCCTTGGTGGTGCAAGAGAACATGGGTTTGATCCCCGCTTAGTCTGTGTGGAGTTTGCATGTTCTCCCCGTGTCTGTGTGGGTTTCGTCTGGGTGCTCCAGTTTCCTCCCACAGTCCAAAAACATGCTGTTCAGGTTCCCCTATAGTGTGTGAGTGACACAGAGAGAGTGTGTTTCACGGATGTATGGATGAGTGACCCAGTGTAAGTAGCGTATCTAGCGGTGTGAGTCACCTTGGTGAATAAGGTGTGTGGCCTAGTAACACTGCATAGTATCCATTGTAAGTCGCTTTGGAGAAAAGTGTCTGCTAAGTGAATAAATGTAGATATACACTGGAACAACAATGGAGCAGGTGAATATCTTACATATACACTAGAGGAGTGTGTAAGTAAGCAGTGTGAAGACAAATAAAAAGCAGCACTGACAGCTGAACAGGGACAAGTTCACTGCTAGAAAAGTCACCAAATATCATAGCGAATGCACTGGACCACTCTCCTGCGCAGCTGCATTTTGAAACCCATTCGCATTCACTCCTCTGCAGCAGCTAATCGCTTGTACATATAAAAACCCCACTCCTCAACCACAGCTCTCAGTGAGAAGCATCTAGTGAAGCAACAAGAGAACCATAAACATGCTGCTCAGCTTTCACTGTGAACAGAACAAACGGAACAAAAGTCTGCTGGTGTGGTTGAGGGGAGGAACAAAGAGTCTAAAATAGTAACAAAAATTGAAGACAACACTGAAGAAAACTAAGACTAAAGAAAAACCATAAAATATGATGCCGCTGTACTCTGAAGGCAGCCTGCTGACATTGCCCCGAAAAAGTGATGAAAATGCTCAAGCTAGTTGAGAGCGGTGGTCACCACAGTGATATGTATGTCTGTGCTTGGTTTCTGTGTGCACAGATGGCATTCGTACAAAGCGATATGCCTTACAGATGAAGGACTCCCTGTACCATCTAGATCACCACTATGTGTTGCCACACCTGGAGAACCTGAAGGGGAGGAGTCGCTGGAGTGAGCGATACAAGGTGATCAATGGAAACAAGGAAATTAGGATAGATACAGAAGTGCATTCAATGTATAGCTATTCAAAGACCTCTTGTGTGTCCTTTGTAGGAGCGGGTAGACTGCTACCCCAATGTGCGCATCTTAAAGACGGGTGGGCGGGACCGCATGTGTGAGGCATGCGAGCTCCACCGATCCATACGCTTCCACGTGCGCCTCTCTGGTCAGCTGTATGACTTCAGGACTCTGCAGGATGACACATTTCTGCCCAACGACATACAGGTAATGGAAGGTAATGCACATGCAGCCTTAGGTCAGCTCATTACCTCATCATTGGATCAAATGGGCGGCACGGTGGCACGGCAAGTAGCGCTGCTGTCTCACACTAACTGGGTAGTGCGAGAGGGCATGGGTTTGATCCCCACTCAGTCTGTGTTGAGTTTGCATGGTCTCCCCTGTGTCTGCTTGGGTTTCTTCTTCCAGGTGCTTTGGTTTCCTCCCACAGTCCAAAAACATGCTGTTCAGGTTCACCCATTGTGTGTGACAGAGAGAGTGTGTTTGTTCCACTGATGTATGGATGAGTAATCCAGTGTAAGTAGTGTATCCAGCAGTGTAAGTGACCTTGGTGAATAAGGTGTGTGGGCTGATAACACTACATAGAGTTCATTGGAAGTCGCTTTGATGACGAGTGTCTCCTAAATACATAAATGTAATTCAATAAATCAGTTCAAAAGCTGATACTGTAAGGCACCTGCCAGGAATCCGTTTCATTATCTTGGTTTTGTTAATATGTATTTATTCAATTTACCTGACGCTTTGCTTTAAGGTGGCTTGCATTGTGACATTAGTACACTAAGCTGTGTACAGTAATTTACATTTTTGCGTAGCAAGGTTTTTTCCGGTGCAGTTCCAGGTACTTACCTTGATAAAGGGTAGTATTAGTGGGAGTGGGCATTCAAACCCAGGACATTGTTTGCAAGGCAACAGCTCTACCCTCTATGCCACCTGCTGTTGAAAAGAGACCTTCAACAAGAATAATGGAAAGAATTGAGTGCCAGTCATAATGTCACTTTAGAGAATATCAATAAATGAATGAATAAAAGTGATTTTGGGGTAATTTTTCTGTCTGGTACATAAGTGGCTGTAACAGGTCCTCGTGAAGCACAAAACAGTTCATGTTAATATTTGTTCTTGTGTAATGCCTCCGTGTGTTTGCAGGTGTTCCGGGTGGGTAGTGTTTGTGCCCACCGTACAGAGGTCTACCACCAGCTCAAACACTTCAAGTACCACCTGTACTGCCGTTGCCGGGAAGTGTTGAAGCAGGAAGAGGCATGCTGTGGCCAGGAACAGGAGGAGTCTGTGAAGGAGGTAGTCAACAGGGTGTTTGCCAGACTGCAGGACCGAGGCTGGATCACTGAGGTGAGACCCAGAATGTGGGGGAGTCTCGCCCACACTGTTCCACCCCTGTCACACAGACCCATGCCCATCACTGCTTGGAGGGTTTGATACTCAGCACAGCTCTGCCTTCTTGCTTTCCAGCAATACAAGAGGTTCGAGGAGCAGCAGCACGCAGCCATTTACTTCCAGGATGAAAAACTCAATTGAACACACAGCTTCTAATGTGCTTCTTCATATCTTCATTTTTCCACAACATTTTTTTTATTTTAATTGGTTTTTTAATGAAGATTTTACTTTTCACAAGTTTCTGGTGTAATTCATACACTTTGTTGTAAATTTTTATATCATGGTACATGTACAGCTCTCAAGATGGGAGACAAATGGCTCTGTCACACTTCTCACGTTGTGTGGTTTTATCCACAAAAACTGTACAGTTTAAGAAAATATTAACCAGATCTATATATGAATATTAATCTCATAGAGATTTTGTTTTGTTATGTATTTAATGTGTATAAACAATATGCAGCACAGTTACTATTTAGATGGTGTCAAGTACAAATCAACATTAGTGCTCAGCTCAACTTAAATACGTTTTAAGAAAATAAATGACAACTTTGTAATTATCTGTTCATGTTGGGTTTCATTGCACTCAATCATTTTTTCAGTACTCTTCCCAAGGCTTGGCAATCACTCTTACTCTTGAAGCATGAAGCTGAACAAGTAGAGTTTGTTAAACAACTGTATAAACTGTATTTACAGTGGTGGTACAGGTTACAGTGTTGTAGTGATGGTTGGCAATGGTTATTCCCATAACACTTAAATAAAAGCATTTTTAATTGTTTCACCTGTTGTTGAATGCCACTGAGTCCACTCTTGTTGACCATATATAGACAGGAGATGCATCACTAAACCCACAGGACACATTTAACTTGAAAGGTACAAAAAAGTGTGAATGTGTGTTTTTATATTTTATGATTATAAAAGGTGCTTGAAGGTAATACTGTATTGACACATATTTTACAGTACAGGGCTGTATGTGTTTCTTGTTGCCTGCTGTTACCACTTTGTTTGTTCACTCCTTGTACATCGTGTACATACAGCATCCTGAAAGGTTTACCCAAACTTAGTAACTTACTATTATTACATCAGAAAAAAAAAAATAAAAAGAATAAGGAGGGAAAGCTATCAAATCACGCGGTTATGAGATGATCGAGGTAAGTGTGAGAAGTAGATCACGCGTTTCATATCGCTATATATTTTGCCACCACGACGAAGCAGGATTTATTTTGTAGGGTGCAACTTTGTATTTATTCTTGCTACTCATCCCACATCAGCGTGTTTTAAGCAGCGCATACTGTAAATAACCCAAGAGCTATGGCAGAGATCAGGACAACGACCAGTAGAAGATGATATCCTGCAAAGACGTTGGCGATGGATCGGCCATACTCCGCGAAAGCCAGCTTCAAACACTACAAGAAGAGCCCTCACGTGGAACCCCCGAGGCAAGAGGAAGCGAGGCCGGCCAAAAAACACATGGCGACGCCACCTGGATGCAGAAACCAAGAGGATGGGCCGCACCTGGGGAAAACTGGAAAAACTGGCCCAGGACAGAGATGCCTGGAGAGCCCTTGTTGACGGCCTATGCCCCAAGAGGGGTAGTAGGTATAAGTAAGTACTGTAAATGAATGAGTCTGGATGCTTTTAGTCGTTTCATTAAGTCACGTGAATCCACATTAGCCTAGTAAGGTTGTTTTCTATTGTTTTGGGATATTCTCGCTGTGCGCCGTTTCATTGTAGGAAGCACTTTAACTTAAGGAATGTATAGAAGCGTTATTTTACCACGGTGTACACCACTCCAGAGTCAGAGTGTAGCTCGCTCCGCAGTGATGTATGCAAGACCGTGTTTTAGCAGCCTTAGTACAACCACTTTAATACGTAACCATATCTAAAGGACAAAGCGCTTGAATTCGTTACGTCCTTTCCTTTTACGCTTACTAAGCGTCACTGAGCGGCACTGGTCTGTCTATTTGTGTTCCAAGGGGGCGGGGCCACACAGTCTTTAGTAGGCCAGCAGAGGGACTGTGACGTGTGGGGGTATAGCTCAGTGGTAGAGCATTTGACTGCAGATCAAGAGGTCCCCGGTTCAAATCCGGGTGCCCCCTCTTTTGCACACAAACTTCTCTTGCTGTTGCTTCCCTCATATAAAGCAATTGTTAGCTATTAATACCTATTCGAACTCTCCTTTTTTTGCAACGTATTGTCTGCACACCTCATTTCAACGCAAAACATATTTATGTGGTACCACAGAATTTGGGGGAAAAAAAAAAAACGATTTCAGCCAAGGATTTTGACTCGGACAGGTACGCGAAATTCAATCCATATGCTGCTTTCTTCGGTTCATAGGCGCGCGCGCGCGCCCACGCGCACTGCTTCTTACTCTGTCAAAGTGTAACCTACAGTGCGCGCGTGCCTAATTGATCACTCCAGCGGAGACGAGTGCGCCCGCGAACGACAGCACGAACTGCAGTCGTCCTGCACCTGGTAGTCTTTGCTATAGTGCCACACCTTCATTCGCCTCTGCCGCCCAGAGCTGAGCTCACTATAAAAAACACAACGTGGCGCAGCGGGCGGTCATTAAAAAGTCTGGACTCGGTCGGAGGTTTCAGCTTTGAGTCCCACCTCCTGTTGTGCTACTCGTAATGAAGAGGTGCTTAACTTGATAGTTAAAATTACCCATGATCTGTATAAATCAGTGTAACTCAGTGGTTTTAGAGACAAGCATCAGATAAATCAAAAATTCCATCAAAAAGCTGTTCTTTAATTTTTATGCATTCACAGATGACAGGTATGGCGGGTGTCACGAAGCCACAATCGAGCGAAAGAAACTATAACAGATAGAACTTGTGAATCTGTCAAGTTTTGCTAGAACACAACCGGAAGTTTAAAATGATTATTAACGGAAAACTATGAAGAAATTTGAAAAGAAAAAAAAGACCTTTGCTTGTTTATTCTTTGACCACGATTCTCGCCTTGCCTTGTCTGTGTATCCCGTTTGCCGATCGCCTGACCTTCGCCTGTCCCCGACTTCTCTCTTGGATTACGTCTGTCTGTTATAATAAACATCGCTTTGAAGAACTCTGCACTTGAGTTTGTCACCGAGTGGAACGAAACCATGACAGAAGGTTCCGCCCCATATCAGGACTCAGCAGAACTCGCCCAGATGCGCAACGCGCTCGCCACCCAGGGGGCGATCATCGGTGCGCATGAGCAGTCACTGGCACGACTGGAAGACTCAATCAAGAGGCTGCATCAAGCCCTGCAAACGGCAGGGATCCAGTTCCCCGTGACCACCACGCCCGTGGTTCCAGCCGGTCCTGCGCCACCCACACTTCCTGAGGAAAGTGGACCTGATACAACCATCGCCATTCCTGAGAGGTATGACGGCTCACCCGATCAGTGCCAGGACTTTCTGATGCAGTGTGAATTAGTGTTTGAATGCTCCCCACGCATGTATCGGACCGGTGAAGCCAAAATAGCATTTGTGCTGTCCTTGTTGGTGGGACCGGCTCGTGCCTGGGCAGCGGCGGGGTGGCGCACGCACCAGAGGACCAGTTACACTGCTTTCAGGGAAAAGTTTGAGGCAGTGTTTGACCACCCTCACGCTGGTCGCTCTGCTGGTGACCTTCTCTGGCACCTGAGCCAAGGAAACAGGACCGTAACTGAATATGCTCTTGAGTTCCGTTCCCTTGCCGCAAGAAGCAGTTGGAACTCCGCTGCTCTCCTTACCTGTTTCTGCAACGGGCTTCACCCTCGGATCCAGGCCGAGCTAACCTACCGCGGGGAGGACTGGACCTTTGATTGCTTTGTGAAGACCGCCATTGCGATTGACAACCTAGGCCGGAGCCGACAGAGCTGTGGGGGTCAGACTCTCCCCCCCCCCGTGTCCTGGTCTGAAGAGGAACCAGAACCCATGCAGGTGGAGCTTGGTCGCCTAGGTCCTGATGAACGGAAACGTTGCCTAGAGGGGAACCTATGCCTTTACTATGGATCGCCGGAACACCTCCGTGCAGCCTGTCCAGTACGACCGCCACAGGGGACCTCCAGGGGATCCAAGGTGAGTTCCGGGGAACACCGGGGACAACTACGATTGCCAGTGAGTATCTCCTGGGAGGGGAACCAGGTACATACAAGCACTCTGATAGACTCTGGTGCTGCTGGGTGTTTTATGGATAGGGGCTTTGCCAGAAAGCACCGTGTTTCCCTTAAAACCTGTGAGGTCACACTTCGAGTTAAAGCGCTCGACGGCCAGCCACTTGGATCCGGTGTGGTGGACACTCGAACCATTCCACTCCAGCTAGAAACAGGAGCATGTTACCAAGAGGTACTGACCTTTTTCCTGATCAGGGCCCCTGACATTCATATTATTCTAGGCTACCCCTGGTTGACACGACACGATCCAGTATTCTGCTGGAGCACTAATGAACTGGTGTCTTGGGGAAAGACCTGTCACTCTTCCTGTCTAACACTCCCCTGCCGTGCTACTTCGGTTGAGGGCCTTCCCCAACCAGAGATACCCCCAGACTACGAGGACCTGCGAGAGGTCTTCAGAAAAGCCCGAGCAGCCAAATTGCCTCTGCATCTACCCTGGGACTGCGTGATCGACCTCTTGCCAGGTACCACACCGCCCCGGGGCTGCGTGTATCCTCTGTCTTTGCCAGAACAACGGGCCATGCAGGAGTACATAAACAAGGCTCTCGCTTCAGGCATTATCAAACCATCCACCTCTCCTGCAGCGGCTGGTTTCTTTTTCATCAGCAAGAAAGATGGGGGGTCTACGGCCGTGTATCAACTATCGGGGGTTAAACGCAATCATGGTCAAATATCCCCATCCATTGCCCCTAATTACGGCCTCCTTGGAAGGCATTCAAGGTGCTACCTGGTTCACAAAGTTAGAACTTCGAAGCGCGTATAACTTGATCAGGATCCGCGAGGGGGATGAATGGAAGACGGCGTTTTCCACCACTCTAGGTCATTGTGAGTATCGGGTTATGCTGTTTGGCCTAGTAAATGCCCCCTCGGTCTTCCAAGCATTTCTGAACCACGTGCTGGGGGATTTCATTAATCATTGTGCCATTGTATACCTAGACGATATCCTGATTTAGTGGGGGTGCGGTGGCGCAGTGGGTTGGACCTGGTCCTGCTCTCCGGCGGGTCTGGGGTTCAAGTTCCGCTTGGGGTGCCTTGTGATGGACTGGCGTCCCGTCCTGGGTGTGTCCCCTCCCCCTCCGGCCTTACGCCCTGTGTTGCCGGGTAGGCTCCGGTTCCCCGCGACCCTATATGGGACAAGCGGTTCTGAAAGTTTGTGTGTATGTGTGTGTGTATCCTGATTTACTCCCGGACCCAAGACGAACACATCCGGCAAGTACATGCAGTATTAAAGCGCCTCTTACAGCACCTACTGTATGTCAAGGGGGAGAAATGTGAATTCCACCAACACCAGATCTCCTTCCTGGGGTACATTTTGAGCCGGGAATGGATTTCCATGGACCCCCGGAAGGTCTGTGCGGTGACATCCTGGCCCAGGCCGACCATAGTAAGAGCGCTCCAACACTTCCTTGGCTTCGCCAATTATTACCGTCGTTTTATCTGAGGTTTCAGCATCGTGGCCGCTCCTCTTACCGCATTCACCGCCAGTAAAGAACGTCGGCTCCTGTGGGGAGAGGAAGCGGCGATGGCGTTTCAGGAGCTAAAGACCCAGTTCACATCTGCCCCGGTGCTGAGACAACCAGACCCGTCTTTACCCTTCGTGGTGGAGGTCGATACCTCCTTGGTCGGCATGGGAGCCGTCCTGTCCCAGAGGCAAGGGGACCCACCGAAGCTATACCCCTGTGCCTTCTTCTCCCAAAAGATGACCCCGGCAGAACGTAATTATGACATCGGGAACCAGGAGCTCCTTGCCATCAAACTCGCGCTCGAGGAGTGGCGACATTGGTTGGAAGGGGCTGTCCACCCATTTCTTGTCCTTACAGATCACCGAAACCTCAAGTACCTTGAAACAGCTAAAGGCTAAACTCCCACCAGGCTCGCTGGGCTTTATTCTTTACTAGGTTTAATTTCACTGTGTCCTATAGACCAGGTTCGAAGAACACAAAGGCTGATGCCCTGTCCCAACTTCATGACACTGAACAGACTCCGACCACCCCAGAGAGGATCCTCCCCAAGGGGTGCATCGCGGGCCCAATCCAATGGCAACTCCTCCAGGATATTCAAGATGCCCAAGCCAGTGAGCTGGAGCCGCCCGGGAGACCCGAAGGAAGAGTGTATGTGCCCAGTCCCTTCCGCACCGCAGTACTGAAGTGGGCACATGAGTCCCCAGAGGCGGGGCATCCCGGTATCCGGCGCACCCTCTCTCTTTTACAGGGACAATTTTGGTGGCCGTCCGTGACAGACTACGTCTGGGACTTCGTCCAAGCTTGTGTAACCTGTGCTCAGACCCGGACCCTGCCCAAGAAGGCCGCTGGTTTCTTGGAACCACCTCCCACACCAACACGACCCTGGACATACGTTGCGCTTGACTTCCTGATCGACCTACCTGTCTCTGAGGGTAAGACCATGATACTCTCAGTTGTTGATCGTTTCTCCAAAGCCTGTAGACCAATACCCCTTCCAAAGTTGCCCACTGCTCTTGAAGTTGCAGAAATCCTATTTGAGCAGGTATTCAAACTGTATGGACTTCCTGAAGACATTGTCTCAGACCGAGGACTGCAGTTTACCTCCCGAGTCTGGAAGGCCTTCTGGAATAGGCTCGGTGTGACGGTAAGCCTTACATTAGGATACCACTCGCAGGCCAACGGACAGGTTGAACGCCTGCAACAGGATATAGCAAGGTATCTACAGGCCTACTGTTCTCAACAACCACACCAATGGGCTCGCTACCTGTCATAGGCAGAATATGCCCACAAC
The DNA here is from genome assembly GCF_900964775.1 of Scleropages formosus. Taxonomy (NCBI): domain Eukaryota; kingdom Metazoa; phylum Chordata; class Actinopteri; order Osteoglossiformes; family Osteoglossidae; genus Scleropages; species Scleropages formosus. Next base: position 8,602,418 of record NC_041808.1, on the reverse strand, counting down.
TCCGCTCAACACTCGTCAACAGGTATCTCGCCGTTTCAGTGCGTGTTGGGGTATCAGCCTGCTCTATTTCCTAGAGAGTCTCCACAGAGTCCAGTCCCCGCTGTGGAGTCCTGGCACCACGAAAGCAACCGAGTGTGGCAGACAGTCCGGAACCACCTGCTCCGCAATGCTGAAAGGTACAAACGCCAAGTAAGACCGAAACAGGCGTACCCTTTCCTTCGTGCCTGGGCAAAGAGTGTGGCTCTCCACTAGGGACCTTCATCTCAAGACCCCTTCTAAGAAACTCGGGCCCTGATACATCGGCCTCTTCAAGGTTTTGCGCCGAGTGACTCCGGTTACCTACCCCCTGCAGTTACCCTCGGATCTCCGGGTACATCCAACATTTCATGTATCTCTCCTAAAGCCTGTAGGGGTGTCCCTCCACCAACCGCTAGTTGATCCAGCTCGGTCCCTTCCTTTACCAATTGATGGGGACCAAACATGCACTGTCCGGGCCCTGTTGGACTCTCGCAGGCGGCGGGGTCGGCTACAATACCTCGTCGACTGGGAGGAATACGGACCGGAAGAGCGATCCTGGGTGGCAGCATCGGACATTCTCGACCCCGCACTCATCTCTGACTTCCACAGAGATCATCCCGAGTGCCCGGCCCCTCGCCCCAGGGGGCAGCCACCATCCCGGCCTGGGGAATCCAGAGCCGCCCGTCGGGAGGGGGTACTGTTACGTCTCCATCAACCAGCGCATCGACGACACCTGCTGTTCCCTGATGGAAAAGAAGATAAAAAGGGACGCGAGAAGGAGATAATGCGGAACCTTGTTCAGTAACTTCTCTTGCACTCCTGACTGTGTTACTTATAACTCCTTCCTGCCTCAACTTTTGCTTGTTTATTCTTTGACCACGATTCTCGCCTTACCCTGTGTATCCTATTTGCAGATCGCCCGACCTTCGTCTGTCCCCGACTTCTCTCTTGGATTATGTCTGTCTGTTATAATTATAAACATCGCTTTGAAGAACTCTGCACTTGAGTCCGTCACCGAGTGGAACGAAACCATGACAATGAACACGTGTAAAGGATACAATGCAGCTAGATACGAATACAGTACGGTACCTTAAACTGGTTAAAGAACACAAAAAAGTGAATTAGGCCCTAAGGTTGTTTTCTATTGTTATGGGATATTCTCGCTGTGCGCCGTTTCGGAAGCACTTTAAGGAATGTATAAGCGTTATTTTACCGCGGTCTACACACCAGTCCGTCTATTCGTGTTCCGAGGGGGCGGGGCCACACAGTCTTTAGTGGGCCAGCAGAGGGACTGTGACGTGTGGGGGTATAGCTCAGTGGTAGAGCATTTGACTGCAGATCAAGAGGTCCCCGGTTCAAATCCGGGTGCCCCCTCTTTTGCACACAAACTTCTCTTGCTGTTGCTTCCCTCATATAAAGCAATTGTTAGCTATTAATACCTATTCGAACTCTCCTTTTTTTGCAACGTATTGTATGCACACCTCATTTCAACGCAAAACATATTTATGTGGTACCACAGAATTTGGGGGGGGAAAAAAAAAACGATTTCAGCCAAGGATTTTGACTCGGACAGGTACGCGAAATTCAATCCATATGCTGCTTTCTTCGCTTCACAGGCGCGCGCGCGCGCGCACGCGCACTGCTTCTTACTCTGTCAAAGTGTAACCTACAGTGCGCGCGTGCCTAATTGATCACTCCAGCGGAGACGAGTGCGCCCGCGAACGACAGCACGAACTGCAGTCGTTCTGCACCTGGTAGTCTTTGCTATAGTGCCACACCTTCATTCGCCTCTGCCGCCCAGAGCTGAGCTCACTATAAAAAACACAACGTGGCGCAGCGGGCGGCCATTAAAAAGTCTGGACTCGGTCGGAGGTTTCAGCTTTGAGTCTCACCTCCTGTTGTGCTACTCGTAATGAAGAGGTGCTTAACTTGATAGTTAAAATTACCCATGATCTGTATAAATCAGTGTAACTCAGTGGTTTTAGAGACAAGCATCAGATAAATCAAAAATTCCATCAAAAAGCTGTTCTTTAATTTTTATGCATTCACAGATGACGGGTACGGCGGGTGTCACGAAGACAGGTCAATCGAGCGAAAGAAACTATAACAGATAAAACTTGTGAATCTGTCAAGTTCTGCTAGAACACAACCGGAAGTTTAAATGATTAACACTTATTAACGGAAAACTATGACAAAATGCTGCCTTTCTAATGTTCAGCTGCGTCAGGAGTTTGTCAAACCCTTAGGCCGGGACTGACATTCATACAAGAACTTAATTTCCTTTATTCAGTTACTGTCTAGGTGAATAAAGCAAGTGGGTAATGCTTTGTAGGGAAATTATTTCTTCATGTCAACTCTGATTGCTGTCCATCCAGAATATGTGGAGCTGGACTGAACCATAGGAAACAAGGTCGGTCGGTCAGTTGGTCAGTCGGGCAGACAGACACTGTCACTGTCCACTAGTCTGGATCATAACTCCCAAAGGACATGAGGTCGAAGCTCTTGGGTACAACACACAGCTGCAGATGTTGACCCCATAATTGATTTCTTCAGACTAATTGGGTGATTTCACTTTCAAATCAATGCAAAAATACTCTTCACAGAATAAATATTTAAAACTTGTTGAAAAGACTGTGCCAAAAATATTTCATCCATAAAAGCACAACTCCTTCACGAGTTAATGTGACAAAAAGAACTTTATATTTTGTACGCAAATACTGTACCGAGTTCCATGTATTCTTTTGTATTGTAAACATTTAAAGCAGCTTTACACAAAATACTGCAGAGATAATATGAACATGTGTAAAAAGGATACAATGCAGCTAGATACGAATACAGTACCTTAAACTGGTTAAAGAACACAGAAAAATGAATAAACTAAAAGTGGTGGGTTAGCCAGGGGGAAAAAGGCACCTTTAAAATCAGGGATAGCTGTCTGATAACTGTTCTTGCACTGAATCAAGAGTGATGTGGCGGGGGAGCTGCAACTGGTCCAGAGGATCTGCTCGTACCAAGGGTGTGAAAGGCCCTGAGAGAGTCTAGAGGCTCAAGTCTAAACTTTGATGAGGTCAATGGTGTGTTTAGAGACACTGCGGGGTATCACACACATATATTAACATGTTAGCTCAAAGTTCTTCTTTCGCCCAGGCTGTTGCTTCCTTCTGGCAACTGCAGAGGGTGCTGTGGTCAGGGGGCTGGGGAACGAGCTCCATGTCAGGATGCACAGTAGGGCGACTGGTCTGCCTCTCAGCGTACATCTGCAAGATAAAAAAAGTGGTGCAGAGAGGGCTGAGAACTGAGTGGTACCTGACAACAGCCCCTCCTACAGGAGATATGGTACAGTATTGTACCTGTAACCTACTTTACACTGACTCCTCAAAATGCAAACACAACTGGGACTGGAAGTCTGTTTCTAACTCATTCTGCTTGTTACTCAAGTCAAAAATGTTTGTATCGTTGACAATTCATAACTAGACTGTTCATAACACAAGGAGCTGGTGTAGCAGACAAAGGTCCATACCTGTAGCACAGTGTAGTAGTAACAGTACAATTTATTTGGCTGTAACAGTTCTCTGGCTGCCATCTGCCCCTGGCGGGCAATCTCTTGCACCTCAGCATCGTTCTCCTGAAAGGAAGAGGGTAGACACACACACACACACACACACATTAGTACTGCCTGCAGTACAATGAGAAGAACTTTAAAAAATTCTGTCCAGTCATTGACAGAGACTAATAAACAGCGATAACTATTTTATCGTAATCATCATCATGAATAACATGGCGCCACTCACTTTGGCCCATCGGATTTTGTCCAGAAGGTCTGAGAGGTTCCTCCTGAACGGCAGGTAGTGCACACCTGGATGCAGCTGGCTATAGAAGTGCTCATAGTAGGGAGAATCCTGTTTCAGCACCAGGCTGTTCCCTAGCATCAGGTAGGGGAAGCGGTATGCCGCCACGGTGCCGTCCACATTCACCTGGTACTTATACTGCAGGGAGCGGGGAGGAGAGAAGCACATGGGTCACCAGTCTATTATGCAGTTGGGACAGGAATTACTGTGCTGTGAGGTGCCTGCTCACCTGGAAGAAGTTGAAGAAGCCCACAAGTGGTGCCTTGCCAAGATCCTTCTCTCGGTCCCGGAAGAAGAAGAAGCCAGTGATCCCAGCATCCAGAAGATCCGGGCTGTCCCTAGACATGGCCACAAGCTGGAGGCGTTCCTCACGGCTGTCCCGCCCACGGAAAAAAGCCCGCTCTGTCTTGTTGCACCAGAGGGGGCCTGGCTGACAGGAAGGGGTGGTCATTTGGGTTTCAAATATTCGCGGGTAATGCCGCCACTCTTAAAACAGGGAGGAAGTGAATTCAAAGCTACACTTTATAGGCCCTACATTCGCACCTGTGTTCCCTTGGACTGACAGCAGGTCATTGGTCACACCTCTCAGGGTCTCGAGCATGGAGTGTGTAATGTCATAGGTGGGCAGGACTATATCGCGGGTTTCTGTGGAGCCGCACCAGGAGAGGATGGGCACTGGGCGGTCCTCTGCTGCACGTGTCTCTATGGGCCAGTCACCAACATTGATATAGAGCTCAACATCAGGTAGCCACACCTTGTCAGCGTAGGTTGGGAGAGAGGGGGGGAGTGTGAGAGGAATAGGATGAGAATAGCTCCATTCAGTCCATTTATCTATTACAGACACACCAATCCTTAAAATTACACTACTTCTTCCATAAAATCATCCCCCAAAGTGAATTCCCATTGTGAGAGGATCAAATCGACATTATTTCTTTTTGGAAAAAATTGTGTTCCCAGACAATAAACATCACCTCTAATTAAATACGGAAACAAAAGGAGTTTTTATGCAAGACAATAACACCAACATATTTTATGATATTTGAAACAAAATTATTTACAGCTTTTTATTTAATGTTACATTTTAATTAATTCATTATCAATAACCACTCAACCAGTGTTTCACTGTCACCTGCTGAAGGCGTTCCTGGCGACCACCGCAACCACCCTGTGACTAATCCCGGAGATGGAGCACAAAAGCAGCTGGTCAGACACACTTGGCCGTGGAACCTCAACCTGAGAAGACGCACTCCCCAACACTCCGAGACCTCTACGACCCTCCGCTCTGTGATTACGAATACGACTCTTATGTTACAGAAATAAACGCACCTGCGTTTGAGTCCATCGATCTGGTTTCCCATGTTCGTCATGACAGTGTATGGATTTTTATATTTTAAACGTTTGCTGAATTCTAATTGAAGTAACAAATACGGAGGAAAAGTGTCTTTTTAAAGTCTCTTATTATCTTAACATCTTATTCATTGCTTTTCCTGATTTTTAATAAATCTGTTGTTTTACCCAAGTCTTGGACAGCTTGTGTTTTAAACTGTGTAGTTCTCACTCTGAAGAAGTGCTTCACTGCTGAGCGCTTCGTTTTCCTCATTCTGAATTAAACTAGTGACACTAAAAATCTTCTTTTCTGCAGCAGCTGTGGAGTACAATGTGTGTTGTTTGTTTTTTTTTTTTTTTTTTTACTGATTTTTAAGGGTTTTTGAATTTGGGGGACACTATTACAGCAGCCATTGGAGCTGAGTGTGGTGTTTGTGAAGCAAACAACTGTACTGTACACACACTCATGAGAGGAAATGTACACATGCACTCATACTCCATTACTTGTTTTTAAAGACTGCAATTGCAATGTTTTACTTGCACTTTTACCCAGCTGTCCTTCAACCAGCTTGCAGTCAGACTGAAAGCTGCACAGCGACTGCACTGAGATGGAACTTCCTTTTATAAACCTGCACCTGCCTGATATAACACAGAGCAAAGGCCACTGGAGTTCTCACATCAACTTTTTTAACACACACTGTGGAGGTAAAATGACCACGACAAGTGGAAATGCCACTGTACTGAATCATAAACCTGTTGTATTAAAAAGGTTACACATCGTCATTAATTTTAGCCCTTTCCCATCGTAGAGGACTGAACAGGTTACTCTAGAAGCACTGCACACATATACACCACACTTCCTCTACATTCTGTTTCCATCAGATCCAGGGCGTGTAACAGGAAGGACCTCTTCAAGCAACCACATCCACACTGAAAACTCAACACACTTCCAGGCAAACTGAAAACACAGTTAGGGTAGGAAGGCTACAGCAAAGCCTTTCTGGGATTCATCCCACTCACCTTCCGGGCCAGAGAGAGCAGCATCTCGTCAGAGAACATCTTGAAATCCGTGTACTTGCCCAGGGATCGGCGGTACACTTGGTTGTTCAGAATAGTGTAATGGATGAGCCCTCCTCGCTGGGCAAAGCGGCGTGGCACCTCCTGCAGGAGGTGCTGCAGGTCAATGGTGGGGAAGGAGCTAAAGTCCTGCAGGATCTGTGGCTCCTGGGAAGGACACACCATAGCGCTCTGCCAACTGGAAATGTTGGTCTTGGGGCAGTCGCAGTACTCATGGAGTACTGGGCCTGAAAGAAAGAGGGGAGAAAGGCACTTGACCAATCGAATGCATGTGAACATCGCCTGCTGTGTCACCTTCTACTGCCCAAACAGTTTCGAGAGCGGTACTGAGTCTCCACTTTTCCATCTTACACTGCCCTGGATGTGCTCAAAGTGAAGGTGAGGAGATGCCAAACCAGTGTGTGACACTACCTTCGAGAATGTAGGGCGACTTGCTGACATGCTGGTCCTTGTGCAGAACTTCCACCTTCAGCCCCTTGGTGGCACTGGTGTATAGTCGGTACCTCATGAGGAAAGAGCCATCGCCACGGTCCAGCGGCTGTGGGACATGGATGCGAACGTGTTCGTCTGGGGACAGCGAGGTGATCCGCACCTGGAATGGTTCTTTACCTGGTCCATAATGACATGAAGGATGTTTGTCTCTGAGCAAACTCATGAGACTCAACCAGACAAAAACACAAACACCTGACCTATACAAGAGGCCTAGAGAAAACACCACATGCAATATAAAAAGAAAGAAAAACCTTTTCAAAACACTCAGATGCAGATCCAGCTTTGAATAAACCATGAATGTGGGGAATTGACTATTTTGAATCTCTTGAACACTGTGACAAGAGTTCCAGTTAAGAACTTCCAGTTTAGTACTTGGTGGTGACTTTGATCATTCAGCTGTCCAAGCAGTGATCTGTTGACAAGTTAGCAACCGTCTTCACCCAAGTGTCCAGAACCTGTGGCCTCAGGTCAGATGGCAAAACTGCAAAGTTGGTCACCGGCCTTCATCCTAGGACCCAAGGTACTCTGGTACCAAGTACAGTACAGTCATTCCTAACATAATGGGGATAACTTGTTTTGGAGTAAAAATATGTCATGTACAATTAATTAAAATGCAAAAAAGAAATTATTTTTATGCATGACACTGATAAAATGTTTCATTCTTTTTTTGTTATAACAAAATTATTTCTATCTTGTCTTTCACCATTTCACCTCTCTGTGGAATTAAAATTACCGTATAATAGTCAAAAATCTCACAGTACTAAATCATAAGCAGGGAGGTGTGGTGGTGCAGTGGGTTTGGCCTGTGCCTGCTCTCTGGTGGGTCTGGGGTTCAAGCCCCACTTGGGGTGCCTTGTGACAGCCTGGCTTCCTGTCCTGGGTGTGTCCCCTCCCCCTCCAGCCCTACACCCTGTGTTGCTGGGTTAGGCTCCGGCTCACCACGATCCCACTTGGGACAAGCAGTTTCAGTCAGTGTGTGTGAATCATAAGCCCGTTGCAATAAAAAGGCTATATATTCCCATAAAGCATTGCAGTGGTTTATCATTGAATGGGACACTGTTAGATGATGTACATTGTATTTGTTATGGAAAATCTATGACTCACACAGAAGCCCGATAACAACTCATGACTTGAGTTGAGATCAAACCAGCTGTTCTCTCTGATTACGTGCTTCAGAGTTTTCCATCACAACCCACATGTGCACTGGAACCTTGCAGGAGGACAGAGAATCCAGGTAGTACCATCTCTAAAAAGGCTCAATACTCTGTATATCTTCTGGAGCATAAATACAATGTCCAAAGCTTTCCTTAATGGAGAAAGGCCCGCTGTGGGTCAGTCAGGACCCCCACATCTGCCCAGGGTCTCTGAACTGGGGCAACTCCAAAGAAGATGAGACATCCCACTGACCTGGACCACATCTATGTCTATGTCCCACACAGCATCCATCATTTACATTCATCTTTTCTCCAAAGCAGCTTACAGTGTTAAGCTTACAGTTATTACAAGCTTATAAATATTCACCCATTTACAGAGCTGAGTAATATTTTATGTTTTTTTTTTTTAACTAGAGCAATTCAAGATAAATACCTTACTCAAGGATACTACAGCCAGAGATCAAACTTGCAACCTGGGGATCCAAAGGCAAGAGCTCAAACCACTACACTATAAGCTGTCCCTATGATTGTGTTTGTCTTCCACCATCTCCACCTGTTGACCCCACTAAACAGAGCTCTGGGGACCACCCTGCCACAGGACAAATGAAAACTTTATTCCTACAGTAATAATAATAATAATAATAATAATAATAATAATAATAATAATAATAATAATAATATCCCTGCCGCACCACCCACCCATCCACTGGGGACCCATCACTCAGCACCCAGTTTGGCTCCGTTCACTGCAAGGAAGGAAACTGTACAGGACAGGTGAGCAGTGGGCTTTACCTGGCGAGCACGTGAGATTCTCCCCCGTGACGCTCACCGCCTGGATATAAAAGAAGCGCACAGGCAGCACGGCGGCGGGGTCGAGTCCCGGCCCCCAGACGGTGCTGAGCTTGGAACTCAGCTGGGGGGCGCCACAGAGCGCGGAGGCGCCGCAGGACCAGAACAGGAGTAGCGAGAGCAGCAGCGAAGGCTCGGTAGAGCCGGATTCGTACAGCGGCATCCTGCCGGAACGAGGAGCCCTCCGGGAATCGCCGTGACGACCGGGGTGTGTGGGGGGCGGGGCCACGATACGAAGTTTCGCTTTTTCCCACTGAACTCGTTCCCATCTTAGCTCTGTCAGAAATCCCCACAAACGTGAGACCGGCAACCTTCTTCTCGCTGCGTAACTACAAACACGCCATTTCCACCACGAAATGTTCACTTTTATTTCTATTAAATGTGTTCCAAACTCGATGTGTCTCGCCAAAAGGGGGACGATGTGGCACAGGAACCACAAACTTGGTTCCGTCTGTGGGTTACCCCGTTCCCGGTGTTCATTCATAAAAAAACTTCCTTCCATCCATCCAAAGTATAGTCTCTCTAGTCTATTTGTATTAAATTTAAAATCCTACGTTTTATTCTCTAATTTTTTTTATGAATCGCCTTGGAGCATTAAACATGCAAATAGCAATAAATAGCATAAATACAACATAAAAACACCGTAGAATATAACACACTTCACCGGCTTCTCACGGTGGAATATTCCAGTCGTGAAGGTGTGATCATTTGATACACCCCAACCAGATTGCTTCCCTCCTCCACCTTTGCCCACTTGGTTTTGTTTTGCTCTGGTTCCGATGTGGTAAAATGACCCCCCCCCCCCCCCGAGAACTGCTGATTCTCTCTACATTTAAGAAGAGTATTAAAACTCACGTATTCCGGACTCACTTTTCCCATGATCTTTTAACTGCATGTAATGTATAAACGTTTATGCTCAATAACGATACGATCACAATTGTTGAATAACAGATTAACTTCTATGCAGCTACTCGTGTGATGTACATTCGGCGGAAAGGAACAAATTAACTGTACTTTATTATGATCACGCATCTAAGTCTCTTTCTGGGGATGTAATGCACACATTGAATCGTGTTTTTCTGTGAGAAAAGCGTCGGCTAAATGAATAAATGTAATGTTTGGGTGAAGGCATTAATACAAACTATGTTTTCACATAAATTAAAAATTCCAATTCATCCAAAATTCATCATTGTAAATGAAAAAAATATTCAATTTTTTATTTACTGAAAAAAGACTGTACCGTTAAATTCAAAATATTAATGCACATTTTTATTTTTAAAACAGTTAGCTATTGTTTTTCTTAGTGTTTCCAAAGTTTCCCTGCATCTAAACCCTTTGTCTTTCAGGATCTAAGATGGAATATCTGTTTTACTAGAAAATCTTACTTTGACTTACTGTGGTATTGAGGTAGACATGAAGACCAAATTTCTACTGGCATTAAACTAACCATGTACAATTACTGCACCTGATTACTTAATCTAATCTAAGTAGTTAAACACACAAACTATTAATTGTTTGAGAAATACTGCTTTGAGCATTTAGCCACACTTTGTATGAGTCACCAAAGATCAGTCTGTGTCAAGTTCTCTACAGACATGTCTCCTTCTCACCCCCGTCTGGGCTCAGGTAGTACTCGTCATCTGTGGTACTGTCCGAATCAGACTCCTTGAAGGCCAATGGGTTAAACCCGGATCTCACGGGGGGCAATTGGGACGTTTGTATCCGCCTGTCTGAGCATCCTGTGGCCCAGCTCTGGGTGCCAGACAGGGCTTTGTACTGAATCCTCAGAGAACCAGTAAGGCCAGAGTCGTGTGTCAGGTCACAGATGGCAGGCAGTTCAGGACCTGTGGCCATTCGCTCATGTCGTGTGGGCCGACTGCAGTGAACACTGTTCACTGTGACAAAACGTCCCCTTTCCAGGTGAAAGTCAGGAGTTGAGTGCCAGTGGGACTCTCTGCGAAGGTGTGGGGCAATATCTGTGCAGTCACTGTTCTGGATTTTGTTTCCTTCAAGTTTTCTTGTTGCTTTTCTTGGGTAGCGCTTTGATTTTTTCATTGCTAAACCAATTGTATGCTGCCTACTGCTAAAGGATCTTTGGTTATTACCTATATCCACATATATAGGCTTTGGAGTTTGTTCAGTGCAAAGGAAAGGTCCAGAATACTGTTGAGGTGAGTCTTCAGATTGTATTAGAGAGTCCCTAAATATAAATTCCTTGAGTGAATGGCTCAGTGTTGACTCCATGAATGAGCCAATGAGTCTGGATGGAGTTAGTGAACCGCTGAGTGTAGACTGTCTCACTGAGTCAAAAACTGTAGATTGAATTGATACGCCAGGGAAAGCAGACTCCCTTGATAACTCTATAGGCACTTTCATAGAGTCAGTGACTGTAGTCGACCTCAATAAATCTACAGACTCTCTCAGAGAGCAAGTGACTGTGGATTCCTTCAATGAACCAGAGAAAGCTGCCTCCCTAGATAAGTCTACAGACTCTCTGAGAGAGCCAGTGACTGTAGATTTCTTCCTTGAAGTTTTCCCAGGAACAGTCTCCACAGGTATGATTTTCCCACATAAGGCTTTCCCAGGTATGATCTCCCTTAGCGTGACTTCCTCAGTAATAGTTTCCTTAAAAGTGAGTTCTCCAGGTATGAACTCCCCTGGTAAGACTTTCTCGGCCGTGATCTCTCCAGATGTAACTTCCCTAGAAGTTGTTTCTCTTGGAGTGCTGTCTCCACATACGAGTTCACCAAACGAGGCTTTCCTATGGGTGACCACCTCATAGTCAATTTTCTCAGTAGTAGTTTCTCCAGGTATGATCTCCCTAGCAGTGGCTTCTCCGGGTACATTCTCTCCAGGTATGATCTCTGCACAAGAGGATTTCTCAGGTATGACATCTCTAAGTGCGACTTCCTTAGTAATAGCTTCTCCATAAGCGGCTTTTTTGTGTATAATCTCCCCATCTGAGGCTTCCCCAGGCAAGTATTTCTGAGATATCTCCACAGAAGATGCTTCCCTGTATGCGGATTCCCCAGTAGTAGTTTTCCCAGGAATAATCTCCCCAGCTGAATGTTCATCAAGTGAGTTTTCCTTATGTTGGAGCTCACTATGTGCTAATTCCCCAGCAATACTTTCTCTAGCTGTGGTCTCCCAATGTGAAACTTGGTGAGGTGAGACTTCACTAAGTATGATCTTCCCAGGTGAGGCTTGTCTATATGTGACCTCCTCATGTATGAATTCCATAGCAGTACCTTTCCCAGGTATAGTTTTCCCAAGTGAGGCTTTCCTGTGTACAGCCTCTTTGTGTGCAAATTCCACAGCAATAATTTCCCCAGATACGATCTCTCCAACTGAATCTTTCCGAGATATTATCTCCACAGATGAGGCTTTTCCAAGTATGATGTCTCCAGATACGTCTTCTTCAGGTATTGCGTCTCCATTAGTGGCATCTACAATTGTGACTTCATCAGGTACAGCTAACTGAGGACAGGAGAAATTAATCAATTACACAAGAGTCCTGTCAATGAATAGTCTTGACCAGAAACATGAAGAGACAGTCACAGAAATATCAAAATATGAGAAGGAACATTCATTACATTACATGTATGACTCAGTTGTATGAACAGTTTTTCTGTATGCAAATAATCCTGCAGGTTCATACCAAAGTAGGAGTTTCTCTGCACACAGAATGACCCCTAATATCCTTCCGTGAAGAGGCGGTTAAATTGTGATAGTTATGAAAACTAGACATTCCCAGCTGACCACATTACGAATATTCAAACCTCACGATAAGTGCGTGAATGAGTTTTGTGTGCATCTGCAGGCCTCTGTGTACACAGACCATGTGTATATTGGCCTTTTAAACATTTACACTTGGTGTGGCATGCAAGTTAGCACGGTAACTCCTGTTGCAATGGAGGGAAGATGCTACAGCAGGCTTCCTCAACTACTTTCATATGAGGTCCAAATTATCAAATGTAAAATGTAGGGATGGTCACATACTGTATTTTAGAGAATAATTCTCAGATCTCAGCACTTACATGACGTTGGCATTTTCTGTATAGAATAAATTTTGTTCTTCCTTACTTTGTCATTAATCAATACCTCCTCAAGAGTACCTAGCATACAGCCTTTCAAAATGTAAGTCTCTGAATGCTTTTTCTTTTGTGATAACCCATGCTACAGAAAGGGAGGCTGACGTAGCCTACTCTTGCTCAAGATAGCTCATCTCTGCTCGTGGTTCACCATTAGTCTGTGCACTTTATGTCTGCGAGAATCTGAGTCTGCAGGAAAATTTGTGTCAAAGTCTGAGTAGTTGATACTGAAGTGGCTTCTCTAATTTTATTCACTTGTCACAGCAACAGACTCATTACAGACCAAACACACTGGTTTTGTCTCAGCATGTACAAACAAATATTTCTTCGCCCAATCAGTATTAAAAAAGTCAATGATAAAATAGTTTATCTTTAAGGTAGGGAGAGACATTTTTGGATTTTTTTTTTGGGAAATGTACTAACTAACAAAGAGGTGGAATATTGCAGAATCTTGAAATTTTGTCAGTATCTAAGCAGGATCTGACAAGTGATGGGGCAAAGAGGGAAAGCCGTTCTCTATTTGAGGAATCTGGACTGGGTGCATTTTGGCCAGAAACAGTTTTTTGTAGAGGACTGCATTTAAATTTTTGATGTTCAGAATCATCTTAAGGGTTGGACTTGACCTGCGGGTCACCAGTTGGAAAGGTCTGTGCTACACGTTACTGGGCAGTTCATCATATAAAATGAACTCACAGAGTTTCAGTTTGAGACATGTTTCCTCATAGACACAGAAGAATGAAATCAATTTCTACACAGACACGAGATGGCCAAATTAGAAACGGTTTAAATGAAAAATCCCTAACATAACCTTATCAGTCATCTAATCTCAGCCTGGCTCGCTTTTTTTAATGGCAAATCAGTTATTGATTTTGACAGTGACCGTACCTGAGCGTATCTCTCAGCCTCACCGCGGCTCCTCAGTGCCACTCGATCAAGGCTGCAAGAGCACAGAGAGAGTGTTGGCCCACAGCTTTCAAGCTACACAGATCAAAGTTCAGTTGACCAAAATCACACACCGAACATTCACCATTCACAATTAAACCGAAAAAATCTGCAAGTTTCCCTGAAAAGGCAACAGATGGTGTTTCTTAATGTACAATAATATGGAAATAGAACAGGCTGGAGTTTGTGTATAGTGATGTTGTACAGAAATTGCTGGAGAGAATACAAAGTTTGATCGTCCCCAAGGTGCTGGAGAATGTATCCAGTCTATGTATGGTTTTTTCTCTGTGTCAGGAACATCTTTATGGTGCTCTCATGGAGTTTAATTTGCTTACTTGAGCTTACTGTGGTTCTTTTTTTGTGGAAGCCTAAAGGAGAAGAGTGAAGCGAGGCGGGTTCGAAGCGGAATGCCTCTAGTCTTTGTGTGTTCTTCATTCTTCTCTTTAGCGGTGATTCTCCGCTCTGGAAATTGAAAATTAAAAGCAAGATGAACACAGCCTGATGGTGTTTCCATCTGACTGATATGCAGAACATTTTTCATTCTCTCTGTTGTATTTGAACCTGCCTGTATGGTTAGCATGAGGTTCCCACCCCTCAGGCGCTCATATTTCCTCACCTTTGCTTCTTGTTTTGCTGATGCTAAATGAGGCAGGAGAACAACAGCCAGAGCTGGAATTGTACTCGCGGTTGGCCTTCTTGATCTCCTGGAACCATTGTCCTGATACCCCCCAGAGCCACCGATCATCCCTGGACACCTCCCGGAGCTTCCTGTACAGGGACACAAAGAGCAGTTCTCCCTTGGGTGTGTTCAGTCACACACCTGCGAATGTTCACAGTTTGCATAGCTGGAATTTCAATACCTGTGTAACAATGCAATGCTGTAGTGTGGGTTGTGCTATTTTAGAATTATATCACCGGTCCTGTAACAGAAACACCATTGTTTTGAACCTTAGATGACATGTTGTCAGTGTGACCTTTAGTGAAAGGATATCAATCTTATGTTCACCTGTGACAGGATTCAAACATGCAGCAGTGTGTGAAATTCTCACCTGTCTGTGTGATTTCATGGCAAAAATTATATTTTAACCCCAAATGAGTGATTCTTTGTCCAGGGATTCAGCGGGATAAGCAGACAAGTGGCAGCGGACAAGTGAACGCACTGGAACTGCTGTGGTGAAATGTGAACCTCACTGACTGTGAATACCAGTCCTCGGTTTACATTTATTCATTTAGCAGACACTAAGTTCTCCAAAGCGACGTGCATCTCACATAAAATACAATGTGTGCATTACATCAACAAAAAGAGACTTAGATGCAAACGCGTGATTCTAAAGTACAATTTTGTTACTTTCCAGCGTATGAACTAATGTACATCACACGAGTAGCTGCATAAAGTTAAAGAATCGAAAAACTGACATACACTTGGTGACCTGCAAGCAGATTGTACACTTGTTTATTGGGCAACACGCTACTTTCATTCAGTTAAGGACTGAAGAGCTTAAGGCTTTAAACGCTACTTGAATAATAATGATTGTGGTGGTTCACACCAAGAACAAATCATTGAGAGTTTTGTAAAAGACAGGTTCCTGCCAGCCTGTAGAGTGTAAGTTGACGAAAGTTAATTGTCATTGGTTAATTCGTAATTTAAGCGGGAATTCTTATAGGTTGCACTATATATAGCGCGGGCTTTGTCGCGCGGTAACAGACGAGCTTCCGCGGTGTGAAATGAGATTGTGACACGAGCTACTGTTTTCAATAAACTATTTTATTTGCGCACTCTGAGTGTTCCAATGCTTTGTTTCAGTAAAACCTCTAAGAATGGTGTACCTTCCTTTCGGACACCACAATAATAATAATAATAATAATAGTAGTGGTGCCTGTAGGCGAATGGTAACTGCCTTTCCACAACGGGGTTTCCCACTGAAAACTGGGATTATTCCAAAAAAATCCTTATTTATCGCACTAAAAACGTCGTATAATGTAATAGATTTGAATATGATTAGCGGTATAATGAAAGCACAAAAGTTACAGTCTTAGCTAAATCATGCATAGAAAAAAAAAAAATACATACACACTGTGTCTGAAACCGCTTGTCCCCAGCGGGGTCGCGGCGAACCGGAGCCTAACCCGGCAACTCGGGGTGGGTCTGGAGGGGGAGGGGACACACCCAGGACGGGACACCAGTCCATCGCAAGGCACCCCAAGCGAGACATGAACCCCAGACCCACCGGAGAGCAGGACCCGGTCCAACCCACCGCACCACCCTCACACACATATAAAAATATTTAAAAAAATCTATTAAATAAAATCATGTAGCCAGCGACTACTGATGAAATTATTACTATTACTAAATGCCATGAAGTCACTCACTGGACCCGCTGTCGCTCCGCACGTCGGAGGCGCGAGTCGCGCTCCAGCACGCGGCGCATGGCCGCCGCCTCCTCTTCGTTCAGAGACACATTAATGTCCCAGTTGGAGTTACTCAGATTCACCCGAGTCATCATGGTGACCGCAGACTCATCAACGTGATCCGACAGAGAGTAAAAAACAGTAAAGCGGAGCGAGGCACGATGAGGAGGAGTGCGGAGTCAGAGTCCAAAGTCAACAGCGTCCCTTCTTTCTCCCGTTCACTTCCTCTGCTCTGCCGCGTCACGTTGTTTCACACTGTTTTACAGTGTTTACTCAGTCAGTGGGTTAAAGGCTTGGACGTGTAACCTGAAGGTTGTTGGTTCCACTCCTATTTCCCTGCTGCCATTCGCCGATGAGTCCCGCAGACAGGGGTGTGACAGTAACACTCTAAGCTATATTTACATGTACTGATTTAGCCGACACTTTTCTCCACAATAACGTATAATTCAGAGTAAAACAAAAGTGCGGAGTAGAAACAGAGACAGGCGGTCCTCGAAGACCAGGTCAGGTCAGTCCAGTATCCCAGTTTAACCAGTACACATTACACGAGTGGCTGCGTAGAGTTAGTAAATTCTTCTTACCGAGACTCTCAGTAAACAACCGTGTCATAATTAGACATTTATTTAATCTGGAAAAAGTTTGTAAGGTTAAAAATGTCATAATTACATACAAAACAAATGGAAAAATACAACAAGTAACATTTTTACACTGACTTGTATTTATCTTTAAATAAAATATTGTGACTTTTTATTTTTTCCACACAACTCTTAAATACACAACTCAAATACAATAAAACAAAAGACCATGTAGGTCACTTTGAAAAGGGCACATGTGTGAAATGTGTTTTTGGAAAAATTAAACAGTTCATCTCATTGTTACCCGTGCGCCTGTATTCCTCCATCAGTTTTTTAATGTGCATTTCACTGTTTTTCAGCCTAACAGCATCATTCATTTCCCAGACAAAAATTAATATATTTATGCATGTTAATTAAAATGAATTTTAAGGGTTTTCCATCACACTGCAGGTTTGGCCTATCTGACATCTCTGCTCACAGAGCGTCGGGTCTCAGCCACCCAGTCCACAAACTGGGAGACCAGGGCATAGACGCCAGGCCGCTGGGGTTGCCCGCAGCCCACTCCAAAGGAGGTCACACCCACCAGTAGCCAGCTGTTTCCATGGTAACACATGAGGGGACCTCCAGAATCTCCCTGAAAAACCATAACAGTTATTTTTACTGACAAGCACTGGTGGACACACAAAACATTTATTTGAACCAATTCAGGGCTTCCATGCTCACATACACTACGGGCAATTCAGAGTCACTGATCAACTTGAAACATGTCTTTGGACTGTGGGAGGAAACCAGAGCACCTGGAGGTAACTCACACAAACACAGGGAGAAAACTCTACAAGGACTGAGCTGGGTTTGAACCCACATTCACACCAACAGCCAAGTTACTGTGAGGCATATGCTGTGCTATTGTGCAAGAGTAACAGAAAAAGACAACATAATAAAGAATATCAGTAAGATAAACGAAGGAAATTCGGAAAGGGGATTAAAAAAAAGCTAAAAAACAGGAAAAAGCAGCCCACTAATGAGTTATGTGCAAGCAGTTTGGAACATGTTAGTCTTAAACATGGATTTAAAGTTCTTAAAAAGCAGTTCTGATATTTTGCACTTGGTTTTGATTTAGACTTTCCCTGTATTTGAAATAAAAGGCAGGAATTGGTGAAAAATGCAAGTCTGGTGAAAAAGTGCATAATCATTTTGTTGCCCAGAAACGTATTATATTTTGTTCCCAGACAACTTTTGTTATATTTTGTTAGTTGAAATACAGTAGTGCAGAAACTCAAGAACACACGGTTCACACCTGGGATGGGAAACTGTCCCTGTACTCTGTGTGAAACACTTTTAATAAAGCCACTGTACTCCAGGTGTGTTTGTGTCCCCTGAGGGGTGTGTCCTAGTCACACGTTCCATTTCACGCGCCTTACTTGGCAGGAGTCCACACCCCCCTGAGGGAGTCCAGCACACACCATCCTGGTTGTGATGTTGTACTCGGGGAGGAGACTCTGGCACTGGGAACGGCCAATGAGAGGGAGGCTGGCCTGCTGGAGGACTTCAGGTTGAGGGCCTGGATGTGGACACAGTACCACCATGAGAAAGCACACAGCAATGGCAATAACATTGTCACTGAGAAATGAACCATAAAATAGCTCATTGGTTTTCTCCACAGAATAGTGTTATTGCTATAGTAGCTGCACTCAGATGTTGGGTTCACCGGTGCTGTATCCCTCTCTTTGACAGTCCAAGCTGTACATGTTCTGCTCTCACTCAAACATGCTTCATACACACTCCAGTCCCAAAGCTAGACTCACCTTCCTCATACAGTCTTCCCCAGCCGGCAATGAAGCACCTCGTTCCCTCGACAAAGTGCTGCCCACTCTTTGGCAAGCAGATCGGCTGCACAAAGTCTGTGGGGAAAACAGGACCGGATGCAGCTGGGTCAGTGTGTATAGGCAGCACAAACTGAGCAGACGGAATAACAATAACACACAATGGAGAGAACACTGCGATAAATACAACGTCTGAGATAAAACACACACATTCACCTGTGAAGTTGAGCTTTTTCACCAGGTGCATCATGGCAACATCACTGTCTTTAGTCCTCTTGTTGTAATGCTTGTTGAAGACGATGCGGTCGACCTGAACCTTCTGCACATGCGGGGAGTTGACTCCAGACTGCGAGTGCAGACCTACGACAGCTGTCCACCAGGAGAGGTGCAGGTTCTTCCTGGAAGAGGTCAGATCAGATCAGGTGAAGTGAGGTCAGGTAAGGTTAGGGTTAGGGTGTTCAGAAGGACACAAGAGTGAGTGTGAATAAATGACTCAGATACAGATACAGGTAGAAAGGGCAATTACAAGCAGGTAGAACCGCGGATGCAAACAGGTAAAAAGATGTAGACATGACAGGTGAAACTTGAATAGTTACACAGATAATTTATTACCGGTAACACATGTGTTCGGACCACCACACAAATGTGTACGCCCACACTCACCCATAGAGGCAGTGTGCAGCAGTAAGCAGCCACTCCCTGCCGATCAGTGAAGCTCCACACACATGCTGGCCTTTCCAGTGCAGGGAAACCACCCATGGCCACGCTCCTTCCTGCACATCTGATCCACCCACTATTCGGACGTTATCCTGGATTTCTCCCTCTTCTGCTCCTCTCACTCTTGTCTCCTCTGAGGTCATTCGAATGCCACATGCTAACAACACAAAGTAAAGTGGTGTTAAAGGTGGAGCTATGAATGTCTGTATGCATGTATGTCTCTGTGTGTGTGTGTGTGTGTGTGTGTGTGTGTTCCAGAGCACAGTCTCAGAGAGGACGAAAAGTGTACTAAAATACTCACGGCTGTTGTTACACTCTATAGATATGACTTCACCACCAGAACAATTATTACTGAAAAACACAAGAGCAACAAACATGTTTTACATGCTGTGGTGTGATTAGTTGAGGTGCGCTGCGACTGGTTATACGTACAGGGCGATGTGCTGTGCTGTGATTTTCTGAGTTCTGTGTTGATTGGTGGAGCTGTAATGTGACTGGTTAAACTTTATTTGCTGCTGTCCTGTGATTGGCTGTGCTGTACTGGGACTGGTTATGTACTTTTCTGTGTTGTGATTGGTTGTGTGGTATTAGTGCTCTGTAGGGTGATGTCATGTGACACTACATCCTTTAATTGATTATGTTGAAAGCTGGGGATGTTTTTTTGTGCTGTACTGTTGTTGGGGAATTCTGTTGACACTTAACACCATTCAGCCTTTAAAAGTAATAAAGTTCTATTCTGCAGATCATTGAACAGCAGTTCAGCACTCAAACCAGCACTGGGGAGGCAGGGCGCCCCGAACAAAAACAATACACCCCTTAAATACGGTCAGAGTGGGTGTCAGCTACTAACGATTTCTCGTTGATAGGAACATATGTTTACATAATATGATTTTAGTTATTAAAACAAAGCTAACAATTCGCAAAGCACTGCGCTACACTGTGTTGTATTGCATGGTGCTGCAATAGATTGTGCTGTGCTGTTGTATTCTGTTGTACGGTGTTGAATTGTCCTGTGCTGTGTTGTGATGTGACGTATTATTCTGTGCTACGCTATGCTGTGTGACGCTGTTGTGTTGTGTTTAGCTGAGCTGTATTGCCACCAGCTCTTTGTACCATACCTTGTGGTGAAATGAAGAGTGCCGTTCTCGCTTTGGATAACAGTGATGAAAGAGTCTTCCTCTTCCTCAGACACAGGTACCGTGGAGGTGTTTGCTGCTCTGGAGCACATAATGAAACTAATATGTTTGGTCTACACACATACACATACCGTATGTGCGCGCGCACACACACACACACAGTCCACTGACCGGTAGCCCAGGTAGCCACAGAGGAAGCTAGAGAGCTCTGGGATCCAATTCTCTGAACACACGCTGTGCCAGGAGCCTCGCACCTGCAACTGCACTTCCCCGGTGCTGCTCCCAGGCCTAGGAAGGAGGTGCACTGTGGGAAAGGAATAAGCTAAGTCTACATGCCAGTATCCCAGTATGCACAGCAGTCGGGACAATTGGATCCTGATTACTTGCTTACCACATTCAGCTTCATCGGAGGCATCAGCACAGTCTGGGTGACCGTTGCACAGGCTGGTGTTGGCGACACAGCTGCCGGAGAGACACTGGAATAGCCCTGCTGCACAAGGTTCTGCAGGTGGAGAAGAGCGGCACAGGCGACAAAAGGACAGGTGAGGAGGACATGTTCATCACAGTCACCATGATGTACACTTTGCATGTTTTATTCAAACACCAGTTCCATGTCTCTCCATGTCCAATGTTCATCTCCGTATTTAACATATGTCCTCCAGGGTACACTGCTCATCAAAGACTCACTGGACACAGCTGTATAATTAAGTTTATATGAGAGATTATAGAAATCTCTTTAAATCAACCTAATGTATGTGGTTCTTTGAAGCACACAGAGCAGAGGCAGCAGGTGGACATTCTAGATCATAGCCTACCTGGCTGGCCAAGCCCAAAGCCAGAGGAGAAGTTGGCACGGAAGCCACGTCTGTATCCGGAGTCATCTGTCAGCAGCAGCACCGTCATCTCATTGGTCGTCGAGAACAGGTCCTCAATCAACAGGTTACTGCCAGTGAAGACACCTGTCAAAGAGGTGATCACAAGGTCACACTGCACCTATAAGAGCTCAGTACTGCAGGCATTGGTGTGAGTGTATGTCTATGTGTGTGTGTGACTCACCCAGCAGAGTGGACCCCTCTCCCACTCCGTCCCGCACCTCCACCGTGTCAAACGTCGCCTCTACATCAAAGTCCAGAAAATGTAGCTGGATGTTCTTCCCTTTAGCCGCATGCAGAGTCCACACACCTGTAGAAAAGCAGCATGCACATACACAAACCCACAAGCGCAACTTGTATCACGGACATCTGACACATATGACACACTACTCTCTCAGAAACATTAAAGGACACTCACAGGAGATACTACAGAAGATACGTACAGGAGATGTCGTTGCTATAGGCACTAGGATAGTGAGGAGAGCTGAAAGTGCTGTTTGGCTCCCAGAGCTCGAAGGGCCCCCCGCAGTCACCTGTGGAACCAGAGGAGCCCCGTTAGAGCCGAGGGCAATGCGCTGCCAGTCAGGGTAGACAGGGGATCAAGGAAAGGCTACATACGTGGAAGAATAGGTGGGGTGGTGGGCCCAGGGATGAGGGTGGGCTCTGGGTGGACTCCCCCCACACAGGGGCCTCTTTCCAGGCCGATATCATCCAGGGCAATGTCATTCTTCACGCCCCCCTTCTTCCGGGCTTCAAACACCACCTTGCAAGAAGACAGGCACCAAGTCATGGCCGAATATGAGGGTTCAACAGCAGGGGTTTGACAAACTGGGGAAAGCTGCATTTACCTCAGAGTGCTTCAATAAAAACACCCAGCTGTATACAAGCTAAATATTAAGTCACTTTGGATAAACATGTTTAATAATAACAACAGCAATAATAATAACAATAACTATAAATCCCCCAATTCACATTTATTCATTTAGCTTACGCTTTTCAGCAAAGCGACTTACGGCGTTAATCTACCTACAATTATTTACCCATTTATACAGCTGGGCAATTTTACCAGAGCAATTCTTTGGGGTAAGTACTTCACTCAAGGGTATTACAGCTCATGGTGAGATTCAAACCTGTGACCCTTGGGTCCAAAGGCAATGGCTCTAACACTATGCTACCAGCTTCCCTCTCTCACCCTCACTCCTGCCGTGTGGTTCAGAGTCGTCTCTCCATAGTTCCACTGGTCTCCATAGTTGCCTTCTTTCTGGAAGATCACCGTGACACCCGTCGTTCTCTCTGCTAGCACCCGGAGGCCCCACACATCCTCGCCATACATGTGGTACCTGAGGGTGAGAGAGCACATGCGTGAGTGCATAGACACATACACATGTGCACACGGATCCCGTGGTAAACGATTGTTGAACGTATGGAGGTTTTTCACTGGTCAAATAGGGTCAACAAAGACTGACACTAACCAAAAACTGAGGCACATGGACTCGCTTGCATGAGCCAGTGGGAGGCTGTGGATTCTGAAACTCCTCTCCCGTTGGAAAGGGCTTCCCGGCGTGACAATATAATGCCCTGGAGATGTTAGCATTCAGGTCATGGGACTGACTAGTGATCATCATGCCATTGCACTGAAAGACCAACCGTAGAGTTCTGGTCCCTAACACAGCCTCCATGCCCAGCTCACCTGACTGGTTTCCCAAGGTGTGGTCAAAGCTGGGCCCCGTGAAAAGTGGGAAGGAGGGACCGCTGAGCCACAGCCAGTCCCCATCATCATCATGGTTCTGCCTCCAGAAGCAGAGGTCCTCCTCAAAGGAGCAGTTCACCTTCTCCTCATCTGCCAGGAGAGAGAAGTATGTCAGCTACCCAGCTGGTCCTCCGAGGACCTCCACTAAATAACCATGGACACTCACTGGACAGGGTGTTGATGTCCTCCACGCTGTAGGTGGCATTGAACCCACCAAAGTTGTTGATGAAGTTGGAAGAGAACTCAGCAGTGACCTCTGAGGAGAGTAGCAGCACTTTCCTGGCCGAGTCCCCTGATAGCACGTCTGAAACAACCAAAAACCAATAAATCAATCGGTAATCATTCAGATAGTCGGTCAGTCAGTCAGTTAGTCTGGACCAAATGAGTTCAGGTAACTTCACACTGCAGGAGCAGAGACTAGAAACAGGAGTTGTTCTGTCTCTGATTGGAGGAAAACATAATTTTGTGAGTTCAGTATTATCCTATTCTGTCCCATCAGCCTTTACACTCTTCACTGTCATCACTTACATGGTACTCATACCACACTCCACTTTCCTTGCCCAGGATTGCAATTACTGTTCCTTCTACTCACAAGTCAGGTTCTTCTTGCCTCCTATTCCTTCATAGAGCTTTAAAACATCTATGTCTTCTTCAGTTTCAAATGACATGAATGTTATCTGTATGACAAGCCCTTCCTGGACCCTGCCAAGATAGAATGGTCAGTGGTCAATGGTGCCCTGTCACACTTGACTTTGTTCACTTACGTACTCTGAGGCTGTGGTTTTCCAGCCTGCTCTTCACAAACCTCCACCTGGGTTCGGTCCTCACCAGAATCTACAGGCTTGATAATTAATTATAAGCAGCTGTTGACTGGATACCTAAATTCACAAATTAAATAATCTCAACACAGTGATAAACACAAGAGCTGCGGCACTCAGGAGAAATCAGGAGAGGTGTGTGTGTGTTGCTATGGTGACACATTTTTTTGGACCAAGTCCATTTTGGCTTGAAAGCACTAAAAAAGTACCCTGGTATCTCCCGGACTTGGTCTTGTACACCCCAGCAACACCACTGTGCTCTGGCCTCTTGATGGTATTACTAATAAGAGTCCAACATCAACAGTCTGCAGGTTTCTATTGTTTCGTGCCAATGTGGTGGAATGAACTCAATCTGCCCCTTAGAGCTGCTGAATACCTCCCAGCTTTCAAGAGAGGTCTCAAACCAATCTCTTTCTTTTTACTTGAGGCGTGCAAACCAGCAACATGGTGGTATCAGACAAGCAAGGTGTCCTTCAATAGCCCTGTGTCTCTGTGTAAAGCTCTTCATCTGTTCTTGATCCATTTTTGTTTACCCGGAGTTACAGGTCACTTTGGAGAAAAGCATCTGATAAATGATTACATGTAAATGTAAAGTCATTGATTCCTGAAAGGTGTGTTTTAGAGAGTGGAGGGCAAAGAGGATTCATCCAGTGGGAGTGCAGAGTGAGGGTCACAGGAATCTGAGAGCATACTGATGGTAACCCACAAACGCCCCCTGCAGTAGCATGGTACCGTATGACCCAGCGACAGATGGTGTCCTCATCATATGGGAGCGGGAAGTTCTTGGAGTGGAAGGTGCCTGATGGGCCGAGCAGCAGGAAGCGTCCATCACATACCGTGGCTATGGAGACAGGAAATGGTCTCAGATGAATCCACTGATACTACTGAAAAAAACACAATCTTAGTTCACAGGTGAAAACAATGCTGGAGCACCACTAACCACAGAGTTGCTCATCTTCGTCAGCACCATCAGGGCAGTCAACCATTCCATCACAGAACTCCACTATGGGAATGCATTCGCTACTATCACCACAAACCATCTGATCAGTTGGGCATGTGGCTGCAATAAAAAAAGAACCCTGAGTCACGGATCAAATGCAGATTGAAATCATAGAACAATGAGTCCTGTGGAAACACCTCTGAAAAGAGAAATAGTGACTCATGTGACCAAATGGATGAATCACTGATATCTCAAAATACTTGGAACCATGGTATGATGCTTAGTGGTGGTCAGGTGACCTGTAGATGTTGGCTGAGCTGTCGATGTTGGCTGAGCAATAGAGGTTGGATGAGTTGAAGATGCTAGTTGAGCTGTAGATGTTGATTGAACTGTAGATGTTGGCTGAGCTGCAGATGTTGGCTGAGCAATAGAGGTTGGATGAGTTGAAGATGCTAGTTGAGCTGTCGATGTTGAATGAACTGTAGACACTGGTTGAATTGTAGATGTTGGCTGAGCTGTAGATGTTGGCTGAGTTGAAGATGCTGGTTGACCTGATAATGTTGAATGAACTGTAGACACTGGTTGAGCTGTAGATGTTGATTGAACTGTAGATGTTGGCTGAGCTGCAGATGTTGGCTGAACTGCAGATGTTGGCTGAGCAATAGAGGTTGGATGAGTTGAAGATGCTAGTTGAGCTGTCGATGTTGAATGAACTGTAGACACTGGTTGAATTGTAGATGTTGGCTGAGCTGTAGATGTTGGCTGAGTTGAAGATGCTGGTTGACCTGTTAATGTTGAATGAACTGTAGACACTGGTTGAGCTGTAGATGTTGATTGAACTGTAGATGGCGGCTGAGATGTAGATGTTGGCTGAGCAATAGAGGTTGGATGAGTTGAAGGTGCTAGTTGAGCTGTCGATGTTGATTGAACTGTAGACACTGGTTGAGTTGTAGATGTTGGTTGAGCTGTAGATGTTGGCTGAGCAATAGAGGTTGGATGAGTTGAAGATGCTAGTTGAGCTGTAGATGTTGATTGAACTGTAGATGTTGGCTGAGCTGCAGATGTTGGCTGAACTGCAGATGTTGGCTGAGCAATAGAGGTTGGATGAGTTGAAGATGCTAGTTGAGCTGTCGATGTTGAATGAACTGTAGACACTTGTTGAATTGTAGATGTTGGCTGAGCTGTAGATGTTGGCTGAGTTGAAGATGCTGGTTGACCTGTTAATGTTGAATGAACTGTAGACACTGGTTGAGCTGTAGATGCTGATTGAACTGTAGATGGCGGCTGAGATGTAGATGTTGGCTGAGCTGCAGATGTTGGCTGAGCAATAGAGGTTGGATGAGTTGAAGATGCTAGTTGAGCTGTCGATGTTGAATGAACTGTAGACACTGGTTGAATTGTAGATGTTGGCTGAGCTGTAGATGTTGGCTGAGTTGAAGATGCTGGTTGACCTGTCAATGTTGAATGAACTGTAGACACTGGTTGAGCTGTAGATGTTGATTGAACTGTAGATGGCGGCTGAGATGTAGATGTTGGCTGAGCTGCAGATGTAGGGTAAGCAGCAATTAGGGGACGAAGTGGAATATAAGCAGTACTGTTGATCTAAACACTGAAGTATATGAATAAGCCCTACATGTGAAGTCTGCTTTAACACATATTCCCTCACTACCCTGGTGTTTCATTAGCAGGTTTAGTAATTCACTAAAAATAAATGTCACAGAGCCCATCGGCTGCAACCACTTCACATTTAAATGTATGTGTTCACACATTGTACAAACTATCCTCTTTGTGACTTGAAGAGCCTTTGACCAAAAGCGGTATCTCTACGTGTCCTATTGCTGCTCCAATTGGAGATCCATCTGAGTGTGAGGACATTATCCAGATGCCTCTACCTGTAATGTGGATGCTGTGAGTGTCGATAACTAGTCCGCCATGGGCGCTGCCCACTCCAGCTTGGATCCCATCCACCAGTTCTTCCTGCACTTCCTTCACTTGCACAGTCCCAGAGAAGACCAGGTCAAAGGTTACCACCACACTCCCCCTGCTGGAGTTCAAAGAGACAACTATTTCACGTATCACAGGGCTGTTTGGCTTCATCCATCACTTTTGTATTTTCAACACAATGTGACGTTCAGACACAGACAGAACAAATGACGGAGGGACAGACAAATTGCAGACAAATGTTCACCTGAAGTCTTTAACCATACAGGCCTTGAACTGGTCAACTATGGAGCTCTCAGCAAACACGTCATACACCTGCAAACAGAGTACACACAGGAGCAGGAACTGTTAGTGGGGTCTGGAAGCAACAACAGTGGAAGGAGTCACAGTCAGCTGTGCTCTCACCATGTTCTCCACATCGAACGCCAGCGCTTTGAATTGCACTGTCGACTTGTTGAGAAGCTCCTCTGTGAACACAGCTCCGCTCAGAATGGTCAACGTCCCTCTGAGGTCCACCTGGTCCTCATTGCCTGTGGAGCACAGTGTAGACATCGACTGACAGCTGTCACTCTGGGAGACCAGGTGAATATAAACAGGTGGGGGATGACAGGTCAGAGCAGCTCCACAGAAACTATCCATCCATCTGTTATCAAAAACCACTTGATCAGTTCAGGGTCATGGGGTCCAGAGCCCTATCCTGGATGGCAAGGTACAACCTGAACAGGATGCAAGTCCATCAAAGGGCACTCTCATATACACACAAAGGGAAATTTATAGTGACCAATTCACCTAGAACATGTGTTTTTGGACTGTGGAAGGAAATTAGAGCACACATACATTATCAGAAACCGCTTCTCCCATGTGGGGTCGTGGGGAGCAGGAGACTAACTCAGCAACACAGGGTGCAAGGGGACACACCCGGGACGGGACGCCAGGCCGTTGCAAGGCACCCCAAGCGGGCCTCAAACCCCAGACCCATGGGAGAGCAGGACCCGGTCAAACCCACTGCGCCACTGCGCCATCACACCCCCTGGAAATTAGAGCTCCTGGAGTAAATCCATGACAACACAGAAAGAGAACTTGCAAACTACAGACTGATCTCAATTCAAATCCACAGCCCAGGAACTGAGGCACCATAGTGACCAACTGCCCCAACATGCCATCCATTACACACTGATGCGCAGCACCCAGATGCATCATGGGAGAGATGGAGACAGGCAGAGCAGGACTGCAGCTCTTTGTCATTCATTTTGCACAGAGTGAGAAAGAGAGAGAAAATTGCAGGGTTACTGTTAGACTGCAGGGAGAGCCAGCTAGTGGCCAGGAGTCCTCCGGAGACGAGCAGCAGGGCGAGGAACAGCAAGCAGAGGAAGATCTCAGTGGAGCTCAGACGGTGCCCTCTGGTGCCCATGCTTCCTCAGGGCTCTTCTCGAAGTCAGACAATCTTCTCAACCTCCTCAGCTCCTTCACACTCACATACACACACACACTCTTCTTGCTCCTCGGGCCACTTTTGACACTCAGTCTCCTTTGTGAAGCTTTTTCTTCAGGTCGAGAACTTTGAACTCACTATCTCTTCATAAAATCACGTTCAACAAAGCCCGGTAGATCATATATATTTATGGAAGAAATCAGAGGCTGCTAGCTGTAAATATTTATTGAGGTGTAAATTGAGGTATAAATATCTTAGGTAACACAAACCTCAGTGTGTGTCTTCATCCAGCTCCTCAACTTACAGATATAGTTGGAAATGGAAATGTGTTCATAAGCTGAAGTCTGTTCGTAACTTGGAAGTCACCTTTATCATTAAGTCACAGTCAATGACAGATTAATAATACACACACCCTCAACTCATGGTTTGACTCTGCAAAAACCTCAGACAACAGTATAATAAATTATTCATTTCATTTTCATTCATTTCATTTTTATTCACTTCAAATATTAAAATTAATGCTAATTTAAAATGACAAAATTAAAACATGGTACCTAAAAACTCCTATTCTAATTGCTAACCATGTTATCACATGTACAACACATCTTATGACCACTTTTGTTGTTCTTTAGCATCTACATAACCAATAAAAAGGTTAATATATGTCTCAACTAATTTTAATTGAATGAAAAAACGTTGTCTCAAACGCCTGTTCAACGCTAACTGTCGACTGATTCATCGTGCGTAACATCCCTCATCTTCCCATTGATCACTGATACTCAGGAGCACCAGGTGGAGCTGTGAACACTGTGGAAATGAGTTGAATTTACACATTCCTATTACCTAGGTGTTCCATCATCTAGGGGCTGAGAGGGTAAACGTGTCACATTTGCTCTAATAGAAACAGAAATTTTAAAAATAAATTTGTGAAGAAAATTCACTTTAAAATAAAAGTAACTCAAATATACATGGGGACCCAGTGTAGTGGTGCGATGTCGTGAAGCCCAGCTGTCAGCGCGACTTTTGAAGGTGCAGGTCCGTGCATCAGTATACAGGTTCATGAAAAGCCAAGACCTTTCTGATGGGAGCTCCATGCTGTAAACAATTTTACTGTAAGATCTGTTTTACATAATTACCTTGTTCAGGGGTACTACAGCAAGAGATGGGATTCAAACACAGGACCTGTGATTAGAAGGCAGCAGCTCAAACCACTGCACCATCTGCTGGACCTCTTATTTTTAAAGACTGTTACCAACTGTAGATGGACACCAAACTCAGGCTAGATGTTTCCCCCCATTCACTCTAAACATGTTCACAGAACGGATTCCATCTTCTCCACAGAGCTGCACTTTCTGATGCCGTTTTAGCCAAATTCTAAGCGGAATATTTACTGCACGTGATGTTCCATTTATTGCATATACAGCTCCACTTTTTATGGTTCTAATCATCAGAGCAAAGTTCTCAAACTGAGCTGAGAACTCCTTGTTTTACACCGAGATCAAAGGTCTGCATTTACTTTGTCTCTGCTAACATCTCCCTTTGGAACCACAATCCAGGGACTTGTATGAAATAAGAGACTCATATCATAGAGCAATATTGATCCTTTAATGCTCAAGTTCAAGGTTAATGACTTTAATACCTCTCAGAGTGAAGATCTTTTATGACTCATCGAACTTGGAAGATCTTCCTCCTGTTTGTACAGTTTTACAGCAGAAATAAACATTTCAACAGACTATAGGAGATGGGATATAGGAGCACAGAGTAAGACACTTGACCTGGTCAACTCAAAAGGGTCCAAGAACACCTGGAGGTCCCACAGGAGGAAACTGCCTGGAGACCCGTGGGCCATCACACAGAGTACCTGTGCTTAAAAGTCGGCGTGAACACCTACAGAAAAGCTCAGACGAGGGTTTGGCAATCCACACCTCCCACAATCCTCCGCCTGATTGCAAGAAGGCTAAACGCAACATCTTCTTAAATTTTACAGAGAACAAAGTCATTTTCATCTCAAGATATATTTATACTTAATGTGAAGCATCACATCCAAGCAAGAAAATTCAAACAAAAATAGCTAAGGAAATCAATTGTGATAACCAGCAGAAAGGGTGGCAGTTCACCATAGCTGTGTTTCCCCCCCCACCCCCACACACACACACACACAGAGCTCCACTGTAGGGAGCACCGCTGCAATCGGAGGGCGGGGTCTCATCACACTTCATCTCCAGTGGTGGCGGGCTTCCGCTGGACCCTGGGGTGTGGTGGGAGGCATGTCAGTCTTCATCCCATTTCACACCGATGAGAAGTGTGTGTACATGTGTTTGTGAGTGAGAGAGAAAGGAGTGAATATGTTTGGGTGGGTGTGCAAAAGTGGGCACATGTACGATTGAGCGCGTGTGTGTGCGTGTGTGTGTGTGTGTGTGTGTGTGTGTGTGTGTGTGTACACGTGTAAGTGTCGGTGTGGACGTGCGCTCACACTTGCTGTCGATGTTTGCGCCGGCTCTCGCGGACCTTCCTGCGCCTGCGCTCTTTGCCACACTCTGCTTTGCCCGTGTGCTTCTCACGCTCCACAGCCTCGTGGGTAACGATGCTCAGCAGGGAGGGTGGGTTCCGCCTTGGGGGTACCAATTCCCACCGGGGGCACGCCGAACCCAGCCAGTGCAGTGGCGGAGGCCAATACTGCAGAGGGGGTACACCGGGGGGGTACTGCTGGGAGCTCCGCCCACAAACCTGCACCACAAACACATGAGCAGGTAAATGTCAGTATGGTCCAGCAGGCCTATGAAAACAGCCCCAAAGTGTTGTTTACAGTGTAACTACAGTAAACACAGCAGCAGTCAAGGGTGATGTCCAATCTGTAAGAGAAAATTACAAACAATTCAGTTACAAAGGAATAATTCGAAGGCTCACAATGTGTAGGAAATGCAATGGTTCTTGAGCCACTGGAATTTCATTTATAACTCATTTTGTTCATAACTACACACCTTTATTGTTGACCCACTTAACAAAAGGTTAATACAGACATAATACAGAGAAATTCTCCATGCATTTCAGAGTTAGGGTGTGTAAAAATTTGATATAGCTATAATTAAAAGTTTTAAGAGTATATGATATTGTTGTTTTATTATTTGATTATTTGATATTGGGGGGGCGCGGTGGCGCAGTGGGTTGGACCGGGTCCTGCTCTCTGGTAGGTCTGGGGTCTGAGTCCCGCTTGGGGTGCCTTGTGATGGACTGGCGTCCCGTCCTGGGTGTGTCCCCTCACCCTCCAGCCTTACGCCCCGAGTTGCCGGGTTAGGCTCCGGTTCCCCGCGACCCCGTATGGGACAAGCGGTTCAGACAATGTGTGTGTATTTGATATTGTTGTAAACACCGTGAAAGTGAGTTAAACTAAGGTGGTCCCACACAGTATTTTGTTTTCTGTTTTACTGCCCTTATTGGCTCAAAGTGTAAACACAGGTCACGTCTATGTCACTTCAGTAGAAACTTTAGAAAATTATGGAAGATGATGGAAAATATATCTGAAAATTCTTGACTCAAAAGATCAACACAAGGAGGTCCAGGTTTCTGAAGCAGGTGAACGTGCAGCCGGTGCGTACGGGAGGTCAAATGCGCGAGCAGAACTTCAGGTGTGTGAAGTGTGAGCAGGGGGTGTCTGTGGCCCATTTGCTTACCATGTTCCAGTAGAGCTGGTCCTGCAAGGGGCTGCAGCCAGGGAACCCAGGGAACCCAGGGAAGTGAAACACTGAAGGTTCTGGGAAGTTGTCCAGTGCACTGTGTCAAGATCAAAAACCAAAACTTCTGTTTTTATGCGAGTGTAGCCTTCACTTTATCTCCAGAAACTCACATGACTATAAAAACCTTAACATTGTAAGTTGCTTTGGAGAAAAGCATCAGCTACACGAATTAATGTACACACACACACACACACACACACACACACACACACACACACACACACACACACACACATTTTCAGAACCGCTTGTCCCATACGGGGTCACGGGGAACCGGAGCCTACCCGGTAACACAGGGCGTAAGGCCGGAGGGGGAGGGGACACACCCAGGACGGGACGCCAGTCCGTCGCAAGGCACCCCAAGCGGGACTCGAACCCCCGACCCACCGGAGAGCAGGACTGTGGTCCAACCCACTGCGCCACCACGCCCCCCGAATTAATGTAAATGTAACACACACACACACACACACACACACACACACACACACACACACACACACACACACACACACACGGCCCCATATGAGAGGTCCATCGTGGAACGTCACCCCTCAGACCCTCAGGTCCCACACAACAGAGAAAAAGTGACAGCGTCCTTTGGTGACCTTACTGCGAGAAAGGTCTGGACACACCGCTCACCTCTGGTCCGGCCACAAGGGGTCACTGTGGTCATGTCCTCCTCCATGACTCCCTACAACACAGGGGTGCTAAGAAGGTCTCTGGACAACCACCCCATTGTCCCCCATCCACAACACAAGCAAAGTCCAATGTGTGTGTTTGCAGTCGGAGTGACCCACCATATCTATGCTTCAGCCTAATTGGCTGGCCATAGAGCCAGATGCCATCCAGTAGGGCAATGGCGTAGGGAACTGACTCACGGTGCTTGAAGCACACAAACCCATAGGACTTTTGCTGGCCCTCCTTGTCCCGGGCAATGGCAACCTTCTTCAAGGGTCCAGCCTAGGGTGGAGTGAGAGCAGGGGCCGACAATGACCACAGCTGATGGACGCGTCAGCAAAACAGCACTCATAACATCACACAACACAATGCACACAGAAGTTTGTTTAACGGTTAGGTAGCAGGTGGACTTTAATGTGAAAGTAATCATCTATGAGGACAGAGGGTGCTGGAAACCTGTGGAGTCAAGAAACAAAAACAAAATGAGCATCTGGACATCTTCTGCATGAAGTAAAGAATGCAGAGGGAGAACAGGAGAGGACCAAGTACTGATTCCTGAGGCACACCTAGGGACAGTCTCTCAGGACAGAGCAGAACGAAACCAGAGGTGATACCTGCACCAAGTGAGGACGTCAAAGCAAAGGACACGTGAGGAACACAGACTGAGAAAAAGGAACGAAGGAGACACATAGGACAAAGTTCCAGGGAGTGGTAAGTGGGTCCGAGTCTGACCCGCAGATGTGAAACAACATGGACTCAGTTTAAAGTGTGGTATTTAAGCACCAGGAGGACAGGTGCTGGAGGACATCTGAGACATCCTGAACTTTCTGGAGGCTTGGTACCTTCAGGAAGTTAAAAAGTAGGATGCAGGGGGAAGAAAAGAGAAGAAGATATCCACTCAAAGACAGGCATCACAGACTGAGGACTTCCCAACCCTCTGATGACCACACACACTTTACACTGACTGGGTGGCATCTTCGTGCCCAGCAGGGGGTTGAACTGGGGCAGCCAGTGGGTATCAAACCCTCAGCCCCACTCAGGTTTTCTCCTCCCTGTTGCAGCCTGAGGAGGTTCCTTTCCCCTTATTTCTACTTGGATTCTGTATCATTAAGAGTCTGTGTTGTCAGTCTCTGAGCACCCAGCCCTGGACTGAACGAGGACCTGCCCTTGTCATCATCCTCCTCATCAATCAACTGCCCCACCCCAAACACATCATCTTTTCTTTGTAAAGAAGTGTTTACTGCTGCTCTTCGACAATTCTCCTCAAAATCGAGAGTCTTTTGGTAAGATATTGAGGTTCCCTGTCCAGCTCTCAGTAACAGCTACAATGTTTCAGTCATAAAAACATCATCACTAGAACTTAAATTTCCTATATATCATCATACTAGCCAAGAAAGTTGACAAAACCTCAGTGAAACAAGCCAGTCTCTCCCACCAGCAATAATAATAAATAATAATACATGATATAAATGCAAGCATTGTTTCGGTTAATAATCTCATACGCTGTGATCTGAGTGTGTAAACATGTTACATTGTTTACTGGGCACGAGACCAGAGACTGTCCAGTTCCTGCACCGGTGCCTGTTTGGTTCGAGTCCCTGTCGGTAGTATTTCGCTTTGTTCCCTAAACTACAGTGTTCGGTTCCAGTCCCCGGTTGGAGATGTAGATGATCCCATGACCACCCACAGACACACACAGTACCTGCAGAAAGAGCTCGAAGAGAATCTCCTCCGTCACGGATGCGCAGAGGTTTCCCACAAACACCGTTCGCTCCTTCTCGTACTGCGTATCCAGCATGGTTCGAAACCCTTTTCGAACTGCCTATTAAGCTCCTTTTAAACACACCACCTCCTCGTCCGAGCATCACTGCCGTACAGCGACGCGGTGTTGCGACGAGTGGAGCACAATGCGGCCGCCTGGGGGCGCAGCGACTCTAAATATCAAAGTATGACCACTAGAGGGCGGAGAAACCCTAAATATCAAAGTATGGCCACTAGAGGGCGCAGAAACCCTAAATATCACAGTATGGCCACTAGAGGGCGCAGCAACTCTAATATCTAAGTATGGCCACTAGAGAGAGCAGCGATCCTAAATATCAAAATATGGCCACTAGAGGGCGCAGTGACTGTAGGTATCACAGTATAGCCACTAAAGGGTGCAGTGACCGTAAATACTACATTATAGCCACCAGAGGGCGCAGCGACCATACATATCACACTATGACCACCAGGGCTCATAGTCACCTTAAGTGTCACAGTATGGCCACCAGTGGGCGCAATGACTTTAAATATCACAGCACGGCCACCAGAGGACGCAGCGATTACAGCAGTATTTATTTTTTGATTACAGCAACAAAAAAGTCTTTAGATAAAGAATCTTGCTGGAATATTTTAAAGATTTAGCTGAAACATGTTTAAGAAAATTATAGTTTGGTCATTTGTGTTAGTGTGTGCGTGTGTGTGTGTGTGTCTGTAATGGGATAGGTCCCAGAGGCCAGACAGCACACCTGGGATCTCTCTCTGTCTCTGCTGATCTGGACAATTTATTTACCTTATTTCTGCCCCCGCTGCTGGAGTAATGAAGGAAACATCAGACCTTATCCTCCTAGCAGTCCTAGGTGTCCATAGCTGTCCGACTAGGCCTACCTGTCCTCCTGTAGGTACTGTGCAGAAACGTCCCACTAAGACGGGGATGGAGAAGACAAGCTCACCGAAGGAGATCCTGTAGATATAGTTACAGTGCTGAATTGCGGGACATCCTGTGGTCCAGGGTCCCGCTTGGACAACAGGCTTTTCTGTGCAGCATGCTTGTCTGCTGTGGAGTGCGTCGCAGTGACATACCGCAGTAACACTCTGCACTGTGTCCTTAGAGACGCAGGTGGTGGAGTTCTTACACACAAGCCGATTCCATCACATGCTTTTATTTCATCAGACTTGAGGCTGATTGTAAACAATATACTGCAGCACACACTTCATACACCACAACCATGACAGCACACCGTGTCACACATGACTTATGACAGCTGTAATTTCAATAATGTAGCTGCAACAAGACCTCAGTGCAATCATGCGCAACATGAGTTTGCACCCATAAAAGGGTAAAAAGCTGTGGTGTAAAAGAAACTGTCAACTGGAAAATCCGGATAGTCCCTTTTCAGCAGTTGCTCTTTAAATACCAGCGTTATGCAAAATGCATATGTGAACAGTCCAGCAGCCTGTAAACTCATCTATGAGAGTCCCAGGACCACATTTCACTGGGGTTAAGGACGTGGAGTTGGCTGTTTCAAAGCCCTCACGCCTTTCTTTATGAGCTCTTTAGCTGCAGATTTACTGCAGTATATGGGATCGTTGCCCAATTGGATTTTCCATTTTCGATCATTTCCACTGCTTTGCACTCACAGATGACCATTAGGACCTGAGTATCCAGACAGAGGAGCAACATCTCCTTTTTGAGCTCAGTTAACAAGAAGCGACTGTTTAGCACAGAAAGACTCGTGATCGCAAAACCACTGACCGCACATGGTCACACATGCTCATCTGAGAGAGATGCACGACCATCCCATTCAGTAAGTGAACCACTGAGCACAGTAGCCAAAGGCCAGTCGTCCTCATCGTCATCATCATTGTCGTCATCGCGATTGTCTGAGTTCCAGAGTCCCCCGTTCATTACTGTTGTTGTTACTTCACGCTGGAAAATGTGTCATTTTGCATGTAAAAGGCCCCCCGCTCCCACTCCCCATGGAATGAAGTTTCACTGATTTGTATCTCACAGCTTCACTCTGCTTTCTTTCAAAGTAGTAAGAGATCCTCCCTGTGGGTCTGTACCAAGTTTTCACAGTGGCACAAACCATGCTTTTACTGCTCTCTCTGAGCCTGCGTTCACTCCGACCTTTGATCAGAGCCCATCAGGCTGCATAACGCCTCCTACAGCTCATTAGTTTAAGGTGAGATAGTCCAGTCCAGTCACCTGACTGTCACAGAGCCCTTTTCGAACCTGGCTCCACGCTCAAACCACCTCAAACGACAGGATGTCCGCCCGAAAGTTTGACACACGACCGACCGGTCACCCAGTCGCAGGGCAAGCGGCGGTTCCCCAGCTGCTGGCTCTCACGCACGAAGGCCCACGGATCGTGTAGACAGAGGGGGCGGGGTCTGCGTGGCCGCCTCTGGCAGAGGGCGTGGCCTGTGAGCTGACAGCGGGACAGAAGCCACGCCCACTTCCTGCTGAGACTTGTTGGGGTTTCTAGCGAAAGGGACGGTGCAGTTCTGGAGGAGCGTCACCTGGAGAGGAGGCACGGCAGCACCTAAACACTTCTCTCAGAGGTAAATGTGCCGTCTGTGTGTCTGTCTGTCTCTTTGTGTTCGTGTACCGATGCACAAGCCAGTTCCGCTGTAAACTTTTCCAAACTCCTCCGAATCTCCTCTTTTTCTCTGAAAAATCTCATTCCTGAAAAACTGGAGCCGTGAGACACCACACACACGCAAGCACACACTCACAGTGCACACAAAGGCCCGCAATGGGGGGGGGGCGGGGCTTGTTGGAAAACCGGATCAGCAAGGCCAAGCACCCAAAGGACTCGCACCCTGACCCTACACACACACACGCACGCATGCACACACGCAAGGACTTACTGTAAATCACTTTGTGTTATGCTGTTGGCCATTATTTCAGGTGGTGTGTTTTCATGGAGCTGAAACAGCAGAAGGTGGAAGTGTGCTCCGTGTGTGTGATAGACAGAGGGAATTAGTATGTTTCCACTGGAAAAAAATAAGACACCTCAACCATAACAGGTACCGTAGCAGCAGGTGGAGCTGCTGTATAAATGAGTAATTCGGTGCGAGTAACCTGATAAGCAGCGTAAATCACTTTGGGCTAAAACAGGAGATGGATTGAAAAGGTTATTAATAATAATGATGAGACCTGACAGCGATGGTTGTGTGGTGTGTCTCAGTGTTGTGTGTGTGTGTCTGTGTGTATTAGGGGTGTTTGGAGACATTCTTTAGAGCAGAATCACACTTGACTCTTACTGAGGTCCTGCGACCTACAAGAGCAGCTCCGGCATCTCAGCCCGAGAGCGAGGAGCACTGCGGTCGGCCGGAGGCGCTCCGGTCACCCTGTAACGCTGGAAAAGTTGGCCACAGCCGTGGATTTGCAGGCCCACCGCAGACTGTTGGTTTACTGGAAACAAGGGGGCTGATGGGAAATGCAGGATGGGGGATCCCCCCCCCCACCCCACACACACACACACACACACACACACACACACCCTGTTTCTCAATTGTCATAATTCCTCGTCCTTTGTCTTCCCCTCACCCCCGTCTTCCGCTCTTGCGGTGTTTGCTGAAGGCAAGGCTGACACCCACGCGCACACACACACACACACACACACACACACACACACACACACACACACACACACTTTGGCTGGAAGGCAAGAGGGTGTCACTGGTTGAGGTTACAGCTACTTGTGAACAACAGCTGTCACTGTAACCACAGAAAGGCTTCTACTGTTTCCTTAAAACACAAACATACTTTAACTCGATTTGTCTGTAACTCCAAAGTCACTTTTAGCAGTTAAGTCGCAGTTAATGGACAGTTAATAATACAGATGCGCCTCCGTTTATTCGCAGCAGCGGTTCTGTACAAATCTCAGACGGGGCTGTAATAAACTATTTGCAAGACTTTACTATTGTTATTAACTTTGAGTTTCATTAAAATTAAGACTAATTTGAAATAAGCGAAAATAAAAATGCATCATATCCACAATCTCCTATTCAGTGCTAATTGCAACCAATTCATCGCACGAACATTTGGAGGACTCCTCATATTGCAACTGATCGTCGGGAACACCACACACACACTCTGCTCTTTACTGCCATCTATTGGCTTGGTGGATAAACACAGGTCAGGTCAGGTCACAGGATGGTGCTCCGCTCACAGTCTGTTGAATTTAATCCCTTTCTCTCTCCCACTCTGTCTGGGTGCATTTTGCTGCATCCATCTAATGGTGGTTTGTACAAATGCGGGTGACGTTCATTCCACCACAAGGTTTTGAAAATACAAGCTAAAATGGCTAAATGGAAAAAAAAAATGAACTGAAAAAAATCTTTTTAATCTTTAAAAAAATTCATAACCCGAATGTTTCGAACATGAGGTCCTAGTGTAAGCATACATTTACATTTATTCATTTAGCATACGCTTTTCTCCAAAGCGATGTACATTTCAGTCAAAACACATACATTCAAAAAAACTGGAATAACTGACGTGTACCTTTAATTACACACACACATTGTCTGAACTGCTTGTCCCATACGGGGTCAAGGGGAGCTGGAGCCTAACCCGGCAATACGGGGCATAAGGCTGGAGGGGGAGGGGACACACCCAGGACAGGATGCCAGTCCATTGCAAGGCACCCCAAGGGGGACTTGAATCCCAGACCCACTGGAGAGCAGGACCCAGTGCAACCCGCTGCGTCACCGCGCCCCCCACGCCTTTAATTACTTGCTGGGTAATTTCCGTGAAAGTCCCAGATACAACAATGACAAAATAAAAATATGCTGAAGGAAATCCCTCCAAGGGGTGCGGTGACACAGTGGGTTTGACAGGGTCCCGCTCTCCAGTGGGTCTGGGGTTCAAGTCCTGGTTGGGGTGCCCTCTGATGCACTGGCATCCTGTCCTGGGTGTGTCCCTCACGCGTTGGGTTAGGCTCCGCTTTGCTGTGACCCTGCCTGGGACAAGCAGTTTCAGACTGTGTGTGTGAAGTCACTCCTGCACAGTTTGGATTCTAATCTGTTCATTTTATCTGAGTGCGTTTTGCTGCCACCTAAAGGCAGCAATTGTAAACACGGGCCATTTTCCCTCTGCAGATGCTGTTTCGAAAAAAAAATGAACAAAATGCAATTATAAATAAATGAATATGGTGGGAAATGTTTTTGTTTGAAAACTTGTAATAATAATGGTCATAACACGAAGTTTAAGTATACTGTAAAATGCCTGTATCCACGAATTGTCTACTCTGTAGCTGTAGGGACAGCTGATAGAGCAGTGGTTAGTGTTGCTTCCTTTAGATCCAAAGGTCACAGATTTGATCCCCACCTCAAGCTGTAGTACCCTTGAGCAAGGTACTAACTCTAAATTGGTCCAGTAAAATTACCCAGCTGTATAATAAATGGGTAAATAATTGTAACCTTAACCTTATGTCGGACGGCTGTATAAAAGCATTTCACTGCACGTCAAACTGTGTATGGTTGTGTATGTGACAAATAAAATCTGAATCTGAATTTAACATTGTAAGTTGCTTTGGAGAAAGGCATCGGCTAAATGAATGAATGTAAAATGTAACTGCAGCATATGTCTGCTGGGATATTTAGGTCCTTCGGCCCTTCGGTCTGGGCTGGTGAGCCTGGTTGCTCACGTTGGGGGTCTTGCGGGAGTGCAGGTGTACTGAATGTGCAGGATGCTGCCATGGTGCGGTCACGGGCTTGTTTCTGCTACTATATAGAAATCCGAACCTCCCGGGACGAATTCACAGGGTGGCAGCATGTGGGGTACGACCATAGGATGACACTTCATGGCACAGCATGGTTAAAGCAGCTCCACCCTAAAACATTCAAGTTCTGGTTACTTTGTAAAACCCAACAAGAATGCTGTTGTCCTCCGTTCTTCAAGTCTGTCTTGCTCTCAATGTGGAGGAATGAGCTCCCTGTGTCCCTCGTAGCTGCTGAATCCTTCCTTGACTAATGTGAGGCAGCAACATGGTGGTATCAGACAAACAAGCCGTGCTTTGACAATCTTGTGTCTGAATCTCTCAGTCTCTTGTTGTTGCACTTCTGTTTTCCAACTTGTACATCACTTTTCAGAAAAGTGTTTCCCAAATGAGTAAATGTAAATTTAAATATGAAAGTAAATGTAACGAGAATATACATGTAATGTACACACGTGTATGTCTTTCATGGCTTCAGCATTCGCAATGGGGATCCAGCCCTGGATGTTGCTCCTGCTGGTCTCTCTCGCCCGTTGCAGCGGTAAGATACAGGGAATGGGACCTGCTTATTGTTCCACACACACACACACACACACACACTTACGCAGAGTAACCATTATCCTCATGCCCAGGCGAGGACAGCGAGTGTGTGACCTTCACAGACCTGGGCCTCCCCGATGCCTTCCTGGGCACAGATCTGAAGGTGCGCCTGCTGCTCCACACGCGTGACAACCTGAATTGCGGGAAGCTGCTCTCGCACCTTGACCCGTCGGCGCAGCCGTTGTTCAACGTGAGTCGCCCCACCACCTTCATCGTGCACGGCTTTCGGCCCACAGGGGAGCCGCCCGAGTGGCTGCACATGGCCGTGCGCCTGCTTGCCGCAATTGACGACATGAACATCGTGCTGGTGGACTGGAATCGCGGTGCCACCAACCTCAACTACTTCACCGTGGTGAGCAACACGCGCAAGGCAGCGGACAACATCACGAGCTTCATCCAGAAAATGGAGGTGGGTCTCTCTCTCTCGTATATGTGTCTATCAGTGAATCCGGTCTCGCCGCTTCTGTCCGTCCGTGCTGCAGGTATCTCTCACTCTGCATGCATACGCATCTCTGTGCTGCTGGTCTCTCTGTCTGTGTGTCTTTCCGTGTCGCTGGGATCCCTCTCTATATGTGTCTCTCCCTTGTTCCAGGAGGATGGCGCCTCACTGGCTTCCATCCACATGATTGGCGTCAGCCTCGGGGCTCACATCTCAGGTTTTGTAGGAGCCAAACTGAAAGGCCAGATCGGGAGGATCACAGGTTCGACTGGGAAGGGCAGCACGCGACCCTCTGTTCTCACTCAGGCCCTTTGAACGACTGTGTCTCGTCACAAAGCCTTTCACTAACACGAAGCTTAACGCACCCCTAGCACTGGACCCGGCAGGACCGCAGTTCACCGGAACACCCCCAGAGGACCGGTTGGACTCCACAGATGCCCAGTTTGTGGATGTCATACACTCAGACATGGATGGTGGGAAATTCTCAGTTCTGCGTGTGTGTGTCTGCGAATGCGCAGCGCATATGGTCTTCCGTGTTGAGTTTGTTCTCCTTGCTCTTTGCACCTCCCGCAGCCCTGGGTTTCAGAAAGCCACTCGGCCACATTGACTTCTACCCCAATGGAGGAGCTGATCAGCCTGGCTGCCCCAGTACCATCTTCTCAGGTGAGGCAATCGGACGACAGCCAGTCACACGGGAG
The DNA here is from genome assembly GCF_900964775.1 of Scleropages formosus. NCBI lineage: Eukaryota > Metazoa > Chordata > Actinopteri > Osteoglossiformes > Osteoglossidae > Scleropages > Scleropages formosus. Next base: position 8,560,575 of record NC_041808.1, on the reverse strand, counting down.
CCATCGTATTGCAGCCAGCCACATGGGATCCGATCCCACAAAGGCCAGTCACATGGGCACAAATAATGGGGGGAATGACTGGAGCATCATATGCAATCCACTCAGATGGCAATCATTCAAACGTGCTCAACTGTAATGGAAGGAGATTAGAAATGACCATATGATTATATTATTGTATAGATTTTACCCAGGGCAACTCAGAGTTCCACCCATTGACACCATTTACTCTCTGACAGATGATGCTTTTAAATCTTGTTCAGCTTGGTCAAGGACTCCATGGTGAAGAAGAAATAATCCAAGAAATAATTGAGATTTAACATGAGTTTCAGGAATCCAGTTATAAATTCAGTGATGAACGTCTTAGTTGACATGCTGATAAGAAAACAGGGCAAGTGTAATACCAGTGCATTTCCACAACAGCCTCACTATCAAAGTACCCACATACACACACACACACACACACTGACAGAGACCGCTTGTCCAGAGTGGGGTCGCGGCAAGCCGGAGCCTAACCCGGCAACGCAGGGTGCAGTGCCGGGGGGGGGATGACACACCCAGGGTGAGATGCCAGTCTGTCGCAAGGTACCCCAAGCAGGACTCGAACCCCAGACCCACCAGAGAGCTGGCACAGGCCAAACCCGCTGCGCCACCTTACTCCCCCCCCCCACCATCAAAGCATTACAGGTTATTGCTGGACGAGGGGCGGTACTTACATTGTGAACTGCGAGAGGTGGCCTTCCTTCCTCACTGAGGCCTGCTGCTTTGCTCCAACAGGGAAGGAATACTTCAAGTGTGACCACCAGAGGTCAGTCTTCCTGTTTCTCAACTCGATGAACGCAACCTGCAACATCACCACATACCCCTGCGCCTCCTACGACGACTTCCTCGACGCAAAGTGCCTCAGCTGCCCGGAGTTCACGCCCTCCGGCTGTCCGGCGTTTGGTGAGACCCCTGCCAACCTACACGCCCAGCATGATTCATTGCTTATTTTGCTGGATTGCTTCGTGGCATGGTCTTCATTGGAGGCTCCATCGTGTTCTGCTTCCTGATTTGGTGGTTTTTCTCTCCACCAGGTTATTATACCAGCGAATGGAAGGACACTCTACTGCGACTGGGTCAAACCTCCACATACTTCTCGACCACCACGAAGAGCCCATTCTGCAGTGAGTGGATGACTGGCAGAACACACACACGCACACATACACGCACACACAACTCTAGAGCCATTGCACAGCATCCCGGGATGTGAACAAACTGCCGATTAACACCACCTGTCTCTGCCTCAGAGACAAATTACGTGGTCGAGATGGTGACTTGGAACTCGGAGCCCCGCTGGGCGACTGTCACCGTCAAACTGCACAGCAAGGAGGCTGTAACCGAAGCCAGAATTAACCAGTGAGTCTCAGTCTTTTCCATGCACGCACAACGAGGATGCACTTATTATTTACTGTTATTATCATTACTTTCCCTTGCTGCTATTATTACGGTGTGAAGGCATCTGCTCCTCTTTCTGCATTTTGCCCCCTGCGCTCTTTACTCCCAGTAAAGCCTCCAAGTTCCAGCAGTACAAAGAGACCCGCTTACTGGCCCAGTTTGACCAGGACCTGCATCCAATTCAAAGGATCTCTCTGCAGTTCAGCTCCGGGAACATAGTTGGACCTCGGTACAAACTGCGGTTGCTGCGTTTCCGCCTCGAGGCGCTGGAGCTTCCGGACAGGTAAGCGTACTCTCCCCCGTCTCCTGTGGCACTCCTCCATCCCTGGTGAGCGTCACCTGTGACCTGTTCGCGTTCCAGGTTGCTGTACTTTTATTGACAGTGGTGTGTGCAGCTTTGCAGGGGTCTGTAACCTCCCTGACCCTCACGTGTGCTGCCGCATAGTGTCCCACGTATAAACCCATCAGCACAGACCTCAGAGCTGCCTTTCCCAGCCCGACATCTGATGCCACCGCTGACTGTGACCCCGGTCCCTTCCGTGTGACCAAATCACGGCTCTTCACAGGCCCCAGCTCTGCCGCTATGACATTGTCCTGACGGAGAAGATGGAGGTTTCCTTCAGACCCATCCCTTGTGAAGACACCAATTTCTAAGCCACGACTAGGAGGGGTCCTCTGAGTCAAACCCCAGACTCCACCGGCGACCCAAAGGCTCCAGAAGGATTGTAACAACACATGGCACAGTAGAATCTGTCCCCCCCCCCAGGTCAATTGCGCTGAGGTTCACACACAAGAGTTTCAACCAGTGGAACGCCGCTCGACCGCAAACGAGACGCTTTTATAAAGCAAGCTATAAAGATTTCTATCAAATGTAAATAACTGATTTGGATTTGTAATATTATTTGTATTTATTGCATACATTTTTATAAGGTTTGTGAACCCCTGAATGTTTTATCTCTGCTTCTATACTAATAATACCCAATGTTCTGAACTCAGAAAGGTCTGCGTGCTTTTCAGCATTTTTTCCTTGATATTTTGTTCGACGTCCGCAGCACTGGACAACAGTGCACGTATACGCACTGACTGTCGGAGAACTGGTTGGACTTCCTGCTGCACTTTGAATGTGCAGATGAAGGGAGGACATGCAGGAAATTGGCTGTCACTGTCAAAAGACCGCACACCCAACACACACGTCGCCATACTCACATGACCGCACCCAAACAGAGACACACGAGGCTACAGGTTAGAAGCTTTATTGGGTTGTCCAGAGCTCATGCTGAGGATCCATGCGGCCACAGGAATGATGCTCTTCAAACCATGGCGGCAGGCCGTGGTCGCGGTCTGCTCACCAGGATACAGGCTGACACAGCTGGTTTCCACCTCCACCCTGGGACCCTGGCACCTCATCTCTTTTCCAGCAAATGCTCAATGCCATATTCAGTTTTACAGAGACTCAGGCACTAGAACCTCACAAGCAGTCATCACCACTGCCTCATCAGGTTGAGTCAACTGGTTGAGGTCCACCTACTGACACAAAAGAGCTGTGCATCAAAGTCCACATGTCAGCAAGAAGATGGAAGGTCCATGCCCGATGCGACGACACAAGAGTAGATGGTGGGTTGGGGTGACCTCTACACCAAGGGGTCTGGTTTTTAACAGCTCACTGAACAACACTGGCACCCAACACCTCATGACACAACGGGAGGGAATCACTGCAACCAGAGGACAGATAGTATGATAGAGGACAGGCTACACAACAGGACCACGTATGGTCCAAAGTGCACTGCTGAGATGGGCACCAACTGGCCATGCTATTTATCAACTTCCACACACGCAGGAGTTCACTCTTATTTAAATGTATCGGAATTTATATGGGGGTCTTCCTCTGCTACACGACTCTCTTTGCCGCTTGTTTCATCAAGAGATTTATGCTGACCGACACTGGACCATGGCTGAGTGACACCTATTAGCCCAAGGTCCTGACTGGGCGCCCATTGCTAGGGGAGGGGCCAAAGTCCACGCTACACTACAGGTAAATACAGTCCAAAGGAAGGTGGACCATACATCCACACATTTTTGACCCTGACATGAACTAAGCTGCTCACAGAGCTGTTGAAAAGATGTGTTTCTCTTACAATTCTCATGTTCCGCTACGACGTTTTCTTTCAGGTGAAGGTGTACTGCTACAGCACATACATGGAAGTTGGTTATCCAGAGGCGGAGTGGTCTTTAACCTGAAAAACACTGATCCGGTTAGGAGTAGAACAGCTGAGGATGCAAGCTGACTAGCTGGCCAGACATCATTCAACACCATGGTCACCCTGCTTTGGCCAGATTTCACCATATGTGCAAACACCCACACAAATATACACACGTACTGAAGACGCCACCTTCTAGAATGGCTCTAAGCACATTATATACAGAGACCAGTAATGAGCGTATAAGCAAAAGGCAAAACCCGAAGGACATGGGAGCGAAGGGTGTGCCTGCCGTTCAAACCCAACCCGAACTCTACACAATGGCGGTTGTTCCTGAGTTCCGATGCCTCGCTGAATTTTTGAGGGTCTGGGGGCACAATGAACATATTTCTGCATTTTTCACTTGGAACCTCTGTTTAGGAGAACTATGTTTGGCCGTTTCTGATCTCCAGCGGAGAGGGAGTGCATAAGGGTGGGGGGGGGGGGGGGGGGTCTGTCCTGGGACCTAGAAATCGTCCCACCGCTCATGTGCTCTACATGGTGCCCCAAGTCAGGGACTGCAGGAGCAAAGAAAGAGCAGAGCTGCACAAAGGAAGGACTGATGTGAGGTACAAACAGCTGGATGGGACTGAGGCATGTGAGGGGGATGGGGCACAACAGGCGTACTAGATGACGTGTGGGGGTCAAAGGTCGGGGAGGGTGTCCTTTCACCAGCCTACTGAACGTTGAGTTTGTCGGCTGGTGGTAGGAGGGTCTGGATTAGTTGGGTGTCACCACAGGGGCTGAAGCCCTCAATCAGGTTTTTGTTGCAGTCTCCTAGGCCACCCCCAGGTGAGAGCTTAGGATAGGCCACCTGGCCAGTGAGGTCCAGCAGGTCTTCCAGAGCCCGGGCGTTGCTCGTGCCGTTGTGCTGGACCTCGTTCACAGGCGAGAACTCTGGTATGGAGATAAGCTCCTCCTTGGAGGCGGGGCTATCAGGGACCAGATATAGCAGAGTTAGTCAGCAATCCCTACCTGGCTTACACTAAATACAGAAAAAACACACCTGGCAGACACTCACCTGACCTCCATAGACTGTGCCCCATTGGGAGTCTCCTGTGGCCTTCCGCCCTTCACGTCCAGTGCCTCCAGGTTGATGAGTGGGGGCATGGTGTTGGCCATAGTTGGAGGTAGGGAACTGGATTCTGTGGTCTTCATCACCATGCTTTCCAAAACCAGTTGCCCTGCTGGACCCTTCTCCTTCGGCTGTCCGTTTATTTCCTTCAGCTTCTCATCCATCCCCACCTTCACCCGATCAGGCGCCTGCTTTTCCACCTTGACCTTGACATCAGGTTGTCCATTCACCTGCTGGGTCATCAGCATATCTACACTCTTAGTGAGAGGAAGCTCCCCTGCAGAGCACCGAGAAACACAAATCAATCCAGCAGTGAAATGGATGCAGATACAAAGCTGTCTATTAAATAGGCTACAATTATTATTTATTTTTCCTAAAAGTACATAGTTCTTTGTACCTCCTGCTCTTATATTAATCTTAAAACGTTATTGGCAGAGACTGAAATGAGCTGACCTGCTAAGGTTTATTTAGCAAACCCACAAACCCATTTTGCTTTTAGTGCCGCAGTGTTCGTTAGAATGACCTCCAGCTTTTTTAAAAGTTGATAGGATTACAGGAGGTTCCTCCCGATGGTATCGGGAACAAGCGCTGACACTCGGAATCTGATCGTCTCAACGGAAGGGCTCCAGAAGCTCTCTGAATTTACCCAACCCTGTCCCGCTTGTCCTTGATGTGGCTGAGGCTGCACAGTGGAAAAGCACTGCAGGAAACCCTGCACTACCGGAGAGATTCCCACAGCCACCATGGGGGGGGGGGTCCCACTCGTGTGCCTCCTCTGTTCCTCGAGCCGTATACGATATGGTCTCTGTGTGCAAGCCCCAGATCTCCAGCCTTAGGTAGAGAAAATGGGTTCAATTAATCCTTGCGGTGGATATGTGTGAACCTTGGGCCGCTGGTGCCGGAGGCGAGACAGGCTGGACGAATTCTTCCTTCTGTTTCAATACAGGAGGAGATGAAATGAACAAACGATGCACGGCACAGATACACAACACGCATCTTAACACACAGCAGCAAAATGGAGAGCCTGCTTCGACTGTGAATTGCGTACCTTGGTGTCGGCATCAGCTTTCCTGGTTCTTTTCATGATCTCCTCGATCCTCTGGGGAAAGAGTAATTTCCATGTTGGCCATCAGGTCAGCACAAAGATACAACACACCTCATCTGTATACATAAACCTTGACAATTATTGCAGAGGTGATGTTATTTTACTTTAGAATGAACATCTTGTCTGGTGAAGCATTGCATTATACAGATACACCGTCTCCTCATGTTACAAAGTTTGGTGACAAGTTTTTGAAGGTATAAATATTTTCCAGTCTATTTTTAATAGCATTTTTTTCCACTTATCTGATTTCTAAAATTTTTGTCTCATCAAGTGTTGCCCCCTTTAATCCCCTTTGCTGAGAGATGGCAGTAAAGAACACCCAAACACGATAGGATTGTGGGACCGCTTTAATTCAACTCGCTTCCACAATGTCTGGAGCGTGGGTCTACTGAGTGTCAGTGATCAAAAACAAGATGAGCAACATTGCATATGTTTACAGGATGCATCAGTAAATAATTAACACTGCGCAGGACTTTGCGGAGATGATATTTTTCTTTGATGTTTTAAATCAATTTTATTTTTAAGAAAATTATTTTTTATTTTTAAATAAAATAATAATAAATCAAAATTTTCTTTCTCTATACACCTAAAATATAACACTTTTAAAAGCCTTATTATTTCTTATGTATGCAAGCTATAGCCAAGATTTTTAGAGAACTATCCTAATAAATGGAGGGATGTTTCTTGTATGGTAAAAGTCTTTCTCGAGTTCTGAAACAGTTAAACACAGAATTGTGGTCCCAACCGCGTTTGTGACTCGAGGAGTCGAAAGAGCGTAGTTTGCTGTTGAATCTTTAATGGTCGATCTCGTAGGTGAGTGTTGACTGCTGAGTGCGGTTTAAAAGTTGGCTGTGGTGGAAATCTGGCAATAATGTAAAGGTTGAGTGCTGTTATAACGGTGGATTAAGAGTGTAAAGTACTTTCTTCCTCTGCAGCCTCTCCTGCTCCTCCTGCAGTTTCAGCATCTCTCTCTCCTGTCGCTGACGCTCAGCCTGCATCCGAGCCTGTTGCTCTGCCTCCTCCCTCTGTCAGAAATACAACACACACACACAGAGACCAATGTTACACATCCAGGTGTTTTTTTTTACAACAGAACAGTGTAACATATACAAGCGTTTTGTGGCTGCTGTGCTCGCACCAAAGAGTGTAACCGTTGTTTAATACAGATACCACTTCAATTAGACATCTATGAAGAGCGTCGCAGTGACCTCTCGTTCCATCTGAGCCTGTAGTGCCCGCTCCTGGCGTTCTCTCCTCTGTCGTTCCTCATCCTCCTTCTTCCTGTTCACCTCCACTCGCTGCGCTTCCTCCTCCTGCCTCTTCCGCTGCTGTTCCACTTTCAGCCTGCAGGACAGCCGCATGCATTGCATGTTGTTAAGTGAACACACACACACACACACACACACACAGAGGAATGCATAAACACCTCTCCTCCTGCTCCTTCTGCTGACGGGCCTGGCGACGCCGTTCCGTCAACAGTCTCGATGCCTCCTCTGCATCTGTCGTCCCGGCAACAGACTTGGCCGTGTGCGTTACTGGGGACGGCTCTGAGAAAGAGAAGGTCATGCGGAGGCTCAGTCCGATGGGACACATCAGGGGGGGTCAGCGAGAGGACTGGCACCGCAGTGATCCTGAACACGTGACAGACACTGAGCCATTTGGTCACATGCATAAACAGGAGGAGGTGAATGGAGTGCTCACCTGGACTCCCACCCCCACTCAGCTCAGTAGGTGTACCCTTTGGAATTGAATTTTCCAGAGTCTCACTTGTACAGGTCTTCCTTTCTTGGGAGTCACTTTTTGAAGTGTCATTCTCCGAAGTCTTTCGCAGGTTCTTTTCCGAAGGTTCGGTCTTAGAAGCCTTCTCTTCTAGAGTTTCGGCCTTGAAAGGGTTCCTTTCTTGTGTGACAGTTTTAGAAGGACTCTTTTCCTGGATCTTGGTCTTCAAGAGGCTGTTTTCCTGCGAGTCCAATTTACAAGTCTTCTTTTCCAGAGTATCAGTCTTCAAAGGCTTCTTTTCTGAAGTCTCGGGCTTTAAGGAGGCCTTTTCAGTTTCTGGAGTCTCCATTTTAGAGGTCGTCTTCTCTGGAGTCTCCGCCTTAGACGGCTTCTTCTCTGGAGCGCCCGTTCCAAATGTCTTCTTTTCTGGAGTGCTGGCCTTTGGTGGTGTCTTGTCAGGTGACCCAGCCAAGGCGGCCTTCCTGTCCTGCAAGTTGTGGCCTCTTTCCTCCACCACCAACTCAGTAGAGTCGTGCTTCTTGTTGCCATTGGCAACAGGACTGGAGGAGCTGTGTTTCTGGGGTGAGCTGTGCTGCCTCACAGTGCACGGGGACTGGGTGCGGCTCTTTGCTATTGGCCTGGAGCCAAAGAAACATGCAGTGAGCACATCTGGGCAAATCCTAGCATCAGGCTTTGAGCATGCTAGCACATGTTTACCCTCAGAGGAAACACATGGAAGTGAGGACAGGTGCACAAGCGGATTGGAAGAGTGGACCTGACATTGGTGAGGAAGCCGTGAGGATCACAGGAGGGAGAAGGCTGTGCTCCTGGCCCAGGTGTGCACGCACTCCACTACCCACATGCAGGATGGCAAGATTCACCTGATTGTCGTGGGAGATGCTGAGCGCTTGTTCGCCATAGCCGGTGATTCTGGACGACGCAGGGGCGAGCTGGCGAGTGGAGAGGCCGTTTGCCTGTCTCTGCGGAGTTTCTGTGAACGCAATACAGGTGTCGTCATTAGTGTTACGACAACACAAATGACATTTAACACTGATGTGTATCACTGGGTGTAGTATTGTGCAGCACTCTTATCTATGCCTCCACCATGGATCACAACCTTGCCAAGACAGAACACTCCTGGGATTCCCGAGAGCCATGCTGTCTAGAGCCTTATGCTCTACGTGGGGGCAAATGGTCAATGAGTAGAAGGTGAGGGGCCACATGAAAAGTGATTCAAATAACTGTGAGAGTACAAAACGGTAATACTAGTACCTTGCCCTAGGATGAGGAAACTGGGACTCAATCTTGGAGCCACCTGGCAGTAGCGTTCCCTAATAAGCACAAGGGGACTGTGTAATACATGCAGCCTGGCTGGGCTGAGCCCTAAAAGACACTATGAAGCTGAGTTGTGGGCTCACCACCTACCAAATGAAGCGTGGTGGTTTTTTTGTAATGGCTGTTGGGTGAAAGGCTGAGGTGGAAGAGATCTAGACAATTTAGACCGACTCAATGGAGACCGTCTCTTGGAATGCGGAACTTTTCCAGTTAAAATGGAAAGTGAAAAGTAAAAATTTACAGACTAGATATTGCAATCTATCAGGCACGCCCACTGGAAGGAGGCCCCAGGGAAGACCCAGAACATGCTGGAGAGATTATATCTCCAGGCTGGTCTGAGAATGCTTAGGGATCTCCAGGAGAGTTTGGAGACTACCACCAAATAAAGGAATTATATTCTGTCTAGTATAGATAGCAGCCACCACGACCCTCATCAGGCCAAGTGGTTTAGAAAATGGATGGACAGATGGATGTATATCACTGGGTACAGCAATGAGTAGCTGTGTAGCACTGGATAATACTCTGCAGTCCTGTGTAAGGGTTCACACTAACCTTGGGGGTTTCAGGGGTCACAGTTGGTCCTCTGCCACGTTCCTCTGATGAGCCAGGAGATCCTGAACTGGCCTTCCGTCCAACACCACGAGCCAGCCGGCTTGGAGATCCCCTGTAGGGGGACCTGTGGGGGCTGGACGGCACTGTGCAGGTAAGAAGGAAACACTTCCATGTCAAAGGCCATAAGATGCAGTAGAAGTACAAAGGTTGAGAGCAAGAGGGAGATACAGCAAGAGGAGTTGGTTTGATACTTCTTTTCCACCAATCTGTGAGTTGCCCACACCATTCTGCACCACCAGGCTGCTTCTGAGGACGGCTCCCTCCACGGATATCGGCATCCTTACCAGTACAGACGTTAGTGCAAACACACACGAGCACAAATACAAACAAACACATCCTTTCTTTCAGATTTGTCCAAGACTGCACTTCCATTGAGGACTGAGCTCTTTGTAGCCATGACACATGTAAAAGTGCGGTTCTGTTTGTGCACCTGAGTTACCCTCACATAATGTACTCTCTGTGACTCTGCCCTGGTTACCTGTGTGGCGGGGACAGGACAGGTGAAGGTCAGCTGCACTATGACACCGGGCCATAGAGGAATGAGTGGGGGTGAGCAAACGATGGACCAGCAGGTTCTCCAGAGGGGTTAGGTGGCGGCGCTGGGCTAATGTCCAGGGTGGGGGATGAACAAACACAGGCAACATAAATAAAGACCATGAAAAACCAAAATAAACAGGGTGATTTAAAGAAATGAAGAGGTATTCATTTTTCATTTCACCAAATATCAGCAGAGGTCAGCGATGGTGTCAGCGATGGTGTCTAAGACAAAATGAGAGTCTCTGTACTCAATAGATGCTCAATAAATACTTCTGGATCCTTAGTCTGGTCAATGAATTGGAATACCCATTGATTCCTTCTTTTTTGGACCTAGAATCCCTCTGAATTCCTGCATTTTGCAGTTTTAATCTCTGACATGTAGGACAGTTAATGATGAAAAAAGACTGAAAAAAACTGCAATGACACAATGGGTGCTGTCAGGGATATACAGGGACAGGAATCTTCAGCAACACCAAAGAGCCTGGACAGCCTGCAGGGTTGTGTGTGTGTAAAGATGGATTTTTGTCTGATTGTCGCACAGTGAATCTGCAGCTCTGTGTGTGACTGTGGACTGAACATCCCATGGAGGTGAGCGTAGCTCTGAGGAGATGCTCCTGAAAGGAATAAAAGGGCACTCGGCAGCCCATGCAAACTATATAGAAATAAGGAAATGAGCACTGCTTACACACATACACACACAAACGCAGTGGAAAAGGGTAGTTAAATCTTTTTCAAATATGACCACAGTCCATTTGTCCACAGAACATACAGAGGTCCACAATAAAGAAACACGAAAGGAACAAAAATACACAGATACATTCACAAATATACACACCCCCTTTCACGCACGTTTCCACGCTCATTCGCACACACACTTGCCTCTCTCTGCAGTGTGGCCTACAGCCATGGAGGAGGATGAGAGGCGCTTGCTGATGAGCGGGTCCGAGGAAGGGGGCAGGTTCATGGTGGATGCTGACCGAGTGTCAGCTGCTGCAGAGAGATGCATGATGGGAAGATTATACCGGGGAAGGGGGGAGCAGAATGCAGGGGCCAGACAAAATTAACTTGAATCCACACACTCTGTGAGCACTATCATGGAGGGGCTTCCCTGCTCCTAGAGTTCCAGGATGGGTGAGATCTGATGCAACCCTGTGTTACAGTTTAAGTTTCTACTCAGAATAATACACACAGGTTACGACCCATTTTACCGCAACACGTTCGGGGTCACAACCATCCATAAGCGTGTCCGGTTCACTTCAGCAGAGTGGATCACGGCGATTAATTTTGTCTGATCAGACCAACGGGGAGCAAAGGGAAGTAAGGACAAGAACAGAGGGAGGAGCACAAAAGAGTAAAAACATGGTGATGATGGGACCTGGACAAACAATGAGGGAATGGAGGACTTGCTGATGAATAGTGTAGATGAAGCGGAGCCAAAAAACAGACGCACAGAGATACACACCGACCCACATCGTGTGTCATTAGTAAACGGTTACAGTAGCGCGTTGGTAGCTGGACCGTCAGTCAAAGCGCATGCAGATGAGGCACAGAGGTGTCTGGGGACAGAGGAGGAGATGCAGCGTCCACTCCCTGTCCATCCTCCGCTCGTCACCGGAGCACAGACACACATAGAGGGGCAGGCGTCCAGGCAGTACCGTTGCTGAATTCGGCGGTGGCGGGCGGGGGGGCGGCGAGGTCGTAGGGGAAGGCGGAGGCGGCGGACAGAGGGGGCGGGACATTCTCACAGTCACCTGGGCCGCAGGCGGGGCAGAGCAGAGCAGAGAGAGGAGAGCGTTACAAGCGGGACGAGGGGCCCCCGCTGCAGCCGAGGAATGAACGGCAGGGTTAGGGTGCCAATGCGCGAGGCTGCCACGCGGAGCGCTGTCCGTTCAAACAAGGCCATCGTCCAGCAGCCAGCGAGTGCAGATCTGAGATGAGCTGCAGCGAGCCGGTCTGCACGGCTGCCCGGACACCTCCACGGAATCTGGTCTTGCTTGCGGCATCTAAACCTTTGAAGGCACTCACTCTGCCAAGAAGAACTTACCTTTAACGTCCCATGTGCTCGCACACAAACACATGCACACACACTGCTTCTCTTATACGCAGCAATCGTACATTCCAGTGTCTCTTCATTCAAGCCATAGAGACACCGTGACCCTTCGACATGGGGGGGGGGAGAGTCTCTGGACTGTGTGAGGACAAGAGTGCGGTATGCGGACACATCAGACGTCACCTTACTGTTAGTACCATGTGACGAAAGGAAGAATTAAGTGTTTCAGTTGCAGAGTTGTGGTCCTTTGTTGACGGTACATTTTAGGTCTCGACCATCAGGCATCGAACCACCAGCTCTGGCCTGTTGCATTATGATGGATTTCAGAAACACTCATTTTAAACTTCTTTTTTTTCACCAGCTTCCTGCTTTCTGAGACGTGTGGCTATAGATAAGCAATGAACCAAAGCTGATTCTGACCACCAGGCTGCTGACCGCCAGGAACTACACAAGGACAGAGGATTTTTGAAACAGCACATACCCTACACCCCTCCCCTTTAGCCGGACTCACCATCGCGGGTCCCGCCAGGCCCAGCCCACGCCCAGCGCTTCTGTCTCTGCTCCAGCTGTAGGCTGCGTTCCAGGGACCTCCTCATGAGTGCCTCCAGTCGCTCCTGTTGCCAGAAAAGTTGGATCACAGTGGTGGTGTTAGCCATTCCACTAGAAGGAAGAGATAAGCCATTACTGACTCGTCCCTTCCAGGCTCTACCATGTCAATCATTGGAGCCTTGGAAATGATTGTACAACCCCATCCACACTCAGAGGCTTCAGCCACTTTTCTTTGTAGGCCTTCAGTAATTTCCTTGGAACATCACATTACACGAGTCGATGAATATCTTTTGCTTACATGACTTTTGCTGGCAAGGTATAAGCCGTTGAAAATTATATTGGACAGGGCTGGCCCAGATCGTGGCTGAAGGTATTCCAGCAGCTGACTCTATCTGCCCCCGAAATTCAGTCGATTAAAGATAGTTTTTTCACATCTACGGCTCCACACTTCATTATGTTACACAACAAAGAGTAAGAGGAGAGCTAGTAGCGTAGTGGTTAGCGCCACTACCTTTTGATCCAAAGGTTGCAGGTTCAATCCCCAGCTCTGGCTGTAGTACCCTTGAACAAGGTACTAACCCTAAAGCGCTCCAGTAAAATTACCCAATTATATAAATAGGTAAATGGTTATAAGCACGTAGTAATTGTGACCTTAATATTGTTAGTCACTCTGGGGAAAAGTGTCAGCTAGATAAATAAATGGAAAAATCATTAAAAAGGATACTACTGTCAATTTTTCTCTCTTGGGCTCTATTCATTTACTACCACAACTAACAGAAAAATCTGATCAAATTTAGTATCAAATGCTGGAAAAAAAACAAAAAAAATGAGAAAATACTTTTCCACAGCACTTTAAATCCTCTTGGTGTTTAAATAAGAGCTGTATTAATTGCGCATGTTCAGCGAGAGTGTTGAATAAGACGACGATGGGGAAAAGACAGAAGAGGTGCGGGAGATTTGCCGTTTACGTGACTCCAACCTTCTCTTCCTCAAGCCGCTGCCTCCTCTTCTCCTCCACCGCGGCCCTGCGGAGCTCCTCCTTCTGCCGCTGCTCCTCAAGGCGCCGCCAGCGCTCCTCCACCGTGCGTTCGTACTGCAGCTGGGCGCGCCTCTCCTTCTCACGGATCGCCTGCTCCCGTGCAGCTGCGTTTTGTCATTACGGGTGAGGCAGGCACCGTGAAAATACAGCGTATCATATATTCGGCGTCACGAATACATATGTACAGAGCTTCTACGCTTAGATCAGTCATCCGAAATCCAGAGTTACTACATGTTGGTTCATCACTTTATCTATTGAGTTATTTCAGTCATATTTACTTCTGCCTTCTCCTGCACCCTGGAGACATGGTAATTATGTTCAAAGAGTAATTTAACTTCTGTATGAAGGAAGCAAACGATAGATAGATAGATAGATAGATAGATAGATAGATAGATAGATAGATAGATAGATAGATAGATAGATAGAATCAGTCAAAGTCAATAAAGTAAATTCCATGATGAAAAGCAAGAGATGTCACATGTCCCATATCCTCCTTACCCAGGCTCCTCTCTCTCTCTTCGCGTCTCTCTTTCGCAAGGCGCATGCGGTCATCTGTCCTCAAGTATCCCTCCACATCTGAGAGAAAGGACGTGAGACTCCTATTAGAGCCATGTGAGCATCTCGTGGGTCTGTGCTCCATGCTGGCCTCCTTGACCCTTTGACATGGGGGGGACAGTCTCTGGACTGTGTGAGGACAACAGTGCAGTATGTGGAGTATGTTTACACTGTGGGTGGGACTTACATTGTTTACCTGCAGGGCTGCTGGGATTGGCTGGCAAGCGAACTGGGGAGGCATGGCCATTGCTGTGGAGCCTCTTGTCTGCAGCCACAGCTGGGGTGGCCTTGTCTGTTGAAAGAAAGTAAGAGGTGAAGAAAGGGTTACAATAACCCTCTTGGTGACACATCATGGTGGCCTGTGTGGATTGGGAGACATCCAGAGAAGGTTGTCTAGGAAGAGTCACAGAGAATGGAAACTGGGAGAGCCACCAAAAGAAGGTCATGCAGGGATGATTAAAATAGACCAAAGGCCCCGTTTGGCTCCGAACGCCTGGTCGGACACAAAACCTTCTCAATGATACGCCTTCCTGAAGAGAGCGCGATGTGTACTTGTGTCAAGAACATGGAACCTTTGTATAAACGAATATTGCCTTGAAAGATAAAGGTCTTCTGCTTAAACTGTAGAATTAAAATGTAAAGAATTGTATTCTTGGATGAGAAGCTGGATTTAAAACTTTCGGCTGTTGCTTACCTTTGCCTCCAGGGCTTGAGGGACTGGCCTGCAGACGAACTGGGGATGCGTGGCCATTCACCTGTGGTCTCTTTTCGGAGATGGTGGGAGGAGTCATGACTTCAACTGACAGGTGGAGAGAGAACTGTGAGGCACCTTTTTGGCATTATAGTATTCATTTTTCATTTTTATAGTATTTAAATTACCTCACGACTAACTCTGCGCAACTACTTCTCCAGGCTATGGTGACATCCCATCTGGACTACGCAACTGGTTATTGCCTACAAATGCATCAATAGAACTGCTCCCAACTATTCATAAGACTTGATCAACCGCTACACCCCAACCAGACCGCTTCACTCGTCTACTTCTGCTCGCTTGGTGGTCCTGCGCTCGAAAGGTAAAGCGCGGAGGTTCTCGGTTCTGGCTCCATTGTGGTGGAGTGACCTCCACCAGAACTGGTGAAACTGTCTGAAGGATCTGAAAACTCACCTTTTCCAGACTCACTTCACCCATGATCTCTCAAGCTCATGTATGTTGTAAACGTTCATGCACCGTAAATTTATGACCATGCCCAGATAACCCTTTACACAGCCGCTACTCCTGTATTGTATGTAAATGTGTACCTTATTTAAAAAAAAAAAAAAAAAATGTACGAAGGTGATCAGGATTAGTCTATTCCGAGTTTTATGCACCTACTCGAGCGATGAACATCGGTGCAAAATGTGGAAAGAAACAAACTAGGTTTACTTAAGAATCACGTCTGCAGCTATGTCTCATTCTCCTAATGTAATGCACACACTGTATTTTTGCTGAGATGTACGTCGCTTTGGAGAAAAGCGCCTGCTAAATAAATAAATATAAATGTAAGTTTTACACTTGTTTCCACATCAGTAAAGTTCTTGAAATGAAATCAGATTATCAGATGGCAGAGAAAGTGGGAGGAGGTTTAAGTTCACTGTTTAGCAGATACCTGTATTCCAGTCACTTACAGTTACATTTATTCATTTAGCAGACCCTACGCTGATACTGACATGCTTTCAGCAGACAAGATGTGTTGGTGCAGTGTAGGCAGTGCACCCTTTCAGAAATCCAAAGTGCTGAATGTGACACAAGCAGGAAAAAAACGGAGAGGACATACCTTAAGTGTACCTTCACCTTTAAATACCTTAGTTTTCAATGTTACATTTTACAGTTTTACACAATAATGATCTTAAATTGGATTTTATTCTGAAGAGAGGTGAGCAGTTCTATTCTCACAGAGCCTTAGTTATTGAGCCACAGAGCACAGAACCAGCGGAGGGGTGATCAAGTTCTTCATACATGCAATGGCGCACTGCGTTTCGCAGTGACAGAGTTATACCTTCATTTTTTCTGAATACACAAAAAGTTATATATTAAAATTTTCAAGTAATGCACATAACAGTGGTTACACACGCACACATTGTCTGAAACGCTTGCCCTATACAAAGTCGCGGGTGAGCCGGAGCCTAACCTGGCAACACAGGGCGTAAGGCTGGAGGGGGAGGGGACACACCCAGGACGGGACGCCAGTCCATTGCAAGGCACCCCAAGTGGGACTCGAACCCCAGCCCCACCGGAGAGCAGGACCCGGTCCAACCCATAACAGTGGTTACACCAAAAATAAAGAGTACACACTCCAGTAACACACCTATGAAAGCCAGGCTGGCAAAAATCTTTCCCCCACTTTGCAATGACAGTGTAAATATGTGTGTGTGTGTGTATATGTCTTCACGCAACGCGAACACTCTGCAAACATGCCCATGAAGTATCACTCGTGTGCCAATAAAATGCTCCGTTTGTGACAATCCTAGAGTGTCATTTTCCAAAGAGCTTCTTCCACGCATGCACGAGTAACTTTGCCGAGATTGGAAGCACAAACACAAGGCTAAGAAACGCCGACCATCAAGAACCCATTGCACCGTTAATGCTTAACAAAAAAACTCATTTGTCATCACACCCTGACAGTTGGGAGGCAGCAACCTGAGAGATGAAGTAAAGAACACTTAGCAATGGGGCGACACCCATCAGCCAGTCAGACGTGACCACACTGCTGTATAAAGGGCACAGAATGCAAGAACAGGTCATACATGTGCCACATGTTAACATACATGGATCTTTCAACATGATTCCTCTTTCCTTATCTCCACATATAATATCTATGATCTGCCCTCCAATCACAAATAGTATAGATAGATAGATAGATAGATAGATAGATAGATAGATAGATAGATAGATAGATAGATAGATAGATAGGGGATCAATGTGCCCCTGGAGTCAAGAAGCCACAGCACTTTACCCCAGTTTTGCTATGGTGCAATGAGCTACAATGCAGATACCCACATTATGCTGTAATTAAGGAGTTTTCACTTTGCTGTGAAAGACCAATGTTCTCAGGCCACTTTCAGGGTGAACTGCAGCTCAGGGGGGTTCGGTGAAGTAAAATGCAGGTCCACTCACAGTGCCGCTGTTCACCCCTTCTTACGTAGCAGCTATGGTGCAAAGCAATTATATTTTTAAAGTACAAGCTGAAGTGATCAGCTTACAGCGGAAGGCTTACAGCAGAAAATAAATATATGAAGGATTAGTCTAGAAAGCCATCATTTCTTCCCTGTTTTCGCCATATGATTTTGGTGATGGACCTTGCCTTTCAGACTCTGCCAAAAGTGATTAAATGCAATGAAGACAGCAGTAAAATTTATTTCTTGCCTTCCTTTACTTTAAGCCTTGGTATATCTTGCTCACACAGACGCAGACGCACATAGAGCCGTGAAGAGGAACTGCTCGAGGCTCCGTTTGAAGAGCTGCCCGGTGGACGCAGTAAATGGCCGTCTGGGTCAGTCTGGAACACACACTTTGATTCTCTGTGAGCTCGACTTTAACCTGCAGCTGTCGTTTGCTCCTCTGCATAACCACCCGGAATACACATTAACATTCGTCTGGGCGAAAAAGAGCCCCATTCCTCCGCTTGCCTTGCAAAGAGTTCTTCCCCATCCTCATTCCCTGCCCCACTGAAGCCATTATGCATCTCATCTCTGCCGTCCACCTTGGGGCGACTTACTCTAAAAATGGCAACAACTCTGAATGCAGTGGTAGCATTCGGCCTCTGGAAGAGGGCTCACACACACACAGACAGACACACACACACATTTTCAGAACCGCTTGTCCCATACGGGGTCACGGGGAACCGGAGCCTACCCGGTAACACAGGGCGTAAGGCCAGAGGGGGAGGGGACACACCCAGGACGGGACGCCAGTCCGTCGCAAGGCACCCCAAGCGGGACTCGAACCCCAGACCCACCGAAGAGCAGAACTGTGGTCCAACCCACTGCGCCACCGCACCCCCTCACAGACAGACAATCAACCTTATACACACACACACACACACACAAAACACACCTAGTCTACTCCACACACACACCAACTGCATCAGCCCCTTCTGTGCCATGTCAGTTCCACATGGGTGGTGATGGAGCATGAGCTGATGAAAAGCAGAAGGTGCTGGAGTTTGGACTAGAATGAGCGGGGGGGGTGCAGGAAGGTGGAACAGCCGCTCAGTGCCTTCATCAGCAGCAGCCTGCAGATCGATATGCATTAGGCAGATAGATGCTGCGCTGGCGTATAAATTCTGATCTTGTCACAGGATCTGAAACACTACTGTACCCTGGTCCAGTAGGGTCACTGTTTGAGTAGCACTCCTCTACCATGGTACTGTGGGGTCAGAGTTTATGTACAACTACTCTGCCGTGGTCCTTTAGGGTCACAGTGCCTATAGGACTGCTCTGTCCTGGTTGTCTACAGTCCCCGTTTGTGCAGAACTACTCTACCCTGGTTCTGTAGGGTCACAGTTTGTGTAGAACTACTCTACAACAGGGTAATGGTACTCCACCCTGGTGTGGGGGCATGGTGGTGCAGCAGGCTTAGCTGAGTCCTGCTCTCTGGTGGGTCTGGGGTTCGAGTCATGCTTGGGGTGCTTTGCGACGGACTGGTGTCCCATCCTGGGTGTGTCCCCTACCCCTCCAGCCTTGCGCCCTGTGTTGCCGGGTTAGGCTCCCACTTGGGACAAGGGGTTTCAGACAGTGTGTGTGTGTGTGTGTGTACTATACACTGGTCCAGCAGGGTCACAGTTTGTGTAGAACTTCTCTACATCAGTTCTTCACGGTCATGGTTAATCAAATTGGTGGCTATCATAAAGGCATTAGAATTCAGAGATTCTACTTTTCCAAACTGATTCAGGTGTAAGTTCTTCAACAGTTTCTCATTCCTGTCAACAGGGACCACATCCACATTCACACAGCTTAATTAAGTGATCCAGAACTGTGTTGAGAACCAGGTCAAGGGGAAAAAAGGGTTATAAAACAACGAGAGGAACGGCCCATGGTACATCATTAGATCAGATTTAAAAAGAGCTGACAAACCAGAAAGGGAAAAACAGCAGTCCACTTCAACTGTAAATATTATGTTGACATCTGATTTTGACGCTGGAAAATATATCCAAAAGTGGACGTGGACAAGCCCCACAACTCCAGCTTAGCCCAGTCTTTGTACCTCTTTATTCCAAGAACTCCCCCCACCCATGTCCTCCAGACCAGCACCTGGAGGTGTTCTTGTCCTTCACCCAGCCCGGAACCCAACCCCACCTCTATCACCTTCCATCCCTTCAGACAACCCATATCCTGAGATAAGCAAGGACACTGGCGCCATTGCAAAGCGAAAGGGAAGGGTTATGATTCATGTTTCAGTGACAGATATGAAAGAAGGCATTTTGAAAAGGAAGAGTAACTGACTGCAGAAGCCAAACTAAAATAGAGCCACCGGTCGCATCAGTCAGAAGGGTCCTTTCCCACGTAGGTGCGCACACACGCACCCATTTATATATTTCCTTCGTGATGCGGGGTGAGCAGGCCTCCTCGGAAACCTGCCATCAGGACATCACGTAAACAAAGGCATCAATGTGAAAAAACTGAAAAATGATCACGAGACGTTTTCATCTGTAGAGGTGACACTACCGCCCCCTACAAGAGATCTGGAACCTGGCGAGTTGTGATTATGATTAGTTTACTTACATCTGCCGTAATTACGATCTGAACATCAACAGCCTCTGGGTCAGTTTCCTGTGAAGGGCTATTATTAATCGTTAATAAAGAAAACACCTGGAGCTGATGAGCGTCATGATCGTCTCTCCATGACCATGCCCGTTCGTTCGCAATAAATCTTAACAAAATGTAAATCACGGTAAATGTCTGTCACCGAAAGCCCTTCAGGCTTCAATCATGGTCCTTGACGTTCCTCATCGCGCCGTGCCGTGGTCCTCCCCTACCTGCCCGGGGCTTGGCGGCCACTTCCACTGCGCATTCCGCCATGTTACTGATGATCGGTGTGGTCATCAGCGGTCATCGGAGCGGTCATCAGCGTTCATCAGTGGTGCTCCAAGTTAACAAACGCGGCACAGGCGCAATGTCAGCTCCCGAGCCGGTGAAAAACGAGCTCAGAGCTGGAGCGTCGCTCGCTGCATCATCAGCATCATCAGCAGCATCATCAGCACCAGCAGCGCGGTGGCGGCGGGATGGACGCGCTCGGAGCGGAGGCGTGGCGCCGTGGGCTGCCGTGCAGAATTGGAGCCCACGAGCAGCGATGTTCACAAAGGACTCGATAATATTCAGCGGAATATTTAGCACACAATAAACAGCGCCCCGAATCTGACAGACCAGGCGGAGGCTCGCTCTCATTGGCCAGGAGGGGCACGCGCTCCGATGCGGCTCGAGGCTGGGGCTGCGCTGCGGCGGCGCGCGCACCTCCCGCATTACATCACTGTGGAGACATTGTTTCCCACATCGTGTCAGTGATACATTGACTCCTCGCATAATAATACCAGTAATAATATAGTAATACGTTGTCCTCTTGGCTAGGGGTTCCTTCAAGTGCTCCAGTTTCCTTCCACAGTTCAAAGATTTGTGTTTCATGGGAGTTAGTGAGTGTAAAATTCCTGTGGTGTGCAGATTTGATTGCCATGCGATGGACTGGCGATCCGTCCATAGCATACCTGTCTTTACACTGTATGCTCCTGGAATAGGATCTGTACAACCATGACTCTACCTTAGGCCAAGCGGTTATTGATAATGGATGTATAATATGGAACTACCTTTCCTAGAAGTTTGCTGCAGAACTTGAGTGGAATGATCATGAATTGGGACTTTGCAAGGAGAGTCGCTAAATTCACCACGCAGGTAATTCCAGACACGGGTGTTGTATGCGGACCATTACAGCTCCGCCGATAAATCATCTTATAAGAAACATATTTTTACACTGAATGAGAATGTGAGTTTACATCTGTTTCCAGGAGCTGTGACTGCAAGAGTAAAGCAGGAATCCAAAGACCTCAACCCCAAACCCTTGACACCCTAAGACATGGTAAACAAGGCATGCTGTTACTCTCTCCCTCCTCATACACAGAGGAAAAAAAGACTCTCACAAACACAGGACACACAGTTCTTTCACAGCAAGCAGAAAAGCAAAGATGTAAAAATACTTAGCTACAGTAAAAATATCCATTTCAAAGGCTCTTTAGGGTCTTGCACACAGTCATTTCAATAAAGAAAAGTTGGTTTCATTTATTAAAGAAATGACTCATACAATACCTTGAAAAATATAAAAAGTCACTCCAAGTTGACATTTATCTTCACATAATTCTTTAGTCACATGATCAAACATGATACATATCTGAAAGGAAAATATAAATTCCTCTAATACTTTCTTTTTTTTTTTTTAATAAATCTGTTAGTCTGCTCAGGAACCAGTCATGATTCCATTATTAAACAAAGTACAGGACTAAACAAAACAGGTTATGTGTTTATTGTGAATACAAATACTCTGTGTTTGACATTAACCAAAACAGAATATAAATACATTAAAAAAAAAAAAAAAAATCAGGGAGATGATGAGGAATTGTGGGGCTACGTGGAGAGTCATTGCTTAGTGTCTCCTCTTGGGTCTTATGGGGAACTTGCCACTCTTTTCATAAGTGGGGTTCCTTCAGATCTGCGGGGAAGGGTACAGAGCATTACTTTACACTTAGACACAAGACATACCACAATTTTACTTCACCAGAGCCACGTAAAACCCCAAAGCACTGTAACATGAACCACAGAATCACCCTGCTTACATCATCAATGTCTTCATCATCATCACCGATATCGTCAAACTGAATTTCGTCGTCGTCTCCAGGCCCAAACGTGTCCGTCTCATTTATTTTGGCTGGAAGAATAACAGAGGGACAGTCAGAGCAGCAGGCAGATCAGAGAACTCCAGAAGCAGCTCTGGTAATCTAGGTTCCAACCACACGTGTGCCAGCTGAACGGTGGCACATGCGGACTCACCATGCTCCGGCAGCTCTCCATAAGCCTTCAAACTGCGTGCCTCATCAGCGTTGTACTTGAGGATGACATCAGCCTTATTGTCCTGCACCAAAAGGAGAACACGGCAGCAGGGTCAGCATCAGAGCAAGTACCATGTAGTACCTGGTATCCCAGCCACTACAGCTTCCATCAGAATGTCAGAGAGCAGATTAAAACAGAGCTGCTCCCTAATAAACGCACCCTGAGGGGCCAATACCCTAGGGATTTTGTCTGATGAGAAGGGCAAGAAAGTAAAATCAGAACGAGCTTTATTGCAAAGTATGTTCGCACATAGAAGGAATTTGAATGAATCCCTGAACCCTGTGCGAGGTGGCCGCTCTGGGTACAGCGGCACTGTCTCATATTTTCATTAGTCACCTTGTGTTGCTTTAAACTTTTCTAGTGTTTTGTCTCTTTTCAGTGCATTTTGTTGGACTTTGTTTTACTCTTTATTTTGTTGACAGTGAATGTAAAGTAGCTGTGGAGCTTGTGTGTGGTTTGTTGTTGCTTCACTGGAAGCTTTATTCCATTGATGGTTGCAGCTGTGGCAGCAGTGGGGTTTTTATTTGTGGAGACATTCATCCAATGGCCCTAAAGAGGCTGCTTGTTCAGTGGAGGTTTGGTGTTCTGGATGGGCCTGACCTCACACCCTGGGGCTGAAAAGAGTGCCTGTCCTGTGTGTGAGCAGACAGATTAGCAATAGTGTGTTAAGAGGTGATGGACTTGCCATCCTTGTGAACAAGTAATTCTGGACTTGTCATGGTTCCCAAACAAATCTGTGGCCTGGACACTGTGCCGATTGCCACTGGTATGCATTCCTGCAGAATACCTCTTGCACTTCCTCAAGCCATTTACCTCCTACGGGAAGGCGGAGTGTGATGACATTATCACTGTAGTCGCAAGACTTCAGACAAAGCACCCCAGACTCCAGAGTTTTTTGGAGAATGGAGTGGTCCTGTTAAGATATCAGTGCTGCTTTTATCTGACTGTTTATTTGCACACACTTGTGTCTGCTGTCATTACCGTGCTGTATGTTCTCGGGTGAAGCCTACTGCAATTTCCAATAAGATCACTCAAGTTTTTAACCTAATTTGTTTTACTTTTTACGTTCTTAAAGTGAAGACTGTTGCAGTTCAGATTACTTCTTATAGCCTACCTGATAATCCCTCAGTCCCACCAGTATGATGTCAGATGTGTTAATCCAGACCTAGAAGGGCAGAATCAGAGAGGGAAGTGTGAGTCTAGTAAGTACGGTTTCCAACTGCAACTCCGAGGAGCTCTGAAATCCACAGGGATCCTTTGTTGGCCCATATTAACCAAGAACTCACTGCATACAGACATGTCAGGAAGTAAACAGGCTGTTAAGCACCACAACAGCAGATGACATTGAACAATATCAGAACAAGATGTACTTTCATTGTCACATGACAATAAAGAAACACCCTCTAAGCTTTGGGAAGCAGGTAATGTTGAAGGAACAGTACTGGTGGCTAGAAGGTGTCTTATGTTGTAGCTTCAAGGGAGAGAATACGCCTGGATTTAAAAAGAAAAATATCCAGGTATAATTAAACACTGACAGGGATAAGAGTGTTTGCTGTTGCTAACCTAGTAGAGGATGTACTAATCAATGCATCATTGTTTCAGACTTTTTTTCTGTAGGTTGCTCTCTGGTCAGGCAGGTTATGGGAATAAGAATACCTTTTTGCGTAGCTTCCCCCGGATGTGGCAAAGCCGCTTCACGCCATCGAAGCACATGGCCTCCAGCCGCCCGTTCCCCAACATCTTGATGACCTGAGCATACTCTGCAGGAAAAAACCAGGAACCGGTCAGAATGCCACATCTTTCCTGTGTGAAAATCTTTTCATCTATTCCAAGGACCCACATGGTGAGGAAAGAGGAGGAAGCAGGAACGTGCCGCACTCACCCTGGCCATCCTCCTTGAACACCAGCTCTCTTTTCTCCGACTCGTTCTCATTCTTCCCACGTCGCCGGTTTTTACCTCCCTTACCTACAGAGATACGCAGTTAGGAAACCGGTCATCTTTCACCAAGGGTGTAACAACTTATCAGGTACTATTATCAAAATGACTCAGAGCAGCTACATAAAAATATAATTGGAGAGACACGTCTCCCCCGTTATGTTTTCAGAATATAGAAAATTAAGCTGCCTGGACCTCTTCCACTAGTACAAGCACAGATTGTGTTCCCGAGTGAAGCATTTGCCAGGTGATCTGTCATATAAGATCAGAATCAATTTTTTACAGGGGGGGTAAACAGTTTTTTCCCACGTGACTTCTCGGCACAGATATGACGACGGACGAGCTGCGCGCATCCGGCCCAAACTGTCCAGCAGCCAAAACACCGGTACTACTAGGCTCCCAGGCCAGTAGCGAAGCCGAAGGGAAGACGCTGAGTTAACAAACCGATTGCTTAACCAAGTTAACACAACATCAGCACTATCGTTTACTTCCAGGAGGAGTGGCTTCCCCCCCCCAACGGCGGCCCACACTGAACGCTCTTACCTTTATTCTTCGGCATTTTCAGAAGTGGCGCTGCGCCGGGAGCGAAACTACACTATAATACTGTGCCGTGCTCTGCTGTAGTGGGTTGTTATCTAGTGTTATGCTGCTGTCCTGCTCTGTGTTAAATACTACGTAAGAAAGGACGAGACTCCGAAGGCTCACTCACTCTCCTCTAGCACGCAGTGCGCTCTCAGAAATTCTCGCGCGCATGCGCAATGACGGCCGTCTTTCAAACCAAACTTTATTTATACAATACCCTATAACACGAGAACAATGGTTGTGACGGACGGAAACCCTGACAGTAGACCTTTTTGGGTTTTTGGTGTAATTAAATACAGATCGCAAAAAGACGAAGCCCATTGGTAAGCCTCAAAAGGAGGAAGGTCTGGTTACAGTTGGTTGTAAAAAGACATGAAAAACCTTGTAGGCTTCTGGAACAAATTGTCATGCGCAGGTGAGACAGACTTCAGCCAGTTGTAGAAGATGATAAAAAGAGGAAAGTGTGAAGAAAAAGGGAACTGCTTATGATCCGAAGAGTACCACCTCATCTGTCAAGCACGGTGGAAGTAGGGTCATGGCCTGGCCATGGCTGCAAGTAAAACTGGGTCGCTTCTCTTTGCTGATGATACGACTGTCGATGGCAGCAGCATGGTAAATTCATGTGTGCAGAAGCATCTTATCTGCTCAGATTCAGCTAAATGCCTCATCCATGCCATTAAATATTTTTCAAGAAAGTCTTTTTTCCTTTACCCCAAATGAAAAGATACACAGTTTACATTTTAGAGTTACCCATTTAGGGTGGCATGGTGGCACAAGCAGTGCTGCTGTCTCAGCACACCTGGGTGGAGCAAGAGAACATGAGTTCAATCCCCACTCCATCTGTGTAGAGTCTGCATGGTTTCCTCCCGCAGTCCAAAGACATGTCATGCAGGTGGATTGGTGACACTAAAATTGCCCCTAATCTGTGAATGGGTGAGTGGCTACCCGTTAATAGACTTGCATTCTGTCTACAGTATACACCCTCAGCTTTATGCCCAGTGCTTCCTGGATAGGGTCTGGATCACCATGACCCTGAGAAAGACAAGCGGTTCTTGAAAATGGATGGATGGATTTATTCATTCAGCAGATGCTTTTCACCAAACATACATATTGGAAAACAGTGCAACAGTGCTTTACATTAACAGACAGAGATCTAGATCCAGACACGTGATTCCACTGTATAAACCAGTATATATTAAATTAGAAGCTGCATATAGTTTTTTTTGGCATTTTTTTAACACACACACACACACACACATTTTCAGAACCGCTTGTCCCATACGGGGTCACGGGGAACCGGAGCCTACCCGGCAACACAGGGCGTAAGGCCGGAGGGGAAGGGGACACACCCAGGACGGGATGCCAGTCCGTCGCAAGGCACCCCAAGCGGGACTCGAACCCCAGACCCACCGGAGAGCAGGACTGTGGTCCAACCCACTGCGCCACCGCACCCCTTTCATTTTTTTAACAGATAAGCGTAATATGTTAGGAAATAGGAGAAGTGAGTGAAAGACACATTTTGAGACCTGACTTGAATGTTCAGACAGATTCAGCAGTTCTGAGTAAGAGGGATGACATTCCACCACATTGGAGCAGGAAACCTCTGTGCTTCTGAATTTGAATATTAATATAAATACATAGGCAAATACACAAACACTGAATGAAACCGCTTGTCCCAATCAGGGTTGCGGCAAACCGGGGCCCAACCCAGCAGCGCAGGGCGCAAGGCTGCAGGGGGAGGGGACACACCCAGGACGGGCCGCCAGTCTGTCGGAAGGCACCCCAAGCAGGACTCGAACCCCAGACCCACCGGAGAGCAGGACCTGCTTCAACCCACTGCGCCACCACGCCCCCCATAGGTGAATATTTATTAGTAAATTTATTGGTGCAAATCTTTTCCCCCAAACTTCATACTCACAATATAGTATTTAAAAGACACCAGAAACTTCCTACATATCACAATAAAGTACAAATTAAAAAAATGAATCCATACTAAAAACATAGAGAACTTAGGAAAAAAACCATACTCAAAGGTAACATCCTCTCTCATTAACAATGAACGAAAATGTAGCAATGTAGAAATGTACAAAACAAACTTTCACTTCCATTTGACAGAATGTAAAACCATAGGACAAATATATAATATATTACACGGATAATCACATTCCACCCTGCAGCAGCAGCAGCAGTAAACTTTCAACAACGTAACACTTCCTAAAATCTGTCTATTCCACCAGGATTAAGCTTAAAACAACAAATCATAAATATATAAGTTAAAAAACAACGCAAACACTACACGACAATCTAAAAGGCTATTAAATATATTTAAGGGCATATTCGTACGCCATGCACTTTTTTGTCGCGATTGTGACAGAGAATGATCACGTGGTGGCCCACGTTACCGTATATCGCTTACAGCTGTCGTAAAGTGGTGCATGAACGACCGACGGTTTTTAAGTGTGTAACTCGAACGCGAGCAGTGATTAAAGCTGCAGCCAGTCCTTAGTAACGACTTTACATGCTGCGATTACACTTCAGCGCCCCTCACACTGCGAGTTAAATAACCACTTTAGAATTGCTGCGTTTAACTCTACATGCCGCCCTTATAGCGTTGTCGTGGAAACGACCGTGCGTCGGCACGCTGCCGGTGTCGTCACACGTCCGGCGCCGCTTGCGAGGCTGCGTGTCGCTCGGTGGGCCGCGAGGATGGCGAAACGCTGCTGCTGGGGGAAGTGCGGCGCGGACTCGCGCTTCCCGGAGCGCGCCCGCGGGCTCCGCTTCGTGCCCTTGCCCGAGGCGCGCGAGGAGCGGCTCCTGTGGATGCGCCTGTGTGGGTGGCCGCACGACCAGTACGCCTCGGAGGGCCCGGCGGAGGGGGAGCGGCGGCTCTTCGTCTGCTCGAGGGTGAGCGCGCGCGCGGCGCGGGCACGCGACTGCATGAAAGACACCGCGGCATGTAGCACTGACTGAGCGAGCTGCGATACAACAGCGGAGCGCAGCAGCAGGGCGTCATGAGCGGTTTTACGCCAGCGCCGAGTGTGTGTGCCCCTGTCTCTCTCTCTCTCTCTCTCTCACACACACACACACACACACACAGGATCTGAGACTGAGTTGGACACGTTGTGTATTTTCTGAAGCGGAGCGCGAGCTCGCAATGATGAAACACACTGTGAGTAACACACACATCATCATGTGAATATGATACACACTGGCTGGGCCTCCGCCGGGCCTGGGTGTACCAAGTCTCACCCTGTCTCTCTCAGGTCTCCTCCTGGTGGTGTGGGACATGTCATGCTCATTTACCGCACTCTTACTGTGTTACACAGTACCGGAGCACAGCTGAATGGCTGTTTAATTCATTTGCAGCATTTTGTGGATGGAGCCCCCACCCTAGCGAACCCAATCCCAGTGGCTGCGGGGGCCAAGGGTGACAGGTGGGTGATACCCGCATGAGTGTCTGAATACGTGTGTGTGATTGCAGTGTGATGAAGTGAGTCGTACACACACAGAGTGACACTGTGTTTCACTGCGCAGCGCCCTGCACCTGCCGGCAACCGCGCCTTCAGATGGAGCAGGTAAGAGAGCCATGAGCAGCTGATCGTTATGTTATCGCGGTGTCGCCAAACACCTGGGACATCCGCTGAGGGGGCGTTTCTATCCAGCGTGACCGTGTCATCCGCAGGCTCTCACAGTGTGGCCGTGGTCACCATCAAGGAGGAGCCACAGGAATATGATGTCCATCCAAGGATGACCTTCCAGGTGGACGGAGAGACTCAGACATCTCGCAGGATCAAGCAGGAAGTCACCGACATCGGCTTCGCGGGGGACCTTTACCATGAGGAGTCGTCACCGAGCGCAGCAGCCGAGGTACCGTGGCTCACCTTGATTTTACGCAGAAAACTGGAAATGGTGCTGATGATCAGCCCGAGTGACGACAGCCACACCTTGTCCTCTATCCAGAAGCGTTTGGCTTTCTGCCATCGCCACGGAGACGACTGCATGCGTGCGGTTAATGCTTCTGTTAATGCTCCTGTCACAGACTCCTGCCAGCACAAGCTCATCTGAGAGCGAAGACGAGGCGAGCGATCCTGGAGAAATGGCTGTGGTCACCGTCAAGGAGGAGATGGACTACGACTCGGATGAGCGGGAGGGCGGCTTGAGGGGAACCGCAAACAGCCAGGCGGAGAGGAGCGACGCCGCCAGACGGGCGGCGGCGCTGTGGCCTGTGGATGGGGGGCAGACGGGCTGCGGGCGGCAGCACCCGGCAGAGACACGGCACGGCGAGCCCGCCGAGGGACTCTACATTTGCTCGGACTGCGGCAAAGACTTCTTTGGGGAGGCGGAGCTCGAGGCTCACCAGAGGGTCCACAGGGTGGATGGGGGGAAGAGCGACGGCGGCAGCAGCGGTGGCGAGCAGTTGGCCCCACAGCCCCAAACGGTCAGCGACGAGGCAAAGATGCCCTTCAGGTGCACCCACTGCGACAAGAGCTTCGCCAGGAAGGGTCAGCTGAACCGACACGAGTTCATCCACTCGGGCCTGAAGCCCTTCAGCTGCTCCGACTGCGGCAAGTGCTTTGGCAACAAGTGGCAGCTGTCGGCCCACCAGAAGATCCACAGCGGGGAGAAACCGTTCAGCTGCACCTTCTGCGACAAGTGCTTCATCCGCAAGGGTGAGCTCACGGTGCACCTGAAGCGCCACACGGGCGACAAGCCCTTCAACTGCTCCTTCTGCGGCAAGTGCTTCACGACCAAGGGCGAGGTGAACATCCACCAGCGGCGCCACGTCGGGGACAAGACTCTGGGCCTTTCCCCCTCGTGAACGCCTGCAACCGCCCGTGGGCGAGCCGAGTCGCTGGACACTAACCGCTCGCGCTCTTGAGGCTGGAGAGGAGCACGAGACGCTCTGCCGGGGCAGCCTTTCGGAAAAGTTCAAATACACGGTTGCTTATTCTCGTTTAGGGAGGTCTTTTTTTTTTTTTTTTTTTGTTAAACTTCTGCTGAAGGTGTTATCACCTTGTTTGCAGGGTCACTGTCGATGTCGAGAGGAGATTCTCTTTAGTTCCGTTAGATGTGGAGTTCAGGGCCGCTGCTCTCAGTAATGTTTGATGGATCGATGACCGCCTGACCCCGGGATGGGACGTTTGGATGACGTTACTGTCATTGCGACCTCATCCGCCCGTCCTTTAGTCCACGTTGCCTCTGCTCCTGTAGTGCATGTCCTGTACTCATAGAACATTTTCCAAAGATAGCGACATGTTATTTAAGCATAAGCGAATAAAGCCTTTCGGTGAGCCGTGTGGTCTTCCTTGCGTGTGTTATTGATTTTGTTTGTGTGAAGGTAGGGAAAATTAACCAGGTCACTACACTATAGCTTGAAATGTAGCGGTCAGAGCTCCTGCCTTTGAGCCCAAAGGTTGTGGGTTCAAATCCCAACTTCATCTGAAGT
Organism: Scleropages formosus; assembly: GCF_900964775.1. Lineage (NCBI taxonomy): Eukaryota > Metazoa > Chordata > Actinopteri > Osteoglossiformes > Osteoglossidae > Scleropages > Scleropages formosus. The sequence continues at coordinate 8,530,234 of NC_041808.1, read as the reverse complement.
ACCCTTGTACAAGGTTCTTACCTTAAATTGCTCCAGTAAAAATTTTCAATCTGTATAAATGAGTGAATAAGTGTGGGTAGCTTAATAAGTTGCTTTGGAGATAAGTATCAGGTACATATTTGCAGGGATCTTGATGGCTGGTTTTGACAGCAGGTTATTGCTGAAAGCAGCTGTGAGGCGGAAGAGTTCAGCACAGCTGCTTTGGGGCTTCCTGAAGCAGTTTGTTAATGTTATGAAACAAAAGCGCTATGGGAAACGCTTTCAAAAAGAACCCCGAACGGCGTTTCACTGATGAGCACCGTTAACGTGAAGTCACGCGAGCCTTATCGCGTTGCGGGGAAACGGAAAGCCAGCACCTCTGACACTATGGGTGAAACTCGGTATAAAACACCACTCCGCTGAGTCACGATAACGTGTCTAGGTGGGAATGGAGCTCTTCAGGTTTCAGATACATGTCAGAACTGAGTGCCCACGTGACAGGTGCTATGTGATGGAAAACTGCTACACCAGCTTATAAAAACACTAGGTTTATTATTTCATACAGCAGTGTTTTTCCCTGTTACCTGATCATTTTACTCCAACAAAAGGTATTTTAACAGACATTTTGGGACAGGTACACAGTTGGGGTCTCAAACCCAAGAGAATTCTGATCTTCTGTAGTGTCAGCCTGGCTGTTTCATCTTATTAACACAGTAATAGCTTTTGTGCAACAAAACCAAATGTATACTTACTTCCCCTCATGCTGGGAACTCTCTCAACCATCAAGTAAGGCTAATATCATACCAAATAGCTGCTTCGGTATTATTATTAGTGAAGCTTTTCTGTGTTCCTCTTAGGAAGGATAACATCTCATAGTCTGGCATTTAATGGAGAAAAGAAACATTTTATGGAATAAGAAAACCGTACAAAAACTAACAAAGTTTTCTTTCGTTTCAGCTGTCTGACCAGCAGCAATGCAGCTTCCCAAACCCACAAAGGTTCATTTGTGGGACAGCTGGTACTGTACTGGTTAGAGCTGCTGCCTTTGGACCCTTAGGCTGCAGGTTCAAATCTCACCTTCAGCAAAGCACTTACCCTAAATTGCTCCACTAAATATTACCCAGGTGTATATAGGGTAATTGTTGGTAGCACAACATTCTAAATTGCTTTGGAGAAAAGGATCGTCAAAATGAACGTATGTGCAATTTTACCCGGTGAGGTCCAGGTGGAACAATGCCTGATCAGGTCACCTGTACAAAGGCCTTAAACCCCTGGAGCACCTTTGGGATGCTTTGGATCACAACATCTGGAACCGTGGACCTTTACTTTCCAACAGCCAGAACTCTTCTCTGGGAATGGAATAGCCTCCCACAGTTGCAGATTCAGAGGTTCATTAGATCTACACATTATTATCTCTAGCAGTGACAGCTACAAGAGTTGGTTACACTACATACTGAAGGACTGCAAGACAGCTGTTAATTAGTCACAGGTGCTGTTTTTCTGTTATTGTACTGTTTTGTTTTCATACTATTATTTATCGCTATTTCAGCAAGGAAGGCTGAAATTTTAGTGCTGTTTCTCTTTTTTCCATCTGTATATATAATTACTCTAATTGCAGCAAGCGCGCATAAAAGCTGGAGGGGGGCACGGAGGGGGCGGGGTCACCAACAACTTGCCGTTACTGACCAATGAACGTGTCGCTTATTATCACCGCGTGCAGCTGCAGAAACACTTGAAGAGGCACTTAATATCAATGAACAAACAAGCAAGGAACAAATACAAAACGCTAATTTAAAAAAATGCATTAATGAAATTCTTTCAATTAGCGTGTTCTTAAAAACTTTTCTCATTTTTTTTTGCCGATTACTGATAAGATATAATTGCTTATTTTATGCATTGTCACGTAGAAGAATGACAATGAGCAATTCTTAATTTACATCTTTAGTTTATGTAGACAAATGGACTACTTGTTTGCTAGTTATGTGGCACTCCTCTCTCTCAGCATTAGTTTTCCTCCTCGTAACAATCTGTTTAAGATAGTAGTGCGATATATTCTGCGAAAAAATGTTGCAGTAACCAACGTACACAAATGTTAGCAACTGAAACGGACCATCATTCTAAGTTATAAAATACTCTCAAATAAAGCAATATCAACGAGACTGTACGAAACTAATGCAAGTAAAATAAAAGAGACAAATTCGCCGCTGAAAGTGTTGCAAATCCGAAATTATTTATTTTATCCCTGAAGGTTGTCCGAAGATCCTCCACTCGCCCTGTAGGTGGGCGGGGTCACGACGCAAAGGATTATGGGTACCGACTCATACTGTGGCAATATGGCTGCCAAAGGAGGAAGAACAAAGAAGGGTGTGCGGGGGGCCTGAGAGGAGCGACGACGGCGGCGGCGGAGGGAGGCTCCGGTCAGCTGTGATATCGTTAAAGACTTGCGACTGGACCTTTAGTCGTTCCCCCCAATGGAGAGCAGACTGACTCGAACTCGTGTGTTTGCACAGGTTTGATGAACGAGGAAAGCGCGTGCGGAAACAGTGGCAGACCTTTGCGAAATAAACACTCACTGTCTGCTTTTCCCCACTGGAAACGTTTTTTTTTTTTTTTTTTTTAAAAATAAAATTTATTTAAAACATTGGAGAACCGATGCGCAGCGTAAGTCCCTCCCTCCCTCTTCATTTAGCGCACGACTACGTATATAATTCATGATTATAACTGACATGTATTTATTAAAACGAACTGCTGGTCTCTTACTCAATTAACAATTTTAATACGTGACACGCTGGGCTTATGTACTTTTACACAGAACCCCGGGGTCTTATGAGTTTCCCTCGCATAAGATCAGTTTGTAAAGAATTTTTGTAACACATTACCATTAATTTAATTAATAGGTGAACCGTTGAGGCTCAAAAACACTTATTTTTCCACTGAATTTGCAAAATTTCTTAACTCAATTATCTGTTAAATATGAAGAAAATGTATAGAAAATCTAAATCCAGAATACCAGAACTGTTCTGGCCACCTTTAAATCCAGGCTTAAGTTCCACGTGATGAATATTGCTTGTCCTTCACACATTTTTGCTTTTTTTTTTCCAGTTCCTTTTTCCTCATCAGTTACCGTTCTGTAATTTCTTTTAATTCAAACTTTATTCGGTTTTTCTCGGGTGGTGTAGTGGGTGCTTTCACAGCTTCTGGCCAGTAATTTTGAATGTGGGATCAAACCGGGTTTGAACTGCATGAATTCTGCATGTCTCTCTGTTTGTGTGGGTTTCCTCCACGTGATCTGGTTTCCTCGCACTGTCCAAAGATGTGTTTCAAGTGAACTGGTGACTAAGTTGCTTGTGGTTTGTATGTCTGGGAGACAGCAAAAGGCAGTGAGATTGAGTGCTCCTGATTGTTGTGTAATGGCTGTTATGTGTTCACACGCCAAGCTTTCAAAATAGACTGTCTTGAGCACTGTGAGCTTGTTTAGGACAAGTGTTTCATGAAACTGAATGGATTCTGTTCTTTGTCATAGTTGTTTAAAATGCTGTAATCACAGTTGTAATCTATACATCTTTCTTAACCACTGCAAATTTCTTTGAGTAGCTGCTTTAAAATGTGCTATATGTAAGAATTTTTATTATATTAGAACACTGACAAGGAAATTATCACCTGTAAGTATGCCTTGAAGTACTGTATTTTTCATGTGCTCATCATCTTGTTTGACAGATCATGAATATATCTGGAAATTCTGAGGATGTAAAGCACAGTGGAGACTGTCAATCAGAATTAATCTCCAAGCTCAAACAAGAAGAGGAAGAGCCCTTGTGGGAGACAGAAAGTCATGTGGAAGATGTCTGTAATGTGAATGTCAGTACTTTGACCAACTTGAATGAGGAAAAAGACCATTTAGACACAACGGTGGAATTAAAGCCAAGTTTTGCAAACTTCCAAAGCAGTGTGATGTTATCCACTGAAGAACATCCTGAAAGGAGACCATACAAGTGCTCACAGTGCTCTGAGTGTTTGAGATCTGATAACTGTGAAACACACCAGCAAACTTACAAATGTGAGAAGCAAAGTTTCCAAGAAATCCTTCCAAGTAAGAAATATTGTTGTTCCCACTGTTTGAAGACCTTTGCCACGCTGTCGCATTTTATAGTTCATCAGCAGATACATAGAGGAGAACGAGGAGCGGAGAGACCTTTCAACTGCTCTCAGTGTGGAAAAAGGTTCTACAGGGAGTCGGGTCTGAAGGCACATGAGCAGAATCACATGAGAGGGACATCGCACCGCTGTGTTCAGTGTGGCAAGCTATTCTCCAAAAAGTCTATTTTGACAAAGCACCAGCAGACTCACACCACCAAGGAGCTGTACTGCTGCTCCACATGTCCTCAGAATTTTAGCTCAAAACAGTTGGATGAGAAGCACATGGGGCAGAGCCATGCTGGGCAGAGGGTCTTCTGCTGTTCCCAATGCAGGAGGAGCTTCCCCACTGAGCATAGTCTGAAAAAACACTACCATGAAAAGCCTCATACTGTGGTGAAGCCTGCAAAATGGAAATCATACTGCTGTTCCTACTGCAGTAAAACCTTTGCTTCACTGTCACTTTTCTTTGTACACCAGCAAATCCACAGAGGGAATGGCAAAGGAGGGAGGCCATTCAGCTGCAGTCAGTGTGGGAAAACCTTTTACAGAGAGAAGGGTTTGAAAACACATGAGCAGAAGCACGCAGAGGAGGAAGCACTCTGCTGCTCTTCCTGTGGGGAGTCCTTCACCTCAAAGTGTCTTCTCATGAGGAATCAGCAGACTCGCCCTATGAGGAAACCATCCAAGTGCTCTGAATGTGATAGTCAATTTGTGGATTTAAGACCACCTCCATGTTATTACTGTGGGAAGATGTTTTCAGCAGATCTCACACTCCAGCAGCACCTGCAAACTCAAAGAGACACATCGGTGGATAGGTTCTGTGTCCATAAGCAAAGTTCTGCAGGAAATGGTTGCTCACCATCACCTAAAAATGTAAAGAGAATGAACAAAGACCTGGTGATGGATCACAAGACTGAGAGAAAGAACTGTAACATTAAAGGTTCACTGCAGTTTAGTCCATGCTTGAAATGTACAGAGTGCCATTACTTGGAAAAGCAAAGTGACACACAGAAGAAAACTCTGGAAGAAGGTGGACCATCAGAAGAAAAGCCCTGCATAGTCCTTCAGAACTTTACAAGTCCTTTGACTGACAAAGGGGAGACATCAATGGTGAGTTACCTGAGTCGGGAAGAGAGAGATTACAAAAAAGTGTACACATGGTGTATCTTCACCAATGGCCAATGACACAACTTACCAAAGTTTTAGTACAATAATAAATGGGGGATGACAGGTGGTGGAGTTGATTTGTATCCTGAAGGTCCCAGGTTTGAACTGTACCCTGAACTAATGCAGCAGAAAAATTATCCAGCTGTATAGGCATAGCTGCCACCACAAACAACCCATTTTGGGGGAGGTTATCATAGTCATTGCTATTATTGTCATAGTTTTTACATTAAATACAAAAGGATCAAAGTTCTCCAGAAGTGCCCCCCCTTCCTTCCTTCCTTTGCTGGAAAACAGAATTTAGTAATCTTTAGCTTCGTACCCAGCGTTGAAAATAGGAAGGGTTGGCAGTATAGGTACTTTAATCATGGTTGCTCCAGAGGGAATGAGGAATCCAACCAGGGACTTTCACATTGCAAGTGAACTCTGGACTTTGATTCTCCTGTGATTGAGCTTGTCTGGGACATTCTGTTCAGCCTAATAAAATGACCACTGAGTGTACATCTTTGTTTCTAAAATTAATTTGCTGTGTTAATTCAATTCTCGCCCCACAGAAACAAACCACAGACAATTTGGCTGAAAATGCAGGAAAACCCAACAATCCTGACAAAATGTCACTGAGTGAAGAATCACAGATGGTTTTGCAGGACAGCGGCCTTCTTGATGGGAATGACCCCTTTGGAGAGGGCTGCTACCAAAACGTTGTGATCGTGGAGGAAGTGAAAGAAGAGCAGGTGGATCACAGAGACTCAGAGTCTTTGGAAATGAATAAGCATGTATCTGATACAAAAGACACCTCTTCTGTAGAGACTCGAAGAACAGAAAACCTGAAGAGACACCAGCAGATTCACACCGTAGAAATTCATCAACCCTCAGCCTGTGGGCAGAGCTTCTTCAGCGAGAATGCTGCTGTGCTCAACAGCCAAAGGCTCACCACAGATGGATTCTGCTCCCAGGAGGTAATCGAGGGGATAAAAACATACCGTTGTCTCGAATGCGGGAAACGTTTTAACTCTTCAACCCACTACATCGTACACTTGCAGATCCACAGAAAAGATGGAAAGGAAGAGAGACCATTCAGCTGCTCCCACTGTGGGAAAAGATTCTACCGCATTCCGGGTTTGAAAAAACATCAGCAAAGTGGCGTGTGTCGAGGAGCGCCATGTTCCAGCCAGTGTGGAAAATCACAGAGCAAGACGACCCTTCTGACTGATCATTGTCTGGCAGCAGAGAAAGTGCAGCGATGCTCAAAGTGCCACCAGGGTGGAGGCACCACCATCCCTAGACCATGTGGAGTCAAAAACCACAAGCAAATTCAGTCGAGGGAAAACAGTAGCAGCAGAGCAGCTCAGAGGTCATACACCTGCTCCCATTGTGGGAAGAGCTTCAGTGTGTTGATGGACCACATTGTTCACCAGCAGATCCACCGAGGAGGAGGAAGATCCTTCAGCTGCTCCCTTTGTGGGAAAAGTTTTTACAGAGAAGGTGGTCTTAGGAAGCACCAGCAGACTCATGGGGTACAGGGACATACCGTGAGTGCGACGCATGACGATCTCCAAACAGAGGTCTCCCCCTGAGGACGGACAGCCTTCAGCCTCCTCCCACGGCAATGCTATGAAAACTGACTGTCCTTATAGAGCAGCCTCACAGAGGATGCAGACACGTCACTCATGTCGAGTTTGTCACCAGTGAGCTGAATGGTCATATGGTCAGTGCCTTGGGTTCAACAATGTGCTCTGTTAATATAGAACAATCAGTTGAATTCCATATTTAACATTTCTACACTGAGTTTTATTACTTTGGGTAGAAATTTGTATTGTATATTGGTGTTACAGTGCAGTGTATAAATCTGTTAGGTAAGTGGTTTATAGAACTTTGACCTTGAATATGTCAATTTTGTTTTGCTTGGGTGTTATGACTACCTTAGAGGGCAACCTCTTAATAAAAACTCCTTTTAATTATGCTGCCACTGATCATCTCCTTCATTCTGAAAAAACATGAACTGTTTCAGTAAAGTAAAAGCAGTAAACTTTCCAGCTTGTTCACATATGTATTTAAGAAACTTGTCCCTTTAGGGGACAGGTGTATACAGAAAGGAAATATGAAAGTGGAGCAATGGGAAGTTCTGCAGAAGGTCATAAACTTTTGGGGGAATAATGTGGAAAGATGATAGAGCAGTTCCAATGCAAAATGGAATTACTAGGTTAACTCAAACAGGAAGACAATGGAAATTGTGCTTTTAGAGAAAGTGATGTAAAAAGGCTGGAAATAGTCGAAATGGAGAATGCAAACGAGAGGGCAAGGACAGAGGTTTGTACCGACAAGCAGGATGTTATGACAGAGTTGACCTCATAAGAGTAGAAGAGAAAGGTAAGGGGTTACAGGATAGGGGGATTTCTTTTGAAGACCTAAAAAACACAGTGGGGTCCTCCCTGGAGAAGGAACACTTCCAGCATCCCTCCACAGGACAGAACACCTGCTCTGTCCAGGTTTTTGTCTGCAATGGACTATGGGGTTCAGCTCCAGATCCACTGATGAGATAGTTCAGCTACTGGAACAAAGAGGGTCTGCTCTCCCACCAGCAAATTCAACACTGATGGCTCACTATGTTCACTCTGGCAAAATATTCATTAGATCTACTGTAAGCTTTAATGAACCAATTCCTTACAAAGTCTGTGGTGAGTTGTGGTTCTGCTAGAATGTTCCTGCTCTTTGGTTTCACAGATTGTCACAGTGACTAAGTTTGACCATAAATGACAATGTTTTCTACGCAATATTCTTTTATTGTCAATACAAATGATTTGTCTCCCAATAAGGTTTCAAAGCTGCAGCAACTTATGACATAAATACACAAGCAGACACTATTTTCCAGTGCTTTAAAAATATAAAAATGCTGTGAGAGATTAATGTAGGAATTTTCCAAAATTCATCTGCATTATCCTTTGACTGTGGGTGCTGAGGCACCCCCTGAAACTTAAATTTCAGAAAAAATATATACTTTAATTATAAAAATACTAACCTGCTAGTCCCTGCCACATACTCACCCTAACAAGCCAAGCACAAGAGTACAAAATCTGATTCTCCACACAAATACAAAAATACAGTTTTCAAATCAGCTCTTAAAAACTGGATTAAAAGTCACAATGTAAAATATCCCTTATTGTCACTCTTGTCCCTTATTGTCCTTTAAAGGGGATTAAAAATGCATCGGGGAGTCATTAGGACCGGTATTCTGAGGGTTGGACATGCGGTCGGCTGGCTGCCACACAGGTTCACTCATCAGAACCACGGCTTTCTACCTGATTGAGTAGAAGTTGGAGTAAAAGCAAGCAGAGTGCAGAAGCTCATGTTGTGTTTACCACTAATGCTCTTGGTGAGCACAGCAAAAAAAAAAAAAGCACCAACATACACGACATCAACATAACGTACCAGTGAAAAGTGAGGGCTGCCCTGGACAGAAGCTGATTAAGAGGAATTGGACAGGAGGAGAGTGGAAGCAAAGCAACACACAGGTGTCCTACATCTGTGGTAACTGCTGTAGGAGAGCTGGGAAGACATGGTGCCTCATTTCCTCATTACACATGTTCACCAAAGCCATTGTGAAAACAAGTGGACTCGCACTGTTCACTGGTAATCCAAACAGGGAAAAAAAAACAGGAACATGGCAAAGAGGGGAGACAAAGACCAAAATTCACTACCATTAATAAAGATGAGGTGTCCATTATGCTCAGTCTTAGCACGGTACTAAGACAATCAGCATTCTCAAAACACACATCCCATCCCGACCCCAAGCAATGAACTTTCATCCCATCCCATCTCCAGGAACTGAACCTCCATCCTGTCTCCAGGGACTAAAAATCCAACCCAATACCTGGTACTAAACCAAAACTCTAAAAGAATAAAAAATACATTATATGACTTTAAATTTATAACCTTTCGTGTAAAGATCCGTAATTTTTACAAAATAATCTGCACAGGGAGATAAAACACCCGTGGAGAGGACAATCTCGGTTTTCAATTTGGTTCTGAGGCAGCAGTGATGAGGGGTTTGGCGAAGGGGAATGTGCTTCTGAGTCCCCTATGACCTCCGCCAGGGGTGCCGAAGAGCGGCCCAGTGTGTCCTGAAGTACATTCTAGGATGACGTCCCAAAGGTGCAAGGTGAGGGGTTAAGGGTCACAGGGCAGTCGATGTCAACTTCTTCAGGCCCCTACGCTGAGCCAGAGTGGAGCAGCCCACGGGTTCCAGCATGGGAGAGACATTCCTGTTGAGCGCCGAGTACGTAGCGGCCATTGCACCCTGTGGGTGGAGGGAGAGGTCAGCCACCGTGACCACGTTCGGACGGCCTCGACAGGAAGAGAAACGGGAGAGCAAAGTGCACCTTGACTAAGTGAGGAGCATCCTGTCTGTTGAGCTGGAACTTGGGCAGCTGGTCCCGGTGCACAATCCAGGGGTGCCTGAGCACCTGTGCAGCAGTCAGCCTCTGGTGGGGGTCTACATGCAGCATCTTGGACACCAGGTCCTGGGTTCAACAAAAGAGCTCACAGTAAAGTTATCACCATCACCATAAGTCATCCAGAAGATCTGCATTTATGAGCAAAACCCTAATACAGATATCAAAGAACACAGGTAAAATATAGTGGGATTCATCATCGTTGCCAGCTACATGAACCATTTTACTGATCTGGACTTGCACAACGGGCTGCTGTTCAGGTTTGCGGTGATGACAAGCGGTTTTAATTCATGGCAATTTTTCTATAAAATGAAATAGTTCATCAGAGCCTGAGATGCCAATCTGGCTGCTTTCATACGAGATCTTGCGGCTTAGCCTCCAGATAAGCATGAAAACCACGACTTACACCATAAATAATATTATTTTCAACATAGGTCGAGATCAGTCGATTTGCACTTGCATCCTCGTGAGGCCTGCGTTGGAAGCAGGTTAAGTAGGACCAACCTTTCCTTTACCCTGCTACTGTCTCCAGCTCCTCCTGGGGAGTCTCCAAATGTTCCCAGGCCAGCTGAAAGATGTAATTTCTCTCACATACTGAGGTCCCCCCCTTCCAGTGGAATCTTTGGAATAACTACAAGGGGAATTGACCAGGGTGCCTTATCACATACTAAACCACCTCAACTCACTCCTCCAAATCTAGAGGAGCAGCAGCTATTCCAATGCTCTTCCGGATCGCTCATCTCCTCACCCTCTCATGAGAATGAACCTAGTCATCCAGCAGACAAACCTCATTTCAGCTGTTCATACATGCAATTTTGTTCTTCAAGTCATTACCCAACGCTCATGACCATAGGAGAGAATGGGGACACAGAGTTCTCAAAAAGGACAATGGATAATAGAAAGCACAGTGTAATACACACTAAACAATGTGTCAAATGTAGGAAGCCTGTAAATATATCAACATACAACATTACTATCTTTTCATGGAGAAACTGGATGATAACATCTCAGGGTTACACTAAATACATTGAACCCTCATATAATGAGCTATTATCATACAACTTTGATTGCAGGGTGACCACACTAAGCGTTACGGCACCTGCTGCCCTGTGATCGTGTCTGCTTGGTTTCGTAGAGTTGGAGACTGTTTGAGTGGGTGTGCATGTACCTTGGCTTCAGCAGACACAGAATTCCAGTACCCGCCTGTCAAAGAGAACTTCCCGCTGCCAATCCGTGCCAGGATCTCCTCTGGTGTGTCGTCAGGCCCGTTCGCAAACGGGGTGAATCTGAGGAGGACACATTGACCTTGTTTCCATAGAAACTGCGTGACAGCCCAGTCCTTTTACCCAAGAATTACACCTACAACTCAGATTAAACCCATAAGACCCCTCCTCCATTAGAATAGCTTGAATACTACCCTCCCGAGAGCCCTACCCCGTTAGCATGGTGTACAGCAGGACCCCCAGGCTCCAGATGTCACAGGCTGCATCATAACCCTGCTTCTTCAACACCTGGAGAGTAGAAAACAGAAAACAAGGGAGCTGAGAGAGATGGAGAGATAGACAGCGGGAGAGACAAAAAGAGGGATGGAGGGACGAACCTCAGGGGCAACAAAGTTGGCCGTGTAGCAGGGTGTCATGAGGAGCCCGTTTTCGGCGCGCAGCTGCTTGGCAAAGCCAAAGTCGCAAATGCGGATGGATTCGGGGTTCCCCGACTCGTCCACGTACAGGATGTTACTGGGCTTCAGGTCCCTGTGGACCACCTGGGGGCAGGCAGCACCAATGTCTCATATTGTGTATGCCAACATGTTTGAGCACTGAAATAGGAGAGAGATGCGCACCCCCTGAGTATGCAGGTACTCCACGGTCTTGGTGATTGTGTAGAGAACTGCACTGGCCTCCCTCTCCGAGAAGAACTTCTGCCGTAGGATTTTGTCCAGCAGCTCTCCTCCCTTCATGAGCTCCGTCACCAGGTAGACTGAACGTCCATCGTCGTATACCTACACAGCGACGCACCCGTGAGGTCGGGACATGCTGGAGACTCACTGGCGACACAGGGTCGGACGGTCAAACTCACATCCTTGAGGGTGATGATGTTGGGGTGCTGTCCGTAGCGCAGCAGGATCTCCACCTCCTCTGCGGGGTCCCTCTTCGCTTTGTTGATGATCTTAGAACGAACAAACAGCATGATTTGGCCACTGAGGTGAAGAACAACATCAGAGTTTGGTATGGGGTTCAAATACTCCTCAAATTAAAAATTAATAACTAATTTGTTTTCATCCCCCTTTTGCTATGAGTTCCGTTTTAACCCCATTGTTACTGAGTAGGTTACATCTCCAGTACTCAGGTTAAGGCTGTTCAACAATGCAATTCTGTTTCTATGCTCTTTACTGGCACCTATTGGCCGGCAACAGAAATGCAAGTTGCCTTTCACATTTAGAAAACAATGTATTTTATGTAATTATATAATTTATTTTACATTATATATTTTATTGTATACATTTTATATATATATACTTATAAAATATGCTAACATCTATCGGCTCAGAAGAATCAGGTTACATTTGCTCTACACAAATGCAAGAAAAGATTCATTAAGAAAGCAATTCAAATGTGGAAAATGGTTTTCTTGAAAAATTTGTAATCTGGAGTTAGTCAGGGTGAGGAGGAGCCAATGTATTTCATACCAAACCCTGACTGAGCGCTATATATTGAACCGCATGGTGTTGGAGTCCAGGTCTTACCTTGACCGCAAACTCCATTTTGGAGCTTTTGTGGACACAGCGGTTGCAGATAGAGTAGGACCCGACACCGATGTCCTCCTTCACATCGTATACGTCGCTGAACTGTACTGTGTTCCTGTGTAACTGCTGCACAACCCAGTGGCACACATTTTTACTGGAATAAACATCTAGATACACTTACGCAGTAATATCCATGTATGTACTGTATGCACGCACGCACACACACTCTTCGACTGTGGCACTGCAACTACCATTTACCTTCTCTTAAACATTTCATGTTAATTACACTACGGACATGTCTCCTTTACCAGTACACCAGCCACTGCTCGTGTATGTTCCTCCCTGAATGACGGTGGGTGTACCTGGACAATGGAGAATGCGTATGTGTACCTGGACGATGGAGTGCACTCCTGCACTGGTCAGCGGTTCACTTTCCTCCTCTGGACTGATGGCCACGAAGCTGAAGCCACGGAATAGCTGGTGGGCATTAGCACTGGGGGGCACGCCTGGTGAGTCTGGGACACAAGCACACACAAACCACTGATACAGATAATACCTCAAAGTGGCGATACACCACACACCCACTCACACAAAGCACTGATGCTGACCACTCTCCCTCTTAAGTCCAGCTTATTGAAATATTGACCACGGAGTGACCTGTGGGTCAGTCTCTCTCACCCTCACACACAGCCACAAACACACTCCTGTTTTTATGTACCAGAGCCAATTATTTTCATACACAATGCGCCATACTGGAATATGAAACACACTAACTCAAGTGTTGTAGGACCTGTCGAAGGCACCTCTTCTCATGGTTGGTGCCCACTGAAACTGTTGAAGATACAGTCGATGGTCTTCCCCTGCTCGAGGCCATGGCACCCAGACACTGTCAGGCCCCCCACACTGGACAGAGGGCAAGTTTGTCACACTGTTTGTCCCTTTACCTTTGGGAGTTTTTGCCGTGAACTCAGGGTCGAAGTAGAAAGTGTCATCAGGTCGACCGCTGGCCGGTCTGAATGGAGGATGAATCTCTCGCCTGAACAGTTTCTATCAGGAAACACAAAGGAGTTTGAGAACTACTAGAAAAACGGGGACCTCTCACATACGCATGCTAACCTTAAAAGAATTCACATCAACAAAGAGTCAGTTATATATCAGTGTGTAGTAGGTAACTGTGACTCTGCTGTGTGTATCTAATAACTGAGTGTGCTTCAGTCACACACACATTGGACACACACTTACATTCCAGTCTATACTGGAGTAGAACGGGTGTCTCTTGATCTCCTCGACCCCGTCTGGTCCAGCCCCTACAGTAGAACATCAGCATCCATGACTGCGTCCGTCAAACCACCAGCCCCCTGTATCATCTGTTTCACCAACCAAACTATCATATTCACCAGCATCTACTGTAACGTCCTTTACAATGCCTAGGCTAACCTGTTCACCTCATTTGTTTAGTATATTACCATGTTGGCTTTGTTAACCCATCCACATACCCATCCACCTGTCCACATAGTGTGCTGTCAACCCCTATACCTAGTTTTTTTGGGACTATTAACCCCTCTACCTAGTCTGTTGGCTGGGTTTCGCTTGAACAGGTTACGCAGAAGGCTCTGTGCTTCTAGGCTGAGAAACTGTGGCATCCCCAGCTTGGCCCTGGTGGAAACATGGTCACACATCAACACCAAACTTCTGCTCATTCTTCTACAACAAGAAACATCAAAAATCAGCAGTATTCAACCTAAAGGCTGTGCAAAGGTGAAAAGACCCACTTGAGGATCATGGTCATGGTCTCCTTACGGTCCTTTCCCTGGAATGGCAAGGTCCCGGTGAGCATCTCAAACTGAAACACAGCATCATGATGTCACATACTGGCTTCTCCTGGCAAACAGGAAGGTGGAGAAAAGTGACACCACGAGCCCCAGCCCTCTCACCATAAGCACCCCATAGGACCACCAGTCAGCGCTTTGGGTGTGGCCTCTACGGTTGACGACCTCCGGGGCCATGTACTCCACTGTGCCACAGAAGGAATACGCTTTGTTCTCGTGGTCTATAGACTCTTTGCTCAGTCCAAAGTCTGCAAACACAAAGTGGCAGCTCACAGTCTTTCATCCTTTAATCTTATTCTCCACACACAGGAGATGCAAGTATATTGATCTGATGCACGTACTGTATGTTGTGTCATTCTGACACAATATTTAGATCATGAGTTGCATACCTGTCAACTTGATGTGACCTTCTTCATCCAAGAGAATGCTGGAGATACACATGAACATTAGTCACTTCTTTCACTGAGAGCCACAGAGGCTCCAAACAATGGCCAATTGTGTAACAGCGACAGCAGTAAGCAGGAATGGGACGTACTTCTCAGGCTTCAGGTCTCTGTAGATGATGCCCAGGCTGTGCAGGTGGTCCAATGCCAGAGCAAGCTCAGCAAGGTAGAATTTCACATCCTCCTCTGTGAACATCACCTGACAAAGGAATGAGTCAATGACAAAATACACTCTGAACTCCATCTCTTTCTTTAGGAAGCCCTCACTACTCACACATTGACACCTACTTCTTTGGAAAGACGTGTGAAGAGATCTCCTCCTCGGAGGAATTCTAAGATCAAGTAGAGCTTTCCCTCCGTCTGAAATGCTGGATTGAAGCAAACATTACATTCAGAATCTTCTGAATCAGCCCACCTCCTTCCACCCTTCATAACCATCAATGCTCTCCAGCCTACAGAACCTTCTCAGTGAGGACTCACCATAATGCAGCTTCACTATGAAGGGATGGTTCACCTCTACCAAGATGTCTCGTTCCATTTTGGTACGAAGACGGTCTCGCACTATAACACACACAAAACACAGGGCCAAACAGCATTTACAGATAGCATCGATTCAACCATAAATATCTAATTGAACAAACTATTCACTCTAAAACCAGCAACACACAGGCCACTTGCCAGTGGCCACAATTAAATATGGGGTGCCCACCACATAACCCAAGAAAACAGCAATCTTCACCTTTGAGCGTGGCTTTCTTCAGCACTTTCATGGCGTACAGCTGCCCAGCATCCGGGCCTACAATCTTCTTCACCAGAAAAACCTGTGTGGTGAAAGGTCAAGGGTCACTATAAGATGAAAGATTCCTCCACCTGAAAGCAAGCAGTCAGTATCCTACACGATCATCATTCTATTTAAAGGGTAGAATGGGCACACATCCACCCTACCAGCACCTACCTTAACTGCACTTGTGTTTAGAAAGCAGTAGTATTGTTTTTTGACTACTGACCTCTGGTTATTTTTATTATTGCTTTACTGCTCAAAGAAAGTACAGAAACATCTCCAGACATATTACTGTCACAGGCCCACTGCATGTGTGCCCACAGCTACACTCCTATATCTTGATTATTTAAGAAGTTGTCCTTCTGTGATGAAACTAGGAAAGACATTGGTCCATATGCTGCTAAATGAAAAATGATATAGTAGTGCATATAGCATACAGTAGCTCGGTGACAGTGGCAGGAAAGATGGGATGGCTGCGATAGACTGGAGGAGTTCGGAGCTCTCTAGGAATAGCTGGTGATTTGCCATGTCCAGGTAAGAGTTTGCTTCCACAGGGACTCCTCAGGAATGGCATTATGTCTGCCTTAGATATCAACATTTCCACACTAGGGCTTGGTGCCGCAGAGATGAGAGAAGCCTAGTGTCTCACTGCACACAAATTGGAAACAACTACAGTGCCAGCACTTCGGTCACTGATGACTCCATGTTGTAATACATCCACACGCATAGCAGGAATAAAATATTTTTGCTAAGCCGACAAGCCTATTGCATGTGCGTGCACAAAAAAACACACACAACCGTGCACTCACCTTCCCGAAGGAGCCTTGGCCCAGAACCTTGCGGATCTCAAATTGTCCTGGATCGGCCTTCTCAGAGCCCTCCTTCACAAGCTGGGTGATGTTGATCTCCTTCACAGAGCCTTCATCCTGATGAGGCGGAGGAGGAGAGAGGACAAGGTCAGGCATGGTCTGTACGTACATGCTTTGCAAGCACAGGTCCCACAAAGCTACAATGTACGAGACAGAAGGTTTTGCGGTATGGCTGGGGTCCAGCCCAAGACGTCCCGTCGCCCATCCCTGCGTGTCCTCACTCGCTCCCGTCACACACACACCACGCTCACTGGAAGCCGCTGCACAATTGCCATGCCACCCCCACGGCACACGTAACAGAGTGGGTGCAGAGAAGGTGACTAATGACACAGTACTCTCTGAGTACAGATCCTCTTGCACTCTCTCCTCTCCCTGTCATTTAACTTGTCGGCACCAGCAATGGTTGACCTTGGCTCAAGGACCCACCCACCTGGGCATAATTCATTCAGGACCAATCCTGAGAGTCACCATGCCAAACTAATGACCGAACAACCTAGACAGAGTCTAGGTTAGTGAAACACGGTAAATGGACACCATCCCAACAGGGACAGTCTGCACCACCGACCCCTCAAGGTTCCTGAATGCTGACAGTCTGCACTACAGAATGTTAAACTTCTTCTGATTTGCAGCAAAAAAAGTAGCCCCTCACTTGCTGCTGTGTCCCATTTAAATGGTGCAATTAAGCTCATCGGTGCCTCCTTTCAGCAGGTCTGGAATAGAAGCTACTGCCTATGCGTTCCTGTAACGGACACATCTGGCAGGTATATTTCATTTATTCATTTAGCTGATGCTTTTCGCCACAGCAATTTACAGTGTTAACAACAATAGTTGGTACAATTCATGGTAATTACCTTGCTTAAGGGTACAACAGCCAGAGGTGGGGATTAAACCTACAACCTTTGGATCCAAAGGCAGCAGCTGTAACCACTACGCTACCAGCTGTCCCCAGTTTCTATTCTATCCCACATGATCACAGTGGCAACAAGGACAAGGGCTGTCAGTCAGCGATGGATGATCTCTCAGGGAATATATGTCACCAAAAATCCAGGTGGAACATCGCCCACATTCTCAATCGCCGGATGTTCCATACAACATATTGTGCATCAAATTTTTAGAAATCATCTTGTTATTAATCTAAATGGAAGAATTATAGTTTTATCCTGCGCCTGAACCTTTCCAACTTTTAAAAATCCAAGTATGGTAAACGAACACCTGATCATACAAACCCCGTATGGAACCCTTTTATCCCAAGTTGTCACGTGATCAAATAAGGACCGACTTGCTCCAATACTTAGACTTCTTTGTCGTAACACAACCTAACAAGGCAGCTAAGGTACCCAACTATTATGCTATTTGGATTTTATGCACAGTTTCAGATTACAACAGTTCTAATAATGGCAAATGGGCATATTCATTCGGCTCGACTCCGAGTCTTTAAATTCTACATCAACATGTTGCATTGTACTACCATCAGGCACCTGTGCAGCACAACAATCCCCACTGATGCGTATCCTTACAGCAAACTGCCATGTTTGAGCTGTGCTATGAGAGAAAAGAGCGACAATCACTACTGATATTAACAAAAACCACACGTATGTTTCTTTAAAAATCAATTGCATAAAACATAAGATGCAGGATTATACATAGTCACATGGCAACACGAGAAGGGGGCTCCTGTGGTGGCTCTAACGTCCCTCCGAATGCGAGTGTATTCCTGTACCACGAGGAGGGCAGTTTTCGGAAAAAATTTTTGCCTGTCACAAAACTTATGGAACAGACATCACTTCTTTGCAAAAGTCAAAAGCAATAAAAGGAAAGAGCATCCTAGTAGCTACCTGCTGAATAACTTCCTCCACTTGTCCCTGCTGCTGCACTTGTACAGAACCAGATACAGGCAAGCATACACATGAATAAACATAGGTTAAAAAAAAAAAAAAAAAAAAACAGGTAAAGCAAAAGACTACAGGAAGCGCACAGTAAACATTAATAAAAGGACTAGAATCCCGCAGTAAACACCAATAAATTACCAGAACCCTCCAAGCGAACACCAATAATCGACACGGATCTCACCGGTAAACACTCACAAACATTGAAAGGTAGAAGCTGAACTAACTATAAATACCCCAACACTTTATCTGCAGTTTTCTGATAATACATTTGATCCAACGTATTTCACATGTATTGTGGTGTGTGATATTCCATCTCAGCCCGAGTCTGGAGAGGCAGCGACACGTGGCCTTCAGAATGAGCGCAGATGGCAGGAAGAAACCGCCCCCCAGACGCCACCACCTCTGCGATTCGGCCATAGCTTTATAAATAGAATTCGACTGTAAGCGATGGTAGATGTGGCAAATAAGAAAGTCTGCCACATTAAATCAATCAATGTTTTTAGTAACGCATTCCTACAAGCAATGTTTTCTGACAGTAGGTTCCGCCAGAGGGGAGACGCTACGGTGTAATGGTCCAGCGGTGCAAGAGAGATGCTGTAGTATATTGAATGTTCTTCCTCTGGGTGACACTGTGGATTTAAAACACTTGGTAATCATTCATTTGCAGTTGGGACCATATCCCTGTGTACTGAAAACAGTCCCGATATAGAACCCCACCTAACATAAACCCAACACCCATTCCACCGTCACCTGCTTTCCACCCCTGCAGTCAAAAAATTCCACTTTAAAGTTGTACCAGAAGAAGAACTAAGGGTCAGAGATATTGGGCTGCCTGCGCCGTGGACACAGATGGGGAGAGACACACACACAGTCCTGCCGCTTTCACTGCTGTACCAGAACTCAGTCCCACTATAGACCATCTGGCTCCACCTCCATATTGGTGTTCAGTGCCACCACAGACCAGGAGATTTGTCTACTTTTCTTATTTATCTAATAAAACACATCCCAGTGATGGCTGCAATTTTGAATTCTGATGCATAAATTGTGTTATACAACAAACCTTTATTATCATAATGATAATAAACTGACAATGTTGCTAATGTCACTGTTTTTGTGCCAGGACCCCAATCCGTACCCCAGCAAGGAGAAGGACCTGCGGAGGCTCATAACCATGGCAACGGGACCACGTCAGCCTTCTCTCCTTTCCCATTTCCACCTTTTTCGAACTGTCTAACATCATCAGTGTCTGTTATGTGTGTCTGGTGAGTTTAATACTCCACTAAGTGCTCTGAGGGAGTCTGTGGGGAAAGGCACTACAGAAAAATAAAATCAACTTCACAGCAACATCTCAGTGGTTAATGCATCTGCTCCTCAACATACAAACACCGCTGAGATGGGACATCTGTTTGACTCATTTTGTCAATAACTTAAATTTCACTTTTGTCACTAAGTCACAATCAGTTAATGCCTGTTAATGTCACTATATTTGCCAATAAGATTCTGAGAAAAAGTATTATTCATTTAACTGATGCTTTTTCCCCAAAGCAGTTTGCAGTGATAAATTAGTTACACTGATATACCCCTTTTTTCCCCCCTTTTACCCTTCTTACTGTATCAGTTTAAGGTAAGCACTTTAATCAAGGGTACCACAGCAGAATGATTCAAACCTGGGCCCTTCAAATGCAAGGCGACAGTTTCAATCTCAATGTCACCTACTGCCCAACTAAAATAGATATATTATAAACACACAGAATATTTTAACAGTTTTATTCATTTCAAACCACATTAAAACTAATTTAAAACAATGACAATAAAAACACTTTGTCTCCACAAACTTAGATTCACCGCCGAATAATTCATCCCATAAACACACGTGACATTTCTCGTTCTGTTAATGAGCAACAACATTCAGGAACACTTGACATGAGCTGTAAACACTGCGGAAGTGAGCTGAATTAAGGTGGTCCCACACTCCTGTTCTGCTTGGGTGCTCTCGACTGTCATTTGTTGGCCGAGGGTTGAAAATCCTTCACGCCAACACCTGTAGCACATGGAGCCAGCGTATTCCAACGCGACTACATTCCCACCTTCAGGGCAGGCAGGCTGCTATACTCCGAGAAGCAGCCATGTGATGGCATAAAATTTAACTGATTTTCAAAAAGAAAAATGATAAAACTTCAGCTTCTATCAAATTCAAAAAAATAACCTTTACATTTTCAAATTCCAGCAGAAATTCCAGACAAAAACACATTATGATTGTACACTCAACAAAGAGATGCGGGACACTTACAGCACAGGAAGGAGTGTCCTCGTCACCCATGGACTCGTCCAAGACCTGCAACACGCAAACACATGAGCAAAGTCTGACACACACACACACACACACACACACACAGGAATCGGCTAACCCACACAATTATGAGCAGAACCACCTCCGCGTGGGTTACACAGCTACACACATTTGTACAACACACCCCTGGGCTGTACATGTACACACAGCTACACACTGCTCACACTGCAATCAGTGAGCGAATGGACTCACTTTCTTAGTACTTGTTATTCACCAGGAGCATCTTCTAAAAAGGTTACACCTCCACTGAGCACATGACTGCCTGTGATCATGAGGATGAAGGTGCAAAAACCATTTCATTCACAAGCACTGAGACTCAACAACATGAACACAGGACTTGGTCACTCTAAGACTGCAGCTCGGGCAAAGGCATCTCTACAAGGGACCCGAGCACAGCGGTAATCTGCCAAGACTGTCCAAACGATGCTGCAACTTTCCGGAACGTTCCAGCAAGGAGAGTGTCACTGGATACAATGAGGAGATGCAGTGTGCCCAATCATTCTGGAAAGACTCCACGTGGGGACTCAGATAACCGGCTCAGAATTTGCAGCCCGAGGCGTCTACGGGCACGGAGAGGGTTCTAGCACCATCCTGCTTTAGACAAGGGTCGCAGTTTCTGCTTCGGGAGCGGGTTCGATTAACCAGCATGTGGACTTGAGGGTCATGAGTCTCAGCTGGGGTAGACAAGTTCAAAATGAGTGAATCAAAAAAGGTCAACAGCAAAGGGTCGAGGTAAATGGAAAACTGATCAGCCAATCACAACAGCCCACTTAGTGGGGTCACCCGACACCATGTATTAACACAGTGTTTACACTATTACCCCCCCCCCCCCCCCCCATTCACATCCCATGTGCTGATAATGTCACCTTGACTGGTGACAGGTGGTGTGAAGAGCAGAAGGTGGTGCAGTGGTTAGAACTGCCACCTTCATGCTGAATATTCCAAGTTTCAATGTCACTGTACTTACTGTTAAGTGACACAGTAAAAATTACCCTGCTGTATGAATGAGGAAATCAGTGTAAGTTACTCCGGACAGAAGAGAGAGAGAAAAGTGTACATGTGAACACAGTGAAACGGGCTGTTCTGGACAACACCGCCGTCCAGACAAATCCCCGACTGCAAACTCAGAGATCCCAATCACACTTCTCCAGAGCGACCCAACAAAGGTAAGTTATGATTATTAGTATTACTGTAATGTTATTACATTTAAATTTACATTTAATTAGCAGACGCTTTTCTCCAAAGCGCTTCCAATGAACCATGGCGCGTTATCAGCCCACACACCTTATTCACCAAGGTGACTTACACTGCTAGATACACTACTTACACTGGGTCACTCATCCATACATCAGTGGAACACACTATCTCTGTCATTCACTATAGGTAAACCTGAACAGCGTGTCTTTGGACTGTGGTGTGGGAGGAAACCGGAGCACCCGGAGGAAACCCATACAGACACGGTGGGGGAGAACATGCAAACTCACAGAGACTGAGCCGGGGATCGAACCCACCGTCCTACTCCCTCCACCGCCACCGTGCCGCCCACACACTGGTTAGAATGAAACCTGTGTGGGTGTGTAAAAAATGCCCTCACGAGCCGCGCCCTGATCTCCGTGAGGACAGACAACATGTATATTAATTAACACTAAGATGACTCCAGGAATGAGTTATGATTCATAACTTCCGCTAAAGCTGCCGGCGGCGGAGCGAAGCGACGACTCGAGTCGTGTCTCGCACCTCACCGGAGAGTGTCCGCCGCCGCGCTACTTAGTCACACAAGTAAGAGCGCTGCAAGCGCCGGTCTAAGTAAGTTAGTTCTGAACGAGTGCCGAGCGAGCTCACCTCGGGCGGCCCCTCCGCGAGGCCCGCGCCCAGCCCCATCCTTTGCCACGGGTCTGCCACGAGCTGCGCCAGCGGCATGTCGGGCTGCCGGACTCGGAGCGCGGCTCCTCTGCTCTCCTAGGGGCTAGTAGTAGTCTCGCGCCACTGACGGAGCCGCTAGACTCTAGAGACGGCGATGTCGATGACGACACTAATGATAATGGCGATGACGATGCCCGGACACACTCTCAGCGAGCCGTCCACACACATACACACAGACCCCCCTCGTTCTCTTCTCGTTCTTCACACGCCCGCTGCCCCCGTTAACTCGCTCGCACGAGCGCTCACTTCCGCTTTCCCCAACATGGCGCCGGGCTCCTCACCTGGCTGTCCGAACGAGGCTCGCAGTGACGTCAGTTACGTCACCGGAGAGGCGGAGCTCCGTTCTCTATACAGCAGAAGCAAGTGTGGCCGGAGGGGGGAATAGGAGAGCGGAAAGGGAGATCCCAAAGACGACCCCACCCATACGGGGGCGTGTTAGTGACGTCACAAGAAACGACCTCTCGCAATATACCGCGATATATCGATTTATATTGAGTACCGCAGTCTGTTCGGTTCATGTGCTCGTCTTTCTTGGATAGCATAAGCTCTTCTCTGTCGATAACTGTTACTTATATAATAGTGCACGGGTGGCACAGCGAGTAGCGCTGCTGTTTCACGGCGCCTGGGTGAGCGTCTGCTAAATAAATATGTATATAAAATATTGTAACGGCGCTGAGGAGGGAGCTTTAAATGGCTCCATGTAAAATATTAGTTAATGTTCTTGTCTCTACATACTATAGTTTGGTGTTCTGTTACGATTGGTTGTTTTGTCGTTCACGGGTGTAGTTCATCACGAGGGGAATTCTGGGGAGCTCTAGAGTGGCAGTGTAGCAGGGAGTGACTTCGGGGAACTTTGCAGTATTCAAGGCGCCTCGCTACTCCTCTGTCTGTGGCATTTAAATTTTAAGACCGTCGCAAAGACACACTGACTCTAGCTGATTTATGGACCGGCGTCATGTACGGTCACGTCCACATGCCCTTGAGAAAGACAGCGAAGATACTCGGTCTGGGCGCCGTCACCCTTCTCCTCAGTGCCCGGTACCTGCACTGGCTCTTCCGGCGTTGGCGGTCCCGGGTTCCGCTGAAGGAGGTTCTCTTCTTCCCCACGAGCGTCACCTGCGTTGAGCATCTGTTTGCGCCCCCAACGGACCTCCCCCTGCGCTGCCCCTGCCCTCTGCCGCACGGCGCGGACACGTCCTTCACGAGACTCCTGCGGCACCTCCTGTCCGCCACGTCATCCCTCGACCTGTGCGTGTTCGCCTTCTCCAACCAGGAGCTGAGCCGCACCGTGCTGCTGCTGCGGAGCAGGGGGGTGGCCGTGCGCATCCTCACCGACAAGAACTACATGATCATGAGTGGCTCGCAGATCGGCGCCCTCCGCAGGGCAGGAACGTGTGTGCGGCACGACTTGGAGGCGGTACACATGCATCACAAGTTTGCCGTGGTGGACGGCCGGCTGCTCATCACCGGCTCGCTCAACTGGACCGTGACGGCAATCCAGAGCAACAGGGAGAACATTCTGGTCACGGAGGAGCCCGATCTCGTTCGCCCTTTTATCCGGGAGTTCGAGCAGCTGTGGGAGGCGAACGACCCCTCGCGATACCGCTCCAGCCTCAGCTAAATCGTGTGCACAAGCGGCGCTGCTCCACACTTGGTCTTACTTTGTATCATTTCTCATCCATTTGCTGCTTTTTTTGTGTGCGTGTAGCAAGTATTATAAGTATAGTATTGTATCCTGCAAGCATTAGTTGTATTTTAGCTTGTACATTAAAAGAGGGAATAAATATGGATGAGCAACAACAAAAAGGACATGTACACTCTTAATAAAGACTACGTTCCTTTTACCCTGAGCCCGTTTCTAGTAGCTCCATAGGGAGACGCTGCAATATGTACTATTAATTGTATCTTTTTTCAGAGGTTGCTGCGCTCTGTCCGCTTGGTAGTCCCACGTACAAGGGTTCAGAAGCACAAAGTTTAGGTTTTCGGTTCTGGCTCCGGCGTGGTTCGAATAACCTCCCCCTGTCACTCAGAACTGCTGAATCTCTCCCTTTTTGTAAGAAGGGTCTCAAAACTCACATCTTTTGTCTTCGCTTCTCTCCTGATCTTGTAAGTGCATGACAAAGATGTTTGTTTAATGATGAAAAAGCCTATATCCAGCCACTCTTTTTTATACTGCTTCCCATGATGGAAAGTGACAGATTGACTGTACGCAAGTCACGTGTCTGCGTCGGAATCCCTCCTGTTAATGTAATGCACTACGCTACCAGCTATCCCACATTTATGTAAACTTTAAGAAGCACCATATTAAAATTTACAAAACTAAGATTGAAAGTAGAGACACTTTAACTGCAGTTTTTGCTTGTGATTTTAAGGACAACTTCCAGCTGGACGAGGGAGACACTTTGGTTTCCTAGTATGGCTGGGAACCACTGCTTGGTCCCACCCACCTTAGTAAAATGCTATAAAATGATCCCAAATCTCCCACTGCAAAGATCAGAAAAATACTAAACAGATCCAGTCAGATTGAAAATGCACACAATGCATGCAACACTCAGTTTCTTTATTGTGTCTTGCTCCATGTACCATGAGCCAGAAATCTCAGTCCATCTGATGAGCCTCAGTCTCGACAAGAGCAAAAACACTGTAACAGTGACGTCCTCCACCAAGAAGAGCTGCAGGAAAAATACTTTCATTCCATTTGGAAACATGTCATTTACTCTTGATGCGGTTTAAAAAGTGTGTGCGTAACTTGACAAGCGTAAAAACTGGGGGGTATTTGACTACTCAAGCGCCAGGTAAACAATGGTGAAGTGGCTGTATTTTGGCAACACACCATCAACCGCACATTCCCTTCACTCGAGAACAAGAACAAGGCTTTACTGATAAGACGTTCAGCTCATGATATGACATTCGTTACACTTGTAGAACACAGTAATTATGTAATTTCACACGTCAACAAGGCCCCTTCCCCATGACCTCAGTTTGTGAGCCCCGGGCTGTTTAATGGTGTTGGGAGGACAACATGGGTCAGGTGCAGTCATCTAAATGGTCTAGCTGACTGACTTCAGCTTGGACCAGGGGTTGGTGCCTCGCACTTCAATGGGGGGGTCATTGTAGAAGATGTGGTTGCAGAGCTCCTCAAGGGGGGGCTCCGGGTCTGTGGTCGCAAACTGTGCCGCGTCCTCGATCTCTTTGCGCACTTCCACATCAATCTCCTGCACGCACACACACACAAAGGAGAGAGTGTGTGAGCAACTGAAGGATACAGACTGCCATATTACAAAGCTCTTGTCTCTTAAACTTCATTGAATAATCATTTTCTACAGTGTTGTCTTTGTGCAAGACGACTCTGACCACTTTTTCATGCATGTTTTAATGCAAGGAATAAATCTGTCCTTTCCAACTAGATGATTAATGCAAAGACATGACAGTGTTATCATCTTCGGTGATTGGCTGATGGCCTGGTGTTGGGCAGAGCCTCACCTTAAGCTCGTCCACACTGGCCATGTTGGTGCTTAGCATTCGCTCCTTCAGCATGGAGATGGGGTCACTTTTGCTGCGCACCTCCTGGATCTCCTCGCGCGTCCGATAGCTGGGGGGACAGAGGGGAAGTGGTGGTGGGAAGGGGGGTCAGGGGTCACTACAGTGGTGTCTGGTTACTATGGGAGGACTGCAGGGCTGGAGCAGGAGGTGTGGCACAGTAGTTAGAGCTGTCTATCATATTTATATGTAAATTACCTTACCCACTCACAGGACAAGTGTTCTCAAGGTGCGATCAACATGTTTGATGGTACTCACCTGACACCTGGGTCACTCATGCTGTGTCCATGGTAACGGTATGTCTGAAGCTCCATCAGAATTGGGCCCTGACAAGGTAAAGTGGGGAAATAAACCGCATGGCCCTGCTCATCATGGTCTTGAACCCACACCCTGTCTCCATCAAACAGGAATGCCAAATTGCAAATACGCAACTCACCCCAGGTTCATTTATATGCAGGCATAAACAAGTAACTAGCTAAAGGTGAAGAGGTTGCTCATCCTTCCTGTCCACACTCAAACTCGCAACTGCTCCTGGCTATGCCCGTCTTATTTCAGCTTAATGTCTCAGGATGCTCACCTTCCCCGCACGGCAGTGTTCAGCTGCAAACTTGGTGGCTTCCCTCACACACAGTACATCCATGCCATCAACCTGCAGAGAAAAACAAGAGCTCATGTCCACACGAGTGCCAGTGTGGCGGTGACAGCATGCAGGGGCTGCGTCTGTGATGTCTCTCGTACCCGAATGCCCGGGATGAAGTCCCCGCGCTTGTAGTAGTCGGTGCTGGCAGCAGCGCGCTCCACGGATGTGCCCATGCCATATTTGTTGTTCTCGCAGATGAAGATGCAGGGGAGTTTCCACAGTGCTGCCATGTTGTATGTCTCAAAGATTTGGCCCTAGGGTCGAGGGAGGCACTCATTGACAGGCTGTCCGAGGCAGACACGCAAGATGGACATGCAGCGCATGGGCAGGGGCTCACCTGATTGGCTGCTCCATCGCCATACAGTGTGACGCACAGCTCGTTTCGCCCTTGGTACTTACAGGCGAGGGCCACACCTGCACCCAAGGGTACCTGAGAGAGATGAGGGATAACATGGCCGGTGTCTGAATCGCCCGGAACTCCCGCAAGGTCCCTGAGATGCTAGCGTTACCTGAGCTCCCACGATGCCATTGCCTCCATAAAAGTTCTTGGTGTACATGTGCATGGAGCCACCCTTCCCCTTGGCGATGCCGCCCCTTCGCCCTGTGGAAGTCACAGCTCAGTCAGAGGCTGGCCCCCAAAGTGTCGCAGCGAAGCACTCGCGCAGCTTTGTGACCCACCTGTGAGCTCAGCCATGATCTCGCGGACGGTGCCTCCTCTGGTCAGCGTGTAGCCGTGAGCACGGTATGCAGTGATCAAGTGGTCCGTGCGATTGATACCTGTCTCGATTCCCACCGCGCACGCCTCCTGCAACACAGCATCACACGTGTGTGTGTGTGTGTGTGTGTGTGTGTGTGTGTGTGTACTGTTGGCAGCCGCTTATCCTGTGTGTGCATGTGTAAGTCTCACCTGGCCGTCATACAGGTGACAAAAGCCACGGATGATCTTCTGCTTGTATAGCTGGTCTGCCTTCAGCTCCATGCGTCTCACCGTCTGCATGGTGCGGTAGTAGCTGAGGCCCTCCTCCCGTGTAAGCAAAGCCTGCTGCGGTGGCCCCTCCTCCAGGCGATGCAGGTCACACTTCTGAAAGAGGTGGGTCAGGTTCAGTGACAACACACACACACACACACACACACGAGCTGTGCAATCTCACCTTGATGTCAAAGGTGGCCTGCGGAGTGAAGTCAGCATAAGTGCGGGAGGACACCACCACTCGGGTTCCCTGAGGGAAGGTGAGGCGAAGGTCAGGAATCCAAGGGTGACAACTCCCACCACCAATCAAAACCAACAGAGTGGCAGTGTGCTGAACGCTCCCACTGTTGCGACGAAGTCTCCAGCTGCACAGTGATGCTCAATGTCACAACTGTGATCACCACGTCACTGAACGATGGCAATATAAAAGTCACGGTGTCGGAGGGAAGGGCGGAGAGAACTTTTTCAGGTATATTTTCAGAGTGGGATTCCTAGGAGGACCAGGTGAGCTGGGCAGGTTCATTGAGCCTGTGACACTAGGGGGCACCATTCCACAGAGCTGCATGCAGGACTGAGGGGTTCAGAAGCTTTGCCAGTACTCACAGGCAGCTGTGGGTCTAGTACAGGTATGTCTCCAGTCCCTGAATGCTGCACTGCAGAGGAGCTGCTCTGTGGGAAAGGCTCCCTAGTGCCACCTGCTGGCTGTGTATGTCTCTGTGGCAGCGGCACTGGTTCTGCTGGAGCAGTTAGGTCCACATATTCGGAAAGGGCTGCAAGCAGCTGAAGAACAGCTGTCCCTGTGGAGGACTGGGTGGGGAGAGAAGAGCCGCTCATGGAGCAGGCGTCACGCCAGGATAGGACACCTGTCCTGTCACTGAACGACGCCTTCAACGTCACCTGTCTGGTTTCCAATATGGACACCGAGCACTCATGTCATGGAGCACTGGGGCAGGGATGCGGACGGGTTATTCTACTGCTCCCGCACAGGCTCTCCTGCCAACAGGAAAGTCCAAATGCCAAGCAGTTCCGGGAGGTGTGAGGTCAGGAGGGTGAAGGTGGGGTACAAACAGAGGTAACAGTTTAAGGCCCAATGATTCATCTTGATGGTGAAGTTTCTGATGCAAAGCCAAGCATACAAAGACCAGTCCAGATCAACAGATGACTGACAGATGACGGAAAGGACCCAACCACCCAAGCATTGCTTACCTCTGACACAGCCTGCGCCCCCTACAGGCAGCCAGGGAAAGACAGGGAGAGAGAGACATGCATTGTTATTTATGTAATGTACCTTGTGAGCAGGTACAGAGAGAAGCTGGAGACACATCTGCTCACACAGAGAGAATATGTAGCAACACGAATACAGAGATGAGCAGATCAGCCAAAAACCAAACTTAAAAACAACCACTTGAGTAAAAGCACTCGTCCAAAGATCTACTTCAGGAAAAGAAAAAGTGTGAGGCCTAAAAACCATTTGAATATCAAGTTACTTTGACTCAAATTAGGAGTTACAGCCAAGAGCAGCTAATGAAATCCAAAAAAAGTCACCTGACAGTGACAAGATGTTGCTGCTGGTTCGTAGTAGAAGTGACTTCATTGGTTTCAAGGAAACTTAAAGCATTAAGCATGAAAAATTCAAAAGGTGAAGAGGCTGACAAAACTCAAATAAAAAAATTTAGTATTAAAAACTGGGGTAAGTGTAGAAGCCAAAAACTACCATGAAAATAAAAGTAAAATGAATTTCTCACTAAATTTCCTTAAATAAGAGAGAAAATGTGACATGTTACTGCCCAGCTCTGTGGAAGCCACAGAGAAGAGGCGATCTGGATCAGCTGATTTTAAAGGCCACAAGCAGCAGTTAGTATTTTAACATGAAAAACTTATTTAATGAGATTTCATTAAGAAAATGTACTGACACGCGAGAAGCAACAGCTTCTCGGAGACGCGATGCTAGGCAGAATACGGCCTGAACGCTGTGCCCAAACAGGACAGACACACACACACACACACACACACACACACACACACACACACACACCCTGGATTCCACAAGATGAACACTAACATGCGGGGAATTTCTGACAGCTGGATCGAAGAGTTCAGGAGTTTTGCATCCAAAAAAAGACCTGTGAAATATATTAGTTTGACAGAAACTTCAGATATTTACATTAACATTGAGTCATTTGGCTGATATCTCTTTGCAAAGCCATTTACAATGTTAATCTACTGACAATTATTTACCTATAGAGCTGAGCAACTTTACTGGAACAATTTCAGGTTAAGTACTTTGCTCAAAGATAACAGCTGGAGTAGGATTCGAACCTGCAACCTTGGGGTCCAAGGCAGCAGCTCTACCACTGTAACTGTCCGAGAACCAGGAGCTTGTGGGTTCCAGTCCCACAGAAGACACAAGAAGACGAGTAGAATGTATTGAACCACAACGCGACTCCGTTTGCTATCGGCGACGTGTTGGGGGCACTCAGTCTGTTAACCTTGTTGGAGCAACTTTTTACCAATTGTGAGTAAAACACAGAACAAGAAGGCGGGGTGTTCCGAACACGTCATGATTCATGTTGTCGACGACGACTGTCGTTCAATGGGAACACATACACAACGACACAGCAAAGAGGAGAATTTCGTTTAATAAATAAACTTAGCAAAGCCGAGCGCAACCGCGGCGCTGTCACCATGCATGACCTGAACAACTTAATAATCAACGAAGTTACGGCTCATAACGCAGGAACGGGACTCGTATTTAACGCGAAGAGGAGTTTTTGTACGAACGCGCCTTCCGACGGCGCCGCGCGCGGGCCTCCCTCTCTCTCTCTCTCACCCCGTTTCGCTCCGTCATTCTCTCTCTGAAGGTCAGGACAACGTCGCTTTTTTAACCTGCTCTTTTAGCTCACAAGCTCGTATCGTGCGTGTTACTTTCACTGTGCGAGGAAGCTCGGTGACACTTACATTCCTGGCGGCGGCTCCCCGCAGCGCTCCGGAGATGATGGTCAACATCTTCCTCATACTCCCCTAACCCGGACTCCACTGAGGAGGAGGAGGAGGAGGAGGAGGAGGAGGAGGAGGAAGATCCGCGTCGTGTCCCCGCGCGCACGGTCGACCATGACCGTACCCGGCGTTCGGCTCGCCTCGATTTAAAGAAAAACTACAGTACTGTAGTTAAAACCTAGTTATTGGCCCACAGAGACTTAACCCGGAGTTTGGAAAAACAAAAACGGTGAGGTAGTTTGGACAATTTACATTGATTTATTTAGCTGACGCTTTTCTCCAAAAGCGACTTACAATGTTAAGGTCTTTACAACTATTTACCCATTGCCGTGTAATTTTTTAAGTGATGTAATTCTATGGTAAGTACCTTGCTTAAGGGTACTTACTTAGCTCGAGGTGAAGCTTGAACCTGCAGCCCTTGGCTTTGGGTCTAAAAGAGGCAGCTTAACTGCTACTCCCTACTGTGCACAATTACTTCTATTTTCAGCTTCTGTGCTGATGTGATTACAAGGGGTCACTGTGAAATTCCCAGTTTAATTTTTAATTATTTATTAATCCTTATTTGATATTACAGGATCTGTCTTGCTAAGTTTGTTGGAATGTTTTATACATCCTGAGATATGATGTAAATGAAAGGATTTGTACATAGTTATGTGTAACTGTGTAAATGTTTTTGTTATAAGACTCCGATTTCACTGGATTATTGGGTCATGTAAAGTTCTGTACAGAAAGGTGTTGATCAGTTTGTGTGTTTGGCAGGTTTCCATGGTGACCGGCCCAGACTGAAAGCCTGGTACTGTACCACGGAAGTGCTGAGGTGCTGCAGAAAAGTTTTGTTGTGTGTGTAATGTCCACTCCCTTCGAAGTATGGACAGTTGAACCACTCGACAGGTCCTGCCACCAACAACAGTGGGCACCTTGACCTTAAATTTTTAACCGTGTTCAGTAAAAACAAAACAGAGCACAAGTCCTTATCAATTTTCGTTACTTGGATTCATGACTCGTGCAGAAATCCAGATAAGTCCAGTTTTCCTCCCAACCGTACCTCATCTTGTTCTCTATAGCTGGACTAGAGGTCCATTCCTGTCTTGACTCACTTCCTGTGTGCGTTTGTGATCCATCCCCTACGGCACTTCTGCTGATGATGGCCTCACTTTGGCATGTTGCCTTCTCCATGAAACCAGCGCTCAGGTTGTACTTGGCTCAGGGAAGATATATCTAAGTGGCCTCTCGCTGTAGATACGAGATCCCCTGCATGGATCAGAAATGCACACCTTTCCAACATAAGTGAGAGTAGGACCTCCTGCCTATGGGTGTGGAGACACAGATTGAGCGGTGTCATAGCACATCTCTTGAGCCTAGGTGCCTTTTCTATTGGACCAGGTACGCTGGGGTGTACCTGGAGCTTTGGAAAGCCCCTGTGTTATTACTGGGAGGAGTGTGCTGTGAGACCACCAGAGAAACCAGGAAGTTACTCAATGAATTCACTCTCTGCTTGTTACACTCTCTGGTTACCATGGCAACACAGGAACATGTCCAGTCCATTTGTTGCATTGATTTTCTGAAAATAAATACGGAAATGATGGTATGGAGAACCATAACAAGGAATAAGGATTAATAATTAATTAGGAACTAAACTAGGAATTTTACAGTGGCTCCCTAAGTCTTATAATCACATGTGGTACACTATGGTAAAAACTCAGTGGTTTTTCTGCACACTTCAAAGAGAGCTTGGTGTGTGGCTCAAAGATGTGAATACACGTCTCTGTCTCTGAGCACGATCCCCAGGCAAATAGGCATGTTTTCACAGGTGGAACTGAATCCCCTCTGTTTCCTTCTATTCAAATGTCAACACTTCAGCAGTACTTTGCTGAAATTAAGCTGTTTTCATTATACCATTGTGTTGGTACAAGCACATTTCAGCAATGAAATTTTAAGTACAGCGAGTCTGTGAAGGTTATGCATTTGTATGATTTTTAAAAGCCTCATTTTGATACATTGTAGTATTACCTGCCGAGTAGGTTTTCTAGAAAGAACCACCATTCTGCACTCACCAAAAATGCACCTTTGTACCTCTGACCTAGATCCACAGATAACAACCATCAGACACCTGCAGACTTGGGCACCTGAACATCATCTGACATTAGCAAGAATTGTCCTGCTTTGGAAAACAGGCAAAGCCATATTTCTTCAACATATTTGGGGTTTTTTTTAAATAAATGATGGGGTTATGATCCTTTGCAGAGAGTGTGCATGGATTCTCTTTGTTCCTCTGCAATGGGTTCCTTGTAGAGTCCTTATACACTCATTTACATTTGTTCATTTATCAGACATAGGATTGTTGAAGCACATAGGGTGAGGAGCTCAGTCACCCGGGAGGAGCTCGGAGTAGAGCCGCTGCTCCTCCGCATCGAGAGGAGCCAGTTGAGGTGGCTCGGGCATCTGTTCCGGATGCCTCCTGGACGCCTCCCTGGGGAGGTGCTCCGGGCTTGTCCCACTGGGAGGAGGCCTCGGGGCAGACCCAGGACACGTTGGAGAGACTATGTCTCCCGGCTGGCCTGGGAACGCCTTGGGGTTCCCCCAGAGGAACTGGAGGAGGTGTGCGGGGAGAGGGAGGTCTGGAGTACTCTGCTCGGACTGCTGCCCCCGCGACCCGGCCCCGGATAAAAGCGGAGGAAGATGGATGGATGGATGGAGGATTGTTGAAGCACAGCTTGTTTGTCGGATACCACCATGTTGCTGGTTCACGTCACTCAACAAGCTCCATGCAGAAGTCATATTCAAATAGAAAATGCATAGATAATCATAGCAGATGGTGTTGAACTGATTTATGGAGCTGTCAGGAGATCAGGAGAGAAATGGTTCTGAAAGAGATGGGTTTGAAACTCTTACTGAATGATGGGAGGGATTCAGCAGCTCTTAGGGACAGAGGGATTTCAGTCCACCATATCGGGGCCAAAACTGAAAACCTACAGACTTTAGATTTTATACCTCTTGTGAGCTTGTGAGTGGAACAAGCAAGGGTAAAAAGACACGAAGGGCTCTGATTATGGGCCTTTTTGAGTGGCACCACCAAATGGCGAGAGATGATCCCTGCTAGAAGGTGGTGCAGTGGTTAGAGCTGCTGCCTTGCACTCAAAAGAACAGCATTTGAATCCAACCTCCAACTGTAGTACCTTTCATCAAGGCACATAG
The DNA here is from genome assembly GCF_900964775.1 of Scleropages formosus. Classification (NCBI taxonomy): domain Eukaryota; kingdom Metazoa; phylum Chordata; class Actinopteri; order Osteoglossiformes; family Osteoglossidae; genus Scleropages; species Scleropages formosus. The sequence continues at coordinate 8,496,334 of NC_041808.1, read as the reverse complement.
CCTAAATTGATATGGTACAAATTACCCAGTTGTATAAATAGACAAGTCAATAACTACTTTGGAGAGAAACATCAGCTCAATAAATGTAAATTCTTTATTACAGACTCCTTACCTTCTTGATTTTGCCAGACAATACTTTTACAATGCAGAGGTGTGTTTCAGCTGACGAGACACCAGGCTCGCAGAGGTTGAAGTAGGACATAACGTTGTCACATTAGCCCATAGGCCCGGGTGCAGAGGGGGAATAAGGCAAGGTAAAAGTCCTTTTCCTAGGATGTTAATGAGGCAAGGTGTGTGCAAGAGATAAATGTCACCTTGTTTTTTGACCCACCCTTACAAGTGTGGGCTGCAATGCCGCACGCCTCCCATCTCTTCCAGGAAAACTCTAGAAGGTCTGCTTGTTCTAGGAATTCCCAGGCTGCCTGAAGACTCCGGTAAACCACTCAGGTCCCTGGACATACAAGTAAACCACCCCCCGTATCCATCGAATAAGAGGCCGTGCACCTGTCCACTGCAGGGCACATCACACTTGTCACACAAGGGGCAGTTCAGGGTAACCTGTTAACAAAGGGTAGCAGATAGTGTAACATACAGAGCTGTGGGCTTGCATTCAAAGGTCTTAGGTTTGAATCTCACCTCCTGTAGTAACACACTTTGCTAAGGTACTCACCCTGAATTGATGTAGTAAAAAAATTACCTTAAATGGGTATGTATCACTAAGGAGGCTTACTGTCAAAACCTAAAATTGTAAGCCACCTTAAAATGTCAGACAAGGTTAATAACAGTAATGATAAAAAAACACCCAATATAATAATGTAATGTTGGAGAAAAGTGGGTGCACAGAGAGAAGATAGAGGTCCAGTCATGTATCTGTGTGTGACAATCAGACTTGCAAATACTGAAACTTCAACTGCACATAAAATATTTTTTTTAAAAAATTAATTCATCATGTTTTAAAGACAAGTCGTGACCCTGTTGTCTTGTTGACGTTGTCATATTTATGTAACTAGAGAGAGGTCCATTAACCTGTCTGGTTAAACTGTCACTCCATCGTTCATAATACTTCAACAGAACGCCTGTTTACAGGAAGACATTTTTATTTCCCTAACTGCACGACAACAGTTGACGGACTGTCCCGAAGGACCCGCCCCTGGCCTTTCTGATTGGACAGAGAGTCGGGTATCTAACCCAACATATCCACCCCCCTTTTCCTGATTGGACAGTCGCTCACGGTCATCGCGATAACACATCCACCTCCTTCCTCCTGATTGGACAGTGGATCACCGCACTCGCAACATATATAGCCCCTCCCCCTTGCGGAAATCGAATTTACGAGAACGTAGCAGGTTATTTTGTTCTGACAAAAACCTTACCGAATTCCTATAAATCTATCCTCTTCCTTCGTTCTGACTGGATAGGGGATTCTTTGCAACTCACAACGCATGTGTTCTCGTTCGAAAACGGCGAAGAAGCTCACAGCACTCACGACAACATCCACCTTCTTCATTTTGATTGGACAAGAGTCTCAGCGAAAGCCACGCCCCCCCAGAACGGCCACTAAAGGAGACGCACAGTGAGCTGCTTGAATTGTGCGCCTGGATGCGAGGAGTTGACTGAGGGTGAAAAACCCAGAGCGCCTGTGAGGGTCGAACCCCTGGGAAGCGAATGAAGAAACAGGTCCTGCTTCTCTTCACATACCGAGGACTCGTACGGAAGGGTAAAAAGAGTAAGAGAAGAAAATGGCCAAGTTTATATTGCGGAATGCCGAGCCTAGCGACGTGCCCGACATCCTGCGGCTCATCAAGGTAAGAAGCGGAACGAGTGACGTTTCGTGTGACGTCACATCAGTGGAGCAAACGTCGTTGCGCTCATGTGAAGTATAAAAAATCTTTTTATCCACCTGATGTGAAAGGTTGACTTTTTGTCACATAAAATCTTTTTATGTTGCCCAGCATACTCATTGCATACACGGATAATTCTTGGTTGTGTTCAAGATCTGTTTTTTTTAAGATGTGCATTTTGTTTTTTTGTGGCTTCCTCAGGAACTTGCAAAATACGAACAGATGGAGGATCAAGTAATACTGACCGAGAAAGGTAAGCTGTGTCCGTGTGCCTCGGTCCCGAGCAGCACCACTGCGCACATACCCTCATCTAGTGTTCCTGTCTCCACAGAGCTCCTTGAGGATGGGTTCGGGGACCACCCGTTCTACCACTGCATTGTGGCCGAGGTGCCGGAACACAAGCAGAGCGCTGAGGGTACGCCATGTATCTCTCTGACGGTGTTTGGTGAACACAAACCCATGTTCAGTTGGCCGTTTCATAGTAAGAGCTAATCGGAATGACAGGACTGATATGTGATGTAACTCCTGGCTGTTCAAGGTCACAAGGTGGTTGGCTTTGCCATGTACTACTTCACCTACGACCCCTGGATCGGTAAGCTTCTCTACCTGGAGGACTTCTACGTCATGGGGGAGTACAGAGGTGTGTAGAGAACCCAAAGGCCGTCTTCTCCCGTTTGTGTCAGAGCATAGCGTTGATGTTGTGCACTCGTTCCTTCCCAGGTTTCGGAATCGGGTCGGAGATCCTGAAGTCCCTCAGCCACGTGAGTCTGCGACCTTCGCTTTTCCGTCCGCATCCTGTTGCGCTTGTCGCGATTTGTGGATCTTTTATACGTTGCTCTCCTCCCAGACGGCCGTGAAGACGCGCTGCAGCAGCATGCACTTCATCGTAGCGGAGTCCAATAAGCCGTCCATTGAGTTCTACAAGCGGCGGGGGGCCTTGGATCTCTCGCTCGAGGAGGGCTGGCGGTTGTTCAAAATCGACAAGGAGTGTCTGCTCAAGATGTCGAATGAAGAGTGACCGTATGCCTGCAAAGCGGCGTTTCAGATGAGGCTAGTAACCAATGTTAAAGCAGAAAATTAAACTCATCAATTTTTAACTTCCTCATTTAAATCAATTTGCTTTTTAAAGTCTAAAATACTAAGGCATTCAATTGTGTCATGCAAAATATGCTCACTTAACATGTTGCAATTTAAGTAAAAAAAATTTTTGCATCAACTTTTTTTATTCCGTGGTGTCTTTTTACTATGACATCTGTGGAGTGACCTCTGACCCTTTGAGGGGGGTGTTTCAGAATGGGCTGAACTGAATACGCCAAGCACCACCGTGGAGGGGCTGAGGGCGCTCGGGGCCCCGTGGCCCACTTTTCTTTCACTGCACATGAAGACGTTGCAGAGGGATGATGTAATCGGTGCTAAAAATAGTTTTTCTTTTTCTGCTTTGTGCGCGTAGAGCGACTCTGCCGCTCGAAACATAACCGATTCCTCAGTTATCTACATACACGATGAGTACAATAAGCTCCACAGTCTTTCAGGCAGTAGAATAATAATCATGTAGGCGGAGGAGAGCAGAGCACAGGAGATGCTCGCTGCGTGTGGATGTATTTTTACAAGAAGCAACGAGATGCCTTCATCAACCCCAGCAGTGCTGACCTGGTTTTATTCTGCGCTGCAAGCACACTGAGGGGGAGAAGTTCTGTCTCAGGAAGTAACATGTTGATACAGAGAGGAAATGGAAAGAAAAACACAGCGTTCGCTCCGGTGTAGCTCTCTGAATTCTCTTTCCATGTAGAAGGTCACGGTGCTGTGGTCTATGTCTCACGCTCCTGGTCTCCCTGTATTTTTCCATCAGGCTCTCTGCCAGTGGAGTCACTGAGCTGCTCTGCTTAGGTTATAAACAGAAATCATTTACCTGAAACCAGATCACAGACCAGACAACCTTTAGGGCTGAGTGGTTAATCTGCAAACTATAGTGAACTCTAATAAATGAATGTGGTGGCTGTTATTTGGGTGCCTGCCAACCCTCAGCTGCGAGAGATGTGCTCATTCTTAGAATTCCTGCTACGAAGTCTATGACTTGCACTGTTGATGGGACTATGCCAATATGCACATATCTATGTATGGTGGGCTAGTAATCCATTCTGATCTGTGAGAAAAACAAAACTTTGGGCACATCAGAATTATGTCTTCAACATCTCTAATTTCACAGAAACACAGCCCCACCATCCTCATTGCAGCAGTGTCACCCAATTAACAAAAATGTATTCACGGGGTTTGTTACGATTATTAATTTGAGGCCTTTCTCCAAGGTCACTTACAGCATAACTGTTACAATAACTGGTTTTTGCAGCATGGGGCAGCGATAGTGTGATGATAATCTCAAATTAAGCGCCGAACACTAGTTAGAAAATAAACCAATTACACAAGCAATGTAAGGAACTGACAAAATTACATTTAATAAACTCGGATGTCGTGAAACTATTATGAACCGGACATGTTGGGAAGTGCTTCCTGTCGGAAAGGAGGAAATTATGATTTAATCTCACATGTCACATCATCTCTGCTTTATTGTTTAGCAAAAATGCTACTGAGTCATACCATTACAGGCTTCCCTGATATAACAAGTGTAATTTGTTTTTGAAAATCTGCTCAATGATGCAAATTTGTGTAAAAACAACTCTTCCTTGACATTAATTCAAATGGGTTAGAGCTAGGGTTAAATGTCCAGAATATCAGAACTGCTCTGGACACATTTAAATGTAGGTTTAAGACCCACATGTTCAAAATCACTTCTACATAACACATTTGTGTGTTCCCTCTTGTTTTCCCCCTTTTTCCTCATCATTTATCTTACTGATATTTTCTCTTTTTCTTTAGTTGTTCTTGGGTAGCACAATGGTGCAGCATCTCTCATATGTTTTGTGAGGGGAAGCCTGTATTATTTGTAGTTTCTCCCAGCTCCTGGGTCTGGGAGTTTTTTTTTTCCCTACCTTCTTTGCTTCTTTTGCCTTCGAACTGTTTTTGCCACCTTTTATGTGTAAACAATGTGTTTTGTTGTTTAGTGCTCTGGGATACCTCGTAGAGAAGAGCATGTTGTAAAAATGAATTGAACTGAATACTGTAAAGACCCGCATTACTGTGTGTTTGAGTGAGAAGATTTGTTTATTGTAAATAGTTGAATTCTGGGTAAAAAGTAATGGGGGGGGGGTCAACCACTAGGGCGATTTATGGGGCTAGCCCAGGGGAGCTCAGCAGGATGGGAAGGCTCGCTTGAGGCGCAGATCCTTGACAAAAGGGGGTCATCGGACCGAGAGCATTATTTCCCCATGTTCAGGTGCTCCAGTTAAATGTTCACAATGAGCGCTACCCCTGCGTCCTCCTTCACCCCATCTGAACCCAGAGCATCACATGCCCCAATACACACTCTTGTTAGTAAGATCACACACTTCATCTGAACCGCTTGTCCCATACAGGGTCGGAGGGAGCCAGAGCCTATCCCGGCAACGGAGGGCATAAGGCTGGAGGGGGAAGGGACACACCCAGGACAGGATGCCAGTCCGCCGCAAGGCACCCCAGGCGGGACTCGAACCCCAGACCGACTGGAGACCAGGACAAGATCCAACCCACCACACCCCCCCAAAGCCTTAGTAAGAGCATAAGTAACTTAGTCTATTAGCAAACATTACAGTATTGCTAAAAATAATAGCTATAACATTATTTATCAGTTTATTTCCGTTGTTATTTTCAGTGGTGGAAGATACAGGTGCTGACTGCTTCGTCAGACCTAGGGCAGCCAGGCCGGGCGTGAGATTGGCGTTGGAGTTTCCATGGCAACACCCATAATCTTTCGGATTATGAATGAAATATCTTTAGCCAAACAGCATTAAGAGTCTATTCAATTCTTTTTCTGTATACATATTTTAATACTATCAATCTCTCCAGTTTACAGACCAATAAAGCGAGAATAATTATAATGAATAAAAGAAAACATTTACTATTTAGCAATCGTTTCCACTGCTTTGTTGGACTGCGTCACTTAACGATGCTCATTTTAAACCGTGAAGCCGGACGGAGGACAAGAAAATGGGCTCTACGCTTCTCTTGCGATTCCTGCGGTTTACCGCAGCTTCGGGCGTTTTTCTGCTTATGGAAGCAGCTGTATTCCCGACATAAAAAGCCTATATTTTCTGTTTTTCTTAAAGAAGTTAAGCAGTACATTGACACTATCAAGGAATGTGATAATAAGAAGGCTATTAAGACTGTTTCTTATTCTTATTGTGATATTTTTAAGGTCTTGATGTAATATTTGGTTATTGGAGTGTTTTATAATCTCCCTTTTTTTTTCCCCTGGCTAGGTTGACTGTTCTGAATTAATGTTCTGGTATTGTGTGTGATTTGTTTCATAATAAAAAAATTTAAAAAAAAAAAAACAAAAAGCTGTATTCCCGACAGCAACTCCGTCCGTCATCCCCCCTCCGTCTGTCGACCAACAGGAAGGGCAGCGCCTCGGGGGGTGACGTCACGCGTCTGACGCAGATCTAGCCCCGCCTCCGGTCTCAGCGCTTTTATATGAGGCGCTGAGGAAAAGCCGGTTCAGAGCGTTGTCTGACTCTCGTCGTGGATGTAATCACTGCAGAATTCCTGCGAGGGTATTAGCCTCGAGAGCCGGATGAAGAAACAGATCCTGCTTCTCTTCACATATCGAGGACTCGTACGGAAGGGCAAGAAAAGTAAACGGAGAAAATGGCCAAATTTATACTGCGGAACGCTGAGCCCAGTGACGTGCCGGATATCCTACGGTTGATCAAGGTGAGGAGCAGCTGTGGTCCACTCGCGTATTCTTGTTTAAACGTTTGTGTCAAAGATGTACTTTGTCACCTTTAAGACGGTTTTGAGATGATTTCGCTACTTTACGTGTGAGATGTTTTGTGTGAGCGGTTGGGTTCCGATCTGGACCGATCCGGTTTGAACTGGTTGTGACGATAACTGTCCGCTGACAGGAACTAGCCAAGTTCGAGGAGATGGAGGAGCAGGTCGTCCTGACGGAGAAAGGTGAGCATATCCGTGATCTTCCAAGCCATCTGTTGGCGACCAGTGACTGTCCACATACTAGTGATACAGCATCCTGACGGTTCTATGTCTTGATGGTCTACAGAACTCCTGGAAGATGGTTTTGGGGACCACCCGTTCTACCGCTGCCTCATTGCTGAGGTGCCCCAGGAGTGGCGCAGTGCTGAAGGTATGACTATGCTACTCATCCCCTATCATCATTAAGATGGGCTGGTGTTCTCATACATTCCACAGAACTCTCCAGAAGTTCCAAATACTGGGTTCTTCTTGTGTTGCAGGTCACACGGTGGTTGGCTTTGCCATGTACTACTTCACATATGATCCCTGGATCGGAAAGCTGCTGTACCTGGAGGACTTCTATGTCATGAAGGAGTTCAGAGGTATGTACAGTTGTCTGCTGATCACCTGTCTTGAGGTATGAATGCGACACTCACTCTGCGCCCATCTCTTCCAGGCTGTGGAATTGGGTCTGAGATCCTGAAGGTCCTCAGTGATGTAAGCATCTTCATAATTGTGTGCTAGCCCCATTTGGGGCCTGCTTGCCATGATTCACTTGAAACTTTTATGTTGGGGTTAATCACTACTCCTTTCTTCTCCAGACAGCTGTGAAGACGCGTTGCAGCGGCATGCACTTCATTGTGGCTGAGTGGAACAAGCCATCCATAGAGTTCTACAAGCGGCGGGGGGCTTCAGATCTCTCGCTCGAGGAGGGCTGGCGGCTGTTCGAGATTGGCAAGGAGTGTCTACTGAGAATGTCTGCCGAGTAGGTGCCCAGGAGGGAGACCTGAAGGGCATCTTGTAACCACCTGCTTATTAGCTATGAAACCTTTGTTTCCAACCAGATGTTCAATAAACTCACTCAATGAGGAAGTGTGCATCTTCTAAACTTGTTGGCCACTTTTGTTAAGTGGCTAGTAATGGGGGGGGGGGGGGAAATTAATGTATTAACCCTTTTCAGGTGGGGGTTTTTTATGATTATAACTCACTTGGGTCTTGTTCCATTCTTCAGTCAAGGGATTCAGTTGCTGTTCAAAGTCCACTTTTGTTTTCCTCCCCACTGAAATGTCACATTTACAAGTGACTTTAACATAGCAATATATTGCCTATAGCACTACTCCAATGAGGGCCCCCAAGGGTGATAATTAACCTCTATAGTTCCCTGAAGTATGTATGAGCTCCTGTGGCACCTGTCTGGAACTCATTCTGTCCAGTCGCAGCAGGAACTTCTACTGGCACTAGTTCGTAACTGGATTGCTTAACACTCCTGGCGTCCTGGCTGTGTGTCACAATTGCGTAAGCTGCTGGCAACTAAAGACTCTGACTCAAAGCTGAACTAAGTAGACTAGCTAGAAGTCAGCTTGTCTCCAAAACAAGCTGACCTAAGTTGGTTTTGCTTCCTCAATCTCTTTGTAAGACATTTCCAGCAAGGCCCTGTTTTGCTTACGTTTTCAGCAGACTTGTGTGTAACCGGTTCTCATATGGGTCAGTTCTCATATGTGTCAGCTGATGGAAATCTAAACAAGCTCATATGAAACTGAAAATAGTCATTTCACTAAGTCAAACAGTAAAAGGTTAATATAGATATTCCTAAATTTATACACAGGTTAGCTTTTGCAAAAACATTAGATATAACAAATAAGACCATACTGTTAAAGTTACATTAAAATAAAATTTCAAAGGACTGAAAAACATTCTTAAACTGCTATTCAGTGCTGATCATTGACTTCCCATAAACATGTGCATTGTTCCTCACCTTGTTATCAGTGCTCAGGAAGACCAGACACAAGCTGTAAACACTGAAAGGAAGCTGAATTTGGGCATCCCAGTCTCTGCTCTTTGCTATTTATTGACTGGGAGGGTAAACACAGGTCATGTTTGCTACAGAAGAGATATTTTCTACATTTCAGAAGACAGTGAGGAAATGGACCTTTCAAGATAGTCAGTTGATTTAAGAAATTCATAAGACAAGTGTTTTTCTAACACAAGGCGCAAATATGTACTATACATTTTGTGGAAGTCCTTGCAAAGAGTACTGCATCAGAGGTATCATGCTGACAAATCCCCCACTCAGGAGAGCACTTGATGTTACTCTCAGCATCACCACTGTCACAAGTACAAAATATTCCATCAAGAGTGGTCAAAGGTTTCTGTACAACAAGCCCAGAGAGTAATAAAAGTGCTGGGGGAGTCATGTGGTATTATAGCTTTTTGTTTTATTAGAGAAATACATTCAAATTAAAAGGGAAACTGTGGAATACTGTACTTGAAAGTCATGACGTGACCTTTGTCTCAGGCCTCACTGACTGAATGAAAGACAAAGGGGGTGGAGTTAGTGCAAGGGTGGGTCCTGAGAGAACAGAAGACAGGCAACACACCAGCAGCAGTCCTCTGTGGACCTGGGCTTAGGTGACTTGATCAGCAGACTCAAGTGGACCCTTGGTCACATCACACCTATAAAGAAAACCCAAACAGAGCTGTTGCTTTGGAGATGTTGACTAAAACCAGGGCAAATGAGGAAGCATAGTTTAACTGTCATACCTGTAGTCAGCCCTCAATGCCTTTGCTTCCTGTGCTGCTGTCTTCAATCTTTATATCAGTGTTTCTGGACTGCAGGAAGAGAGAGAGAGAAATATGAGTTGAGGGAAAGAGACATGCCCCCTTCTGCTAACATAGTGAGGTTCTGTATTAACTGTACTTCCAGTTTAAGAAACTGGTAGTCAGGTTGGCGGTGACCCTGGCCCCATAGGTAAGAATCCAGAAGCAGAATGAGAGATGCTACTCAGAACAGCAAGAGAATGTTGAACCTAGGTGTACTGAGGGAGCATGTGGAGACACTTGAGAGTGCTGGGTCTGTGTTCTGGAAGAGCACAGGATCAGAGGAGCTCCGTGTCTACAGTGGAGAAGGTCCTTGTACTTCACCTGCTCCTTGACCTGCTTTGGGTTTGCTTTGGCCTTCCACAGTGTCTCCACAGCAACGTAACCTTGCAGACTCCACTCATACAGTGTGTCTCCTGTGCTCTGAAACACAGATAAGTTACAGGTCATGGGGATCACACCAACTGTCAGTAAAAGTGAGTGACAAATCTGTGGAGTTTGATCAGTTCAATGCCTGAAACACAGAGACACACTAACAAACACAAACAGAGCCTACCTTAGCAATGGTAGCTGCCTGCTGTGGGTAGTACAAGGAAGCACTGAGAGCCATCAGCCCTGTGGGGTAGATCAGCTTCTTAATCCTGGAGCCTAAGTAAGACCACAGAATTTCTTTGATCACGAAGTTGACAACAGAGACTGGCCAAGTACTGCAGACATATTAACGCAGACGTATAAAAGCAAAAATTGTCATTATTGCCACCATCCCCCAACTATGCAGTGAACACAATGGAAATAAAAACACTATACACCCTTATTGATATCTCACCTGCTGTTGATGTAAATCAAGACAAATGCAAGACCTTTTTCCACTTTACATAAGATCTTGAAACCAACCATTATTTGGAAAATAATTTAAAACAATAAAATCATATTCTTGGTTAAGTATGCACACCTTTTATTACCGTGTGGGAACCCCTTTGCTTTTGTTACAATGTGTCTGAATAGGTTTCCTTCAGTTCAAGCTTAGTCAAAGTGATGGAATCTCCCAAACACAGCTCTCTTTGGGTCAGCCTAGAATCTGACTAGGTCATACCAGGACATAGAACTTCATTTTGTAAGCATTTCTCAGTCGAGTTGGTTTGGGTTCAAAAGTGAAATTCTTCTTTAGCTTTCATAATGTGAGGAGCAGGTTTTGTGCCAGAATATCTTATCTATGAGCTATTCCTTTCTCCTCTATCCTGACCAAAACCCTAGTCGCTGATAAAGAGAAGTAGCATGGTGGGATGATGCTGCTGCCACCATGCTTGACAGTAGCTACTGTGTTCTATAAGTGAAAAGCTTTAATGGCTTTTGAATCTTTGGAATTAAAGGGTTTACTTCTACCCTGGTCTCATCAAACAGTAAGACTTTTCCCACATGGTTCCGGGAGACTGAATGGGTCTTGTTCCACATATGCATGGGTGTTCTTTGGCAAGAAATAGTTTCACTCTGGCCACCATCTAGCCACAACTCAGACATGTGTAGACTGGTCAAAATGGTTGATGGTGACATACAGGAAGTGGTTAGTTACTGTCACAAAGTTATGCAGCTCCTTTATGGTTGCTTCAGGCCTCTTGATTGCAACCCTGATGAGCTTTCTTCTTACCTAGTCATTCATTTTGCACAGATGTCCTGAACTTTGCAATATCCTTTTCATGCAATTTTTAAAGATTTTCTTCAGTGTTTAATCATACATTGTATGTAATGTCTATAAAATTTTTATATTCTTCTCCTGATTATTACCCTTTAAAATCTTTTGTAACTCCTTGTGTATGCTTGTTATCTCTGCACTGTACACCCAAAAATGCTTCAGGGAAATCCTACAGGAAAAGCTGAGTTTATTTAGAGCTAATGAAAATCATTTCACCCATCAGGTGAAAGGAAATTACCCTTGGTATCCAATTTGGAACATAGTTGGTTAGATCTGAACAGTATCAGCACCAATTACTTTTCCTAATAATGATAAATTTGTTATCAACAATATTTAAGTGGAAGACATTTTAAAGATGGTGGAAAAAAAGTCTGACGTGACTTGTCTTTCTTGCAGCCTTTACATAATCAAAAAGTGGCATCTGAAATAAGGGAGTGTAGACTTTTGATCTCCACTGTATATCTAAAGTTTAAAATTTAACAAGATGTGAATTGTGTTATCTAATGATTGAGAGATCAGTTTCAGCAAAAACCCAGAATACAAAGGAGACTGAATGGGACCAGAACAGAACCACTGATCTACATGCAACTGAAATTCTGCCAATACCATAAATGTTTATCACACCAATTTGATACTGACTTTTAATGATCCAATGAATCTGCCTGCTCAGCCTGGCAAGACAGATCTCATGGTAACAAAGGCCTCAGGGGTCAGAACAGGTAAAAGGTTATCAGTTTAAAAAGTTATAATATGAGAAGCTGACAGCGGTGGGACTCCATATTACCTCTGGAGAGGAAGAGGCCCAGGATTCCTGCAAAACCAATTACTCCTGCTCGGGCATAGAAGCCAGATGGAGGATCTTTGAGATACTCATAACTGTCTACAAGAGCAGAGAGACATGGGAATCATAATTCCAATCACAGTTCATCTACAGAGGTTATTTAGAAATGTCAGTTTTACAAAGAAATGTGTATCATGTGGTCAATATCTCTGTGTGTTGTAGACTTTGTGCTCTCAGTAAGGGGATGGCAACCTCTGACCTTTCCCAAACTGGATTGAGTTTTCCACCTTTGGCTTCACTGTTCCATAGACACCCTGGAGTTGTGAGAAAAAGAAAGTGACAACAAAAAAAAAATTAAAACATTTTCCCTTCTTATTTGATGACCACCATTTTACATCTTTTTTAAAACTGTTAAATTAGTTTCCAAGATGGAGAAAGAAGAATGTGTAACACTGACAGTTAAGCAATTGACAGACCTCAGAGTCAGATCACTCTCAGAGTGACCCATAAACATCTGGGTATGTCTGCCTGGCATCTGTGTCTCTCTCTCTCTCACACACACACACACACACACACACACACACACACACACACACACCAGGGTGTTGTGTGGACACACTGACAGCAGATACAGAGCATAACATGTAATTACAACTGCCGCTATGAACACTATAACCATAGGAGTGTGACATTCAACAAAGTTTTAATATATTACTGATAACACACATTGGCTGAAGATATTAACTCCAATGGTCATTCTGTGAGAACATGGACGAGGTGGATTGCTGGTGAATCAAAGCATCTCTGCCCACACAGAAACCCCACTCGCACCAATCTCAGCACATGCAGTAACCTACAAGGAGGCTGTGGTGAGGTATGGCTGGTCCAATAAAGAATGCAATTTCCTAAAATTGTGTTCCAGGCCACCTCGATGGCATAGCTAATGGCATCAGGGGCCTCCAGTTATTTCAGATAAAAATTACTGCACTATAAACCTGCCCCACATGCATCCCAGCTGTTCAAAAATTAATACAAACACATAACTATTGCTTTAGAGCGGTTTGCAAAGGTGTCTCATTTGGTTATTCTATCATTAAGCACTATTTAACATTTGATTAAATGAGTGGTACATATCCTTTGGGTACTTGAGAGAACTTCCTGCCCCTCATGTAAAAAAGGTATGGCCATGTGGACCTTGCAGGTGGTCACTGAAAAGAAGGTCATGTGGCATGGAAATACCTGTGATCTCTCCACCGCAGCCTGGACAGTTTGCTGGAAGGAAACAGAGCAGCCCCAAAAATCAAATGAGAAAAGCAAAGTCAGAAGCAAGACCATGCAAAGATCCGGTGAAGGAGTATTCACTGCTCGCATCGCAGATACAGTGAACATTCGCTGAGAAATGCTAGGGATCCATTCACCATTACTGAGCCATGCAGAGAAGCCCCTCCCCCCACTGCAGTGAGATTCCGACTGTCAAGTTAGTAGGACACACCGAAGAGGGACAGGCTTCGCAAGGGACAGTGTACCTGACACCACGTAGTGTAGGGCTCAGCTGCTTTCCTCAGGAGAGTCATACCCTGCTCCAGCTGGCTCGGCTCTGGCTCCATGCACCTGGACTTCTCTTGTGGTGTGGTGTAGAGCGAGAGCTGTGACACAAAACACGTGACAGCATTCACACAGCATTCAGCAGACACAAAAGAAAGGAATCACAAGAAACAGAACGTAAAAATATTTCAAAAAGAATGAATTCAACTGGTCTTCCATGTTTGAATATCTATCCATCCAAATTCAGTAACCACTTTATCCTGGTCAGGGTCACGGTGAGCCGGAGCCTATCCCAGAAGCACTGGGCACAAGACTGAGGTGGGTTCATCCTGGATGGGAGTCAGTCCACCACAGGGTAGCCACACACAAACACCCGCTAAGATCAATTTAGAGTCACCAGCTCACTTGAGCTGAACGGATTATAGGAGGAAACCAAAGCACACAGAGGAAGCCCACCCAGACAAGGGGAGAACATGCAGACTCCACACAGACTGAGCAGGGAATGAGCCCACATTCTGTCGTTCAACCCAGGAGCTGTGAGGTGGCAGCAGTACTCCCTGCACCACTGTGCCAGCTAGGTTTCATTATACAGTTCAATGCTAGTAAAATTTTATCTGGATCAGATCCAAAAGGACCGAAATCCTGCGCTTAAATTCACTACTACTACAAACACCAACAGATTGTATACGTTCTCTTTTTAAATGTTTCGCCAGTTGGTTTCCAAATGAAGACTTTGTCCTCCTCTACTGCCAGGAACAGAGAGAGGAAATGGTGCAGCACCTCATCTGTCCTCAGGATGGGGTCATGCTTCTCCTCGCTGGCTGCATACACAATCCCGGCCATTAGACCCACAGCCCCAGGCGCAGTTGCCAAACCCGCCACCTACGAGACCAAGAGCACAGCAAAACCGAACAGCATCTTTAACATAATGAACGCTGAAGTCTATACACCCCCCCAAACAACATCCTGGACAAAGCAACAGTGGGGAAAAAAAGGACAGAAAAAGACAAGGACACAACATCCAGTGAGACTCAAATCATCATATAAAAAAAAAAATGAACCAATGCTGAGAGGAAAGTACTATTACTGACACCACCAGAGTGGGTAAAATGCTGGAGTTCAACTGAATAATTGCACAGAAGCTGCAAAATAATGGAGAAAAGGTTCATCAAGAATATTAATAGACACAATGTAGCTGCGAGGAAACAAAGGACCTCCTCCATGTGAACCTTCCACACTATATTAACTGCACTGATGCTGTCCCATCTTGTCCAGTCCAGTCCACCAGCTTCTCAACAGCACTGCTACAGTTGTTCTGAATAAAAATCATATGTACCAGAGAAATATTGCAGCTGCCTCTCATCCTTCTCTTCTGCTACAAAATCTGTCAGGAAGTCATTCTTATAGCAACCTGCCTCTCATCCTTTTTGTCCAAAACACTGGAACAGAGAGTTTTTCCCATCAGCTCTCTACTCCGAGAGCAATCTTCAGGCTCATCTCTATTCTGGCTTCTGTAGGGGGAGCTCTATCAAGAATTCTCTCTGTGTCAAATGTTATTGCCTCAGCATATTCTGCATCTCATCTGTCAACTTTTTTGAGCATCGTCAGCTTTTGACAAGGTAAATCACTGTCATTTTACCTCACTTAAGGATGTCAGCATCTCTGAAACACTACTGAACTGGCTAACTCATACCTTTCTGCTGATTTGTCACTGTCTCCTGGAATAACTTCATCTCCTCTCCTCACGTTCTCTGTAAAGGTGTACCTCAGGGATCAGTGCTGGGACCTCTCCTGTTCTTCCTATACATTCACTCCCTGGGAAATCTCATCACTTCTCACAGCTTTTCACACCACCTTTAAGCAGACAATGCCTACATTTATTCTCATTTCCTTCATTCATTTCTCATGTTTCAGATCAAATATCAGTTATCAAACACCCTCTCAAATGTCTCCTCTTGGATGGCCAACCACCATTCAAAACTGAATCTTTCTATCTCTTTCACAGACCTCCTGGTCAAGATCTCTAATATGAGCATCATTGTTTCACCCTCTGTATGACTGTATCTGCTCCACCTTGAGCTGCCTCCTACCGGTAAAGCAAGCTTCCACAGCACGTGAGCTGTGTTTATTCTCTTCAGAACTGCTGCCTTTTGAAGATTCACCTCTTTGCCTGTTACCTTTGAAGAGTCCAAGCATCTCCTGTTTACATTTACGTTACTTCATTTAGCAGACGCTTTCCTCCAACAAACAATATGTAGTGTTATTAGCCCACACCTTTTTCACCCAAAGTGACTTACATTGCTAGATACACTACTTACTCACTCGCACTCTACATGGGACTTAGGGTCACCAATGCACCTGAACAGAATGTCTTTAGACTGTGGGAGGAAACCAGAGAATTACTGACTTACAATGTTAATCTATCTACAATTATTTACCCATTTGTACAGCTGGATCATTTTTACTGGAGCAATTTAGGGTAAGTACCTTGCTCAAGTGTACTACAGCTGCAGGTGAGATTCAAACCCACAACCTTTGAGGCCCAAAGGGAGCAGCTCTAACCACTATACTACTGGCTGTTCAGAGCACACAGACAGGAGAACATGCAAACTCCACACACAGACTGAGCAGGATCTAACCCATGTCCTCTCGCACCACATGCCATCCTGTCTCACCCATAAGCTTTGCCAAATGTGTATTTCACCATGTTCTTAACACTCCTGTCTTTGCTCTGATCATGTTTTTCATTTTATTTTATTAAAAGATTGCATCCAATGCAGTTCTTGGTTGACCTCTCACAGATCATGCAGCATTGTTCAACGCGAACCCGAGTCATTTGATTTTTATCTGGTAACCTTTTGCATTGTATTACACTAATTCTCCTCGTCAGATACTGAGAAAATGACTATAAGTTAACAGTGATCGAGCTGTTCAGTCCAGTGAGTGTCAGTGTGTGGTGCTGCAAGGGACAAACTGACTCGAAAGAGATACACACACAAGTACTACTGCGCTTCCAGTCTACACTAGAATACTTAATTTAATACCAATGAATTTAAAATAAAATAAAAAAAATAGAGCTTTTGGCCGCTGGACACACTACTTAGTCTTAACCGAAACCGGTTCACGAGATGACATGACAGTCATGTTCACAGAGAACTCAAGAGTACAAATTAAAAAAGTATAAAATTTTATTTCTACTGCAGAAACCGGAAATAAAATATAAGAAGGATAATGCGTATAACCTCGGAAGTGAAATAAAAATAAGAAAAAGAAGCTACATTTTAAAGAAAAGTTGATCTCACCTTGTACATGACTCCTGGAGGTGATTTTTACGCCACCAAGTACGGCACCCACCGAGGAACAAACGACGCGCCGCCTCATTACTTTATATTTCTGTTGCACGTTGACCCAAACTACGGCGATCAACGAGGGACAAAAACTGCGGCATTGCGTCACTATAACGTTTCTATAATCACATTAAATCACTGAGTACAGCGACCAACAGGGGACAAACCTAGTGAGTTTTCAGTAGTGGTGGTGGCTCAAATTTGCACATGAACACATATTGTGTATGTAACTACTGTATGTCTGTGAAAAGAGTGGTGGGGCAGCTGTAGCATAGTGGATCGAGCTGCTGTCTAGGTCAGAGGTTCAAATCCCCCTTTCAGCTACAGCCTTCAGCAGTAGTTCTAAAACTGCTCTGGTAAAAATACCCAGCTGTATGGGTAAATAAGTAAATAAGATTATAAGCTGCTTTGGAGAAAAGCAGTACCTAAATAAAGCTATATCAAGTACTCCTGCATGTTTTTTCTAATTAGTGAATGTATACATGGTTGCAGTGAAGAGATTCTGCAAATGGAAGGTTGTACATCTCTTTATTAGAGTGATATAGAGGAACTACAAAAACACAATATGCTTTCTGGTTGTGTGAAAATGGATTTTAATAACATTTTAAGTGCTGTAGCAATTATGTTTTCTAAAACAAACCAGTCAATCATGAAGGGAGTCCCCAGTATTATGTGTTTTAAGTTCACATTCTCATATTTTAAAAATGTAAGGTGTTTAATACCAGTGCCCCCAGGGTCAGTTACTTTCCACACTCCCACTGCCATTAATAGCTGGTCCCCTCTGCCACATCGTCACAGCTATGAAAGATTGAGTGCAGATACCTTTTCTGACAGTCAACCCACAGTCTGACTTACAGGTTCAGTTCAAATCTCTCCTCTCCTCCCTTCATCTGGATTTGGACACTTTTTAAAATGTGTTCATATGGACCAACGATCCTGAATTTCCCTTAATGTGTAGTGTGTGCATGCATGCAAGTGACCTGTTAAGATTGTATGCAGAATTACTTGCTCTCCTTGCTGGGGACTAACTGGATAAGTGATTATGAATAGCCGAATTCCTGAATTTGAAAATGATGCGAGGGCTGATTTTGCTGTGATGTCACACGAATGCTCCAAGAGTGAGTACAACTGCAGTATGTACAACAGTTGTGCCACATACAGTCCAAAACACAGGAGTAGTTCTGCTTGCTGATGTTCACAAGGCCTGACGGTGGCGCTGCTGGTGTTCCCCGGCCCACCCATTAACCTTAGGGTCAAGGTTCGAGTGTGAGCTGCTGGTGTTTCACTCATTACCTGCACTGTTAGCAGACAGATACTGCAGACCGCTGACCTCGGTTCCACAGCCCTGAGGACCCAGTCCCTGTGCTTTCCTGACAGGCCCACGTTGCACATCAGCAAACTTTTTTTTTTTTTTTTTTGCATAAAAGTTTTAAAAAATGAAATCAGGGTATTGACTTCAGAGAGCTATGGCTTATAATGCATAGCAAATAAAAATACCAAAAAGCATTTATTGATTTCTACCTTGAGAAATCAGACATTTTGAAATTGCACCCACAATAAATCAACTCCCGCCCTAAAATAACATTACAATTATCAGAATGTTTGTTTTCAAGTATGCAATATCTATTACTTATAATAAATAATACAAGCATTACGTGTTGCTATTTTATAGGTACTATTTAAGATGTAAACTTGTAAATTCAGTTTTTTGTCATTTTCCTAAGAGTTCAGGCTGCGTGTCCGTGGGACCAGTGCAAACCAGCAGGGTTCATCACCAGCCTCAGCTGCAGCGCCTCACGTGCTCCAGCACATACTCCGGGAAATGCAGACTGCACACTTGCAGCCCGTCCAGTTTGCAAGGCATCCTGGGATACTCATCTTCCTTCCACTTGTTCTCCTCAGGGTCGAAGGTCAGGATGGAGTCGCTGTAGTGGCCGTTGTAACAGAGGCCCCCGAGCACCATGATCTGCTTGTCAAGAACTGCTACGCCGTGCCCGCTGCGCCCTATGGGCATAGAGGCCAGGATGGTCCACTCGTCTGTCTCGGGGTCGTACACTTCGGTGGAGGGGCAGCCCTGTGACTCAAAAGAGGCACGCAAGATGACACACACACCCCCGAACACATACAATTTGCCATTGTGCGTGATCATCTTATGGAAGCAACGGGCATAATTCATCTTGGACTTGTTCTCCCAACAGTTGGTCAGGACCGGCGTGCGGCGTGTGCGAGGCTCCGACGGCCCCTCCCTGCTTGGGTCGAACACGCACACCTGCTTGGAGGTGGATGACGAGGTGATTCCACCCGTGATGTATAGCTTGCCGTTGAGAACTGTGCCCTCGTGGCCGTACTTGTTGACAGGGTATGGCTCCACAAACTCCCACTTGTCCTCCACGATGCTGTAGCGCTCCGTGGAGTAGAATGTCTCATCCCGCGTGCGGCCCGCCACAGCGTAGATGAACTTGCCGATAACGCCAACTGCAAACTCTGACCGCGGCACCGACATGTCGGCCATCCGCAGCCAGGAGTTTTGCCGTGGGTCATAGCGGTAGACCTTCGAGGAGGCATGGAACTCACCGTCAGGGCCTAGCTCCTCTCCACCCAGCAGGAACACAAAGTTGTTGAGGACAGCCAGGCAGTCGGGCCGCAGGGGCACCTGCGGGCCCTCCAGCTCCCACCACACCTTGGGCTTGTGCAGCAGGAGCACTTTGCTGTTCACCATGCTGTGGCCGATCATGCCGCGGAACACAGCTGTCTGCGGTCGCAGCGAACGGATACGGTTTGACTTGGTGTCCACGAGTGGCTGCTCGTTGACCTGGTGGAAGTAGTTCAAAGCCTGGTCCACCTCTTGCCGCAGCTGCCGCGAGAAGCGGTAGAACTCCGACGTCTTGACCTGGACAACATGAACGCAACCTCCACTCAGAATGGAGGAAAACACAGTCACATGGCTTCCACCGCCTCATGGGCACTTGGTGAAAAAACTTGCTAAAATAACCTTTGTGCTAAGAATTTTGTGATATGCCCTTCGAATGATGCCTTTGTACACTTTTCTGAAGGAAGGAAAATTGGAACTGAGGACACTGAAATATTCCCTACTTTCTTAATTGTGAATGAGATGCCATTTGATATCTTCACTTGGATATTGCCCTTAAAAATGAAGTCAGGATAAAACGGCACGATCAGAACAAATCACCTTACAGTTAATGTGTATACAGGTGGTCACCGACTTAAGATGAGGTTATACTCCCCAAAACCCATCCTAAGTCGAAAATATCATAAGTCAAAAAATGCATTTAATACACCTAATACACACCTCTGCGTGACAGACTGGGAGATGCGGATTACTGCCGCTGCCCAGCATCGCGAGAAAGTATTGTACCACACATCGCTAGCCTGGGGAAAAAAAATCAAAATTCAAAGTACGGTTTCTACTCAATGTCTATCACTAGCTCACGATCATAAAGTCGAACCATCATAAGTCGGGGACCACCTGTATACTGATCTCAGCTTTGACATAACTTATTTATGATGCAGAGGGAATGCAGTTTCATTCCACGCATTCTCCTACCTTCTCAAAGATGTTGGTGGGTGTCATGAGGCAGAAACGCACATTCTGGACCACGGTGTCTGCATGCCTCCAGCGGCGGCGGTCGTGTCGCAGCCATGCTTGTACCGCCTCATAGAGCTCAATCTCTGGGAAGCGGCTCAGCCGATTACTGTCCAAGTACGCTACTAGCTTCTCCAGACTCAGGTAGGACAGGAAGTCCGAGCGAGCCATAAGGGGGACAAAGTTCTCGAGGAGAAAGGCGTCCAGCTGCTCCTGCACACCCTCCACACCCACACTGAAGTCTTCCAACAGCCTCATGACTTCGGCACAGTTCTCCAGACACAACCTGGCCAGCAGGAAGGAGCAGCAAAACTCCACCACTTCAGTGAGCTGCACATACATGGCAGCCTGCAAGATCTCCTGTACCGTGAGCATGCTCAGCTCCAGCGTACCGTAGTACATGAACTGCAGCACGTGTCCGAAGCCTGTGGCCGTGAGCCCCTTCATGTGGATCTTGTCCTGGTCTCGCTCCCGCATGTCGGCCGTGAACATGACCCGGAAGTAGTCGCTCTGAGTCGCCAGCAGGGCTTTGTGGGCCTGGAAGTGGTGTTCCTCGATCAGAAGTGTGACATCCAGCAGGAGGCGCTCCTCATACAGTGCGCGGAACCCTGAGGACACGCTGCCATCGTGCACCTGTGACAGGTACACCTCTACGTCCCCAGCCATCAAACACCTGTGTCGAAAAGAGGGCGTCACGGAACACTAGTCAGACCGTCGTCATCGTTCAGCTTTATTTTCACTGTGTAACATGGCTGTCGTTTTCACCAGTAATCGTGGCCTCCGTTCCCTGCGGCGTTCAGCAGCTGTTCGGGACCTGACTGCCTACCTGCCGGGTGTGTCCTGACTGCACACCGCCTTCGCTGACTGTGTGCCAGGAGCAGCTTCACACCTCCTCTGCTTGGAGCGGCCTGGCTCTGTGGACACAGTTGGCAAGAGAGCCTGAACAGACCCATCTAAGACAGCAATGGGTGTACTGGGTATGGCTGTACCTTTGTGGTGTCAAGATGACTGGTTCAAATCCCACTCCTGCCTATTGTAGTAGTTGCCTTGATCAAGGTGCTTATCATGATACAGTAGAAATTAACATCTGTATATGGGTAAGTCAGGGTAAAGACAATTATCTAGCATGTTAGAAGTTATAAACTGTTTACAATAAAAAAAAAAAATCCGAATCAGATGTCAGACAGTGAGTGAGTGACGATGAGGTGCGCGAGGTGTGAAATTTCGCCGGTGGTGCAGCGCTGGTGTCGCGGTTGGCGACGCCGTAAACACTCATGCTAATAGCTCTGCTGATGAAGATAACCATGTCGATGAAGATGATGCTCGTTTTGACAGCGACGCGGCCAAAGCGCACCTCTCCGGCTCGCCTCCACGCAGCCCCTCTTGGACCACAGGCCCTGGGAGCGGGACCCTTCGGACATGGAGCCGCTCGGTGTGCGCTACCGGCGCCCCCGGAGCAGCGGCTCTCACAGCGACGGGCAACCCGGCGCCTCCCCGACTCTAAGTCCTCCTCCTCCTCCACCTCCTCCGGCACTCATAGTTTGTACGAAACGAGCAAACATTATCCGTGTCCGCGTCCGACAGCCCCGGCAGCCATCTTCTCTGCTGCACTGACGTCACTTCCGGTTCCACAGGAAATTACAAATTCAGTGAGGTGCGGAAAAGTCTCCCTTAGCTTTCAATGGCAACATTAAATTCATTCCCCATTTCCCCCCCCCCCAAAGTTGTATGTTGTCAAGATGGCTCTGATTGTTGCTTCAGCTGTTTTAGTCGGGGAAATGCGCCAACCTCAGTGTCAATAATTTTTACTGAGTCTTAACTGTAGTGACTTGACAGTCACACACATCATCTGAAACCACTTGTCCCCTACAGGGTCACAGCCTAACCCAGCAACGCAGGGCGCAAGGCTGAAGGGGGAGGGGACATAGCCAGGACAAGACACCAGTCCGTCAGAAGATACCCCAAGTGGGACTCGAACCCCAGACCCACCAGAGAGCAGGACCCAGTCAAACCTGCTGTGCCACCACACCCCCCACACAAGTCTGTTTTCATTAACAATTGTAGCCTTTTTTTGTAAATTGGCCTCGTATTTCAACCATGCTTTTGATTAAGCGTTTTGCTTCTGTTTCTCGATAAAGGAATAACTGCTGATTTTCGGAGATTTAACAGATTTTGATGGGAAGATAAAGAGCAATGAAAAGTAATCTACAAATATGTTGAAAAAAATTTCCATCAATGCTCAAATTTAGTTTTTTTTTTAACTGTATTATTTATCGGTAGGGGGGTGCGGTGGCGCGGCAGGTTGGACCTGGTCCTGCTCTCCGGTGGGTCTGGGGTTCGAGTCCCGCTTGGGGTGCCTTGTGATGGACTGGCGTCCCGTCCTGGGTGTGTCCCCTCCAGCCTTATGCCCTGTGTTAGCGGGTAGGCTCCGGTTCCCTGCGACCCCGTCTGGGACAAGCGGTTCATACGATGTATGTATGTATGTATGTATGTATGTATGCAGAGAGTTTTAACAGGTCACATCAGTTGTTTCACCCTAACTCACGTTAAAAGTTTTTACAGTCACCGAAGTGCACTGTTTCCACCTACACAAATACAAAGGCATTCACACTTTTTCTGGTTCTAATTAAAATAAGGCTCTTTTGCTCTAATTTAAATAGTCTAAAAATAGGTCATATTAAGATTTTTACTCTCGTTCTTGGAGCCTGTTCTAGTTTGTGCTCCTCTTATGTTCTGATACCGAACATCGGGGCCCTGCAGGAAGCCCAATGAATAGTAAACTAGGACCATGGTTGTGGGTGGAAGCAGCTGAGAAGGTGGCAGAGAAGCACTGTCACCTCATTCTGCCACCATTCCCTCATCCTAACCCTTCCTGACCTGCTTCTTCAGTCAGTCTTGCACTTCCTCCACACCCACTGCTATTGCACCTGCCTAATTTTCTTTACTTCTGTATTTACATACCAGAATATTTTCTAGCACAGTAACAAGCAATTACAGATTTTTTTTTTTTGTTGCTAAATGTGTTTTAAAACTGCTTACAAAATGTTACAAGGGTCTTTGGAAACATTGTTCTCAACCAGCTGCTCTGTGCAGGTCTCATTCTGCTGGTCTTCGCATGATTTAAATTCCGACCACTGCACCACTTTACTGTGGTATTTTACATGACTTTGGCCTCTTTTGTGCGCTATGGTATTTCAGTATCATACTTTAAATTACATTTTGTGACAGAAAGGAAAAGGCAGAACAAGCACGCATGGGCCCGTTAGATTTATTAGTTTCCAAATATTAATATTTGACATGCAATAACATTACTAGCACCTCAACATTTTCGCGTTTTCTACGGTGAGGGAAGTATTCGAGCCGCTACATTCCCGTTCGCAGTTTACTTTCACTGTCATTACAGCGGAGAGCCTTAGTGCTGCTGTGATGCGCTTTATTCCCGTTGACGTGCTCCAGCCGCTGCAGCCGCTCGCTTCCTCTCGCGCTACTGATTCGCAGTAGCGAACGAGCGCTCTTGTCTTTCTTCCTGCTTTCTCTACTTCCGTGCGCTTTTGTGCTCTTTCAGTCCCCCAGCAGCTCAGTCTGCGCGCTTTCCTGGCGCGCGGCGGCCGTGACGTGGCTGCTGACGGCGGGACCGAGCTAAGGGAGCCGCCGCGCGCTCTCGTCCGCCGGAGCTCGCGCCTCGGCCCCTCCCTTTCTCCCCTCCCGCGCTGCGCGGCCCGCCCCGCCGCCTCAAACCGCGCGTGAGCGGTGCTCCAGCTTGGGGACCGCAGGGCCGGACGGAGGCCGCGTCGCATCTCTCAGGTAAGATGCAGTTCGGGGGAAACGTGCGCTCGTGGCAGTACGTCGCCTGAATCATGCCCCCACCCCCCGCAGCGACTCTCCGTGCACACGGCGGGAACAAGGGGCCGGGGTCCGGGGTCCGGGGTCCGCGGTCGGGCTTACATGAGGTCGCAGTGAGGCCGCATCGCGGAGGCTTTCGGGAAGCGCGACGCAGAGACCCGGCTAGCTGTGACGGCTCGCGCGGAGCGAGCGCGCGGCGCGCCGGGACAAGATGGCGCTCGTGCGCCCGAATGTCGGTGGAGAAAGGCGCGCGGCAGGAGGGGGGGGCGCACCGCCATTGGCGAGTTGCACCTGAACACACGGACATGTCACATTGTACCATGGTGACAGACTGACAAAGGAATACTACCCGATACCCGGGTATTAATACAAACACTTCGGTTTTACACTACTGACTAATCGTAGCGGGATCATGTGCCCTGATTATAACGCAGATACAGTACTTTACCGTGGTAACCCACTGACACTGGTGTTTCATGGTATTCTGGCGTCACGGACGCTAAAACCTGCTGTTTAGTGTTCAATACCAGACTAGTACCAGGTTACAGTGTAACCACAACAACATCAGTGATGATGCAGCATCTCCGCAGTCAGTCTGTCAGTGTCGCCGGGTTAAAGTGTAACATTTGGTGTGCAGATTACAAGGTTAATCTCTTTCCCTTTTGTTAATAAAGTCTACATTTTCGCTCACCTTACATTACCATGAAGCAAAACCATAAAGCATAGAAGTTTGAAATTTTTAATGGAAAATGATGGACGTCGTTGATTGAGGGCTGAATATTTCATGTAAGGTTTTATACTCCTTTTTGAACATTTCATTAAAAACCCAAAGATATGAAAACACAACTTAGATGCAAATACCCCTTCAATTCAAAACTTCACAAACCATCAGTGTTTCACCGTATAATTGCAGTTTTTTTCAGAATATGTAAGATTTAATACTTCAGAGCAATCCTGCAGAGCAGGAAATATAAAGCATTAAAACTGTAACACTGCAAAAGTAAAACATTCAGGTAAAAGTCTTCTAGTAAGACTACTGCCATCAGTATAAAACTGCCCTGGAAATTACTGTTAACGCTTATCGAATCACTGCAAAACAGGGACTCGGCAAACTTCTGAAATAAAACTCTTAGTGGCATTGTACCAATCATATAAACCCTTTGGTGCAACACATAGCATATTTACATTTATTTATTTAGCAGATGCTTTTCTCCAAAGCGACTTTCAATGGATACCATGTAGTGCGTGCCATCAGCCCACACATCTTATTCACCGTGGTGACTTACACTGCTAGATACACTACTTACACTGGGTCACTCATCCGTACATCAGTGGAACACACCATGGGGAACCTGAACAGCATGTCTTTTGACTGTGGGAGGAAACCAGAGCATCCAGAGGAAACCCACACAGACACGGGGGGACCATGCAAACTCAACATAGACTGAGCGGGGATCAAACCCACGTCCTCTTGCACCACCCAGGTGCTGTGAGACAGCAGCGCTACTTGCTGTGCCACCGTGCCGCCCGTATTAGGGATTATTGCTGCATTGTTGCTGTCATTAAAAATGTATTGATGTTTAGCCTTGTGGAGGAGAGTTAACATCCCTCTTCACGGAGTTCCGGTGCAACGTGGCTGCCTGTATCCTGGGTTACAGCGTTACGTTACTTTTTGT
The DNA here is from genome assembly GCF_900964775.1 of Scleropages formosus. Lineage (NCBI taxonomy): Eukaryota > Metazoa > Chordata > Actinopteri > Osteoglossiformes > Osteoglossidae > Scleropages > Scleropages formosus. The sequence continues at coordinate 8,470,345 of NC_041808.1, read as the reverse complement.
ATCCCGGGTTACAGTGTAACGTGTGGCTATCTGTATCCTGGGCTACGATGTAACATTGGTGTCTGTATCCTAGGTTACAGTGTAACACATGACCGTCCGGATTGTGGGCAGCAGGGTTCGCTGCTTTGGCCCCATTGAGCTCACGCTGTTCCTGTTCGTAACACGCTGCTCAAAATTCTGACAGATATAACCACATACCCTACAGGATGGCAGTAGGTTACCCAGTAAGGTACAGTTAGGTACTGCTTGAAGTCGTCAGTTGTCGTTCACCATTTAGTTATCAGTCATTCATAATGTTGCGATTTTTACTTTAAGTAGTTATGACGTATTGAGATGTAGAAATGTTAACTTCCCATTGCTTTTCGTTAGATTTTTTCATACAGTGCTCTCTTGTTTTTGACAGTTTTCAACTCTTACGCATAGTTTACCTTAAATAGTGTTCACCCAGTTATACATGCTCATGTGAAACAAATGTAATGCATTCGCATTTATTCTAATGAATTTGTATTTGCTTGTCAACACGCGTTTGACATGTACCTATAATGACCCTGACACCCTCTGGTGTGACATTTGAACCGCAGCCTGCGCTGAGATCGACGGGGTGTAATGGATGAAGGTGTGACAGGACTTGCTCTCCAATCACAAGAGCCAAAGATCATATTCCATGGATCTGGTAATTGCCCGCATGTCGGCTTGTCAGTGCCGGGGTCGACCCCCTTGGGCTGCCTAATGACACACTTCCCTGTTGCATCTGTAGCGCGCTGCGGTCTGCCGTGACTCGTGGTTGTGTCTGCCTGTCTCCTTGCCAGATGAGGCTGAGCTGCATGGAGCTGAGATCGTGGTGCAGTTACAGGAGACCTTGTTCCCATCGGAGGCCGAGGGCGATGAAGTCCATGACTTTGCCTCGGAGCAGCTGGTGATCCAGGACGCTGTTGAGGATGTGGTGGCTGAGTATGTGCAGTGTACGGAGGAGGAGGATGATGTTGCTGTGGAGACTTGTGTGATGTCGCTGGAGGAGCCGGAGGAGGGGCTGCAGGTGGATGTAGCCCCCGAGGAGATGTTGGTAGCAGTGGACCCTGGCCAGGCAAAGCTGGAGCCTGGCCCTGATCAGGACACTTGTGAGGACTACCTGATGATTTCCTGTAGGTCCCCTCTGCTCCTCCCACTCATTCCTTGCTGCTCCTCCTTTATTGCTGTCTCCAGTGAGTGAGTGGACTGTCTCTGCCCCTGTGTCATGTAGTGGATGAAGCAGAGAGGATTGTGGATGGAGGTGGGAATGAGGTCGCCTTGGAAGACCAGAGGAAAGATGAAAATGGGCAGGAGGTCATTAAGGTGTACATTTTCAAGGCCGATGCTGGGGATGAGGATTCGGGTAAGGAACTACACCCCTCCACTCATTGTGGATGGTTTGCATGTTCTCTCTGTGTTTACTTGGGTTTCTTCTCACAGTCCAAAGATGTGTTTCAGCTGAATTGGTGACTGTGATCATAGGGAGTTTATTATAGTATATGTACCACTATCACCTTGAACAAAGGTATAAACTAAATACTAATAAATAATCTCTACAACAAAAGGAATTCATGTAAATTTAGGTGTCTTGCACTGCTCAGCTCACAGGAGGAACACACAATCCAGATTTGGGCTTTGTAAATGTAAAGAAAGGACTAGCAGAAGTAGGGATATTAAATTAAACTCGTAACAAGGACAAACTCTCGTAACTGGAGTGGGGACATCTTTGGAGCAAATGTATTTTGAAGATGTGTGTAATTGCGGTGTAGAACTCTCGGATGTGCTGTTCTACTCCTAAGGTCTTATCGAGGAAACTGTCCTGGTGTATGACTAGACTTTTTCTGGTTTTTTGTTCAGCGACAAAGGTAGCAGATGAGGTGTACATGGAGGTGGTGGTGGAAGGGGAGGAAGCAGCAGCTCATGAGCGACTATATGAAAACCCCACCCTCAGCAACCCCACCATCAACAGTCCTGCCCTCACTAAGAACCTCATGCCCATGGCGTGGGCTGCTGCCTATGGTACGTACTACTGACACACACACACACACATGCATAGAACTATGAAAAATATTTGTATCTCTCCAGTTGTTCTTGTATCTTTTTGAAATGAATTTTGATCAATCTTTTGTCAGTTGTATTAGGAGACTGAGAGAGAAAAATTGACTCCACTATCACACACACACACACACACACACACACACACACACACACATTTTCTGAACCGCTTGTCCCATACGGGGTCGCGGGGAGCCAGAGCCTAACCCAGCAACACAGGGCATAAGGCCGGAGGGGGAAGGGACACACCCTAGGATGGGATGCCAGTCCGTCGCAAGGCATCCCAAGCGGGACTCGAACCCCAGACCCACTGGAGAGCAGGACCCGGTCCAACCCACTGTGCCACCATGCCCCCGACTCCACTATAATTTTTAGGTTATTTCTTTGGCGTACAGGTTAATGAAATACCCATTGGTGTTTAAAAAAGTAATTGGCCCTTCAGTCAATAACTGGTATGGTCACCTGTAGCTGCAGTGACTGCAATAGCTGCGTTTGGTTTTCAGAAGCACAGAGTTTGTGAACTTTTGTCTGCGTAAATGTGTGGTGTAAGACTGCGCGCGTGTGTGTAGCCCACAGCGGTGTTAAGTTGCCTGTGTGCCATTCTTCAGAAGCAGATGGGTCCCAGGCCCGCGAGAACCGAAATGGAGCGGCCAGCGCTGTGCTGCATGTGGACGAGTCATCTGGTGACAAAGCTGCTCGACAGCAGAGCAAAAGCAGGAGACGGATCGAACCCTGGCAGGTGCAGACAGGTGAGGAGCAGTGCAGCTTCATGATCCCACAGTGTTGCACGGCTCAGTGTGTCTTTGTGCGTCTGTCTGACGTGGAGTCTCTTCTCAGCGATCATCATCGGGCCCGGCGGCCAGCCGCTCACCGTCTATCCCTGTGTGCTCTGCGGCAAGAAGTTCAAGTCGCGCGGCTTCCTGAAGCGGCACACCCGGAACCACCATCAGGACGTGCTGAGTAGGAAGAAGTACCAGTGCACGGACTGCGACTTCACCACCAACAAGAAGGCGAGCCTTCACAACCACATGGAGGTACATGCGCTAAGCAGCAAGGCGGCGCTGCTCGAGTGCGAGCACTGTGGCGAGGAGTTCCACCAGCAGGCGGCGCTCTATGCCCACAGGCTGCAGCATCAGGACGGCAAGAGCCAGGGCTCGGCACCCGATACCAAGACGCACAAGTGCAAATTCTGCGAGTACGAGACAGCTGAGCAGGGCCTGCTGAACCGGCACCTGCTGGCCGTTCACAGCAAGAACTTCCCCCACATCTGCGTGGAATGTGGCAAGGGCTTCCGGCACCCATCCGAGCTGAAGAAGCACACGCGCACGCACACGGGCGAGAAACCGTACGGGTGCCCCTACTGCGAATACAAGTCGGCCGACTCGTCCAACTTAAAGACGCACGTGAAGACGAAGCACAGCAAGGAGGCGCGTTTGAGTTGCGAACTCTGCCCGGAGAGCTTCGACGACAAGGACGAGCTGGCGCAGCACATGCTCACGCATGACGATTCCCGGTGCCACCAGTGCGCCCACTGCGAGCACAAGAGCTCCAACTCGAGCGACCTGAAGCGCCACATCATCTCGGTGCACACCAAGGAATACCCGCACAAGTGCGCCACCTGCGGCAAGGGCTTCCACCGGCCGTACGAGCTGAAGAAGCATACGGCCGCGCACCGCGCCAACAAGCTGCACCAGTGCCGCCACTGCAGCTTCAAGATAGGTGACCCGTTCGTACTGAGCCGCCACATCCTTTCAGTGCACACCAAGGAGCAGCAAGCACTTCCCGACAAGCAGGGCAAGCGGACCACGGGAGGGGCGGGGCCCAAACGGGCAGGTGCCAAGACGCAGCGCCAACGGCGCGTCTACCAGTGCCAGTATTGCACGTACAGCACGGGCGACGCCTCGGGCTTCAAACGCCACGTCATCTCCATCCACACGAAGGACTATCCGCACCGCTGCCAATTCTGCAGCAAGGGCTTCAGGCGGCCGTCCGAGAAGAACCAACACATCATGCGGCACCACAAGGATCAGGTGCAGGATGAGTGACAGCCCCCAGGGACCCGAGGCACCCTGCCCCCCCCCCGCACGTACACGCTGTCCACGTGGACCTGTCAAACTGCCCCCCCCCCCCCCTTGATAGCACTGGTTCCCTGACTGACAGCAGGAAGTGGAACACAACAAAGGTTGTGGATGTTGGAGTCAATATGACTGTTGGTGGGCTCAGTGCAGCTTGATTACACTTTGTGTGTGTGTGTGTGTATGTTATATGTGTCTGGGGGAGCTTTGTTTTCCAAGTTGCTGAAAAGATGTGGAACTGTTCAAGTCTAATACTGTAATTCTACTGTGGAAGTAAACGTGTTTGGTACAAGCAAGGGTGTGTGCGTGGAGTATGGGGGTGCACCCCATAGGGTCCACAGGTGATGGTACATGAGCGTGTGAGCTCCTTCCCAATTTGGTGTTCTCACTTGAAACAGACCAGTGAAGTTGGCGGTGTGTGTGTGTGTGTGTGTGTGTGTGAATGCACATTGATGCTGAGGGCGGTTGTCATTCACTCCTCAAACTGTGGTAATGGTGGTAACCGGACGTCTCCTTGTACCTCCAAATTCTGTTAACGCTGGTTTTTTTTGTGGTTGATGTTTTTAAAATGATAATCTATATTTCATTGTTGAAATTCATGCTGTATAGTTCAGTGTAACTAGAATTATGTAATATATAAATTATTTTGTACACGGACCCTAAAGGAATCATGGTAGCTGTCGATTGGTTAGGGAAAAGAAATAAAGTATTTTCCTCTTGGATTTCATTGACCTTTAACTACTACGTTCAGCTGTCCAGAGTCCCCTGTGGTTCCGCAGGGAGCAGGAGTTTGTGTCACGTGTGGACTTCGCTGCATCTTGATGACGGAAACATGTCAACACGGCTTTCTGGTCAAGGAGGTGAAAAGTGTTTCTGTCATTGGACCTTTGAGCAGATCCTCTGCTGGTCTGTACAGGTAAAACGTGTATGTGTGTGTCATATAACTATTGAAACCAACTGTTGGCTTTTCGAGTGTGAAAGTGACACTTTTATTTTTGCTGATAAATGAAAGCAGTGGAAGGCTTCAGGACTGTCTTTGCTAGAAAGATGCACGTCGATGGCCGCAGATAGACGCAGTGATTCACGTCTGGAAGCGTTTATGCGGAAGCGCATTCCCCTGGAGAGGGTAAGAAAAACAGAAGAGCGTTGAGTGTTGTGCCACCCATGGGCCGCGGTGTCCGTAATGGATGTGGCGAGATGGGCTGGGCCTACCGTTCTTGGGCAGGATGACGATGTTCTCCGGCAAAACGCCCGTCTCTACAGACAACTTGCGGAATTTGTCCATGATGTCCTGGCCCACGTCCGTGGTGCGACCTGGAAGGTGCCGGAAGGAGAACGCTGAGCGGGCAGCTCGAGGTGACGACGAGGAGGAGGAGGAGGCGGCAGCACCTCTTACCGTAGAGCTTGTTGAGCACCGTGGAGACGCCGCCCTTGGTCTTGATGGTGTGGACCAGGGCGAACTCATCAGACTTCACATCAACCACCCGCATGTCGTTGTCATTGCCCCAACCTGAGGGATGTGCAATCAGAGCACTGCATACACAAGCGAGGACCAAGGTGTGTGTGTGTGTGTGTGTGGTGACTGGTGAAGCATAACAGATTTCTGCACAGATGTTCTGCTAAATCTGGCAGCTGTGGAGATGTTCTAGAGCTTTATCTGTGCTGGAGAAGTGTCTGACTGTGTGTGTGTGAGCAAGAGAGAGATGTGGCTGACTCACGCTGGCTGCGGAACGTGAATTTTCCGGGGATATCGCTCTTCTTGGCCAGGTGGGACATCCTCCAGCAGGAGCCGTCTGAGCTGGGTAGGGACACAACCGTCAGTAAAGCAGAAACCATGTCTGCTGCGGCTGAAGCGATGGCCCTCCGATACAGTCAGGGAGTTCTGGGAAAGTGTCCGCTTAGTCATGCACACTCACTTGAGGCTGGAGTAGGACATGTCCAGGTTGCCATCTGCAGTTGGCTTCAGGACGGCCGTCCCCATCTTCATCTCGGCCTTTTTGCTGACGAACCACGGGGCGTTGGTGGCAAACCCGATCAGGTACCACTTCCCTGCCATCTGGCACGACACACACGAGTGCTCTTAGAAAGGCCCCCAACCCATCTTTACTCTCTGAGCTGGTAAACGGCAGTGAAAAGCACCCAAACAGGGTAGGAGTGTGGGACCACCTTCATTCAACTCACTTCCACAGTGTTTATAGCTCGTGGCTCGTGTTCCTGAGTGATCGATTACGAGATGAGGGACGCCGCACGTGTTCTAGAGATGAATTGATCGACAATCGGCATCGAATGGGAGTTTCCGGAGACCACGTATTTTCAGCTCTTTTACGTCAGTTTTTCTTAATGTGCCTCAATTAAAAAATTAAAAACACTCAAGACTTTTGTGTCTATTGAGATTTTTAACAGAACCTGATGCGCTGACAAATTACGGGATGGCAGTATTAACCCTTTGTTGCGCGTTAGTGTTAAAAGTGACTTTGGAGCCGCAAACAAATTGTTATGAACAGACTTCTGCTCTCAGTTGTATTGAGCTGCGGATCCATATGGTTGCATTTAAACCCTTTCCAGGCAGACGTTGCAAATTAGTATTAGCTGGTCATTATTTTTCCAACTGCCACTATTAATTTGGCCCTGAGAGAGTTAAACTTATTTATTAACTCAAGCTGGTGCTCTGAATTTTTTCAGGTTTGGATTTTATCAGTAAATTCTGCGGGACCATGACGACTGGTACCCAGCTCCCACTGAGACCCGGAGGACAGTTCTGGGACATCAAGAGCGTGATCATTTAATCTGTAAACAACCGGATTCTCTTTGGATTATGAGCATTTTGCAGCGCCGACAGAAATATCATGCTGTAATACTGTACTGTACATTTTAAAATATATATTTTATATCCTTTTCTCTACGTCCTCTTGAACGTACTCTCTTTGTTCACTTACCGCCTGCAGGTCGAAGTCCTTCTGAGGCTGGACTTCTGCGTGGACAAGCAGGAGGCAGAGCAGCGCTGCCAGCACCCTCAGGACGTTGGGCGTCATCGCTACAGCCGAAGATGATGTGATGCTGCTCGGTCAGCGGCACCCCTATATATACACCACATTGTGGCATTACATAAAGATGCCCCGCCCCCTGCTCCCCCCAACGTACCCTCCCTCCCAGGTTCTCCAATCAGAGCTGCTCCACAACACCGAGCTGCAGTAAACAGGAACATCACTTGATGCGTTTTTACAGGGACCCCCGCCAGCCCCGTGCTCCTGTCAGGTGACTAGGTCAGGAAGACCTTCATCCCAGGAACGGCACTTTAACGTCAGTCATCACTGTACCTCCCGGTGGTGTCTCGCTGACCACAGCATCGGTGCCATGTGGTTTCTTTTGGGGCCAAGTCCACGTGGCTCGGGATCGTTCAGGGAGGGTTACGCTCCCGCTGCCATCTGCGCTTTGGGCAGGAAAAGTCATTTCAAGGGTAACTTCCTTCAGAGAAAAAAAGGCTGTTGTGCTTCAAATAAATGTTCCTTATTTCCATGTTGTGCGAGTAGCTGCGCATGCGGTTCCGCGAGCCAACAGGACCCTGTGCTGCCCCTGCGCTCCAAATTCGGATATGCAGACTCCTCCTGAGCTTCCATCCAACAGGCGCACTGGTCCTGCCCACTCTTACACAACCCGAGGGGCGAGCAAGCCCACCTTACCTAACAGGCGAGCCCATCCCACTTTCACGTTACCCAACAGGCAAGCCCCGCCCACATTAGAAGAGCACCCTGAAAAAATAAATTGAACTGTATAAATTTATCCACTGGATGAGCCCTCCCTACCATCATATTGTCTGACAGGTGACCCTAGCCTGCATTCACATTATCTGATGGGTGATCCCCACCTACATTCATATTACCCAGCAGGTGAGCCCCACCTTCATCCACTTATTTAGTCCAATCGAGTCCGCCTTCGTCGATACATTTGGACTAGTCCAGTCCACCTTCATATTACCCGACAGGTGATCCCTGCCCACCGTCATCTAAACATTTATACTGAAACCACCCGCTTTTAGCCATCCGTTGAGAGTACCAGCCCACGTTCATCCACATTACCCAACAGGTGAGCAGCCCTGTGCCACCTTCTTCAACACCACACACTAACCAGGTTCACAGACAAGTGGGCCACTTTTCTGTGGAATCACACAGCTCTATTGTAGAATCCTGAAACGGGACGCTGTGAGATTTTACTGTCGACATTTTCGCGGCACTCTAAGAGCTGGTCCCTGATTCCCTGCAGGTCCCAGGGTGAAACTGAGAGGGGTGGCGTGACACATCTGGCAACCACGGATGAGCGGCTGCAGGGGCCCCATCCAAAGGCGAAACGAGCTGAGTCACGGGGCTCGTCCGCCGAGGGTGACCGGACCCCATGAGGAGATTTGCCTCTACAAAGAGCAAAGTGTGGATTTCTTTGAGCGAGTAAAGGTCTGGTCACACCGTGGACTATGGTAGTGCGAGAGACCGCTCTGTCCCAGAATCACACACATCTCAGATGTCACTCTGAAGCAACACGACCACTCGCAGACCCGAAGCAGCGAAGCATTTCTGTTTCAATAAGAGTGAGAGAGCGTGTGTCTGTGCAGACAGCTGAAAGCTGAAAGCTCTAAAACCAGACTTCCCTGGGTCACACAGTCCACACACACACACACACACACACACATCATCTGAAACCACTTGTCCTGTGGAGGGTTGCAGGGAGCCAGAGCCTAACCCGGCAACACGGCCAAGGGCTGGAGGGAGAGGGGACACACGCAGGATGGGACACCAGTCTGTCACAAGGCACCCCAAGCAGCACTCGAACCCCAGACCCACTGGAGAGCAGGACCCGGTCCAACCCATTGTGCCATTGCACCCCTGCGCCCCCCTCTCGCACACTCAATGACACTCATAATATCCCCGATTGTCCAGTTGAGCTGCCAGTGCTGATTTTGTTCATCTGCATTTCACTGTTTACCTGCAAACTCCCATGCTTGTCTGAGTGTGACATTCACCCTTTCCAGTGTTGTTCCACTGTCTTCGGTCACCGCTTTGTCACGTGTGCAGCTGCCGCCTTGCGCCGATCCCTTTGGAATCAATAAAGTTTTTATCTGTCTGTTGACCTGTCGCCTTCAAATGAAAGCCGAATCGCAACAAAAGGAGAGAGGTCCGCGGATGTAAACACGGCACAGGGGGGTGCGAGGAGCAAACGGCCGGTTGCGGCTCTCGGTGGCCAGAGAACACTGGAGCAAAGTGGTGCAGAGAATCGATTTGGGCTGTCAGCACATTGCAGCATGTGCCGACAGCATGCTTTTTCTCGCGCAACGTGCCGGATCAGCCCGAACACGCAGGTCGCTTGGGGTCAGAACGCACGGCACCGCTCCGGGGACCTAACCTAGTCGCAGAGGCAAGTATCGCAACCCAGGGTTGCGGGGCACCAAGGTGCAATAAAGTCAATCTAAAAACATTTTTGCTGATTATATCAGTCATGGTTGAAGCGCAGGAGCTGAATAGATGGGAACGCAGAGGTACAGGGAGGAGATGTTTGTCGGTGGCAGGATGCGCCACAACACGCAGAGCTGTGCCGCATGCTCACCTTGTACGCTGGTGAAACCAGAGCCGCTGGCAGTGAAATTGTGCATCTGGGGATTGTCAGTGGGCCTGGTTAACAACACACCACTGCTCTGTAGCAAAACATTATATCTCAGAAAAAAGGCTGCATGCAAGACACCCGACATCTATGATGGAGACTCACGCAGAACGTGTGTACGGTCCACTGCGGCGGGAAACGGACACCGTGTCCCTACGGGAATGAAGATTTAATCTGTGTAATCTGATCTTCCGGAAGGGGAAAATAGCCAAGTGTACATCTTAAGAATTTGGACTCAGTGAAACCGTCAGACAAACGTTACTGCGAAAGATGTCCAAGCGTAGTACAAGATACAGCTGCGTATGACCATCGCCTTGGTCTCGAAAAAGCGAGGCTGCAATTCAAGCTGGTTGCTGGAACAGGAGCTCTGTAACGTGACTGAGGAAGGAAAGACACCTTCCTCTGGGCACATGGATTCTGCTCATTAGCTCATCGGGCCACATACCTTTCCAGATAGAACACGTTCGCAGGCTGTTTCATAAGGAGAAACCAATTACAGCTGATGATCGAGCATCTGGTCTTCGAGGCACAGTGTTGTTTACGAAGAATTGCCATTTTGTACATCAAAACACAGTTATTTTCTTTCTAGTGGCTTGTGAAAATACCGTGGCGCAGCGCCATGGGCTCAGATGGGGCAAAGAAGAATGGGGAGGCAGAGTTCATCACAAATGGTTTATTGGAAAACCAGCACCAGGGAAATAATGCTCTTAGTCCAAGGATGTGGTTTTCTCTAGGACTTGCACTTACAACCAACCTTCCCATTCTGTCTAGCACCCCAGCCTCTCATCTCATACACTGCGAAACACGGTCACCCCATCATTTTCCCCCGACGTGCCCCCTGTGGTTACACACGTTATTTACAGATTTCCCAGAATGCAACTATTTACACAAAACCAATAACGCGGGTCATCACAATACATTTTTTATACATTGTGGCTATGATTCAGTACAGTTGGGTTTTTTCCCATTATGTGGTCATCTTACTTCCACAGTGTGTGAAATGAGTAGATATGAGAACATCAGCGGTCTTTGCTGTGTATTATATCAGTCAGTGGCACCTTTTTAAAAGGAACAGGTAAGTCTCTGTGCAGCATTCAGACCATCTGCAAGCTGGCGTAAGAAGAGCTGGACAAAAACACAGTTAAAACATTGCAGTTGTGATGTTTATAAACAGTAAAGAGACTTATTTTCAGTGCTTCTTTGTGTTTCCTCTCGTGAGTGTTTGCAGTGCAGTTGTATCGTAAATACCTCACTTAACTCGGACGGCTGTTGTAAGTGTCCCTCAACAACTGTTTAAAATGAAAAAAAAAGTGATTAAAACCAATTAAAATGATAAAATGCGCACTGTACCCCACACCTGTTGCAGAAAATGAGCTTTTTACTGTCAGTGTTTTTAATTTAAAAAAGGAAATCGGCAATTAGCAGCAAAGCACTTCTTTAAAATCAGAACTATAGTTTAAAACACCAGCTGTGTTTTAATTACTTCGACTAGGGTGAAATGCATTTCTTAAAAAAATATATATATAAATAGGACAAAAAAGATCATGAAAGAGTCTTTGAAAAGACAGCTTTCCTTTCTTAATATGGGATTTTTCAAATGGAAAAAGCCATATTGTTTTTTGAACGACCATTCAATCCAAGTTTATCAAATAAAAAGTCATACTGCTGAGTCCCTACACTGGACTACTGCACAAGTTACCGATGACAAATGAAAATATAACATTAAAAGACAGCATAGAAATATTTAAATACAAATATAAAATATGCTTTTGCCATCCTTATATTTCAGTTAAGTTTATGTGATTTTTTTTCATCTGGGAACATTTTTTTCAATATAAAAAAATGGTAATATGATCTCCCAACAGCAATTCATCAGGATGTGTGATATCATGGGAAAAAAAATTATTCCCATTATGTAAGGAATGGATGCATTCAATACAGCCCATTTTCGCATGGAAAGGTCAGGATAACCCAAATATCCACATGAGTTTTTTTTTTTACCGATTCTAGACTCCTTCGGTGTGGAAATCGCTCAGCAACCTCTAACTCTATCTCTCTATACATTTTCAACCTTTTACTTTGTTGGGAGAATTTTGCAGAGATTAATCAGTTTATCCAGATAACTGAGCAAACAACAGTTTGGGTGGCCCAGTTGGAAAATGACATGTTTGCCAGTTTCTTTAGAAAAGTACTAGAGTAACTTCAGTAACCTCTTTGTGAAATACTCCCAGACCCAGTGAAAAAGCTTGACGAGACTCAATGATTTGCTATCGACTCTTTGGCAGGTAGGAGACCAAGCCACGTGCCCATCTCCCAGACTGTTGGCTGCACCTGGGAAGTGCTGCCCTCACTCATTGCGTTTAATTAATTCACCGTTATGCAAAAAAAGTGCTAAAAGAAGAAACATTTCCCATTGTATCTTATGAGAAAAACAAAGAGTGAGTGAAACTCGAAAGCCTCATAGCAGCTGTGTATACAAAGAGTGAGGAAGGGTGGGCGGCATGGGTGAGTCCATACTGCTGAGAGTCCCCATGTTTGTGTCCTGAATACTTCCCTCCACACTCTTCGCAGAGCGCTCAGCTGGAGGCTGTTATGACAAAACAGTTCTTGTGAAATGGTAACATGAATAGTACAATGTACTAAGCGTGAAACACAAACTGAAAAAGTGAGGGACCCCTGTGCATGCGATTTTATTCTAGAGAATAGCTAAAAAAAAAAAAAAAAAAGTTTAATGGGAACAAGAAATCTTGGTTTTTGGCAAACTGACTTTTTCCCCAGTTGATTTATTCTGAAACACACACACACACACATTTTCTGAACCGCTTGTCCCATACAGGGTCGCGGGGAACCGGAGCCAAACCCGGTAACATAGGGCGTAAGGCTGGAGGGGGAGGGGACACACCCAGGACGGGACGCCAGTCCGTCGCAAGGCACCCCAAGTGGGACTCGAACCCCAGACCCACTGGAGAGCAGGACCCGGTCCAACCCACTGCGCCACCACACCCCCTAGTTATTCTGAAACATTAACAGTAAAACTTTTAGAACGATTTTGCTTTTAAATATACTGTCCGAAAACAAAAATAAAGCTTACAGTCAGCACTGCCAAGAATGTTTTGTAAGGGATGGTTTGAAAAAACTGGAAGGAAATCCATGCCTATGCCAATATCTGTCCACCGCTACCCAAAATGCTAAACCAAGACACATAAATATAACAGGTTTTTATTCATTTACGTGTACATTTGTTCATGTAGCAGACTCTTTTCTGCAAAGTGACATACAGTATAATTCAGAGTAAGCAAAAGGGCATTTCACTGCAGACATACAGTTGGATACAGACACGTGATTATCAAGACATCGCTTGTTTGTCTGGAATTGCCAGCAGTTATGAAAGACAGATAGCGTTCAGGATCAACACAAAGCCAGAGGACTTTTGGGCAGCCACAGGGAGTCAGTACACAGAGAGGAAGAGGGGTCATACGTGGGAATGCTTTGTCAGGTCAGATACAACATGCACCACGGTATTCTGTATCAGCTGGAGAGTCTTGATGGGAGGGGCTGAAAGATCCCACAGGAGGGAGTTGTAGGAGTCCAAGTGGGAAATCACCATGGCCTGCACCAGCAGCTATGTGGAGTGTGTTGTGACTCAAGGGTGGATCCTGCAGATGTTATGTAGAAGGTATCTGCAGGATAGGGTTATGACTTTGACATGCTTGGAGAAGCAGAGGCTTGAGTCAATTGTTGCTCTCAAGCTCTTGACTGGTGTGAGGATGAGATGAGAGAGTTATTCAGTTTGATGGAGAGCTTTTGACAGATTGAAGGGTCAACAGGCAGATGGGGGATCTCAGTCTCGGAAAGGTAGGGTGGTGGGTTGTGCTTGGTCATCCAGGTAGATATGCAAGAAAGGCAAGCTGCAATGCATGATGATATATCTGTCAGTTTGGGGAAAAGGGAGGAAGAGGTGGGTATCATCAGCACAGCAGTGATATGAGAAATGGTGAGCAGCAATGGCAGCCAGGGGAAGAAGTGCATGTGGAAAGGAGTAATGGGCTGAGTACCAAGCCCTGTGAAACACTAGTTGAGAGAGACAGAGAGGGAACCATGGCAAGCCACCTGGTAAGACCTACTTTATGGGTCAGCCTGAAACTATTTACACACACACACAGGCTGAAGTTGCTTCTGCTGGACAGGATCCCAGTCCATCACAAGACACCTCAAGCAGGACTTGAACCCCAGACCCACCAGAGAGCAGGTACAGACCAAACCCACTATGACACCATGAAATCCACACGCGTGCGCACACACGCGCACGCACACTGTCTGAACCGCTTGTCCCATACAGGGTACCGGGGAGCCGGAGCTTAACCCCGCAACAGTCCGTCCCAAGGTACTCCAAGCGGCACTCGAACCCCGGACCCACCGGAGAGCAGGACCCGGTCCAACCCACTGCACCACTGCACCACCGCACCCGCCCCAAAGACAAGCAGTTCAGATAAATTCATGATGCTAAATTGGCTATTGTGTGTGTGTGTGTGTGTGTGTGTGTGTCTACCCTCCAACAGACTCCAATAGCCCTGCAAGCAGTGATTCTGAGATAGGCTCCAGACCCCTGCAACTCTGACCAGGAGAAATGGTCACCAAATGAAGTTTTACGAAAAAAGTGAATGCCCATGAAACAAAAATCCAGGTGCAAATGGGTGGTTGTTTTTTTCACTTGATGAAGCACTTCACTGAGCCTCACATGAAGCTAAAGAGGATTTATGGTCCTAGTCCTCCCTCTCCTGGTCTGCTAGCTAATACTGTCACTAGGAGGAGGGTCGGGTCTTGGTGCTCAGCGCAGTAGGGCCATCTGCTGCCCGTTCTGGAACAGCTTCTCACAGCTCCTGCTGCAAGCTCTCAATGTCAGACTGAAATCCGCTGCCGCTGCGACATCCCAGCTCCAAGGCTTGGGGGAAGGAGGGACTGATGTTCTCGCCTCATTCGCAGCTCACACCGAGGTCTTGTTACAGGCTGCTCACTGCGGGGAGAAAAGGCACGGTCATGCCATCTTCTCTGTGGCTACCCAACAACTCTGTCTGCACAAAAAGGTTTGCAAGATGCCAGAAGAACAGTCAGTCGAGTCATGTGAAAAGGTCTCTTACATAGGGACTCTCACCATCATGTCGAGAAGGACAGGTTGAGGCAGGGCATCGTCTTAGTTTATACTTACTCTCAAAGTCCTTGAACCCCGAGTTAATAATGAAGCCCTTTCTGAGGTTATCATCCCCAAATCACTGGTGTGCATGACCATATTTGGACATTATTGTACATTTATGTTTAAAATACCTTCAGTCTTACTGCAAGACCCTTAAAGTCTCAGCAAGGACATCATGATTGATTCTTCCTACAGCTCCATGTTAGGATTTTTAGCACAATCCTGGATGTATTGATTAAAAAAAAGCCAAAGCACACACACTTTCAGAACCGCTTGTCCCATACGGGGTCACGGAGCCAACCCGGTAACACAGGGCATAAGGCCAGTGGGGGAGGGGACACACGTCCGTTGCAAGGCACCCCAAGCAGGACTCAAACCCCAGACCCACCGGAGAGCAGGACCGTGGTCCAACCCACTGCGCCACCGCACCCCCTAAAGCCAAAGCAGATTCTTCATTTGGAGGTGGTGGCAAGTTTGGATAGGTCCTGCTCTCTGGTGGGTCTGGAGTTCGAGTCCCGCTTGGGGTGCCTTGTGACGGACTGGCGTACCGTCCTGGGTGTGTCCCCTCCCCCTCCAGCCTTACACCCTGTATTGCCAGGGTAGGCTCTGACTTGCTGTGACCCCGCTTGGGAGCAGCAGCTTCAGCCGATTTGTGTGTGAGATTCTTCAGTGTGTGTTTCCCTCTAGAAATCTGTCCTGACAGGTAAAATGAGGTCTGGACAGGTGAAAGTTCAGCAAATCCTTCCAACCACTAAAATCACAGTCACTATATAAAGACAATAGTGCAGTTTTTTCAATATTTTCTTTAAAGAATATGGAGGTACAACCAAGAGCTAGTCCTTCTTTTATGGATACACACATTTTCAGAACCGCTTGTCCCATACGGGGTCACGGGGAACTGGAGCCTACCCGGTAACACAGGGCGTAAGGCCGGAGGGGGAGGGGACACACCCAGGACGGGACGCCAGTCCATCACAAGGCACCCCAAACAGGACTCAAACCCCAGACCCACCAGAGAGCGAGACCCGGCCAAACCCGCTGCATCACCGCGCCCCCCCCTTATCAAAAAACAGATTTTTGTAATTTTGTAATTGTAATCATTAGGAGCTACAGCCAGGTGAAGAGCTCAGTTCCAGAGGTGACCTCCTCCTCAACGCAGGTGGAGTAATTCCCAGCCACATTTGAGGAAAGAAAAGCACACAGTCTTTTTCGCAAGAAAGCAAGGCAAACTGTGTGGGTGACCTCACGCCGCCAGTCACATCGACCTCTCGATTTTTCACCACCAGCACAGTTCCCTAACATCGGGCCATATTATTCAGTGCTCTTGAACAGGCACCTGTTTCCCACGCAGGAGAAATTGATTTGTGAAGTTGCACATTTTGCTACACTCAGCTGAACTGACAAACACAATTAATGTAGTTCAAGGACAGTACATACCGTACATGTGCTTAATTGCCTATAATAAATGAGAAAATAAAAATGCAGCAAATACTTGTTACGGTATTCATACGATTACTGAAATACAATAAACTGTGAGTCAGTTAAGCAGCCTATGAACTCAAAATACAAGCTGGTGCTGCACTCACCTGTCCTGCAGACCCCACCGGCAATGCCTTTACCTGTTAAAACATACCTCAGTGAGAATGTAGATGAACTTGTTCTATGAACACAAAGACAAAGGCGAAGATCAAATTCTCACCGACATCCACCACTTTGTGAAGCCAGTTCATCACTGGGGAAAGAGCAGAACGTACGTCCAGTTTATTACAATAAACCGGAAGACATATTACAACAAACAGGAAGACATTAAAAATGAAGTGTACTCACCTTGGGTTGACACTAGGAAAAAAAAAAAAAAGAAAAAAATAATTAATACAATGAAGTTTCACTTCGTTGTCTTGTTTATTAAGCAGAATTTTAACTCACATCTTAAATGCTCATTAACAATGGTTTCTTCTGCAATTTTGGCTGAAAAGAGAACGAGAACAAGGGCTTCATCCAGGTGGACTTGAGGACATGGTAAAGGCAGGTACAGCGCACCTAGCTTGACAAACCTGTTCATCTACTGAACTCACCGAGATTCTGGTCAGTCGCCTTTCTGGAGGGCTTTAGGATCTCAGTTGGATCTGTAACAGACATGTTCAGCCCCCAGTGTGACTGACAGCAAAGCAACCGTGTCCATCACACTGGTCTTGGATGCTCAAGGAAAACTCTAACCTCAGTTTTCCCTGCCACATTAACCGCTCAGCTCCTCACCCCATCAACTCTCTTTCCCGTTGCTGCTTTACGTGTCGGATTTTCGTCCTTTAACGGCAGGCTTACGGATGATGAGCACGGCGGTTTAGAACGGGAATTGCAGAGGGATGCAGGAGAGAAGGATAATGTGAACTTACCTGAAAGAAAGACAGGAAACAGCGCTTTACACTTCATTTATCTCACAAAGACACCTTCCGCATGCATTGAACGGTCAAGGAGAGCACGGCGGAAACGGAACCCACCGAGAGCTTTCTTCAGCTTCCGCACCCCACTTGGTGCTTTGCTCCTGGTCTTCGACGATTTGCTTCCCTTGCGTTTTCCATCTGGAACGAGAAGAGATTCTCTGTGCCCTGCAGCCCAGCCTGGCGTCCGTGGTGTAAACGAAGCATATGAGTAAAACACCTGAGTTTCCCACCTGTGAGACTGAGCAGCAGAAACACAACCAGCAGCAACAGGATGAACGCTCGCATGGTGCGCATCACGAGCAGAAACGGGGAGTCGAACCCAACCTCGGCAGGAGACGGGCTGCTCCCTGTCCCTTTATACCGCAGCCTCGCCCAGAGCTGCCCTCGCAGGCTGTAATCAGGGCGGCTAAGGAGCAGCTTCCACTCTGCCATTAGCCACCATGGAGAAACAACATCTCAGGCTGTATCCATAAGAGCTGCAATCTGGTCTCGAACCCCAGTGTCGACCCGGGGCGACTCCTCAAAGCCTCATTCGGATTCTTCCGGTCATATCCGCGTCATCACATCAACGAGGAGGAGGAGGTGCAGAACGAGCAGTTTGAAAGCACATCATTGTCTTCATCTAACTTCATGTTCGCAGTCCCATAAGCAGAAATGTGACCCTGTGCCTCAGTGTAGAGCAGAAGGAAGGCTGCTGGTGGGGACTGGTGCACGAGACGATCAGAAGAGGGTAATAACGGCTCACGGCGCCAGCGTAAGAGACGGGTGATCATCATGAGCAAAGGTACCATTTCAAAGAATCAGTAGTGTCATTTCCACGGCATAATTGTCCATAACAACCGTGACTGATAACCTGGTTTGTAGTGATCATGAGAAAAGCCGAGCCTGACTTCAGGCAGGAGGGCAACAGAAAGTGTCATTGCTAATGGACGAGGAGGGATTGGACCAGAGGTCTCCGCATGGTTCAGAACATCGCGCAAATTCTCGCTCTTGAAAGTGAACGCATGAACGCCGCTCAGTCAGCATTACAATTATTTTTATTTCCTGGCCTGACATCTTTGTCCGAGACTGCTCGCGATGACAGGATAAATAGGTTACGCCCGCGTTATAACAGTGTGAGTAGCAAGGTGGCATTCACATGACCCATCTTGGCAAAATCAACAGTACAAACATCACACAACCTACCAACAAAATCAGGCCAATAAATTTAAACTAGAAAAATTACAAAGAGGAAACTGCTCTGGACGAGCGGTTTCAGAGAGCGTGTGTGTGGGGAAGCAAGTGGTTTAACTGTTAAAGCTGTTGCCATGAAACTGAAGCCCCAGGTTCAAATCCCACTTCCTGTTGTAGCACCCTTGGTCAAAGTACTTATCCTAAATTGATACAGTAAAAATTACCATGCTGTATAAATGGGGAGAGGGGTGCAGTGGGTTGGACCAGGTTCTGCTCTCCAGTGGGTCTGGAGTTTGAGTCCTGCTTGGGGTGCCTTGCAATGGACTAGCATCCTGTCCTGGGTGTGTCCCCTCCCCCTCCAGCCTTACGCCCTGTGTTGCTGGGTTAGGCTCTGGCTCCCCATGACCCTGTGTGTGTGTGTGTGTGGTGAGTCTGGGGTTCGAGTCCTGCTTGGGCTGTGCGGTGGCTTCATGCCTCCCCTAACGTGCAGAGGAAGGACCTGGCAACCCATCTCTATTCCTCTCTTGACTTCCCTTGAAAACCACACGAGTGGTCGCTATGGGTCAGGTCTGACTCGGCATGCATGCATATACTGTATATAAATGAGTAAATTAGTTTAAGTAGCTTAGTGCGCAAAATCCACATCGTAAATCACATCGGAGAAAACAAATAATAATAAGGTGCGGGGTGTTTGATCCCGCAAGGTTAAATAGAAGATAATTTATCCAAAATGAGGTCACTGAGACAGAGCTGCAAGAAAATGAAACGAATATAGGCATTGCGAGCACAGTCGATATGGGAAGCTCTACGAGGTCTATGAATGCACCTGTGGAACAAATGTAAAGTGCTCTCAGCACTGAGCCCTGATGCATACCAGTGTAGAACTTCAAGGGAGAAGTGAGTCCACCATGGTGCCTGCTGCCCTCAGGTCACAGACAAAAAGGAGTTGAAAGTGGTAAACTATTTAAACTAAGGAGAGTTCGAAGAGAACATTGACAGATGTGGATGAAGTTGCTCAAACCGAGGTGAAAGCATTTCTGAGAGTTCAGCAAGGTAACTTGACACTGAAGTGAAATGAGATTTAGTGTTGAGCCATTGTGTATGTTCTAATATACTGTAAATGGGAGAATGGGAACTGGGCAGTGGTGCTCAGTATCAGCAAAAGTGAACAGACACTAAAATGTGAAATCAGCAAAGGGCCCAGTGTTCAGTAGGGGGAAAAAAAAGTTGGAGTGTCAAGCAAAATACTTATCTTCACACTGCTGTGGGGTTGTGCAAGTTGGCTTAAGGCCCTCATTGATTGATGTATGATGAGGGAGTGGGTTTACTCATGTTCTGAAGACACTCATTAGCTGGTAGGTGCAGTAACTGACTGAAGGCCCTTATTTGCTGGGCCACAAACTTAAAGCACTTTGCTCTGCAGTGCTGCTCTTCTCCAGAAAGACTTACAATGCTGAACTACTTATTCACCCCTTTATACAAGTGGGTAATTTTCACCAGCACACATCTACTCAAAGGTAGTACACCCCAAAGTGAGATTCAAACCTGTAACCTTTGTGGCCAAAGAGATCAGCTCCCCCTCCCAACAGTGAAACATTCATATTAACTCTCCGAACACAACCACTCCAACACTTCTTTAATTTCATATAAATCTCCACATTTTGACAATTTAGTGTCATTATGGTTCTGTGGACATGCTCATCACATTCAAACTTCTCCCTGGTCAGAAGTATCCAATTGGATCATGGCACGTCTTCGCCGTTTGAATGCCGTGAAGCTCAAGCTTATCACCAGCATGGGGCAGAGGTTTGTAAAGGCGCAAGTGCACGTCCTCCTCTCCACCCACATGGACCTGTAGGAAAGCAAAATGAGTGTGTCTGCTAACACATGCATTGATGAGCCCATGGATTTTTAAAAGTTTTGACATTTGTGCATGTTAACAATAGTCCACACACATTTTAATCAATATTTTTTTCTGTGCACCTTGACCCTATGATAAGCCATAGCCCTTCCTACTTTGACTCAGCCTGTTGCTTTTTTCTTAGACTTTTGAAATGTTTAGTGCCTGGTTAAATTATACCATAGACAGTATTAAATCAATCCTGTTGGTTGGGAGTACTGACCCTTACCACGTACTTCTACCGGTCTCCCAGAATGGACCCCCAAGGGAACTTCCACACACTGAATGTAATCTGTGCTCCTGATCAAGCTTATTAATCACACCCCTTGCCTAAAAATTCATTGACAAACTGAATATTGCACAGACTCCAGCAGCAAAAATTAAGTTCATTCAAGTTTTGCACCACATTTCAACAGGAGTATTATTTCATGCCTGGCATCCCGTCCTGGGTGTGTCCCCTCCCCCTCCAGCCTTACGCCCTGTGTTGCTGGGTTAGGCTCCAGCTCCCCGCAACCCCGTACGGAGAAGAGGTTTCAGACGATATATATTATTTCATGCTGCCATTCCCTTAAGTGGTTTTTTTTTCCCCTTTTAAACTTAACCACAACTTTTGCTCCCGGTGCAAGCGGCACACCCTGACACACCTTGACGAAATAGTTGGTCCCAGCCACGACTTGCGAGGTGAACTTCTTCGCTCTGAAGACGGAGAACTCCCTGCCAGCCTTTTGCTCTGCAGATTTCTTCACCTGGGAGGAGGAAAAGCAGAGCTGAGGCCATGAGGAGCCCCTACACCTCAGGTGACTACAGCCATGTACCCCAGGGGTGAAGACACGAACAGACAGAAATTGATGGGCGGACAAAGAGCAGCTAGAGATGCACAGACAGACTCGGAACCTGGTTTTACAGAAACCCTGGTTTCCTCCTCGGCAGCTGCAGCTATCATCCGCAGCACTTGAGCGAACGAAAGCCCCGCCGCGGACGCGCCAGGCAGCACGTGATCACGTGATCGCGATTCCCCAAAGCCGCGGTGACCAGCGCAACACGAGGCAGTGACTCACGGGCGCTCGCCGCTGGCTCAGCGCGCGTGACAGCAGCACTTTCGTCTGCGAAGCATTCATATCATGAAAAACTATGGGCAGTTATTAAACATAATACTTGTTACCAGCAAACTGGTTTAAAAAAAAAAAAAACTCCATCTGACTGCAGCAACATTTGCTTTATTCACTTGCCAGACGCTTTTCTCCAAGCGACTAACAGTCTAACAAATGGACATCCATCCCACACACCTTATTCACCAAGGTAACTTACACTGCTAGATACTACTTACTGGGTCACTCAGCCATACATCAGTGGAACACACACACACTCTCTCTGTCACGCGCACGCCATGCATGGGGGAATCTGAACAACATGTTTTTTGGAATGTGGGAGGAAACCGGAGCACTCCGAGTAAAACTGTGCCACCGTGCCGCCTCAGTACTAAACAGCGACAAGTGTAAATACATTAGAAATCCTTCAAGGGAATATATTTAAAGCCTGAGTGACATGTAGTTTGCTGCACTTCGTGTGGTAATTCGTTGACAGAATTCCCGAAATAATTAATCGCTTTTTAAAAAATCTACCCCCGGGTGTGAGAATGCCCCCCTGCGGCCGGGCAGTAGTAGGATCTCACCTCATCGCACATCTTTTGCACCTCAGGCGTGGCGTCCTGCACAGCGCCGGTCCCTCCGCACATCATAGCCATATTGTTCGTAGAGTAAGGTGTTATCTTACATGTAACGCTGAAAAGCACGCACTGTACAAAGGTGCCACACACCCACTTCCGTATTTATGTGCTGAGAATCACGTGACTCATGTCACATTTCGACTGAACCATCTTTGCTAATTTAAATATGCATACATTATATCGCTTATGTCACAGCCGACATAACTAAACATGTAACTAACGTAGCTTAACATTTTACAACTTCGTATTCGATAATGAGTACGTCTGTAATAGATTGCAAACAGAAATATGTGTTTAATAAAAAAATATCCAGAAGCGTCCCCTCCCCGGAAACCGGAATGGATCGTTCCGAGGCGAATTCAGTGATTTCTCATCGCTGACCCGCTGCACCAATAACATTTCGGACTTTGTCATCAGCGCTGAGTATTAAAACCCCGCGTTTCTCCTCGTGTTACAGAGGCGTTTGTCCCTCTAAATCCAGTTTTACTATATTTCCTTTAAAAAAAGTCTCTAAATCCATTATTTCTACTGAAATTATGAGAATTAAAACACCAAACACAATTAGGTAAAGCACAATAAAAACTTTTATCTATGTTTACATAATTTTTCTTTAGTTATGCGGTATGCAGTAGTTTGTAAGTTTGTCACATAACACTGTATTACAAAATAGCTCAAGGAAATATGATACAGGTTTAAGTTTTCAATTTGCAGGAACCTGAAAAACCTCACACAACATTTGTCTTTTAATGCTTTTCCCCCTAATGTCTCTAGAAATCAGACGCTGTATTAAAGTATATTTCAAAACACAAGATAAAAAAAATTTAAAGTTTGCAGGATTGTAGTTGTTTGAATACAGACAGTTTGAATATGAATATTTGAGTGTGAACATATGTGTGTGATGTCAGAACCTATGTCAGTTAGTGTGTGTCCCCAAGAGCTCATATGTTGGACAGCAAGAGCCACCAGTCCTGCTCTGGCTGGACACAGTGAGTGGATTCAGTCATGGGACATGGTGAGCGAATAGTGACTGGACTCCATGAGCGGGTTCACGTCGTTCACCCGTCTCCTCAGGGACCTCACGGTGACTCGCTGCGATGCATTAAACAAGTGCTGCTGCTCTATTCGGAAAGGATGTTGAAGTAGTCTGCTCTGTCCTCCTGCCCCTGGTCTTCGTCCTTGCTCGTCTGTGTGGCCTGGGTGGGTTGTGCCTTGGGAGCCGGGTTCGATGACGTCCTTTGGAGAAAAGACTGGTGTTTGTGTGGAAATCCTGCAGGATGGACGACCACATGGACGGGGTTGCGGATGCTGCTTCTCCGCCTCTGTAGAGAAATCCATCCAGTCGGTGAGAGCACTGCTGGACGAGCACTGAGTCCTCATTGTGTATGATTATTGAACAGTTACAAGGACATACAGGGCAGTCCGGGAACAGAGCACTGACAATGGAACAATTAGGCCTACAATAAATCACTAATAACTGAATATTGACAGTGGAACATGCTGGCTCTAAATTTCCCAGAGAATGGATGAGTGACCCAGCGTAAGTAGTGTGTCTAGCAGTGTAAGTCACCTTGGTGAATAAGGTGTGTGGGCTAGTAACACTGCATAGAGTTCATTTGAAGCTGCTTTTGAGAAAAGCATCTGCTAAGTAAATAAATGTAATGTAGATAAGTGTCAGCTAAATACAACACATTATTCACTGTATGTTTCTTTTAAAAAAAAGCACCTACTAAATGAATAAATATACACACACACACACACATTTTCATAACCGCTTGTCCCAGACGGGGTCGCGGGGAACCGGAGCCTACCCGGTAACACAGGGCGTAAGGCCGGAGGGGGAGGGGACACACCCAGGACGGGACGCCAGTCTGTCGCAAGGCACCCCAAGCGGGACTCGAACCCCAGACCCACTGGAGAGCAGGACCCGGTCCAACCCACTGCGCCACCGCGCCCCCCCTTGAATAAATATAATGAATGTGAATGAATAACACACACACACAAACACACACACACACACATTGTCTGAACCGTTAATCCCAGACGGGGGTGCGGGGAGCCGGAGCCTAACCCGGCAGCACAGGGCGATGGGCTGGAGGGGGAGGGGACACATCTGGGATGGGACGCCAGACCGTTGCAAGGCACCCCAAGCGGGACTCAAACCCCAGACCCCCCGGAGAGCAGGTCCCGGTCCAACCCACTGCGCCACCACACCCCCCCCAGGTGAATGAATAAATGTAAAGTAAAACATCCACACAGCACTGCAATGTAACACATGCTCTATAGATGTATGATAACTGTCAACACGCTTTAAAGTCACCAGTCTCCTTGAAGCACATGTCTCTGGAGTGTGGGAAAAAGCCCACGCAAATAAGGAGAGAATATGCAAATTCCGTACCGACTGAGCCAGATTGAACACACCCTAGGTGCTGTGAGACACCAGCGCTATTTGCTGGTTCACTGTGTCACTGTGAGGAACAGAGACAAAGCACTTCTTGTTCTCCTTGGGAACTTATCCAATGAAACCTTGCATTTTTTCAGTTTCTGCATGCACATGTAGTGACATGCAAACAAATACACACATAAACACATATGGGAAAATGACACAGGATGTCACGTAAGTCAGTCTATCTATCTATCTATCTATCTATCGTACACACATTGTCAATATCATTAAATTATATAAAGTTTCCATATAGTTTTTGACTGTAGATCTATCTTCGTTGGCTTGCTGTTTGGGATTATAACAAATCGAGCACTCTTGTGATGGCATACAACACAGTCAAATGATTTACACCCCGATACCTACAAGACCTGATCACTCCATACAGACGAGCAGCAGTACTGTGCTCCTCCACCTCCAGCTGCTTGGTGGTTCCATTCACAAGGATCCAAAATCTAAAAACCTCAAATTCAGTCCGGATGAATGAAGGTTTCAGATCTCTCTCTTTTACAGCCGTTTCTCTCTTGATCTCCTGACAGCCACATAAATGTGTCCAACACCAGTTGCTAAGATTATTTATGTATTTGCTATTTTAATGTTACGTCTATAGGCTGGTTACTCTGATCTATACGCCAGTTTGACCGATAGAGTCTGTGTCAAATGTAGTGAATGTGATATAAGATAAATGCAAATACATGTTTTCCTGCAGTCGCGGTTGCAGTGGGGTCCGTCCCTTTCCCAAAGACAAAGCGTGGGGTGATGCAGTGTGCCTTGGCCAAAATAATGAGTCACACCGACAGAAGAAATGTATCTTCATTGTAGTAACGGTCTGTGGAGCCACATCCATTCAGATATTGCTCAATAAGGCTCCCGAGACGAACAGGCACCCATGACCACACATGTGACAGAGATGCACACATAGGTTTGTTCACATGTTGTTTTTGGGTCTTTGCTTTCATAATTCTGCTCCAAGCTCAAAACAATGAAAAGTGATTTAAAAACTGGAGTAATTTAGAAAAATGTTTTGCTTTCAGTGCCTTTTGGTCAGTGTTCGCTACCGGGGAAGATTTACTACACGTATGCAGACACGCAGACGCAGGCGTGTGCAACAGAGTCACGGTGAGAAGGTGGATGAGACAGGGACAACATGGACGGGAGGGACGACGTGTCACCTGGCGGAGAACAACAGCCACAATTGCGATCAGCAACAACAGCCCACCGATGACTCCACCGACGACGAAGGCGGTCACCATGGGAACGGAGGAGGCATGGGCTGAAAGAGAGGGTTGATTCAGCAGTGGGAGTAGAGGTCCCTTTGAAAGAAGAACATGTCGGTGGGGGTGGAGCAACATACCTTGAGGCGTGCCGATCTGCAGGTGCACCTGGCCCTTCAGGTTCCCGTAGGGGAAGGTGGCCAGGGTGCAACAGTAGGTACCAGTGTCGTTGCTGCTGGTCATCAATTTGAACCCATGCACGGTCATCTCGGAGATGCGCCCTTTGTAGTCATCACTCACCACTGATCCAGAAGTTATGTGGAACACCAGAATTTTGTATCCTTCACACCTCGTCCATTCCACCTGGCTGATGTTTCCCTCTCCATCTAGTTCACACCGGAGGGTGGCTGGAGCTCCAGCCACGACGGTCAGGTTCCCAGATGTGATCACCCTTACTGCGAGGGATGCTGTTACGGAGAAGCAGTGGTGGTCCCCACAGGTTTATGACCAACTCATACATCATATCAGCAAGAACCTCTTTATAGCTTTCTCTCCAGCTCCTTGTACACAATCATCTCGCCACCATCTGGTGTTCCTCCGTGTTCTACACGAAGCAGCGTGTATTCGCACACAGATCAGCTCAGACACTGCACACTCGGCTCAAACACTTACTCAAACACCCTCCACACACACACACACACACACACACACGCACACTCCCATGATGACGAGGAGAGCATTTTGGAATTTGGTGTGAGATGCTGCTGCTCTCAGACCCGTGACTCTTACCTGTACACCAAAGCAGACACAGCAGCGCCACCAGGCTCCGGTTCAGGTGTAGGACCAGCGCTCCTGGATAGGGACATCCTGCTATCATGATGTGGCATCCAACACTGAAGTGTGAGGGACCTGCTGTGCGCAGAACACACAGGAAACGGTTACACATACGTACTTCAGTGCATTTGCGCACGCGCGCGCACACACACACAAACACACAAACAATGTCTGGAAACAACGCTTAAAGGGAGAGTACTGCTACGTTCTTCTTGTCACTTTGCAAAAGTACCTATGTAACCTGGGCAAAAAAAATGTCTCGCACACATGATTCTGCTAAAAAATAGTTAATGGTCAAATTGAAGCTCCTGTTTTTTTGAGGGGAAGTGACTCATATCCACACACTAACATATAATATTCTTGCATAACTTTGTGCCGAGGAACACGTGGCCTGTGAAAGCAGAAATGTTTGAGTTCCGGATATCTGGTGAGAAGGGTCGTGCGGAACCACGCAGAAGCAGCCGAGAGTGTCAGCCGCAGCACACAGGCATGCAAATCTGCGCATCTGGACTTGGTATCCGTCTCATTACTGCAAGTGTCTCGCTTTTACTCTTTCATACACATACTACCTCCCCATAGTTGCCTGCCTCACCCACTGAAAAGCTGAGCGTCGACACACAGATCTACTCACAGTCCAGCCAAATAAGCTGCAGCTGCTCTTTATGACCTTTGTGGTCCAAAACACAGCTCTTCTCCGTCTTCCTAACAAAAAGCCTCTAAATTTGAGCTCATTTCCATGTCTGATCAACCCAACAGTTGTTCAACCCAACAGTTATTCAACATCACCAGGCTGTGGCAAAGTGCTGAATGTATGAGCCCAACTGAGCTGGGACAGCTGTGCTTGTCTCACTCTCCCGAGCTGCCAAATTTACAGCTCCATATACAGCTGATATATATATGAAAACGCAGAGGGAAGGAACGATCAGGGTCCATAAACATTAATCCTAAGAGGAATACATTTGAATTTTTTTAAACTCTCAGTGAGTCACATAAAGCTCTAGAATTGGGTGTCTATCATGAAGCAACTTTCACAACTTAATCCTCTTCATCCGTGGTGTCGGTGGCTTTGCCTTTGTTCAAACTTGGTCGTCCATCAAATACTCCATCCTGACTAGAATTTTCAGGTTTACACTCTTTCTAAGCCAAAATTGATTGACTGATCGCAACTGATTGCTCTTCCCTCTGCCTTCGTATCATCTTTAAATTATTGCAGCAATTGACTGGAGGCATCAGTATTGCAATGAATATATTTTCACACCTGTGACTCTGCGTAAACCACGGTATGTCTGTGGTAACAGGCGACGGTGGGGCAGTCCTACAAGATGCGGCTCTTAGCAACGCACCAGGCCTGTGCCCCCCGGGGACGAGAAGCCACATCCTGTAAGCTCAGCTTCCTGACTCAAAACTTGCTGGGTTGAACTGAGGTCCAGAAGACTGGTCTACAGGTCTGTGTCTCGTCTGACACACTTTGCCGATACAGAGCAATACGCTGTGGTCGGAAGTTCGAGTGGGGACAGGAAGCAGCGCATGTGAAAGAGGTCAGTGTTTTACAGGCCTGCTACAATTCTGTTAGCTAACAGCGATCGGAGCGCTTTGCAGGCATGCATGGTACAAGAAGTCCTCTTTCATTCGATCTAATTAACCTGCGAAACTTGATTTGGTTTGATGTGGTATTGTGACATTTCACCAAAACTTTGCGAAATTCATGAAAATATTCAAAAGGGAACTAAAAACGAATGGGAAAAACAATTCCTTCCCCAACTCTGGGCCTTCTCTGTGTGTGGGAAATCAGGTATTGGCTGCAGCTCTCTGTTTGGCCACAGCATGGTGCTAGGCTTCACCATGTACAGTAAAGTACCGCACTGCCCAGTAAGAGTGAAGTACACCACCATCTTCCTGCTTTTCCCTCTGACATAAAGCCCGTCTTTCTCACTACTCCTTGCATGACCCTTGGGGTAACTCTCTTAGGACCGCGGTTGTACATCAAAAGCTGGTGCTAAGACCACTTTTATATTGTAGAATCCCCCTGTGGAGCTACTAGAAACTGGCTCAGGAGTCAGGGTAAAAGGAACACGTGCTCTTTATTAGACGTGTACATGTCTTTCATTAGCAGTCTTGACAAAGATGCTTCAGACAGTACAAGAGGTGCAGATCACTGGAGAGAATCCCCCTGGGTCACTCCCAGCCCCCCTACTGCACCCCACGGTCAACACTGTAAGTCACTTTGGAGAAAAGCATCAGCTAAATGAATAAATGTAAATATTGTAATGGCGCTGAGGGGAGTCATACCAGCGTCGTGTAAATAATTGATGTTTGTGTTCATCGGTTGTCATTCTATTGATGTTTAGTGCTGGAGAGGGGAATTCTGGGGAGTTCCAGGGGTAGCCCCTTAAGGTCACAACTATGACATGCTTACAATTATTTACCCATTTACACAGCTAGGTAACTTAGTGCAATTTAGGATAAGTACCTTACTTAAGGGTACTACAGCCAGAGATCAAACCTGCAACCTTTAGATCCAAAGGCAGCAGCTCTAGCCACTACACTATCAGCTGTCCCTCTTTGATCCTTCAGTAAGGACATGCTCTCTCATGGTTTCCTCTATGCACATAATTCCTTGATTTACCACTTTTCATTCAGACATGTCCCCATAGATGGATGGCCATAACCTTGGTCTAGCTTAGTTGATGCTTTTCCCTAAAGCAGCTTACAATTATTCACCCATTTATAGAGATAGATCATATTACCAGAGCAATTTAGGGTAAGTAGCTTGCTCTAGGATAATACAGCTGGAAGATCTGCTGTGATTTAAACCTACAACCACTGGGTCCAAAGGCAATAGCATTCACCACTATCCTACAAGCTCTTTCTTAAAAGCTTAGCCACCATCTTCTAACCTCCTTCTGTCTTATCTTTTGCAAATCAGTAAAGTTGTTGTGGAACCAGTCATCCCCTCAACGTGAGCTCATCAGCACATCTCTGAAACACTTGCTTACGATCGTCATATCCCTTCACTAACCAAAGCCTGTCACTTCCTCCTACACAACATCTTCAGAATGAGCTCTCTAACTGTGGTATTCAGCTTCTTGTTCGCTTCACAGTGACCTGCCGTGGTATGTGTTGGTGCAGACCTGAACCTGATCACCATCATCAAGAACAAGATATAAGGAGCACCAGCAGTACTTATTACCATGGAGTCCTGAATGGAAATCTCTGTTGCAGCATCTCCTGTCCACACATGCCTGTGCACTGCTACACTCTTCACTTTTAAATGAATTCTGCACTTGGGTTCACCTCAATTCTAACCTCTGAGTGTTTTTAAGGAATTATAGGTGCTTTGCACCATTTACATGACTATCTGATTTGGAGAATTATCTTCTCCAAAATAACTTACAACATGAAGACAGTTACACTGAGGTACTCATTTATACAGGTGAGTATTTCTGGTGGAGAAATTTAGGGTAAGTGCCTTAATCAAGGGTATTACAGCAGAATGGGGATGTGAACCTCAGTCCTTCGAGTGCAGAGCAGCAGTTCTAACCACTTCACCACCTGCTGCCCTCAACTAATAAATTAATAAATCTGTGACTAATTGAATTTGATTACAGCAAAAACAAATTAGAACTCAGATAACACTAACCAGTCAATTTTTCAGAGGATTCATTTCTTAAAGCACCACACATTCATAAACAGTCTCAGTGAGACACACACACACACACGTAGAGAGAATGTCCATAGGGATCAGCAACCATTCGGCAGTGACGGATGAAGGAAATGTGATCAGAAGCAGCTATGAGACAAGCGCTGCCCATCCTGCTGCCCTCAGTGGAGCCTAGAGCCCTGAGAGCCATGGTCCTTCTCACTGGTGCTGCTCGCCTCACCCTCACGCCGCTCTGGGTTCTTTTGCTGCTGGGTAAGAACGCCTTGTATCCTCATAGGTGTCACTCAGACACACACACCTTATGCAGCACACACTTTGCTGCGGTCACTCACTATGTTTACAGGTGCATGTGCTGTAATAAAAAGCATTTTTGTCTAGACTGAAAACTCTTCTCCATTTGGTTTTTCTTACCTTTGTCCTCCAATCTGTGCTCCTTCCTCTGTGTCCCTAACTGTCATGCTGGCTGGGGCTCGTTTTTTTCTTGAAAAGGTTCATTAAAGTTATTTATGTGTTATAGTACTTATAGTACGTTTAGTCCACTGTGTTGTCAGTTGCTTGCTGGTGCACTGCTTTAGGCAAGAGCCTTCCTAACCCTAACCCTACTGTAACCTTCCTTACAGCAGGAGTCTCTGTCTTAGCGTTTCACCCTTGCAGTGTGTGATGCTCATGGCCATGGGGATGAAGCCCTGTCTGCATATAAAGCATTACTGCATGCGTTGCGGCACACTCTGCAGGTCTCAGCCGTGTGCAGGTTCGCAGATCCAGTTCCACGGTTCCTTTGCTGTGGCTCTGCAGCACTTTGATACTTTAATCCATTTGACTTTTGTGTTTCTAATTTTGCAACTGAGATTTAGTGTCACTTTGCTGTTTGCCATATTTATAGAACTGTGGCACACACAAGGACACAACTCTGTTGGCACAAAGACATACACTAGTAATGTTAAGTTTTACGATATTTTCAAACCTCTGCTTCCTGAATAATGTATATTAAAACAAATAAAAATCCCAGCCCTTGTAAACACTGTTCAATTACTCCTCTGTGAAACCATAATGGCCTGTACCTTGAGCAGTTAACTATTTTACTGATAAATAAATATAATTTTATATAACCTTTAATATATTTGAATTTAGGTAGATAATTGTTTCTTCTCCTTTTAAAAAAAAAATGATGTGATCTTGTTGCCCTTGTATTCTCAGTATTGACTTTGGGTGTCAGGAAAATACATTTACACTTACATTTATTCATTTAGCAGATGCTTTTGTCCAAAGCGAAGTACATCTCAGCAAAAATACAATTTATGCGTTACATTGAGAGAAGGAGACATAGCTGCAGACATGAGAGTCTCAAGCAAACCTAGTTTGTTCCCTACCACTTGCTGCACCGAGGTTCATCGTTCAAGTAAAGACACAGGATAGACAAATTCCGATATCCACAACAATTTTAACTAAATATTATAAGATACACAAATGAGCAGTACAATACCAGAGTAGTGGCTGAATAAAGGTTGTATCTGGGGATGCTTCTGGAGTTACGATGCGTGAACAGTTACACCATAGATGAGCTGGAGAGATCTTGGGCGAAGTGGATCTGGAAAAGGTGGGTTTTTAGACCCTTCTTGAAAACAGACAGAGTTTCCGCGGTTCTGAGTGACAGGGAAAGGTCATTCCACCACAACGGACCCAGAACGGAGAACCTCCGAGCTTTGCCTTTCGTGCGCGGGACCACTAAGAGAGCAGAAGTAGATGAGCGAAGGGGCCTGGCTGGGGTGTACCGGTTGATCAAGTCCTGTAAATAGCCGGGAGCAGTTCTATTGATGCATTTGTACACAGTAACCAGTGTTTTGAATTTGATACGGGCAACTAAAGGAAGCCAGTGCAGAGAGATGAGTAGAGGAGATACATGGGAACGCTTTGACAAATCAAACACAATTTGTGCAGCAGCATTTTGTAGAAGCTGCAGAGGTTTGATGGCAATAGCAGGAAGGCCATACAGGAGAGAGTTGCAGTAGTCCAGATGTGAAGTCTCCATGGCCTGGACAAGTAGTTGGGCAGAGTCAGTAGTGAGGTAGGGACGGATCCTACGAATATTATGCAGGATGTATCTGCAGGACCGGGCCGTGGCTTCGATATGCCGAGAGAACGACAGACTGGCATCAATCGTTACTCCCAGACTCTTAGCAAAGGAGCTGGGCGAAATGAGTGAGTTGTCCAGTTTGATCGAGAGGTCATGACAGGAGGACAAGCCAGTTGGGAGGTAAAGAATCTCTGGTTTGGAGAGGTTGAGTTGGAGGTGGTGATCATACATCCATGAAGAGATGTCCCACAGGCAGGCAGCAATGCGTGCGGAGATGTCTGATGCACCAGGTGGAAAGGAGAGGAACAACATTAATAGGACAATAAACTTATGAGTTGGACTGATTTCAGCCAATTTCCCCCCTTCAGTGATGGTAAAGGTTACCTGATTTGACACATCGAGACAGGGGTGTCACCTAGTTTGAGATGCTGATTTAATGTGCAAATTAAAATCACAAAGGTACAAAATAAGGCTAAAGCAGTGCTTCCAGCCTTGGTGCTGAAAAGACAAAACCTGGATATCTCACTGTGCTCCTCGGGCATGTTGTCCATGTAATATCCTCATGCTTTCCGACTCCATTAGTGTCCGGCCCTGAGCCCAGAAGACAAAATCTCTCTTTCTTGCCATGTAACACATGAGTGACAAATGGGACATTACTTTTCCTCCCACCCAGGAGAACTTACCTCTGTGTGCCTCATCTGCAATGGAGCTGTCACATCTGAGCTCTCCAACTCCACTGATGTCCACACACATCTGTCAAAGATTCCAGCCATGTCCCCTACAGAGGTGGTGCCTGCCTTGGAGCAGAGCCCGGAGAAGGTGAAGGCTGAAGAGGGAGAGGATGTGACCTTCTCCTGCCTGGTAAAGGGGGTATTTCTCACAGAGACAGCGGTCCAATGGCATCATCATGGACCGCAGGGGGAACAGACTGTCCTCAAGGGGAACCACACGGAGGGGGATGGCTTCGTGGGCCGTGTCTTCCTCAGCGGCAATCTCGGAGGCGGAGACGTGTCCATGACGCTGCTCAACGTCTCCCTAGAGGACCGTGGAGTGTTCCTGTGCCTTGTTGGTGTCCACAATGGCACTGTGCTGCAGGGAAGTGGCACCAAGCTCAGCATCCTGCAGAGAAAAGGTGAGCCCTTCAACACAGGTGTG
This sequence comes from Scleropages formosus, assembly GCF_900964775.1. Classification (NCBI taxonomy): domain Eukaryota; kingdom Metazoa; phylum Chordata; class Actinopteri; order Osteoglossiformes; family Osteoglossidae; genus Scleropages; species Scleropages formosus. The sequence goes on along the minus strand of NC_041808.1, from coordinate 8,436,751 downwards.
CGTGTGGAGGGGGTGGGAAGTGGAGCTGTATTTTCCACGCAAAAGAAAGTCTTGGAAACGAACTTCTGATGAAAACAGCGGTTCCGTTTCGGCCTGTCCCCAGGCTTGCTCGGGCTCCAGGAATCTGTTGGCACAATCGTGGGAGTGGCCGTGGCAGCCTTGGGTGTGGCCATCGGGTTCGTGGCGATCATTGTAACACAGTTTCGCGAGAAGCTGAATTGCCTTCAGAAATGAGGAAGTCTCCACTTCAGGTGTGTTTTTGCGTTTATCTATGTGTGTTTGTGCATGTGTGTGCCATCCCTTATGTTTAATTCTTAGGATGTATCTCCAAGGACCTGTTTTCCCAGTAGATGGTGTGCACACCTGTCCACACCTGCATGGTTCCACACACATTCTCCTTGAAGAAAGGACTGGCTCCTTTGATCCCCTGCCCATCTGTGTGCCACTGAAGATTTTGTCTTGTGTGACTTCCTGTGTGACTCACACACTGGAGCCTGTGGACCTGCCTGTGACGAGTCAGGGTCACCGTGGGCTCATCCACCGCAGGTAGAACCACCTGCAGTTTCTGCTTCTCATTATGGACATGGAGTAAATAGTTGTTTCTCCCCTTGTTTTCTGACTGCTCATTATCATCAGGCTCACTTCACTCCCAAGCATAGCAGTGGTGCAACTTCTGCAAGGGACGTGCGGTCCGCCGTTTTGGAAATAATTACATTTGTCCCTCACGCTTTCAAAATGCAGGGATTCTCCTGCTTCGTCTATAACAAGAAGGAATGATCACCCGTAGGGTGACATTGAAGTTGTATTGGTGGTAACGAAGGGGAACTACATGTGCTCACCTGGCATCTGGAGATGATCCCCTGCAGCAGCTGTGTCCTCCTGACATTTAAACTCGAAGTATCTCATCATACCATTTTTTTCTTCTTGTGGTCACCCATTTATCACAGATATATATGTCTGGGTGCTGATGGCGTTTCAAACACTGTGACACACTATTCCTGAACTTCATCAGCAGTAAAGTACACACTATTTGTTGAAGTTCCAGGTTCTAAGAGGTGAACCTGTCCATCCTCTTTTGTGACCCCCTTCAGATAAATGGCAGAAGGCCTTGTATATAAACACAAATGGTAATCTGTAGTACTACAAGACCAGACTTGGAATTATATGTATTGGGGCATCCAGAAATTCACTAAAAACAACAGGAATACAAGCATAATTAATATGCAACTAAATGTATAAATGCATTTAATTTTTAGCCTTTTGAAATTTTATGAAATTTAAACAACTGGTTTTCAAAGTATTGAATTACAGCTCGGCATTTTGACTAGCGTTTGCTGATTTCACCTCATTTCCTTAATAAAATATGTATTTAATAATAGAGACAGATGATGGCCTTTTCATTTGAAAGAGACTGCTCTGAATTAATGTTGTCAGCTTGTTGCATCTATTGTATCATGTAAAGGGTTTAAGAGCACAACCCCTTTAAAAAAAAAAAAAACTGACTAATATTTAGACACTATAAAAACACATTTTAAATAAATTGCTGGTTTATGTAAAATCTAAACAAACAAAGTCATAATCCTGAGTGGGAAATGGAAACAGCTCCACTGAAACATCTGAGCGCGTCTTTCCCGCAGAGGAGCGCCGACCGAGTCCTTCCAGCTCGACCTTCTCACCTGGAAGTGCCTTCAGCCTCAAGGTGAAGGTTTAGCGAGCGGTTCCCCTACTGATGAAAACGGCGCGTCGCCATGGAAACGGGGACCGTCCGCCGTGGAGTGGGGTGCGAGCGCGGACAGCAGCATTCCGGAGAATTTTTATTCTCCTTGAGAAACAAGGCAAACAAGAACCTTTTTATATTTAGGTTTGAATGAAAATCGGGTCAAAACAAACATTTAACAATAAAAATCTACTTCCCGTAGTTTCATAAAAAATTACGCTTTTCTTCTTTGGAGAGAAATGAATCTTCAAGTGGCGCTTTTTAAATTTTGTCAATAAAATGCTGTCATTAAATTGTTGTTGCCGTTTAAATTGTCGTGAGCTAAAAAAGCGATTGACGATTCACGAATTTATTTTATTAGCTGTAAGGCGATGACCTGGCCTGTTTCGGCTCGGAACCACGGAGCCGAGCAGGAGGAGCGCGCGCACAGTCTGCGTCACGGCGCTCCGCTGGGTTTCTTCGTTTAAACTTTGGTTCTTTCCGCGAGTGTTTCTGTTCCTGTGAGTCTATCCGTGTTGTACGGATTGAGTTCCCCAGCAAAGCCTGGTCCCGGGGAGTAAAATGACCGCGCGCTCAGCGGTCCGCCCAGCGCGTGACACGGGTTAGAGCCTAAAGTAAAGTCGCGGCTCGCAGTGGTCACTAGTCTGGGCTTCGCGGAATCACAACTCGTCCTTTGTGTGTTTTTAATTTTATTTCAGCGGTTTTGTGTGTGTGTGTGTGTTTTTTTTTTCCAGTTTTTTGCAATGGGGTTTTAGATGACTCGCTGTTTATTAGTTTTTATCTAAGCGTAAGGATGGGCGCGCTTACGGCGCGAGCCGATTATTATGAAAACTTCCACCGGCATCCTCAGGCATCGGTGCTTTCTCGTTCCTCTGAGTTCTCGTGCATCCGGTCCCCACAGTCGGGCACCGCTCGGTCTCGCGCACTCCACGCGCGTCCTCGGGGGGAGCCGCAGTCTCGCGGCGCCCGTCGCGTGGGCGCTGCTCCTCCTGCTGGACGTCGCGCGTGCCGCCTCCGGTGGGTCGGTGGGTCGGGGGGGGGGGGGGGGGGTACTGCCACGGGTCGCAGGACGCGCCCGCGGCGTCTGGCGGAGCGGCTTCCGCCGTCTCGACTCCCGAGCGCATCGACGCGCGAGACGCACTCGTCTGCTGCGGGAGGTGTGAGCTGCGCTACTGCTGCGCGAGCGGCGGCGCGCGCCTGCACCAGGGCAGCTGCGCCAACGACGAGCGCGGGACGGCGGAACCCGAGACCCAGCAGAGCGCGCGGTCGAAAGCGACAAGTGGAAAAAGAAAAGTAATAATTCAATAATTTACACGAGTAAAGGTAGGAGGAGCCCAGGGTGAGGGTAGGGACAGCAGGTGGCATAGTGGTTAGAGTCTAATAGAGATGTTGCTTTCTGCTCAAAGGAGCTTCCTTCGAACCCCCCCCACATGCTGTCATATACTGTTGAAAAAGGAAAGATACACCCACACACACAGTCTGAGACCGCACTTGTCCCGAGTGGGTTTGCGGCAAAACGGGGCCTAGCCTGGTGCCAAAGGGCAAAGGGCATGGGGGACACACACGCACACCCAGGGCGGGACACCAGTCCGTCGCAAGGCACCCCACGCGGGACGCAAACCTCGGACCCACCAGAGAGCAGGACCCGGCCAAACCTGCCGCGCCACTGTGCCGCCGCACTACCAGGCCCCCCCACCCTCTGTGAATTCTGATGTTGTCAATTAGAGTAATGGGGAACATAAGGTGGAAAAAAGTGCCTTTTCGATGAAATATTCACGGTATTCAAAAGTTACATTTGTTATTAAATTAATATAAATAACAAATCTGCATATATTCAACTGACTTTTCTCCAAAAGCCTCTTACAATGTTAAGGTTACAATTATTTACCCATTTACACAGCTGGCTAATTTTACTGGAGCAGTTCAGTGTAAGTACCTCGCTCAAGGGTCCTACAGCCAGAGGTGGGGATTGAACCTGCAATTGAACCTTTAGAGCCAAAGGCAGCAACGCTGCCTCCTATTCTACCAGCTGTCTGAAATAAGTTTGCAGAATTAGAACTTAAACATTTGTCAACAAACATTAAACATTTAATAATACTGTTCTGGGTGCAGCTCTTTAATGAATGGAAATAGACAATTCACCATAATGAAATAAAATTAACCTCCAGAAAATACATTACCTGTGTACATCAAACATTCTTGTTTACAAGGCATATGTGATTATCATTTTAGTGTACATATTAGGTAGGGTAAGTGCCTTTGAAACTGATTCAAGGAAAGGGAGGGTAAAAAGTGGTTTACCATTGCCCTGTACCACACTTGTCTTTGGAATATAAGAGTAAACCTACCTGAACACAGCATGCAAACTTCACAACAACCTAGTGGGCATCGAACCCCTGTCCAGGCATTGTGAAGGAACGCTAGTACCTGCTGCCCTATTATATCACTAATAATAAGGTTAATTAGCATTAGATTTACATTTACATGTGTATGTCTGGCAGAAGCTTTTCTCCAAAGTGACTTACAGCTCAGAGTAAACAAAAGTGCATCTCACAAGTGACGGAGGGCTTAGATAGAGACACATGATTTTTGAAGCGCAGCTTGTTTGTTCGGTACTGCTATTGTTACGTATTCCAGTAACTTCCTGTAGTTGTCACATCCACACACGCATCGCAGTCAACGGCACCTGACGCCGATCAAGCACCTGATGACAATCGGAGCGCTCGGCTTTAATAGACACTCTTCAGGGCCTTCGCGCTTACGGAATCTCGTTGAAACAAGGGTCCCTGGTCCTGCCTATGGGTCTTCGTGCCCCCTCGGTTCCGAATAAACGGTCCTGCGCTTGGTCCAGCTGTCCCCGGATCCTCTGTTTGGTGTGACAGATGTAGGGATCCATGTATTGGGGGGGGAAGGAAGATAAAAAGTAGTCAGTGGTGGACAGATGACTTACAAAGGTTTCAAGAAATCAGCGGGGAAGTGGGTCTGAAAGAGATGAGTTTTGAGACCATTCCTTAATGCTGGGAGGGATTCAGCAGCTCTGAGGTAGGGAGGGAGGTCAGTCCTCTACATCAGAGCCAAAATTGAGAACCTACAGAATTTAGACATCCGACTGACTTGAGTCAACTTTTTACACAGTGCTCTTACGGTGCTGTAAGTAGCAATCAGGTCCTCTTGGTATCGGGGAACAGATCTTTTGACTGTCTTTGAGACCGTGACCAGTGTGTTGAACTTGATACAGGCTGCTGCAGGAAGCCAGTGGAGAGTCGAGAAAGGGGGATACACGAGAACGCTTTGGCAGGTCAAATAAAACTCGTACCACAGCGGTTTGCGGTAACACCTCTAATTTACATAACTCGGTTAAACTTGGAAAGCGTACAATTAATCTGCACCTTTTGAAACGTCACTGGCTCGGTAGTAGATTAATGAGAAATGGTCCATCCGAAACTTTCGCAGCTAAATGTCGATTTAAATGCTGCAGTATGAAGACGGCGCACGAGCTGTTTGATGACGGCAGCCCAAAACAAGGTGCGTCTCATGCACAAAAAGCAAATTGTTCAGTGCTGTTGTAAATAATCCTGTTTGTTTCACTGAACACAACGCAATTTGTATTCCTGAACGTCTCCAGGCCAGATCACGTTATCTAAGGACAGCTCTATGTGGGACTTATCCAGTGGTCAGGGGGTAAGTGGACCGAACCCTGACGGACTCTCCCAAATGGTCCGAATTCGGTACGGACCCCCTGCAGACAGGTAGAGCTGTGGTTTTTGAGTTCGGAACTCCAGTTCTGGCTGTGAAAGTGTCCATCTCATGGACTTAAATCCAGACCAGAAGAAAAATGAGTGAGTAAATGTAAAATTGTCTGTTGAGGTAATGAGAATCCTTTGCTTTTTCACCCAAAATAGATGCAGGAATGATTTAGTAAAAATTTTGCTTACATCATCATCTAATGAATCATCATTTTATTTTACCTTTTAAGACTTTCAACAACATCCTGTTACGGTAGTGAGAAGCTGTGATTTTTGTAGGCGTTTCATTCATTTTTATGGTATGAAAACAAAAGATCAGCTCATCTTGTCTTCATCTTTAATCTACATTTCTTGATGAGGCATCATGGAAGAATCAAACTTCATTTAAACCTCATCTGTGACTTTGACATCACTCGAACCAGTGTCGCATAATGAGAAACGCGTCCGGACACCATAATTTCACTTAAAATATTTTCATTATTTATAGTGCACTGAGATTTTAATTTTATGCGATATTTCACGTTTTTACCAAGATTTTAATTTGATTTGCTGTAAAACGGTTATTTAAAAACTATATACATTTGAATGTACATATTTTAAATGTAATACAGTCCTATATATTTTAAATTTTTTTTATCCTGAAAAATATGAACGGTTAATATAATATTAATACTAAAAGAGTCTTTCTTTGCCTAGGGAGCTGGTATTGTAGTGGTTAGAACTGTTCCCTTTGGACCAGGAAGTTGCAGGTCTTACCTCAAGCTGTAGTATCCTTGAGCAAAGTACTTTCCCTGAATTGCTCCAGTAAAAAAAAAAAAAATTACCCAGCTGTATAACTGGGTAAATCATTGTAAGTCACTTTGGCGACAAGTCTCAGCTGAATGAATAAATGTAAGACAAAGGCACTGAAATGTCCATAGGTCTCATTTATTCATGAGACTGACACAAGCGCATTGTGTGTCCCTTCTGTGTTTAATGTGTCGCATGATGTTTTTTCTCAGTAAACACACAATCTGTAACTTTACCTGGGTCCGGCATCTGGTTGTGGGCTCCCTGTTCCTGGCCTTCGTCATGCCGGGGGGCCTGGGGGCTACATGCTGCCGCCGTCGCCTAGACCTCGAGCAAGATGTGGCTCCAGAGGGCACTGGGGACAGAGATGGGGACGGGGTGCATGTCCTGGAAACGGTCCCTATGACAGCAAGCACGTCCAGCTCTTCTGCCTGGTCCTGGGCACGGCCCCCCAACACCGCGTGTCCCGAGTTGGGTCGGGTTTCTCCCCACGCCCCCTTCCCCCAGTGCCCTGGTATGACTGTGGCGCTCAGCCATGTGGGGTACCAGCCTTCAGTGTCCCCTTGGCTCCCCTCCAGGCAGTACCTGCATCAGCGTCCATCAGAGGTACATGACCTCATCCTCCACCCTACAGACTAATAACTGACCGCTTGGAGACCATTCCTTTCTAATGCCTGGAGACCACCAGCCAGCACAGCTGCTGAACCTCAGCAGACCCCTCACTGGCCAGCAAGACAGTAAACTGACCGAGAGCTCTGCTTGTTTGTCCATTAGCAGTAACAGTGCGGGCTCATGGAGGTCTTTAGTTTTCACCAGCAGCACATGGCATTAGGGCGGTCTCATACACACAAAGAGCAATTTGGAGCCACCGCTCCATCTGAAACGTATCTTTGGAGTGTGGGAGGAAACCTGAGCACCTGGAGCAGACCCACACGAACATAGGCATAACATATGAATTTGACACAGACTGAGCTGGGTTCAAATCCACACCCACACAGCCCAGGTGCCCCAGTTTGTTACTTGCTGGTATTTGTTTAAACGGGAGAAATCTGAGTATTATTTACCTGACCACCTACCTCACTGCTCCAGCTGAGGCCAGTGGGTAATTAGTTAAGGTCGCAGGTTTTTTTGCCTTATTGGGATGAACAGTCACAGCAGTTTTCCAACAGGTCCTGTGACTGGGAACTCTGGACTTAAACCAATGAAAGAGGACTGACGGACCCTCCCACCCACCCCCGGGTTCGGTTCTGTCTCTCAAATGCAGGTGTCCTGATGGGACATCCAGCACTGTGGTTCTCGCTGTCCTCTAGAACATGTGTTGGTTCCAGTCCAGGAGTCGAAGCCCAGTTGAAGAGGATGAAAGGACATCTCTGAGAGCTTCTTGTACCAAAGACACTGTGCTTTTAACCAGACTTTATAACCATGTTCTCACCATGCTCTTGACCATCATTTTTTTTTACAGAAGCTACATTTTGTTACATTGCATTTCTTAGGCTCTTTGTTGCTGATGTACTTATGTTTACTCTGCCCTGTATGTTCATTTGGAGAAATGTGTCTGATAACATAAATATGTGTAGATGTGTATCCTTAGGAAAGAAATATTGTAATACACACGTTAACGGTAACATTTGCATTTATTTATCATTCCATCTGTCATCTGTATAAATAAACACAATAAACACCATTCTTGTTTAGAATTTTTTTACTTCTGTCAACAAGAGCACCGCTGTTACCTGTTTTAGTGCTTCTCATAATTTTTTCTAGAAAGGCTACACAAAGTCAGTGGAAGATCGGAGTCCTTTAGAGAGGAATGCAGCTCTTAACTTAATTTCCCCAGCAGCGCAGGCCAGTCCCCTTCCCACAACTGAGCAACAGCAGCAAACAGCTGGACCAGAGAAGTCGGCTAACAAACACAAACATGGGCCAGCAGCTCACTGACTTATAGCTGAGTCCCAAATAAAGTATAAATATTTTACAAAGTTACATTAAACTGGCATTAAAAGGTGACAGTTGTCTCTGGGGGTGTGGGCTGCAGATGGCACGGTAGCTAAGCCCGACAGCTTGAAATCTAGAGTCCCGGCTTCAAATCCCGCTTCCTACTCTAGTACCCTTGATCAAGGTGCTTCCCTTGAGTACATGCAGTAATAACTGCCCAGATGTATAAATGGGCAGGTATTCTGGGTGGCACAGTGAACAGCGCTGCTGTCTCACAGCACCTGGGTGGCGTGAGAAAATGTGGGTTTGATCCCTGCCCAGTCTGTGTGGAGTTTGCATGTTCTCCTTGTGTCTGGTTGCTCTGGTTTCCTCCCACAATCCAAAGACATGCTGTTCAGGTTCACCCCTAGCATAGTATGTGAGTGTGTTCCACTGATGTATGGATGAGTGACCCAGTGTAAGTAGTGTACCTAGCAGTGTAAGTCACCTTGGTGAATAAAGTGTGTGGGCTGATAACACTACATAGAGTTTGTTAGAAGGCACTTTGGAGAAAAGTGTCTGCTAATTAAATAAATGTAAATGTGTGTGCGTCTAAAGCTTGTCGTCTGTTATTGATGCACAGCTGTTTGCTCCGAGCCATATGTTGCTTTGAATCAAAGTGCCTAGTAAATGAACAAATGTAACCGACATGAACTGAGGACTGAAAAGAGGTAAACGCTGTAAAGAAACAACACATTTAATTTGTGTACAGAAAAAGAAGAAAAAAACTGCACGACACAATTTGTTCTTGCAACTAATTTTACATTTACATTTATTCATTTAGCAGATGCTCTTCTCCAAAGCGCCGTACACCTCAGAGAATACAATTTGTGCGTTACATTAGTAGAAAGAGAAACTTAGTTGCAGATGTGTGATTCTCAAGTAAACTTTGTTTCTTTCCACCATATGCACCAATGTTCAGGTGCATGCATGTGTCCACGTGCAGCAATTTTACAGGGGGACTCTGTTGTATCACCTTGCACGCGGGTTGCTTTTTTAATGAATTTAAAATATTATTTCAAAATGTGCTGTGGGTGAAATGGACCTTGGTTTTTTTTTTTTTCCTTAGTATTAATTGTTGACTGCTCTTGTCACCGCAGGTGTGCAGTGCAAACACTAGGGGGCAGTGTGTGACAACACTATTGTGACATGTGCAGTAGCACTAAGCTGCACAGTGGGTAGCGCTGGTGCCTCACAGTTCCAGAGCTTGCTTGCTCTCTCTCACACACACACGCACACACACACACACACACACACACACACTGAAACCGCTTGTCCCAAGCAGGGTCGCAGTGAGCCGGAGCCTAGCCCAGAAACACAAGGCTGGAGGGGGAGGGGACACACCCAGGAGGGGACGCCAGTCCATCGCAAGGCACCCCAAGCAGGATTCAAACCCCACACCCACCAGTGAGCAGGTACAGGCCAAACCCATCCACTTCATCACCGCGCCCCCCCCCCCCAGTTCCACAGCTGTGTTCAGAATTAATGAGGCCTTTGAGGTAGGAATCTCAGCCACTGTCCCATCTTTATTAATATGTGCAGGTCATGTAGTGATTGATGGTAGTATTAATAATTAATGACTTGTATTTTGTCTCATGAACTTCATCTCACTCGTGTTCTGAAGTTTAATTATGGAGCTGCTCAACAGATTTTCTAACCGACACCTTCCAGGCTGCTAATGTGCTCCAGAATGCAATTTCACAATGTCTCCCATGTAGTAAGTGCCCATTTGGTTATTGGAGGACAGATTTACATGTTACTACCTGCTACTACCAATTTTTAAAACTGGGCTATTAGCAGATTGGATTGGATTGATATGTTCGTTAATCACGGATTAATCTATTTTCGGGCTGGTAACTGAACACTTAGCACTTAGAATAAAATAGACCAAAACAGATACTGATTTATCAACAAAAAGAGGTTCACCGTCATGTTTTTATAACACTCTTGGAGTTCTTGAGAGGGGTGTGATGGCAGAATCCTTTAGATCTATTGACATCAGGAGTACGGCATGGTGCACCTTAGTCAACCAGAGACCGAACATCTGGACTGATGTTTTCTACCCTGAGGATTTAATGAAACTAAACATATTTCTGAATTTAAAGGGGACTTACACTGTTTATTACTAAGTCCATGTCAACCACATGCACAGTCCCTCCAGAAACTTCTGTCCTCTACTTGTGTCCATTGTCACTGTGGTTGAGCTCATCCATCAAGGTACTGGTTGTATTTTTCCAGGAAAGTCTTAACTTATTTGACTGATGCTTCTGTCTAAAGAGACTTAGAATTGTTTACCCATTTGTAGAGGTGGGTAATCTTACTGGACCAATTCAGGGTAAGTACTTGGTTTACAGACACAGGAGGTAGGGAGGCTCAAACCACCAACCTTAGGTTGAAGGTCAGCAGCACTTACCACTATGCTACCACCTATCCTGCTGCTCTTAGCAATTGAATGTTCTCATGACACATCCAAAGTATGATAACCTCAGTCTGATCATCTATGCTTCCGGTACGGGTTCTGATTGGCTTAGGAGAGGAAAGCAGTAGATGAACAGATGCAAGGTTCCATACATTTGTGAAAAAGAGTGGAAAAAATGCTCACTGTGCTTTTATTAATATCATTTGTGACAGAACGGTAAGGGAAGGATGAAGAGATGAAGGTACTGTGTGCACAACAGAGCAGAGAACATACTGGTGTGTAGAAAGTCTGATCTGTGGGTCTCTTCTCTTCTATAGAGATTCATGTTGACATGGCCTTTACCATAGAGGTGCAGTATAATTGCAGTGTGCTGGTAGTGTAGTGGTTAGAGTTGCTGGCTTTGGAGCCAGTGGTTGTAGGTTCATTCCCCTCTTGAGCAAGGTACTACCCTTCATTTGTGCTTGTAAAATTACCCAAATGGGCAAATAATTATGAAGAACCTTAATGTTGCAAGTTGCTTTGGAGAAAAGTGTCAGCTAAATAAATCACTGTAAAATAATCCCTAATAAACCACTCCTTGGCTGATGATTTCATCTGATCCAATTGCGCAGGGGGTTATTTCATTGGACGGGGGTATGGTGGGACAGTAGGTTTGGCCTGTGCCTGCTCTCTGGTGGGTCTGGGGTTCGAGTCCTGCTTGGGGTGCCTTGCAACAGACTGGTGTCCCATCTGGGATATGTCCCCTACAGCCTTGTGCCCTGTGTTGCTGAGTTAGACTCTGGTTTGCTGTGACCCTGCTTGGGATGAGCAGTTTCAAACAATGTGTGTGTGTTTCACTGTGCTTAGGAGGGGCACTTTTCTCCATGAGAGAGCAAGGAAATGAGTGTGATCTTCAGGGTTCCAGTCTATGTCCTTAACTATCACTCCCTCTGCTGCCCCGCGAACAGTTTGTGCTCTTGACCCAGACAAACTTTACATAAATAAAGAAAAAGGTGAAATAAATGTATATTCTGCATCTAGACAGAAATATCACCTTTCCTTGGTATCAAAAGTTTGACCTGCTACCATTCAGGTTTAGAGGACAGCAGGTGGCATAATAGTTAGAGCTGCCATCTTTCACCCAAAAGACCCAGGTTTGAATCCCACCTCCTGCTGTAGTACCTTTGATGAAGGTACTTACCCTGAAGCGATCCAGTAAAAAAGACCCTGCTGTATACATGGGTAAATCAGTGTAAGTAGCTGAGCACTCTGAGTTGCTTTGGAGAGAAATGCCAGGTAAATAAATGCAAATATTTTTAGGTGTTTGTGAGGGAGCGCATATTAAACCGAACATCCGTTCGGGACGTCAAGGGAAGTGATGAAGTCCGGGAAAATGCGAGCGGCGGAATTCGAGGTTTTTGGAGAAATCTCTTCCCCGTTGTCCTAGAAACGCCGACACGGTTGAAGTCGTGTTTGCTTTAATTGGGCAATGACAGCATGAGAAATGAAGCTGGGGGACACGACCAACCCTTTGGATGAGAGCACCGTGACATTGCTGAACCGGAACACAGAGCACCAACCAACTTCAATAACCGCTTATCCTGAGGAGGGTCACGGTGAGCTGGAGCCTATCCCAGAGACATAGGGCACAAGGCTGAGGGTATGGGGGGGTCATACCCTGGATGGGACACCAGTCCATCACAGGGGTACAACTAGGTATCCAGGCACCGGTACCAGAACAAGAACTGTACTCATGGGCACTGCAGCCAGAGATCGAACCAGCAACCTTCGGAGCCAAAGGGACGCGCTCCAACCGTGACACCAAGTACATTTTAAAGGCTGCGCGAAGTTTACTCTGGAAAGAATGTGGACCTTCCCGTGCTTTTCAGCGCTCGTGCAATAGGTGACGGCTGTTAGCATAGGGTCAGCGCTGCCGCGACAGCCTTGCAAGGCGTCCGAGAAGATCCGGTGCGTCTCATTTTAAAATCCAGCTCAGTTGGTTCTCTTCAGTCTCACGCCATGGTTTTAGCATTTTTTCCCTTGCAGGTCAGGAAGCTATGAATCTGCAGCGTGACATTTATTACTGCAGTCTATAAAGAATCAGATTGAAAGGGAAGCATCGGAAGGATAAATTTAGTTGCGTCGAACGCTGGGATTTAGAAAATTCCGGTCTGTTCTTATCATTACTCATAAATCCTACACTGGTCATTAGCACCAAGTGCAGAAAAGTCCACGTACCCAAATATTAATAGAAATGGCCTCAGTTATGATTAAACATCCGAAGTCTGATTTACCTTTTAGGTGATTTTATAGTCTAAGGCCACCGACTTCTCCTCGTCTGTGAGTGAAGTTTATCCTCACTTTTTAAATGTAGTACTCCATCTCAGCAGGATAAAGGACCTGGTAACATCCTAGCTTCATTCTGATTTATTGAAAAGATTCCTTCAATTAAAGAAAAAACTTGTATGGATCCGCTACAGGACTCGAGACTTTAGACTAGACACGCAGCAAACCGGTTTTTTTATTTTTACGGTATGACGGCAGAATTTCGCGTTTATGACGTTTCGTTTGATTCGAGGGAGTGAACCGGATACGAAGCTATCGGGTCGTTTCGTTTCCCGTCACCGGCTCGGCCCTGGGCGCTCGTGGTGCGGATGACACCTGCAGCTGGGCTGCACAGATGACCGCGGAATCATTAGCGCCATTAATGTATTCCGTTGAGCGAAATCACATCAGACAATATTAGACGGAGCTGCTTACGGAAGGACTGCTGGGGGATCACAGAAACCCCCGCTGACCGAGCCATTGTTCTGCGAGGGTCTGACAGTCGCCGGCGTTCGCATGGGGCGCGCTGAGAGTAGTCCTCATGGACAGGCGTAACTACCTGGGGGCCGTCGCCTCGGGGCCCGGGGCACGGAGAGGCTCGACCCCATCTGTTCTCCCATAACCACAAATTGCGTCAAAGAGCCTACGAGGGTAACGTTCACGTTAGGGGCAAAGTCCTGACAAGTCGTACCTTCGGATAATGACGCGCTAACGCTTGCTTTCCAATCTCACCTCGGGTGCAGCGATTTCAAGGTGTGAGGGGGGTATCGTCAGCAATATGAACGAGAGAAGCAGATGGATCGTGGAGGAACGGCGGGAGATTGTTTCGTTTAACCGGTTTCAGCACTTTGCAGGTAGAGGGGATGCTCCCGGAACGTCGCCGGTTCAGATTCCAGGAGACGCCCGGGTTTAGCATCCCGTTCGAACCTGGAGTACAAGCGTGCGGCCCTATAGGGGGCGCTGAACGCAGTAAGAAACGGCTTGTCCCTTCGCACCGTCAGACTCCGCTCACCTTACAACGTGCGCCGCTTCTCGTCAGTTGAGTCCCGACCTTAATAGAAGTGCTGCTTTAGACCGAAATCACGAATGAGACTTAAAGAGGATCTCGAGGTTCGGACCCGATATCGGTTTCAATAGTGCTTACAGCTACTGTTTGATCTGTAGTATGTGTGTGTGTGTGTGTGTGTGGGGGGGTGTGTGTGTGATCTTTAACTGCTGTGCTTCAAAGCGCCAGGAAGAAGAATCGAGCTCATCGGCTTCACGTGTGAACTCGGCTCTCAAAAGGCCCTCAGCCGCTTGAAGGAAAAGGGACAAAAGCAAAGCTGGATTATTCTTCTGAAGGACATCCTCGGTCACCGGGTGGGAAAATCCCGGCCGAAGACCGCGTCCCGGCGTCCGGCGCTTCCGCCCCCGGACGGCGGAGGGAGACGCCCGTCGGCGCGGCACCGCAAACTCGCGGGCCGAGAAATCATTAAAACACCATTTTACCACTCCGCTTAATCCCCGCCACAAAAAACGGAGAGAAAAGAGGGGAAAAAACGGGCGCGAGATTAAGCGGAAACTTGACGAATCCAAAGTGACGGCTCATTTTCCCACCGTTGCTAAGAGGCGTTAGGAATCTGATTCGAGATGTCCCGGCCGGAGCGGCGGCGGCGGCCACGCTCTGCCTCTCCTGTCCTGTCCTCGCTCCCCGGAACGTCCTTCCAGAAGCATCTGCCCGGATTAGTCGGCAGGAAGTGTTTTTATAGAGAGCATCCCATTCTCCTCTCGGCTGCTAAGGTTTGCATTAAGGTTGAACTCGGGTGCGCTTACAATTAAAGATAAAGTAAGCTTTATTCATTCGCCGGCCCCCCTCCCTCGGCGCCCCCCACTTGCCGGGGCTCTGTTTAAAAGCCTTGTACCACAGGGCTTAAAAGGGCCGTTTCGCTGCGCCATGAAAGCGGATCTCATGGAATGCACTGTCTGTCGCCGTTTTTTCAAGCGCTGACAATAAGTGGTGCCCCGAAAACCCCCATTGGTACGTGCCAAGTGCAATTGTCTCATATAATAAGCATCAAAAGGGCAACTTTCTGTGTTACCATACAGGTGAACTCATTCCTGGGAAAATGAGCGTTTTCTCAGCCACTGCGGAGCGGTAGCGTCCCCCTTTTCCGTGCCCTAACGAGATTAGTCGTGGCTCGCACCCTTGCTTTCACTGCACTGTCTACTTCCCATCTCTTTCCTCTGCCGCTAATGTGATTAGCCGAGCGCATGTGGTCCGGGGAGGGGCTCCGCCGCACCTCTCTCGCCAGACTGGGCTCCCAGCGGCGGCCACCTTCGCCAGGCGAGGGGGGCCAAGGCTGCCGCAACAAAGATGCTCTTCAGGGCACCGAGACGTGAGGTGGACGGGGCTTCGGGGACCCTCCGCTCGGCTTTGCCCCGGCTCCCATTCACGGGACTTCGCAACGGCTTCTCCCGCTGCTCCGTACGGCTGGGCGCCGGTAAACCGGGTCCGCGCGGGTCCGCGGGAAGGTCCGCGCCTTGACGTTCGAGCAAAATGACTTTGCCTTTTGACCGACTCTCATCGCGGCGTGACGGCTCTCGTGATCCAGGGGTCGCCAGGTAACGAGGCCCGCCGCGGTGCACCGCTCACGCTGTTGTCTGCGCGTGGACGACGTCGCCGTGTGCCACCATGTCACCGGGGCGCCCTGTGAAGTCTCCTCTTGAGTGCCTTTATTCTTCCGAATCAGGCACTCTGCATTATCATCCCTCCAGACAAAGAGGAAAAAACCTAAACACGTGTGAGGTGATGCGTACCTTGCACGGGGGGGGTCGCATTTGGTCCGGGGGGGGGCTGCTCTTCACTCCCTTGTTTGCCACAACCACCTGGCTGAATGCCATCTGAGTCGCATCCTCGGCGGTGTACAACCCTGAACAATGACCACGCAACCCGCTGGCTCCCTTCTTCGCTGTACGCCGGGCCTACAAATACGGGCAGCTTCCGTCTCTGCGCGAATGGCTCATATTAGTTTGGAACTTCCCTTTCAACGCACGTCTTCAGCTCGGAACAAACTTCCGCTCCATCTGCACCACGTCTCTCGGCTCTAGCGCCACCTCTACCACTACGCTGGCGACACAGAGCTCTTCCCGTCTTCCCTCCCTCGCTCGTTCCGCTCACAAGGGGTCCGAATCGAAAATCCGTAGGTTCGCGCTTTCGGCCTCAATATTGCGGAACGAGCGCTCCCTATCCCTCGGAGCTGCTGAATCCCTCCCAGCATTCAAGTAGTGTCTTAAACCCATCTCTTTCAAACCGATTTCTCTCCTGGTTTCCTGACAGCTCCATTAACGAGTCCACCAGCATCTGCTATGATTATCTATGCATTTGCTATTCAAACGTCGCATTTATAGGCAGCTACTTGAGGGATGTGAACCAGCAACGTATTGACATCAGACAAACAAGCTGTGCTGATAATCCTGTGTCCGTGTCTAAAGCTCTTCGTGTGTTGATGTGGTGTTGATGTACTTCTCACAGGCTAATATATGTATATGTATATGTATAGATATAGATATAGATATAGATATTACAATGGCCGTGTATTTATCACAACACCAGCAGGAATTTTTAAAATACATATATTGTATTTACTGCAACGGATTCGCATCCTGTCCAGGGCGTACTCGTGCCCAGTTGCTCCAGGATAGGCTCCGGACCGCCGCGACCCTCACCAAGACAAGGGGTCAGAAAAAATTAGTGAGTCAATGAGTTGTACCTGCTGCATATGTTGATCGCGTTGGCAAAAGTCTACTTGTTCTTCATTGATTTTTCTACGTTTTCTTTCGAACCTCCCCGTCCTGGATGTTCGTCCCTGCAGCGAACCGGCCGCTCCCCCGGCCCGCGGCGCCAGGAGCGGCGCAGCGTAGCGTGGCGGGCGGATTACGGGCCCTAATTAAGATTTTGTTGTATCCCAGCATGTGCTGTCTTTGTGAAACAGAGCTTCAGAAAGCAGCTGGCTGCTCAGACGCAAACTCGCCTTCGCAAAGTCAGCTGACAGTGTCTCCTGCGAGCAGACCTGTCTGCGCCCCTGCTGGCTGCGAGCGCCCGTGTTTGGCGTGCGTGCTTGCTTTCGCGCGTGTGCGTGAGGGTGCGTGCGTGCGCACGTTGGCTCGGCATCGCCGCTCAGGGCCCCGGCGATACAGTGTCCAAAGGCTCCCGCGAGCAGCATGTAATCGGATGTGACACTTATTGTATTAAAATGGGCTAATGAGTGGCTAAAGGCTTGTGACTGCGTGCGATAAAGAATCTCGTCATGTGAGGACTGTGATGAGTGTGCGTCTCTGTGTGTGTGTGCGCGTGGGGGGGTCGGCGAGGTGACGGCGGATGGCTTTGGCAGGGTGGGGGGGCTTACACAGATCCCGCACTATAGACTATAGACACTCTATGGCTCAATGCTGCTCTGACAGCTGCTCTTTACCCTGTCGCCGGGGGAACCTTGCTGTCGACCCTTAGGGGGTGGATCCTATTAACCTCTGACCTGAACCCAGTGTAGCGTCTGTGGCTCCAGGGGGTTACAGAGAGCATCTACCTGCACATCCACAATGACTTTACTCCAACTGGCCCGGGAAGATCCACTCAGTCACCGCAGCTACAGTAACACACCGAGTACACCGAGAACACTGGCTGAGACTGAACGCACAGACACGGCCTGTTTTACAACTGCATTTATTCGGGCAGGGTGACCATGGTCTGGAGCCTATCCACAAAGCAAGACTGTTAGCCAGGTCAGAGCACACCCTGATACCCCGAAGTACACGGTGTGAAAATCATGTGCCATCGCAGTGCAATCACAGACACCTGAAACACGTCCTTGCGCTGTGGGAGGAAACCAGAGCACCTGGAGGAAACCAACACAAACTCGGGGCCATCATGCAAAATCCTCATAGACTGAATGGAGAGCGAACCTACGGCAGACATCACAGCCCAGGTTCTGTGAGACACCTGCCCCTCTACGCCATCCCCCAATGCAAATATATAAATAATATATATTTAAACACTGAAACTATATATGCCACTTGTAGTCAAGCTTTTAGAATTAAAAAAGATTTGCTGTGCGACTTTCTGTGTAAAGACCCAGCAGGGGAGGCTCCGGTGTAGCTTATTGGCCTGAGATGCACCTGCCAGCTTTGGCCCCTAGATGCCAGTGTTGAGTCATGTTTGGTGTCCTGGGTTTCGCTCTGCAGCAGATGCCAACCGCAGAGGTGCCAGGATGGAGAGGACACCTGCGTACTCACTGTGTCATACTTCCCAAGATGTTCTTGTCTCCCATGTCTATGACCGATACAGCCGTTTCCCCTGGAGGATCTACCCATTTTCTGTGCCGAATCAATACATTGAGGCCAGTCTGTTTTTTCCGCAAACTCTATTCACTCTATATCTATATAGCTTTCAACCAACCGGCCAACCAATATCTACAACCACTTGTCCCAAGCAGGGTCACAGCAAACCAGAGTTTTAACCGGCAATACAGGGCGTAAGGCCGAAGGGGGAGGGGACACACCCCGGACAGGACGCCAGTCCATCGCAAGGTATCCCAAGCTGGGCTCGAACCCTAGACCCACCACATGACGGGCAGCTGCCAAACCTGCCCCACCTATAGAGCTTTCAGGATTTCATATTTCATGTCATGTTTGAATGGTAATAAATTCTTTATTGTGACGATTAGGACAAGAAGCAGAAACAATGAAACAGGCAACAAACACGTGAGACAGGGCCGTTGCTTTATGCCATCCTGTTACTGACATCCTTCAGCTTTCACAAATATCTGTTTTTCACTTAACACTTGTTGAATCACTTTGGGCAAAATGTGTTATGCAGAATAATCACAATGCTGTCAAAATCTTAGGCCTCTAGAAAAATAATTTTTCACCAGCACAGCAAAGATGCTTTTCTAATTATTACCAGTATTATTTTGCAGATGTACAGCTGCTGTTCTTTAAGATGCTACTAACAGGGACAGACACTGCAGCTTCAGTGTTCAGCGCTTCTGAGTGGGAATATCAAATAGATCAAGTACCAGTGACTTATGGGAGCTGTTTTAAAAGCTTAAAACACTGGAGCAAACTAGTTCTAATGGGACAGCTGACATTGGAAAGGCACCCAGGGACAGGGAGAAGATGTAAAGCTGACATGCGGAAACAAGCACCAGGTGCGGCCAAAGATGCTCAATGAAAGGCTTGTTAATAAGAGACGGGAATTAAAGGGGAGAGCGAGTGCTGTGTAAGGAGTTTAAATTTGTCACCTTTGGGTTTAGTTCCGGGGTGGTGTGGTGGCACAGTGGGTTGGACGGGGTCCTGCTCTCCGGGGGGTCTTGGGTTCGAGTCCCGCTTGGGGTGCCTTGTGATGGACTGGTGTCCCGTCCTGGGTGTGTCCACTCCCCTCCAGCCTTTTTCCCAGTGTTGCTGGGTTAGGCTCTGGCTCCCCGCGACCCCATATGGGACAAGCGGTTTCAGCTGATGTGTGCGTGTGTGCGGGTTTAGTTCTGGTCATTGTCCCTTACTTCGTACTTCTGTTAGTCCTGGGTAGTTTGGAGCTGAAAAACTGTATTACTTCAGTTATTTATCATAACTAAGTGTTTTGTGGTTGCTTTGTGGACACATACAGAAAGGGTAATTAAAAACCCTTAAAACCACCATGCTGGTGCCTCACACCTGATCACTGCCTCCACCAAATAGGCACCTGAACGTCCCGCTTTTTGCACTGTTTGTACTGGAGATACACAGTGAAAACAAAGTATTACTCAGAGGTGGGCAGTTATGAGTTACGTCATTTATCGTGTCGATTTTGACTGCCACCGTCAGCCGTCAGTGACGGTTTTCCCGTAGAATGAGAGTCGTAGGGAGGCGTCTACGTTGACATTGATAATTTGTCGTTTAGTTGACGACTTTATCCAAAGTGACTTAAAAACGATGGCCCGCTTATACAGCAGGGTTCTCCTACTGGAGCAGTTCGGGGTGAGGGTTCTGCTCAGTCCCGGTACGGCAGCGGCACGCGTGGGTCGTGAACCCTGGGATTATATACCGCTGTCTCTAAGTGCGACACTGCCGACTGTTTCGTGGCCACGGAGCGTGGTACGTACCGTGTGTAACCGACATAACACACGAGCAGTGTGTTAATATCATAAAGGGTTAGGGTTTTTAACTGCACAGCTGACCTGACCTGACCTGCTGCCACGGTCCATAAAGCCATCCTTGCGTTCCAGCGTTGTGTGAAACTGCGGCTGATGACTGGGAACTTGCGTTTTGCCCAAGAGGATGTCTACTGGTAGCCGAAAGGAGATTCTTGACCCGCTGAGATACAAAAAAAAAAAAAATCCTTGTGATGATTAATGGTAAGTCCTGTATATACATTTATTCAGGCTTTTCTCCAGACTGACTTACAATTATTTACCCATTTATACAGCTGGGTATTTTTTTGAAGTGGAGTAATTTAATGCAGGTACCTCACTCAAGGGGTGATTTGAACCTGGGGGTCTCAAGGCAGCAGCTCTAACCACTACGCTACCAGCTGTACGAGGCATCCGGAATGTCACTTTGGGAGGAGTGTTTGCCCGACTGTTCGGACTCTCACCTTTGGACCATCTGGACTAGAAGCTTCCGCTGAAGCAGAGAAACCCGAGGTCAGGGCCGAGTTTCGTCCTCTTCACAGGCTGGGAAAGTGAACTCTCGTGGGGAAAACACGAATTTCTAAAAGTTCGTTTTTTTTGCTTGCTGTGAATCCGGTTTCACAAGACTATGTATAAATTGTTCTCGAAATGAAGCGTGTGCTCGGCTCTGCTTTATTAATTTAAGCGCGTGGAATATTCCGAAAAAATGGCATTTTATGCAATCCTAACGTAAATAGTAAGTTAAATGTTTTAGAAGCACTGTTCCATTTATACGGGTTAAGACTGTAAATTATTTTACTTAAACCGATCGACTAAAGCTAATTAAACGAATTGTGAAATTGAATACTTAGAGATTCTCAAAGCTATGTTCATTAATATTGATATGTTGATTAACATGCAGGGGGGGCGTAGTGGGTTGGAGCAGGTCCTGCTCTCTGGTGGGTCGGGGGTTCGAATCTCGCTTGGGGTGCCTTGCGATGGACTGGCGTCCCGTCCCGGGTGTGTCCCCTCCCCCATCCAGCCTTACGCCGTGTTGCTGGGTTAGGCTCCGGTTCCCCGCGACCCTGTATGGGACAAGCGGTTCCAAAAATGTACGTGTGTGTGATTAACATGCTAACTGCATCTGCCTTGTAAAATAGTGTGATGGTGAGCTGTGGCAGCAAACAAATGTTGTATTTTCTTCGAGGTCAACCTCTGTAGCCGGGACAGTGCCGTAAAAAATTCTAACCCATGATGTTATAAAAACCCGAACGCTATTTCTATGAACTTCTTGCTTTGTCTTGTATTTTAATGTGAACATATTTTCCCGGTTTTATAGCAAAGCTGGCCAGATTTTTCCCCACACCATTCCCTCTCTTCCTTGTTACTGTAGTGTAGCACCACTACATCCCACTGGAATGAGCAGCCTGGTTATGTGTGGGTTCCTCACCCTGAAGGCTCTACTGCCTACCAATCCACCCTAACCCTAAAAACTATTAATGTAGTTGGCAGCAAAGTGCTTTTACAGTTATTACTGTGAAATTAAATGACACAGGTTCAAATCCCACCTCCTGCTGTGGTGCCTCTGATCAAGGTACTTGCCCTGAAATGATGCAGTAAGAATTACCCTATTGCATCAATGGCTAAGTACATTTATCCATTTATGAATCCTTTCTACAGGGGGTGTGGTGGCTCAGTGGGTTGGATGGGGTCCTGCTCTCCGGGGGGTCTGGGGTTCGAGCCCCACTTGGGGTGCCTTGCGACGGACTGGCATCCCATCCTGGGTGTGTCCCCTCCAGCCTCACGCCCTGTGTTGCCGGGTTAGGCTCCGGCTCCACCCGACCCTGTATGGGACAAACAGTTTCAGATGATTGTGTGTGTTTTCTCCAAAGATATGTACACTGATTATTAACTAGGGGCACTGTTGTCCATAATATGCTAGACATACTATAGTAAAGAAATAAGTGCCTTAGTATACAAACCTCCCATTGTAAATTGCTTTGGAGAAAAGCATTAAATAAATAATACTGGATACATGTCCATCCTAAGATGAAAACAATGGCCAGCTAAAAAGGTAGACTGAGTAAAGCAAGTTTGTGGAGTATTACTAACCAGCTGGTTAACTAACAGTCTGTAATCTTTCATTTGTATGATTTGATTAGTCTAACTAACAATGTTGATTTTCATTGAAACAGAAGATTTAAGTCATCAAAACATATGCAGACATACTTTATTGTAACTGAAAACTGGGCACTTAAGCAGTTAACATTGCTAGTGGTTCAAGAAATTAAAAAGCCAAATTTGAAGCAAAGTTTTTTTTTTTTTTTTTTAAAAACTCTACTCAAGTACATTTTAGATGACTACATAAACTTTACTACACTACTTTGAGCAGTTCCGATTGCTTTACCTTCCTCTGGCCCTACCATACACTTTGTACAGAAGATGTACAGTAGATGAGATTTTTGCACAACATTTTTCATTGGAGACATACAGTACACACACAGTGTTACAGAAACATTGTTGCTGTGGAGAGACGATAGAGAGTTAATGAAGCCTTTATTAGAGCTGCAACCCATCTGCATAACAACAGGAGAATGTATAGCTATCTGGCTCTGAGCCAATGTACTGACAGCGGTCTGAAGGAAACACAATTACTGTATTACGCACGCACACACACACACACACACGCACACACACACAAATACATAAATGCTTACATTCACACACACCCACAACGTAACACTGGAATACAAACTCATACACACATCCAAGCAAACAAGTGAATGTTCCCAAATACACAAACTTAGACATTAGCATATGGATTCTCGAATATTCACATAAACACCCAGAGGCGCTCCTACACAAAGCAGACCTTTTCAAGACGTTGACTGCTCGCTGTAAATATTTTGGGTTCATATTTTGCTCCCCGTGTGTTGATTGAGACAAGATTAGACACATTTTGAGCATCTGCAGGCTGTGCTGTTTTTCCAAAAATTGTTTGAATTTTATACCAAGCAATCTGGTATGAGCCAGGAGAAAGAGGAAAAGCAACCTGACTTTGCTGTGGTTTCCTCCTGAGACTGGTTGTTTGGGGTACCAACAGCACAAAATACTCTTTAATGTTGTGGCTCACTGACAGGTAGATAACAGGCACCACTTTAATGAGGAAGTTATCCAAAGATGTGAACAAAAATACAGTGAGACATCTTCAGTCCAGACCCTCAACCCTGTGACACCAGGGGGAGTTGAAAAGAACGACTTCCTAAAGGAATGACTCATTAAACTACTCACAGCCTCCCAACAGGTAGAGACAGTAAGCTCGAAGAATGACCTCTGCATCACATGCACCAATGACTTGCAAGCACAGCAGCACCACACAGTGGCCAGTTTTAGAACTTACTGACTACCACATAATAGTGCCAAGCAGTTTCTCATACATCACAACCATGTACACCATCAATGTGCACAATCTCTTCGATATTCGCTTATTCGAAAACATGTTATGCTTAGGATAGCCCTTTTAATCCCTTAGAGTACACCTTTATAAAGACAGCATAAAGCAACAAGGACTTCTGAAAGCCAATATTGCAGTAAAAGCAAACTGATTTTTAAAGAAACTGAAGCATTTAAAATAACAAAAAAAAGGCAAGATATTTTTTATGAAATGTGTATTATGGAAATTCCCTATTCAGGTGTGCTAGACTAAGATGCTGGAGCTACAGCCAGTAGCCCTGACACCATCATATTAATCCTGATATTTATTGGAGTATGTAACTGCTTGGATGCTTTCCTGACTAGCAGACTCAGTGTCGTTTGGTGCCTTGCACACACAAGAACTCCTGCAAACAAGCACTTGGTTTGATGTCTCTCTTTTGAAATGCTTTCACTCTGTATGGCTCAGTGGCCAACACGAGCTCCAGGAAGCAGAAGTGAAAACCACCCAATAGCAGACTTGTCCAGGCACTTAACTGCTCTATTACAGAACTTCTCAAATGCAGCTGAGACATCTCCACCAGGTTGGTACACATGTCTGTGGTGCTCTAGTGCTCAGGATTTAGACAGACACTTTTGGTTTTGCACACTTTAGTTTTATACACTTTATTAGGAAAAGGTCATTGTTCGGGGGATGTGACCTGTCCCTCTAGGGGGTGGTCCTCATCACGGGGTTGACTCCCAGAGGTTCCAGCGTTTAGACTGTTTTTCTTCGTTGTTCTAAGCTGTTGCGAGCTCTTCTCGGAAGCGGTGCGCAGGATACAAAATGCTGCCTTGCCGTCCCGGATGAGCTGGGGCTTCGAGATGAAGCTGAAGGCCTCTGGCAAACCCTGAACGATTCTCTCCAGTTCCTCATCCTACAACCACAGCAGGGCATCAGTTTAGGCAACAACAACCAACTCATTTACATTTATTAATTTAGCTCACACTTTTCTCCAAAGTGACTTACAACGTTAAACAACTTACAAATATTTACCCATTAATACAGCTGGGTCATCTTTACTGGAGCAACTTAAGGTAAGTACCTTGTTCAAGGGTACTACAGCTGGTGGTGGGATTCAAACCTGTGACCTTTGGGTCCAAAGGCAACAGCTCTAACCACTACACTACCAGCTTCCCTGATCTACTTGTCTGTGGTGCTCCAGCTCTCAAGATTCAGACACACACTTTTGTACACTTTAGTTTGATACACTTTATTAGGAAAAGTTCATTGTTCAGGGGACGTGACCTACCTGCTCATTTACACGTTTTAATTTTAACCACACAACAGAACCTGAAGGCTGCATCATTTGTTAGTCGGATACCCTCTCTCACACCTTGTGTAAAATAATGTTTTTTACAATGCATTTTATAGGAACATCATCCTTCCCAGAATTCAGTAAAGATAATTTTCACGCTGTTTAATTACATGCAATTGGCAATAAAATTACTTGATTCAGAAGAGAAGAATGTCTAAATGTGACTCCATACACATAATTATTGTATTACACCCTGGTTGGTAGAACATAAACTTTACACCTTTATTTTTTCATACAGTAAGATAATTAACATTTTTTGGAGGAACATATTTTTCTAGTAAAATTGTGTGAACACTTCTTACAGTTAATATCTCACATCCTTTAAAATTTAATTATTCCTCTTTTGCAAAAGTTACAGCCCTGAGTTTCCTATGGTTTAATGCTATTTGGTGTTTTATGCTGAAGGTTATATTTCAGGCCCCCGTTCTTTGTAAAAGTTTTGCATAGTTCTCTTTGACTTGCCGAAGCGTTCCCGTGTATCTCCCTACTCGTTTCCCTGCACTGGCTGCCTAGCTGTGAGCACCAAATTTAAGACCCTGGCTATTACCTACAAATGCATCAATAGAACTGCTCCCAGCTATTTACAAGACTTGATCATCCACTACACCCCAACCAGACTGCTTCACTCTTCCACATCTGCCTGCCTGGTGGTCCCACGCACGAAAGGTACAGCACGAAGGTTCTTGGTTCTGGCTCCGTTGTGGTGGAACGACCTCCCCTTCTCACTCAGAACTGCTGAATCTCTGTCTACACTTAAGAAGGGTCTTAACACTCATCTCTTCCAGACTCACTTCGCCCATGATCTCTTAAGTTCATGTAACGTGTAAATGTTCATGCACCATAACTCTAAGATCATGCCCAGATAAACCTTTACACGGCTACTCATGTAATGTAATGTAAATGACTAGGAAGGTGATTTGGAATCGTGGATACTTGGATAAAATTTTTTGCAGCCACTCATGTGATGAACATTGGTTCATATGGTGGAGAGAAACTAACTGCACTTAATCATGCATCTGCATCTATGTCTCTTTTTCTGCTAATGTAATGAACACATTGTATTTTCTATGAGATATACATCACTTTGGAGAAAGCCTCTACTAAATGAATAAATGTAAAAGTCTCCTGCTGTTGTATATTCCTTGGGGGAAGAAATATTCAGTTTCTCCCATGGCTTTTCTAAGAGATTCAGGACTAGAAATCGATATGGCCACTCAAGAACTTCCAGTCTTTCTTTAAAGAGACACCAAAAAGTGATTTTTTTCCCCACTCTGCTCACTTGGCCCACTGTCCCGATTTCGGTTCCGTTCAAAGACCTCCCTACCCTGCACCCCATCCCTCTTGTCCCAACGAAATGGGGTGCTCTTTTTTGTCAGGGACACAGGGCAGGTACATAATGCCACACACAACTCTCACCAGTGAATTTGTCCCCTGTCTGCTCCCCTTTTTCAGCGTCACTCTCACGTGGTGCCTCCGCTCAAGCCAGCTCTGCACCTGCCGCAGCTTTGTGTGCAGGTCGTGGGGGCCGATGTCAGTGAAGAGGGTCAGCTCCTTCAACAGCACTGGTCCTGGAGAGCAACACGAGGAAGGTGCTCAGCTCTGCGTGTGCGTGCGCAAGAAGCCCCGTCACGCAAACACACACCTGCCTTATTCTTCTGTTTTTCCCGTAGTTTCAGCTGCTCCTCGTGGATCTGCTTCCCCGTCATCAGCCTGTAGATCGGTGGTTCCTGGCTCAGGTTAACGGGTACCAGTTTGAGGCCTTCCTGGTCCATGAGCCTAATGACATCAGCGCGGTGCATGGTGCCCAGGTCCTCTCCCGACACACCGATCACCTGCAGGTGGCGCTGATGAATCCTGCGCCCGACACTTCCCACAGTGCTACGTGCCTGGGGGTCCTTCCTCTGCCTGCCAGATGCCCCCTCTGTCGACCCAGGGCTCGAGGTGAATGCAGCCACCCCCCACAGCCCCCCAGTCCCAGTCAGGGCCTTGTGGGCCCAGCACTGGAAATGGACTGTGTTGTCCAGGTGTCTCCAGTTTCCCAGGGGGGCATGATGAGGGACCAGCATGGACACAGCACGGCACAGCGCCCCCCTCAGATAAACAGACAACATGTTCTACACCGAAATGGATAATAATATCACCGCGAGCCACTGCATAAACACATGTTTACATAAGCTAAACAATGGTTTAACATTAATTCAGCATCGGCACACCCGCCTACTACTAAACCTCAAGTTCACGGTTTAATTCATCCCGAGAGATAATGCAAAGGGAAAACAATAAATATGTTTTCCCCACGTAAGGTAAACGGAATGCAACGTTTCAGCGAATTAGTAGGAGCTACGGCCCAGGCCGGCGAGGTCTATTTTACTTCACTTTTTGGGACTACGCCTACTACTACTGCGACACAAATACGGAGTCAGGGCCCATACTAACTGGAAACAGAAGGTCCGCGAGAGGGAATAACAGCAAACAAAACGATATGTGCTGCAGACAAAAGCGCGCCAACGTAATTTAACCAGAACGCCATAAAAATTTGATCTTCAAAGGATCTTTCGATGTAACCATTCGACAGTCGCGGTGTGATGACGTAACTGGTCGAAGCCGGAAATCCCGCCTTCACTCGTTACGTAAGGACGGCGTCGTGCTGTTCAAATGTATCGTTCGCGTATGACAACTGTCTGAAGCGTAGGAAAGTCACCAATCATCCTCTTTAACACAGTCGGGGGGCCGTTTGTTGCTGCCGATTTTAATATTCCACATATGACTCGTGAAGCGTTTTCCCCTCAGCCTTAGACTTAAACATGAACAGTAACGTTTCGTATGAACCATAAGTAGCAGGTGCGCTTTCACTAAACCGAAGTGTAACGAGGCACGGGAGCGCGCGCGCGGCGGGCTTGCGTGACGACGTCCGCGCGCTCATGTGGACGTAATGCGAGTTGACACAGTTTGACCCGACAACACCTCTGAGCGCCGCTCTTTTCCCCGTATATATATATATATATATATATATATATATATATGTATATATTTAAAAAAAAAATAAATAAAAAGAATTCTTCAGCGTAGACAAAAGCAAGTGTGATGAAACAGCCAAGGCGCACTTTGCGCTCGGCTCCTGCTTCCCCCGGAGCTGAGCAGCTCCTTCAAAAGAGAAACAAGCGGCCCTTGCTCAAAAGAGCCTTTTATCGCTTTAGTGTATTTTGCAGGAGATTAGTGGGGGAAGAAAGCGGAGAAGGAGACACAAAAGTAGTTTTGTATGGAGGCGGCCCGGAGAACGGGCGAGGAGACGACGGGAGCGTTTCGGATTTTCGTCCGTTGCCTCCGTGAGGTCGCTCTGACCGCAGCCATATAGACTTTTTTATTGCAGCGCATCAGCAGCTCTCCTCGCTTTCCCGTTGCGGAGTTTTGCCCTGCGGCTGCCGACGGCCCTCGGATAACGGCGCAGTGTTTGCGGGCAGCCTTGAAGGCGCCGCGTGCCCCCCGACCCAGGCCCGCATCCTTTGGAAACAGTAAATCTAGAGATTTTACAGTCAGATGAGCAGCAATAGATTAATTTGTTTAACGCTCCTGGGTACAAAGGCAGTCTAATCTTTGCTTTTTTCAATGGCTTTAACCTCGGTGTCAGGGAGCGCAGGCCGTATTGCAGGCGCCGTCACCTGCCCCGTCACAGGTGCACCGCCCGCGCCGGCGCCCACCCCTCGCATTAATAGTCCATCTCAGTCTCCCAGCTACAGGAAGTGCAAAAAGGAGTGAGGTCAGGGGGCACGGGGGTGCCGGTTGCCATGAGAAGGTCGCCCCGGGTTCGAGGTTGAGCTTAAACCAACAGAAAGCAAGCGCTGCCTGCTGCTGAGCACAGCGGAGAATAGCAGGGTAAAGAAAAGAGGCTCCGCTGGAGACGAGCACAGGGAGGCCCCCCGACACCAAAGGGGTGTCTCAACCACGCCGACACGCTGCCGCTTATGGGAAGGAGATCCTGCAGGCCTGGAGTTTGCAGAACATGCCCTTCTGCAGAAGTCCTCCTTCGGTGTATAACTTTGGAGCAACTGCAAAACAGCATCTCGCTCTGCGCTTCGTTTTTCGCCTTCCCCGTGCCTCAAACCTCGGTTTAAAAAAAAAAAAGAAAAAGGACCGAGGCACTTTAGTTAACTGTTTTAAAATGTCTGTACCGTTTGTTCGTTGCATTCCTTGCGATGAATGAAAAAGAGAGACGGTCGTGCCGGCCGGTTTCACAACATTGTCGGTTGAGACAACCGACCGGCACAATGAGGAAGAACAGGCATTCAGTAATGAGGCCTCTGTTAGAATACGAGGAGTTGTCGGGACATCGACTACTGGTATTTAAGAAGCCCATTTAAATAACTTTGCTTTAAAAGGAAACGTGAACAAAAAAGTGCATGGTTTGTGAGCAGCAGGTGGATGATTGTACATGGTCGACTGCCTTAGAAGAAAGATGTACTCCCAGAAAGAGCATTCACTGTGCAGAACGGCAGCTTCCTCATTCGCTAATTAGTGCGTCGCCGCTTCCTCGTGCTGCTCCCCGCTTAGCTACGCCGCCCAACAAAAAGGTAAGTTACCAAACCGCAACTATTCTATTTCCTCTCAAGAAAGACTGTGAAATATGCCATTTCTTTACCATTCATTCCTTCTTTCTTTCTGTCTGTCTAATGCTGGGGAGACCACCCCCCCCTCCCCCAGCACACATCTTCATGTAACCTGTTTTGCAATTTATTGTTCCTTTGGAAATATGAGCGAAAGTCCTGTTTTGGTCAGGAGGTGTCTGCAAAAATGTTTAATTACAACGTTATTGTGGATACTTTGACTAATTCTCATATGGTCACAAATACTGTTAGTGTGTCAGTGGTAAGGGATCAAGTTGAATACTTCTGTCACCGATGGCTTTATTAAATCCGTAATCAGTAAATATGTCTACACTTTACTATAAATGGCTCACTTTGCAGGATCTTGTTTTGTCTGAAGCCCTCGTTGCAATGTATTCAAAGTTTAAATTCTGTAGCTGCTTAGTGTGCATGCTTTTGTTTTTCTTAAATGTTTATAACATTGACAGCGTATGATTAGTCAGATTAAGTGGCCACCTGGTAGCACAGTGGTTAAGGAACTGTGTAAACTCCAGTAGGTTGAGGTTTGATTTGCCATGCGATTCTCACACTCTCTCACACACACACACACACACATTGTTTGAAACCGTTTGTACCAAGCAAGGTTGCGGCACACCGGAACCTAACCCAGCAGCACAGGGCGCAAGGCTGGATGGGGAGGGGACACACCCGGGATAGGACGCCAGTCTGTCAGAAGGCACCCCAAGCGGGACTCGAACCCCAGACCTGCCAGGGAGCAGGACCTGGCCAAACCTGCTGTGCCACCGCACCCCCCTCCATGCAATTCAGTAGAGACCCATATACAGTTTTCACTGCTGTTACTACTGTACTACTGCTTGCTGCTTTCTACAAGACCTCATCACTCACTGCACCCCAACCAGGCTGCTACATTCCTCCACCTCTGCCCACTTGGTGGTCCCAGGCACAAGAGGTCCAAAATGAAAAGCACAAAGGTTTTCAGTTTTGGCCCCAGTGTGGTGGAATGACCTTCCCATCTCACTCAGAACTGCTGAATCTCCCTTTGCAATTAAGAAAGATCTCAAAACTCACCTATTCTGGGCTCACCTCTCTGACCTTGTAAGTGGTTGATAAATGTGTGCGTTTGTTATGTTTGATAAATATTTGTTTAATAATGGGAAACATTATATGCAGCAGCTTGTGTAATGTGTACTGGTTTATACCGTAGTATGTGAGAAATTAACTGTACTTAAGAATGATGTGTCTGCATCCAAATCTCTCCTCCTGTTGATGTAATGCACTTTTTTCTATCGTTCTCCGAGAGGTATGTCGCTTTGGAGAAAAGCATTTACTCAGTGAATAAATGTTTTAAAAAAATTCTCTGTAAACTGATGGCTCTTCTGATTGTAGTAAACTTTAAGATTTAAAAAGGAGATGCAAACACCTGTGACCACAATATACAACAAGTTTTACGTTCATGTCTTTTCATAGGAGACTGATGGCTTCACCCGTGACCCTCATAGTCAAATCCCAGAGGGGAAAAGCTGAGGTATTATTAATTAATTAAATTATTTCAGAAAAATATCTGGCTATGTAAATTTTTAGAAATACAACATTACAAGTTTGAAAGAAAAGGATAAAAGAATGAACGAAAATGGCTTCCAAAGCTAGTTAATATAAACTGAAACATGACTCTTCTAATGTTTATATGTACTATGACTCTTTGCACTTGTATAAAGAACTTTTATTTTTCTTTACATACACAATAACTCTTGGTATATAGAAAATGTCTTTAAAGAATTTTCACATTTATGAAAAATGGTATTTTTAAGTGTTATTACAATGGTTGTACGAAATAAGTCGGCTGCAACTCAGTCAAACTTAATTATATAGTGCTAAATGTAAATGGTAATAGAAACTACTGTCATAGTGTTGTAGGTTGAGTTAATATTTTATATGTTAGCATATTTATGTATGAAAAAGGTTACTTTCTGTGCTGAGGAACTAACGTTTCCTTTTTGTGCTGATAGTAATTAGGTGTTTTGTAAATTGCTGGCCTACAGTTTTACACTTTTAGCTGTGTAGGGGGCAGTAGGTACTGCAGTGGTCAGAGCTGCTGTCTCTTGACTTAAGGTTGCAGGTTTGAATCCCATCCCCAGCTGTAGCAATCTTGATCAAGGTACCTATTCTATATTGTTTCAGTGAAAATTAAGTTGCTGTGTAAATGGGTAAATCACTCAGTAGCACATTGTAAGTTGTGCTAGAGAAAAGTGTCAACTAACACTTGTAGTGTAGTGGTTAGATCTGTTGCCTTTGGATGCAAAGGTTGCAGGTTTTAATCCCACCTCCAGTTGTAGCACCCTTGGGCATGGTACCTGGCATCCTAAATTGCTCCAGTAAAATTACCCAGCTGTATAAATGGGTAAATAATTGTAGGTAGCTTAAATGTAGTGTATATTATTGCCTCATCTCTTTAAAGTCAGTAACAGGTCGTTATTGAGGTCATATCAACAAAGACCATATAGGTCAAGAATAAATAATTTCTTTGCATATTGCCTGCTTAAACTTTGACTCTATAGCCATATGAAGAACATTATACAGGCTTCCCTCACATAATGAATGCTCGTCTTAAGAGAATTTAGAATTCTGAGAACTTATTTTTGCCTTAAAATGTCCATGAATTGACAGTTATGAGAAAGAGATACCAGCGCAATGTGCTGCCCGCAAAAAAACAGGATAAAACGATAAATGATGGCGAAAGCGGGATGTAAAAGAAGCACACATGTTATGTATAAATGATTTTGCATGTGTGGGTTTTAAGCCTGGCTGTAAAGTTGTTCAGAGCAGTTTTCATATTCGGGACTTTAATTTGAATGACATTTTCTCTGTGCTTGAAAGATTGACAGGAATTTTTCTATGTTTGATTAAAAAAAAAAAAAAAATTGGCAAACCTTTCGTGGCACAGGACCACATTATTTTCCCCATTTCACAAGAATTACACTCATTATGCGAGGGAAGCCTGTTCTGTAAAATCTGAGACTTCCGAAAATGGTGTATAGCTTTGATTTAGCGATTCTTCAAAAAACTTTTTTCAATTTACATGAAAATAGTTAAAATAAATCAGAGTTTAGTGCATCTGGAAATGAGACTCTAAGGAGTAGAAAAAATGAGCCAAACATATCGCATACACATCTGTTAACGGATACAGTTTAGCTTACTTTTGAAAATTTTTGTTTATTCTGTTCTTGGATTCCTGTACTAAGATCTTAGTAATATCTTAAAACGATAAAATGTCAATATCCCACTTGCAATATTCTCTCAGCTTTGCTGAATCGTTCAGCCCGTATTGGCTCAGTGAGACCTTCGAAACCCTTCCGGTGTTATGCTTACATCACAAACATACAGTATTCCCATACACTGGTGCATGAAAGGGCAGATGGGGGCTACCTACAGTGTAGCGGTTAGAGCCACCGCCTCTGGACTTGGAGGTTCTAGG
The DNA here is from genome assembly GCF_900964775.1 of Scleropages formosus. Lineage (NCBI taxonomy): Eukaryota > Metazoa > Chordata > Actinopteri > Osteoglossiformes > Osteoglossidae > Scleropages > Scleropages formosus. The sequence goes on along the minus strand of NC_041808.1, from coordinate 8,403,821 downwards.
TTCAGATCCCATCTCCTGCTGTAGCACCCTTGATCAAGGTGCTTTCCTTGAACTGATACAGTAAGAGTTACCTAGCTGTACAAATGGGTAAATCAATGTAAGCAGTAAGTTGCTTCGGAGAAAAGCAACAGCTCAACGTAACAAATCTAAATGATGGAAAGACTCAGAAAGTTCTGACTTCAGCTCTAAAAGTTCCACATCTCAGGGACTTTGTGGGGACTCCTTTTTTCCTCAACACACCAAAAGTCCCTATTAACATTCCTGCTGCCATCCTGAAGTAGCGAGGTGGTGGCTTGGAGCCCAACACCAAAACTTAGCGAGTGTCACACTCTGCTCACTTGATAAATCTCTTATTAGAATATGTTTCTAACTGTTTTTAATCCATATAAAATCAGGGCTAATGCTTCATTAGCAAGTATTTTTACATAATGATCCTTGCGCTCCAGTCGTAGATTTTTTTATTAAGGTAATTATGGCACTCTGAAGAGATGAGGTCTGAAAGGTCTAATTACTCCAGTGCATGCTGGGAAATAGTTTCAGGTGGCTTTCAGCAGGTGGCCCGCAGGTTAGAGGCAGGCACAGGGCGCGCTGAGGCGGGTAATTACTGGATGAATTTCACTTTAATAAATGTTGAGCTACATTTGGAAATGCAGATAGCAGAGCTTTCTTCCTAATGGGCGCCTCACTGCAGCCACTTGAGCAAGGGAATGATCTGAAAGAGGGTTTAATTAACACATGCTCCATGATCCAGTGGAGAGGGACCGAGATGGGCGATGAGAGAGGGAGAGAGAGAGAGAGAAAGTGAGCGAGCGAGCGAGCGAGCAAGGGAGAGAGAGAAAGAGAGAGAATATGAAGTGATAGAGACTAAAAGTGAGGGCTGCTAGTTAATGCCCAAGACCATTATGTCTGCACCAGCTATATTTTAACTGTTTAAAAACTGTGCCTGAAAGACCCCTGACCCCCCACATACGCGCACTCACCATCGCACAGGTGCGCACCGATGCACTCGTGCTCGCACGCTCTCTCTTTAGCACTTCTCTGTGCACATACCCACACCCTCGTTGTGACACATTTACTCCGAACTTTACTGCGATGGCGGTTAACTCGGTAGAAAGAAAATAGAAATAATGCCCTCCTGCAGCTGCATCCCTCTGAAACTTTCTCGTGGAGAGCCCCCCTCTCCTCTCATCCCCACCCAGAGCGACCCCCCACCCCACACACAGTGCAGATCGCAGAGACGCACAGCACAGCGGTGGGCGCCTCAAACAGCCGCGTGCCGTAAGACAGCCGGCTCTTATTTACACGTCTTGTTATTGTTGTCATTAAGTTAGAGAAATAAGCAAAGCAGATTGCGTTCTGATGTGTTCTCTATAGTCTTTCAATCGGTCTTGTCTCGCCTGCTGCCATTGTGCTCCTCCACACTAAAACAATCGCGCCGCGTGTAGGGCTCTCCTGGCCGTGCGCGGGCATGTTTACCTCCACTCTCCTGGAGCTAAAAGCCTGGAAACGGGGCGGTAATTGGCCAATTAGGCCCCTGGCCACGCGGGACGCAACGAGCCTCCACACCGCCGGCCCGGATAATTGTGCTGAAAGCAAACGAACGGACGGCAGACAAACAAGCTACTAGAAAATAATTACTTGGAGTGTTTCTTTTCAGTACCTGTACAGCGGATTTCATTATAGTCAATAGCCTCTAAAGCTGCTCGAAATGCTGGTAGTTGTCATTTTCATAGAGACTTGATAATGACATTAATTTGTCTTAATGGCCGGCTCTATTGTTATAAATAGTAAAATGAGCTGAAATTGTCTTGGCTCTGCCGGCGGAGAGGGCTCCACTGGACTCTGCCAGGCTCCCAGCAGACATGAGGAGATAATTTGTGCGCTTGTCAAATTTCCAATAATTTGTTATATGGAACATGAGTAATGCTAGTACCATTAATGCTCATTTTCCTGTAAATTCATTACTGCCCTTTTTCCCTTTTATGTTTTTAATGCTTTTGCCATTTTTCTCTGCTTCAAGTGGTTACACAAGGACCAGCTGAACACACACATACATTCACACATGCACAAACACACACATTCACTCATGCACGTTCACCCAGGGACAAAACGCACACGCGCACACGCACACAACTGCACATATACACTCACTCTGTGAACGGAGAAAGGCTTTTTCATCACAAAATCAATCAGATGAAATTCTCCAGAAAAGAGCACTGCAGGTCTTGAAAGTTTTCACTCCCGGATTTACTCACTGATATCAACTTGGCCATCAACTCTTTCAAAGTACAAGTACAAGTGCAAGGCCGCAGAGGTCGGCTTCTCCGGCACTTTCCGTTTTTGTCGAGAGTTTTTGGCAGATTACATGTCAAATTAATACGTTTTAATGGAGAAACTGAGAAAATGAAATGGTTCACGTGGGGAGATACCGCTGTTGTGTAGCTCTCAGAGTATGAGTAAGAGGTTATGCTATATTCATGTTAAGTACACTAAAAGGCAGCTGCTCAAAATATACATTATGTAGCTGTTACACTACTTGAGTCATAAAAACCACCAAGTTAACCAGTACAGAAAACAGGATGACACACACTTGTTCTCTCCCGGTCTTTACACTGCATCAGTGTGTATTTGTGTAGCAGCATCTGCGCAGCTTTTCAGATGAACCAGGAAACCTTGAAGAAGAAGATGGTACTTGAATAAAAATGGTTCAAATTTAGCCCAACTTTTAGGGAACAGTTTACAACACCGGACAGAGGAGCTTAGTCCTCTTTATGCTTATCATTGCCCTGCTTGATTGCTGTTTATATGTAAACTTTAATATAAATGCATACTCTTTAGTATCTATGCTATTTTGATGCATGTCTACATGTATAATATTTCCCCTTTAATTAACCGTTAAAACCGGTCTCCTCTCTTGTTGATCTCCCTGTCACGTACGGCTCTTGTCTGCCTCTTGGTTCACAGGAATGAATGGTTAACAATTAATACAGCTCATCAAAAAGCAATCGATGAATTTTTAACAGTTATTACAGACTGGATTTATGAGTTATTAAATTAAATCCACGGAAATTACTTTTTTCATAAAAATCATTACAACACATGTATAGTAATTAAGTGCTTCCAAAACTTTTTTTGTGCTTCTAAACTTTTTCTACCACTGCTTTTAATTATCAGCTATTGCCAATAATCAAGGCAGACGTCTGCTCCGGAGTAATCTAGTGCTGAAATAGTTCTGGTGTTACATTTTATTTCTTGGAAAATATCTAACATTACTAATCAACTAACAAAATAACATAGTTAATAATTTCATGCTCTGTGTAGTAGGTTAAAATGAAAATGCAAACATTAGTAAAATCTATATAGGGACGCCTAAGGCCGTATCTAACAGAACTGTGAACAAGTGAAAATCTCTTTAATAAACGTTCCATTTATTCAAAATTAAATGACTAGGTTTCCTGGGTTAATATCACGTATCAGTGAAACTACTTTTACTTTGTGTAGCACAAAAAACGGAAAACGAAACTGAATTTGTAATATCGGTGTCTTTTGAAGTTTGTGTGCAGATATTGGTGTGAAAAAATATTAGTAAATATAGGGCTGGTAGTTGTGTAACTGTGTGTGAAAAACTCTGAGAGCTGCCTGAGTGTTACATAACGATGCACTAATAATAGTCAGTATAAAAGACCCCACTGTCCTCTTAATGGAGAAACAGTTCAGTCCGTCTGTCACCTGTGTTTGTTTTAGGAAAGACGACGATTTTACTAACATTTCGCATCAACATGTGAGCCTTCCTGTCTTATCAGACCCTCTTGCCCCAAGACCACGGTTCACAGGTGACGAGATGCTGTTCCCAAGCTCAGGCTGCGGTTCGAGTAACGATTGCGTAATCGGTGAATGTGAAGCACCTGTATAGGTGGAGCATCGCTGGCATCGTCGGTGGTGGAAGAAAGGGATTTCACACCTTGAGATCTGAACGTGCCCAAGTGAAGTACGACAGCTGGAGATCTGAGCTCGGCGAAGTACTGTGCAATGGAACGTGCATCTCTGTATTGTGGCTGAGAGCTGAAAGAGGGCAGAACAACTAGCCCTTACATACAAACACAGGTACATTAATAGACCACTCAAAATGTTCCAAACTCCACCTGAACGTCAATATACAAACGTATTTTGTTCCCATTATTCCTTTAATACCGTAAAAGTTTGTCAAATGGAAAAACATGTTCTGCCTTATTTCAGACAGAGAAAAATTTTACTTGTTCCAACATCTGAAATACTTTTCACCATAAAATAACAAAAAAAAAATCACTGAAAAACAATACTATAATAGAGTGTGTGTGCATTGTGTGAGAATACTCTGTCATAAACAACACTGGTTCTCTTCTGAGATGTCATTAATCATACCTAACAAGGCTCCTTGGTTGGTTACCATCACGCATGTCTTCAATTATTTTATCAATAAGATAAAGACATCTAATGTGTTTAAAATTTTTTTTTTCCTGTTCCATTGTTCAGTGGATGCTGGATGTGTCTGTGGGTTGAAGAAGATGGAGAAGGGACATGAAGGAAGTCCTCCTTGACCTAGTGGTCGAGGTGGATAGGAGGGAATTGGAAGGGCGATGTTCTCTGCGTCCGTAATTTCACCAACTTTCAGTAATAACAGCACCAGAAGAGGAGCTCATGCTAACAGTTGAACCACTTTGGCACCTTTGAGTTCCCACAACTTCTGTGCTTGCTGTCAGTCGCACAAGAAGAGGAAACTTCCAAGTATTCGACACTTTCACGGATTTTATTTGTACTTTTGAAAATGATCTTAGCATGGAAAAGGTATAAATCTACAAATTTGATGATTTCAAGCTGCCTTTTTCGGACAGTATTTGGAGTCTGATTATGAATGTAATTCCTCAGAAAATCCACATTACAAGACCTAAGATATGTATAAATGACCTACTTGAAAATAAGCACCCAAGCACATCTCTGCTGGCAAGAATGACGGTATAGCACAATGTCTCACTCAATTTCTTGTCTACATCTCTGTCTATTTGTGCAATGCACTTTTGTCGCAGAAAAGTGTCCACTGACTGTAAAAAGTATGTTTATGCACATGTGGGATGTGAGTATGGATGGACCAGCAAGGGAAGAACGCGTCCCAGATCCACCAGTCCTGAAGAGACCAGTCGCTGGTGCACCAATCCAGACAAACCTGTCTCTGATGGACACGGGGAGGACCAGCCACGGATGGAGGTCCTGGACGGAGGAGGGCAGAACAGAGCGATTCCAGACGCAAACTGCCTCCACGCAGCCCCTCTGGGACAATCACAGGACAGAACAAGAGCTACAAAATATGTGACTTTTATTGGAGGAACACACACAAAAGGGCTAAAAGAATCAAAGGGAAGATGAAGAGAAAGAGAGAGAGTGAGGGAGGGGCGGAGGAGTGCGGTACAAGCCTCCATCCATCACTGTTGTAGGGCCGCCACATTCTTGCACTGAGCGCTGGAGGACACACCATATAAAGCCACAATGGGGGGCTGGCTGGGAGGGGCCACATATCTCCTCCTCCCCAAACTCCGGTTCCAGTCCTCTCTCTCCCTCCGGCTTTCTTCTCCCACTCACACAATGGGGGGCAGGGTGAGTGGGATGGCCCCTGAGGAGGGGAAGCAGGTGATGGCCCTTGGAGAGCACCCTTCTCGCATCCCTCTCTTTCTCAGGCTGAGCGCCATGAAGAGGTGGGAGAGTGGAGACCGCACACCTCCCCCACCCCCCGGGGACTGCACCTGCTGGAGCCCGGCAGGCGTTTCCACCCCCGTTCTTTTGGGGCCGTGCACAGGTAACATTGAGATACCCGCACAGGTAATTCACTCCCAAGACGCACGGTCAGACAGGTAAGAAAGACGGTGACAGAGTCATTTACATCCTCGCAGGTAAGGCACTCACCCCCAAGAACCTTCAAATTAAAGGGAAAAAATAATTGTACAGACTCTGGATTTCATCACGGACAAAGGAGATGGAGACTTCCGCAACTTCTGTAACTTTTTTGTAAAGACTTGTCAGAAATTTGATTCTGGAGTCTCTCGGTAATGTGTTTCTTTCTTGGAGTCTCAGTCCCTTCTAGGCTGTGACTCCTACATATTGAGCCCTCAGTCGAGCAGGAAGAGTTGATGTTGCTCCTCTGGTGGCGATGTGGGAAGGATTTCATTTAATAAGTCATCTACATCGATAGGTTGCCACGGGAACAACAGCGGCTCTTGTTGTGTTTGACAAACTGGGTACAAATGGGCATTATTCAGACAGAGGGGTTCCGTTCGGGTTCTCCAGGGTCTTGGTGCTTGGAAGGGTCGGTGTCAACGGACCCCTGGCCCAGTTCAGCTGAAAGCCACTGTTTGAGTTTCTATGGCAATGGGCGAATAGCTGCCCCTCCTGCTAGTGTCTCGCCGCGTGGCGCCTCCTCAATAGACGCATCTGCAAAGTACGAGGGACCCCCAAAATGAGCAGTGACCCGTCCCCAGCCGCCACAAAAAACATCAACAAATTTTATACCCAGAACTGGGGAGCTGCACTCTTTCTCATCATTTACGTCATAATGCAGAAAGAAAGAACGAGGGGGAGAGGACCTTTGCTGTCAGATATGGCTGGGAAGAGGAGAGAGGGGAGCACAGCCCCACTCGTGTAGTGGGGGAAAAGTCAGAGGCCAGAAGCAAAGTGAAAAATGCAAACAAAAACGGACAAAAGCTGCCGCCAAAACACAAAGCCATTCCATAGAGATTGAGGATGAAAAGAGGATATTGGGTTATGAAACATTCCTTAGAGATTGTGGATGAAAGGAGGATGTTGGGTTATGAAAATCTTCGAGGGATTCCTTGCTTATGCAAATTTGCCCACTCATTTATCACCCCGAAGCTGTCAGCGTGGACCCGGCGTGCCCCGAGCCGCACATACAGTGTCTGTGTGGCATCCTGTCATCGCCCGCGAGCAGGCCTCTCCTCCTCCTCGGTCTCGCACCCTCTTGGCCGGAGCCGTGCTGCTGTTTCCGAAGGCATTCGGTGGGCGCTAACGCTGCGGTGACGGACAGAACGGTGCTTTACTGGCCGCATTCAAAGCACAATTCAGCATGATTTGTGAGACACATTCTGAGTTTACAGCTCCATTAAAAATCATTAAAAGGAAAGAGAGCATGAATTAAAAGCTCTAGTCATCAGAGAAGCCAAAGAGCGGAAAAGGTGGGCAGTACTGAGAACCCTGTAGAGTTTCTAACAAAAATCAGTCCGTTCTGCCTTTATTCGATGGTTGTGCAGTTTAAACCTTTGCCCTTTTTGGTGCTGGTTACTTAAATCGTCTATTAACTGGTAAAGTGCGTGTTGTTGAAGACCATCTAATATAGTTCGGTACAGTGACCAGGAACGTGGGCCTTCACTGTCATGGCTCATTGGCCTCCTTAGGCAGCGGGTCAAACCCAGCCTTAGAAACTTGTCTTATTTTTCTGGCTTTTTTCCATGCTGTTTTGCAATTTACAGTTTCTTCTTATCCATAAAAATATATTTATTACATTTGCGCTGCTGGACGCACAGCGGCACCTCAGCAGGGCCCTCACCTTCCGGTCACTCACCCATCGTGGTTTACGTTGTACTGTCTCGTGACCTGGAGGGATTTGCAGGCTGATGTGTCCTTGGAGGTGCAACTTTTGTATATCTGTGCAAATTCATCATCCTGAAGTCTTTCAGCGGAAATACGTGTTCAAACAAATAAGTGCTTAACTGCAAGACTCCGGATTAAGACGTGCTCCAAGTCGCCGAGTCACGGAGGAAGGACGACTCCGTGAGACAGTGAGTGAGAACTGCTGCTGTTTGTACTGGAATTAACTTTCCTTTGACTTCTCTTTGACTTGGAAGAGAGTGTTTGAGTGTAAATTAGGAAGAGTCTCGAAACGGAGGACAAAAGTGACACCGTAAATGAGGTCACGATGATTGACTCCCCAACACTTTGAACAACTTGTCAATAGGGACACTGAAGTCCCCTCATTCTAAGCTTTCTGTCACATGTGTGTACAAACCCTTGAAAGGGCTCCGTAACGGGGCCGTAGGCCTTCCTCAGGGCCAAACGGCAAGATGCACCCATTGTCTGGGAGGCTTCATTAAATTCATTGGTTTGACCTACGATTTTGAGGAGCAAAAGTCCACTGAGTTGGAAACCCTGAGTCAGCCACACAAAGTGTCACACAGAATGGTCCCCGTTCCATTCAGACCATGAAGCTGGGTGCGCAGGAAACCCTTTCAGACGTCGCCTCTGATTTCCTTTGAAAGCAGAGAAAAAAAGGGTGAGATACAGAACAAGCCCCTACCATGGCAAATGTATTCACAACTTTTTGTGATACTTAGCAATATAAACACAATTTTGATGTCAAAGGCCTTTCTGAGATGCGCTTAGTGAGATGTGCTCAGCAAAAAGTATATTTAGTTAAAAATTCACTGTGGTGAGGGAGATCAGGAAAGAATATTTAATGTGCTGAACAGCTCATAAAATGCTAATATTGTAGTAAGTGTTAGTAAGTTGGGATCAATGTAATTGGTAAAATGTCTACCATGGTGAATAATGGTGCATCAAATGTGTTTTACAAGTTGTGGTTAATAAAACAGTATAGAATATAGTATGACTTCTTATCATTTTGCCCCTATATGTGCTTATTTACACAATTAAGACCACTAACTTTCAGTTTAGGCAGAAACCCCTCTCTCTCTCTCTCTCTGTCTCTGTCTCACACACACACACACCAAGCATTATGCTTACATTTAGCATACATTGGCATGCAAACACATTTAACCAGCTCAAGTACATACAAACGCATTCATTTTACCCAGTTTCTCATGCACACACTCCATTTACTGCATTATTTACAAGCAAAACCCATATTGTGGTTATCTTCAGCTAAACACATGTACACTCTTACAGAAACATGCAATTTTATCGCTCGCACACATATTTACTTACCTTTGCCCACATATTCTCTACACAAGTACAGTATTCAGTCACTCAAGCACAGGTACTTGCGTTTACTGATTCGCTCTCACAAAATCACCACATTTATTCAAACACTCTTAAATACACTGTTATACATGCAAAACACACATTTCTAAACAAATTTACATAGACACCTATACACGAATAGACATATTTAATAATGTGCGTTGCTCCTTAATTACTTTAAACACACACAGACACATCTGTGCAAACACACACAACTTTATACATACACGTTAGACATGGACACACAAAATACAAATGCACAGTCGTGCACACACTCTGTGGATGAAGGTATTTGTGAACCAGCTCTCGTTCCTAGTTTGTGGTGACCTCTGCCGCTCGCCTTAGCAGACTGGGTGGTCCCTACTAACCAAACACTGTGGACTCGGAACACAAGTCTGAGGGGTCTGGAGCCTTTCAGAGGTCTGTGGGGAGGGCAGACAGCACAGACAGAGAGAAACTTTGAGTTTGAATCCCCCTCCTGGGGGAGCATCCTTGATCAAAGACCTTGCTCTGAAATGATGCAGTAAAAATTACCCAGCTGTATAAATGGGAAATCACTGTAAGTACTATAGTATACAAACCTTATCCTGTAAGTTGCACTGGAAAAAAGGGTCAGATAAATGTAAATGGGTGAACAGAAAGGAAACTTTGTAGTGGTTCAGAAGGTTACAGACAATAAATCTGATTTACTCTGCTTTTTCAAAAATTTCTTTTTTCACTAGGTTGTTTCTTTGTAATGAATTTTTTCCAGGTGCGGCTTTCTCTCGGAGGTAAAGGGTGTGGCTGGAGTTCCTGGTTGTCATGCTCTTCCCACCTCAAAATGCCTCTGTTGGAGATTTGGGAGTGTCCCCACCTCGGGATCCGAAACAAGTAGAGGTCTGGTCCCCTTGGACAACAGGAGCTGGGAAAGAGGCAGGCATTGGATTGGAGACGTGATGGGAAGTATATCCAGCAGCCTGGAAGGAGGTAGCCAGGCAGAGATGGAATTGTGGATCGTTTCTGTGGGGAAGGGACATGGGCTCGGGCTAGAAGGGTGGGATCTGGGAACCACTGATGGAGCTGGCCAGGAATGAGACACACATGCTGCCTTGGAACACTGGTCTGACATGGTGTCAACCCACAAAGTCAGGGCAGAAGACACCTCCCCAAGATGTGGATCAACCTCAACATCTTTATTTGCCTGTCCAAGCCACCAAGCGAATATGTTCCCCACTGGCCCAACTTTCACCATCCCAGCTGGAAGCCCAGCTGATGATGACCTTTCTGGACCCAAAATACTGTTCCTTAAACTGCTTCTCTTATGTGGAAATTGGACAGTCTTCAGGCCCATTGTCTACTGCTTCAGAAACCTCCCACACTTCAGCCCCTGTTACTGTCTGGCAGTATCTCTGTGCTACATTTTCACAAAGCCACTCTAGCAACAAGGTTATATCTTAGGCCACAATTGGAGAATCAAACTCAAACTATGAACAATCCTGCAGGAAAAACTGTACATCTATTTTCAGTAGCTATATCCAATTTATGGCTGTGGTCATCTGCATCCAGTCCTGGGAACCACAAAGTGTAAGGTAGAGTACACCTGTACATGACGCCAGCGAAGTCCAGTGCAATCGCACACAAACAACGAGCAATTTAGATTCACCAGTTCACATGAAACTCATTTGGAACACAGGCAGAAACCTTGTGTCGGTGGTGGGATTACCCTTACCAAATTGGTCACTGTTGAAGGGTCATACAGCAAATAATCCAAGTTGTACACTTATCTGAAACTTCAAAATAATACTAGCACTTCACCTCGGTTGGGGTTACCTGGATCCACCCTTACAGTCATCCCCAGAGGTAGTATTCACCAATGGTCTCCTGGTGGCTGGTTGACACATGTAAACAAGTTGGGTTCAGGCCAAAAAGAGTACACAGAGTTACCTTGTTGGATTACCGCCTATAAGGTGAGGTGCCAAGTCAGGTGCAATGCCTGTTGGTCAACAAGAGTCCACACAGATGTATACAACTTAGACCAGTGCCATGGAAACTGGGATGTTACCATGCTGATAAAATTGGAGTGAGTGCTTATGTATGAGGTAGAAAAGTAGAAAAATGGGTTATTAATTTAGCTGATAGCTTTTTGCAAAGTGACTTCAGGTGTTACACAACTACTTACTATTATTTATTTATTTACAGAGCTGGATAATTTTTAATGCATCAATGCAGGGTCAATACTTTGCTCTGGCACCAGCTTTTTTTTATCAGCAGTGGTCTCTCTCATTCTCTGGAACTGCCCAGTCATGTGTGGTCACCAGTCCATGGCTGGGTGCTGCAAACCTTGACTTGTCCTTGTAGATATCAGTTGTCTGATGTGTCTGCATATCAAATCAGGGAAAATCCAGGCAATTGTTTATGCTTATGTGCCAGTCAGCTGCGCAGAGCATCACGCCTTTCTAGTAGTGGTCAGTATAGTTTTAGAAAGGGTAGCACCAATGGACTGTGTAGTCTTGTAGGGAATTTCAATGCAGATATGGGTAATTGTCACGGACGCAGACGGGAGACAGGAGGTAAGGTTTGCACTCAAATGCGGGTTTGTTTATTTCGGGACAAGACACAGGAACAGACAGGAATCGAGGTTGTGGGCAGGCGTGAGTCTTCCGAGGAGCGGACGTCTTTTCGAGGGGTAAGGCGAGGATCAAAACCAAGTGGACGTGCAGGAGGTCAAAAGCCATTAAATCCAAGAACGAGGGACAAGGGATGTAGAGGAGGAACAAGAAGGTGTGCTGAATCGCAAGCTAAGTGTGTGGGCTCTGTAAGATCCCGCAACCTGGTGAGTTGACGTTGTTCCTTTTAAACCTGGCCAGTCTGATTTGTGGCAGCTGTGGTTGCTTGGCTCGATGGCATGGGTGTGATGGTAATGATTCAAAAATCTGGAGGGCCATGATCGGGAAGGGTAGCCTGTCTGATCCGAACCCAAGATGGGAGTTGTTAATTGTCTTCTGTTTGAGTCTCAGATCTTCCATTTATAACACCATGATTGACCACAAAAAAGATCACAAATGTACTTGGTGCCAGAGTATGTTAAGTTAGAAGTCAGTCATGAACTTTGTAGTTGTGTCATCTGACTAGAGGTCACAAAATTCTAAACCTTCAGCCAACTCTTTATTCCAGCAATGTTACTGGAGGAGTCATGGGAATTACATGAATTTACACGAATTTTATCGACCTGGAGAAGCCTGTCATTGTGTGACCCAACACATTCTGTGGGAGGTGCCACAAGAGTATGACGTGCCAGAAGTTTTTCTGCATGCTTTCTTTTTACTTTGTATCTGCAGAGTGGTAGGTGTTCCGTGTAGATTTTGGACTCAAGCAAGGATGTGTGTTTGTGGTATTTGCCCTTTATGCGTAACATGTAATTTGATGGAGAGAGGTGCTGGGCAGATCTGCTCTGATACAAAACAAATTACAGAGAAATCTGACAATAAAATTCAGTTGTATTGAATCATTTGTCAAGGTTCAGTTATGTAGATGTGATGTTAGCCTCATCAGAATTCTATCTTCAGCAGTGTGGCAGAGTCAGGGAGAAGGTCGGAACCTCCACATCTGACGTGAAGTTTCTCTCAGGGATGGAGCAGATTTTATTACAGTTACTGTTCAATTCAGTTTCCATTCGCTTGTCCTAGTGAGGGCCTTGGTAGAAGCAGGTTGAGAAGGCAGACCCAAACCTTCCTGTTCCCAGCAGTGGTCTCCAGCTCTTTTTGGGGGATCTCCAGTTATTACTAGGACAACAGAGAGATATAATCTCTTCCATGTGTCCTAGGTCTGTCCCAAGTCTCCTCCCAATGCAACTTGTATGATATAACTCCCATGGGAGTCAGCCAGGGACATTTTTGAAACATTGCCAAACCACCTCAGCTGGCTCCTCTCAATCCAGAGGAGCAGCAACTCTTCTTCAAGGTTTTCTTCAGTTGCCAATCTCCTCACCCAGTCACAGAGAATGAGTGCAGCAATTGTGCATGAAAACCTCATTTCAACTGCTTTTATCTGCAATCTTGATTTTTTAGCCATTACCCAAAACCCATAGCCATAGGTAAGGATGGGAATTGAGTGGTAAACAGAGAGTTTTATCTGAGAACTCAGTACCAGTCTCATATTCCATTTCATCCATCAACACAAAACCCCATGAAGTTTAAACTCCTTTATTAGAGACGGTTTTTCTGCCCTCAACTGTGGAGAGCAACACCTTCTTGTCATGTGAGGACTATGACTTCGCACTTGGAAGTCATACCAGCTGCTTCACATTCGCCATTGAAACCATCAGGTGCACTCTGAAGGTCCCAGTCAGATGAGACCAAGAGGATGACATCATCCTCAGAAAGCAGAGATACCATCCTTAGTCCCCCCAGCTGAACACCCTCAGAACCTCTGCTGTACCTTGATATCTTGTCCATGAATATCAGAAATACGAATGGAGACAAAACACAACCTGAATACAATTCCCACACTGAATGGATTCAACTTAATGCTGATGATGTGGTCACAGCTTTTACAAAGATTGCAGAGCACACATCATAGGTGCTGCTACCACAAAATTTCTGTAGTTCCTCCCAGAGAACATGCAGAGCTATACAGTTAAATGTCCTTTCTACAAGTCAATAATAAATACATATAGACTAGATTAGCATAATTCCAATGCCCCCTCAAAGAACTTTACCATGAGAAGAGTTGGTCCACTGTTCTGGTATCAGGACAACATCTCCATCAGATGGAGTCTCCTTTACCAGGTAGGCTGAGGAGTTTGAGCCCCTAAAAATAGGAACCTTTTCACTTTGCCAATACAGTGGTACCATACCTGTCTTTGATACTAAAATGAAGAGTTTACCTAGTCCAGTGCTTTTAATATCTTTGGTTGAATCTCACCTACCCCTGCAGCCCTGCCATTGTGGATGCCTTGCACCTAATTCCTTCAAAACAAAATAGGAGTGCATGCTCACCATATTAAAGAGTTCTTTAGAATCCTGCTTCCACTACTGAACAATACCCAGAAGTTGTCAGCAATTCTCCACTCCTGCTTAGTAGAGCCTGGACAAGGTCACACCTTTCCTCCATTCACAGTCGAGATATTGCATTCAGATTTCATTCCTTGAAAACCCTCACAGAAAGTTTGGGCCTCTCAGGTCTCTGGCTGTTACTCTGTACATTAAATCCAACTCACCATCAAGTGAACAACAACCTCAAGTCAAATGGTGTGACCAGAAAGTCAGCTCTCAACTTTTTACCTAAGGTGCTATTCACACTTACAAACCTTCTTGTGTTTGAACATGGTGTTTGTTATGGACAGTCCACGGCTAGTAGAGAAAGAAAATAGTTCAGATGCAGCAAGATGTTCCTCCTGGCCACGCCCCTCCATGAATTTGCTTTTGTTCCCAACATGGTCATAAAAGTTCCCTCACAGAGCTACTAATACTATCAGTAATCAGTATCAGATATTGCACCACAGAGCTCCCATGAATTCAAATACCACTGCTATGCTGATGATACTCAGCTCTTCCTCTCCTTTCCACCTGGTGCGTCAGACATCTCCGCACGCATTGCTGCCTGCCTGTTGGACATCTCTTCATGGATGTCTGATCACCACCTTCAACTCAACCTCTCCAAAACAGAGATTCTTTTCCTCCCAGCTGGCCTGTCCTCCTGTCACAATCTCTCGATCAAACTGAACAACTCACTCATCTTGCCTACCTCTTTGGCTAAGAGTCTGGGAATAACGATTGATGTGAGTCTGTCTTTTTCTCAGCACATTGAAGCCACAACCCGGTCCTGCAGATACATCTTGCACAATATTTGTAGGATCCGTCCCTACCTCACTACTGACTCTGCCCAACTACTTGTCCAGGCCATGGAGACTTCACATCTGGACTACTGCAGCTCTCTCCTGTGTGGCCTTCCTGCTACTGCCATCAAACCTCTGCAGCTTCTACAAAATGCTGCTGCACAAGTTGTGCTTATTTTGCCAAAGCGTTTCCATGTATCTCCTCTCCTCATTTCTCTGCACTGGCTTCCTATAGCTGCCCGAATCAAATTCAAGACCCTGGTTATTGTCTACAAACGCATCAATAGAACTGCTCTCAGCTATTTACAGGTCTTGATCAACCGCTACACCCCAGCTAGACCCCTTCGCTCATCTACTTCTGCTCGCTTGGTGGTCCCGCGCACGAAAGGCAAAGCTCGGAGGTTCTCGGTTCTGGGTCCGTTGTGGTGGAACAACCTTCCCCTCTCACTCAGAACTGCTGAAACTCTGTCTACATTCAAGAAGGGTCTGAAAACTCACCTTTTCCGGACCCATTTCGCCCAAGATCTCTCCAGCTCGTGTACGGTGTAAATGTTCATGCACCATAACTTCATGAGCATCACCAGATAAAGCCTTTATTCAGCCACTACTCCGGCATTGTTTTTGTTTGCTTGTGTCTCTTATAATATTATAAAAAAGATGGTAGGAGGATATCAGGATTTGTCTATCCTGTGTTTTATGCAGCTACTTGAACGATGAACCTCGGTGCAGCAAGTGGTAGGTTAACAAACTAGGTCTACTTGAGTCACATGTCTGCAGGTATGTCTCTTTCTCTTAATGTAATGCATAAATTGTACTTTTGCTGAGATGTACGTCGCTTTGGACAAAAGCGTCTGCTAAATGAATAAATGTAAATGTAAATGATTATGGTGCTTACAGCAGGAGGTAAGATTTGAATTTGGCTCCTTTGAATCCAAAGACAGGAGCTCTTAACACTATGCTGCCTACTGTCCCTGAAAGTAAGTTTTCTCCAGCTTTGGGAAGGAGAAACTGCTCCCGGTGGAGGAGTTTAAATTCCTTGGGGTCCTTTCTACAAGTGACAACAGGGTGAACTGGGAGATCAGCGACTCGATGCAATATTTGAAATGTAAGAAACTCTGTAGAGAACTGTGGTGGTGTAGTTTGAGCTGATATCTTGGACAAAGTTTGCAAGTACGTACTTATTGTAAATCTCCATTCTCACCTGGCTTGTGACTTACTGAACAAGATAACATAAACAGCACACATGAGGTTCTTCTGTCAGGGGGTAGGTCTCACGATCTGCAGGTCTTCAGAACACAGTTTGTGCTTTTACATATTGTGAGAAACCCCTCATGGTGGAACTGGCATATGCAGAGTATTCCTCTTGATCTCTTCACATGGGAGATTTACCCTATCTGTTTCATTTGGAGGAATGTGTTGGGTAGACTCAAGACACAATGGAAAAATTGTATCTCCACTCTGACCTCAGAACACTGGGGGATCATGAGTTGGATACTTGCTGAGAAAAGGGAAATATGATCTATCCTGCTCAGCTTGTTGCCACTGATAATCTGTTTTGAAAATGGATGGATGGACTGGTGGACTTTTGGTGTTTGGTGTATGCTTTTTTAAAATTATTCTGTATTAAATAATTGTAATAACCTATCATAAGGTTATTAGTGGACTAGTTCCATCTTACTCTGTTTATCTCGTTACACATCAAGTTGGACTCTTTGCCCTCAGGATACCAACCTTCTCACAGTTCCCAAAATCAGTTTGAAAACTGAAAATCAGTTTGAAAGAACACTTAGCTACATGACCCTTAGGCTATGGAATAATTTACAAAATGACATAAAAAATATAAAGTGAGTCTCGAAAGCAGACTGACGACTTACTGCTTTCAGGTAGATCATCTCAAATCCTTTCTGTTCTTCCCTTCTCTCAGATCTGCTTGTTTTGAATGTAATCCTTTGTCGTTAATAGCTTTACATATCATTTCTTCCTTTCTCCATCATCTTCCTGGGGCGCCACAGGGTGCCTCTATATTCATCTGCTGTGACATCTTGGAAGCCCATAGAAGTAACTAGATGCTGATGTCCACCAGATTGGGGAACATAAGTCCACTAAACTATGGCTTCTCTCCGTACTGACTCTGTTGACTTGGTCCAGCCAAACTGCACTTAGTGGCTGAAAAACCCGAAACAGACCTATTGTAATACACTAGAATACCCAGGAGGGATGGGCTTCCACTGGTACTTGGACTTCTACAGGTTTATTTTGTTCCCAGTTCCTTGGCCTGGGAGTTTCTGTTTTCCGTTCCTCAGTTGTCAGATGACATATTTCAGATGGGCACACTAGAAAACTGCATTCTCTGTTTAGTTTGCTTTTTATATTATTAGTATTTATGTGTCAGAAAATGGTATGTGCTCTCTTATTCACCGCTCTTTGTCACCTTATTGAGAAGGGCGCTATATAAAAATAAATAGAATACAACTGAATGCTCTATCTGTGTAAATGAGTAGTTGTAGATTAATGTTTTTTGGACACATTGTCTCTTTTGCTAATACCTTAAAATTAGTTCTTGCCATGCCTGTCTGAGTACTGAATTTTCTCATAAGAGTAATTACAGAGTAATTATTTAGTAAAAGTAAAATAACAGGATGTCAGAAGTCTATACACCCCATGCAGACATTTTCTTTGTCTATTTATGATTTCAGCTAAAATCAAACCTAATCACATCAGACTTTTTATATTACCTTTAATGAGATCTTGTAGCCAACAATGTTAAAGTGGAAAAACATGAATTATTATTAGGAAAAATTAAAAAATTTCAATACTTTCATTGTATAAGTGTGCATACCTATTAGATAATACTAAGTGGAAGTGCCTTTTACTTTTATTACTGAAGTAAATCTGTTTGGGTAGGTCAACATAGCACTACATTTTGCAGTTTCATTCCATCCTTTTTTGCAGAAAAGTTCAAGCTCAGTCAAACTAGAGGATCTCCTCTACACAGTCCTCTTCAGGTCTCATCCACAGATTTTTTATAGGTTTGAGGTCCAGGCTCTGACTGGATTTTTCCAGGACACTGATCATCCTTTTTTCAGCCATTTCATATTTGAGTTGGCTGCGTGCTTCTGATCAAGATTTACTAAAAAGTGAAATTATTGTTTAACTTCATCCTTCAGTTTAGGGACTACAGGAATTTTCACCAATATATTATGGCATTTAAAGTTGTTCTTGTCTTTATCCTGTTCAGAGCCCCTGTCTCCACTGAAGAGAACTATCCCCATAGCATGATGCTGCCCCCACCATGCTTGAAAGCAGGTGCTATGAATTGTGGATGTAAACTGTGTTGCGACTAAGGGCAAAGAGTTCCACCATGATCTCATCAGTCAATAAGACATCTCTCCAATCTTGGGAGATTGAATGTGTTTTACTGCAAAAATTACATGACATTAGGTGTTTTTTTCTGGGAAAAAAAATGGTTTCTGTCTTGTCTTCATCTTACCACAACTAAGGCTTATAGAGAATATACCGAATGGTATTCGGGGCGTAGCTAGTGACTGCCATAAAGTACTACAGCTTCTTTAAAGCTGATGTTGGCCTCTTGCCTTGGTTGCCTTGGTTATCTCCATGTCTGAGCCTGAATTTCGTAGGAATGTCCTGATCTTAGCGATATCCCAATTGTGCTGTATTTTGTCCACTTAATGATGGCCTTCACAGTATTCCTTGACATACACAATGCTTTCTAAATTCTTATTTATACCTCTCCTGATCTGCAGCTTTCAACAAGATTCCAAACTTCTTTTTTTGAACTGCTTATGGACCATGATAGTACCACTCGCATTTAACGTATGTGAAAAATATGAATTTTCTCTCTGTGTGCACAAGTTTTAGAAAATGAACAGAAATGTATATTTTGTATTAAGGTAATTGGCTTTGTAAAAATAAAATGACTTTGGATATCAAAGGTCTACATGGCCTTTTTGAAATTTCAGTTTTTGTTGATGTAAAGGCTGAAATCAAGACAAATTGTGTCTTTTCACTAATACGATCTTGTAACCAGCAATAGTATGGTGAAAAACAAATATCATTATTAAAAGTAATTAAAAACAAACAAAAAATACTGAATCCCTTAGTTGCAATGGTGTGCACACCTCGGGGGATTGCAACTGATTCAGACGTAACCAGTCACATTACAAATTATGTACAAGATAATTTCATTTCATCTAACTGATGAGTTTTTGATTAGCTGCAAATAAATGAGCAGTCCCTGTAAGATTTGCCTGAAAGAGTCTTAGTTGTGAAGTGCAGAGATAACCCGTAACTGTATGAGACTCTCTGTCTCTGTGTGTGTGTGTGTGTGTGTGTGTGTGTGTGTGTGTGTGTGTGCGTGCGTCTGTGCACGCGCGCGCTTTTTGCCCTCGCCTGGAACTCCACCGAGGGGTCAAAGCTATTTGTCGATCTCCAGTTGGGGTAACAAATAAGGACCGCTTTGCATGAGCAGCTTCTCACAGATCGGCCAGCATCTGCTCAGAGACCTTCAAAACCATGACAGATCGTTACCTTTATACTTGTAAAATTTACTTACAGCGAGGGGTTTTGGAAGCTCCGCGTCCAGGAAATTAGAGTAAACAAGTGTAACCTCGACGGGAAAGATAACAAGAATGTATCGGACAGGAGGAGTAATGTGGTCAGTAACGTTTCGCGGAAAGGAATCGCACCTCAACTGTTCTACTGAAGACCCCAGATGGTTTTAATTGGTGTTATGCAAATACACGCAGTATGCCTCAAATTAATTCTTTGTTAGATCATAACAGCATCATTAGGTCGTTTTGGCTCCTAATGAAATGAGTATGAAGAAGGGATGGGGTGGCCACGCGCCGGGGAGCGCGAGGAGGAGCTGGACACGAGGTGGCGTGGGTCACGAGGAGAGAGAGAGAGAGAGAGAGAGAGAGAGAGAGAGAGAGATTTATGCATGTATTTTCGTGTTGGTTTTTATTGTTATTATTTTCTGTTACAAAATATTATTATTCATACATTTTTTTCAACCATTGTTTTATGCATAAATATAATGCTAATAAAAGACTAATTTAAACTGACTTGAAAGACTGAGGGACAGAGAGAGAGAGAGAGAGCGAGAGAGACGAGCAGACTAGTCGAGATTTTTGTTGTTAGACTTTTTATTTAGTTTTCAGCTGTATTCATTTATTTTAAATGCACCGTTTTGTTTTTATTTATGTAAACAGTCGTGTGTGTGCAAAATATTGTGTATACAGCCATTGCTTTGGCAATGCAAGTGTATAAAAATATGTTATGCCAATAAAGCACGCTAAAATGAAACTGTACAACTCGGAGAGAGTGAAAGCGACCGACAGTGGGTGTGTGTGTGTGCGCGCGCGCGCACGAGAGAGAGAGAGAGCGAGAGAGAGAGAGAGAGAGAGAGAGCGAGAGAGAGAGAGAGACTAATCCCGCCACTCTCGCGCCGACAACAGGCTCTTGTCCGCGTGACTCTGTACCTGTGGCTCGTTTGAGGATTTAATTGCTCCTAATTTGTCCACTGCGGAGCTGTTATTACGCCGAACCGAAGTCGGCACTGAATTGCTGCATTATAAATTACAGTATTTAAAGCAGCTGAGTGGTGTTTCCCGCGCGCTGAGAGTTTCCAGTCATCCAGGAGAATAAAATAATAAAATTAAGTAAAACAAAGAGGTCTAGTGACCAGTGCGCAGGTGGACCATCTTCCACCAAAGAACATCACCTGAGTTGTTCGTGGGGGGCGCCACTTACTTTACAACTGCATGTATCCATATTCATTTGAGTCAACATTAATAACCTTCATAAAGAGGCGATGCAATAACGGCTTCATGTTTGTTTTAACTGTTTGATGAAAACTGGCTACACACCCATTTATGGGAAAAGTATCATTGTCTCCACCTCCTGAGGATTCTTTATGCACCAATTCACCGAACATTAAAAACAAACAAGTAGCTACAATTTTAAGTTCTATAAATTCTGCAGCATTATCTTCAGTTTTTACTGCAAACCTAGATAAAAGTAAATCGTTTTGTTGATGCGTGCGCCGTATCTAAATTTTACACCTATGTCTTCTAAATGATCGGATTTTGTATAATTATATACGATTATAAGATTATTTAAGATTTTTGTAGAAACGGTTGTGATGTTAAAAATAATGGCTTCAGGAAGCAGAAATCTTGTCACACACAATCGATCTCTGCAAAAATATGATTTTTCTTAGCAGCGAGACGAAAACACTGACATGATTCGCGAAACTGAGAATAAGAGAATAATTTGATATAAACAGGAGCTTTCCATCTGAAAACATTTAATCGTGTGAAAAGTAAACAATAATCTTTGTTAAATGTTCAAAAATGGGGGATAAAGGGTTTTTAAATAAAGAAGCCCACATTCCAGCGTTTAGCCCCACATTAGTGGTTCCTTCGCTTTGAAGGTCTTGTTTAGCGCTCTTTAAAGTGAAAGAAAATGTTTTCCTATGACTCCCCGCACTCGTGGCGGGGGGGGGGGGAGGGGGTGCGGGGGTGCGGGGGGGGGGGGGGGGGTCGAGCGCCACGCATTCGGCCTCTCTGTCACAGAGTCGCCTTTGTGTGCGCCTATCCGCCGCTGTCACACACTTTAATTCGAGCCTCTTTCTCTCGCATTGAAAACTCTCTACAATGACATTCAATAAAGGCCTGCGACTGAAAACCTGGTTATTTTTATATATTCTTTGCGGGAGCCCGCGGGGGCCCGCGCGCAGGAATTAATCACCGGTTTTTAGGGGTTTTAGGTTTTTAGGTTTTTAGGGTTTTTAGGGGTTTAGGCGCCTTGCCTGGAGATCAGAAATGAAACTTCGGCCTAAAAACGGGAAACTGCTTTCAAACTGGAATACATTTTAAGGCTAAAGTGTTCCTATGAACCCAAGAAATTAAGCCTTAATATAAGGCATCATTTTGTAAAATATGTTTAATAAATCAATTAATAGAGTGTTTTACAAAGTTTACATCAAAAGCTGCTCTGCCGGCCAAGAAAAATGATTAAATTGCAAATTCAAACGTAGGGAACTGATTTATTTAATGGAGTTCCTCACCGGATTTATTCTGCGAATGATAACGAAACAAACCTGCAGAGGGCCAATATTTTAATTCAGATACGGAAATATGCTTACAAAACCAGGCACATTTTAAATAGAAGAAGACGATGAACAGACAAGATATACTTACATACGTATTTACATGCATGTTAACATGTGTAGCCACTTGATAAGTTAACAAATCTACAAAACGTAAGTACAAGTGTAAAAAAAAAAAAAAAAAAAATCTACATTCTGCGTAGGTTACAAAGCAAAATGTCCAGGCTATAAAATATTTCATGACGAAGCTAAACTGATGGAAAAGTACCAGTTGAAATGCAACTGAAAAGGTAATGCAGCGGATAATAACTGTAACTTGGACTCAAGTTTTGGTGTAAAGCGGTGAAATCAATGGAAACGCGACGCTCTGACAACGGTATCTTATCATTCCAACAATAAATATGCATGATAGTTTTTAATAATGATGAGATAATGAACGGAAAACCAGCCACCTGCTAAATATATACATCAAAACAGCACTTTAAAGATCGGCAAAATCCCTCGAGGGAAATGATGGCGAAAACATAGATTTAAAAATGACACCACTAATGAAATACAAGAACCCAACGCTCAAACGGGGGGGGGGGGGGGATCCCGCATCTTTCGGCGTGGGTGGGTTGACAAGAATAGACTACATTATGCAGTTCATTTAGTTAACAAGTGAAATAATGGGGAAGCGTGCAGTGTGAATGCCGCGAGAAAGGGCACAAAAACCCCATTGAGGGTCTCGGGCGCTCGCGGCGTAACCGTCACATGGACGAACCGGGTTCGAGCTATTTAAAGCGCGCCGCTCTCCGTTCAGCACCACTCCGCTGTCCAAGCGCGCTCCCGTCACCAACTCCGTCAGCCTCGTGAGCTCCAGGAGCCAGTGCGTGACCATGCCTAGGTCCTTCCTCGTGGATTCTCTGATTCTGCGGGAGGCCAATGAGAAAGGGAACGAAAACACCCCGCCGTTATTCCCGTACGCCGTGCACCCCTCGCACCCGCTGCACGGGCTCTCGGCGGGCTCGTGCCACTCGCGGAAGTCGGGCTTGCTGTGCTTCTGTCCCCTGTGCGTCACGGCGTCGCAGCTGCACCCGTCTCCTCCGGCCATCCCTCTGCTCAAGGCCTCCTTCCCCACGTTCGGCTCGCAGTACTGCCACTCGGCCCTGGGCCGGCAGCACACGTCCTCGAGCGGGGTAAACCTCAACCACGGCCCGGGAATCTACCAGACGGCGTACTCGGTGCCGGACCCGCGCCAGTTCCACTGCATCTCCCTCGGTGAGTACTAACTAAGTCGGTCAGCTAACTCGCCTAACTGCCTTAACTCACTGGCCTGATCGAACACGGACTACTGATTCCCGATCGCCGTGGGAATAATCGATGCGCTGCCACATCCACGAGGTGCCATCGGCTCACCTGACGCAGCCAGGTCACAGGTGCATACCAGCCAGGTGTCCGTTCGAAAACGCGTTCCAAATGCCAAATGATCGCTGTTAATTTTTAAGAAGCTCGCTCGTCCTTGCGGGATGATACACAAACAGGTTACAGGGTGTGTTTTTATATATATTTACACTTACAAATTTCTTATCTGCACGCTTTCCGCAGAGAGCAACGGCAACCAACTCCAGAGCAGCAAGCGCATGCGCACAGCGTTCACGAGCACGCAGCTGCTGGAGCTCGAGCGCGAGTTCACCTCCAACATGTACCTGTCCCGCCTGCGGAGGATAGAGATCGCCACGTACCTGAACCTGTCCGAGAAGCAGGTCAAGATCTGGTTCCAGAACCGCAGAGTGAAGCACAAGAAGGAGGGCAAAGGCAGCGCGCACCGCGCGGGAGCGCACAGCTGTAAGTGCTCATCCCTGTCCTCCGCGCGCTGCTCCGAGGAGGAGGACGACCTGCCGATGTCTCCTTCGTCATCGGTGAAGGAGGACGGGGAGCTGTCGGTGACCCCGTGAGCCTCTAGAGACTCGGTCCGCGAGCGAGACACCTCACCTGTGGAACTGACACCCGAAGGCAGCCAAAAACTCACCTGTACAGACTCCAGCCACCTGTGTATATAAAGAACGAAATATATAAAGAGGGAAGTTTTCCATCCCTATATTGCTTTATAAATCTGAATACATGTTGTATGTTTGTAGTTTTTTTTTTTCCGAAAACGACCCATTTAAAGCTCGAGTTGCTTTTCCAATGCACTCTATTATCGTCTGAGGCGATTTCATATTTGTATGCTATACGTCACGATAATAATTCTAATATTGATATTATTAATAATATCATTATTAATAAGAAACCGTTAAAAAGTCGATTTGTTAGTGTGAACTATTTTTGAAAAATTATAGACAAGTATTTTGTATCAATGTTAAATACTGTTTAGCTTCATGACACGAACTGGATGCGACGGAACGGAACGATCATGGAAATGTGTTCGTAATAATGTTTTTTTTTTTTTTTTCCCCCCATGTAAATTTCAATGAAAAGGTTCTGTTTTTGTCTCGTCAGTGTAACTGAAGATATTTATTTATTTAAAAACAATGATAATAAAGACTATTTCTTAGAAATGCAGCCGCTATCCCTGTTTTAGTGTTTAATTTGCAGCTCCCACAATTACACGAGTCCCTCTCTTTCTGCACCTTTCCTCCCACATCAGCGGTTCCCCACCACTAATTCCTCATTATTTTGGTCACAGATCAAACAATATGATAGTTAACTCAATTCGTGAAACACTTTGTCTATAATTGGCTGATATATAATTCCACACTGACGACAGATTATACGATTAAAATTAAAAACCAATTTGTAAGAAAACCTTGGAAACATCAGTAACTCTTATTACGGGAATAAAGTGATGGGTCCGGAGCGCTCAATGGCACAGACGGAA